>NC_047120.1:14211228-15541228 GCF_902500255.1 Thalassophryne amazonica
TTGAGCCATTCAGCTGCAGGAAGTTCTGACTCATCCATGCCCTATCTCCTCCAGGCAGGAGTTGAGGCGGGTGACAGTGGCAGAGGGGGTAACCTTGAGGTAGAGCTGTATATCGTCAGCATAGCAGTGGGAATTAATTCCATGCCTGCTGACGACACACCTGAGGGGAAGCATGTAGATGGTGAAGAGGGTGGGATTGAGCACGGAGCCCTGGGGAACCCTACAGGGTGCGTGGCGGGATTTAGCGTCCCCAGGACCACATGCTTGGTCCTGTCAGTGAGGTAGAAGTGGAACCATTGAAGGGCAGTGTCAGAGAGGCCAATGTGGTGCTGGAGGTGGTGCAGGAGGATGTGGTGGTCGATGGTGTCAAACGCAGCAGAGAGGTCAAGAAGAATAAGGAGGGATGTGGAACCGGAGTCAGAGGCCATCAGCAGGTCGCTGGTGACTGATCAGAGCTGTTTCGATGCTGTGGGAGGGGTGGAAACCAGATTTAAATTTTTCCTACAAACTGTTTAATTTGAGATCATTGTGAAGTTGAAGGGAACCTACTCTTTCAAGGATTTTGGAAATGAATGGAAGGTTTGAGATAGGACGGTAATTTGAAGGGGTTCAGGGTCGAGAGTGGGTTTTTTCAGAAGTGGTTTGATGAGAGCTGTTTTGAGGGAGGTTTGGATAGTTCCAGTTTCAAGAGAAAGGTTAATGATGGAATGGATTTTGAAGTGAATTTTGAGCAGAGGGGAAGGAAGGGGATCTTAGAAGCAAGTAGATGGTTTTGAAGTGCGGATGATCTTCTCGGCCTCCTGCTGTCGTGAGGGAGAATTGAGGCAGATGTTGTGTAGTGGGTGTTGTTGGGGTGTCATGGGTGGAGCTGTATGTAAATGAGAGTGTGGAGTGGATATTGTCAGTTTTGGAGGTGAAGAAATCAAGGAAGTTATTACAGTTAGTTACTGTTGGGGTGTGTTGTTAAAGAATCTGTGGTTTGAGAAGGTGTTGGATGGTGGAATTTGTTTTTTGGAGTTACCTGGATTGTTGTTGATTATTGTGGAATAGTGTCCTGACCTTTCAGTGGAAAGAGCTTTAGCATAAGATGTTTGATGTTCCCAGTAAGACGACTTATGCACCGTCAGGCCAGATGTTTTGTAGGCCCACTTCAGGACACGACCAGACATTTTCATTGCTCGGAGTTGCTTAGTGAACCAGGGAGCTGAGCGCGTGAAGGTGACACTCGGGGGTTTTTAGTGGAGCATGAGAGTCCAGGATGGAGCTAAGGCTGTTATTGTAATAGTCCACAAGGGCGGGAACTAATGATTCATGGGGGGCAGAGAGAAGTTGAAGGTCCTGTTCGAGAGAGGAGGAGTCAATGTTCTTGATGTTCCTAAATGTTAGTTGCCGTTTTTGTTTGATGAAATGGGAGGATATGGGGACTTTGATGACAATTGCCTGATAGTCAGAGGCACCAATATCATAGACCTGGAGATCTGTAATTGGGATTGAGTCTGTGATTACCACGTCCAGTGTGTGACCCTTGCTATGTGTAGGGCCATTAACGAGTTGTTGTAGATTAAGACAGTCAAGCACTTGTTTGAATTCAGAAGCTTGTCTGCATGTATGGGAGTCCATGTGTATGTTGAAATCTCCAATGATAAGAATGTTTGTATACAACCCCAATTCTAATGAAGTTGGGTTGTTGTGTGAAATGTAAATAAAAACAGAATACAATGATTTGCAAATCCTGTTCAACCTGTATTCAATTGAATACACTACAAAGAAAAGATATTTAATGTTCAAACTGATAAACTTTACTGTTTTTGTGCAGATATTTGCTCATTTTGAAATGGATGCCTGCAACACATTTCCAAAAAATTGGGACAAAAGACTGGGAAAGTTAGGGGCGCTAGCGAACGCGATGGAGTAAAGACGCACCTTTCAGAGCTCCTGCAAATCCAGCAAATATTTCGGCTGTAAAGACACGCATGTTACCTGCCTACTTAGTAAATCTCCTTCTAAAGGTGTTACCTGCTGCTACTGCACCAGATACTTAAAGCAAAGTGCATTTATGGCCACAAATTTACGAAAATACAAGTTCGAGGCCTCTTCCGGCACAAACCCCAACGCAGCCACGGTCAAAAGTTCTGGCGACCCCGCTCCCCCCACCCATGCGCCCGCCAGCCAAGCAGCGAAAGCCCTGAAAGCTAACAACATGGATACAGATGCAATCAAAGCGGACATCCTAACCTCACTGCGACAAGACTTCTCCGCCATTATCAAAGGAGAAATGAAAGAAGCATTACGCGACAACTTTGACTCACTTAAAACGCAAATTGAAGACGTAAAGACAGAGATAAAGAACAGCACTGCAACTCTCTGGGTGGAGCTTGACCAGGTAAAAGCTAATGTGAAATCAGTAGAAGACCACATGTCCACCATGTCTGACGAGATGGTACAAGCACAGGGACTGGTATCTGGTCTCCAAGCAGAATTAAAGAGGCTTAAGGACAAATGCGAAGACATGGAGGGGCGCATGCGGAGGGGGAACATCAGAGTGTCCGGGGTGATTGAAACGCAGGGCTCCAGCACACCAGAGGCTGTCTCCTCGCTTTCGAAAGAGGTATTTCGGCTGGACAGAGAGGTGCGCGTGGAGCGCTCTCACCGCAGCAGGTTTTACCATAAGCCGGGGGACAAACCACGCGTCATCATTGCCAGACTCAACAGCAAGGGAGACGCCGAGGATATCCTGAAGAGAGAGCGCAGCGGAGGTGGTCAGCTCCGGTATAAAGGCAATCCCATCGCCATCTTCCCGGACTACACGACCAGCGTTGTCCAGGCGCGTGCAGCCTTCACTGAAGTCAGAAAAATGCTTCGTGACAAGCCTGGAGTCCGGTACGGGATCCTCTATCCTGCTAGGCTCCGGGTCACATACAACAACGTGGAAAAGGAGTTCGTGGATGCAGCTAAGGCGATGGATTATGTCAAGAAAAATATTCTTTTTCCCCAAGAAGACTGCGAATCATGACTGAACTGACATACATGAGGAGGTAACACAACGTTTTGTGAGTACGTCATTTAAAAAGTGTCTATTTCCAAGTAGAGCAGGGCCTGGTTTTCATTTTAATAGCTTATCTTTCATTTACATAAGCACATTCAGTTGCGTCTTGGGACTGTTCGCACGGCTGTATTCCCTGAACCGCAAGTGAGTTACTCATTTTTGATGGCAATATCAAGATGTAGGACTGTTGCGCTCAGGGACTTGATAAGTTACAATGTTCTTGTTCCTGTTTGGATCCCACTGTTCCCTGGGGATCGTTTGATAGGTTTCAAATCACAAAAATGTTTGTCAGTCAACATTTATTTTTTCTTTATTTTATTATGCTATGCAAACAGATCAGAGAAGTGTAAAGGAATGTATCTCTGTGTTAATATGAAGATAGAGCTCTCTCAATCATATACTCAAAAACTCAGTAATGGGTTCCCTTAAGGTTATTAGTTATAATGTTAAAGGACTCAGTGGACCAATTAAAAGGAAAAAAAAATCCTTGGTCAACTTCAAAAAGAGGGTTTTCATATTGCATATTTACAGGAGACGCACCTCTCTGATGTCGAGCATAACAAGCTTAAGAGATCATGGGCAGATCAGGTGTTTTATTCTTCCCACCACTCAACACCACCACCCACAAGAAGAGGAGTGGCAATCTAAGTACATAAACAGGTAAATTTTACTCCCCAAAATATTCACAAAGACACTGAGGCAGGGCTTAATTTGAGGGGGAGCAAGCTGGAGCATGCTCCGGAACCTCGGACGTGCACTCCAGAACCTCTGACGTTGGCTCCGCCAACTATTTATACTGGATCCGTGATCCGCCACCTCTCTTGACTAACAAAATATTTTAAAAAATCACCACGATTGCGCTCACTGCCAATCACACCGCGGCTCTCCTGTCTGCTGTGCGGAATTGCACCAAATCTGGCAACAGGTCCAGAGGCTACACTCGCTGTTTTGATCCAGATGTTGACCGTAGCCACAGAGCTCCGTGGCCACCAAGAGAGGACTTGGATTCTTTGCGGGTCCCGCATCCGTACCCCCGGAGGCAGTGAGTGAAGGGAGAGCCGCGCATTGTGTTCTGCGTGTGTCTGTTTATAATCTTCTCACCCAGAAGAAAAGAGTGTTTACACAAGAGAGAAAAGTGAGAAAATGTTAATGCCTGTTTGAGAAAAGTGTGTAGTGAGGGGTTTTACAGCCTTAAAACATCTATAATAAGTGTAAAAAATAGAGCTACTTTGCGGATTTCCGCCGCGTTCACACCGGGCGTGATCAGATGCTACAAATTCGCGGGGGTCGTGTGGTGACGGACGCGCCTCCTTCGCACGGTGTGTCACTCTGCTTGGGTGGACTTTCACTGTGAAAATTCCGCCCGGTGCGTCATCAAATAGGAGGAGCTTCCATTCCGCTCGGCGTCAAGTCATCATGACGGACCTTGATCACACGGAGCGAGTTGTTGTGAAAAGCTCCCAATACAGAGAGTATCATTATTTGCTGCAGGAGCTGCGTCTGGATGATGAACGCTTTCAGCGGTCCTTCCGCCTCTGCGGGACCCAGTTTGAGGACCTGTCCTGTTCACGCACGCACATGTAAACAATTAAAAAAAAAAAAAAGAAACTCCGCTTCTTGCTGCAGCTCGCTCTTCCCCCAAAAAACTCATAATTGTGTTTAGAAACCAGTCACCATTTGTTTTATTATACATCTGTGTAGTTAATTAATAAAATATTCTCCACACAGACGATTCGCTCGCGCGTGCACGTAAAAGGAAAAAAAAATAGAACAAAACTCCGCTGCTTGCTGTGGGGCTGCTCCTCGCTCTTTACAAAAAAAAACTCTGTCATAATTGTCTTTAGAAACCAGTCACCATTTGCTTTATTATACATCTGTGTAGTTAATAAGTAAATTAATCTCCATGGATGATTCCCTCTCTCGCGCACATAAAAAAAAAAAAAAAAGAAACTCCGTTCCCCCTGCTGTGGTGCTGCTCCTCGCTCCAAAAACTCTGTCATGATTGTGAAATAAAGGACAAAAGAGACATAAGTCCTGCTCACAGGCTGCTACCAGATACAGGGCATGTTCACATCTTCAGTCAAACTCCAGACATCTCCACGTCACTACATATTCAGTCCCTGATTGGTCATCGCGACGAGACGAGACGAAAAAGTTCAGATTTTTCAACTTGGGGAGGAGGGCAACACCACGTGACGCGACGCAATATCGCGCCACAAACGCGCAAAACGCTCAAAATCGCTTCACTCGCGTCGCGCTGCGCGGTTGGGCGCCAAAACGCGTCCTTACTTAGGGATTACATGGCAACCTGTGGCTGCAGTCACTCGCGTCGCGCCCGGTGTGAACGCGGAGAACGTAACTCCCGCGATAAACGAGGAACCACTGTATATCATTAAACAGGAATTTGTACTCTATCCGGATTTGGTGTGACTAGTGTTATTAGGCCTACAATACATGCCCAGTTTATTTTCGGTGTGGCGCACAGCATTGTTCGCAAGCCACCCATCCTCTGGGCTCCGGTACCTCCCACTGTACAAATAAGCACTGCTCTGAGGGTAGGTATATCATGGTAAATGGAGAAGTTGATGGGGTGCAGGTTTCCCTTTTCAATATTTATGCTCCAAATGAGGATGAAACAAAATTTATACAAAATATTTTTGACATAGTGCTTCAAAAGAGTGTTGGTATTCTATTATTAGCTGGTGATTTTAATTGTACAATGTCGCCACATTTAGACCGACAGCCCAGCTCTAAAAGCCCTGCTTCTCAAATGAGCAAAGTACTGAAACGCCTTACCACAGAACTGGGCCTGATAGATGTCTAAAGAAATCGGTTTCCAAGGGTCAGAGATTTCACCTTCTACTCACATAGACACTCCTCTTACTCAAGAATAGACATGTTCTTTACCCCAAAAGCTGAGGAACATAGAATTGAGGATATCGATATTTTACCAATTACACTGTCCGATCATGCCCCTCTTGTTTTAAAATGGGATGTGTGTCAAACACCAAAAATCAAACACTGGAGATTGAACGCTTCACTTCTTAACGATAAGGAACTTTGTAATTTTATAATTAGCAAATTACAGATCTATTTGGAACTAAATTCTACCCCTGAGATATCACCCCTTATATTATGGGATTGCGCTAAGGCTTATCTAAGAGGCCGTATAATATCATTTGCCTGTGCTAAGAAAAAGAAAAATGAGGCTAGACGGCGTGAATTAGAGGGTAAGATAAGATGCCTGGACCAAAAACATAAAAGTGCTCAAACTGCAGAACTGCTTGGTGAACTCAAATCATTGCGGAAAGAACTCGATAGTCTGATCACAGAAAAAATAGAGGGCAATTTGAGATTTACTAAACAAAGATACTACAAAAATGGCAATAAGGCCAGTAGATTGTTGGCATTGAGACTTAAGAAGCAGCAGTCTATTAATACAGTTCAAAAACTGAAGACTGAACATACAACAATCACTAAACCAGAAAAAAATTGCAAACTGTTTTGCAGATTATTACAAATCTTTGTACAAAAATACAGATACATGCCAAGATGACCACTTAGTTTTTGATTTCCTGAAAAATATTACATTAAAAACTCTCCCAGAATCTTTAGCAAAACAATTAGATGAACCAATTAAAGAACAGGAAATTGAACAAGTAATCTCAAATCTGAAGAGTTACAAGAGTCCTGGCTCTGACGGCTATATTAATGAATTTTACAAAAAACTTAAAGAAAAAGTGACCCCATTATTACTTCAAGCTTATCATCATGCCTTGCAGACCGAATCATGGTGCCTTCCTGGAATGATGCCACGATCATTGTCATTCATAAGAAGGACAAAGATCCAACAATTTGTCAGTCATATCGACCAATTTCATTACTTAATACAGACTTGCGTGTTCTTACTGCAATCTTGGCCAAACGAGTTAGTAAAATCATTACAAGTATTATAAACCCAGATCAGACGGGTTCATAACCGGAAGGCACTATGGGGATAATGTTCGTAGACTACTAAATTTAATTTCCATTTCTAAAACTAAACAAAATAAAGCAATGATACTGTCTCTCGATGCCCAAAAGGCATTCGACCGGGTGTCCTGGCAATATTTGAATCACACACTGCAAAGATTTCAATTCGGCCCGAATAATGGATCCAAATTTTATATTCAAACCCTTTAACCAGTGTAAAGGTTAATGGAATAATATCAACTAGGTTTTCACTGGAACACGGCTGCAGGCAGGGATGCTCACTATCGCCCCTGCTGTTTGATATAAGTATCAAACCTCTAGCACAACTAATCAGAGATGATGTTAACATTCAAGGATTTTTAATAAATGGTGAACATCGCAAACTGTCCATATGTCGATGATGTATTGCTATACATATCGAATCCAATGACAACCATCCCCCATCTGATGAAAATAATTCACTCATATGGCTACCTCTCTGGGTACAAAGTCAGTATTGATAAAACATTAGCAATGGACATAGTGGGAAATCTATCACAAAATTTCAAAGATCAGAGTGGCTTCAAATGGCCAAAGGAGGGTATGAAGTATTTAGGTATCCAAATCCCACTGTCGCTAACAGAATTATATAATGTAAATTCCAGGGTCCTAATTGGAAAAATTTAAAAAAGATTTGGAGAGGTGGACGGTCCTGCCTCTTTCTTTCATGGGTCGCATAGAGAGTATACGTATGAATGTTTTACCCAGACTACTATACCTCTTTCAAATGCTGCCCATAAACATTCCAAATTCTACATTTGATGAACTAGATAAACTTTTTTCCAAATTTATATGGCAGGGCAAACGTCCTAGAATCAAATTACAAACGTTAAAGTTGTCAAAGTTACAAGGTGGAGTTGCAGTACCTAATCTCAAGCATTATTTTTGGGCAGCTCAAATGAGACCCTTGGTTGCTTGGATGCAGGACCTGTCTTACACTCAATGGCTTAATATTGAAAAGAGTCTGTGTAATATCCCTATTGATGCTTTGCCTTTTTGTAATGTCTCATTGAAGGGTATACAAATGAGTGAGTGGACTAAGGTTACATTGAAGATCTGGAATAAAATAAAGCATTTATATGGTCTCCCAAAGGAAATTTCAGTCCTTTCAGATATCTCCAGCCTCCAGGGATTTGTCCCATGTCTAACTGATGCAAGCTTT
Source organism: Thalassophryne amazonica (assembly GCF_902500255.1). Taxonomy (NCBI): domain Eukaryota; kingdom Metazoa; phylum Chordata; class Actinopteri; order Batrachoidiformes; family Batrachoididae; genus Thalassophryne; species Thalassophryne amazonica. The sequence continues at coordinate 14,219,448 of NC_047120.1, forward strand.
AAAATTTGGTCAACCTTTGGTCTTGGTGAAGTAGGCCAACTGGTGGGCAGCGGTTGCCTGAAATCTTTTGAGCATCTCAGAGGTCAAGTTCAGCTTCCCTCTTCAGATTTCTTTCGATATCTACAGTTGAGTTTTTTGACTAAACACAAAGAATGGAACAAAGTTTTAAAAACCTCATATATTGAGGAATTTTTATTAAAAATACATCAGGGCAATAGCTTTCCAAAAACTTTAAACCTTTTTTATAAAGCATTTTCAAATTCTAACACTAATAATACGCTAAACATTAAAGCAAGATGGGAGGCTGAGATTGGCACTCAAATAACTGATGAGGTGTGGGAAAGTGTATGCATTGAATCACACCTAGTCACAAATTACGGTCTGTAGAGAGAATTTAAATGGAAAATAATTACAAGATTCTTTAGGACACCAGAAATCACATCCAAAATGAACCCTTCAAATCCTGACACCTGCTGGCGCAACTGTGGCAATTACCTGGGAACTCACACCCATATATTTTGGACATGCCCAAAGGTGAACTTGTTTTGGAATGATATATTTACCACACTCAGTACCATATTTCAGCAACCATTTGTAAAAGAACCACAGCTTGCCATTTTAGGGGCAGTTCCGGATGGCTTTGGAGGAAATAGTAGAAAATATCTTTTCAGAATTTTACTGACTACTGCACTTAAATGTATCACTATCAAATGGTTGAGTCCAGATCCACCTACTTATACTGTTTGGATTGAGAAAGTTAGAGAGATCTATCAGATGGAGGAGATCAGATACTCCTTAAGATTGCAGAGAGAACTTTTCACAGAGAGATGGAGGCCCATGGTGGGTTTGTTATATCCATAAGTGTTGCATAGCTTTATTTTTGTTTTTGTGTTCTTAATTCTGCTTCATTTCCATTGTATATTATTATAACATGTACATGTACATAGGTGAATGTCTGTGAATGTGGAATACTTTGCATCTCTAATGTACATGGTGTAACATTTTCTAAACTCAATAAAAATAAAGTAAAAAAAAAAGACTGGGAAAGTTGATGAATGCTCAAAGAACAGCTGTTTGGAACATTCCACAGGTGAACAGGTTAATTGGGAACAGGTGAGTGTCATGATTGGCTATAAAAGGAACATCCCCAAAAGGCTCAGCCATTCACAAGCAAAGATGGGGTGAGGATCACCACTTTGTGAACAACTGTGTGAAAAAATAGCCTACAGTTTAAGAACAGTGTTTCTCAATGTTCAACTGCAAGGAATTTAGGGATTCCATCATCTACAGTCCATAATATAATCAGAAGATTCTGAGAATCTGGAGAACTTTATACACGTAAGCGGCAAGGCTGAAAGCCAACATTGAATGCCTTCAAACCCTCAGGCAGCACGGCATTAAAAACCAACATCATTGTGTAAAGGATCTTACCGCGTGGGCTCAGGAACACTTCAGAAAACCATTGTCATTTAACACAGTTCGTCGCTACATCTATAACTGCAAGTTAAAACTACCATGCAAAATGGAAGCCATACATCAACAACATCCAGAAACACTGCCGCCTTCTCTGGGCCGGGTTCATTTGAAATAGACAGACGCATGATGAGAGACCTGCACCTCTTTACCTTTAACCACGAAGGAACCAAACACTTATGCTAGAAATTTGTTAATTTAATTGGTGATAATTGAGTGTATCATGTGATTGCAGGAAATTATATACAATGATAACTGATGCTTTTTTTGACCAGAATGAGAATGTAGCATTTTACATACAGAAATTATTGTATCCAGGTGTTACAGTTATAGTGTGTACAATGTACATGTTTTACCCTGGATAATTATAATATCATGCCTCACTGCAAACATGAATTAAGCAGCCTAAATGAAAGAAAGCAAGAAATGGGTTGTTATGGTAACAGTTCCCACCAAACGATTCTAATAACACTGTTCGACTGTGACATGAAGCCACCCTCAAATGAGGCCTGAGCTAAACAGTAAACCCTGGACAAATTTTAATTCTGGAAATTTTAAATCTAGTTGATCTTCTAAATGCCACTATAACATGTATGAATGCAATATTTGTCTCATATTCAGCATGTTTGTTTAAAAAACATGCCTGATAATGTTTGTATTGAAAGTTGTGAAGTGACCACTAAAAAATATTATTTGTCTGTGAGCCATTTTATTTAAATGTCAATGTTTCCTGCTCATTCCTGTTGAAAACATTATTTTGTGAATCAATTTGTAATATCTTTAAAGTATTTTTCCTTATTTACAAAAATGTTAGATATTATGCTTGTGTAAAATTTGGCAAAATGTATGTGACTCAGGTCTGTGGGACTTCTGGATAATAAGCTGCCATTGCAGTCTGTTTATTTTTGGTAGCTGACAATCAGTCTGTTGTGACTTAAATTATTTTACAAAAATTAATATTCCAATTAACAAAGTGCATGTTTATACAAGTTGCCCCAATACAAGTTTCTGAGTTAGCTCTGTCGGTTTATCACGGTAATCTTGAATTTATATATTCAGTAGGCCTGAGTAAATCCTAAGTCAACAAATTCTTGGTTACCATGGTAACGAGTGCTTAAATTATTTCCTATTGTTCATTCTACCTATGTTTGCATACATAATTTAAATGGAGTCAAACATTAACTTTTTAGTCAGAAAATTATTGTTTTCCTGTAATAATGATATGAAATTTTACAAAATTTGAGTACGAGGTCTGTTACAAAAGTATCCAACCTTATTTTTTTCAAAAACCATATGGATTTGAATCGTGTGATTGCGTCAGACAAGCTTGAACCCTCGTGCGCATGCGTGAGTTTTTTCATGCCTGTCGGTTGCTTCATTCGCCTGTGAGCAGGCTTTGAGTGAGGTGAGGTCCACCCCTCTCGTCTATTTCTTATTGCGAATAAATGAACGATTTGGATCTTTGCTGCATCAATTTTTTTCCAGAAACTGTAAGAGACCTCCAGGTGGACACCGTTCGAAAAATTAATATGGCTTTCAGGGACGATTTTATGGGGATTAAACAGATTACTGGGCGTTACTGCCCCTTTAAGGATGGCCCACAACTGCTGAGAGCGCAGCGTGCTCCCAGCGCCGATGGACAGGCTGACACCCCGCACAAACAACCAGATCATTTCCAACGTGAAAGCTTTGTTGATCCGGGACCTCGTCTGACTTTCATAAAAAGGCAGAAGATGTGGACATCAGCACTTTTTCCGGCACATTCCACCGTTACAGGAGTTTTTTTTTCATGGAAAAAGAAGCCGAGGGACGCGCCACGGAGCCGTTCATTACACGGGACAAAACCACCTCGGTGTTGGTCTCACAGGACGGCTTAAAGGTGGATTTCAGACGGATTCCGGTTGCTTTCCAGTCATGTGAATATCTGATTGTGATTGTGCATGAGCTGAACATGCCAGAACATGTCCTGTAAGGCTTCATCACGGCGTTTCTTTTCACCATGCAGTTCTGCCGCGACACGCAGAATTCCTCCGCCTTTGTTCCTCTTTCATGACAAAAACTCCTGTAACAGTGAAATGTGCCGTTCATTTCTAAACTGGATGCAAGAATTGTGAAAAGACGTGGACATCAGCACTTTTTCCGGCACATTCCACTGTTACAGGAGTTTTTTTTCTTTCATGGAAAAAGAAGCCGAGGGACGCGCCTCCGTGCCGCTCTTGACGAGGCACAAACCCACCTCGGTGTTGGTCTCTCAGGACGGCTTTCAGACAGATTCCGGTTGCTTTTCTGTTGTGTGAATATCCGAGAGATTGAGCTTGAGCTGGACAAGCCCCAACATGTCCTGTGAGGCTTCATCACGGCGTTTCTTTGCGCCAAGGGGCTGCACCACAACACGCCGAACTCCTCCGCACGTCTGTCTTAATGTGCCGGAAAAAGTGCTGATGTCCACGTCTTTTCACAATTCCTGTGCTAGTCTAGGACATACCGGATCAAGACAGTGTCCAGTTTAGAAATGAACGGCACATTTCACTGTTACAGGAGTTTTTGTCTTGGAAAGAGGAACAAAGGCGGAGGAATTCCGCGCGTCGCGGCGGAGCTGCATGGCGAAAAGAAACACTGTGATGAAGCCTCACAGGCTATGTTCTGGCATGTTCAGCTCATGCACAATCACAATCGGATATTCACACGACTGGAAAGCAACCGGAATCCATCTGAAATCCACCTTTAAGCCGTCCTGTGAGACCAAATCTAGTTGATCTTCTATTACGTGGTTTTGTCCCACGTAATGAATGGCTCCGTGGCGCATCCCTCGGCTTCTTTTTCCATGAAAAAAAAAAAACTCCTGTAACGGTGGAATGTGCCGGAAAAAGTGCTGATGTCCACATCTTCTGCCTTTTTGTGAAAGTCAGACAAGGTCCCGGATCAACAAAGCTTTCACGTTGGAAATTATCTGGTTGTTTGTGCGGGGTGTGGGCCATCCTTTAAAGGGGCAGTAACACCCCGTAATCTGTTTAATCCCCGTAAAATCGTCCCTGAAAGCCATACTCCATTGCAACGATCTAGATCTTTGTCATTCAAGATGGCGCCGCTGTGTATGGTCCGCCGTCTGCCTCATCTGTTTTTACTGATATTTTTATGGAGTACTCTGTCACGTCTTTTGCCTCAGCGCAATATGTTTATGATAGAGAAACGCTGTTAAATATCCGTGACGCGGTTGTTAGACATTCTTTCTTTGATTATAAGGGATATTCAAAGACGCCACCACCTCTCCTGGCGTCTGTGCCGGTATACCTACACCGGCTTGTCACAGCTTTTCCACGCAACAAGCGCCACAGGCGGCGTGGGAAAAGAGGTGGTTTCCATGTGAAAGTCAAGTCCTACCTGGCTTCTGCAGATGAAAGTGCTCCCCGCTGCCCAGCGTCTGGATACTGTGTGGATTTACAAGTCCATATCAGCTACCGATGGCTCTTACAGACTGCTCCTGGGACCAGCTGCACACTTCCGCGTTGCCGTTACGCTAAGACCCAGAGACGGGGCAGTGTACCGGGGGAATCTCCGCCCGCTCAGCCGCGCGGAGCAGCAAAACGAGCGCGCCATCTCCATATGAGGCGCGCTAGTGAATACTAGGTCCCTTTCCAACAAGACTTTTATACTTAAGGATTTTATTTTAACACATAAGTTGGACCTACTTTTATTGAATGAGACCTGGGTAAAAGCTGGCGATAACAGCGCTTTTACTAAACTCCTCCCGGCTGGGTACTCATTCTTCAGCGCACCACGGCTCTCAGGACGCAGTGGGGGCGTGGCCACTCTCTTCAAACAGAGCTTCAGCTGTCATTTAGTTCCAATACAGCACTATTGTAGTTTTGAATTACAATCATGTATAATTAACTTTGCCTCTCCTGTGCTTTGCGTCGTCATATACCGCCCCCCTAAATATAATAAGGATTTTATGACTGACTTTTCAGAGTTTTTATCAGATATAATGCCTAAATATGATAATATACTCATCTGTGGGGACTTTAACATACATGTTTGTTGTGCCTCAAATCAGTTGGGCAATGACTTCAAAAGCCTCTTGGACTCTTTTGGTCTATTACAATCAGTGCATGGCTCCACACATCAATTCGGTCATACACTAGATTTAGTCATTTCACATGGACTTTCCCTGACTCTTAGTAATACAGCAGTTGCTCCTATCTCAGATCACCTTCCTGTTATTTTTTAATTTACAGCTCCTGTCAATATCCCCAGGCCCTCCATACCAGCCCGCTCCCGCCGCACCATCACCCCCTCGACTGTAGGGGACTTTGAGGTTGCTTTTAGAGACACTGCACTTTATTGCACAGAGGATGTGGCCTCCTTCCTTAGTCCAGATGAGTTCATCTCATATTTTAACACCACATGCTCTGATATTTTAGATACTGTGGCACCTTTTTAAATCCAGGTCCACCAAACCCAAAGCAGACCCCTGGCTCAATGACACCACCCGTGCCTTACGCCGTCACTGCAGACAGGCTGAGCGGAGATGGAGAAAGGACAGGCTTCAGGTGTTCTTGGAAATGTTACGGGATAGCCTTACAGAGTATCAGAATGCTGTGAAGGAGGCAAAAACCCAATATCTGTCAAGTATTATAGCCAGTAGTTCTAACTGTCTGAGAGTGTTATTTGACACAATCAAGTCAGTTTTAAACCCACCCACCATATTGTCTGACATTTCACAGGCTACATGTGAAAAATTTCTCAAGTTTTTTATAGAGAAAGTAGCCACTGTCAGACAGAATATTTTAAACTGTAACACGGTTTTTAATAGCCTTTACACTCTACCTGAACCATCTGCTGTTTTTAATAGTTTTGAGCCGGTTACTCTGACACTTCTCACTGAGGTTGTCCAGAGCATTACACCCAGTTACTGCTCATTGGACACTATTCCAGGAAAGGTTTTTAAAGAGGTTTTTAACACTGTGGGCCTGAGCTTGCTCCGGGACAGTTCCAGCACATTTTAAACATGCTGTAGTTAGGCCTCTTCTTAAAAAGCCCAACCTAGATTCCTCAGTTTTATCTAATTTTAGACCAGTGTCAAATTTATCATTTTTATCTAAGGTTTTAGAAAAAGTTGTTTTTAATCAGTTGCAATCGTTTTTAGAACACAACTCTGTTTTAGATAAATTTCAGTCGGGTTTTAGATCTCGACATAGCACTGAGTCATCTCTTTTAAAAGTACAAAATGAGATTCTTTTATCGTTGGACTCTAAAAAACCTGAGCTGCTGGTGATGTTGGATCTAACAGCTGCGTTTGATACTGTGGACCACTCAATCCTCCTCACACATCTGTCCCAGCAGATTGACCTCCGGGGGACTGTCTTGGAGTGGTTTCAGTCTTATTTGACCAACAGGACTTTCAGGGTGATGGTTAATGACTTCTCCTCCTCCACAGTTCCTCTGACCACTGGTGTGCCCCAGGGCAGTATCCTCGGACCGCTCTTGTTCTCTTTGTACATGCTTCCACTGAGTTCAGTCATCACCAAACATAATCTTCAGTTTCATTTTTATGCCGATGACCTCCAGATTTATATGCCAGTTGTGCCTAATAATACAAGTGCTTTGGACTCCATACATAGCTTTTTTAAGGATATTAAGGACTGGCTGGCTCAGAATTTTCTGCACCTTAATGAAGCCAAAACAGAGTGTATTCTGTTTGGAGCTAAAACTGACTCCTGGCTCCTTATCGTAGGGCTGTGGTAATGAACCTTGGTGTGCGGTTTGACGACTGTTTAAAATTGACAAATTGACAGTGTGGTAAGAGCCAGTTTTTTCCAGCTGAGACTCCTGGCAAAAGTCAAACCCTTTCTAAGCCAAAAGGACCTTGAAAAGGCTATGCATGCTTTTATCAGCTCCCGGATTGACTATTGCAATGCACTTTATGTTGGTATCACTCAAGGCTCTCTAAACTGACTCCAACTGGTCCAGAATGCTGCTGCTCACCTGTTGACCAATACCAGGAAGCACAGCCACATCACTCCTGTACTTTACTCCCTGCACTGGCTTCCAGTCCGTTTTAGAGTTGATTTTAAACTGTTAATGTTTGTTTTTAAAGCTGTAAATGGCATTGCACCTTCTTATTTATGTGACCTGTTAAAAACACACAACCCTGTCAGAGCACTTCGGTCTGCTGACCAAAACTTTCTTGAGGTTCCCAGGTCCAGGTCCAAACAATGGGGTGACCGTTCTTTTGCAGTAGCAGGTCCTAAGTTGTGGAATGCATTACCTCCTGAACTGAGGTCCATTAATAGCTTGCCTCTGTTTAAAGCCAAGTTAAAAACATACTTGTTCAGGGCAGCTTTTTGCACATAATTGCTTTGACACTTTTTTGTCTATTTTTATTCTATTTTGGATGCTGTTATTGTGTTTTTCGTACTTTTCTTTTTATTTTATCTCTAGCTGGTGCTATTGGAAAGCACTTTGGTTCAGTGAAAACTGTTGTAAAGTGCTATAGAAATAAAACTTGATTGATTGATTGATATTAATTTTTCGAACGGTGTCCACCTGGAGGTCTCTTACAGTTTCTGGAAAAAAATTGATGCAGCAAAGATCCAAATCGTTCAGACATTTATTCGCAATAAAAAATAAACGAGAGGGGTGGACCACACCTCACTCGAAGCCTGCTCACAGGCGAATGAAGCAACCGACAGGCATGAAAAAACTCATGCATGCGCACGAGGGTTCAAGCTTGGCTTACGCAATCACACGTGATTCAAATCCATATGGTTTTCGAAAAAATAAGGTCGGATACGTTTCTAACAGACCTCGTATATATACGTTTATTTAGTGGCAAGCTTTACACATACACCATGAACATTATATGAATGTTCATGAATGCAAGTACACTGAACATGATGCAAACATTCTATCAACATTTGATTGGTGTTTGCAAATGTTTACGTCCATGCAAACATTAGACAAACATCACGAACATTACAGGAATGTTTGCAAACTTGCTGAACAGTTAACAAACATTCTATGAATGTTTGAATGATGTTTGCTTTCGGGTAGGTGTGGATGATCCAGCCCAATGCAGCGGTTCGATCAGCTGTTTTGAGCACACACATACACAGCGGGGTGTGTGGATGATCCAGCCTGATGCACACGCGGTGATTCGATCAGCTGTTTTGAGTACATACACGCACAGCTGTTTGACCATCGCACATGTAGCGATGCAATCAGCTATTATCCTGACCGGAAAGAAAAGTGCAGGAGGTGCACAGAAGGCCTGTAAATACCACCAGAGGCCTCCAATTTCACATGGATGTGGCCATGGTGGCTACTACATCGATGTATTACGTTACTAATCTACGTGTATTGATTTCTAACACATATCTGTTAAAAGGGGAATAAATATAAGTATAAAGATGATTATTTGCCCACCTGCACCCCTCCTGAGTCTTCTAGTCCAGCCCGTTGTCGCAGACTGAATGGTCCCCCTAAAAATCAGTCCTCCCAATGATGTAGTTCACGGTTTAACACCACGTTTCTGCTTCAAACTGCACTCCAGTCTTCATCTATCTCAGCAACAGATATCTGAAGCTTTTGTACAATAATCATTTCCACATAAATTCAACATTATTTCATCATAAAAGGTGGCGGAAGCGATCAGAGCACCACAGCTCAATGAGCTGCTAGCTGATGCATTCACTGCGCATCGGTCATTTCAAAGAGTCATGGAATTTTGTCGAGTTTCTGCTTAAAATGGCCTTGTTTCTGCTTAAAACTGACTTTAGAATGATTTAAGAGGTTTTACCTTTATCATCTGATGGTTAATAATCCCATTTAATCCATTTGATTGCTTTGGGTGAAGAGACTCCGTGTCAGATGTGCTGCTGTTGTCTGAAATGACGCATGCGCAGATGCAAAAGGTGGACCGATTTTTAGGGGCGGACCGTTCGGTCTGTGATACCGGCTACAGGCTGGCTGGCGTGCGCCGACCGGTTCCATCTGGAGCCGTTCCAAAGGTGACTATTTATTCTATTCATACTGTGATGGCTTGGTAATACAGTTGAGACATCAGTCTTTCATATGAGTTAGATGTTGTAACTGTGATATGATGTGTATTACAGCTGTAACAGCCCGTTGAGCAGTGCAGTGTGGCTCTGAGACGTACTGACTCACTGCGCAGCTCACCTGACCGGGCTATTACAGGCATATTGGACACAATATTTCAGGTACATTATCTATCCCACAAGTGAGGATATGACTGTATCTGTAATATCGAGCCTATTATGGATGTGACAGCCCGTTCAGCTGTGTGTTTTGCAGCGTGGCTCTGAGATTAACTGACTTGCTGCGCAGGTCACCTGACCGGCTGTTGCAAAATGTTACAGGTACATTACCGATCAGCTGTTATGAGCACACAAGCGCAGTGGTTCGAGCAGCTGTTATTCCAACTGGACTGCAAAGCACAGGAGGCCATGAAATTACCGGAGGCCTTTCCCCATTTCAAATGCAGCTCAACAGTGGTGTGCTCTACATTTGGGCTGGCTGCATGAATGTGTCAGACTGTGTGGAATGCACTCAAGAATGCTGTGCTCTAGTGTGATGGGGAGATGCGTACAGGCACAATCGAGACATTGGCCCAGGATTCGATGTGCCTGAAAATGGCAAACAGGCCCTTGAATGCTCTACGAATGCTTTAAATTGTGTTTTCATGCTGTACCAATATGACAACTGCAGTCAGATTGCACTATTACTGCACCTTGACGGCTGTTCGAATGGTTTTCCACCACAAGCGCAACACAAGTGTTGAGTGCATGTGATCTGTCTGCAGGAATGTGCTGACTGCTGAAAGAATGCTATATGAGGATTTTTGAATGCAGCCCGAATGTGGGTCAAATCCTCATTCCTACAGCATTCGGGCTCATTCCTGCTATAGTGTGATGAGGCTATAAAGTATGTGTGAAAGGGATAATTTTATCAGTTACATCAATGCAATAACTTACTGTCATCAGGTCAAACTCACCACTCTGATACTTTATTTTAGTGAGTGTTGTTCTAACATTTATTGTTAATTTGTTTCTTTGCAGACATGCAGCTGTTGTTGGTGATTAAAGAAGAAACTCTCCCTGAACACCAGCAATGGAATCTGAGTGTTGACCAGCAGGACATTAAAGAAGAAGAGAAGCTGTGGATAAATCAACAGGGGGCACAGCTTCAGCAGCTGGAGAAGGCAGATCTCACCAAGTTTGGTTTCACTGCCGTCCCTGTGAAGCGTGAAAATGACAACAAAAACCCAGAGTCATCACAGCTTCATCAAAGCCGAAGTGATGAGAGCACAGAGGCTGAGCCTGTAGCCAGAAGCTCATCTGTACACAGAACACTGACAGCAGAAGCTGATGGAGACAACGATGAAGGACCACAACCAGCCAGCAGCTCAGGTCCAAACAGTCATTTACAATCAGATACCAGTGGCAGGAGTTGAGACAGTTCTGGAACTGAGACTGATGACAGTTCTGACTGGAATCAGACCAGAGAACTTCAGTCACATTTTAACTGTCAAAGAAATACCAATATTGTTTGTTCAGGCAACACTGATGAGAAACAATTTAAAGGTTCTAAATATGGAAAAGCGTCTGGTTACATGAACAACTCAGAACAATGCAAGGAGAGGCAAGCAAGTGAAAAACCATTTAGCTGTTCTGATCAGAGTAAAAGACAGAAATGCACTCTGAACAAATGCAGGAGAATTCAGATAGGACCAAAAACATTTGGCTGTTCTGAATGTGGTCAAAGATTTGGACAAAAGGGCATCCTGAACAGACACATGATAATTCATACAGGGCAAAAACTATTTGTTTGTTCTGAATGTGGTCAAAGATTTGGACGAAAGAGTAATCTCATTACACATATAATTCATACAGGACAAAAACGGTTTGTCTGCTCTGAATGTGGTCAAAGATTTGGACAAAAGATCAGCTTGAAAAACCACATTATAATTCATACAGGACAAAAACAATTTGGCTGTTCTGAATGTGGTCAAAGATTTGGACGAAAGAGTAGCCTGAGCAACCACATGATAATTCATAGAGGACAAAAACCATTTGGCTGTTCTGAATGTAGTCAAAGATTTGGATGAAAGAGCCACCTGAACACACACATGATAATTCACACAGGAAAAAACCATTTGGCTGTTCTGAATGTGGGCAAAGATTCAGAGATAAGAGCAACCTGAATAGACACATGATAATTCATACGCATAAAAGAAGCGGCTTTACCTACACAAAAGAAAGAAGCCACCACAACCGCAAAACTGGAATCGATCGCCTCACAGATCGCAAAATATCAATCAATCAATCAATCAATTTTTTTTTATATAGCGCCAATCACAACAAACAGTTGCCCCAAGGCGCTTTATATTGTAAGGCAAGGCCATACAATAATTATGTAAAACCCCAACGGTCAAAACGACCCCCTGTGAGCAAGCACTTGGCTACAGTGGGAAGGAAAATCTCCCTTTTAACAGGAAGAAACCTCCAGCAGAACCAGGCTCAGGGAGGGGCAGTCTTCTGCTGGGACTGGTTGGGGCTGAGGGAGAGAACCAGGAAAAAGACATGCTGTGGAGGGGAGCAGAGATCGATCACTAATGATTAAATGCAGAGTGGTGCATACAGAGCAAAAAGAGAAAGAAACAGTGCATCATGGGAACCCCCCAGCAGTCTAAGTCTATAGCAGCATAACTAAGGGATGGTTCAGGGTCACCTGATCCAGCCCTAACTATAAGCTTTAGCAAAAAGGAAAGTTTTAAGCCTAATCTTAAAAGTAGAGAGGGTGTCTGTCTCCCTGATCTGAATTGGGAGCTGGTTCCACAGGAGAGGAGCCTGAAAGCTGAAGGCTCTGCCTCCCATTCTACTCTTACAAACCCTAGGAACTACAAGTAAGCCTGCAGTCTGAGAGCGAAGCGCTCTATTGGGGTGATATGGTACTACGAGGTCCCTAAGATAAAATGGGACCTGATTATTCAAAACCTTATAAGTAAGAAGAAGAATTTTAAATTCTATTCTAGAATTAACAGGAAGCCAATGAAGAGAGGCCAGTATGGGTGAGATATGCTCTCTCCTTCTAGTCCCCGTTAGTACTCTAGCTGCAGCATTTTGAATTAACTGAAGGCTTTTCAGGGAACTTTTAGGACAACCTGATAATAATGAATTACAATAGTCCAGCCTAGAGGAAATAAATGCATGAATTAGTTTTTCAGCATCACTCTGAGACAAGACCTTTCTAATTTTAGAGATATTGCGTAAATGCAAAAAAGCAGTCCTACATATTTGTTTAATATGCGCTTTGAATGACATATCCTGATCAAAAATGACTCCAAGATTTCTCACAGTATTACTAGAGGTCAGGGTAATGCCATCCAGAGTAAGGATCTGGTTAGACACCATGTTTCTAAGATTTGTGGGGCCAAGTACAATAACTTCAGTTTTATCTGAGTTTAAAAGCAGGAAATTAGAGGTCATCCATGTCTTTATGTCTGTAAGACAGTCCTGCAGTTTAGCTAATTGGTGTGTGTCCTCTGGCTTCATGGATAGATAAAGCTGGGTATCATCTGCGTAACAATGAAAATTTAAGCAATACCGTCTAATAATACTGCCTAAGGGAAGCATGTATAAAGTGAATAAAATTGGTCCTAGCACAGAACCTTGTGGAACTCCATAATTAACCTTAGTCTGTGAAGAAGATTCCCCATTTACATGAACAAATTGTAATCTATTAGACAAATATGATTCATATTTGTCTAATAGACAAATATGCCGTCAGATATTTTGGAATATCTGACGGCTGAGGAAATAAAAAAAATAAAATAAAGGAAGAAGCCCAAAAGGAATCAATCAATCAATTTTTTTTTTATATAGCGCCAAATCACAACAAACAGTTGCCCCAAGGCGCTTTATATTGTAAGGCAAGGCCATACAATAATTATGTAAAACCCCAACGGTCAAAACGACCCCCTGTGAGCAAGCACTTGGCTACAGTGGGAAGGAAAAACTCCCTTTTAACAGGAAGAAACCTCCAGCAGAACCAGGCTCAGGGAGGGGCAGTCTTCTGCTGGGACTGGTTGGGGCTGAGGGAGAGAACCAGGAAAAAGACATGCTGTGGAGGGGAGCAGAGATCGATCACTAATGATTAAATGCAGAGTGGTGCATACAGAGCAAAAAGAGAAAGAAACAGTGCATCATGGGAACCCCCCAGCAGTCTACGTCTATAGCAGCATAACTAAGGGATGGTTCAGGGTCACCTGATCCAGCCCTAACTATAAGCTTTAGCAAAAAGGAAAGTTTTAAGCCTAATCTTAAAAGTAGAGAGGGTGTCTGTCTCCCTGATCTGAATTGGGAGCTGGTTCCAGCTGGTCTTATCGCTTCCAAAAGGAAGCGATAAGACTCATAAAAGACCATCAGTTGATGGATAAAGGGAAGCAACTCCAGTTTAAAAGGAGTCAGTGGAAGAGGGAGGAAGAGTGGATACTGTTGTGGGCAAAGGAATATGCCAAAATAAAATACCCCAAAAATCAGACAAAGAGATCCAAAGAATGGCAAAAAAAATACTCCACCACCACTGCCCAAATAAGAAAGGCATCACTTGTAACAGTCTCACAACCCAAAAATCAAACTTTATCAAACAAAAACATTTCTCAGATAATGAAATAAAAACGATGCATCAGGAGGTTGAGCAAATGTTGAGACGGCATCTGCCCTCTGACGCAACCCATTACACCACCAAAAAATGATTGCCCTCAAAAAAAGTACATCCCCGAAAAAACAAACCATTCACTGCCCCCTGAAAAAACAAACCATTCACTGCCTCCCAAAAAAAACTAACCATTCACTCCCTCCCGAAAAAACTAACCATTCACTCCCTCCCGAAAAAACTAACCATTCACTCCCTCTCGAAAAAACTAACCATTCACTGCCCCCCGAAAAAATGAACAACTCACTGCCCCCCGAAAAAATGAACAACTCACTGCCCCCCGAAAAAATGAACAGTTCACCAGCTCATCTACAAAATAATATACAGGTGCACACAGACCCAGAACAGCAGGAACTAGAAGAGGAATTGGCAAATAAGATTGAAGAAACAAGAAAAATGGACATGAAAGAGTTCCCAAAGCTGACTAAACTAAAGGAGAATACAAAATTAAAAAATATCCTTCAAAAAGTTAACATAGGACTGACCAAACTGGTCCCAAAAGGAGCCACATTGACAGAGTTAAACTCTGTAAATTATGGAGCGGCATGGTACATACAAAGTAAACTAGCCCCACAAGATTTGGAGAGAAACGGCACCACAAATAAGAAAAAGAATACCATGCCACGATGGAAAAAGAAATTATAACAAAAAATCATCCACCTAAGAGCAGAGATCTCCCAAATGGCCACATTTTTGGGAAACAAGAACCACAAAAAGAATCTTCTTAAAAAAGTAAATCGCATTAATAGAAAATACAATGTTGAAGATAAACAGTGTACAGAAGCTGGCAAACGACACAATAGAAGTACAACAGCCACCTGAGAGAGAAGAAATTGAAAAATTCTGGAGACCACTCTTTGAAAACCCAAAACAACACCAAGAGGCTGAGTGGATTGAAAAAATAAAACAGAAAAACAAAGACAAACAACAAATGCCAGCAATTGTAATCACTGAAGAGGACATCAGAAAGAAAATGAGTGAATACAGTAACTTCAAGGCACCTGGCATCGACAAAATCCCAAATTTTTGGCTGAAAAGACTGACGGCATTACACCAACATTATGCTGTGACTTTCACAAAAATATTGAACGGAGAAGAAGACACACCAGACTGGCTAACGACAGGGAACACAAGCCTAATTCCAAAGACCAAGGAAACACAGCTTCCCAACAAGTACAGACCCAGATGCTGCCTAACAACAACGTACAAATGGCTGACAGGAATCATAGTTGATGCCATTTATGAACATCTTGACACTGGAAAATGAACAAAAAGGATGTTCCAAAAGAAGATTAGGAGCTAAAGACCAGTTACTGACAGACAAACTTATCCTGGAGGACTGCAAAACAAGGCAGAGGAACCTCAGCATGGCTTGGATTGACTACAAAAAGGCATTTGACAGTGTACCACACTCCTGGATCATGAGGTGCTTAGAACTCTACATCAGTGAGGAAATAGGGTCTTTCCTGAGAGCACAAATGAACAAGTGGAACACCACCATCACCCTCAATCACACAGAGGGACAAATAACAATCCCAGATGTACGAGTTCAGAGAGGGATACTTCAGGGAGACAGCCTTTCGCCTCTCTTATTCTGCTTAATCATGGACCCGCTCAGCAAGATCCTGAAGGAGCATGACATCGGATATGACATAAGTAAAGACAAAGGAAAGGAAAACCAAAAACTTGTGAACCATCTGTTGTTCATGGACGATTTGAAAATCTATGCCAACACAAAAAAGGGACTCACTCAGCTCGTGGAAACTGTCCATAAGTTCTCAAAAGACATTGGCATGGAATTTGGACTGGATAAATGCTCAAAATGCACAATGACAAAAGGAAAAAAGACAAAAACCGAAAACATACAATTGGATGAAGGGAGCTACATTGAAGATCTGGCTGCAGACTCCACATACAAATACTTGGGAATTGAACAAAGTAATACAATTGAGCACAAGAAAATGAGAACAAAAACAACAAAAGAATACCTAAACCGCTTAAAAAGATCTGCAAAACACAGCTGACACCAAAAAACAAGATCACAGCCATAAACCATTTTGCAATACCAGTGGTGACCTATGGGTTTGGCATAGTGAACTGGCCACAATGTGAGCTTAATAAGTTGGACACAAAAACCAGGAAAATGCTCACCCTCCACAAAATTACATACAGAAATCAGTGCATGGACAGAATATATCTCCCTCGCAGAGAAGGCAGTATGGGTCTCACTGAAATCAACCAGGCCTACAGAGCATCGATAATAAGTATTGGACAGTACTTAAAGAGCTCTGAAGAAGAAATCATAAAAACGGTCACACAACACCACGAGGCCATAACTGAATGGACCTCAATCACTAAACTTCCAAAAAACTTTGGCGGAGAACTTCTACAAGAGAGAAAAAGCAACAGTCTCATGCCTACAACAAAACTTGCAAGACAGACCAGAGAACAATACAGCAAAAGAGAAGGAAAACATCGAGTGGAAAGATGGAAACGGCACAAAAGAGCCGGACGTTTCCAAGAAGAACTCGAAAAGGAATACATCGACAAAGTTGGATCAATGCAGTGGCTAAAAAATGGAAAACGTGGTTTTGATGGAGAAAGAATTCTGATTGGAGCACAAGATCAGGGACTTCTAACAAATGGCTTCAAAAAAATGGCAGGGATCTCACAGAATGATAAATGCCGATTCTGTCATACAGCTGTTGAGAGTGTAAACCATCTAACTTCAGCATGCCAGATCCTCATGAACTAACCAGCAGTTTTATAAAAAAAAACTATATGGATTTGATTGACATGCGATTACACCATTCATGCTTGAACCCTCGTGCGCATGCGTGAGTTTTTTCACGCATCGGTGACATCATTTCCCTGTGGGCAGGCCTTGAGTGAGATGTAGTCCCGCCCTCTCAGCTGAATTCCTTTGTTTCACACATTGCTCGAGACGGCGCGCGTTGCTTTATCAAACTTTTTTCTGGACCTGTGAGGAATATCCGAGTGGACACTATTCGAGAAATTCAGCTGGTTTTCGGTGAAAAGTTTAATGGCTGATGAGAGATTATGGGGTGTTTCTGTCGCTGTAAGGACTTCCCACGGAGCGGGACGTCCTGCAGCGCTTCCAGGTGCCGTCGTCGGGCTGTTTCGACCTGAAAACATCCTAATTTAAGGCTTAATTCACCCAGGACGTCGTGAGAGAACAGAGAAGATTCAGAAGAGGCCGGCATGAGGAGTTTATGCGGACATTCCACTGTTTAAGGACATTTTGTAATGAAAGACGTGCGCGCAAATTCACCGAGTCATTTCCGTGATGACTCGGCGAATCTGTGTGCGCCGCGACAGGAAAAACACCTCCGTGTTGAAAACCATTTGTAAAATTCAGGCGGCTTTTGATGGCTTTCAACAAGTGAGTAACTGAGAAATTGTTTAACAGCTTGGGCATGTTCCAACTTGTCCGTTAAGGTTTCCAACGGAGGTGTTTTTCCTGTCGCGACCCCCCGCGGTCGGGTCCGACCCGACATGCGACTCTGCCCGCACGTTCTTTCACAAAATGTCCGTTAACAATGGAATGTCCGAATAAACTCCTCATGTCGACTTCTTCTGAAAGTTCTCTGTTCTCTGACGACTTACTGGGTCAACAGAGCCTGAAATGTGGAAGTTTTCAACTTGAAACGGCGAGACGCTGCCGCTTCGAAGCGCAGATCGCCATCAGGCGCCGTGGGCCGTCCTTAAAGCGACACTACCAGACCAAAATCTCTCATCAGCCGTTAAAATTTTTACCGAAAACCAGCTGAATTTATCGAATGGTGTCCACTCAGTTGTGCCTTACAGTTTTGAAAAAATTTTGATCAAACAAAGCAGCAGTCTCTGAGCCATTCCTAAACAATGAAAAAATCGACGAGAGGGTGGGCGACTCCTCAATCAAAGACTGCCCACAGGCGAATGACGTAACCGACAGGCGTAAAAAAACTCTCGCATGCCCACGAGGGTTCAAGCATGTCTGATGTAATCACACGTGATTCAAATCCATATGGTTTTTGAAAAAAAATAATAAGGTCGGATACTTTTCTAACAGACCTCGTACATCCAGACACAACAAGATCTGTCAATATCTCCACTGGAAGGTCTGCAAGGAACTGGAGATGGAAGTCAAAGAACATGTCTGGGAGCACGAGCCAGCACCAGTCTCATCCAACGGAAAAGTTACGATCTTCTACGACAAAGAGATCCCAGCAGGAAGACACATTGAAGGAGGTGCAATCAAACCTGATATTGTCATCTGGAACAAGCAAGAGAAAACAGCCAAAATCATCGATGTGACAGTTCCCAATGACTACGGTCTGAATCGAGCTGAAAGGGGAAAGATCTCGAAATACCAAGACCTAAAAAATGACCTACGAACAACATGGTCATTGAAAGACATCGATATCATCCCAGTTGTGGTGGGAACAACAGGCCTGATGAAGAAGAACCTGAAGAAATACCTTGAGGCAATCCCTGGTCACCCAAGTGCACATGAGGTGCAGTTGTCTGCAATTAAGGGAACAATCACAATCTTGAAGAGAGCCCTCGGATACAATGCCAGATCTGGTTAGGATAACTATAGAGCCTAGGGTGCAACTTTAGACCTCAGGTTTGGGGCCCATTGCATTCTACTAAAAAGACATCAAAGATAAATGAAAAACCAAAAGACAAAATTCCAACAGATCTCAGTTACCAAACTGACAAAATACTCAGATGAGAGAGAAAGCAACAATCTCACACCTGCAATAAAACTAGCAAGACAGACCAGGGAAAATACAGCAACAGACAACAAAAACTTTGAATGCACAGATGGAAACGGCACAAAAGGGCTGGCCGATTCCAAGAACTCAAAGGAATACATAGATAAAGATGGATCAATGCAGTGGCTTAAAAATGGAGAACTTGGTTATGAAGGAGAAAGAATTATAGTTCGAGCACAAGATCAGGGACTTCTAACAAATGGTTTCAAAAAATGGCAGGAATTTCTCAAAATGATGAATGCCAATTCTGCCATACAGCTGTTGAGTGTAAACCATCGAACATCAGCATGTCAGATCCTTCATGGTAGATGGACATTATACATCCCGACACAACAAGCTCTGTCAATATCTACACTGGAAAGTATGCAAGGAACTGGAGATGGAAGTAAAGGAAAACATCTGGGACCATGAGCCATCACCTGTCTCATCCAATGGAAATCTTCTGCGACAAAGAGATTCCAGCAGAAAGACCCAAGGAGGTGCAATCCAACCTGATATTGTCATCAGGAACAAGCGAGACAAAACAGCAAAAATCGCAGATGTGACAGTCCCCAATTACTATGGCCTGAATCGAGCTGAAAGTGTAAAGATCACGAAATACCAAGACCTGAAAAATGAACTATGAACAACATGGTCATTGAAAGAAATAGATATCATACCAGCTGTGGTGGCGGCAACAGGTCTGATGAAGAAGAACCTGAATAAATATCTTGAAGCAATCCCTGGTCACCCAAGTGCCAACGAGGTGAAATTTTCAGGAATTACGAGAGTAGTCACCATCTTGAAGAGAGCCCTCGGATACAATGCCAGCAATGTTTCGGGTGCAAATATAGACCCTGGGTCTGGGGCCCATTGCATTCTGTTAAAAAGAATTCTAAGAGAAAAAAAAATGCAGCTCTCAGGTGGTGTGGAGATGTGATGTGTTTTGGGGGGGGGGTGTTGTTTTTGTTTTGGGTTTTTTTGTATCTAAATACTGTTCACAACTCATCCTTGTGGAAATATAAAATGATAAATTTTAGGAAAAAATATGAACTTCTTTGGGGTGAAATTCACTAAAAAGATTTTTTTCTTTCATTTTGATTGTTTTTGGATTCGTTGTTTGATTCATTTAAAACCTGTTCACAATTGGGGCAGCTTGGCTGCTGCAGTGGACTGATGTTTTGTAAACAAAACTTCTCTTGAGTGTACTACAAGCTACTGTAATGCACTATTTGACTTTAGAACACAACTACTATTACAAATGTTTACTTAAACAGCTGTTATGATTGTGGAGTGTATAGAGTGGAAGGCGCTGTAAGTATATTATAACCTAGATAGCCTGATTTATATATATATATATATATATATATATATATATAGTAGTTTTATATTTTCTGTTGTGTTTTTAATCAGGTTCGTTTTGTCTCTCTAAAATTGTAGCATTATTAGTTATTATTACTATTGTTGTTTTTGTTGCTATTATTATTATTATTATTAATATATAAACAAAAATAAATTTAAAAATATTACAATTTGTAATACATTTGATTCTTTTACGACAACAAACGCTGAGCCATTATTATACAGAAAATAAATGAACACAAACGTACTGACAGCTGCAACAGCTTAATGCTAACTTTAACATTGAAAATGCCATAGGCATGCTAATGTGTTAGCATCGGCTCCGTTAAGATGCTGCTGCTGCAAAATGCACCTGCTGTCTCTCTTTTAAGTTATAAAATACATCTATCAACTGTTTCAGAAGACCGTAACAGGTTGGTTTAACACAAAAAGGTAAATATTACTCACAGACATATGCTTTTTAGGGTTTTAGCGGGGGAAAAATTAAGATAAAGCGAAATAAAACAATGAATCAACGAAGCATTAAATTGAAACACTGCTTCGATCTGTGAATCTCTGCTTTGATTGGCTCAAGGTTCAAAGCAAAGCCACGCTGCAGAAAAGTTGAGTACAAACCCTTTGCAGGGTCTGTAATCAATGTAGAGGACCAATAAGGGAATCGTTAAGCAAAAAGGTTATTGATGTCGGTGGATCGAATCATTTCTTAACGATACCCTTTGGAAAGGAGTAGAATGCCACTTCCTTGTTTGTTTTAGTGTACTTGGTGCAAGTGATAGCTGAACACTTAGTTCCTTTAGATCTTGATGTTTTTCTGATGTTGCTGGTATGATAGTTATGATCCATGGTCATGAAAAATGCACATGAACTGAAACTTTTGTCTCTAATACGACTCTAGAGTGACACAAAGACTGCCATTGTGCATCTATAGCAACACCCAGTTACACACATTCAAAATGTCGGCCGGCGCTCAGCCAGTTAAAATGCAGCATATAGGAAGTTGACCCTCTCTATCTTCTCTCTGGACACATTCAGTTTGTGTCTGGACGGTTTATCGTTAAATTTCTTTTTAGTAAATGGATTTTTCTAATATGATGCAAAGGTCAAAGGTGAGCAGCCCCCACAGACGCTTGATCACATTTTAATATGTCATCGAGCCGCATCAACATAATGCAGGAGTGTTTTACAGAATGACCACAGAACACAGCTGACACATTATGGTGGGCGTGTCTGTCCATGCAGAGGAGGAGGAGCCAACATCCAGCTGACTAAAGCTGGAAGTTGAGGTTGTCCTCTAAATCTTTGAGTTTAAATTTTCTTGAATGCTCGTGTGGTGATTTTTTTTTTTTTTTTTCTCTCATGCACCTTAGAAATCTTCCCAACTTTGGAGGAATTTCACGGGTTCCATACCAATGCTCAAATTCAAAATTCTGCATTCAAGAACAGAGCATTGATGAATCAAACAAGGCTTAGCCGAGGCTCCTGTGTCATACATCACACTGACAAAGTAAGGAACCTTGGTGTAATTTTGTATCCTATGTTGTCCTTTGACCTCCACATTAGAAATATTACGAGGACTGCTTTCTTCCACCTGCAAAATATAGTGAAAATTCCTCCCATCGTGTCTATGGCTGATGCTGAGACCCTGATTCATGCGTTTGTCTCTTCTAGATTGGACTACTGAGTAATGTTCTATTTTCTGGTTTATCACAGTCCAGCGTTAGGGTTCCCCAGTTGGTTCAAAATGGTGCCGCCAGACTTTTGACATGAAGCAGTCCATTTGACCACATTACACCCATTTTGGCATCTCTTCACTGGCTTCCTGTCCCCGTGAGATCAGATTTTAAAGTTCTGCAACTAACCTATAAAACTGTTCACGGACTAACACCTCCCTACTTAGCTCACCTACTTAAAGCATACGTACCAACTGTGCGTTCTTAGGGTGCAGGACTACTTGAGATATACTTTATTCATCTCACAATGGAGAAATTATGTTTACACTCCAGTTACCTCAGACAGCAATTAATCCACAATTATTACTTGTTTACTGTAATAATGGCACACATCAGAATTAAAGACAGCACATACACATTTGACATTGTTTATGTGCACTAAGTTTGAAGAAGTCCGTTATCCGAATTGAGGCAAGTGGGTGAAGGTCACGCAGCAACCCTGAGATGCACCGCCGTCAGCTTGGGGGGAAGAACGGGGACCAGCTGCAGCTAAAACTGCACTACCCCCACAGAAGGGGGAAGGAATGACGTGAGCAGAAGCCGGAGTGGGGGGCGGGGGGCTTCAGTCCTATGAAAACAGTTTGTCTTTTTGAGTTGAGATAAGAAACAGCCAAATGTTCCCCAGGCCGAAGACATTCCTCTGGAGGAAAACAGTCGGGCAATTTGTCCTTCAGGCTTGATAAGCCTGCCGTGTTGTGGTTTGAGTAGTGAAAAACACTTTTTACAGTTCCACTAGAACAACCAAATCCCTAATTATGAATTAAGAATATTCACCTGCCTCCAAAATCTTCAACTTCAACTGCAAGGCACGCATCTGCTCCAAGATGTCATCCAAATTGCGTCTGAGTTCGAGTCATCGCAGTCTGAGAATGCACTGCCTTGCCAACCTCGTTAATCATGATGGACAAGCGAGGGGCCGTGGTTCTTGATGCCGCCGTCTTGCCAATTTTCCGGTAGATCAGGGCAGCACATAAGCCAGAATGTCCCAGCCCTGCTACCATAAGACCAAAAATTAACAAATCCTCGACGTCCTCAACTAAGAAAGGTCCCAAGCATGCAATACGCCAAGACCCCCAGGAGTCGAGAACATAGCCCACAGGATACGTTCCATCTGGGCAGGTAGGATCCCCCTGTCCTGACCTTCTTGTAGAAAAAAATGGTGTCAATAGCGTTCAGAGACCAGCTGATCAATTCCATGCTTAATCCAATAGTAGTCCAATAGAGCTAGTATCCAATATAATTTGAGGAATTCACAGTCTGGTGAAGTAGGGATTTGAAGGTTAAAAGCAGAGAGCAGAGATAAGGGAGAGTGGAGGAGATGTGACTGTCCTCGTCAGAGTCCAAAGCTGTTTGTGTCTACTTAATGTCCCTAGGGTGAATAAAAAGTCTGCGGGTCACAGAGCTTTCTCTTATTCTGCCCTTGTTCTGTGGAATGATCTCCCTCCATCAATAAAACAAACAGATTCCGTAGAGACTTTCAAGTCCAGACTTAAGACGCACTTATTTTCCTTTTCGTATGTCTAGCATACTGGCATAGTATGTTACTATGCTTTCTACCCTTTTAAATTTATTTTATTAGGAAACGGAGCGGGCCGCGGCCTCAACTTTATCTAAAGTCTGGGTCTTTTCATGAAGCTTAGGGCTAGTGGCCGATCACCTTATTATTTCTTCTGTCTTTCTTGTTGCTAAATGCTGATAAATTATACTGTATTTGTTGTCTTTCTGCCGCCTGATTCTGTTTTTTTCTCTCTGTTTAAGGTGCAGCTCCATCCAGAGAGGGGATTGGATGTTTTCTTCTGCAGGCCTCCCGTCTTGTGCACCAGCATGGACTCCCAAAATCTCCCAACATATCTTGGATAATTTCCTGTATTGTCAATTGTGTCGTTAGCATGGCCCAAGCAGAGGGTCACCCCTTTGAGTCTGGTCTGCTTGACATTTCTTCCTCAAATCAGGGGGAGTTTCTCCTTATCACTGTCACCTGTGTGCTTGTTCTAGGGGTTGGTAAGGTGAGACCTTACTTGAGTGAAGCACCTTTAGGCAACATTGTTGTGATTTGAATGAATGATGAGTTATTGCCATTACAACAAGCCCAATGAAATTATCTTCACACCCAAATACCTCAAACAAAAATACAGTAATTAATCCACAATTATTACTAGTTGAATGTAATAATGGCACACATCAGAATTTAAACAACCGCACATGTACATTTGATTGTTAATGTACGCTAAACTTTGAAACAGACAGTCTGTCACCCGAATTGAGGCAATGTGAGTGTGGGTGGCCGCAGTAGCCATGCCACGCAACCAAGCTTTGTGGTAGCTGCTGCAGCTGTGCCGCGCGGCCTCCCGAGGGGGATGGAGTGGCAAATGCAGAGGTTGGGGACAAGAACCCTGAGAGATTGCTCTCAGACAACTGCTGTGTGTTATAACCGGGAAGACGAAAGAACATCCTAAATCTCATGGTCCCCTTTTATAGAGCCCCAAAGTCTCACATGATCCAAGGGAGTATCCCAAATACAAAATGCCCTCATGGTGGCATTAAAGGTAAACTGCATTAGGTTTTCCACCTGCTTACGCAGAGAAACACAGAACTCCAATACGGCTTCTCTTAACTGCCCAGATCCAACTGTGTGAATATTCACTGGTCTCCAACATCACTTCCTTTGCAGGGCTGACATTGCTCCAAGATGGTTTCCATCTTGCATTTAAGTTCAAAAGTTAACAGAGTCTGAGATTGTACAGCCTTGCCAACTTCGATAATCATGACGGACAGATGTGGGATTGTGGTTTTGGTGGCAGCTGTCTTGCCAATTTTCCGGTACATCAGGGCAGCGCCTAATCCTACTTGCAGAAGCCCTTCTACCACAACAACCAATAAGAATAAATCCTCATTGTCTTCCACATAGAGTGGTACCAAGCACGCTATGCACCAATTCTTCCAAGCGTCGAGAACGTAGCCCGTAGGATCGGTTCCTTCTGGGCATGCAGGGTCCCCCAACCCTGATTTCCTTCTTGAAAAGATGGTGTCAATAACGTTGAGAGACCAGCTGATCAATTCCATGGTCTGAAGCCTTTACTTTGGAAATTACAGTGTTTAAAGTGGGCCACCTGGATATCCCAGCTAGGAATAATGGAACAGGACTACGGTTATATTTTGTGGGTTTTCTTCACTTAACTGGGGCCATGATTAAGAGGGATGGCCGGGGGCTAGAGGTGAATGTTTTTATTAATCAGGAACGAAAGTTGGAAGGTCGAAGATGATCAGATGCCATCGTAGTTCCGACCATAAGCGATGCCGACTAGCGATCTGGCATGACCTTCAGGGCAGCGTCCGGTGTACCAGTGACACCAGGAAGCCTTGTAGAGACAGGAGAGTACCACCAGTGGCCTGCATATTAATTTGACTCAACACGGGAAGCATCACCCGGCTCGGACATGGAAAGGATGAGTAGACTGATGGCTCTTTTGCTCTCACCCTTCTTAGTTGTTGGAGCAATTTGTCTGATTAATTCCGATAAAGAACGAGACTCCTACATACTAACTAGTTACGTGGCCTGGTGCGGTTGGCGCCAGCTTCTTAGAGGGACAAGTGGCACTCAGCCACACGAGATTGAGCAAAAACATGGGTAGTTGTGACAGTAGTTAAGAAAAAAGCAGACACTCAAGCCTGCAGCAAGCCGATGTTTGGGGTATGTAACCCGGACAAATATATTAATGTCTTGACAAAGTTCATAAGATTTGTTGCAGTTTAAAAAGGGCTAAAAAGTGTGAATTGTTAAATATATTACATGAATATGGGTAAATAGTATTTAATTTATGTTTTAAAGGAATAAGAACTGCTAAAACTACCTGGGTATTAGTTAAAAACAAAGTATAAAATGCTTTTGATGTATCTTATTTTTGTTTTATTGTGAAGAGCTAAAGGAAGTGCTGTCAGTCTGTTGTGGTAAAGTGTTGTGTGACATCTCCTGCCCCACACAAATATTTCTGGAACTACCAATTGTTTATTTTCTTAACATCAATCCCCAATATTACAACCCCAATATCAATGAAGTTGGGATGTTGTGTAAAATGTAAATAAACACAGAATACAATGATTTGCAAATCCTCTTCAACCTATATTCAATTGAATGCACCACAAAGACAAGATAGACTTTGTTGTTTTTGTGCACATATTTGCTCATTTTGAAATGGATGCCTGCAACGCGTTTCAAAAAAGCAGGGACAGTGGTATGTTTACCACTGTGTTACATCACCTTTCCTTCTAACAACACTCAAAATGCTGTAGACCCACATGGGATGGGAAAAAAAGATTTCTAAATCAAAGCAAATTTTATTTCTATATCTGTCAGGCATAATATTCTAGAAAAAAAGAATTTGCTAAATGGAGACTTTCCTGTCTAAAATACCCATAAAGTACATCTGTAATCATAAATTGTATCACATCTAATCTTCTTTGAATGAACAGAAGTCTGAACAACAAACAGGCTCAGTTTACATGTATATGTATATGTGGAAAACACAAAAATGTCAATGTTCTGTTTTTTTCAGGTGCTCATGTGAACACTGTCAGCTGATACGGAAAAAGCTTTTTTTCATTCTTCAAGAATATGTAAAAACGTCATGGCAGGGACCCTTTAACATCAACAGTCCAGGACTCTCCCAAAGTAATGGAACAATGTCTCTGCGCCAAAGTTTTGACATTTTGCTGAAATATCAGTGGGATGTGGCTTTGTTTTGTTTTTTCTCCAACTTGTAAAACTTTTTTTTTTTTACTTTTTTTTAATCCCTCTTTCTCTGTGATTCAGCAGATGCATTTCAGCTGGAGGTTGAACATGCAAGCCTCGTAGTCACTGTCTTTTTTTTTTTTTAATTTAGGTTACTGTGCTTGTGAAGCGTTGTGTGTTGCCAAAAAGAGTGAAAATTAAAAAGTGAAACACTCAGTGCGAGTCTGAGCAAAACACAAAAGAGTAGACTTCTGCTGTCTCTCTGCCTCACACCGGGCAGAGAGAGACAGCAGCCGGCTTCGACTGTGGGTACCCGGCCATCAGGTCAGTAGTCATGTATCATGTCGAGCGACCCATGTGTTTTTTTATAAACAGACAAACACTGTTTCGCTTTAAATACGCAGTAAGTCTACTTGAGATGATCCGTGTGAACACTCTCTCTTAAAAGGCTTTATTTTACTCTGTGTGACGCGTTTGAAAGTAGTAGCTTTTGTGCTAAATTATTAGCTGTTACACAGCTTGTGTGCATGCTCTAGTCTTTTGTTTTTTCTGGGGACATTATAGCACCACACACAGGCCTGGCACATGTACTACAACATTAAACGAAGCTTTGAGGCACAGAATGTTCCTCGAACATTTTTTGAAATCAAATTACTCGACTAATCGTTTCAGCCCTAGATTGATGTTAAGAAAATAAACAGTTGGTCGTTCCAGAAATATTTGTGTGGGGCAGGAGATGCCACACAACACTATATAGTACATACCTAGCTTTGTTGGTTCCAGTAATGGGTAGAAAGACAGCGATCACGACAGGCTACGACAGCATTTATCCTTGCAGCTGCTGTTTGATTTCTTGTTCATGGGCAAAGCTTACTGGGAGCATGCTGGTGTCAGTGCCTAAAGTTCTCCCATTGCTCACATGGTGTCGCTGCGGCGCACTTGTTAGAGGCCTTTATTAAAAGCCATAAAAGCTCCAGTGTGTTACAAGAGAACAAAAAAATATTGAATATAAAGTCAAATGTCTATGCATACATATAATTTCACGATAAAGCGAGCTGAAACATTCCAACAACATTCTTGGGATGTTACTGTGGCATGAGCGAGCAATATGGCACTCAGGTTGGAGGTCTGCTCTTAACAGATTAACAAAGTTCCTGACAACGCCACCTAGGATAGGCCTAGGACCCTGCACAACGCAGACACAGGTTCGTTTTTACCTTTGTTTTAATTAAGGGGAGCAGAGACAAAACGGGTTAACTATAGAAATATATCCTTTATTTATTTCCAACCTTAATTTGTTAAAATCACCCCATTTACAAACATTAAAAACACATTGTAACTGAAAAATCAGTAAACCCAAAATAAACTCAATAAAATTCACAAAACACACATCCACACACACAAAAAAGAAACATGCAAATAAACCAAACACCAGTAGGAGGTCTGTTAGAAAAGTATCCGACCTTTTTATTTTTTTCAAAAACTATATGGATTTGAATCGTGCGCTTGCATCAGCCAAGCTTGAACCTTCGTGCGCATGCGTGAGTTTTTTCACGCCTGTCGGTTCCGTCATTCGCCTGTGGGCAGGCTTTGAGTGAGCACTGGTCCAGCCCCCTCGTCGGATTTTCATTGTCAGGGAAATGGCTGAGCGACTGTCGCTTTGCTCCATGAAAATTTTTTCAGAAACTGTGAGACAGCCAGGTGGAAACCATTCGGAAAATTCAGATGGTTTTCGGTTAAGATTCTATCGGCGTCACACAGATTAAGGAGGATTCCAACTGGATTAAAGACGGCCCACAGCAGTGGAGAGCGCCGCGCTTCGAGCGGCCATCAACAGACTGAAACGACCAGATCATTTCCAAAGTGAAGGCTGTGTTGATCCGGGACGTCGTCTGACTACCAGAGAAATCGCAGAAAATGTGGACATCAGCACTTTTGCGGCACATTCCACTGTTACAGGAGATTTTGTAATGAAAGACGTGCGGAGGAATTTGCACGTCGGGACGGAGCCGCTCATGGCGCACAACAAAAACACCTCTGTGTTGGAAGTCTCACAGAACATGTTGTGGCATGCCCAGCTGTTACACAATTTCTCGGATACTCACTTGACTGAAAATCTTCACTGAAAGCCATCTGAATTTTCCGAATGGTTTCCACCTGGCTGTCTCACACAGTTTCTGAAAAAATTTTCATGGAGCAAAGCAGCTGTCGCTCAGCCATTTCCCTGACAATGAAAATCCGACGGGGGGGGGGGGGGGGTGGGTGGACCAGTGCTCACTCAAAGCCTGCCCACAGGCGAATGACGCAACCGACAGGCGTGAAAAAACTCACGCATGCGCATGAAGGTTCAAGCTTGGCTGATGCAAGCGCAAATGATTCAAATCTATATAGTTTTTGAAAAAAAAAAAAAAATGTCAGAAACTTTTCTAACAGACCTCGTATGTTACAGTTAAAAGCAACATTAAACCTCTGAGGTCGACGCCGTCGTATACGACGACTAAGACCAAGCTTTACTGAATTATAAGTAACTTTTGAATGATATGAGACAAACTTATTTTATTTTTTGCTGAAAAGGTAGCTCCGCGGACTTTCGAGCCAGCCATCGGCCATCTTTGTACTCCTCATAGAAGCTGTGTGATGACGTGCGCAATGTGATTGTCCAATCGGAATTGGTTCACCGCCACATGGTTTTCCAAAATCCAATCGTAGGGCAGATTTACCTCACGTGAAAAGCCAAAGATCGTTTTCAGGAGTGATGTGTTACTAGTTGGTCCGTTTGAATAGCTCCAATGAGTACATACTATTAGTACATACTCAGTGTGCCCTGCGCCATTTCGCACAGCGATCAGTGAAACCAGGAGCACACGGAGAGCCTCTGATGACAATCTCACGTGCTCAAACAAAGAGTGTGTAACTATCAGGATTGCTCCACTAGTTTGCATGTGAATTTTACTGGATAACTGTTGCTTTCTCTGTGTAAAGCACTGTTTACCATATCAATGGACAACAAAACACATAGACCATTTTGTATATATCGTTCAAAATGTGCATTTGTGTTTATTGTTTGAACCTTTTGTTGTACAGACTTTCACACAAGACCTCAAATTACCTTTTTAAAGTGTCAAAACAGTTGTTTATTATAGTTTGCTGTGTGTTTTGAATAAATGTGTGTGGAAAATTATTTGCTTTATTTTTTCCTTGCCTATTTTTGATTGTAAACCTTTATTACACTTATAAAACACAACAAAAACATATATATTCTGAAAGCACAGGTTGTCCTGAAAAAAGAGACATAAAACCTGATTGTGGGATGCAGGAAGAGCTGTTAACAGCAATAATAAAACATTTGTGCCAGGCGAGTGAACTGTCCAAAAAATGCCCTCGGACCCCAGAGGGTTAAATCCTTAGGGCGATAATAAGAAAAAACACACTCAATAAAATAAATTACAGGTCTGGAATAAATAAGGATCATAAAGCGAGCACTCAATATTTTTTTTTTCGCCCACATCTTATTATGATTCAGGCGTGAGTGGAAGATGAACCCAGAAGCAGAGAGTGAGCGGTAACAAAGAATTTACTGTTTAATCTGTAAGGCTGCCTAGCCAAGTGGAGACCAGCCCACTGAGTGGTGGAACCAGGGAGTCCACAGTCCAGACGGTTTCAGTCCCCAGCGGATGGATCCGGAGCCAGGTGGCTGCCACAAGCTGTCGACGAGGCTGGGGGGAGAGACACAGATGGTGAGTGCTGAGTCAGTCACTTCCAGAAGCGGTTCACACAGTCAGTCAGTGGCAACTTATCACAGCTGGTCCAGATAAGCAGGTGGTTAGACAGAAAGATTTTCTTAAGTTCCTTCTAATCGTTCTAAATCAGGAAAAGTTCTCAATTCAGTTTGAATCAGTGATAACAGATCACAGCTGGTCCTGGTAAGCAGGCAATTAGACTAAATGATTCACTTCAGTTTCTTCCAGTCGTTCCATATCAGGAAAAGTTCACAGTTCAGTTTGTATAATATTCCAAGCAGAGTTCAGAGTGCAGCAGCTCGTAAGAGGAAAAGAGAGCAAACACTTGGCCGATGTGGAGCGTCGGAGCTCCGTCACTGCCTGCAGGAGAGTTCTGGTTTGCTTCAGTGACAAGCTGCGTCTTTTCAGGCTGGTGTGAGGAATCACAGAGAGAGAGAAAATATTCACACAAGAAAAATGACCAGTCTTACCATGGAAGATTTTCAGAGTTTCTGGTGAGGATGGAGTGAAGAGCCAGGGTTCATATACTGCAGTGAACAGGTGTGTCGATCAGCTTGAGGCGCGTCACCTGTGCAGAGAAGAGAGAGAGCAGCAGCAGGAGGAAACAGAACAGGCAGCTCACAACAGTACCCCCCTCAATGGGAGCCCCCAGGCAACCTACCAGGACAATCAGGATGCTCCCGATAGAAGTCCCGGATGAGGGAGTGGTCCAAGATGAGTCTGCGCTTGACCCAGGAGCATTCTTCAGGGCCGTAGCCCTCCTAGTCCAAATACTGGTAGCCCCGCCCCCGACGACGTACGTCCAGGATTTTCCGGACAGTCCAGGCCGCATGACCGTCCACCATCCGGGCAGGGGGTGGAGCAGGAACAGGAGGACACAACGGGCTCAAATGAACTGGCTTCAGTCTGGAGACATGGAAGACCGAGTGGATTCGCAGGGAGCAAGGAAGACAGAGCCAGACGGCAGCCAAATTAACCCCCCGGTCAATCACGAAAGGTCTGATGTAACGGGGAGCCAGCTTCGGGGAATCTGAAGAGGGATGTCCCGAGATGAAAGCCACACCTCCTGCCCCGGCTGATAGTCAGGGGCGGGAGTACGGTGCGGTCAGCATGGCCCTGCGTCCAGGTTCGGGTCTTCAGCAGGGCAGAGCAGGCGGTTTTCCACACCCGACGGTATCTTTGGAGGTGGAGCTGCACGGAAGGGACGGCGATCTCAGTTTCTTGAGAAGGGAAGAGCGGCGGTTGGTATCCCAGGGAGGCTTCAAAGGGTGAGAGTCTGGTAGCAGAGGATACCTGGGAGTTGTACTCCACCCAGGGCAGATGTAGGCTCCAGTCCTTCAGGTGGGCAGCGGAGACACACCCTAGGGTGGTCTCAAGGTCTTGGTTGACCCGCTCTGCCTGCCCGTTGGTCTGAGGATGGAACCCGGATGACAGGCTGACCAAGGCCCCCAGAGCTGCACAGAAGCTCTGCCAGACTTATGACGTAAACTGAGGTCCTCGATCAGAAACAATGTAGAGGGGTATGCCACGCAGCCAGACAACGTGGTGGACGAGAAGGTTGGCGGTCTCCTGGGCGGTTGGTATCTTTGGCAGGGGCACGAAGTGGGCTGCCTTGGAGAACCAATCCATGATCGTGAGGACAACTGTGTTCTTCTGGGAAGGAGGGAGTCCAGTGACGAAATCCATTCCAATATGCGACCACAGATGTCCAGGAATGGGGAGCGGTCACAGGAGCCCAACAGGAGGTTGGTGAGAAGTCTTCCCACGAGTGCAGACTGTACAGGCTTGGACGAATTCCTTCACATCCGCTTGGGCTGTGAGCCACCAAAAGTGGCAACGGAGGAGTTCTAGGGTTCGGGTTATTCCAGGATGGCATGACAGTTTAGAGGAATGACAAAACTGAAGGACTTGAGGTCGAACCTCAGGTGGAACAAAAAGCTGGCCAGTCAGACTACCCCCAGGGTCCGGATGGTGGGTGAGGGCATCCTGGACCGCTCACTCAACCTCTCAGGACAGTGCCCCCACGACCATGGATCGGGGTAGGATGGTCTCTGGTGTCTCAGGTGGTTCCTTGGTCGGGGTGGCGAATTGGCGGGACAGAGCATCCGGTTTAATGTTTTTGCTACCACGATGGTAGGAGATGGAAAAATTAAACCGCCTGAAGAACAGTGACCACCTGGCTTGCCGGGAGTTCAACCGTTTGGCAGACTGGATGTATTTAAGATTGTGGTGATCGATGAATGGAACTCCGGCCCCCTCCAGCCAATGTCTCCACTCGGCTAGGGCTTCTTTAATGGTTAGGAGTTCCCTGTTACCTACATCATAGTTTCTTTCTGCTGGGGTCAGGTGCCGCGAAAAGAAAGCGCAAGGGTGTACCCGGTTATCTTTCTCCCAACACTGGGATAACACTGCCCCGAACCCGGAGTCCGAGGCATCTAGCTCAACAATGAACTGGCGAGAACTGGTGCTGTAGCGAAGCGTTCTTTCAATAAAGCAAAGGCTCTGTCAGCCTGAGGGGTCCACTGGAACTAGTTCTTAGATGATGTGAGCACAGTGAGAGGTGCAGCGACCTGACTGAACCCACGAATGAAGCGATGGTAGACGTTAGCGAATCCTAGAAATTGCTGTAATTGCTTAACAGAAGAAGGAACGGGCCAGTCTATGACTGCTTTGACCTTGGCAAGGTCAGGCTTTACCTGGTTTTGAGAGATGATGAATCCTAAAAACGAAACAATGTCCAAATTGAATCCACACTTCTCAGCCTTGACAAACAATCGGTTCTCTAGTAACCGCTGGAGCACAAGTTGAAGTCGAACATGCTTAGTGTGAGTCTGAGGATTAGGCGAGAAGATCAGACTGTCATCCAGATAGACGAACATAAATCGATTCAGGAAGTCCCTCAACACATCATTAACCAGCGCCTGGAATGTAGCTGGAGCATTGGTAAGATCGAAGGGCATGACCAGGTGCTTGAAATGCCCCAGTGCTGTGTTAAAAGCAGTCTTCCACTCGTCCCCCTCTCTGACACGCACCAGATGGTAGGCGTTACGAAGGTCCAATTTCGTGAATATGGAGGCCCCATGCAAGGAACTAAATGCCGAATCTAGAAGGGGGAGTGGGTACCGATTATGGACCGTTATGGCATTTAGACCCCGGAAGTCGATGCAGGGGCACAGGGAACCATCCTTCTTCCCAACAAAGAAGAAGCCTGCCCCCAAGGGAGACGAAGAGGGCCGGATCAGCCCAGCAGCCAAAGAGTCCCGGATGTAGGTCTCCATCGACTCACGTTCCAAGCAGAAGAGGTTGTACAGTCTACCAGAGGGTAGCTGAGCTCCAGGAAACAAGTCGATGGCACAGTCATATGGACAGTGAGGAGGCAGTGAGAGCGCACGATCCTTGCTGAATACCTCACCAAGGTCGTGATACTCTGGAGGGACTAAGGACAAGTCAGGAGGTGAGTGGACCTTCTCATTGACCTCCAGGGCTGTACAGTGCGAGCGTTTAGCTCGCATTTTGCCCCCAAAATTTGATTGTGCCAGGAAAAAAAATAAAACGGGCGCACGTGTGCGAGAATGTATTTCAACCCTTTCATTCGCATTTTGCTGCTAAAATAAATACAGTGGTCCCTCGCTAAAGCCGTGGTCACCACCCGCCGTACTTGCACGTGCATGCAGTCTACTTGCAAAAATGTGGGCTAAATTTGGAGATCCGTACGTCGTAAATACTGCGTGGAGCAGGGAGAGAGGATTTTAACCCGAGGCAGTGGCGGTCCTAGAGTGATTTACTCCCCGGGCGAAACCCCCTGTGTGCCCCCCCCCCCCCCCACGCGCACACTAACGTGGCCACCACCTCCGCCCCACCACCCATGAAAACACTAACTTCGTCCTGAACACCCACAATCCCACAAATTAACTCACAACAGCTATTTTCAAGAACAAATTTCCAGTTTTAATGACTACTGCAATAACAAACACAAAGAAATTGGCACAGTCTAAGGTGTCATCATCCATGGACTTATCTGCAATGATCATCTCAAAAGTTTGCAGAAGGGCATCATAATTGTTTGCCACAGTGTTCACTATCCGTGATGTGAAATTCCATTGAGTAGGAGCATTTCTGGGCAACCTTGAGCAGCCTGCAGACTCAAGAAAAGACATCCTCTTTGTGGATTTTGAGAAAAATGTGGCAAACCCAGAGAGTAATGCAAAAAATATTCTGCACTCAGATAAGCATTTAGCCCCCTGAGACAGAACCAGATTCAGTCTGTGTGCATAGCAACGCACAAACATTGCACTGGGGACTATTGCTTTAACTTTGGCCTGCAAACCATTGAGAGCTGAAGCCATGACAGCAGCCATGGCTTCTTCGTAAGGAAGACTATCAAATGGCTTCGCCAAAATCCGGTCCACAACATTCAAATTGTCTGCCATTATGTGCAGCTTGCTACCTAGCTAGCTCGCTAGCTGGGACTGGCGCGAGGCTAGTGTGAAGTTTGTCCGCCTGTGAGTGCTTTGTGACGGTGAAGGAGCTCAGCAGCACCCGCTGCTCAGTAGGGACAGAAACTGCGATAGAAGTCAGAAAGAGTGATAGAAGTCAGTCTCCAAACACAAGCAGCTACAAAAAAAACCACACCAGAAATAGAAGCTCGATTTGTCGCTAGTCGTTTTTAACAAAGAAAATGCCGCTAAGAGGATTAGGAAAGTCTCCGGTTCAACTCAGAACAGAATGAAAATTAAAAAATGCTCCCATGGATGTTTACACCAAAAGATCACTGATTCGCTTATTTCGCTGTCAATCAAAAAGGGATTCAGCCTCAGACAGATCATCCAATCATCATGCAGAAGCTGAGCGTCCGGGCCGTCCGAGGCCAGCCCACTGCCCCATAGACCCCCAGACACGCTGAGCGTCCGATGGGCGGGACAAAGCCCAGCATTTATCCAATGACTCGTCTCGTTTCGCTGCAGTCTTTGCTTCGCTACTGTTTATAGAGGGTTTTCATGTGACGTATCGGTCACGTCATTTTGTGTCCCGCGGCCATTCTGGATTACGACGCGGTGGCCGCTGTGATTACACTTCGTGCATTTGGCGAACAATTGCAGAAGTTTCAACGTCGGTGTGAAGAAGCCTCACGGCACCGTGTCGCTGTGAGAGATCCGCCGCTAACAGAAATCCACTGCTCCCAGAATTTTATTTTATTTGGCAATAAAATTATATAACAATACATAAAAATACTGCAGAGGATAACACAAGAACGCTTCCAATACGGATGCTTATTTACATTGTGGTCCTCGAGCACCGAGCTGCTGATCCACAAGCTGCCCTTCCAGCGTCTGGTGAGAGAAATCGCTCAGGACTTCAAGACGACCTCCGCTTTCAGAGCTCCGCTGTGATGCTCTGCAGGAGGCCGGCGAGTCTGACCTGGTCGGCAGCTTCCTAGTTCACAATATCGCAGTGTGACACGGTCGGCCAGTTAGTTACATTAACACTAAACTCACTATCTGGTATAAGATACGGATCCACTGAACCGACTGCTACACATCTATCACGATAAATAGCTTTATCTCTAGGATTTAAAGCCTCGTAATAACCGGACATTCTCTTCATTTTTCTATCACGCATCAGCCTCCTTGTAATCCAGAATGGCGACGGCACCTGTCCTGCAGCAAATCGGTCACGTGATTGAAAACCCTCTATAGCACTGTGAAGCTGCGGGAATGAGTGAGAGGAAAGCCGCCATGGGACGGGAAGATGGGGGCGCCGCTCTGCCGTAACGTAACGAAACCATGAACCACCCCGCCAGGACAACCCCCCCACCCTGTTTTTTGACTGTTATTTTTTTTCCGCACGGTTGTGCCGCCCCCCCTGCGATGCCGCCCCGGGCGGCTGCCCGGTCGGCCCGCCTTCAGGACCGCCCCTGACCTGAGTGAACATGTGTGCATCGTATACTGAATTTATGAGATCATGAGATGAAATAAACGGTCAAATATCCTTAAAAACATCCTTAAAAAATGAGAATATATGAATGAACTGAGGAAAAATTACGCAAACACTGGATAAAAAATAAAACCCTGCTGCAGTGATGTTCAGAGGCACAGATCACAAAAAGCAGGTGAGAACTCTGAACTTTAACAGCTGTTATTTTCCAAAGGTATTTATTTGTTCAATCTTAAGCGATGAGGAGAAATAAATGACTTCATCACACTAAATGAACTGGAGTCAGAATAAAAATACAAGCTGCTGATTTTTGTTATTTTCCAAAGTTATTATAAGCTGCAGCTATATGTTTTATTCATTTCAAAGTGAGTTACCTCTTATTTTATTCTGATTTATTTATACAAAAAATATGGGGAGTCAAATCAGCCTGCATTGTTCTGTTCAGTTTATATCAGTTTTCCTGCACATGTCCAGGTATTTTTTCCTCTTTATAAGAGTTTGGTGTTTGCATTTGCGCCACAAAGTTTTAAAACACAATAAAATGTTCACACTTTTCTTTAAAGCAGTTCTGTAATTTCAGAAATGCAACAGAAACAACCACAAATCAGAAAAAGTTGGGACTATAAGTAAAATGAAGATAAAAATAAAAAATGTTGCAGAGTTGTGTCTTGGTGGCTTCCCTCACTTGTCTCCTTCCAGCATGGACATTTAGTTTTTGAGAACTGCCTACCTGACACAGATTTAAAATAAAGTACCACACTTTGTATTTCTGAATGATTGATGTAAATTAAGTCTAAGAAATAGTCACTGATTTGGAAATGTTCATGTTTTCATCCCGACATTTCTCTGAAAATGCTGCAGACCTTATAGGAAATTCTGTATGATCCGACTAGTCGACTAATCGCAAAAATAATCGTTGACTAGTTGACTATCAAAATAGTCGTTTGTGGCAGCTCTATTTTCAAACCATCTCCCGAGATTTTCGAAAAAGAGGGTAGTTTTTTGTCAGACCCCAGTAAAAAATACAATTATAAAAAAATATCATGCAAAAAAGCCCATGATAGGGGGGTGATTGTCTGAAGGTTTTCCCTAGATATGGGGTATATTTTCAACATGGGGAACAAGCATA
Organism: Thalassophryne amazonica; assembly: GCF_902500255.1. Classification (NCBI taxonomy): domain Eukaryota; kingdom Metazoa; phylum Chordata; class Actinopteri; order Batrachoidiformes; family Batrachoididae; genus Thalassophryne; species Thalassophryne amazonica. Next base: position 14,257,040 of record NC_047120.1, read on the forward strand.
GGTACCCCCTTAAATTGGGGAGTGGGGGGGCCGGGATTTTTCTACTCAGGTTTGAACTTTGAGAGTGTTTACACACGAGAGAAAAGTGAGAAAATGTGCATGCCTGATTGAGAAAAGTGTATAAAGTGTGTAGTGAGGGGTTTTACAGCTTTAAAATGTCTATAATAATTGTAAAAAATAACGCTGGCCACTTCGCAGATTTCGCCTATCGCGGGCTATTTTTAGAAAGTAACTCCCACGATAAACAAGGGACCACTGTATATCCCATAGAGAAAACCATTCCCACATCTGTACAAATCGACAAGAGTGTGTGTGTGTGAGAGTGTGTGCTGTGGACCGTTGAATGTAGCTAAGCGTAGCAGGCGACCTGAGTATAAAAAGTGGGACGGGGATGTTATGTGTGTGTGAGGGTTTAAAATAATACAAGAAATACACAGCAAAAAGTAATGAAATGGACAAAAGCAATGACGTAAATAATGACAGAAAAGGAAGTAAAAAACAATGAAATAAATACAACATTAGAATCATATAAAATGTGCATGTGTGTGTAGAAAATGTACTCTCTGTACAGTATGTCTTTGCGTTAATAATAAAATTGTATCAAGAAATTTCACAGTGCTCCTAAATTTTTATTTGTGCTCCTAAATTTTTTCATTTAGGAGCACCTGTGCTCCTAGTGAAAAAGTTAAGCGTACAGCCCTGACCTCCATGCTGGGGGGAACCGAGGAACTAAGACACCCCTTGAGACAGGCTTCACTCCATCGAGTAATTGCCCCGGACTGCCGGTCTATTCCGGGATTGTGTCTGAAGACCCATGGATGGCCTAGAACCAAGGGGGTGAAGCTGGGATAACAAAACTGAATAATTTCACGGTGATTTCCTGACACCACTAATATGACTGGAAAGGTGTGGTGTGTAATAGTAGGTAAGGACCTGCCATCTAACGCATGCAACGACTGTGGGGAAGAGAGTGCTTCAAGAGGCATCCTGGTTTTGGATGCAAAGGCAGCATCTATGAAATCGACTTCGGCCCCAGTGTCAATGAGAGCCAGTACTAAAAGTGTTTTACTGCAAAACAAAGAGTGGCCGGGATTTGAGTGCAATTGGAACCCACACCTGTGAATTTTGCTTGGCTCACCCACAGCCCGGTCTCTACGGGTGAACGTTGGCTTTTGGCCGAATGGGGCATGTGCTAAGGACGTGGCCCTTAGCGCTGCAATAAAGACACACCCCAGATGCCAGTCTCTGTCTACATTCCTCGGGGCAATTTGGCCCTGCCGAGTTGCATAGGCTCGCCAGCAGGGGGAGCTGGCGTATGAGAGGAGGACTCGGTGGAGCCGGGTCCTGGTGTGGTCCTCGAGATTGCACGGCTCATCCCGGACAGCCAGTTTGTCTTTAAGTGCCTCGTTTAGCCCATTAATGAAAACGCTTCGCAGTGCCACCTCATTCCAGTCGGCCTCCGCAGCCAAAATGCGGAAGTCCACTGCAAACTCCACAGCACTATGCTGGCCCTGTTTGAGTGTAAGAAGCCGTTGTGAGATGGAATATCTCCGGGATGGATGATCAAAAATCAGACGGAATTCTTTAGAAAATGCCGCAAAGGAACTAAGGAGTGGAGAGTCGTTGGTCCAGAGCGCGGTCACCCAGGAGTGCGTGTCCCCCCTGAGGAGATAGACTACATAAGCTACTTTGCTTTTGTCAGAGCTAAACTGATATGGACGTTGACTAAACACTAATGAACATTGCATGAGGAACGTGGCGCACGTATCTACACAACCCGCAAAAGGTTCCAGATGGCAAATGAATGGCTCTGCTGATGCAGTTGCGGCAGCGGCTGAAACTGAGGTGATATGCTGAACTGGAGCCGCGGGAGGCGGTGTTGGAGAGTGTCTGACTGAAAGCTGAGACAGCTGTGAGGTGAGGTCTGAGAGACGAGTGTCAGAGTGTTTGACATGGTCTGTAAGTGAGCTCACATGATCCGCGATGGAGTCCACGGCTTGCTGGAGCTTCCTGAGGTACTCTCCTTGAATGTTTAGCACCTACTGAAAATGGTCTGCCCCCGCTGGGTCCGTGACGTGGCCAGAAGCTTCAGTTATGATTCGGGCATGAGTGGAAGACGAACCCAGAAGCAGAGAGCAGAGTGAGTGGAAACAAAGGATTTATTGTACAGAATAAATGTGTAAGGCTGCCTAGCCGAGTGGAGACCGGCCCACTGAGCGGTGGAACCAGGGAGTCCGCAGTCCAGACAGTTTCAGTCCCCAGCGGATGGATCCGGAGCCAGGTGGCAGCCACAAGCTGTTGACGAGGCTGGGGGGAGAGACACAGATGGTGAGTGCTGAGTCAGTCACTTCCAGAAGCGGTTCACACAGTCAATCAGTGACAACTTATCACAGCTAGTCCAGATAAGCAGGCAGTTAGACAGAAAGATTTTGTTCAGTTCCTTCTAATCGTTCTAAATCAGGAAAAGTTCTCAGTTCAGTTTGAATCAGTGATAACAGATCACAGCTGGTCCTGGTAAGCAGGCAATTAGACTAAATGATTCACTTCAGTTTCTTCCAGTCGTTCCATATCAGGAAAAGTTCACAGTTCAGTTTGTATAATATTCCAAGCAGAGTTCTCGTAAGAGAGTGCTCGTAAGAGCAAAAGAGAGCAAACACTTAACTTGGCTGATGTGGAGTGTGGGAGCTCCGTCACTGTCTGCAGGAGAGTCTTGGTTTGCTTCAGTGACAAGCTGCGTCTTTTCAGGCTGGTGTGTGGAAACGCAGAGAGAAAAAATATTCACGTAAGAAAAATGACCAGCCTTACCATGGAAGGTTTTCAGAGTTTCTGGTGAGGATGGAGTGAAGAGCCAGGATTCAGATACTGCAATGAACAGGTGTGTCGATCAGCTTGAGGCACGCCACCTGTGCAGAGAAGAGAGAGAGCAGCAGCAGGAGGAAACAGAGCAGGCAGCCCACAACACATCTGGCTTTCAAACCCCTACAACGTCTGTGCGAAATTTTAATTATTACCGGACTATTAATAGAATCCAATTTGGCCATCCAATATCCAGAATCCAGAAGAGCAGCAGCGGGAGGAGTTACACAAAGCGTGGCCAGCGTCTGAATTATTGAGCCGACACAGCTGTCCCCAGCAGCCACCGCGGGAGGTGCAGCCTGGTCCCGCTGTGATGTAGACACCACATTGCAACAATCTGACGCCTGCAACAAAACTCACAAGACAGACCATAGAACAATACAGCAAAAGAGAATGACAACATCGAGTGGACAGATGGAAACAGCACAAAAGGGCTGGATGATTCCAAGTAGAACTCGAAAAGGAATACATTGACAAAGCTGGATCAATGCAGTGGCTGAAACATGGAGAACCTGGTTTTGATGGAGAAAGAATTCTGAGTGGAGCACAAGATCAGTGACTTCTAACAAATGGCTTCAAAAAAATGGCAGGTATCTCACAAAATGACAAATGCCGATTCTGTCATACAACTGTTGAGAGTGGAAACCATCTAACATCAGCATGCCAGATCCTCATGGCAGATGGACATTATACATCCTGACACAACAAGATCTGTAAATATCTCCATTGGAAAGTATGCAAGGAATTGGAGATGGAAGTAAAGGAAAACATCTGGGATCATGAGCCAGCAGCAATCTCGTCCAACGGAAAAGTAACTGTCTTCTACGACAAAGAGATATCGAAGGAGGTGCAACCAAACCTGATATTGTCATCTGGAACAAACAAGAGAAAACAGCCAAAATCATCGATGTAACAGTCCCCAATAACTATGGCCTGAATCGAGCTGAAAGGGAGAAAATAACGAAATACCAAGACCTGAAAAATGACCTAGGAACAACATGGTCATTGAAAGAAATAGATATCATACCAGTTGTGGTGGGAGCAACAGGGCTTATGAAGAAGAACCTGAAGAAATACCTTGAGGAAATCCCCAGTCACCCAAGCGCACATGAGGTGCAGTTGTCTTCAATTAAGGGAGCAATCACCATCTTGAAGAGAGCCCTCAGATACAATGCCAGCTATGGTTAAGGTAACTATAGAGCCTAGGGTGAAACTTTAGATCCCATGTCTGGGGCCCACTGCATTCTATTAAAAAGAAATCAAAGATAAATGAAAAGACAAAAACAATTTGTCAGTTCTGAATGTGGCCAACGATTTCAGCGAAAGAGCACTCTGAACAGACACAGGATAATTCCCAAATGGAAACATTTTTGGGAGGCCAAAACTATAAAAGGAATCTCCTTAAAAAGTCAATCGCATTAAAAGAAAATACAGTGTTGAAGATAAACAGCTGGGTGGGAGGCTGGCTGAACATCAAGCCTTAGTGAAAGCTTTTGTTGCACAGATTAGGAACAATGACAAGAAAATACAAGCAAAACAGATGAACAAGCAATTTGCAAAAAAAAAAAAAAAAAAAAAACAAGCTTACTACCAAAGACCAAGGAAACACAGCTACCCAACAAGTACAGATCCATCTGCTGCCTAACAACAACATAGAAATGGCTGACAGGAATCATAGCTGATGCCATTTATGAACATCTTGACACTGGGTGGCTACCTGGAAAATGAACAGAAAGGTTGTTCCAGAAAAAGATTAGGAGCTAAAGACCAGATACTGATAGACAAAGCTATCATGGAGGACTGCAAAAAAGGAGGGGAAACCTCAGCATGGCTTGGATTGATTACAAAAAGGCATTTCACAGCGTGCCACACTCCTGGATCATGAGGTCCTTAGAACTCTACAACATCAACGAGGAGATAAGATCTTTCCTGAGAGCACAAATGAACAAGTGGAACACCACCATCACCCTCAACCACACAGAGGGACAAATAATAATCCCAGACATATGAGTTCAAAGAGGGATATTCCAGGGAGACAGCCTCTTGCCACTTTTATTCTGCTTAATCATAGACCCACTCAGCAAGATCCTGAAGGAGCATGACATCAGATATGACTTAAGTAAAGGCAGAGGAAGGAAAAACCAAAAAATTGTGAACCATCTACTGTTCATGGATGATTTGAAAATCTATGCCAACACAAAAAAGGGACTCAGTCAGCTCATGGAAACAGTCCAAAAACATTGGTATGGAATTTGGACTGGATAAATGCTCAAAATGCACAATCAAAAAAAGTAAAAAGAAAAAAACAGAAAACATGTAGTTGGATGAAGGGAGCTACATTGAAGATTTGGCTGTAGACTCCACATACAAATACTTGGGAATTGAACAAAATGCTACAATCGAGCACAAAAAAAAAATGAGAAGAATACCTAAACCACTTAAAAAAGATCTTCAAAACAGACTTACAGCAAAAGAGAAGGAAAGCATCGAATGGACAGATGGAAACAGCACAAAAGGGCCGGACGAGTCCAAGAAGAACTTGAAAAGAAATACGTTGACAAAGCTGGATCAATGCAGTGGCTAAAAAAATGGAGGACTTGGTTTTGATGTAGAAAAAATTCTAACTGGAGCACAAGACCAGGGACTTCTAACAAATGGCTTCAAAAAAATGATAGGTATCTCACAAAATGACAAATGCTGATTCTGTCATACAGCTGTTGAGAGTGTAAACCATCTAACATCAGCATGCCAGATCCTCATGGCAGACGGACATTATACACCCCAACACAACAAGATCTGTCAATATCTCCACTGGAAAGTATGCAAGGTACTGGAGACGGAAGTCAAGGAAAACGTCTGGGACAGCAACAGTCTCATCCAAAGGAAAAGTAAAGGTCTTCTATGACAAATAGATCCCAGCAGAAAGACATATCGAAGGAGGTGCAATAAAACCCAATATTGTCATCTGGAACAAGCAAGACAAAACAGCCAAAATCATCAATGTGACAAGTCCCCAATGACTATGACCTGAATCAAGCTGAAAGGGGACAGATCAAATTCCAAGACCTCAAAAATGACCTACGAACAACATGGTCATTGAAAGACATCAATATCATCCCTGTTGTGGTGGGGGCAACAGACCTGATGAAGAAGAACCTGAAGAAATACCTTAAGACAACCCCTGGCCACCCAAGCGCACACGAGGTGTAGTTGTCTGCAATTAAGGGAACCATCACCATCTTGAAGAGAGCCCTTAGATACAATGCCAGCTATGGTTAGGGTAACTATAGAGCCTAGGGTGCAACTTTAGACCCCACACCTGGGCCCATTGCATTCTATTAAAAAGAAATCAAAGATAAATGAAAAACAAAAGAAAAGACAAAGAAAGACCAAAATAAATGAAAACAAAAAGATAAACAACAGGGTGTGAGGCTGGCTGAACATCAATCCTTCGTGAAAGCAAGACAAGAAGATACATACAAAACAGATAAACCAGAAGTTTGCAGAAAATCCAAGGCTAGTTTACAGGAACATGGCAAAGGACACAATAGAAGTACAACAGCCACCTGAGAAAGAAGAAGTTGAAAGGTTCTGGAGACCACTCTTTGAAGACCCAAATAACACCAGGAGGCCGAGTGAATAAAAGCAATAAATAGAAGAACAAAGACAACCAGCAAATGCCAGCAACTATAATAACTGAAGAAGGGATAAGAAAGAAAATTAATGAATACAGTAATTTAAAGGTACCTGGCATTCATAGAGTCCCAAATTTTTGGTTGAAAAGGCTGACGGCATTGCACCACCATTATGCCGTAGCTTTCACAAAAATACTGAGTGGAGAAGAGGACGCACCAGATTTGCTAATGATTGGAAATACAAGCCTACTACCAAAGACCAAGGAAAACACAACTATCCAACAAGTACAGACCCAGAAGGGTTGCATAATGGAAAAGATTAGGAACTAAAGACCAGCTATTGATAAATAAAGCTATTCTGGAGGACTGCAAAAAGCAAGAAAAACCTTAGCATGGCTTGGATTGATTACAAAAAGGTATTTGACCGCATGCCACACTCCTGGATTAGGAAATGCTCACAACTCTGCAATATCAATGAAGAAATAAGACACAGATGAACAAGTGGAACACCACCATCACCCTAAATCATACAGAGGGACAGATAATAACTGAAGACATACAAGTGCAGAGAGGGATATTCCAAGGAGATAGTCTCTCACCACTTTTATTCTGTCTCAGCATTGACCCCCTTAGCAAGATCCAGAAGCAGTATGATATTGTTGGAGTCAGAGGAAGAAAAGATCAGGAACTGGTAAACCATCTCTTATTCATGGACAACTTGAAGATCTTTCCTTACTCGGAGCAGGGACTCAGTCAGCTAGTGGAGGAAGTCCATGACTTCTCCGAGGACACTGGTATGGAATTTGGACTGGATAAATGTTCTATACACACAATTAGAGGAGGTAAAAGAAAGCAGCAGAAAACATACAGTTGGATGACGGGAGGTGGCTGAGGATTCCACATACAAATACTTGGGAATTGAAGAAAATACTACAATAGAACATAAGAAAATGGACTTGAGAGTGACACAAGAATACCATAACTGTTTAAAAAGATCTGCAAATCAGAATTAACACCAAAGAACAAGATCACAGCCATAAACCAGTTTAAATTGCCCCTGATGGCTCCCTTGACGACTCTCTCCTGATGACGTGAATGACTCATTACCATGAACAAAAGACTGAAACTGCTTTGACCTGAGTACCACATTGTAAACAGTGGACAAAGCGTGTCTGAGACCCGCTCCGCGGTTAAGGATGGGTTTCAACTGTTTTACAAAGAATGCTTCCTTGACACCTCTCTCAAACCATTTCTTCTCTCTGGCTAAGATTTTAACTTCCTTGTCCTCAAACGTGTGGTTAGTGTCTTTCAGGTGGACATGAACTGCAGACTGAGGTCCACTGGCGACCTCTCTGCGGTGCTGGCATAGCCTCTTGTGTAAAAGTTGCTTCGCCTCACCTATGTAGTGTTCATTATAGTTTTCCTGACATCTGATAGAATACACTACATTGCTCTGTTTGTAACTAGGGATCCTGTCCTAATTTCTGTCTCAAGGTGTTGACTGGTTTAAAGTAAACTGGGATTTTGTGCTGTCTGAAGAGCCTCTGTAGTTTTTCCCCTACTCCTGCTAAATAAGGGAGAGACACTCCTCTTCTTCTTGTCTCCGTCTCCTGTCTATCTGGTCTCTTTGTTTTCTGGGACTTCTGCACTTTGTCCAGGGACCAACATGGGTACCCACATACTGTTAGGGCTTTCCGTACAAGTTGTTGTTCTTTAGCCCTTCCCTCTGCAGTTGTGGGCACCTGTAGGGCTCTGTGTTGAAGAGTCCTGATCACCCCGAGCTTGTGTTCAAGGGGGTGGTTTGAGCCAAAGAGCAGATATTGGTCAGTGTGAGAGGGTTTTCTGTAAACTCCTGTCTGGAGCTGCCTGTTCTCTCCAATCGTAACATCACAGTCCAAGAAGGCTAAATGGTTGTTTCTGGCATCCTCACGTGTGAACTTGATATTGGAGTCCACCGAATTGATGTGTTCTGTAAAGTCCTCAACCTCCTGTTGCTTGATTTTAACCCATGTGTCATCGACATATCTGAACCAGTGACTCTGAGAGATGCCTGTGAACTTGTTAGGGACAGAAACACAGAATGTACACAATCTTTTATATTAGAATATCTTCCAATTACAGGATTGATGAAGAACACACACAACTTTTATTTTTCCTGGTCTCTGCAACTCTCCTGTCCATACTCCACACCAGTAGGTGGCGGTAATGTAATATGTTGGTTGGCAACCGTCATTAAAATCTAACAGAGCTGTTTCCTGTTGTCGTCCGAGGCTAAAGCTAGTTAGCTGTAGACCGTGGAAACTCTTCTCTGAACAGATCAAACTTCACTCTGTGATCCTCGAATATGTTTTTTGAAGAGCTCCAGAAGCACAAAGGTCGACAGTAAACCGGAAGAAGAAAAGGCGAAGTTAGCGCGAAAAGGTGGAACAGCTGAGAAGGTTGTTGTGAAACAGCGGCTAACTGCTGCTAATGCCGAGATATTTGAGTTAGTAGAAACAAAAAACATCGCAGAGCAGCAAGAAAAAACGAGTGGATTTAAAGAAGAGAAGAAACTAGTCAACGTGCTGGATGCTGTTTTCAAGCCTGAAGTTCGTTGATCCAGAGCAGGTTTGTCCACTAAACTTTATTTCAGACCAACTCCACCACATCCAAATGATAGCTGTTAGTTTGTGTTGGAGTTCTTATTATAGACTGAACACCAAATATCAGCATATATAAATGAGACAAACTGTGCTTTATGATGATAAACGAAGGACAGTTCAGCTTGGTGATGGACTGATGAAGCCGATCAGTTTTTTTTTCCTCATTTTATACACAAAAACAGGACTATGCACAAAATTAATAAAATCTGAAGCTCATGGATCAACATCATGACTCCAAACTGCTGAACTCTGAGCACACAAAATAAACAAGAAAATAAAATTGGAGATCTATTAGTTATTAAGTCGACTTTAAAATCCTCTTTAACACAGGGTGAATTATGGCTCCTGATAGTGTTGATAATATCACACATACAAATTATTTATTGCACATTCTGAGAGTGGAAGAGTTCTTGGACATGTGAGCAGCTACAGACATGTTATTATTGGACATTTAAAGCGCCTTGGGGCAACTGTTTGTTGTGATTTGGCGCTATATAAAAAAATTGATTGATTGATTGACATTTGAGGAGCATAAAAAACAGGACTGATGAGACACAGTGAGACAGGGAGGGGACAGCTGTTATGTTAATGAGTGACAGAGGGAGGAGTTAATGTCTAATTCTGAGGCTACATCACCCACTGCTAGGCTAAATGACATCATCAGTTGTCTTTGTCATGTCTTGGTGTGAACAGTAGATGTGATTGGTTGCTGCATTTTATTGCTGTAGGATTTTTCTGTGCACTTCAGCTGTTTTTCTGCTTGTGAATGTTACTGTGCTGTTCAATGTACTGTACTGTATGTACATCTATCTCTGCCAGATCTATATCAGGAAGAGTCCCCCTGATGTTTGGCAAAAGATCAGAGCTTCGCAGTGTTTTTCCTCGTCTCTGACACTGGTTTGGTACTGGTTTGATCATTGTTGTACCAAATCATTGTTAAATTACAAAATGCTCTGAGAGTGTATTTATTACAACATGACAAATTATTTTAATCTGACATTGAATTTGCAATCTGACATGGTTTCTTCAGACTTCGTTCAAATTATGTATCATAGTAAAGATCAAAATTATCACTATGGAAATACGGGGGGAAGTTATCAATTTTTTTGTGCCATATGGTCCAGTCCAAACCAAGTCATTGAGTTATTTTTCAACAAACCTAGAAAATTAAATTCACTCAGCAAGGCTGCAAGTTTGACTGTTGAGGCAACTAACATATGAAATATATCTAAATGGCACCTAAACACATTTTTGCTCAAAAATTGTTATAAATTTTTGGCCACAATTTCTGGCAAATGTCTTACTGTAAATGAAATTAGGGATGCACCCTATCCACAATTTTTCACTTCCGATCCGATCCCGATACCTGAATTTGCATATCTGCCAAAACCGATACTTTTCCGATCTGATACCAGAGCTCTGTTTACTTTCATATTATTATAATAATTATTGTTGATTTTATTTGAGGATTTTCTTTAAAAGGAGACCTGAAAGTTGAGCTACAATTTATCAGAAGGTGTATCTTAGATGAAAGCCTAGATTCTTTCAATTTACTTAATTCTTTCACCAAAACATCAGTTTTGGTGAAAGAATTAAGTACTCTTATTTTTTTATACACTTCTATAGCCTTATTTTTATAGACTTAAAAGACGGCACTCTCTCTCCCTGCCTGTCGCTGCCTCTCTCTCTCTGCCTGTCTCTTTCGCTTTCTCTCTCTCGCTCGATTTCTCTCTCCCTCTGTCTCTTTCTTCCTCTCAAAAACAGCGGTTTTCCTGTTGCACAATTTCAAACTTTTTCGAAAAATGAAGCTTTTCAACTGTAAAATAAATGCATCATCATCGACGCTCATGCGTAGGATTTTAATGGAGACTTTTTCCCTTTCAGCGGACAGAATCTCTGTTTGGCTTCTCCTCCTCGGCTGCACACTGAGCTGGCATTTTTTAGCCTCGGGACAGTGAAGCGGCTAACTTTTTAGCACACATTTTCAGCAACAATTCAGTTAATTTTTCGGAAATTTGGTGCTCGACAAACAGACAATTTGAACCCGAGAGCCGAGCAGAAATTTACCTCTAACCGCAGCTAGAACACTGCAGAAAAGCGCTCTCTCAAACATCCCGGTTTCAGAAAACCTCCCCCTCTCCTCCTCCTGCTTGGCAATAAACAAGCAGAGAGCATAGTAGAGAAGCTTGAATCTTCGACTGGACTGGGTTGCTTGACGTGAGGACGTTTTGCTTCAAATCGCAGAAGCTTCCTCAGCTAAAATTCTTGCTCTGGTAGTCTGACTTCTGTCTTGACTCTTGTAGAGAAGAAAATACAGAAGCCAACAAAAGCTGGAGTTTTAAACCTAACCAGACCCCTCCTACCGAGAGGCCGACTGCTATAGGCTAGTGACTAAACAATAGCTCTAATTGGCACCTATTGTGCTCTAGTTAGCACCCTCCTAAAGACAGGGCAGCTGTCCCTCCTAATGATGGGACGGAAGTCTCTCCTAATGGCTCCCTTGATGACTCTCCTGATGACGTAAATGACTCATTACCATGAACAAAAGATTGAAACTGCTTTGACCTGAGTACCCCATTGTAAACAGGGGACAAAGCTTGTCTCAGACCCCCTCCCCGGTTAAGGCTGGGTTTCAACTGTTTCACAAAGAATGCTTCCTTGACACCTCTCTCAAACCATTTCTTCTCTCTGGCTAAGATTTTAACTTCCTTGTCCTCAAACGTGTGGTTAGTGTCTTTCAGGTGGAGATGAACTGCATACTGAGGTCTGTTTGCGCCCTATCTGCGGTGCTGGTTTAGCCTTTTGTGTAAAGGTTGCTTAGTCTCACCTATGTAGTGTTCATTACAGTTTTCCTGACATCTGATAGAATACACTACATTGCTCTGTTTGTAACTGTAGTTTTTCCCCTACTCCTGCTAAATAAGGGAGAGACACGCCTCTTCTTCTTGTCTCCTTCTTCTGTCTATCTGGTCTCTTTGTTTTCTGGGACTTCTGCACGTGCCACTCAGGGCTATTGTATGTAGCACAGATTCCATCACATACAATTTGGCCAAGCACCTCAAGTGGATTTTGTCTCCTCTAGTGGGTAACTCAGACCACCATATGGAGAACACACAAGATTTTGTGAACAAGATCAAGGACCTGCAGCTGGAGGCAGATGAAACTATGGTGTCATTTGGTGTGACTTCGTTGTTCACCTGCATCCCCACTGCTGAGGCCATCTCAGCTGTGAGGCAGAGTCTGCTGGAAGATGTGTCTCTACCTGAAAGGACCAAACTCACACCAGACCACATCTGCCAACTCTTGGAGATCTGTCTTAACACCACGTATTTCCTGTTTAGGGGGAATTACTACAGGCAGATCCATGGTTGTGCGATGGGGTCTCCGGTATCCCCCATTGTGGCCAATCTGTACATGGAGCGAGTGGAGAAGACAACCTTGACGTCTTTCACGGGGAAAAACTACAGAGGATCTTCAGACAGCACAAAATCCCAGTTTACTTTAAACCGGTTAACACCTTGAGACAGAAATTAGTTCACCCTAAGGACAGGATCCCTAGTTACAAACAGAGCAATGTAGTGTATTCTATCAGATGTCAGGAAAACTGTAATGAACACTACATAGGTGAGACTAGGGATGGGTATTGATAAGGCTTTACCGATATCGATGCCATTATCGATTCTGGTTATCGATCCGATTCCTTATCGATTCCCTTATCAATACCTTGTGAATTTTGTACTAAAAGTAGGCTTTACAGGTTTTATATGTATTTCCTTGAGTCTTAAAGTAAATAAATATGAAATTAGTCACTGTATCCTTGATCTCTGGACATAAATAAAAATAAACAAAACTTGTCAGAGAGCCGCGCAACATTTGGAGCTGTGTGAACAGAACGGAGGATGATTCTCGTTTCTTTCTCGCAACAAGACAGGAGTCCCAGTTAGTAACTTTAATCCACACAAAAGTGAATCACAACTCATATTCAGGGATGAAAGTGGTGAAAAACAAAAAAAGCTGAAACTCAAAATTACCCCCCAACACCACCTGCACGGAAATGTTTGAATTCTAGAAGCTCTGAAATGCAATCTGGGACTATTCCAGACAATAAACTGGAGTGAGTGCTGAATCCATTTAGGTGAGAAAAAAAAATACAGCTTTCCTTATTCAAATTCATTCCAGTAGTATTCTGCTCTTACTAGGATGCAGCAGTTTTCTAGTTTGGCAGATAGTTCTGAAGGAAATCACTGAAGAAATTAACAAACTGAAAATATGGTTTGACCAAAGCAAACTGTCATTAAACTTAAGACAGGGATGAAATGGAGGTGTGAGAGTCACTAGGTGTTCACAGGAAACATTTATTTCTGTATGTATTTATTTATTTATGTTAGTTGATATTATATATTTTCTGTTGTGTTTCTATTCAGGTTCTTTTTGTCTCTTTCTCTAAAATTGTATATAATAATCATTAGATTATTAATATATAAGCAAAAATAAATTTAAGGAATATTACAATTTGAAAACAAATGCACCCGAACGTGATGACGACTGCAATTGCTAAATGCTAACCTTTAACATTGAAAACGCCATAGACATGCTAACGCGTTAGCATCGCTCCCGTTTTTAAGTTATAAAATACATCTATCAACTGTTTCAGAACACCATAACTGGCCGGTTTAACATAGAAAAGGTAAATAATACTCACAGACGTATGCTCTTTAGGGTTTTAGCGGGGGAAAATTAAGCGAAAGAAAGAAATAAACGAAGCAGTCGACCGAAGCATTGCTTCAATCTGCAAACCACTCTTCGATTGCTTCAAGGTTCAAAGCAAAGCCGCGCTGCAGAAAAGTTGATTAAGGACCCGCTGCAGGGTCTGTAATCAATGTAGAGAAATGATCATTTTCCTGACAAACACCCGCCAAAACAACGGCCACTCTGAAGGACCGATAACAGAATTGTTAAGCACAAAGCTTATTGATGTCGGTGGATCGACTCATTTCTTAACGATACCCGAAAGGAACCGGTTCTCGATACCCATCCCTAGGTGAGACTAAGCAACCTTTACACAAAAGGCTATACCAGCACCGCAGAGAGGGCGCAAATGGACCTCAGTCTGCAGTTCATCTCCACCTGAAAGACACTAACCACACGTTTGAGGACAAGGAAGTTAAAATCTTAGCCAGAGAGAAGAAATGGTTTGAGAGAGGTGTCAAGGAAGCATTCTTTATGAAACAGTTGAAACCCAGCCTTAACCGGGGAGGGGGTCTGAGACACGCTTTGTCCCCTGTTTACAATGGGGTACTCAGGTCAAAGCAGTTTCAGTCTTTTGTTCATGGTAATGAGTCATTCACATCATCAGGAGAGTTGTCAAGGGAGCCATTAGGAGAGGCTTCCGTCCCATCATTAGGAGGGACAGCTGCCCTGTCTTTAGGAGGGTGCTAACTATAACACAATGGGTGCTAATTAGAGCTATTGTTTAGTCACTAGCCTATAGCAGTCGGCCTCTCGGTAGGAGGGGTCTGGTTAGGTTTAAAAAACTCCAGCTTTTGTTGGTTTCTGTATTTTCTTCTCTACAAGAGTCAAGACAGAAGTCAGACTACCAGAGCAAGAATTTTAGCTGAGGAAGCTTCTGCGATTTGAAGCGAAACGTCCTCGCGTCAAGCAACCCAGTCCAGTCGAAGATTCAAGCTTCTCTACTATGGAAACCACCTGGACAACTGAGAGCCTACACAGAAACAAGCAGAGAGCAAACAACAGCATTTGAGAGGATTCACAGTGGCTCTTCTCCGGCATCGGAAAATGTCGTGGATTGGATCGGCATTTTCCGATACTTGAATTACATCGGTATCTGTTTCCGATACCTATCCGGGATCGGATTGGTCCCATCCCTAAATGAAATTGTCCCATTACTTTGCCACAAAATGTGGACAGTGTCTCTTGTCCTCTTTTGTCTTCCTGATCACTGAACATGTAAGTTCAAAACACTTAATTTTATTTTAACACCAATTTAGTTTTATTTAAACATCTTGGACATTAATTAAACTGGACATTAATAGCATCTCTCTCTCTCTCTCTCTCTCTCTCTCTCTCTCTCTCTCTCTCTCTCTCTCTCTCTCTCTCTCTCTCTCACTCATCAGCTGGTTGCAGCAGGTACATAAGGAAAATGTGCATGTCAGGTGATCTCTGGGATCAGGGTTGGTGTCTCCTGCTTTATGACGTCTGTCCCAGCACAGGGACATTTTGGTTTTGTCCCACACTTGTGATTGGTCAGCTTGGGCAGCGGAGCAGCAGCAGATGATTAAATCGGCCTGTTTTTAGTCTTTCCTCCACTTGGTCATTGACTCTTTCTTTCTTTTGTGTGTTTTAAAGTCTTTCTACAAACATGTCTGGAGTACAGCAGCTGAAGGACATGTTGAAACTACAGCAAGCACCTGCTGATGAAGGAATGATCACAGACCAGGAAGAAGAAATGAGTCATTTAAAAGAAGAGAACAAAAGAGGTAAAGGGCTGGATGCTATTTTTAATCCTCCAAATCTCTTCTACAGAACAGGTTTGCTCACTCAGCTTTGTTTATGTGACTGATACTTTATAACATGGTGTTGTAACCATCAAATATTTTCCTCATCGGGTATTCCTCCATTTCTTTGGTAACTTGGTAGCATTAATAGCCGGCTTTGCTACCAGTCGTGACATGTTGACCCGAATCGTGTAAATGTGGAAGTGTGCAGAAATGATTTGCAAAAGAGAGAGAGAGAGAAAGAGAGGCTGTGATGGAAGTCTGGTCCCAGAAACAGTCTTTGTTCACAGAACTGTTTTTGATTTTGTGGTAGCAGTCCACTTAGCCTGTTAGCATGAGTGGTGCTAGCAATCATCTTCAGGTCAGGCCGAGAAGCATCACTGGTTTAGAACTGATGCACGTATCTATAGTTACACGCACCCTATCAAGGCAAGCCGTACCACAGGGAAACTAATGCCTCTGTGTTTTTGTCTTACAGATACAAGTTTATAACACGAAACTGTACTTTCATCAACTGTTTCGACATGGTTCTTTTCTTATATTGTACCATAAATCAGTACAGTATATGTCATCTGGAAATATCATATTTTATTCTGCACTTTTAATGTGGATAACTCAAAAAAGAATAAAGTTTGAGGGAGTCTGTAACTGAACTAGTGTGGTGACTGTAAGTGACAAACCTAGGAGACATGCGTCAATATCCAGGGACACTATGGATAATCCATCAGTTGTGCAGACAGTGATTAAAAAAAAAAAATTGGATTAAATGTCACAGGTAAATGATTCAATCAGTAAAACATTAACTACATTCCTTGAAATCTGGATATATTTCAGACTTATTGTTCCTAATGCACTAATTTTCACTCTCTTGTTGAGCTGCACACTTATGAGGTCTAATCCAGCACATTAGCTCATAATCTGAATGACAAAAGGTTAATAAAGGTCAAAGGAAGAAGCATCAGCAGTTCACGACCTGCACTTCCTGGAAGGAACCTTCAGAACCTGGAACAGTGTCTGTGAACAGCTCGAGGGAGTGAGACGAAGACTAGAACATGTGAGCAACAATGACATGACGAGAGCAGGAACAGTGTCTTGCAGAAGGAGTTCCAGATACCCAGAGCTCAGTGCCCACAGAAATATGTTGCATTCTCACAAATTAAAACAGGACACAAGGGGGCAGCAAAGAGCTGAGATTGTGGATCTGAAACGCTTCTGGAGCCCACCAAACCTTCATCACAATTTTGAACAGTACAAGACTGTCAGTCCGTTTGGCTGTAAGTCTGTTGTTTTGCACTCGGGGTCGCCACAGCAAATCCAAGGTGGATCTGCATGTTGAATTGGCACAAGTTTTACACCGGATGCCCTTCCTGACGCAACTCCACATTACATAGAGAAATGTGGCAGAGGTGGGATTCGAACCATGAACCTTCTGCACTGAAACCAAGTACATTAACCACTTGGCCACCACCTGTTGAACAACACATGAGACTAAGATGAAGTATTTACACATATTTTCTGTTAAAGTGAGACATAAATGAAGAATAACATGTACTCTGAAACCTATTTTATTAATTTTAAAAATTTTAAGATTTAAATTTTACAAGATTGAAAATCAGACATTTATATTTCATATATTTGTCTCTCATGGACTATCTGCAATACCTTCATGGCCCACACTTTGGGTATCACCGCCATGAATGTCTTTACAGAGTTCCTGCAGAGCCTTAAAAAATCTCAACAAGCACTAACTTTATAAATAAGAGCTGAATTTGTATTAACATGTCTTATATCAGCCATTGAAAACTCTTCAAAATACAGAAACACAGGAAGCAGGATCGTGTGACATCGCACTTAAAAATATCAAAATAACGATCTGTGTTTGTGTGGGTGTGTCATCATTGTAATATTCCCACTCAATTTCACAAGCGCCAACCTGAGCCCACTGGATTTGAGGTTGATCTGGAAGCGTAGTACCTTGACTGGCCACTTGAGGCTGGCTTCAAAACAGAGCACTTTCTCATAAGATTCCATGTTAAAATGTCCAACTTTAGAGCAGAAATAAACATGTTTACAGCCTGGTACAAGAAACGGTTTTGTTCTCATTCAACAGTTTCCTCTTTTATGACAACTGTACGGGGGCTGAATTTTTTCTAACATCTTAGTTTAAGATGTTTTAAGTCATACAATTCTGTAAATTTGGGGGTGCCGTCACATTGAGTGACAGCCTCTGTTGGAGTGTCTCTATGTCTCGTCTGTTGCTCTGTCTGTTTGCTGTGTTTGGTTGTGGAGACTCTGTCTGCTTGTTTGGGGTATTTTTTTCCAAACACCTGGAATAATACAACTTTTGGTGGTGAAACGGATCAGACGTTGCTACTGCAGTATTCACTCTGAGTGAAACTCATTGATTTAATGTACTTGAATGGTGTTAGCACTTTTAGCAGATGTTGGTAGCTTTGCCTGTAATGTTTGATTACTGAGTAAGTACCAAGCTCATAACTTTCAGTGTCCACAACAAAGTAAACTTTTAGGAGAACCACTGCCCAGTCCCCAAAAATATGATTTAATAAACACCCAAACCCAGGTTTGGTGGTTCAGACGCATGAACACACACACATGTAACCACCCATGCGTTAATAACTTTATGCCTTAATGAGTTCATCATTTAGCTTCTGGGAATATGGCGGTGTACAGAACATGGCAAAGACAAGTATTGAGCTTTAGAGAGAATGATGTTATTTGTCTTTTCCACTGGTTTAATAACACAGTCCAAACTGAGATGTTTGCCACAGTGAAGTTTAAAAACATTTGCTCCTGCTTCTCTGACTTTATTACAGATCAGTGTGGCTAATCCACTTTGTTTACAGCCCTGGCAGGTGCATCATGGGTAATAATCCCACTAACTTTACTCTGTTGTCATTTAAGGTCATCAACAGCTGAACAAACAAACAAACAAATAATTCTGTTCCTCTTGTTTGTCCTTGAAGGCTTTTGATGTAAAGCAGCTCTTCTGCTATGTTCATGTCATCATCAGAGCCTCAAAAAAAAAAAAAAAAAAAAAAAAAATCAGTAACTGATCGGTGTCAGAAGAATCTGTGCTTTAAATTCACCTCCGTCTCCCAGTTGTCTTTTTAATATCATATGATGTGTCTTCAGTCCTCTGTGTCACAGTGTTATGAGCCAAACAAGCATCAGAAATTTGTTGCTTTTTCTCAGGGCAGATGTTCCCCACCAATGGCTTGGCACAGCCTTTCTTAAACTCTGCCTCTGTTAAAGGTTTGTCATGTTTAGTGATGAACTTGGCCACTTCCCAGCTTGATTTGGCAACGTTTTCATGATATGTCAACTTGAGGTAACCGGCTCTGGTCCACCACTGAAAACAGTGTGATTTAAGAACTGCCTCCGTTTCCTGACTCGCCTGACTTTTTGCCAGAATGGCTTTGAGGCCGATCCAAAGTTATTCTCTGTGGGCTCTCGATTTCCTCCCACACCCACTTAGGATATGGGTGAAGGGTGATTATGCCACTACAGAGTTGCTTGACTACCTTCAGTTGCTTCCACCAGGGAAATTGATGATAATCCTTCATCAGCTTATAGCTCTGCCCCTACTATAGAGGGCGCTCAGCTCTGATGCAGGAGTTTCTCAAAGTGTTCCTTCCAGTGGCAGATTACATCCCCAGTTGAGGTCAACAGAGTCCTATCCTTACTGTAGACAGCTTGGATGGTTCCCCGTTTTCTTCTCCTGTGGTGTCTCACGGTCCGCCAGAAGCACCTTGGTGCCGAGCAAAGTTCTTCTCCGTGGTTGCTGCAAACTCATCCCACACCCACTGCTTTTCCTCCCCCACAGCAGAGGCTGCCACCCTTCAGGCCTGTCATTACCTTGCATCTGCCCCCGGAGTCCTCAGAGATAACATGTCCCAGAAGGACTTCTTCATTCGGACGGATTCCCTGACCACTGGTGTCTACTACGGTGTTTGAGGGTTGCCACCCCTTGAGGCACGTCAGACCTTCAGGCCACAGCTCCCCACTGCAGGTTCAGCAATGGAAGATTTAAACATTGCCCATTCCGGTTCAATGCCCCCAATCTCCAAAGGGATGCTAGAAAAGCTCCACTGGAGGTGTGAGTTGAAGATCTGTCAGCCAGTGGGCTCCCCCAGACATTCCCAGTTCACCTGCACTATCCATTTGGGCTTACCAAGTCTGTCCAAAGTCCTCCCCCACCCTCTGATCCAACTCACTACCAGGTGGTGATCAGTTGACAGCTCTGCCCCTCTCTTCACCCGAGTGGCCTCAGATCAGATGATATCATTACAAAATCGATCATAGATCTTCGGCCTAGGGTGCTCTGGTACCATGTACACTTATGAGAATCCTTATGTTTGAACATGGTGTTCACTATGGACAGTCCATGACTAGCCCAAAAGTCCAACAACAAACGACCATTCAGGTTTAGATCGGGGAGGCCGTTCCTCCCAATCACGCCTCTCGAGGTGTCTGTCATTGCCCGTGTGTGCGTTGAAGTCCTCCAGCAGAACAATGGAGTCTCCTACGGGAGCCCCATACAGGACTCCATTCAGGGACTCCAAGATTGCCAAATACTCCAAACTGTTGTTCGATGCATACGCACAAACAACAGTCAGAGTCCCCACCACCACCACCATCTGAAGGCGAAGGGAGGGGACCCGCTCATCTACCGGGGTAAACGCCAACGTAGCGTGCTCAGCCAGGGACTTGTGAGTATCCTCACACCCGCCTGGTGCCTCACACCCTGGGCAACTCCAGAGAAGAATAAGGTCCAACCCCTATTAAGGAGAGTGGTTCCGGAGCCGAGGCCGTGCGTGGAGGCGAGGCTCACCAGACTTAACTGATATCGCTCCACCTCCTGTGTAAGCTCCAGCTCCTTCACTCACAGTGAGGTGACGTTCCACACCACCAGAGGTAGACCCTGCCACCCGGGTCTGGTCCACCGAGGCCCTCGACTTTCACTGCTACTCATGGGAGAGCGCACCCAACCCCAGCAGTTCCCCCTGCAGATGGTGAGCCTGAGCTGGGCTCTGTGACAAGCCCAGCCACCGGGCGATCGCTGATGGGACCTCCATCCATGCCTGGCTCCAGATGGGGCCCCAGGCTTTCTCCCTGAACTGTGTCACATTTCCACTACCTCATCTTTTTTCATGGTGTCTGGTGAATGACTACTAATGATGGGGAAATTGAAGATTTTTGAACAACTGAATCAGTATGAAGCAATTGTGTTGAATTTGTGTTTCAAAGCATTTGGTACAGTTAAATATGCTGACATCTGCTGGCCAATCTTCAACATAGCACTTGTATAGCACAATAAAGGGCAAGATGTCATGAAATAGTAGGGCACTGTGATGTAAGTTTAATAATAAAGGTTCTATGTGCATCTTGAAATTTTGACTATATTTTCGTGTAAAGATATTAATACAGGTGAAGTGTCGCACAGCGGCGCAAATCTAGCTCATGGTACAGGGAGTCCTAAACAGGAAGTGCCAAATTTTGAATCCACAGTAAAACAGGAAATGTTCAAATGTCAAACACATCCTGGATTGACAGACGAGATCCCATGGAATCTCACGGGAACTCGGTGTCAAGCTCACACTCAAACTGGAAGTGCCAAATTTTCAGTCCAGTGAAATAGGAAATGTCAAATCTTGAACAATTCCTGGCATGAATGGAGCTAGAGCAGAGGCCAGAGTTGCACCGGATTCCCCTGAAATCTGATTGCACACAGATGATTGACATGTCACGGCACCGCACATCTGATTGAAAGAGCTGCACTTTGAAATTAGTGAGTCACATCGACTGTTCGGTTCCTCCTGTCCAGTAGTTGGTGCTGTGAACCACAAAAAGTTCTAGTCCACCTTAGTAGAAGAAGAAAAATGTTTGCTTCAGATTTGAACCGAACACATCGTTTGAACTATGGACTTCTAATCACACCAAACTTATATTGGTGAGTAAACGACCATATTTTATGCCAGAAATGAGGTCCAGGTTGTTAAAAGCAGCATTTCTCCTTTAATTCGGGTTGCCTTATATACACGTTTAAGCTTACAGACAGCAGCTGGTTCATGCTCTGTTGGCTTATTAGTGCAGCAGATAACTGAAACAATCCTTCAAATGGCGATACAAGCATCAAATTCAGCACAAATACAGCTTAGACACTACACAAAAAAAACCAAAAACGGACTGGCCTCTTGAATTTTCAATAGGCAGCCAGGTAGGGGTCAATTGAAGAATTACACAGGGGCCAAAATTAAAAAATGCTCCAATTAAATTGAAAACTACACCACGTTACTTGTCTGATTATAAAGATTCTAAAAAAGTATAGTTTGGGCTATCTATGACTGAATGTTATGGAGTTTGGGGGTGAAAACAGCAAGAATGGTGACAAAGGTCAATTCAGTTTGTAGAGGGGTCAAAAGGTAAAGAGTTGCTCTAATTTTGGTAAAAAGTGATGCAAATTATTGGTTGAGTTAATAGGATTAATAAATGAAATAGTTTTGACAATGCTGACTGCTTGGTCTCCAAAGTAAAGGTCAAACAAGGTCAGTGTGCATAGGATTCTATGACATGTGACATATGTTACCCTCTAACATGAACGAAGCAAGACACATGATGCAAACTGTTACATTTTAAAACCTGATTAATTCAAACAATAATTTGCATAATTTTTTACCAAAATTGGAGCAACTTTAACTTTTGACCCCTGTGCAAACTGAACCTGACCTTTGTCACCATTCTTGCTGCTTTTACCTCATAACTCCATAACATTCCGTCACAGAATGTCCAAACTATACCCTTTTGGAATCTTTATGATCAGGCAAATAATGTGGTGTAGTTTTCAATATGATTGGAGCATCTTTTAATTTTGACCCCTGTGTAATTCTTCAAATGACCCCTACCTGGCTTCCTATTGAAAATTCAAGTGGCCAATCAATTTTTTTAAAGAGTTAATGTCTATGGATTATTTGTGCTGAATTTGATGGTTGTATCACCATTTGTAGGATTCCACTCTAAATATTCTCTTATCTGCTGCACTACATATGAGATGTAAGATGCTGCTCCTCAGTGTTTCTCAGTTGCCCTCAAAAGTATTGGAACACTTGGTATTTCACACATTTTAATTTGTTTATTCTATTCCAAATACATTTTTTTCTAAAATTATCTTCCTTAACTCAAACTGAAAAAAATCTCTACGACTTGATATAAATTAATTAAAAATATAAAATCCAGCTTCCTGATGAAGTAGTGTAGAGGAGGATTTTCTTAAAAAGACTTGAAAGTTCAGCTACAGTTCAGCTAAAGAAGACCTAAAAAGTTCAGCGGAGCTCCCCCAGAAGCTGAAAAGTTTTAGTCATGCTCATGCTCACAAGAACCATTTTACTGAAAAAAGTCTGAAAGACCTAAAGGAACATGGTTAGATGGTGAGGAGCTTTTCCAGGCATGTGAGAGGAAAATAAAGAAAAAGCATAGCCCCCCAGAAGCTGAAAGGTTTTTGCCATACTAATGCTCTCCTGAAGCATTTACTCAAAATAAAGTATGAAGGACCTAAATGACATGGTGAGATGCTGATGAGCTTCGCTCATTCATGTCCACGACATATGCATATTAATATACGTCTGTTATAATGATTGTTCCATCATAAAATACTGTATGTAATACATAGAGCTGTAAATTGAGAAATGCTTCTGCAACTAGGGACTGTTATGAAAATACTTGTACAAAATGATGGGGATTTGTGCACTTCAAACGTTTTTATTTAAAAACAAGGTAATTTCAGCAGTTTTGGGCTTGAGTCTGTTCCTCTTCTTTGTTACTCTCTCTCCAGTTTTGGAGAAGACCATCTCACATGGCACAGAGGTTGTTGGCATATGAAGATAGATTTTGTCCAGCTTGTAAAGAGTTGGATAAACAGCAGTTTAGCAGTTTGGCTTTCCTTTGGGTCCTGAATTAGTTCCATTCTAATTTATATATTATGATATATATCGTCTTACAAGATGTTGCAATGTGTATCACAACATGGATTTTAGGCCAGATCACCCATCCCTACCAGGGACCTTCCGCACTGAAAACAAGCACACATAATCACATGGCCACCACCCCTGCTTCCCCCCCAAAAAATGTACCATTGGTTGAATTAGTGGGTTTTTGTGTGTGTGTGTGTGTGTGTGTGTGTGTGTGTGTGTGTGTGTGTGTGTGTGTGTGTGTGTGTGTGTGTGTGTGTGTTTTAACGAGATTAATGTCACTGTCAGTGTTTGTCATATTTAATTAATTTTAATATTTTGTTCAAGTGCAGTTGAGTAATAATGATTTTTAAAAAAATTTTATGCACTTTCAATGAAGAAAAAAATAAGTGCTGAAGGTAGCTCCAGAACATTAAACAAAGATCCCATATCACAAAGTTAAAAACAATTAAACCTCCTAAACAGTTCAGTACAACAAGCAGCGATAATGAAAAGCAGATAAAGTTAATTATAGGCAACAGAAAATAAATATGTTTTAAGAATAGTCTTAAAGTCACATTTCAGAAGTCAAAAGGCAGCCTATTCCACAAGGTATGACTACAGCAAGAAAAGGTACTGAAGCCTGCTGACTTCTTTTTCGCCCTTAAGACACAGAGCAATTCTGCGTCCAAGGATATGAGGAGGCACATAAGGCTGAACAAGTACAGGAAGATAGTTGGGGTCATGACCATTCAGAGCCTCATATGTCAGCAACAAAACCATGAAATCTGCTCTTTGAGTCACATGTTAGTACTCTAGCTGCTCTTTTGCAGCTAGAGTACTAATGGGGACTAGAAGGAGAGAGCATGTCTCACCCATATTGGCCTCTATTCATTGGCTTCCTGTTAATTCTAGAATAGAATTTAAAATTCTTCTTCTTACTTATACAGTTTTGAATAATCAGGTCCCATCTTATCTTAGAGACCTCATAGTACCATATCACCCCAATAGAGCGCTTCGCTCTCAGACTGCAGGCTTACTTGTAGTTCCTAGGGTTTGTAAGAGTAGAATGGGAGGCAGAGCCTTCAGCTTTCAGGCTCCTCTCCTGTGGAACCAGCTCCCAATTCAGATCAGGGAGACAGACACCCTCTCTACTTTTAAGAATAGGCTTAAAAGTTTCATTTTTGTTAGGGCTGGATCAGGTGACCCTGAACCATCCCTTAGTTATGCTGCTATAGACTTAGACTGCTGGGGGGTTCCCATGATGCACTGAGTGTTTCTTTCTCTTTTTGCTCTGTATGCACCACTCTGCATTTAATCATTAGTGATTGATCTCTGCTCCCCTCCACAGCATGTCTTTTTCCTGGTTCTCTCCCTCAGCCCCAACCAGTCCCAGCAGAAGACTGCCCCTCCCTGAGCCTGGTTCTGCTGGAGGTTTCTTCCTGTTAAAAGGGAGTTTTTCCTTCCCACTGTCGCCAAGTGCTTGCTCACAGGGGGTCGTTTTGACCGTTGGGGCTTTTACGTAATTATTGTATGGCCTTGCCTTACAATATAAAGCGCCTTGGGGCAACTGTTTGTTGTGATTTGGCACTATATAAATAAAATTGATTGATTGATTGACATGTAGCCAGTGAAGCCTGAATGGGTGTGTTCAAAACTGTAGCAGCAGTATTCTGTACCATCTGTAGGCATCTCATACTCTTATGTGGCAGTCCAGAAAATCAAACATTACAATAGTTAATTTTGGAAGACAAAGTCTGAATGAAAATGTGTCAAAAGTAAAACACACCCTCCTGATGTGCATTTCCACTTTATCAGTTCCATCAGTGCAATTACTTACTTTGTCAGGTCAAACTCACCACTCTGATACTTTATTTTAATGAGTGCTGTTTTATCATTTACCATTAATTTAATTGTTTCTTTGCAGACATGCAGACATTTTTGGTGATAAAAGAAGAATTTCTCCCTGAACACCAGGAATGGAGTCCGAGTGTTGACCAGGAGGACATTAAAGAAGAAGAGGAGGAGGCAGATCTCACCAAGTTTGGTTTCACTGTCGTCACTGTGGAGAGTGAAAATGATGATGATGATGATGATGATGAAAAACCAGAGTCATCACAGTTTCATCAAAGTGATGAGAGCACAGAGGCTGAGCCTGTAGGCAGCAGCTCATCTGTACACAGAACACTGACAGTAGAAGCTGATGTAGAGGACGATGGAGGACCACAACCAGCCAGCAACTCAGGTCCAAACAGTGATTTACAACCAGATACCAGTGGCAGGAGTTCAGACAGTTCTGGAACTGAAACTGATGACAGTTATGACTGGGAACAGACCAGAGAAATTCACTCAAGTTTTAACTGCCAAAAAAATATCAGTTTTGTTTGTTCAGGCAACACTGATGAGAAACAATTTAAAGGCTCTAAATATAGAAAAGCATCTGGTCATATGAACAACTCAGAGCAACAAAAGGGGAGGCAAACAAGTGGAAAACCATTTAGCTGTTCTGATCAAAGTAAAAGACAAAAACAATATGGCTGTTCTGAATGTGGTCGGGGATTTGAACTAAAGGGCAACCTGAAAAAACACATGATAATTCATACAGGACAAAAACAGTTTGTCTGTTCTGAATGTGGTCGAAAATTTGGACATAAGAGCCAGCTGAACAGACACATGATAACTCATACAGGACAAAACAATTTGGCTGTTCTGATGTGGCAGAAGATTTGGACAAAAGAGCAACCTGAAAAAACACATGATAATTCATACAGGACAAAAACAATTTGTCTGTTCTGAATGTGGTCAAAGTTTTGGACAAAAGAGCAACCTGAAAAAACACATGATAATTCATACGGGACAAAAACAATATGGCTGTTCTGAATGTGGTCGGAAATTTGGACATAAGAACCACCTGAACAGACACATGATAACTCATACAGGTCAAAAAGAATTTGGCTGTTCCGAATGTGGTCGAAAATTTGGACAACAGAGCATTCTGAACACACACATGATAACTCATACAGGACAAAAACAATTTGGCTGTTCTGAATGTGGTCGAAGATTTGCACTAAAGGGCAACCTGAAAAAACACATGATGATTCATACAGGACAAAAACCATTTGTCTGTTCTGATGTGGTCAGAGATTTGGCGAAAGAGCAACCTGAAAACACACATGATAAAATGCAGGACAAACTATAGACCCCAGGTCTGGGGCCTATTGCACTCTATAAAATGGAAACCAAGAGAAACAAAAAAATAAAGACCTAATTTTGGCATCGTAGAATGGCCACAGGGTGAGCTAATAAGTTGGATAGGAAAACCAGTAGATGCACACTATCCACAAAGTTACATAAAGAATCATGCATGGACAGAATATGTCTCCCTCTTAGAGAAGACAGTCTAATTCTCACAGAATCAACCAGGCCTACAGAGTATCTAGAATAAGTACTAGGCAGCATTTAAAGTGTAGGTGACATGATATGTAATGTGTTTCTTTTGGGGGGGAGTATTTAAGACTAAAAGTAAACAAATAATAATGGATGTCGAGGTTGATGAAGACTACTGGTGGTGGATGGTACCTGCTGCTGATGTTGCAAAGATGAGAAAAATTGCAAATGCCAGGATTCACATTGAACGGGCTGTTGGGAGGATGAAATGGGCCAGTTACTCTTGTTCCAGTCCTGGATGACACTGTGTTAATCTGTGCAGCACTTTGCAATTTGCTCCCCCAACCTGTCTGAGAGTTTACACACTATACTAATTAACAAATGACAACATATGTAACCAAAAAATATAGATATGTTTCTCATAAGAATAGTACAGGACAAGCAGTGTTATTCAAAAGACATTCAGCCTTGCAATTTTGAAATGGTCAGGTTTTACTATACAGGCATTGGCCAATTTACAGTAATGGAACAGAAATTTATTGGTTGACTAAATATGACTAAAAGATACATTAAAATGGTCGTATCCCACAAAGTTTTGTCTTTTTGATATATTTCATACTTACTTAGCATACTGAATGTGACAGGTAGTGTTTCCCAGTCCAAGAGATATTTTGGGGCCCCTTTTCAATGCAACTCTTGAGTTAATGCTTTCTTAGCACCGTACACAAAGTCAGAAACATTTAATTTTCTGAAGTTTTTTAAATTATTATTTATATGGTGATGGGGGGGATCTGCATGAAGATTGAGCAGGTGAGACCTTGGTCATCCAGACACCGTCATTGTAATGTGTAATGTTCATATTATTGGAATTATTAATAAATACTTGTACATGAGCATATATAATACAGTTCTTAATCATTTGGCTGGAATCCAAGCAAGCAAGTGCAGCAGCCCCTGACAACCTTCACCGTCTTCTTTATGAGACACACCCAAACTTTGTGTGGAGCTTGTGTATGTTCTAGGAGTGCAGCCTGCTTTTAAAAAGCAGTAAACAGAATCGAGATGGATGGTAATACACTTCCTTCAACCTCTGTGAACTGAAGTATGAGTTGGCTTTTCCTTCTCTGTAGTCTGTAAGGAGCCTGTCTGCAGGGCCCTCTCCTCTCCACTGATGAGATGATATGTCACAGGACATACACGGTGGCCAGTGATGGATTCCTTTCTGCTCTCCTGAATAAAATAAAAGTATATACTATAATAAAGACGTTATTTGACTTCATTCTTTCATTCATTGCATGTCAGACAGAAACTGTGGCCAAATGTACACAATGTGTGAATAAAAATGGAAATAGGAATAATGGATAAAAATATAATTTTTAATCAGAATTAAAATATTGAGACAGATGAACATAAAGTTGATGTACGAGGTCTCTTAGATAATAAACCGACCCTTTTATTTTTTTTTAACTATATGGATTTGAATGACATGCGATTACACCAATCATGCTGAACCCTCGTTGCGCATGCGTGAGTTTTTTCACGCATGTCGGTGACGTCATTTCCCTGTGGGCAGGCCTTGAGTGAGATGTGGTCCCGCCCTCTCGGCTGAATTCCTTTGTTTCACACGCTGCTCGAGACGGCGCGCGTTGCTTTATCAAAATTTTTTCTGGACCTGTGAGGAATATCCGAGTGGACACTATTCGAAAAATTAAGCTGTTTTCTGTGAAAAGTTTAACGGCTGATGAGAGATTATGGGGTGTTTCTGTCGGTGTAAGGACTTCCCACGGAGCGGGACGTCCTACAGCGCTTCCAGGCGCCGTCGTCGGCCTGTTTCGAGCTGAAAACGTCCTAATTTAAGGCTTAATTCACCCAGGACATCGTGAGAGAACAGAGAAGATTCAGAAGAGGCCGCATGAGGAATTTATGCGGACATTCCACTGTTTAAGAACATTTTTTTAATGAAAGACGTACGCGCAAATTCGCCGAGTCGTTTCTGTGACGACTCGGCAAATCTGTGTGCGCCCGCGACAGGAAAAACACCTCCGTGTTGAAAACCATTGTAGAATTCAGGCGGCTTTTAATGGCTTTCAACAAGTGAGTAACTGAGAAATTGTTTAACAGCTTGGGCATGTTCCAACTTGTCCGTTAAGATTCCAACGAGGGTGTTTTTCCTGCCGCACCCCCCGCGGTCGGGTCCAGCCCGACATGCGACTCTGCCCGCACGTTCTTTCATTACAAAATGACCGTTAACAATGGAATGTTCCGAATAAACTCCTCATGCCGACTTCCTTCTGAAAGTTCTCTGACGACTTACTGCGTCAACAGAGCCTGAATGTGGAAGTTTTCAACTTGAAACGGCGAAGACGTTGCCGCCTACGAAGCGCAGAATCGCCGGCAGGCGCCGTGGACCGTCCTTAAAGCGACACTACCAGACCAAAATCTCTCATCAGCCGTTAAAATTTTTAACCGAAAAACCAGCTGAATTTATTGATGGTGTCCACTCAGTTGTGCCTTACAGTTTTGAAAAAAAAAGTTTATCAAAACAAAGCAACAGTCTCTGAGCCATTTCTAAACAATGAAAAAAAATCGACGAGCGGGTGGACGACTCCTCACTCAAAGACTGCCCACAGGCGAATGACGTAACCGACAGGCGTGAAAAAACTCTTGCATGCCCACGAGGGTTCAAGCATGTCTGATGTAATCACACGTGATTCAAATCCATATGGTTTTTGAAAAAATAATAAGGTCGGATACTTTTCTAATAGACCTCGTACAACCCCTGGCAAAAATTATGGAATCACCGGCCTCGGAGGATGTTCATGCAGTTGTTTAGTTTTGTAGAAAAAAAGCAGATCACAGACATGACACAAAACTAAAGTCATTTAAAATGGCAACTTTCTGGCTTTAAGAAACACTATAAGAAATCAGGAAAAAAATTGTGGCAGTCAGTAATGGTTACTTTTTTAGACCAAGCAGAGGGGAAAAAAAAATATGGAATCACTCAATTCTGAGGAAAAAATTACAGAATCATGAAAAACAAAAGAACACTCCAACACATCACTTGTTTTTTGTTGCACCACCTGGCTTTTATAACAGCTTGCAGTCTCTGAGGCATGGACTTAATGAGTGACAAACAGTACTCTTCATCAATCTGGCTCCAACTTTCTCTGATTGCTGTTGCCAGATCAGCTTTGCAGGTTGGAGCCTTGTCATGGACCATTTTCTTCAACTTCCACCAAATATTTTCAATTGGATTAAGATCCGGACTATTTGCAGGCCATGACATTGACCCTATGTGTCTTTTTGCAAGGAATGTTTTCACAGTTTTTGCTCTATGGCAAGATGCATTATCATCTTGAAAAATGATTTCATCATCCCCAAACATCCTTTCAATTGATGGGATAAGAAAAGTGTCCAAAATCTCAACGTAAACTTGTGCATTTATTGATGATGTAATGACAGCCATCGCCCCAGTGCCTTTACCTGACATGCAGCCCCATATCATCAAAGACTGTGGAAATTTACATGTTCTCTTCAGGCAGTCATCTTTATAAATCTCATTGGAACGGCACCAAACAAAAGTTCCAGTATCATCACCTCACCTTAAATGAGTCAACACCCCTGAGTCACACTAACTGTCAGAATGCTCGTAGCACGGGCCGGGGCGGAGGATTAGCAGCAATCTTCCATTCCAGCTTATTAATTAATCAAAAACCCAGACAGAGCTTTAATTCATTTGAAAGCTTGACTCTTAGTCTTGTCCATCCAAATTGGAAGTCCCAAAAACCAGTGTTATTTGTTATTATCTATCGTCCACCTGGTCGTTACTGTGAGTTTCTCTGTGAATTTTCAGACCTTTTGTCTGACTTAGTGCTTAGCTCAGATAAGATAAGTATAGTGGGCGATTTTAACATCCACACAGATGCTGAGAATGACAGCCTCAACACTGCATTTAATCTATTATTAGACTCTATTGGCTTTGCTCAAAAGTAAATGAGTCCACCCACCACTTTAATCATATCTTAGATCTTGTTCTGACTTATGGTATGGAAATAGAAGACTTAACAGTATTCCCTGAAAACTCCCTTCTGTCTGATCATTTCTTAATAACATTTACATTTACTCTGATGGACTACCCAGCAGTGGGGAATAAGTTTCATTACACTAGAAGTCTTTCAGAAAGCACTGTAACTAGGTTTAAGGATATGATTCCTTCTTTATGTTCTCTAATGCCATATACCAACACAGTGCAGAGTAGCTACCTAAACTCTGTAAGTGAGATAGAGTATCTCGTCAATAGTTTTACATCCTCATTGAAGACAACTTTGGATGCTGTAGCTCCTCTAAAAAAGAGAGCTTTAAATCAGAAGTGCCTGACTCCGTGGTATAACTCACAAACTCGTAGCTTAAAGCAGATAACCCGTAAGTTGGAGAGGAAATGGCGTCTCACTAATTTAGAAGATCTTCACTTAGCCTGGAAAAAGAGTCTGTTGCTCTATAAAAAAAGCCCTCCGTAAAGCTAGGACATCTTTCTACTCATCACTAATTGAAGAAAATAAGAACAACCCCAGGTTTCTTTTAGCACTGTAGCCAGGCTGACAGAGTCAGAGCTCTATTGAGCTGAGTATTCCATTAACTTTAACTAGTAATGACTTCATGACTTTCTTTGCTAACAAAATTTTAACTATT
This sequence comes from Thalassophryne amazonica, assembly GCF_902500255.1. Lineage (NCBI taxonomy): Eukaryota > Metazoa > Chordata > Actinopteri > Batrachoidiformes > Batrachoididae > Thalassophryne > Thalassophryne amazonica. The sequence goes on from NC_047120.1 coordinate 14,288,728, forward strand.
AGAGAAAAATTACTCATAACCATCCCAAAGACGTATCGTTATCTTTGGCTGCTTTCAGTGATGCCGGTATTTGGTTAGACTCTTTCTCTCCGATTGTTCTGTCTGAGTTATTTTCATTAGTTACTTCATCCAAACCATCAACATGTTTATTAGACCCCATTCCTACCAGGCTGCTCAAGGAAGCCCTACCATTATTTAATGCTTCGATCTTAAATATGATCAATCTGTCTTTGTTAGTTGGCTATGTACCACAGGCTTTTAAGGTGGCAGTAATTAAACCATTACTTAAAAAGCCATCACTTGACCCAGCTATCTTAGCTAATTATAGGCCAATCTCCAACCTTCCTTTTCTCTCAAAAATTCTTGAAAGGGTAGTTGTAAAACAGCTAACTGATCATCTGCAGAGGAATGGTCTATTTGAAGAGTTTCAGTCAGGTTTTAGAATTCATCATAGTACAGAAACAGCATTAGTGAAGGTTACAAATGATCTTCTTATGGCCTCGGACAGTGGACTCATCTCTGTGCTTGTTCTGTTAGACCTCAGTGCTGCTTTTGATACTGTTGACCATAAAATTTTATTACAGAGATTAGAGCATGCCATAGGTATTAAAGGCACTGCGCTGCGGTGGTTTGAATCATATTTGTCTAATAGATTACAATTTGTTCATGTAAATGGGGAATCTTCTTCACAGACTAAAGTTAATTATGGAGTTCCACAAGGTTCTGTGCTAGGACCAATTTTATTCACTTTATACATGCTTCCCTTAGGCAGTATTATTAGACGGTATTGCTTAAATTTTCATTGTTACGCAGATGATACCCAGCTTTATCTATCCATGAAGCCAGAGGACACACACCAATTAGCTAAACTGCAGGATTGTCTTACAGACATAAAGACATGGATGACGTCTAATTTCCTGCTTTTAAACTCAGATAAAACTGAAGTTATTGTACTTGGCCCCACAAATCTTAGAAACATGGTGTCTAACCAGATCCTTACTCTGGATGGCATTACCCTGACCTCTAGTAATACTGTGAGAAATCTTGGAGTCATTTTGATCAGGATATGTCATTCAAAGCGCATATTAAACAAATATGTAGGACTGCTTTTTTGCATTTACGCAGTATCTCTAAAATCAGAAAGGTCTTGTCTCAGAGTGATGCTGAAAAACTAATTCATGCATTTATTTCCTCTAGGCTGGACTATTGTAATTCATTATTATCAGGTTGTCCTAAAAGTTCCCTAAAAAGCCTTCAGTTAATTCAAAATGCTGCAGCTAGAGTACTGACGGGGACTAGAAGGAGAGAGCATATCTCACCCATATTGGCCTCTCTTCATTGGCTTCCTGTTAATTCTAGAATAGAATTTAAAATTCTTCTTCTTACTTATAAGGTTTTGAATAATCAGGTCCCATCTTATCTTAGGGACCTCGTAGTACCATATCACCCCAATAGAGCGCTTCGCTCTCAGACTGCAGGCTTACTTGTAGTTCCTAGGGTTTGTAAGAGTAGAATGGGAGGCAGAGCCTTCAGCTTTCAGGCTCCTCTCCTGTGGAACCAGCTCCCAATTCAGATCAGGGAGACAGACACCCTCTCTACTTTTAAGATAGGCTTAAAACTTTCGTTTTTGCTAAAGCTTATAGTTAGGGCTGGATCAGGTGACCCTGAACCATCCCTTAGTTATGCTGCTATAGACGTAGACTGCTGGGGGGTTCCCATGATGCACTGTTTCTTTCTCTTTTTGCTCTGTATGCACCACTCTGCATTTAATCATTAGTGATCGATCTCTGCTCCCCTCCACAGCATGTCTTTTTCCTGGTTCTCTCCCTCAGCCCCAACCAGTCCCAGCAGAAGACTGCCCCTCCCTGAGCCTGGTTCTGCTGGAGGTTTCTTCCTGTTAAAAGGGAGTTTTTCCTTCCCACTGTAGCCAAGTGCTTGCTCACAGGGGGTCGTTTTGACCGTTGGGGTTTTACATAATTATTGTATGGCCTTGCCTTACAATATAAAGCGCCTTGGGGCAACTGTTTGTTGTGATTTAGTGCTATATAAAAAAAAAATTGATTGATTGATTGACCTTGCCCAATGCAATGACTTTCATCCAGTCATCCACAGTCCACGATTGCTTTTCCTTAGCCCATTGTAATCTTGTTTCTTTCTGTTTAGGTGTTAATGATGGCTTTCGTTTAGCTTTTCTGTATGTAAATCCCATTTCCTTTAGGTGGTTTCTTACAGTTCGGTCACAGACGTTGACTCCAGTTTCCTCCCATTCGTTCCTCATTTGTTTGTTGTGCATTTTCGATTTTGAGATATATTGCTTTAAGTTTTCTGTCTTTTGCAACATTGTGTGATGATTTACCCTCTTTAAGAGTTTGATAATCCTCTCCTTTGTTTCAATTGACATCTCTCGTGTTGGAGCCATGATTCATGTCAGTCCACTTGGTGCAACAGCTCTCCAAGGTGCGATCACTCCTTTTTAGATGCAGACTAACGAGCAGATCTGATTTGATGCAGGTGTTAGTTTTGGGGATGAAAATTTACAGAGTGATTCCATAATTTATTCCTCAGAATTGAGTGAGTCCATATTTTTTTCCCTCTGCTTGGTCTAAAAAAGTAACCGTTACTGACTGCCACAATTTTATTCCTGGTTTCTTATAGTGTTTCTTGAAGTCAGAAAGTTGCCATTTGAAATGACATTAGTTTTGTGTCATGTCTGTGATCTGCTTTTTTTCTACAAAATTAAACAACTGAATGAACATCCTCCGAGGCCAGTGATTCCATAATTTTTGCCAGGGGTTGTACTACTGAGAACACGCATCACTCCTCCATTTTTTTTTTTTTAAGCAGTCATCAGTTTTGCACCAGACAGCAAACTTAAACTTGACTTGAACTGGTTGAACAGCACTGTCTGTTTAGAGTTAAACTTCTCTTAATCACTTTGAATTAACTTCAACTGGAGTGACGACTGTTCTAACCGTGTCATAAACTTTATGATATTTTGATTTTTGTTTGCAAGTTGACGAGCTTCCTATCGTGTACTTTTCTGGGTGACGTCAGCCACGACACACGTGCAGAAGGAAAATTAAATAAAATATTAGAAGTGCCAGCCTGTGATAAGATTCATCTATGTAGCTCTTATAAATGCACTAATTTACCGAGCGAACCGTTCGAGAGGTCGGCGAGGGAACCAAGTAAGACTACGCTGTCGACTGTCGGTAAACTGATCTGCTCAGAGTTGGTTCTCCTCTTTTTCTGTGGGTTTTACCGGCACACTGAAGAACTGAGCACCGCACACTGAAGCTGGAAGTTCCTCCACTCTCCCCGTTGCTGATGAACCCTTTGCGCGAAGAAACTGCTGTAATCGTTCCCATTTCTACAGACAGACTTGATTGTACCTCGCCACCATGATCCTGGGAATGTGCAATGTTTATATGCATTGACCTTTGAAATTACCCAGAAGCCACTGTGTCGCTGGAAACTCGAAACTGGCTTATTCTCTGGTCACAAGGTCAGAGTCCTGGGTTTTAGCCTTCTGGTTAGAGTTTGACTTCCATGCCGGAGATGGTGAGTTTGCATCCCGAGGGAAGCGAATGGACAGTCATAACAACACAATGCAGAGTCAACAAGTAATCTAAGGAATGCATCAAAAAATCTTACCCAAAATGTAATTCAAATTTTTAGGCAGAAAGTTGTCACTTTTTTATTGAAAAACAAACTAGATTTACATACAGTAGTGTTCAGAATAGTAGTGCTATGTGACTAAAAAGATTACTCCAGGTTTTGAGTATATTTCTTATTGTTACATGGGAAACAAGGTACCAGTAGATTCAGTAGATTCTCACAAATCCAACAAGACCAAGCATTCATGATATGCACATTCTTAAGGCTATGAAATTGGGCTATTAGTAAAAAAAAGAAGAAAAGGGGGTGTTCACAATAATAGTAGTGAGGCATTCAGTCAGTGAGTTCGTCAATTTTGTGGAACAAACAGGTGTGAATCAGGTGTTCCCTATTTAAGGATGAAGCCAGCACCTGTTGAACATGCTTTTCCCTTTGAAAGCCTGAGGAAAATGGGACATTCAAAACATTGTTCAGAAGAACAGCATTGTTTTATTAAAAAGTTGATTGGAGAGGGGAAAACTTATACGCAGGTGCAAAAAAGTATAGGCTGTTCATCTACAATGATCTCCAATGCTTTAAAATGGGGAAAAAAAAAGACGCGTGGAAGAAAACGGAAGACAACTTTCAAAATGGATAGAAGAATAACCAGAATGGCAAAGGCTCACCCATTGATCAGCTCCAGGATGATCAAACACAGTCTGGAGTTACTTGTAAGTGCTGTGACAGAAGACACCTGCGTGAAGCTAATTTAATTGCAAGAATCCCCGGCAAAGTCCCTCTGTTAAATAAAAGATGTGCAGAAGAGGTTACAATTTGCCAAAGAACACATCAACTGGTCTAAAGAGAAATGGAGGAATATTTTGTGGACTGATGAGAGTAAAATTGTTATTTTTGGGTCCAAGGGCCGCAGACAGTTTGTGAGATGACCCCCAAACTCTGAATTCAAGCCACAGTTCACAGTGAAGCATGGTGGTGCAAGCATCATGATATGGGCATGTTTCTCCTACTATGGTGTTGGGCCTATATATCACATACCAGGTATCATGGATCAGTTTGGATATGTCAAAATACTTGAAGAGGTCATGTTGCCTTATGCTGAAGAGGACATGCCCTTGAAATGGGTGTTTCAACAAGACAATGACCCCAAGTAAATGAGCAAAATCTTGGTTCCAAACCAAGAAAATTAATGCCTCGCAGATGTGAAGAAATCATGAAAAACTGTGGTTATACAACTAAATACTAGTTTAGTGATTCACAGGATTGCTACAAAAGCAGTTTGAACATAATAGTTTTGAGTTTGTAGTGTCAACAGCAGATGCTACTATTATTGTGAACACCCCCTTTTCTACTTTTTTTTTTTTTTTTTACTAATAGCCCAATTTCAAAGCCTTGAGAGTGTGCATATCATGAATGCTTGGTCTTGTTGGATTTGTGAGAATCTACTGAATCTACTGGTACCTTGTTTCCCATGTAACAATAAGAAATATACTCAAAACCTGGATTAATCTTTTTAGTCACACAGCACTACTATTATTCTGAACACTACTGTACATTTAATTGACTATAAACCGTTAAGCTACTAAAACCTTAACAATTAAATTGTTGAAAATGATTCTATTTAAGTTGGCAAACTCATATGGTTTAAGGCAATTGGTTTCCTCAAATGGTTTGTGTGCAACTCACTCAGAGTTTTACAGTGATTTCAATGTGCAGAGATTGAATAATATGACCAGAGACACTGACTGGACCACATGAACATCTAAAAGTTATATTGATGGATTACCAAAACAGATTATCTTGGACTTTGTTATAGCTGAAGGGGGATGTATGCCACATGTTTGGCTGAAACATCTGCAGTTAATAACATAATAGTTGACTGGTTTTACAAACATTTTGGCAAGTGGAAAGGACTGGTAGCTTCAATTCTAATTTCTCTGACTGTATCAGTAACTGTACTGGTCCAATTTATAAGACATTTGTCTCTCAGATGCATCACTGCTGCTTTAGATAACAAATTGGGGGCCCGTCACCCCTACTAAATGTCACTAACGAAACCAGACCTTCATTGAAGACCGATATGTTATTACTGTGTTCTATGTTTTATTTTTCTCTCTTCTTCTCACAATTTTTATTTATATTTTTACTTTTTAGTGAGTCACTGATACGCACTGTAGATGTTTTCCATAATGCACTGTGCAATGAAGAATGCTTGCTGTTATTAAATCTGGCAACGAAGAACCGCTTACACACTTTTTGTTACTGATATAAGTGCTGCAATGAGGTAACTGCTTACACACCATAAGGGTACAGGGCTGGGGGCTAAACTGAATGGGGGCTTTAGATCTTGTCAACATAATGGTAATGATATATATCTGATCCTGTCCTTTTTCAGGCGAGTATTGGAAGGCTGGATAGCCCATGATAGGTAAGATCCCATCTGAAACCCTGGGACAACCTAAGACAGTCACAGTCACGATTACTCGACCTTGTCTCTGTGGGACTCGGACTCACTTGGACTGACAATGAAGGTATGGCACAGGGGTACTGTGGTGGGGTCAAATTGATGTTTGCCTGTATGCCTACATGTCTAGCAGTATTGCTTTGATTGGAGTATTGGATCATTGTCGGGAATTGAATTATCATATTAAATTGACCTGAATTGGAAACGATGCCTTAAGGTGATGACCTCTGGTATCAAATATATCCTAAATGTGCTTAAATATGCATTAACCATTTGTGCTTTTCCCCCCATTTGGAATCATCCTATTATTCTTTATCTTTTATTGAGCCAAGAATATATTGTCACATTTATGAGTGTGTTCTAATGTTTGGAAGTGATCATTTATATATTAATAGAGCCTGTTGCTGTTGAAGAATATATTATTCATATGCTCACAGTGATCAATATTTATCAATGCTTATTAAACACATAATCAATAGCTAAGGTTAATTACACAATATCTAAATGTTTAAATATCTTTTGAAAGATATATGTTTGAATGCTTTTGAATTGTGTATTGTGTGTACCAAATTAAAGGTATGTTTATGATTCTTCTTCTTTGTCTTTCGGTTGTTCCCGTTAGGGGTCGCCACAGCAGATCAATCGTTTCCATCTCACCCTGTCCTCTGTATCTTCCTCTGTCACACCAACCACCTGCATGTCCTCTCTCAGCACATCCATGAACCTCCTCTTTGGTCTCCCTCTCCTCCTTCTGCCTGGTGGCTCCATCCTCAGCATCCTTCTCCCTATATACCCTGGGTCCCTCCTCTGCACATGTCCAAACCATCTCAATCTCGCCTCTCTGACTTTGTCTCCAAACCATCCCACCTGAGCTGTCCCTCTGATATGTTCATTCCTAATCTTGTCCATTCTTGTCACTCCCAAAGAGAATCTCAACATCTTCAGCTCTGCCTCCTGTCTTTTTGTTAGTGCCACTGTCTCTAAACCATACAACATAGCTGGTCTCACTACTGTTTTGTAAACTTTCCCCTTCACTTTTGCTGATATTCTTCGGTCACAAATCACTCCTGCCACCTTTCTCCACCCACTCCACCCTGCCTGCACTCTCTTCTTCACCTCTCTACCACACTCTCCATTACTTTGAACAGTTGACCCCAAATATTTAAACTCATCTACTTTCACCACTTCTACTCCTTGTAACTGCACTATTCCACTGGTCTCCCTCTCATTCACACACATGTACTCAGTCTTGCTTCTACTGACTTTCATTCCCCTTCTCTCCAAAGCATATCTCCACTTCTCCAGACTAGACTCAACTTGCTCTCTACTCTCACTACAGATCACAATGTCATCTGCAAACATCATAGTCCATGGGGACTCCTGTCTGATCTCATCTGTCAACCTGTCCATCACCACTGCAAACAAGAAAGGACTCAGAGCTGATCCTTGGTGTAATCCCACCTCCACCTTGAATGAGTCTATCATTCCGACTGCACATCTCACCGCTGTCACACTATTTTTGTACATGTCCTGCACTACCCTAACATACTTCTCTGCCACTCCAGACTTCCTCATCCAATGCCACAACTCTTCTCTTGGCGCCCTATCATAAGCTTTTTCTAAGTCCACAAACACACAATGTAACTCTTTTTGTCCTTCTCTGTATTTTTCCAACAGTATTCTCAGCGCAAACATTGCATCTGTAGTGCTCCTTCTCGGCATGAAACCATATTGCTGCTCACAGATCTTCACCTGTTTTCTAAGCCTAGCTTCTACTACTCTTTCCCATAACTTCATGCTGTGGCTGATCAGCTTTATGCCTCTGTAGTTACTGCAGCTCTGCATATCACCCTTGTTCTTGAAAATAGGAACCAGCACACTTCGTCTCCACTCCTCAGGCATCCTCTCACTTTCCAAGATTTTATTAAACAATCTGGTTAGAAACTCTACTGCCATCTCTCCTAGACATTTCCATGCCTCCATTGGAATGTCATCTGGACCAACTGCCTTTCCACTCTTCATCCTCTTCATAGCAGCCCTCACTTCTTCCTTGCTAATCTCTTTTACTTCCTGATTTACTCTCACCACATCATCCAGCCTTTTCTCTCGCTCATTTTCTTTATTCATCAACTCTTCAAAATATTCCCTCCACCTTCTCAGCACACACTCCTCACTTGTCAGCACATTACCATGTGCATCTTTTACCACCCTAACCTGCTGCACATCCTTTCCAGCTCTGTCCCTTTGTCTGGCCAATCGGTACAAGTCCTTTTCTCCTTCCTTACTATTCAACTTCTTGTACAGCTCGCAATATGCCTTTTCCTTTGCTTTTGCCACTTCTCTTCTCGCCTTACGCCGCATCTCCTTGTACTCCTGTCTACTTTCTTCATCTCTCCGACTATCCCAAAACTTTTTCGCCAACCTCTTTCTCCTTATGCTTTCCTGGACCTCTTCATTCCACCACCAAGTCTCCTTGTCTTCCTTCCACTGTCCAGATGTCATACCCAGTACTGCCCTAGCTGTCTCCCTCACCACATCTGCAGTACTTTTCCAGTTGTCCAAAATTGCTTCCTCTCCAACTAGTGCTTCTCTCACCTGCTCGCTAAATTTCACACAACAGTCTTCCTCCTTCAGCTTCCACCATCTGATCCTTTGTTGAGCTCTCACTCTCTTCTTCTTCTTTACCTCTAAAGTCATCCTACAAACAACCATCCTATGCTGTCTAGTGACACTCTCTCCTGCTACCACCTTACAGTCTGTGATTTCTTTTAGCTTGCATCTCCTATAAAGAATGTAGTCCACCTGTGTGCACCTTCCTCCACTCTTATATGTTACCCTGTGCTCCTCCCTTTTCTTAAAGTAGGTATTCACCACAGCCATTTCCATCCTTTTTGCAAAATCAACTACCAACTGTCCTTCCCAATTCCTGTCCTTTATACCATATCTACCCATTACTTCCGCATCACCGCTGTTCCCTTCACCAACATGCGCATTGAAGTCAGCTCCTATCACCACTCTTTCATGCTTGGGCAAACTCTCCACCACCTCCTCTAACACACTCCAGAAATCTTTTTTCTCCTTCATCTCACAGCCTACCTGTGGGGCATATGCACTGATGATATTCATCATCACCCCTTCAATTTCCAACATCACACTCATCACCCTGTCAGACACTGGCTTAACCTCCAACACACTTTTAACATACTCTTCCTTTAAAATGACCCCAACACCATTTCTCTTCCTGTCCTCACCATGGTACAACAACTTGTACCCACCGCCGATGCTCCTGCTCTTACTTCCCTTCCACTTGGTCTCTTGCACACACAATATGTCTACCTTTCTCCTCTCCATCATATCAGCCAGCTCTCTCCCTTTACCAGTCATAGTACCAACATTCAAAGTCCCCACTCTCATTTCCACCCTTCTAATTTTCTTCTTCTCCCGCTGTTCGTGGCAACGTTTTCCTCCTCTTCTTCGTCGTCTTCGCCCAGCAGTAGCCCAATTTCCACCGGCACCCTGTTGGGCAGTAGCACCGGTGGTGGACGTTGTTAACCCAGGCCGCGACCGATCCGGTATGGGAATTCGATTCTGAGTCTGCATAGTTGGGTTGGCTTGTTTTACGCCGGATGCCCTTCCTGACGCAACCCTCCTCATTTATCCGGGCTTGGGACTGGCACTCAGAATGTACTGGCTGCACACCCCATGTGGCTGAGTTATGTTTATGATTATATTTGCATTTGTTTTAAGATTTGCTTATGCTTCAAGTTTAGCTGTTATAAAGATCATTTACTTATATAATCATTTTCAAAGTGCTATAAATGCGATGTGTCCCTTTTTCAGTGAGGCCCAGAAAGATACACTGACAAACATCCACATGCTGCAAACAGCATATGGAACAGGATGCCAGTACTGACCACAGTCAGATAAGGAGACTAAACTTGATACACGGGTATGATTAGACTTGTTTGTTAGAATATTGTGCAATTTTGAGATGTGCTAATATTCTTGTGGTATAACCACGTGATGAGACTTGCTGACAGTCTTTCAGTTTGCAGTTTCCTGGCCCAAAACAATTTCCTATCAGTTTAGGCACAAGGGTCACTTTAGGAGAAAGAGGAAGCAAGAACACTCCATGGTGCGTTTGGGCAAGGCCAATGCCATGAAGAAGAGGGAAGAAGACCACTCAGATGAAGGACAACACCTAAGATTAGCATGAATCACTGTATTAGCATAGGAAGACAGAGGATTATAAAAACAGAGCCCAGCCCACTGTTCGGGGTTCCTCTTTGCTGAGAGCTTGCTGGAACACCAGACGCCTGGTTGGAAGCTCTCAGCTCCTGGGACCCTCAGAACATCTGGGCATGATCTCACTCATTCTGTAAAACTTGCATTCTGTTAAATTCTGTGACATTTAAATTCTGTTTAATAAATTTCTGAGTGGTGGTCTAGCCCTCAGTAATTATGTTCAAACTTAAATAACTGGTCAAAACCTTCTTTCAAATCAACGGACGCGTGGGATAAGAGAGACAGGGGAGAGCGAGGTCACTGGAGACCCTGGAATTATCCCAAGATTACATAATTGGGTTCTAGATTTTTTTAGTGGGGAGAACCAGAGAGGTCCAAGTTGGATCTGAACTATCAAATCCTTACAGTGTAGAAAATGAAATGCTACAAAGAACTGTGTGTAGCCCTGTGTTGTTTAATATTATGATTAATGATATATTTGATGCCAACGATGGAGCTTTATGGGTTAGAGGTCATAATTTGAAGTTTTGAATAAAGTGGAGGAGTGGTATAATAAATGGGCCTTTAGGCTGTCAGTCTCAAAAACACAGGTTATACGTTTTGTGAAGCGGCATAAAAATGTTATGTTAAAGATGTATGGTCAAGCACTCAAACAGGTAGATAGGTTTAAATTCCTTAGCACCATCTTTGATGAAAAACTGACCTGGAAACACCAATTGATTCAAGTGTTGGATGATAAAGGTCTGTGACTTGTGATGAGAGATGCAGTGGATGACGGCAGGAAGGTGCTTCAGATTCTCAGAGACCATGATGCTGGTAAGGTGGCGGTCCTAGAGTGATTTACTCCCCGGGCGAAACCCCCTGCGTGCGCCCTCTCCCCCCCCCGTGCGCACACTAACGTGGCCACCACCTCCGCCCCCCCACCCATGAAAACACTAACTTTGTCCAAAACACCCACAATCCCACAAATTAACTCACAACAGCTATTTTCAAGAACAAATTTCCGGTTTTAATGTCTACTGTAATAACTAACACAAAGATAAACAATAATTACTTCAATAAAGTTTTTGAACATAAAAAAACAAAAGACTCAGTGACTTCACATTACAACTATGTACAGTACATGTATTTAAGAAAGCACAACTGCACTACAGCACCACCTGATGGGCAAAATATTGCAAGTCATTCAGTTTTACCAACAGAGTGCACTATGCATTATCATAGAGTACCATTCACCATAATGAACAAGACTTAAACCTCCATTAAAGTCGCACCATATAAATAACAAAAGAAGTTAAACAATCTGTATATTACAGAATACCATGAAGTGACAAAAAATGTACAAAAAAACCCCTATACATTAAAGTGGCAAAAATGGTAAAGTGCAATCATGTATCATAAATAAATGAACTAACGACAGAGGTAAATTCTATACCCATTACTGTACACATAAGAAGAAATAACAAACACTATTGTGTATCATAAGTAACAGGAAGCAACAAGTGAAGAAGTTAACACTCTTTAAAGGCAAAAATGGCAAACCACAATAATTTGTCATAAATAACAAGAAATGCAAAAGAAGTAATAGGAAAACAGTCTATATACAAAAGTTTGCAGGAGGGCATCATAATTGTTTGCCACAGTGTTCACTATCCGTGATGTGAAATTCCATTGAGTAGGAGCATTTCTGGGCAACCTTGAGCAGCCTGCAGACTCAAGAAAAGACATCCTCTTTGTGGATTTTGAGAAAAATGTGGCAAACCCAGAGTGATGCAAAAAATATTCTGCACTCAGATAAGCATTTAGCCCCCTGAGACAGAACCAGATTCAGTCTGTGTGCATAGCAATGCATAAACATTGCACTGGGGGCTGTTGCTTTAACTTTGGCCTGCAAACCATTGAGAGCTGAAGCCATGACAGCAGCCATGGCTTCTTCGTAAGGAAGACTATCAAATGGCTTCGCCAAAATCCGGTCCACAACATTCAAATTGTCTGCCATTATGTGCAGCTTGCTACCTAGCTAGCTCGCTAGCTGGGACTGGCGCGAGGCTAGTGTGAAGTTTGTCCGCCTGTGAGTGCTTTGTGACGGTGAAGGAGCTCAGCAGCACCCGCTGCTCAGTAGGGACAGAAACTGCGATAGAAGTCAGAAAGAGTGATATTAGTCTCCAAACACAAGCAGCTACAAAAAAAACCACACCAGAAATAGAAGCTCGATTTGTCGCTAGTCGTTTTTAACAAAGAAAATGCCGCTAAGAGGATTAGCAAAGTCTCCGGTTCAACTCAGAACAGAATGAAAATTAAAAAATGCTCCCACGGATGTTTACACCAAAAGATCGCTGATTCGCTCATTTCGCTGTCAATCAAAAAGGGATTCAGCCTCAGACAGATCATCCAATCATCATGCAGAAGCTGAGCGTCCGGGCCAGCCCACTGCCCCATAGACCCCCAGACACGCTGAGCGTCCGATGGGCGGGACAAAGCCCAGCATTTATCCAATGACTCGTCTCGTTTCACTGCAGTTTTTGCTTCGCTACTGAACTGAGTTTAAAGCACTGTGAAGCTGCGGGAATACGTAAATCAATACATACCTTTTTCCTTTGCTCGTTTCTCCTTTTCTTCTTTCTTTTTCTTTCGAAATTGTGCACCTGATGGCTTTGATCGTTTCCTATCCATGATTATGTCTTACTCCGTTTCGACCACCTCCTCGTCCAAACAATGAATGATTCCCCCCTCCCCCTGCACAAACTCTGCACTGTGCAGCGTTGCTCACCTAACGCGAGAGGTGAGATGGGGGGGGGGGGGGGCGCTCTGCCGTAACGTAACCACGAACTCCCCCGTCAGGACCCCCCCCCCCCCCCCCCGGTTTTATTTATCATCTACCATCATTCCACCAAGACATCTTCTTCATCAAGGCAGAGACCGTCATCTTCAAGGAGGGGCAGAAGGAGCTCGTCCATAAGGACGGTCTGACATTTGACATTCAGGTGTCTGATCGACTGAAGAACTATTTAAACACCGTTCAGCCTCCAGATGAAAGTGATGTTGATCAATGTCATGGATGTTACCATCTTCAAACATGGCACCAAATATTAGGCCACTGTAACTATGATGTGTAAAAGCTGGAAAGTGTCACAGACGGGATGAAAATTAAAGGTCAAACTGATGATTCTCGATGAGGGCTCTGACTGTTGTCTGTGCTTATGCACCGAACAGCATTTTGGAGTATTTGGCCTTCTTGGAGTCCCTGAATGGAGTCCAGTTGCAAGGTACCAAGAGGCCCGAAGGGCAGCAGTCTCTGCTGTGGGGGAGGCAAAGCAGTGGGTGTGGGAGGAGTTTGGAGCAACCATGAAGAAGGACTTTTGGTCAGCACCAAGGTGCTTCTGGCAGACCGTGAGGCACCTCAGGAGGGGAAAACGGGGAACCATCCAAGCTGTCTACAGTAAGGTTGGGAATCTGTTGACCTCAACTGAGGTTGTAATCCGGTGCTGGAAGGAATCAAATCAATTTTATTTATATAGCGCCAAATCACAACAACAGTTGCCCCAAGGCACTTTATATTACAAGGCAAAAGCCATACAATAATTACAGAAAAACCCCAACGGTCAAAATGACCCCCTATGAGCAAGCACTTGGCAACAGTGGGAAGGAAAAACTCCCTTTTAACAGGAAGAAACCTCCAGCAGAACCAGGCTCAGGGAGGGGCAGTCTTCTGTTGGGACTGGTTGGGGCTGAGGGGAGAGAATCAGGAAAAAGACATGCTGTGGAGGTGAGCAGAGATCAATCACTAATGATTAAATGCAGAGTGGTGCATACAGAGCAAAAAGAGAAAGAAACACTCAGTGCATCATGGGAACCCCCCAGCAGTCTAAGTCTATAGCAGCATAACTAAGGGATGGTTCAGGGTCACCTGATCCAGCCCCAACTATAAGCTTTAGCAAAAAGGAAAGTTTTAAGCCTAATCTTAAAGTAGAGAGGGTGTCTGTCTCCCTGATCCGAATTGGGAGCTGGTTCCACAGGAGAGGAGCCTGAAAGCTGAAGGCTCTGCCTCCCATTCTACTCTTACAAACCCTAGAAACTACAAGTAAGCCTGCAGTCTGAGAGCGAAGCGCTCTATTGGGGTGATATGGTACTAAGAGGTCCCTAAGATAAGATGGGACCTAATTATTCAAAACCTTATAAGTACGAAGAAGAATTTTAAATTCTATTCTAGAATTAACAGGAAGCCAATGAACAGAGGCCAATATGGGTGAAATATGCTCTCTCCTTCTAGTCCCCGTCAGTACTCTAGCTGCAGCATTTTGAATTAACTGAAGGCTTTTCAGGGAACTTTTAGGACAACCTGATAATAATGAATTACAATAGTCCAGCCTAGAGGAAATAAATGCATGAATTAGTTTGTCAGCATCACTCTGAGACAAGACCTTTCTAATTTTAGAGATATTGCGCAAATGTAAAAAAGCAGTCCTACATATTTGTTTAATATGCACATTGAATGACATATCCTGATCAAAAATGACTCCAAGATTTCTCACAGTATTACTAGAGGTCCTGGTAATGCCATCCAGAGTAAGGATCTGGTTAGACACCATGTTTCTAAGATTTGTGGGGCCAAGTACAATAACTTCACTTTTATCTGAATTTTAAAGCAGGAAATTAGAGGTCATCCATGTCTTTATGTCTGTAAGACATTCCTGCAGTTTAACTAATTGGTGTGTGTCCTCTGGCTTCATGGATAGATAAACCTGGGTATCATCTGCGTAACAATGAAAATTTAAGCAATGCTTTCTAATAATACTGCCTAAGGGAAGCATGTATAAAGTGAATAAAATTGGTCCTAGCACAGAACCTTGTGGAACTCCATAATTAACCTTAGTCTGTGAAGAAGATTCCCCATTTACATGAACAAATTGTAATCTATTAGATAAATATGATTCAAACGCAGTGCCTTTAATACCTATGGCATGCTCTAATCTCTGTAATAAAATTTTATGGTCAACAGTATCAAAAGCAGCACTGAGGTCTAACAGGACAAGCACAGAGATGAGTCCACTGTCTGAGGCCATAAGAAGATCATTTGTAACCTTCACTAATGCTGTTTCTGTACTATGATGAATTCTGAAACCTGACTGAAACTCTTCAAATAGACCATTCCTCTGCAGATGATCAGTTAGCTGTTTTACAACTACCCTTTCAAGAATTTTTGAGAGAAAAGGAAGGTTGGAGATTGGCCTATAATTAGCTAAGATAGCTGGGTCAAGTGATGGCTTTTTAAGTAATGGTTTAATTACTGCCACCTTAAAAGCCTGTGGTACATAGCCAACTAATAAAGATAGATTGATCATATTTAAGATCGAAGCATTAATTAATGGTAGGGCTTCCTTGAGCAGCCTGGTAGGAATGGGGTCTAATAGACATGTTGATCGTTTGGAGGAAGTGACTAATGAAAATAACTCAGACAGAACAATCGGAGAGAAAGAGTCTAACCAAATACCAGCATTACTGAAAGCAGCCAAAGATAACTATATGTCTTTGGGATGGTTATGAGTAATTTTTTCTCTAATAGTTAAAATTTTATTAGCAAAGAAAGTCATGAAGTCATTACTAGTTAAAGTTAAAGGAATACTCGGCTCAATAGAGCTCTGACTCTTTGTCAGCCTGGCTACAGTGCTGAAAAGAAACCTGGGGTTGTTCTTATTTTCTTCAATTAGTGATGAGTAGTAAGATGTCCTAGCTTTATGGAGGGCTTTTTTTTATAGAGCAACAGACTCTTTTTCCAGGCTAAGTGAAGATCTTCTAAATTAGTGAGATGCCATTTCCTCTCCAACTTACGGGTTATCTGCTTTAAGCTGCGAGTTTGTGAGTTATACCACGGAGTCAGGCACTTCTGATTTAAGGCTCTCTTTTTCAGAGGAGCTACAGCATCCAAAGTTGTGCTCAATGAGGATGTAAAACTATTGACGAGATAATCTATCTCACTCACAGAGTTTAGGTAGCTACTCTGCACTGTGTTGGTATATGGCATTGGAGAACATAACAAAAAAGGAATCATATCCTTAAACCTAGTTACAGCGCTTTCCGAAAGACTTCTACTGTAATGAAACTTATTCCCCACTGCTGGGTAGTCCATTAAAGTAAATGTAAATGTTATTAAGAAATGATCAGACAGAAGGGGGTTTTCAGGGAATACTGTTAAGTCTTCAATTTCCATACCATAAGTCAAAACAAGATCTAAAGTATGATTAAAGTGGTGGGTGGACTCATTTACATTTGAGCAAAGCCAATTGAGTCTAATAATAGATTAAATGCAGTGTTGAGGCTGTCATTCTCAGCATCTATGTGGATGTTAAAATCGCCCACTATAATTATCTATAGGAACACTTTGAGGAACTCCTGCATCAGACCGGTGGACCCTCTAAAGTATGGGCAGAGCTGGAAGCTTATGGAGGATTTTCATCAGTTTCCCTGGTGTAAGTCACTGAGGTAGTCAAATAACTCTGCAGTGGCAAGGCCCCAGGGGTTAATGAGATCTGTCCAGAAATGCTGAAGGCTCTGGGTGTGGAGGGATTGTCTTGGATGAGACGTCTCTTCAACATTGCACTGAAGTCTGGGACAGCGCCTAAAGAGTGGCAAACAGGGGTGGTGGTCCCCATATTTAAAAAGGGGGTCCAGAGAGTGTGTGCCAACTACAGGGGCATCACACTACTCAGCCTCCCTGGTAAAGTCTACTCCAGGGTGCTGGAAAGGAGGGTTCAGCTGATAGTCGAACCTCTGATTGAAGAGGAATAATGTGGGTTCCAGCCTGGTAATGGAACAACCGACCAGCTCTTCACTCTCACAAGGATCCTGGAGGGTGCCTGGGAGTATGTCCATCCAGTGTACATGTGTTTTGTGGACTTGGAGATGGCACATGATTGGGTACCAAGGGAGATACTGTGGGAGGTGCTGCAGGAGTATGGAGTGAGGGGGTCCTTTTTCAGGGCCATCCAATCTCTGTATTCACAATGCAAGAGCTTTGTTCAGGTGCTCATCAGTAAGTTAGACTCATTTCCGGTAGGGGTTGGCCTCAGCCAGGGCTGCGCCTTGTCACCAATCCTGTTTGTGATATTCATAGACAGGATATCGATGTGTAGTTGAGGGGGGGGGGTTCCAGTTTGGTGGGCTCAGGGTCTCATCACTGCTTTTTGCAGATGATGTGGTCCTGTTGGCTTCATCAGCTGGGGACCTCCACCACTCACTGGATCAGTTCATAGCTGAGTGTGAAGCGGCAGGGCTCAGGATCAGCACCTCTACATCTGAGGCCATGGTTCTCAGCAGGAAACCGATGGATTACCTACTCAGGGTAGGGAATACGGTCTTGCCCCAAGTGAAGGAGTTCAAGTATCTCGGGGTCTTGTTCACTAGTGAGGGGACAATGGGGCGTGAGATTGGCCAGAGAATCGGCACAACAGCGGCAGTATTGCATTTGCTCTACCATACTGTTGTGATGAAAAGGGAGTTGAGCCAAAAGGCAAAGCTCTCGATCTACTGGTCAATCTTCGTTCCTACTCTCACCTATGGTCATGAGGGTTGGGTCATGACCGAACGAACTAGATCATGGGTACAAGCGGCCAAAATGGGCTTCCTTAGGAGGCTGGTGTCTCCCTTGGAGATAGGGTGAGCCATTTGGTCATCTGTGGGGAGCTCGGAGTAGAGCCACTGTTCCTTTCTGTTGAAAGGAGCCAGCTGAGGTGGTTCGGGCATCTGGTAAGCATGCCTCCTGGGTGCCTTCCTAGGGAGGTGTTCTAGGCACGTCCATCTGGGAGGAGACCCCGGGGAAGACCCAGGACTAGGGGGAGAGATTATATCTCCACGCGGGCCTGGGTACACTTCGGGATCCCCCAGTCAGAGGTGGTCAATGTGGCACGGGAAAGGGAAGTCTGGGGTCCCCTGCTGGAGCTGTTGCCTCTGTGACCCGATCTCAGATAAGCGGTTGAAGATGATATGAGATGATCACTATTCAGGAGGTACTTTTGTGTATTTTTTGAAAGCTCAGTGACACAGTTAAAGCTACAGAGAAGTTCATTGCTGATGGAGCATCTCATGGAAAAATCAAGTGCATCAGATCAGATAACAGCACAGAGTTTACATCTCCACAGTTTCAGTCACTGATTTGTCAAAACGCCATTCAGCATGAGACCTCAGCTCCTTACTGTCCCCAACAAAATGGGACAGAGAAAAAGACTGACCTGTCAAGTATGAGAACATTTGGATCAGTGTGTTGTATCCACAAACATAACAAGAAAAAACTGGACTCACAATGTGAAAAAGGGGTTTTTGTGGGTTATGACAAAAACAGCTCTTCATATCTTGTCTTTTATCCAGACACAGGAAGAGAACTCAAAAACAGGTTGGTGAAGTTCATCACCAAATGTGTAAATGAGTGTCAGACTCAGACAGATCTGGACACGAGAGAAAAAATTCTGTACAAAGAGATGACTGAAAGCCACCTACCAAAAACTGACATCATCAAACCATTCAGACAGGAGCCTAAAGCAGAGATTAGTGAATATATATAATAATAATATTCCCTAATATATATTAGGGAATATCATTCCACAGAAACGGCTCTCACTAAAGTGGTGAATGATCTTCTGCTTACAGTGAATTTGGACACCACTACGGTTCTGTTGCTGTTAGATCTCAGTGCTGCATTTGATACAGTGGATCATCATATTCTACTTGATAGGCTGGAAAAAAATTTTGGGATTATTGGGAGTGCCCTGCATGCTGGACGTCATACTTGACCAGTCGTTCTCACTGTGTTTTGTACAGTAACACTACCTCTAACCTAGTGACATGAATTTGGGTTCCTCAGGGGTCTGTCTTTAGGCCCCCTGCTTTTCTCCCTTTATATAGCACCCCTTGGGCACATATTGCGACATTTTGGGATTACCTTTCACTGCTATGCAGATGATACTCAGCTATATTTGCCGATAACTGCTGGTAATCTCGTTCACATAAAATCCTTAGAAGAGTTGCTTGCATCAGGAGAAGTGGATGTCTAGAAACTTCCTACTTTTAAACTCTGAAAAGACTGAAATGATGGTTCTTGGTCCAGGTGAGACATCGGCATCAATTTGACCAGTTAACACTCAGCCTAGCTAGTGTGTCATACATCACACTTGACAAAGTGAGGAACCTTGGGATAATTTTTGATCCTTCGTTGTCCTTGGTCTTCCATATTAGAAATAATTACTAGGACTGCTTCTTCCATCTGCGAAATATAGCAAAGATTCGTCCCATCCTGTCTATGGCTGATGCTGAGACCCTCATCCATTGCGTTCATCTCTTCTAGACTGGACTACTGCAATGTTCTATTTCTGGTTTACCGCAGTCTAGCATTAGGGTCTCCAATTGGTTCAGAATGCTGCAGCCAGACTTTGACACGAAGCAGAAAGTTTGACCCCATTACACCCATTTTGGCGCTCTTCACTGGCTCCTGTCCCAGTGAGATCAGATTTTAAGGTTCTGCTACAACCTATAAAATTATTCATGGACTGGCACCTCCCTACATAGCTGACCTAATTAAACCTTACGTACCGGCCCGGGCTTTACGTTCTCAGGGTGCAGGACTACTTTGTGTCCCTAAGGTGAATAAGAAGTCTGCGGGTCACAGAGCTTTCTCTTATCGTGCCCGTTCTGTGGAATAATCTCCCTACGTCAATAAAACAATCAGATTCTGTGGAGACTTTCAAGTCCAGACTTAAGACACACTTATTTTCCCTTTCATATGGCTAGCATACTGGTGCTGTTTTGTTTTACACTTTTTACTCCTTTAATTAATGTTATTAGTAATTGAAGTGGGCCGCGGCCTCAACTTCACCTAAATTCTGGGTCTTTTAATGAAGCTTAGGGCTAGCGGCTGGCGATCACCTTAGTATTTCTTCTGTTTTTCTTGTTGATTAATGCTGGCAAATTATACATTATTTTTTGTCTTTCTGATGCCTGATTCTGTTTTTTCTCTGTTTAAGGTGCAGCTCCATCCAGAAATGGGAGTTGTTTGTGTTGGTGATCCTCCTGTCCTGTGCACCAACAGCAATTCTTGTATATTCGTCCGTGAATTGTTCTGTGAATTATTTCTGTAATTTATGTTTGTAGCATGGTCCAAGCAGAGGGTCACCTCTTTGAGTGTGGTCTGCTTGAGGCTTCTTCCTCAGAGGGAGTTTTTCCTTACCACTGTTGCTCTGGGGGTTGGTAAGGTTAGACCTTACCTGTGTGAAGCGCCTTGAGGCAACTCTGTTGTGATTTGGTTCTATATAAATGAAAATAAATTGAAATTGAATTGAAAAATAGTGACACGGATACAACTACAGGGAGGGTGAGAGTTGATACAATTCACATTATCCAAGAAGGAAGAGGAGAAGTTATATCTGATATACACTGAACACTGAAGGAGGCCATGAAGTCATCAAATTCAGATTTGTGTTTTCCAGAGCTCTGAAGGAGGAAATCGATTCTCTGACAGTGAGTCCAAGGACTTCATCTCCTGATACCTGATATCAGTCAGGGTGCTGTTGTTTACTCTGTAGATGTCTGTGTGTCCTTACCAGGGAGATGTCTCACCAGACCATCACTGACCCACCAAACCGGTCATGCTGAGTGATGTTGCAGGCAGCATAACGTTCTCCACGGCTTCTCCAAGACCCTTTCATGCTCTGTCACATGTGCTCAGTGTTGAACCTGCTCTCATCTGGAGAAAGCACAGTGGTGGACCAACCAATTCTAGTGTTCTATGGAAATGTCAGTCAAGCTCCACGTGCTGGTCAGTGAGCACAGGGTCCACTACAGGACGTCAGGCCCTCAGATCCCCTCATGAAGTCTGTTCTGATTGTTTGGTCAGAGACATTCACACCAGTGGCCTGCTGTAGGTCATTTTGTAGGACTCTGGCAGTGCTCATCCTGTTCCTCCTGCACAAAGGAGCAGATCCTGGTCCTGCTGATGGGTTAAGGACATTTTGTGGCCCTGTCCAGCTGTCCTAGAGTAACTGTCTGTCTCCTTGAATCTCCTCCATGCTCTTGAAATTGTCCTTATCTGTGTCTAACGTGTGAAAATGCGTGCAGAGTTTTGTAAATCACTGTATGGAAGGTTTTCTAAACAGTGTGAAGGTGAGTCTGTGCTTATTGGACAGGTGTTTTACTTCTTGAGTGTAAAGATCTGTTAGTTGTGTGAAATTTTCATTTTAGTGTGTAAACAACTGTAAAAACTGTACTAACAATCACAATAAAACATTGAATTGTTATATTATTTATTCAATTGCACTAACTTCTGAATTCATGCTTAAATCGCACTTGTGTACGAGTGTTGTTCTCGCCACCTAGTTCAGTGCTCAGTACCGGAGCAGGACACTGTTTTAACCCTGTTGTAGCTGCTGCCCTGAACATGTGCGTGGAACTTTCAGGTGTTTTTACAGGCTGCCTGATCACAAAGATGTATTTCTTAGATTGTTCACAGTTACTGCATTGATGACACTTATGATCGTGCACAAAGCTGGGCCTCCAGCAGAGACTTAACAGTTTGTCTTCATGATTAATGGACGTGCACGTGCGCTACGTCTTCTCACAGTGGAGAGCGGCTGCTGCTTTTACTGTGTTTTACTCTTGGTCACATTTGTGGACCTGTGATCCATTCAGCACTGAGGTGTTAAGTTTTATGTCGTCACAATAATGAAGGAATTCGGCCAACAAGATATCAGAGTTTGTCTTCATTTTGGCACAATGTGACATCAAGAAAAACAAGACGGGCAAACACCAGAGAAGATAGTCTGACATTTTCCTCTCCAGCTGAAAATTGGTGAGTTAAAATACTGTTACAGCTTCCACACAAACCAGCTGATTCTGTCCTTTTTAAAGGGTTTCTTGATTTTATCTGGAGTTTGCCAAAATACAAAAAGCAGACAAAATCATCACCATTAATTTCATTTCTGGCCGATGTGACATTTTGCCTTGTAGTTCAGTAACACATGGAGCCGTCCCAGGGTGGCAGCTGGAGCCAGGTAGAGGTCAACCAAGGGTTACACAGGGGTCACCATTTAAAAATACTCCAATCAGATTGAAGCATATACCACATTATTTGACTGATCATAATTTACATCACATTTTAACAAATTTGGAGCAATTTTAACTTTTGACCCGTGTGTGTACTGAAGTTGACCTTTGTCACCTTTTCTGCTGTTTTTAACCAATAACTCCAGAACATTCTGTCATAACAAGTCTAAACTATAGGCTTGTAGAATCTTTATGATCAGAGAATTTATTCTCTTTAAACAGGACAGAAAACCTCCTCGGTTCGTGGACTGTTTCATCAACATTAACACCAAATTTGGTGCTTTCAGACAAACTGATGGTTTCTTCATGAAAATCCTATCAACACCTTTATTTTGGTGAAATGCTGCCCCCGTGTGTCTGATGAAGGTATTATAATTATAAAGGCAGAAGTAGAAACAAAGTGTAAATAAAACCTGAGACAAAACAAAAGACAAGACAAGAGTGAATTTCACCCAAAAAGAAGGCTATATTTTCCCAACAATTTCTAATTATATATTTCCAGAAGGATGAATTGTGAACAGTGTTTAAATGAAGAAAAAAGAATAAATACATAAATAAATAAAACCACCACCACCATGATCATCAAAATCAATCAAGAAGTGGAAAGGGGGGTGAGAGGGTAAAAATATTTGGGTGAATTTCAGTTTAGAACTCCCCCTCCCCCAAATGGTCCATATTTTCCCCAAAATTTTAAATTTCAACATTCAGAGAATGTTGAAAGTATCGCAGCATACAGGACTCCCGAAACACACCATCTCACACCTTCAAAAGAAGACCTGAAAGTTCAGCTACAATTTGCCAGAAGGAACATCTAAGATGCAAGCCTAGATTTGATGTTTTGTTGAAAGAAAATCTTCATCTATACCACTTCATCATGAAGCGGTTTAACTGGTGAAAATGCAAAACATGCACTACGCACAATTTCTCCAATCACAGCCACATAAGCCTGTAGCTTCTTCTATGTTGTCTGGGTGTCTTTCCTCACTCTTCTCCTTCTCACACAGTTTTTGAGAACTGTCTACTCCACACAGATTTACCATAGAGCCATACTATTTGTATTTCTTCATAACTGATGTAAATAAACATATTCAGTGACTTGGAAATGATCATGTATTCATTCGCTGACTTGTCTGAAGAAAACTGGCATTACAACTGATTACAACTGGGCTCATACTTTAACATACCCTGCAATAATTTTAGATTTTTTTTTTTTTTGCTTTTTTTTTTTTTGCAGAGAATATGAATAACACAAAAACTTCTTTTTCCAGTCATGGTTAGTGGTCAGGTGAAGCCATTTATTGTCAAACAACTGTGTTTACTCTTATTAAATCATAATGAGACAACAGAAAATAACCAAATGACCCTGACCCAAAGTTTACATACCCTGGTGATTTAGGCCTGACAACATGCATACAAGTTGACACAAACAGGTTTGAATGGCTACTAAAGGAAAACATCCTCACCTGCTATCTGTTTGCTTCAATCACTTTCAATCAATGTGTGTGTGTGTATAATAAGGTCAGTGAGTTGCTGGGCACCTGACAGACCCTTGCATCTTACATCAAGTGCTGCATTGACATTTCTGGTTTCTGAGTCATGGGGAAACCAAAGGAATTGTCAAAGGATCTGTGGGAAAAGGTAATTGAACTGTATACAACAGGAAATGGATTGGTCAGAAAAAGATATCCAAGGAACTGAGAATGCCAGTCAGCAGTTTCAAACTCTAATCAAGAAGTGGAAAATGAGGAATTCTGTTAAAACCAAACCATGGACAGGTAAACAAACATTTCAGCAACAACTGCCAGGAAAATTATTCAGGATGCAAAGAAAAACCCACAAATAACTTCAGCTGAAATACAGGACTCTGAAACAAAGTGGTGTGGCTGTTTCAAGATGCACAAGGAGGCGGCACTTGAAGAAAAATGGGCTGCATGGTCAAGTCACCAGAAGAAAGTCGTTACTACACAAATGCCACAAAGTATGCTGCTTACAATATGCCAAACAGCCCAGAGAACAAAGTCAACTGGAGTAATGAGACCACAGCCATAAACGTTACATTTGGTGAGGAGTCAACAAGGCCTATGACGAAAGGTACACAATTCCTACTGTGAAGCATGGAGGTGGATCACTCATGTTTTGGGGATGTGTGAGCTACAAAGGCACAGGAAACTTGGTCAAAATTGATGGCAGGATGAATGCAGCATATTATCAGAAAATACTGGAGGAAAATTTGTGGGTGATGGTCTAGTGGTTAAGATACTGGGCTTGAGTCCAGAAGATCATGGGTTCATATCCCCGCCTGACTGGAAAATCACTAAGGGCCCTTGGGCAAGGCCTTTAATCCCCTATTGCTCCCAGTGTGTAGTGAGCGCCTTGTATGGCAGCACCCTGACATCGCGGTGAATGTGAGGCATAATTGTAAAGCGCTTTGAGCGTCTGAAGCAGATGAAAAAGTGCTGTATAAATGCAGTCCATTTACCATTTGCACTAATCAGGTCTAATCTCCTGAGATATCACTGAACCACTCTGGGGAGATCGCAAACATGCAGTTCATGCAAGATAGCCTAGGAATGTACAGGAACTGGAGGAACTATTTGCCAAGAAGAATGGGCAGCTTTACCATTAGAGAAAATAAAGACACTCATCGCCAATGACCACAAAAGACACCAAGGTGTTACTGATGTAAAAGGGGGCAATACACAGTAAGAACTGCAAGAACTTTTGATCAGGGTCATTTGGCTAGTTTCTGTTGTCATTATGATTTAAAAAGTGTAGACACAGTTGTTTGACAATAAATGGCTTCACGCAACCACTAACCATGAGTGAAATAAAGTTATCATGACTCATATTCTCTGAAGAAGGGCCAAAAAAGATAAAATTTGCCAGGATATATAAACATATGAGCACAACTGTATTTACAGGTATTATACCAAAGCATTCCATTGCTTATATAACACATCATCTTGGCTTTCATATTTTTAATTAATTTATATCAAGTTGTAAAGCTATGCTTTCAGTTTGAGTTTAAGGAAGATAAGTTTAGAAATTTTTATACTGAGAAGCCTTATTCACTTTTTGTATATGAAATGGCATAAACAAATAAAAATGTGTGAAATATCAAGGAGCCCAATAAGTTTAGAAGGCACTGTATCTTTTACCATTTTCTGCATCTTTCTCTTTGGTTCAATTCAATTTAATTTCAATTTATTAATTTTATATAGCTCCAAATCACAACAGAGTCACCTCAATGTGCTTCATAAAAAACAATTCATAAAACAAAATAAAATGAATTAAAAGATTAAAAAGCATAGCAAAAGAGTAAAAAGCATAGTAACATAATATGCCAGTATGCTAGCCATACGAAAGGGAAAATAAGTACGTCTTAAGTCTGGACTTGAAAGTCTCTACAAAATCTGACTGTTTTATTGATGCAGGGAGATAATTCCACAGAACAGGG
The DNA here is from genome assembly GCF_902500255.1 of Thalassophryne amazonica. Lineage (NCBI taxonomy): Eukaryota > Metazoa > Chordata > Actinopteri > Batrachoidiformes > Batrachoididae > Thalassophryne > Thalassophryne amazonica. Next base: position 14,314,593 of record NC_047120.1, read on the forward strand.
GGATGACAAGAGAAAGCTCTATGACCTGCAGACTTTTTATTCACCCGAGGGACACAAAGTAGTCCCGCATCCTGCGAACGCAAAGCCTGGGCCGGTACATAGGGTTTAATTAGGTCAGCGAGGTAGGGAGGTGCCAGTCTGTGAACAATTTTATAGGCTAGTAGCAGAACCTTAAAATCTGATCTCACAGAAACAGGAAGCCAGTGAAGAGACACCAAAATGGGTGTAATGTGGTCAAACTTTCTGCTTCATGTCAAAAGTATGGCAGCAGCATTTTGAACCAATTGGAGACCACTAATACTGGACTGCAGTTAACCAGAAAATAGAACATTGCAATAGTCCAGTCTAGAAGAGACAAACGCATGAATCAGGGTCTCAGTATCAGCCAGACAGGATGGGATAAATCTTCGCTATATTTTGCAGATGGAAGCAGTCCTTGTAATGTCTCTAATGTGGAGGTCAAAGGACAATGTAGGATCAAAAATTACCCAAGGTTCCTGACTTTGTCAGTATGATGTATGACACAGGAGCCAAGGCCAACCGTTAACTGGTCAAATTGATTCCGATGTCTCACTAGACCAATAACCATCAGTTAAAAAGTAGGACGTTACTACAACTCTAATTCCAATGAAGTTGGGACATTGTGTAAAATGTAAATAAAAACAGAATACAAAGATTTGCAAATCCTCTTCAACCTATATTCAACTGAATACACCACAAAGACAAGATATTTAATGTTCAAACTGATATACTTTTTGTGCAAAGATTTGCTCATTTTAAAATGGATGCCTGCAACACATTTCAAAAAAGCAGGGACAGTGGTATGTTTAATTTTTTTCAATGGCCGACAGGTCTGGACTGCAGGCAGGCCAGTCTAGTACCCGCACTCTTTTACTAGGAAGCCATGCTGTTGTAACGTGCAGAATGTGGCATAGGATTGTCTTGCTCAAGTTAATGTGACAATGTGACAAAGTTTTTATTCGGCACACAAAATATTCAAATAGAAAAAAAATGAACAATTCCACAAACAAACACAGACAAAACTAGTGAGTCCGAAAGGGTGTGGGCTGAAGCAAAGCTTATTAGCCCCCACCCCTGCTCGTACAAGTCCAACAATTCTTATCAGTCATAGTTACATAAATACAAATTCACTACTACATGTCGACACACAGACATGCACATCAATATACTATTCACTTATAATTATATTTATATAGTACCAGATCACAAGAAAGTCGAATCAAGGCACTTTACGCCAGTAAGGACTAACCTTACCAACCCCCAGAGCGAGCACTAGGCAACTGTGGTGAGGAAAAACTCCCTATAAGGAAGAAACCTCAAGCAGAACAGGCTCTTGGGGGTGACCCTCTGCTTGGGCTGTGCCATATATACCTATATACATACTTATATACTTTACAAACATAAATATATACATACATATACACAGTCACTTATATACATATACACCTACCCATATCTATATATCTACATACGCATATACATACCCACACATTCAAATATACAATGAGTCCCACTTATAAATTGAACATTCCATATAAATCAAATTATATTTGCTTCTTTATGATACTTAGACATGATGTTCTTTTTGAGTAGTTTCTTAAATCTTACTAAGGTACTACTCATTCTAACCTCTGTTGAACATTTGTTCCATTTCCTCACCCCAACCACAGACACACAAAAACCCTTTACATTTGTTCTTACTGGTGGTTTCATAAAAATTGCACAACCTCTTAAACTATATCTGGATTCCCTCAATCGGAACAGACTCTGGACATGTCTCGGTAAGGCTTGGTTTTTTCGCTCAAATAAAGTTTGAATTGTAATGTAATCGACCAAATCTATGAATTTTAATAAATTTAAAGACACAAATAAAGAATGAGTTGGTTCACGATATTGTTTATTGCAGATGATTCGTATGGCTCGTTTTTGCAAAAGGAATATTGGATAATAAGTGTAAGTGTTTCCCCATGACTCAACACAATATGTCATATATGGTACCATCAGAGAATGATATAAAGTAAGTAACCCTTCTTGCGGCAGTAGGTCTTTGGCTTTATACAGAATGGCTATAGTTTTTGACAATTTTGATTTCACATAATTTATATGTGGTTTCCAGCTAAGTTTATTATCAATTATAACACCTAAAAATGTATTCTCTGTTACTAACTCAATTTCCTTATTGTTTATAGTTAAAATTTTACATTTGGGTGCCTGTTTATTTCCAAATATAATACATTTAGTTTTCCCAAGGTTGAGTGACAACTTATTAGCATCAAACCAAACCTTAAATTTTTCCAGTTCTTTCTCCACTATGTCCAGAAGCTGTTCAAGATTTTCACCGCTACAGAACACAGTTGTATCATCCGCAAAAAGGACACATCTCAGTGAACTCGACACCCAACTTATATCATTTATATAGATTATAAACAACAAAGGACCCAGCACTGAGCCCTGCGGCACCCCACATGTGACATCCCTGAGTTCAGAATTTGTATTATTGAATTGAACATACTGAAATCTGCCTTGTAAATAACTAGCTATCCATTCATATGCCAGACCTCTGATTCCATATTTCTGCAGTTTAATTAATAGTATTCCATGGTTAATTGTGTCAAACGCTTTCTGTAAATAAAAAAAAAACACCTATTGTGTATTGTTTATTGTCAATTGCAGTTGCTATACTTTCCACAAAGTCCATCAAAGCATGTGATGTAGTTCGAGACCTTCTGAATCCATATTGTTCTTCACAAATGATGTTATGCTTCAGTAAATAATCATTTAATCTTTTAGCAAATATTTTTTCCAAAATTTTGGAAAATTGTGGCAGGAGTGATATAGGTCTAAAATTAGAAAATGTGTGTTTGTCACCAGTTTTAAACAGAGGAATTACTTTGGCTATTTTCATTTGAGAAGGAAATTTACCAGTACTTAGTGACATATTGCAAATATAATTGAACGGTTTTACTATACAATCAATAACTTTTTTTTAATAAAGCCATATCCAAATTATTAAAATCAGTCGATTTCTTACTTTTTGAACCATGAACCAGATCAAGTATTTCCCTTTCATCAGTACCACCAATGAACATTGAAACAGATTTGTTAAACGTTGAATTATTTACCCAGAAGTTATTAGTTGATGAGTCAGTTTCACTGGCAAGATTTTTACCCACATTAACGAAGTATTCATTAAAGTGTTCAGCAATAGACTCGTCGTTATCAATCGTGATGTAGTTGTTACTCTGAAAAAATGAAGGATAATCTCTAGTTACTCTATTCTTTTTTACTATTTCATTTAATATGTTCCATGTGTTTTTGATGTTATTTCTATTTTTGACAAGTAACTCATATTTTTTTACTGAGTCTCATGATATTGATTAACTTATTCTTATATGTTTTATACTTACTTTCAGCTTCCTTAGTTTGTAGTTTTATGAAATATTTATATAGTACGTTTTTCTTTTTACATGCCCTCTGAAGCCCCTTAGTTATCCATGGTTTGTTGCTATATTGATTTCTATATATTTTGTCAACAAATGGACAGTGTTTATTATACAAACTGGAAAAAATGGAGATGAAAGCATCATATGACCTGTCAACATCATCAACAAAAACATCTGACCAATTCTGACTTGATAAATCCTCCCTTAAATTATCAATTGTTTCAGGTGTTACTTTTCTACTCATGAATTTGATATTGCTTCGATACATACAACAACCCTCCAATGCAAAGACTGAGAAAACTGGCAAGTGATCACTGATATCACTGATCACTTGCCAGTTTTCTCAGTCTTTAGTTATCAGGGACGTCCCTGAAAAAGATGTTGCTTGGATGGCAGCATGTGCTGCTCCAAAACCTGGATGTACCTTTCAGCATTCCTGGTGCCATCACAGATGTGTAAGTTGCCCATGCCATGGGCACAAACACACCCCCATACCAGCACAGATGCTGGCTTTTGAATTTTGCACTGGCAACAATCTGGATGGTCTTTTTCCTCTTTTGTCCGGAGGACACGACATCCGTTTCAGACCACAGCACACTTTTCCACTTTGCATCTGTCCATTTCAAAAGAGCTCGGGTCCAGAGAAGGCAGTGGCATTTCTGGATGTTGTTGATGTATGGCTTTCGCTTTGCATGGTAGAGATTTAACTTGCACTTGTAGATATAACGACGAATTTTGTTAACTGACAATGGTTTTCTGAAGTGTTCCTGAGCCCGCGCAGTAAGATCCTTTACACAGTGATGTTGGTTTTTAATGCAGTGCCACTTGAGGGATTGAAGCTCACAAGCATTCAATGGTGGTTTTCGGCCTTGCTGCTTACGTGTAGAAAGTTCTCCAGATTCTCTGAATCTTCTGATTATATTATGGACTGTAGATGATGGAATCCCTAAATTCCTTGGAACTGAACGTTGAGAAACATTGTTCTTAAACTGTTGGACTATTTTTTTCAGGAGTCGTTCACAAAGTGGTGATCCTCGCCCCATTTTTGCTTGTGAACGGCTGAGGCTTTTGGGGATGCTCCTTTTATACCCAATCATGACACCCACCCTGTTTCCAATTAACCTGTTCATCTGTGGAATGTTCCAAACAGGTGTTCTTTGAGCATTCATCAACTTTCCCAGTGTTTTGTTACCCCTGTTCCAGCATTTTTTACACTCAACAAAATATAAACGCAACACTTTTTCCACATACACAATATCACCATTTCCCTCAAACATTGTTCACAAACCAGTCTAAATCTGTGATAGTGAGCACTTCTCCTTTGCTGAGATAATCCATCCCACCTCACAGGTGTGCCATATCAAGATGCTGATTAGACACCATGATTAGTGCACAGGTGTGCCTTAGACTGCCCACAATAAAAGGCCACTCTGAAAGGTGCAGTTTTATCACACAGCACAATGCCACAGATGTTGCAAGATTTGAGGGAGTGTGCAATTGGCATGCTGACAGCAGGAATGTCAACCAGAGCTGTTGTTCGTGTATTGAATGTTCATTTCTCTACCATAAGCCGTCTCCAAAGGCGTTTCAAAGAATTTGGCAGTACATCCAACCAGCCTCACAACCGCAGACCACGTGTAACCACACCAGCCCAGGACCTCCACATCCAGCATGTTCACCTCCAAGATCGTCTGAGACCAGCCACTCGGACAGCTGCTGAAACAATCGATTTGCATAACCAAAGAATTTCTGCACAAACTGTCAGAAACCGTCTCAGGGAAGCTCATCTGCATGCTCGTCGTCCTCATCGGGGTCTCGACCTGAGTCCAGTTTGTCGTCGTAACCGACTTGAGTGGGCAAATGCTCACATTCGCTGGCGTTTGGCACGTTGGAGAGGTGTTCTCTTCACGGATGAATCCCGGTTCACACTGTTCAGGGCAGATGGCAGACAGCGTGTGTGGCGTCATGTGGGTGAGTGGTTTTCTGATGTCAATGTTGTGGATCGAGTGGCCCATGGTGGCGGTGGGGTTATGGTATTGGCAGGCATCTGTTATGGATGAAGAACACAGGTGCATTTTATTGATGGCATTTTGAATGCACAGAGATACCGTGACGAGATCCTGAGGCCCATTGTTGTGCCATACATCCAAGAACATCACCTCATGTTGCAGCAGGATAATGCATGGCCCCATGTTGCAAGGATCTGTACACAATTCTTGGAAGCTGAAAATGTCCCAGTTCTTGCATGGCCGGCATACTCACGAGACATGTCACCATTGAGCATGTTTGGGATGCTGTGGACCGGCGTATACGACAGCGTGTACCAGTTCCTGCCAATATCCAGCAACTTCGCACAGCCATTGAAGAGGAGTGGACCAACATTCCACAGGCCACAATTGACAACCTGATCAACTCTATGCGAAGGAGATGTGTTGCACTGCATAAGGCAAATGGTGGTCACACCAGATACTGACTGGTATCCCCCCCCCAATAAAACAAAACTGCACCTTCAGAGTGGCCTTTTATTGTGGACAGTCTAAGGCACACCTGTGCACTAATCATGGTGTCTAATCAGCATCTTGATATGGCACACCTGTGAGGTGGGATGGATTATCTCAGCAAAGAAGTGCTCACTATCACAGATTTAGACTGGTTTGTGAACAATATTTGAGGGAAATGGTGATATTGTGTATGTGGAAAAAGTTTTAGATCTTGAGTTCATCTCATACAAATGGGAGCAAAACCAAAAGTGTTGCATTTATATTTTTGTTGAGTGTATATGTATTGCAGATATCCATTTCAAAATGAGCAAATATGTGCACAAAAAAAAAAAAAAAGTGTATCAGTTTGAACATTAAATATCTTGTCTTTGTGGCGTATTCAACTGAATATAGGTTGAAGAGGATTTGCAAATCACTGTATTCCATTTTTTTTTACATTTCACACAATGTTCCAACTTCATTGGAATTGGGGTTGTAGACATCCAGCTTCTCACTGATGCAAGGCAATCTTCTAAGGATTTTATGTGGATGAGATAACCAGCAGTTATCAGCATGTACAATCGAGTATCATCAGCATAGCAGTGAAAGGCAAACCCAGAACGCCGCAGTATATGCCCGAGGGTGCTATATAAAGGGAGAAAAGCAGGGGGCCTAAGACGGATCCCTATGGAACCCCAAATTTCATGCTACTAAGGTTAGAGGTAGTGTTATTGTACAAACACAGTGAGAATGACTGGACAGGTATGATGTCAACCATGCCAGGGCACTTCCAGTAATCTCAAAATGATTCTCCAGCCTATCAAGTAAAATATGATGATCCACGGTATGAAATGCAGGACTGAAATATAACAGCACAGGAACCGTAGTGGTGTCTGAGTCCATTGCAAGCAGAAGGTTATTTACCACTTGTCAGAGCTGTCTCTGTGGAGTGATATTTTCTAAAGGCAGGACTGCAGTAGCTCAAAAAGATATTCTCAGTAAGGTGGCCCTCGAGCTGCCGTGAAACCACTTTTTTTCCAGAATTTTAGAGCATAATGATAGATTTGATATCGGCCTATAGTTTTCTCAATACACTAGGGTCAAGATTAGATTTCTTAAGTAATGGTTTAAGCACTGCTGATTTGAAACATTTAGGAACAGCTCCCAAAGTTAATGAGAGATTAACAATTTCAGGCACAGTCAAGCCAAGAATGGGCCACAGGTCCTGTCAAGAAAGATGACTTTAAGCTTGCTTTCAGCTTGGTTTCATCTTGGAATATAATACGTGCCATTGGATTAATACACACGTTGTTGGAATAAACTGAACAGTGTTTGGTACTTTCCTGGAGTGACTGAGGTCATACCGGACTTTTCCATTGCAGATGGAGAGGCCCACGGGATGAACTCAGTGGTGAAGACGATGGAATATATCTAAGATGATTTTAAAATAACAAAGTATGATCTAATGAAGTATTAATGTGTTAAAAGTAATATCTAAGAATGATTCAAACATAACAAGTATGATTAAATGAACTATTAATGTAATAACAGAAAGAGTTGATTAGAAAATGTATGTTACAAATAAGTGAAATGAATGATTAAAGTGTTGTTTTTCATAAAGGGTGCAGCTACAGAGAAAAGAGGAACTGAAAGAAGTTGTTTTTGTGCAGAGGCAGAGACAAAAAAAGAAGTTAATGATGTCGCAAGCGAGGCCAGAAGGGCTGAGGAGGCAACTGTTCAGAACATTAAGATGTAATAAGATATGAGATGAATAATAATGAATGAAATGTTGTATATGATCATATGAATTGTTTTTATGTGAAAAAGAGTTGAAATGAAATGATTGAATATGCTGTTGTCACTTCTCCGCTGCTACGAGGAGATCACAAGACTTGACCATCTTGTGAGCTGCAATTGGAATCAAGGAGCGAGAGGATTGGAGACATAAGAGATTATTTGAGAGAGTTTTCAACTCCCACTCAGGCCGTCCAGTCACGGAGTAGCAGAGCATTGGAGAATAATCACTGGCCTTAAGTCTGAGTGGGGAAGTTTCAACGTTTTCTCTCTCATGGAACATCACATCTTTCCAGAATGGATTAAATCAACTTTTGGTTGATTGAAGAAGGAATAAACTCTTATGTGGATTTATTTCCTGAAGGATATAAACTCTTATGTGGATTATTATCTTATGTGGCGCTATATAAGAAAAAAGTTGATTGATTGATTGATTATTTCCTGAAGGATTACAACATCACAAGGATCGTGGTCAGCTAACAACTAAAAGCTGATGAAGAGGAGACCAAGTTCATCGAACTGGGGATTTTAACATCAAAAACCTCCTTCCCTCACTCCTAGAAAATTTGTTGAGAAGTTAATCCAGTCCAGTCAGAGTAAGATCAAATAGCATTATTGAATCAAAAACAAAAATCTCTGCCAATCATTATTCTGATTATATTTGAATTACTGTTGTGAAATTATCATCATATAACCGATTTTGATTATGTTGTCAGCACTTGCAAAACCTGCAATAAATTTCCAAGCATGCAGTTAAAGTGTTAAGGCTCGGACATTGGATTTATTGATTCTTCTTAAGGTGTAAAAGTTAAAGTTTTTTGGGTGTATGACATCAAAAAGTGTTCTAAAAGGTTAGTCTGGTTTTTAACGAAATTAACGCATCCTGGGGACTCGCTGTACGAGTCACTAAAATTAAAATCTAGCAACATTCCAAGAGCCCTGATCCATAAGAGGAGAGCTGCCGTTAATGGGCGTGGCCGGCTCGTATCCTGGTTCCAGAAGGAGGCTATTCGACCGGGGTGCGAGATCAGCGTCAGCGGGGTGGACGTCCGGATGGAGGCAGTGAGCGGCTAGACGAATCTCCTCGCCACCAGCTTAAACAGCCTTTGTGCAGCCTCGCCGGGTAATACCCGCGGAGACACGAAGGTCGGACCCCAGAGACGGAGAGCTGGTCTTATATGAAGCGGGATCTGACACGTGGCGCCCGAACAGGGACCTGACGAAGTGTAGTCGGGTCCGAGGAAGAATCCTGGCCAAAGGAGAGTCTTTTGCCATTGGATAGGTGGGAAGCTCCTGAGTGGATCACCAAGGGATACAGTGTTGTGGAGAGTGTCGGCTGATGGCCTGTATAGGTCCAGTAACGGCTTGAAACACATCTGTTTTCCAGAGAGGTGAAAATTTGGAGGCGACCACCAGAAGGACGACGTAAAGACAACAGGAGTAAGCATCCCAGGGAGCTGGGATCAAGGACGAGAAGCAGACGTGTCACTGCTGGATCGTCTGAACTGGGACGAGAAGTAGACGTGTCACTACTGGATCATCTAAACTGGGACGAGAAGCAGACGGAGATAGCCTGCTGGATCGTCACGAAACGACGAGGAAGGGAAGCAGACGAGGGAGCCTGCTGGATCGGATCGTCAAAAAGAAGAGCAGGTATGAGAGTATACTGTGCAAAATGGTGATCTACAAGAGAGAGTAGGATCATCAACCCGTGAGGTTCCTGAGGGGAGAAGCGGGAAAAGGAGCAGCTGATTTGGAGTTAACCTCTGGAATTAGCGCTGAATAGCCAAGTAGTTGTCACTCATCCCTGACTCAAGGCGGCAAGAGAGGCTTTGAGAGGCAGACGACTCGAGATGACAAGGACCATAGCTGAAGTCCAAGGAGACGACAGTGGTGGAATCGACAATCTCGGCAACCAAGAGAATAAAGAAAGGATAATCATTACGAAACAGTAAGGTTAGTGTAAAAACAAGCAGTAAAAATATGGCTGAAAAGAGTCAGGACCTGTAGCAACCCCTGGATCCGAACCAGACGGGGGAAAAGAAGTGAATATTCAACCACACAGAGTAGTATTGTATGGACGAGGATATGATTTTTGGGCAGAACAGTTCAAAATTATGTCAGAGATCAAAGTGTAGAACCTGATGAAGAAAGTTTCAAGGAAGCTATGGCAGACACAGTACACAGATTAGGGGTATATTATCCAGGTCAGCATAAAGAGGGGCAGATCCTGGCCGTATTGGCAAGCCCACCAGTCCCAAAAGACAAGGCGGGGACCAGAGATTGGCTTGAGTGGTGGTGCAAAATTCTCGAAGAAGGGTGGCAAAGAGGACAAATCACCACTTTAATAAGTCCTGAGAAAAGTTATGACCCCGTAGTAAAAATGACAGCTGGGTTGTTGGGAGTAGAGACGGTCCTGGTTGATGTTAAGGCAAAAGCAACGTCCGTATAGCCGAATGTAAGTCCGTGGCAGAACAACTAAAAGGGGTAGGAAGAATGCTTAAGGAACAATATCCTATGATGGATGATAAGGATGGAAGTCAGATCCTCACACTGGAGACAAGAGAGTAAAACAGATTCCCAGGCCAACTCTGAACCAAGTGATGAGGAAAACAAGCCAGAAGAAAGTGAAGATGAATTAACAACCCAGGGAGGTCCTAATTTTGGAATAAATGGTCAAGAAGATAAAAGCCCGGACCAGCTCCTCACAAGCTTCGACCCAGAGTGGCAAAAATTGCCCTTAGGAAGTGTGAGAGGAACAACCTCAACAGTTAAAAAACATACAGAACGCCTGATTGAACAGGAAAAAAGACAAGAAGCCTTCAGGGAGTATCTGGACAGATATTCCGTCGGTCGCCGGAATGTGGGCCCAGAAGCTTGAGACAGTTTAAATCTGAAGAATGTGTTCCCGGACCGAGTTACCATAGTAAAGAGGAAGGGCCCTTGCAGGAAATCTTAGAAAAGCCAAAGCAAAAACCCACCGTGTATACGGTGAATCTGACTACATGGAAGACTTGAACCCTATGCCCAAAGGAACCAAAAAGATGGTGACCCAAGATGGAGGACGGGCATATCATATTTTGGCAGTCCTTGGGATAGATGGAGATAGTCTCATTGTCTTCACAAATCCCAAATTGAAAATTGCCAACCGAAAATTCCGAGCAAGCCTCAAGGAGAAGGCAGGCAAAGAGTACCAAGAGGAGCTTAAAGACATAAAGAGGGAGAAATCTGGAGGGAAAATCGATGGTGATAACAAGTGCACCACGAATGAATTATCATGCACTCATACATGTGCCTTTTGAAAGCTACCCAGGGAGAGAAAATTCAATCGAATACACGGAGAAAATGTTGAAAACTCTGGGAATAGCTATTGACATGGCCAAAGAACGCCAGCATCGGCGAGTGGTGATATGTGTGGACGGATTACGATCTGGACAAATGACATGGGAAGAGGCAGAAAAGGTTGCCATGGCAGCCGTGAACCTACACATGCGTACCCCAGGAGTATAGGGATCAATGAGAGAGATTGTGGTGGTCACTAGCAATGAGCATGAGCAAGATCGAGTGAGAAGGGCACTTGAAGCGGTAATTTAGGACCAAATAGAGCAGGTCCAAAAAGGGTGCAGTTGGAGCAAGTGGAGTGTCAACTAGTCCCCCGTTAGTGATGCAGCCCATTCCCATGGCGACAAGTGAGAAAAGATCAACCCATGCTGTGGGAGTGCAGCAATTAAGGATTAAAACCCACGACCAACATTCAAACAAGTTGCAAGTGGGCTCCAGACTATCATACACCCGACAGGCTCCCAATCACGAATGAAAGAGCCTTTCCAGGCTCCTCCACCAGATAATGGAGAAGAGGATCCTATATTCATTCCTATACCAGTCGGAAATACTGAAGCAACTGGGACACCCTGAAAGTTAGAACAAACGGGGACCCACAACCACAAGACCTATGTCCTCCCCATGAATCTGATATGGATGAGGACCAAGAGAGTCAGAAGAGGAGATCAATCTACAAGACTCAGAAGAGGATGAACCGCTATCTGTGGTAGGAGAAAGAGAAGTCTCGCGTCCAGAGCTACGAACTGGACGTTACAGAGGACGAAAGAAAGACGTTGGGGTGTATAATGTGCGTGTAGCCTCTGAGAGAATTGCAAGAGATGTCAGAGTCATCCCAGTGGAGACCCGAGATAAGCGACAAACCTATGCTCCAGAAGTTGGACAAACTGGGTATGACATCCCAGAAGAGTGGATAGAGCGACAAGATGAAAAGAAAACTCTCGAGGTAACAGCTACTGTTGGAGAGTGGGCTAATATGCTAATGTGGCCTTTCTATCCTACATTGACTGCCTGTAAAGAGTTAACAAATAACTTCAGAGTCGCCTATTTAGGCGTTGCCCATGATGTAATGCTGAGAAAACTAAAACAGCAGCTTTACGCTGGTCACGGCAAGTGTTGAGAGAAATCAATGAAGAAAATCTGGATGATGAGGAAGAAACAATTCCACCATCATCAGGATTACAACCGAGCCTCCCAAATCAGAACTTTCCTGCTGGATCTAGAGGGCAAAGACTGCCAGCAATTCAAGCTGAAATTCAAGCAGACGGCAGGGAATTCCGTGAATTCAAGAAATTAAAGATGCTGGTGAGAGAGAAAGAACCAAATGAAGACCTAAAGGATTATCTGAAAGAAGTGTGGCCCCTTATTGACAGAGCTTCGAACAGTGAAGAGGGTAAATCTATGTGGCTAGCCCAAGTTACCAGTCAACCCATCAGTCGGGGTGAACCAGCACGAAACCATTATGCCAGGTTAGTGTTGGAAGATCCTAACGATGAAGATTCCCATATTGCTCGAGCTAAAGCTGGATTAGACAAAGGTCAAACATTGGTTCAAGTTTGGCATGGGCTGAAACAAACGATTTTGCCACAACGCTATGTTAGGGCTCTGAGAGAGGTCACTAAAGGAAGAAGAGGGGAGATAACATAGACGGCACTACAGTCCCACAAATGGATGCGGTGGTAAAGAGCTGGGATTTGGAGCAGCAGTTCTATGAAGAAAAGAGGAAGAAGGAGAGCACCCCGAAATCAGGACAAAAACCGGGGGGAGTGGAGAAAAGAAATTCAGTGTCCAAACCACCACCTCCTCAGTCACATCAAACACCACAGAGGAATAATCAAAGACCTCCAGCCGGACAATGGAGCTCTCGGCCGAGAGGTCCACCACCTCCACCACCACAATCGCAACCTACACCTGCACCTCGTGGTGGTGGCTATCTCCCTAAAGAGGAGTACGACAAATTAACTCCGGAACAAAGGAAAGCCCTCCAGGAAGTCCGCCAAGCTACAGCGGCGGCTGGAGGGCAACAGAAGTAATGGCTTCGGAGGAGCGGGTCACGCTAGACCATGCCTACTGGGAAGGGGACGATATCTACGCTGATGTGGATGGAGAACCGTACCTGGTAGACACGGGAGCAGAGGTGTCCATGACCCGCAGAAAACCTTGTTACCATAGGATACCTATTGATCCAATATGCAAATGGGGCAACGGAGAGAACACCATTTGGAATATGGAAGGGGATAGTTTGGTTAAAAGGCCCCTTTAATTTGATATCAGTCAGAGATTTGAAAGAATTGCATCGGCCCAAAAGACTTCGAACTCTAATAAGACGACGAGTGAAAAAATTACAAGCAAGAGTTGTACGAATGGGTATAACTCCAACTGGGAAGAGTCCGGTAAGCTGGTTACAAAGAAGTGGATGTACCGGCTGTCACAGAAGAAAAAATTGAAGAAAGTGATTTCTCTGAAGCAGGGAAAGAGAAATTGAGGGAAATTATCTCCGAAGCTAATGTGGCACGATTTAAAAATGATTGTGGAGATTTGGGACTAAACACATTCATGTCATCGAAGGAGGAGTACATCCACCAGTGCGACAATATCCCTTGAACCCTGGAGCGGTTGAGGAAATGGATAAAATAGTAAAAGAATTGGAAGCTCTGGGGATCATTCGAGTGGAATTAAATCCGATCACTAACAGCCCCATCCAAGCAGTTAAGAAGCCAGAGTCGGCAGGAGGAGGCTGGAGACCAGTAATCAATTTCAAGGCTCTCAATCGACGAACAATAGCCAATAGAGCGAGTTTGATAAATCCCCAAGGAGCACTGAAAACTCTCCAAATTAAGAAATATAAATCATGCATTGATCTGGCAAATGGATTCTTTTCCCTGCGATTAGCAAAACAGTCACAAGGGAAAACAGCATTCACACATAAAGGGAAAAGCTATGTGTGGCAACGACTACCGCAGGGATACAGAAATTCACCAAATGTTTTCCAAGCAGCAGTAATGGAAATATTGAAAGATCTGGGAGTAACAGTCTATATCGATGATGTGTTATCGCAGATGATGATGAAAATGAACACCTAATGCGGCTGCAAAAGGTGATACAGAAGCTCACAGAAGCTGGATTAAAACTCAACCTGAAGAAATGTCAGTTTGGACAATTCAAGGTTAACTATTTGGGATTCCAGGTATCATCAGACTTGGACTCTCAGAAGGATACCGAGAAAAATTGAGTCAGATTAAACCACCTCAATCTGAGAATGACCTACAGAAAATATTGGGACTGTGTAACTATGTGAGAGATCACGTTCCACATTATCAGAAATACGCAAAGCCCCTTTATGCTCGTCTCAAGAAGAAACCTGATGGACAAGAGCAAAAGCAATGGATTTGGACAGCTACAGATCAGGATTGCTTGGAAAAGCTAAAGAAAGCCATTCAAGACGCAGTTAGGCTGGAGCCGCGTAGTCTGACTACTTGTCTGCTAGCCGAAATAAGCTGTGAAGAAGAGGATTCGGTGGTAAAAGTAAGCAATGAAGGAGGGGGTATGGTAACATTGTGGAGCTATACTCTGTCTTCTATTGAAAGAAAATATCCACCAGAAGAAAAAGAACTAGCAGTCCTGGCTAGATATTGGAGTGCGTTAAAAGAACTTGCACAAGGACAGGGAATAAAAGTCATCACTCAAAGCCAAGTCCACCGGTTCCTAAGAAAAGGAACAATTGAAAGTACTAAAGCCACAAATGCCAGATGGGGAAGGTGGGAGGACATCCTGCTAGACCCTGAGCTGGAAATCGGGCCAAACCAGTCGGCGACAAAAAAGTTACCGAAGGAGACGCAACTCCCTGTGGAGCCATACGACTGGACTATGTACACTGATGGATCAAAGAAAGGTACAGACAATGTAGCTCATTGGGGCTATATTCTGAAGTATCAAGATAAGGAGAAATATCGTCGGAAAGGTCAAACGCCAGGGAGTGCCCAAGCTGGAGAAGTTACAGCAATACTGGAAGGACTCTTGGAGTTAAACAAGAGGAAAGTAAAAAAGGGCTAAGGTGGTTACAGACAGTCATTACTGCGCACAAGCCCTGAAAGAGGACTTATCCATTGGGAAGAAAATGGATTCGAGGGAGCTAAGGGGAAGCCTGTAGCTCATATGGATTTATGGAAGAAAATAGCCGAGTTGAGGCTAACAATGGACTTAGATGTTGTACATCAGAAAGCCCATGTAAAAGAAGGAGCACATTGGAGCGGGAACGAAGAAGTGGACCGCTATGTGCAGCTGAGAAAAGTCGTCCTTGTCGGGATCGAGAAGTGGGAACAGACACCCAAGGGAAGGGTAGTTCAAAAGAGTCCGTGAAAGAAGTGGTGCTGGCCGTACATGAAGCGCTTGGCCATGCAGGCACCATTCCCACACGGAAGGAGCTGGAGAAGCTGCAACTTTGGATTCCGAGAAACCAAGTCTACCGAGTTCTCAAAGACTGTGAAGTATGTGGTCGATACAATGCAGGACGACGAGGACAAAGGGTGGATGGTTTCACCATAAAGAGTACTGTTCCATGGGGATCAGTATGTATGGATGTTGCCGGGCCCATGGGGGTGACCGTAAGAAAGGAGGAAAAGTATCTGTTGGTGCTTGTGGACTCTATGTCAGGCTATGTGACTGTTAAGCCTGTGAGAAAAGCCAACGGCAGCAGTGTGATCAGCATGTTGGATCAAGTGTGTTCAAATCTGGGGATACCTAAGGAGCTGAGAACGGATAATGGAACACATTCCGTAATGCTCAGGTCGACCAGTGGTGCCAGAAAAATGGAGTAATGAGAATTACTCGCCCCCATACACCCACAAGCAAATGGAGTTGTAGAAAGGGCTATTGGACTGGTGAAAAACTGGATCGGAAAAACTGCTAACATGAAGGAGTGGAGTACTAAGGCCCTGGAAATTGGACATGCCTGAATGACCGCCAACGTGCCGGCAGGCCCACCCCTTCGCAAGAACTGAACCAACGCCCATTTTCGACACCGGAAGTGGGGAGGAGTCAGATTGAAAGGGACAGAGAACCAGAACCAAAGATCCCATTCAAGGTTGGACAGAAGGTGTGGGTGAGAGCACGAGATCACCCAACCAACACTGCTGTTAAACCTAAGTATGAGACCACAGATACGTAGTGAAGATACTGGATAGTAACACAGTAGAGTTGAAGAGGAAAGGAATCCAAGGAGTGGAGCAGCTGAAGCCAACTCCTAACTAGACGAAACCAGGAGCTAAATATGGCCACAAACACCCAAGAACTTCCACCCTTCGTCAGAATGGCCACTGTCAATGGGGTGGTTGCCTTAAGAAGAACAAGAGAAGGCCTCTGGGCAGGCAGAGCCCTGAGGATTTTATTTCATGCAAAGAAAGGATTTTTATCTGACGAAAAGGAGTTATTACAATGGAAAAGAGTTGAGAATCACTGTGTGATTTGTCGTGGAGACGTACAGCTGACGGTCCAATGGTCGGGACCTGGACTTAGAAAACCCCCAATTCCAAATGGGGCAAAATATGAATTCAAGCAATTACTTCACAAGCCGGTGAAGGTTTTGGATGCACTGGTATGTGGGTTATGCCGACTAACCCACTTGCCAAGAATGGTCTTTTACACCCAGTGGGACTTACGTGGAGACACTGTGGATATGCAGGTGTGTTCATGCTATTGGAATGGACGTGAGATCGAGTATTGCCTGATGTGTAAAGCAAGAACTCATATGGGAAGACTACTGCATGTGGTAAAAGCAGAAGGATGGCAAGTGAGAAGGTTTTTAGACTCTCTGAGGACCTGTCACACCGATGAAACCTGCTGGGCTAATCCTGCAGCAACAACTGAGCCTGATCAGGCTGAGGGGAATCAAGGTGGCGGTGACGTGAGTCCAACGGCCCCAAGTGTGTATCTGATGTTGGACACAACTGGAGCAGGAGGAAGTGACCAAGCTGCAGGAGGTAGTGAACAAAAGCCGTCTTTGTTGCATGAAGCTATACAGCAAAATTGGTCCCAGGGTCCAGAGTACGGACAAGCTTATGACCCTCCAATAGATGCAGTACAAATTCCACTTGTGTTCAGAGTATACAGAGATCCGGAGCGACCCGGATATACAGACATGATGGAAGGACTGACAGATGATCAACAGCAAAAAGCCCAAGAAGAAGGATGGATTGGCCCTTGGGAATTGACAACTTGGGCAAAATTGATAGAGGAAGTTCTAAAAACCCCAGAAATTCTACTGGAAGATGCAGAAGAGGTGCCACAAGAAAAAGGGGGGAGAGAAACCCTCATGTTTTATTTTACCACTGGATTAGACGCCTGGGGAAATAAAGCAGCAAAACCAAAGAAGAAGTCAGCAGTGTATCACGTGACACCCGAGGAGTGGGTGAGGAAGAGGAGGATACAATCTAGAGGGGGAGTGGCTAGCAGAGCGGACACTCCTAGTAGGCCGGACCAAACAATTAAGGTGCGGCTCACAGTGCTGATGGTGTTGGTTCCCTACGTGGGGGTTTATTCTGTCGGAGCACACGTTGAACTCCTGGAGGAACAGCAGCAGTCAGACCAAACGACTCAAGGTGAGGAAAAAATCAAGAAAGTCTCAGAATCGCTGGATGTTTCCCTCCATCTTCCGCGGGACAAAGAAGAAGTAGAAGAGAAGCGGCTGGTTGCAAAATGTCGCAAGGACCAAGTGTAAATAGAGTACCCGTTATTAATAATCGAGGAAGATTTGGACCCTACATACAACATGTCCTTGGTGCTGAAAACGTATACCTACATTGGCCAGAAAAAGACTTGAAGAAGAAAACTGGAAACTAGCATCTAAAGGATATTTTGGTCTCACACTATGAATATAGAAGAGATGCCGTATTCACAGACACAACAGGACAGAAAATACTTTCTGACCGAGTGCTGAGCGATCGAAGTCTGCGATATTGGTATATATACGGACGCCGAAAGATGTCCCACCCGATTCCAAGTTGTCCAGATACATACCCATGGATATTTAATGTGGTTTACCTACAAATCAAGGGCCTAAGATTCACAGTGAGATGGGGGATTAATTACGTGGAGCCACTCCAAGGAGTCTACGTTGAAATATACCTTAACCAGTACTTGATCTGGACGACAAGCCCCAGCATGAACGTCAATTGGACAGACGACAGCAAGACCCCAGATATCCCGTATTAGATAACCAGACATTAAATTTGAGAATTGTTGAAAAAACTGTGGACTGTGAGGGCTTCATGCCCCCAACCGTACCACCAATTTTTGAAAACCAACACTTCATCTTCCTCTACAAAAGAGGGATCTGGAACTGTAATCAGGCAATGAAGATTCAGCTTCAAATTGAGCCTACGGATCAAGAGGACAAGCCTACAGTTCCCCTTTATGTGGCCCTAACCCAATCCAGATATTCTGGATATAAGTTTTGGCAGTCTTGGCAAGATTTATGGAGCTATGTACCCCCAAATCGAACACAGAGAGTCCCTGAGGGACCCCCTCCCTAAACCTGATAGAGTGATTGTTACGATGTGGAAATGGGCGTGGAGAGGAATGGATTCAGAACTTGAACACCCATCTCCCATCTACACTCATATTATTAAGAGACAACGACTGGCTCCTATGGTGGTGTATCTTGGCAAGAAAAGAAGGAGACCGATGGCAGAGTAACGATTCACTCTGAATCATGCTGCGGACTTTCAAATTGGATGAAAATAATGTAAATAGTCTACCTCCGGGCCGAAAGGACTTACACCATATTTGGAATTACCCTAGAAGAAAATATGTTTAACTGGCCGCAAAAGGATTACAAAGAAAAAGGATGGTTGCTGGGAACAGGAGGATACTTTGTAGATAATGACTCATATACAAGAACTGCTGATCTTAAGCGCCTGGAATATATACTCCTCTAGAACCTATCGTGGAAAAAGTTGGACAACACTGGAATTGCCCCGGGGTCGGATGGAAGTTTTACCCAATTCCCCGGTGTCCAAACATATACCCCTGTATCTGAACGTGGTGTATATACAGAAAAGGGGCTACAGATTTAAAATAAGATGGGGACCTAATTATGTGATCCATTACAAGGAATGTATGTGGATATTTGGCTCGGATCTTTCCAGATTTGGACCAGTAGTCCCTACATGTTTAAAAGACTTCAGAAAAAAGAAGCACAATCAGGTTTTTATTTGATTGAGACCAAACTTTGCCATATGTACGACAGTACAGTACGCTGACATCGAAAAAGGTGGAAGTATTCCACCTATTAGAAGTGGATGGCGAACCAGAGCACTAGTGGGGGCTTTGGCAACCCCCAA
Source organism: Thalassophryne amazonica (assembly GCF_902500255.1). Taxonomy (NCBI): domain Eukaryota; kingdom Metazoa; phylum Chordata; class Actinopteri; order Batrachoidiformes; family Batrachoididae; genus Thalassophryne; species Thalassophryne amazonica. The sequence continues at coordinate 14,334,009 of NC_047120.1, forward strand.
AGGCTGTACTGATACGACTTGGCATAAAGTCGGGAAGAGGATTATTTCGAAGATCAACTCCTCTGTACTCTGTGATAGCACAGTATCTCTACAATGGAGCGGCATATTGGAATGCCTATGAGGATATCTTGCACCTACGTAGAGAATTGAATCCTGCATCTTCACAATGTTTCTTCACACCCCAGGGACCACCGCCTGAAATGAAGGAAGTGACAGTTGTCACTTGGCAATGGGCGTGGCGAGGACTGGATATTAGACTCCCGTGGCCATCTCCCTTGTTAAACACTCTTCTTCAGCAACGAGCATCAAGTGTCCCTGGTGAGAGCACGAGACAAACAACAACACCTAAGATCATCTATCTCCGAGATAGAAGAACCACAGGAAGACAACGTGATCACCACGCAACCCGAAGGATCAACGGCAGACCAAGAGAAAGAGAATCTGGCATAGAAATGCCACTACTGCAACAACCTCGAGGGCAGGAGCCGCTACCACCAGTACCAAGTGAATTCTACTACGAAAATTTTGGAATAAGGCAGCAGCAACAGCAGCAACAAAGCTGGCCGTGGAAGAAAAAGTGCCTCCAATGTTGGAGTTGGATGGCCCGACTTACAGCATTATTAGTCGGCATTGCTGTACTTCTAGCTATCCTGTACCATTATGGTAGTATGCCCTGGACCTTAACCCATATCAGGGTCCAGTACGCAACAACTAAAACTTTTAAACAGACATGTTGGGGAGTTGAATCAAGAAACACCTACATGATATGGTGACCAGAATTCTACAGAAAAATGGGCAAAGATGAAGAACCTAACTCAGCACATGCAGAAGAACAAGTGGCTGCAATACTTGAAACAACAGTGGAGAATTTCCAACCGTCACCACCAATCACAACCTGACCACCGGAGCAGAAAATCCTTCAAACCTACAAGTGAGGGATAAAGAGATTATCGTGGCAACCATCTTACGGTTAAAACAAAAACAGCGAAGAGAAGTAGGCTGCACTTGGATAAGACCTGAACCTGGCGAGCCAGCCTGGTATTGCTCATGGGGATGTAGAGTACTACTGGGCTATCAAGCAGGATATTGGGAAAAAAGAAGCTGTTTTTCCAGCATTACCAAGACATGATGTTTGCAGAATGATAATGCCTACCTGGAAACATTGGGGAAATTATAACCTCACCTGTGACAACACCCGCAGCAGAGTGCCGAAAGTGGATACTACATCTACAATAATCCCTCCGTTGAACAACTTTACCGACATAGAAGCAGGAATATCATACTCCAAACCTACCGTCATCTCACCAGAAGGATCGGTGGGATCCACAAAGATATCACCAACCCAGAGAGGAACTAAATTACTCCCTGCATCGCCAACACAAGATACACAGCGAGTATTAGAACCAAAAGTTAAAATTAATGATAATGAAGTTAGAAGAGATGGAAGGAGCTTAATGATTATTGTGTAAAAGAAAAAATAGCAAAATTAGATAGATGTTATTGGAATCGACCTATTGGATGTAAATCTCAAAATTACATGGTGCTTACACCAGTTACTGATTTGATAGACAGGATTGTTTGGAGACAAATACAAGAAGCAAAACATGATGAATGGCTTAACGACACCTTTCCGTGGGTCTGGAGCGTTTCGCTGAGACACTTCGAGGGGAATTTTCCAAAGGGATACATGTGGACTGGGCATAGTTTGAAAGGTCCATATAAAGCAAATTTTTATGTGCAAAAACTACCAAAACCTGATGAGCTAAGGTCAGTACCTCAGGATGATTTTGACAAAATTGATCAATGCGTGGCGCATAAAATTTATGTAAGCTTACATGAGACAGAATACCATAGTAGTTTGGCTGCTAGTTCTGGTAAATCCCCCCGATGTCCCATAGACCAAATTAAGATAGACAATTGGCTAAGATGGTATATAACTGTACGAAGTTATTACAGATTCCAACCATTAAGGGGACCCTTCAAGCCTGGAAGGAAGGACTTAAGCGTAGTGAGGACCTTACCTGGTGGGGAATGGAGAAATCTGAGATTGAAGATTGGGTGTTCCCCTGTTTAGATCAAAGTGATAATTATTGGGTTAGATATCAATACATCGCCACGGTCTACTCCAGAGATAGAGATACTTGGTCTGGTTTACTCTGAAGCCCAGATCCTTATGTTACGCCACGGCCATGGAAAATGATTTGTAATGAGCTTAACACTACATGCACAATAAATCTTGCCCGTCAAAATTGTAGAAATGTTCCTGGCTGGGAGGGATATTGTGATGCTTACTATGACGGCGAGTACGACTTATGGCCATCAAACAGTTTGGGAGAAGAACCGTGCGGGCGAATGGATAAGAGCTTTTCCACCCAACGTTGGCTGTGCCAAGGCTGTCCTGGGACATGGAATGTCGAAAAGGAGGCAAATCCTAGGTCACATAGTGCCATTTGTTGGAGATCCTGTGATAATGCTTGAAGAAGGATATGCTTTCAAGAAAAGTCTGTGTGAAGGGCAAGAAATTGTTGGTTACGAATGGTTGGGGCCCATCGGATTTACAATAATGGTACATGTGAATCGCCTGTAGAACATTGGCTTAGCTGTGGAGAAGGAAGTCGGCATGAATGTTCTTGGTGGGAAAGAACGCAAATAGTCGCTGGAGAAGCCATCACCGTTTTCGCTGCAGAGACCGGAGAAGTCATCAAAGAAGGTCTCGAAGTAGTGACTGGTTGGATTGGACATTTATTTGGCTTTGGCCCTATCTGTTAACCATAATAGGATTAATTATTGCTGCAGTAATTGGATATGTTTTGCTAAAAGGAAGTTTCGCAGCCGCCCTGCGCTTGTGTGGGAGGAGCACACAACACAGTGAAACGGAGCCCCTCCTCCGTTAGGGGAGGAGCTATGGAACCTATAAAGCTCGACGCCGAGACACGCCCTGTTCATTCCGCCGTGGGGAAGCGAAGGAAGAAGCATCTACATAACAGCACACCAACTTAAGAAGATAAGTAAAAAGAATAAGAGAGCACAATGTCCAACAATACTGGCGGCATAACTGACACCATCTTCAAAGTAAGTAGAGTGGAATTTATTGCACTACTATTAATTTGGCTGCTATACTGCTGTGTCGGCCGTTGGGACTTACGACAACCACTACGAATAGTAACGCTACTACATGGATGTGTAAGATTGGCGATCATCAATCTGCACTACGGTCAGAGTGACTTAGGGTTGTCCTTATTCATCACTCATGTCCTCGGTCGCTTTAATCTCCAGTTTGACTGTTGGGGAATATGGCAGTACACATCGATTACAATTTGGATGGTGATAGATATGATAGCAATCTTTTACGCCCCGGCAGTAATAGCTGACATTGTGTGTGAAGCTGTGATGGTCCTGACCCTATTGGCGTACATAGCTACGTTAACTGGAGCCGTACAACGCAAGAAACCCTGGCTCTACAAACTTGGACTAATCATAATTTGGGCCTTAGGATGGGGAATATTATCATCCTTATACTGGCTGTCCATGGTTAGTCAACTACTCCTGCTGTTATGATTTACGACCTATGATGCTTGCTTCCCGCGTACAGCTTCTTCAGCTACCACGGGAATGGTAACGTCATCACCATCCCAATCTCCTACGGTGATCATGAGGCAGCTCTGGCGTGCATCTGAATAATCCCGACAAACTCTTTTGCTTGCTTGCAATATATTTATTAAAAGACTAATGTTTCCTCTTACACTGTAGGGGGATATAAGATGTATTAATTGTCAAGCCACCCTGGAACAAGTGATCTACCTCTGGGAGGTAACACCGACTCTGTGGTGCCCGACGTGTTACAGCAACAGCTTTGCTGTCCAGGTGGCGCGAGGAATAATGGGACGGAAGGATACATCTTTTGTGCCCCAGGTACCAACAGCACATACCTGAAAATTGAGGCTGAGGCAACCGTGATTTGGCATTCCCTTGTGGTTGATCAAATACGAGCTGACACTGTAGTGTCTTCAGAAGGATATACGTATTGCCCAGTGTTTTCCAAAATGTGGATGTACCCTACGGGAATAAGATTTTCCACATCTCATCTTGCCGATGGCCGGATTGTGGCTATTGGTCCTTCACTACCACCAGTTCCACGTTCATCTCCACAGCACACTGTGGAGGTTGAGTGCAGACCGAGGATATAAACTGGTGTTTGGAGGCCCTCACGCAGGTGTTCCTGGAGGACCACCTTCAACAGCCCGAGCCTGAGGATATTCACGCTGCAGCTTCACCTCAATTGAAGGATGCATCACCACCACGACCGAATACACCAGTTACCCCGTGTTATACACCTGTAACCCCCGCTTCACCATGTGCACCATCGTTCCATGACGGATTATCATCTCAGGAATATGAGGCAACACCATCTACATCGGATTTACCATCACAAGCATCGCAGATGGAGGAGCAGCCTTCTGACGGCGACAGCAATCTACAGATGGGCGAGGAGGAGTACGTGGTGCTGGACGAGTGTCGTTCAACTCCAGCGCCTCCTGTTCTGTCTCCGATGGTGGATGAGAAAGAAGTGCTCACCCTTCACCCTATCGATGATGACGGGGATGTTTTTATGGAAGTGTAAAAGATCGGCAGAGCTTCAAGTCATGGAGGGGTGTCAAGAAAGATGAGTTTAAGCTTGGTTTCAGCTTGGTTTCATCTTGGAATATATCGCTGCCATTGGATTAATACACACGTTGTTGGAATAAACTGAACAGTGTTTGGTACTTTCCTGGAGTGACTGAGGTCATACCGGACTTTTCCATTGCAGATGGAGAGGCCCACGGGATGAACTCAGTGGTGAAGACGATGGAATATATCTAAGATTTTAAAATAACAAAGTATGATCTAATGAAGTATAATGTGTTAAAAGTAATATCTAAGAATGATTCAAACATAAGTATGATTAAATGAACTATTAATGTAATAACAGAAAGAGTTGATTAGAAAATGTATGTTACAAATAAGTGAAATGAATGATTAAAGTGTTGTTTTTCATAAAGGGTGCAGCTACAGAGAAAAGAGGAACTGAAAGAAGTTGTTTTTGTGCAGAGGCAGAGACAAAAAAGGAAGTTAATGATGTCGCAAGCGAGGCCAGAAGGGCTGAGGAGAAAAACAACTGTTCAGAACATTAAGATGTAATAAGATATGAGATGAATAATAATGAATGAAAATGTTGTATATGATCATATGAATTGTTTTTATGTGAAAAGAGTTGAAATGAAATGACTGAATATGATTAAAATGATTGATGAAACATTATTTAGGAAGCATGAGTTCTCGGAAAAGATGTGTTAAACAGAAAAACAGGAAACCTGCGCAACAGATTTACTGACAATCGGGACATCAGTTATCGTCAGTCAGGAAATGTTCTCCAGATGGCTTCCAGTAAAAGAAGGGGTAAGGGAGGAGGTTTGGACTCATCATCATCCCCATGGTAACCAAGATCACCTCATCAACAACAAGAGTTTTCGTATAAAAACTGTACAACAACAGGAAACGGGGTTATTCTTCCAGGGAGAGATGCTGTTGTCACTTCTCCGCTGCTACGAGGAGATCACAAGACTTGACCATCTTGTGAGCTGCAATTGGAATCGAGGAGCGAGAGGATTGGAGACATAAGAGATTATTTGAGAGAGTTTTCAACTCCCACTCAGGCCGTCCAGTCACGGAGTAGCAGAGCATTGGAGAATAATCACTGGCCTTAAGTCTGAGTGGGGAAGTTTCAACGTTTTCTCTCTCATGGAACATCACATCTTTCCAGAATGGATTAAATCAACTTTTGGTTGATTGAAGAAGGAATAAACTCTTATGTGGATTTATTTCCTGAAGAATATAAACTCTTGTGTGGATTATTTCCTGAAGGATTACAACATCACAAGGATCGTGGTCAGCTAACAACTAAAAGCTGATGAAGAGGAGACCAAGTTCATCGAACTGGGGATTTTAACATCAAAAAACCTCCTTCCCTCACTCCTAGAAAATTTGTTGAGAAGTTAATCCAGTCCAGTCAGAGTAAGATCAAATAGCATTATTGAATCAAAAACAAAATCTCTGCCAATCATTATTCTGATTATATTTGAATTACTGTTGTGAAATTATCATCATATAACCGATTTTGATTATGTTGTCAGCACTTGCAAAACCTGCAATAAATTTCCAAGCATGCAGTTAAAGTGTTAAGGCTCGGACATTGGATTTATTGATTCTTCTTAAGGTGTAAAAGTTAAAGTTTTTTGGGTGTATGACATCAAAAAGTGTTCTAAAAGGTTAGTCTGGTTTTTAACGAAATTAACGCATCCTGGGGACTCGCTGTACGAGTCACTAAAATTAAAATCTAGCAACATTCCAAGAGCCCTGATCCATAAGAGGAGAGCTGCCGTTAACGGGCGTGGCCGGCTCGTATCCTGGTTTCAGAAGGAGGCTATTCGACCGGGGTGCGAGATCAGCGTCAGCGGGGTGGACGTCCGGATGGAGGCAGTGAGCGGCTAGACGAATCTCCTCGCCACCAGCTTAAACAGCCTTTGTGCAGCCCCGCCGGGTAATACCCACGGAGACACGAAGGTCGGACCCCAGAGACGGAGAGCTGGTCTTATATGAAGCGGGATCTGACAGTCCTTAAACAGTTTTGTTGGTATAGGATGAAATAAGCAGTTGTGCTTTTTGTAGACGTTAGGAGTTTCGTCAGCACGCCTAGTGAGATACTATCAAATTCTGTAAATCTAGTTAATACCTCAGTAATGGCACCCACCTCAAAAGCAGGGTGTAGTGGCTGGGTTAAGGGATGCTGGGATAGGTTTAACCTAATGTCTTCTATTTTCTTCTCAAAGTAATCCAAGAAATCCTGTGCTGAAAAGGGAGAATGATTTACAGGTGGTTGTCCATGAAAAATTATTGCCACTGTGTCAGACAAGAACTTTGAATTATGCTTGTTTTTGTTGATCAGATCAGAGTAATAGGCCCGCTTTGTAGCCAGTAGTGCATGCTTATCATCTAAAATAGCATCACGCCACGCGAGGTGGAATACTTCTAATTTGGAACTACGCCAGTTCCGTTCTAAACCTCTAGCCTTCTGCCTGGGGTCACGCAAGTAACTACTGAACCAAGGCTGTATTGGTGTATTTCACTTTGAAGAGTGGGTACTGCCCACAGCTGGACCCATTCTTACGCCCTCTTCCATGGACTCCTTTTATACTCTACCTGTTTCCCTTCCTCTCATGACTGGTGATCATTCATTGGTTTTTGTTGGGCTTCTTCTTATATACTTCCTATTTTTTCTGCTGTTACTTGTTTTGGGATTTTGGAGTTGTGGTGTCTTCTTTCTTCTCTGCTGGTAGTTCTACTTTTATCTTTTCCTCAAATACTGCCTTCTTCCCCCCGCCCCCCTCTTGTATCTTGAGTAAGCATAGCAGTGTGAGATCCTTTTCTTCTCCTCAATGGACCAATTTACAGTGTTGTAACTTGGCTAATGTATTTTGGCCCTTTGAGGCTGTTGTTGCTGGGTCAGTTAAAAAGTAGGACGTTACTACAACTCTAATTCCAATGAAGTTGGGACATTGTGTAAAATGTAAATAAAAACAGAATACAAAGATTTGCAAATCCTCTTCAACCTATATTCAACTGAATACACCACAAAGACAAGATATTTAATGTTCAAACTGATATACTTTTTGTGCAAAGATTTGCTCATTTTAAAATGGATGCCTGCAACACATTTCAAAAAAGCAGGACAGGGTATGTTTAATTTTTTTCAATGGCCGACAGGTCTGGACTGCAGGCAGGCCAGTCTAGTACCCCGCACTCTTTTACTAGGAAGCCATGCTGTTGTAACGTGCAGAATGTGGCATAGGATTGTCTTGCTCAAGTTAATGTGACATGTGACAAAGTTTTTATTCGGACACACAAAATATTCAATAGAAAAAAAAATGAACATTCCACAAAACAACACAGACAAAACTAGTGAGTCCGAAAGGGTGTGGGCTGAAGCAAAGCTTATTAGCCCCACCCCTGCTCGTACAAGTCCAACATTCTTATCAGTCATAGTTACATAAATACAATTCACTACTACATGTCGACACACAAACATGCACATCAATATACTATCACTTATAATTATATTTATATAGTACCAGATCACAAGAAAGTCGAATCAAGGCACTTTACGCCAGTAAGGACTAACCTTACCAACCCCAGAGCGAGCACTAGGCAACTGTGGTGAGGAAAAACTCCTATAAGGAAGAAACCTCAAGCAGAACAGGCTCTTGGGGGTGACCCTCTGCTTGGGCTGTGCCATATATACCTATATACATACTTATATACTTTACAAACATAATATATACATACATATACACAGTCACTTATATACATATACACCTACCCATATCTATATATCTACATACGCATATACATACCCACACATTCAAATATACAATGAGTCCCACTTATAAATTGAACATTCCATATAAATCAATTATATTTGCTTCTTTATGATACTTAGACATGAATGTTCGTTTTGAGTAGTTTCTTAAATCTTACTAAGGTACTACTCATTCTAACCTCTGTTGAACATTTGTTCCATTTCCTCACCCCAACCACAGACACACAAAAACCCTTTACATTTGTTCTTACTGGTGGTTTCATAAAAATGCACAACCTCTTAAACTATATCTGGATTCCCTCATCGGAACAGACTCTGGACATGTCTCGGTAAGGCTTGGTTTTTCGCTCAAAATAAAGTTTGAAATTGTAATGTAATCGACCAAATCTATGAATTTAATAAATTTAAAGACACAAATAAAGAATGAGTTGGTTCACGATATTGTTTATTGCAGATGATTCGTATGGCTCGTTTTTGCAAAAGGAATATTGGATAATAAGTGTAAGTGTTTCCCCATGACTCAACACATATGTCATATATGGTACCATCAGAGAATGATATAAAGTAAGTAACCCTTCTTGCGGCAGTAGGTCTTTGGCTTTATACAGAATGGCTATAGTTTTTGACAATTTTGATTTCACATAATTTTATATGTGGTTTCCAGCTAAGTTTATTATCAATTATAACACCTAAAAATTTATTCTCTGTTACTAACTCAATTCCTTATTGTTTATAGTTAAAATTTTACATTTGGGTGCCTGTTTATTTCCAAATATAATACATTTAGTTTTCCCAAGGTTGAGTGACAACTTATTAGCATCAAACCAAACCTTAAATTTTTCCAGTTCTTTCTCCACTATGTCCGAAGCTGTTCAAGATTTTCACCGCTACAGAACACAGTTGTATCATCCGCAAAAGGACACATCTCAGTGAACTCGACACCCAACTTATATCATTTATATAGATTATAAACAACAAAGGACCCAGCACTGAGCCCTGCGGCACCCCACATGTGACATCCCTGAGTTCAGAATTTGTATTATTGAATGAACATACTGAAATCTGCCTTGTAAATAACTAGCTATCCATTCATATGCCAGACCTCTGATTCCATATTTCTGCAGTTTAATTAATAGTATTCCATGGTTAATTGTGTCAAACGCTTTCTGTAAATAAAAAAAAAAACACCTATTGTGTATTGTTTATTGTCAATTGCAGTTGCTATACTTTCCACAAAGTCCATCAAAGCATGTGATGTAGTTCGAGACCTTCTGAATCCATATTGTTCTTCACAAATGATGTTATGCTTCAGTAAATAATCATTTAATCTTTTAGCAAATATTTTTCCAAAATTTTGGAAAATTGTGGCAGGAGTGATATAGGTCTAAAATTAGAAAATGTGTGTTGTCACCAGTTTTAAACAGAGGAATTACTTTGGCTATTTTCATTTGAGAAGGAAATTTACCAGTACTTAGTGACATAGTGCAAATATAATTGAACGTTTTACTATACAATCAATAACTTTTTTTTAATAAAGCCATATCCAAATTATTAAAATCAGTCGATTTCTTACTTTTTGAACCATGAACCAGATCAAGTATTTCCCTTTCATCAGTACCACCAATGAACATTGAAACAGATTTGTTAAACGTTGAATTATTTACCCAGAAGTTATTAGTTGATGAGTCAGTTTCACTGGCAAGATTTTTACCCACATTAACGAAGTATTCATTAAAGTGTTCAGCAATAGACTCGTCGTTATCAATCGTGATGTAGTTGTTACTCTGAAAAAATGAAGGATAATCTCTAGTTACTCTATTCTTTTTTACTATTTCATTTAATATGTTCCATGTGTTTTTGATGTTATTTCTATTTTTGACAAGTAACTCATATTTTTTTACTGAGTCTCATGATATTGATTAACTTATTCTTATATGTTTATACTTACTTTCAGCTTCCTTAGTTCGTAGTTTATGAAATATTTATATAGTACGTTTTTCTTTTTACATGCCCTCTGAAGCCCCTTAGTTATCCATGGTTTGTTGCTATATTGATTTCTATATATTTTGTCAACAAATGGACAGTGTTTATTATACAAACTGGAAAAAATGGAAATGAAAGCATCATATGACCTGTCCAACATCATCAACAAAAAACATCTGACCAATTCTGACTTGATAAATCCTCCCTTAAATTATCAATTGTTTCAGGTGTTACTTTTCTACTCATGAATTTGATATTGCTTCGATACATACAACAACCCTCCAATGCAAAGACTGAGAAAACTGGTCAGTGATATCAGTGATCACTTGCCAGTTTTCTCAGTCTTTAGTTATCAGGGACGTCCCTGAAAAAGATGTTGCTTGGATGGCAGCATGTGCTGCTCCAAACCTGGATGTACCTTTCAGCATTCCTGGTGCCATCACAGATGTGTAAGTTGCCCATGCCATGGGCACAAACACACCCCCATACCAGCACAGATGCTGGCTTTTGAATTTTGCACTGGCAACAATCTGGATGGTCTTTTTCCTCTTTGTCCGGAGGACACGACATCCGTTTCAGACCACAGCACACTTTCCACTTTGCATCTGTCCATTTCAAAAGAGCTCGGGTCCAGAGAAGGCAGTGGCATTTCTGGATGTTGTTGATGTATGGCTTTCGCTTTGCATGGTAGAGATTTAACTTGCACTTGTAGATATAACGACGAATTTTGTTAACTGACAATGGTTTTCTGAAGTGTTCCTGAGCCCGCGCAGTAAGATCCTTTACACAGTGATGTTGGTTTTTAATGCAGTGCCACTTGAGGGATTGAAGCTCACAAGCATTCAATGGTGGTTTTCGGCCTTGCTGCTTACGTGTAGAAAGTTCTCCAGATTCTCTGAATCTTCTGATTATATTATGGACTGTAGATGATGGAATCCCTAAATTCCTTGGAACTGAACGTTGAGAAACATTGTTCTTAAACTGTTGGACTATTTTTTTCAGGAGTCGTTCACAAAGTGGTGATCCTCGCCCCATTTTTGCTTGTGAACGGCTGAGGCTTTTGGGGATGCTCCTTTTATACCCAATCATGACACCCACCTGTTTCCAATTAACCTGTTCATCTGTGGAATGTTCCAAACAGGTGTTCTTTGAGCATTCATCAACTTTCCCAGTGTTTTGTTACCCCTGTTCCAGCATTTTTTACACTCAACAAAAATATAAACGCAACACTTTTTCCACATACACAATATCACCATTTCCCTCAAACATTGTTCACAAACCAGTCTAAATCTGTGATAGTGAGCACTTCTCCTTTGCTGAGATAATCCATCCCACCTCACAGGTGTGCCATATCAAGATGCTGATTAGACACCATGATTAGTGCACAGGTGTGCCTTAGACTGCCCACAATAAAAGGCCACTCTGAAAGGTGCAGTTTTATCACACAGCACAATGCCACAGATGTTGCAAGATTTGAGGGAGTGTGCAATTGGCATGCTGACAGCAGGAATGTCAACCAGAGCTGTTGTTCGTGTATTGAATGTTCATTTCTCTACCATAAGCCGTCTCCAAAGGCGTTTCAAAGAATTTGGCAGTACATCCAACCAGCCTCACAACCGCAGACCACGTGTAACCACACCAGCCCAGGACCTCCACATCCAGCATGTTCACCTCCAAGATCGTCTGAGACCAGCCACTCGGACAGCTGCTGAAACAATCGATTTGCATAACCAAAGAATTTCTGCACAAACTGTCAGAAACCGTCTCAGGGAAGCTCATCTGCATGCTCGTCGTCCTCATCGGGGTCTCGACCTGAGTCCAGTTTGTCGTCGTAACCGACTTGAGTGGGCAAATGCTCACATTCGCTGGCGTTTGGCACGTTAGAGAGGTGTTCTCTTCACGGATGAATCCCGGTTCACACTGTTCAGGGCAGATGGCAGACAGCGTGTGTGGCGTCATGTGGGTGAGTGGTTTTCTGATGTCAATGTTGTGGATCGAGTGGCCCATGGTGGCGGTGGGGTTATGGTATTGGCAGGCGTCTGTTATGGATGAAGAACACAGGTGCATTTTATTGATGGCATTTTGAATGCACAGAGATACCGTGACGAGATCCTGAGGCCCATTGTTGTGCCATACATCCAAGAACATCACCTCATGTTGCAGCAGGATAATGCATGGCCCCATGTTGCAAGGATCTGTACACAATTCTTGGAAGCTGAAAATGTCCCAGTTCTTGCATGGCCGGCATACTCACGAGACATGTCACCCATTGAGCATGTTTGGGATGCTGTGGACCGGCGTATACGACAGCGTGTACCAGTTCCTGCCAATATCCAGCAACTTCGCACAGCCATTGAAGAGGAGTGGACCAACATTCCACAGGCCACAATTGACAACCTGATCAACTCTATGCGAAGGAGATGTGTTGCACTGCATAAGGCAAATGGTGGTCACACCAGATACTGACTGGTATCCCCCCCCCAATAAAACAAAACTGCACCTTTCAGAGTGGCCTTTTATTGTGGACAGTCTAAGGCACACCTGTGCACTAATCATGGTGTCTAATCAGCATCTTGATATGGCACACCTGTGAGGTGGGATGGATTATCTCAGCAAAGAAGTGCTCACTATCACAGATTTAGACTGGTTTGTGAACAATATTTGAGGGAAATGGTGATATTGTGTATGTGGAAAAAGTTTTAGATCTTTGAGTTCATCTCATACAAAATGGGAGCAAAACCAAAAGTGTTGCATTTATATTTTTGTTGAGTGTATATGTATTGCAGATATCCATTTCAAAATGAGCAAATATGTGCACAAAAAAAAAAAAAAGTGTATCAGTTTGAACATTAAATATCTTGTCTTTGTGGCGTATTCAACTGAATATAGGTTGAAGAGGATTTGCAAATCACTGTATTCCATTTTTTTTTACATTTCACACAATGTTCCAACTTCATTGGAATTGGGGTTGTAGACATCCAGCTTCTCACTGATGCAAGGCAATCTTCTAAGGATTTTATGTGGATGAGATAACCAGCAGTTATCAGCATGTACAATCGAGTATCATCAGCATAGCAGTGAAAGGCAAACCCAGAACGCCGCAGTATATGCCCGAGGGGTGCTATATAAAGGGAGAAAAGCAGGGGGCCTAAGACGGATCCCTATGGAACCCCAAATTTCATGCTACTAAGGTTAGAGGTAGTGTTATTGTACAAACACAGTGAGAATGACTGGACAGGTATGATGTCAACCATGCCAGGGCACTTCCAGTAATCTCAAAATGATTCTCCAGCCTATCAAGTAAAATATGATGATCCACGGTATGAAATGCAGGACTGAAATATAACAGCACAGGAACCGTAGTGGTGTCTGAGTCCATTGCAAGCAGAAGGTTATTTACCACTTGTCAGAGCTGTCTCTGTGGAGTGATATTTTCTAAAGGCAGACTGCAGTAGCTCAAAAAGATTATTCTCAGTAAGGTGGCCCTCGAGCTGCCGTGAAACCACTTTTTTTCCAGAATTTTAGAGCATAATGATAGATTTGATATCGGCCTATAGTTTCTCAATACACTAGGGTCAAGATTAGATTTCTTAAGTAATGGTTTAAGCACTGCTGATTTGAAACATTTAGGAACAGCTCCCAAAGTTAATGAGAGATTAACAATTTCAGGCACAGTCAAGCCAAGAATGGGCCACAGGTCCTGTCAAGAAAGATGACTTTAAGCTTGCTTTCAGCTTGGTTTCATCTTGGAATATAATACGTGCCATTGGATTAATACACACGTTGTTGGAATAAACTGAACAGTGTTTGGTACTTTCCTGGAGTGACTGAGGTCATACCGGACTTTTCCATTGCAGATGGAGAGGCCCACGGGATGAACTCAGTGGTGAAGACGATGGAATATATCTAAGATGATTTTAAAATAACAAAGTATGATCTAATGAAGTATTAATGTGTTAAAAGTAATATCTAAGAATGATTCAAACATAACAAGTATGATTAAATGAACTATTAATGTAATAACAGAAAGAGTTGATTAGAAAATGTATGTTACAAATAAGTGAAATGAATGATTAAAGTGTTGTTTTTCATAAAGGGTGCAGCTACAGAGAAAAGAGGAACTGAAAGAAGTTGTTTTTGTGCAGAGGCAGAGACAAAAAAAGAAGTTAATGATGTCGCAAGCGAGGCCAGAAGGGCTGAGGAGGCAACTGTTCAGAACATTAAGATGTAATAAGATATGAGATGAATAATAATGAATGAAAATGTTGTATATGATCATATGAATTGTTTTTATGTGAAAAAGAGTTGAAATGAAATGATTGAATATGCTGTTGTCACTTCTCCGCTGCTACGAGGAGATCACAAGACTTGACCATCTTGTGAGCTGCAATTGGAATCAAGGAGCGAGAGGATTGGAGACATAAGAGATTATTTGAGAGAGTTTTCAACTCCCACTCAGGCCGTCCAGTCACGGAGTAGCAGAGCATTGGAGAATAATCACTGGCCTTAAGTCTGAGTGGGGAAGTTTCAACGTTTTCTCTCTCATGGAACATCACATCTTTCCAGAATGGATTAAATCAACTTTTGGTTGATTGAAGAAGGAATAAACTCTTATGTGGATTTATTTCCTGAAGGATATAAACTCTTATGTGGATTATTATCTTATGTGGCGCTATATAAGAAAAAAGTTGATTGATTGATTGATTATTTCCTGAAGGATTACAACATCACAAGGATCGTGGTCAGCTAACAACTAAAAGCTGATGAAGAGGAGACCAAGTTCATCGAACTGGGGATTTTAACATCAAAAAACCTCCTTCCCTCACTCCTAGAAAATTTGTTGAGAAGTTAATCCAGTCCAGTCAGAGTAAGATCAAATAGCATTATTGAATCAAAAACAAAAATCTCTGCCAATCATTATTCTGATTATATTTGAATTACTGTTGTGAAATTATCATCATATAACCGATTTTGATTATGTTGTCAGCACTTGCAAAACCTGCAATAAATTTCCAAGCATGCAGTTAAAGTGTTAAGGCTCGGACATTGGATTTATTGATTCTTCTTAAGGTGTAAAAGTTAAAGTTTTTTGGGTGTATGACATCAAAAAGTGTTCTAAAAGGTTAGTCTGGTTTTTAACGAAATTAACGCATCCTGGGGACTCGCTGTACGAGTCACTAAAATTAAAATCTAGCAACATTCCAAGAGCCCTGATCCATAAGAGGAGAGCTGCCGTTAATGGGCGTGGCCGGCTCGTATCCTGGTTCCAGAAGGAGGCTATTCGACCGGGGTGCGAGATCAGCGTCAGCGGGGTGGACGTCCGGATGGAGGCAGTGAGCGGCTAGACGAATCTCCTCGCCACCAGCTTAAACAGCCTTTGTGCAGCCTCGCCGGGTAATACCCGCGGAGACACGAAGGTCGGACCCCAGAGACGGAGAGCTGGTCTTATATGAAGCGGGATCTGACACGTGGCGCCCGAACAGGGACCTGACGAAGTGTAGTCGGGTCCGAGGAAGAATCCTGGCCAAAGGAGAGTCTTTTGCCATTGGATAGGTGGGAAGCTCCTGAGTGGATCACCAAGGGATACAGTGTTGTGGAGAGTGTCGGCTGATGGCCTGTATAGGTCCAGTAACGGCTTGAAACACATCTGTTTTCCAGAGAGGTGAAAATTTGGAGGCGACCACCAGAAGGACGACGTAAAGACAACAGGAGTAAGCATCCCAGGGAGCTGGGATCAAGGACGAGAAGCAGACGTGTCACTGCTGGATCGTCTGAACTGGGACGAGAAGTAGACGTGTCACTACTGGATCGTCTAAACTGGGACGAGAAGCAGACGGAGATAGCCTGCTGGATCGTCACGAAACGACGAGGAAGGGAAGCAGACGAGGGAGCCTGCTGGATCGGATCGTCAAAAAGAAGAGCAGGTATGAGAGTATACTGTGCAAAATGGTGATCTACAAGAGAGAGTAGGATCATCAACCCGTGAGGTTCCTGAGGGGAGAAGCGGGAAAAGGAGCAGCTGATTTGGAGTTAACCTCTGGAATTAGCGCTGAATAGCCAAGTAGTTTGTCACTCATCCCTGACTCAAGGCGGCAAGAGAGGCTTTGAGAGGCAGACGACTCGAGATGACAAGGACCATAGCTGAAGTCCAAGGAGACGACAGTGGTGGAATCGACAATCTCGGCAACCAAGAGAATAAAGAAAGGATAATCATTACGAAACAGTAAGGTTAGTGTAAAAACAAGCAGTAAAAATATGGCTGAAAAAGAGTCAGGACCTGTAGCAACCCCTGGATCCGAACCAGACGGGGGAAAAGAAGTGAATATTCAACCACACAGAGTAGTATTGTATGGACGAGGATATGATTTTTGGGCAGAAACAGTTCAAAATTATGTCAGAGATCAAAGTGTAGAACCTGATGAAGAAAGTTTCAAGGAAGCTATGGCAGACACAGTACACAGATTAGGGGTATATTATCCAGGTCAGCATAAAGAGGGGCAGATCCTGGCCGTATTGGCAAGCCCACCAGTCCCAAAAGACAAGGCGGGGACCAGAGATTGGCTTGAGTGGTGGTGCAAAATTCTCGAAGAAGGGTGGCAAAGAGGACAAATCACCACTTTAATAAGTCCTGAGAAAAGTTATGACCCCGTAGTAAAAATGACAGCTGGGTTGTTGGGAGTAGAGACGGTCCTGGTTGATGTTAAGGCAAAAGCAACGTCCGTATATGCCGAATGTAAGTCCGTGGCAGAACAACTAAAAGGGGTAGGAAGAATGCTTAAGGAACAATATCCTATGATGGATGATAAGGATGGAAGTCAGATCCTCAACACTGGAGACAAGAGTAAAACAGATTCCCAGGCCAACTCTGAACCAAGTGATGAGGAAAACAAGCCAGAAGAAAGTGAAGATGAATTAACAACCCAGGGAGGTCCTAATTTTGGAATAAATGGTCAAGAAGATAAAAGCCCGGACCAGCTCCTCACAAGCTTCGACCCAGAGTGGCAAAAATTGCCCTTAGGAAGTGTGAGAGGAACAACCTCAACAGTTAAAAAACATACAGAACGCCTGATTGAACAGGAAAAAAGACAAAGAAGCCTTCAGGGAGTATCTGGACAGATATTCCGTCGGTCGCCGGAATGTGGGCCCAGAAGCTTGAGACAGTTTAAATCTGAAGAATGTGTTCCCGGACCGAGTTACCATAGTAAAGAGGAAGGGCCCTTGCAGGAAATCTTTAGAAAAGCCAAAGCAAAAACCCACCGTGTATACGGTGAATCTGACTACATGGAAGACTTGAACCCTATGCCCAAAGGAACCAAAAAGATGGTGACCCAAGATGGAGGACGGGCATATCATTATTTTGGCAGTCCTTGGGATATAGATGGAGATAGTCTCATTGTCTTCACAAATCCCAAATTGAAAATTGCCAACCGAAAATTCCGAGCAAGCCTCAAGGAGAAGGCAGGCAAAGAGTACCAAGAGGAGCTTAAAGACATAAAGAGGAGAAATCTGGAGGGAAAATCGATGGTGATAACAAGTGCACCACGAATGAATTATCATGCACTCATACATGTGCCTTTTGAAAGCTACCCAGGGAGAGAAAATTCAATCGAATACACGGAGAAAATGTTGAAAACTCTGGGAATAGCTATTGACATGGCCAAAGAACGCCAGCATCGGCGAGTGGTGATATGTGTGGACGGATTACGATCTGGACAAATGACATGGGAAGAGGCAGAAAAGGTTGCCATGGCAGCCGTGAACCTACACATGCGTACCCCAGGAGTATAGGGATCAATGAGAGAGATTGTGGTGGTCACTAGCAATGAGCATGAGCAAGATCGAGTGAGAAGGGCACTTGAAGCGGTAAATTTAGGACCAAATAGAGCAGGTCCAAAAAGGGTGCAGTTGGAGCAAGTGGAGTGTCAACTAGTCCCCCGTTAGTGATGCAGCCCATTCCCATGGCGACAAGTGAGAAAAGATCAACCCATGCTGTGGGAGTGCAGCAATTAAGGATTAAAACCCCACGACCAACATTCAAACAAGTTGCAAGTGGGCTCCAGACTATCATACACCCGACAGGCTCCCAATCACGAATGAAAGAGCCTTTCCAGGCTCCTCCACCAGATAATGGAGAAGAGGATCCTATATTCATTCCTATACCAGTCGGAAATACTGAAGCAACTGGGACACCCTGAAAGTTAGAACAAAACGGGGACCCACAACCACAAGACCTATGTCCTCCCCATGAATCTGATATGGATGAGGACCAAGAGAGTCAGAAGAGGAGATCAATCTACAAGACTCAGAAGAGGATGAACCGCTATCTGTGGTAGGAGAAAGAGAAGTCTCGCGTCCAGAGCTACGAACTGGACGTTACAGAGGACGAAAGAAAGACGTTGGGGTGTATAATGTGCGTGTAGCCTCTGAGAGAATTGCAAGAGATGTCAGAGTCATCCCAGTGGAGACCCGAGATAAGCGACAAACCTATGCTCCAGAAGTTGGACAAACTGGGTATGACATCCCAGAAGAGTGGATAGAGCGACAAGATGAAAAGAAAACTCTCGAGGTAACAGCTACTGTTGGAGAGTGGGCTAATATGCTAATGTGGCCTTTCTATCCTACATTGACTGCCTGTAAAGAGTTAACAAATAACTTCAGAGTCGCCTATTTAGGCGTTGCCCATGATGTAATGCTGAGAAAACTAAAAACAGCAGCTTTACGCTGGTCACGGCAAGTGTTGAGAGAAATCAATGAAGAAAATCTGGATGATGAGGAAGAAACAATTCCACCATCATCAGGATTACAACCGAGCCTCCCAAATCAGAACTTTCCTGCTGGATCTAGAGGGCAAAGACTGCCAGCAATTCAAGCTGAAATTCAAGCAGACGGCAGGGAATTCCGTGAATTCAAGAAATTAAAGATGCTGGTGAGAGAGAAAGAACCAAATGAAGACCTAAAGGATTATCTGAAAGAAGTGTGGCCCCTTATTGACAGAGCTTCGAACAGTGAAGAGGGTAAATCTATGTGGCTAGCCCAAGTTACCAGTCAACCCATCAGTCGGGGTGAACCAGCACGAAACCATTATGCCAGGTTAGTGTTGGAAGATCCTAACGATGAAGATTCCCATATTGCTCGAGCTAAAGCTGGATTAGACAAAGGTCAAACATTGGTTCAAGTTTGGCATGGGCTGAAACAAACGATTTTGCCACAACGCTATGTTAGGGCTCTGAGAGAGGTCACTAAAGGAAGAAGAGGGGAGATAACATAGACGGCACTACAGTCCCACAAATGGATGCGGTGGTAAAGAGCTGGGATTTGGAGCAGCAGTTCTATGAAGAAAAGAGGAAGAAGGAGAGCACCCCGAAATCAGGACAAAAACCGGGGGGAGTGGAGAAAAGAAATTCAGTGTCCAAACCACCACCTCCTCAGTCACATCAAACACCACAGAGGAATAATCAAAGACCTCCAGCCGGACAATGGAGCTCTCGGCCGAGAGGTCCACCACCTCCACCACCACAATCGCAACCTACACCTGCACCTCGTGGTGGTGGCTATCTCCCTAAAGAGGAGTACGACAAATTAACTCCGGAACAAAGGAAAGCCCTCCAGGAAGTCCGCCAAGCTACAGCGGCGGCTGGAGGGCAACAGAAGTAATGGCTTCGGAGGAGCGGGTCACGCTAGACCATGCCTACTGGGAAGGGGACGATATCTACGCTGATGTGGATGGAGAACCGTACCTGGTAGACACGGGAGCAGAGGTGTCCATGACCCGCAGAAACCTTGTTACCATAGGATACCTATTGATCCAATATGCAAATGGGGCAACGGAGAGAACACCATTTGGAATATGGAAGGGGATAGTTTGGTTAAAAGGCCCCTTTAATTTGATATCAGTCAGAGATTTGAAAGAATTGCATCGGCCCAAAAGACTTCGAACTCTAATAAGACGACGAGTGAAAAAATTACAAGCAAGAGTTGTACGAATGGGTATAACTCCAACTGGGAAGAGTCCGGTAAGCTGGTACAAAGAAGTGGATGTACCGGCTGTCACAGAAGAAAAAATTGAAGAAAGTGATTTCTCTGAAGCAGGGAAAGAGAAATTGAGGGAAATTATCTCCGAAGCTAATGTGGCACGATTTAAAAATGATTGTGGAGATTTGGGGACTAAACACATTCATGTCATCGAAGGAGGAGTACATCCACCAGTGCGACAATATCCCTTGAACCCTGGAGCGGTTGAGGAAATGGATAAAATAGTAAAAGAATTGGAAGCTCTGGGGATCATTCGAGTGGAATTAAATCCGATCACTAACAGCCCCATCCAAGCAGTTAAGAAGCCAGAGTCGGCAGGAGGAGGCTGGAGACCAGTAATCAATTTCAAGGCTCTCAATCGACGAACAATAGCCAATAGAGCGAGTTTGATAAATCCCCAAGGAGCACTGAAAACTCTCCAAATTAAGAAATATAAATCATGCATTGATCTGGCAAATGGATTCTTTTCCCTGCGATTAGCAAAACAGTCACAAGGGAAAACAGCATTCACACATAAAGGGAAAAGCTATGTGTGGCAACGACTACCGCAGGGATACAGAAATTCACCAAATGTTTTCCAAGCAGCAGTAATGGAAATATTGAAAGATCTGGGAGTAACAGTCTATATCGATGATGTGTTTATCGCAGATGATGATGAAAATGAACACCTAATGCGGCTGCAAAAGGTGATACAGAAGCTCACAGAAGCTGGATTAAAACTCAACCTGAAGAAATGTCAGTTTGGACAATTCAAGGTTAACTATTTGGGATTCCAGGTATCATCAGACTTGGGACTCTCAGAAGGATACCGAGAAAAATTGAGTCAGATTAAACCACCTCAATCTGAGAATGACCTACAGAAAATATTGGGACTGTGTAACTATGTGAGAGATCACGTTCCACATTATCAGAAATACGCAAAGCCCCTTTATGCTCGTCTCAAGAAGAAACCTGATGGACAAGAGCAAAAGCAATGGATTTGGACAGCTACAGATCAGGATTGCTTGGAAAAGCTAAAGAAAGCCATTCAAGACGCAGTTAGGCTGGAGCCGCGTAGTCTGACTACTTGTCTGCTAGCCGAAATAAGCTGTGAAGAAGAGGATTCGGTGGTAAAAGTAAGCAATGAAGGAGGGGGTATGGTAACATTGTGGAGCTATACTCTGTCTTCTATTGAAAGAAAATATCCACCAGAAGAAAAAGAACTAGCAGTCCTGGCTAGATATTGGAGTGCGTTAAAAGAACTTGCACAAGGACAGGGAATAAAAGTCATCACTCAAAGCCAAGTCCACCGGTTCCTAAGAAAAGGAACAATTGAAAGTACTAAAGCCACAAATGCCAGATGGGGAAGGTGGGAGGACATCCTGCTAGACCCTGAGCTGGAAATCGGGCCAAACCAGTCGGCGACAAAAAAGTTACCGAAGGAGATGCAACTCCCTGTGGAGCCATACGACTGGACTATGTACACTGATGGATCAAAGAAAGGTACAGACAATGTAGCTCATTGGGGCTATATTCTGAAGTATCAAGATAAGGAGAAATATCGTCGGAAAGGTCAAACGCCAGGGAGTGCCCAAGCTGGAGAAGTTACAGCAATACTGGAAGGACTCTTGGAGTTAAACAAGAGGAAAGTAAAAAAGGCTAAAGTGGTTACAGACAGTCATTACTGCGCACAAGCCCTGAAAGAGGACTTATCCATTTGGGAAGAAAATGGATTCGAGGGAGCTAAGGGGAAGGCTGTAGCTCATATGGATTTATGGAAGAAAATAGCCGAGTTGAGGCTAACAATGGACTTAGATGTTGTACATCAGAAAGCCCATGTAAAAGAAGGAGCACATTGGAGCGGGAACGAAGAAGTGGACCGCTATGTGCAGCTGAGAAAAGTCGTCCTTGTCGGGATCGAGAAGTGGGAACAGACACCCAAGGGAAGGGTAGTTCCAAAAGAGTCCGTGAAAGAAGTGGTGCTGGCCGTACATGAAGCGCTTGGCCATGCAGGCACCATTCCCACACGGAAGGAGCTGGAGAAGCTGCAACTTTGGATTCCGAGAAACCAAGTCTACCGAGTTCTCAAAGACTGTGAAGTATGTGGTCGATACAATGCAGGACGACGAGGACAAAG
Source organism: Thalassophryne amazonica (assembly GCF_902500255.1). NCBI lineage: Eukaryota > Metazoa > Chordata > Actinopteri > Batrachoidiformes > Batrachoididae > Thalassophryne > Thalassophryne amazonica. The sequence goes on from NC_047120.1 coordinate 14,356,553, forward strand.
GGTGGATGGTTTCACCATAAAGAGTACTGTTCCATGGGGATCAGTATGTATGGATGTTGCCGGGCCCATGGGGGTGACCGGTAAGAAAGGAGAAAAGTATCTGTTGGTGCTTGTGGACTCTATGTCAGGCTATGTGACTGTTAAGCCTGTGAGAAAAGCCAACGGCAGCAGTGTGATCAGCATGTTGGATCAAGTGTGTTCAAATCTGGGGATACCTAAGGAGCTGAGAACGGATAATGGAACACATTTCCGTAATGCTCAGGTCGACCAGTGGTGCCAGAAAAATGGAGTAATGAGAATTTACTCGCCCCCATACACCCCACAAGCAAATGGAGTTGTAGAAAGGGCTATTGGACTGGTGAAAAACTGGATCGGAAAAACTGCTAACATGAAGGAGTGGAGTACTAAGGCCCTGGAAATTGGACATGCCCTGAATGACCGCCAACGTGCCGGCAGGCCCACCCCTTCGCAAGAACTGAACCAACGCCCATTTTCGACACCGGAAGTGGGGAGGAGTCAGATTGAAAGGGACAGAGAACCAGAACCAAAGATCCCATTCAAGGTTGGACAGAAGGTGTGGGTGAGAGCACGAGATCACCCAACCAACACTGCTGTTAAACCTAAGTATGAGACCACAGATACGGTAGTGAAGATACTGGATAGTAACACAGTAGAGTTGAAGAGGAAAGGAATCCAAGGAGTGGAGCAGCTGAAGCCAACTCCTAACTAGACGAAACCAGGAGCTAAATATGGCCACAAACACCCAAGAACTTCCACCCTTCGTCAGAATGGCCACTGTCAATGGGGTGGTTGCCTTAAGAAGAACAAGAGAAGGCCTCTGGGCAGGCAGAGCCCTGAGGATTTTATTTCATGCAAAGAAAGGATTTTTATCTGACGAAAAGGAGTTATTACAATGGAAAAGAGTTGAGAATCACTGTGTGATTTGTCGTGGAGACGTACAGCTGACGGTCCAATGGTCGGGACCTGGACTTAGAAAACCCCCAATTCCAAATGGGGCAAAATATGAATTCAAGCAATTACTTCACAAGCCGGTGAAGGTTTTGGATGCACTGGTATGTGGGTTATGCCGACTAACCCACTTGCCAAGAATGGTCTTTTACACCCAGTGGGACTTACGTGGAGACACTGTGGATATGCAGGTGTGTTCATGCTATTGGAATGGACGTGAGATCGAGTATTGCCTGATGTGTAAAGCAAGAACTCATATGGGAAGACTACTGCATGTGGTAAAAGCAGAAGGATGGCAAGTGAGAAGGTTTTTAGACTCTCTGAGGACCTGTCACACCGATGAAACCTGCTGGGCTAATCCTGCAGCAACAACTGAGCCTGATCAGGCTGAGGGGAATCAAGGTGGCGGTGACGTGAGTCCAACGGCCCCAAGTGTGTATCTGATGTTGGACACAACTGGAGCAGGAGGAAGTGACCAAGCTGCAGGAGGTAGTGAACAAAAGCCGTCTTTGTTGCATGAAGCTATACAGCAAAATTGGTCCCAGGGTCCAGAGTACGGACAAGCTTATGACCCTCCAATAGATGCAGTACAAATTCCACTTGTGTTCAGAGTATACAGAGATCCGGAGCGACCCGGATATACAGACATGATGGAAGGACTGACAGATGATCAACAGCAAAAAGCCCAAGAAGAAGGATGGATTGGCCCTTGGGAATTGACAACTTGGGCAAAATTGATAGAGGAAGTTCTAAAAAACCCAGAAATTCTACTGGAAGATGCAGAAGAGGTGCCACAAGAAAAAGGGGGGAGAGAAACCCTCATGTTTTATTTTACCACTGGATTAGACGCCTGGGGAAATAAAGCAGCAAAACCAAAGAAGAAGTCAGCAGTGTATCACGTGACACCCGAGGAGTGGGTGAGGAAGAGGAGGATACAATCTAGAGGGGGAGTGGCTAGCAGAGCGGACACTCCTAGTAGGCCGGACCAAACAATTAAGGTGCGGCTCACAGTGCTGATGGTGTTGGTTCCCTACGTGGGGGTTTATTCTGTCGGAGCACACGTTGAACTCCTGGAGGAACAGCAGCAGTCAGACCAAACGACTCAAGGTGAGGAAAAATCAAGAAAGTCTCAGAATCGCTGGATGTTTCCCTCCATCTTCCGCGGGACAAAGAAGAAGTAAGAAGAAGCGGCTGGTTGCAAAATGTCGCAAGGACCAAGTGTAAATAGAGTACCCGTTATTAATAATCGAGGAAGATTTGGACCCTACATACAACATGTCCTTGGTGCTGAAAACGTATACCTACATTGGCCAGAAAAAGACTTTGAAGAAGAAAACTGGAAACTAGCATCTAAAGGATATTTTGTCTCACACTATGAATATAGAAGAGATGCCGTATTCACAGACACAACAGGACAGAAAATACTTTCTGACCGAGTGCTGAGCGATCGAAGTCTGCGATATTGGTATATATACGGACGCCGAAAGATGTCCCACCCGATTCCAAGTTGTCCAGATACATACCCATGGATATTTAATGTGGTTTACCTACAAATCAAGGGCCTAAGATTCACAGTGAGATGGGGGATTAATTACGTGGAGCCACTCCAAGGAGTCTACGTTGAAATATACCTTAACCAGTACTTGATCTGGACGACAAGCCCCAGCATGAAACGTCAATTGGACAGACGACAGCAAGACCCCAGATATCCCGTATTAGATAACCAGACATTAAATTTGAGAATTGTTGAAAAAACTGTGGACTGTGAGGGCTTCATGCCCCCAACCGTACCACCAATTTTTGAAAACCAACACTTCATCTTCCTCTACAAAAGAGGGATCTGGAACTGTAATCAGGCAATGAAGATTCAGCTTCAAATTGAGCCTACGGATCAAGAGGACAAGCCTACAGTTCCCCTTTATGTGGCCCTAACCCAATCCAGATATTCTGGATATAAGTTTTGGCAGTCTTGGCAAGATTTATGGAGCTATGTACCCCCAAATCGAACACAGAGAGTCCCTGAGGGACCCCTCCCTAAACCTGATAGAGTGATTGTTACGATGTGGAAATGGGCGTGGAGAGGAATGGATTCAGAACTTGAACACCCATCTCCCATCTACACTCATATTATTAAGAGACAACGACTGGCTCCTATGGTGGTGTATCTTGGCAAGAAAAGAAGGAGACCGATGGCAGAGTAACGATTCACTCTGAATCATGCTGCGGACTTTCAAATTGGATGAAAATAATGTAAATAGTCTACGCTCCGGGCCGAAAGGACTTACACCATATTTGGAATTACCCTAGAAGAAAATATGTTTAAACTGGCCGCAAAAGGATTACAAAGAAAAAGGATGGTTGCTGGGAACAGGAGGATACTTTGTAGATAATGACTCATATACAAGAACTGCTGATCTTAAAGCGCCTGGAATATATACTCCTCTAGAACCTATCGTGGAAAAAGTTGGACAACACTGGAATTGCCCCGGGGTCGGATGGAAGTTTTACCCAATTCCCCGGTGTCCAAACATATACCCCTGTATCTTGAACGTGGTGTATATACAGAAAAGGGGCTACAGATTTAAAATAAGATGGGGACCTAATTATGTTGATCCATTACAAGGAATGTATGTGGATATTTGGCTCGGATCTTTCCAGATTTGGACCAGTAGTCCCTACATGTTTAAAAGACTTCAGAAAAAAGAAGCACAATCAGGTTTTTATTTGATTGAGAACCAAACTTTGCCAATATGTACGACAGTACAGTACGCTGACATCGAAAAAGGTGGAAGTATTCCACCTATTAGAAGTGGATGGCGAACCAGAGCACTAGTGGGGCTTTGGCAACCCCCAAAGGCTGTACTGATACGACTTGGCATAAAGTCGGGAAGAGGATTATTTCGAAGATCAACTCCTCTGTACTCTGTGATAGCACAGTATCTCTACAATGGAGCGGCATATTGGAATGCCTATGAGGACATCTTGCACCTACGTAGAGAATTGAATCCTGCATCTTCACAATGTTTCTTCACACCCCAGGGACCACCGCCTGAAATGAAGGAAGTGACAGTTGTCACTTGGCAATGGGCGTGGCGAGGACTGGATATTAGACTCCCGTGGCCATCTCCCTTGTTAAACACTCTTCTTCAGCAACGAGCATCAAGTGTCCCTGGTGAGAGCACGAGACAAACAACAACACCTAAGATCATCTATCTCCGAGATAGAAGAACCACAGGAAGACAACGTGATCACCACGCAACCCCGAAGGATCAACGGCAGACCAAGAGAAAGAGAATCTGGCATAGAAATGCCACTACTGCAACAACCTCGAGGGCAGGAGCCGCTGCCACCAGTACCAAGTGAATTCTACTACGAAAATGTTGGAATAAGGCAGCAGCAACAGCAGCAACAAAGCTGGCCGTGGAAGAAAAAGTGCCTCCAATGTTGGAGTTGGATGGCCCGACTTACAGCATTATTAGTCGGCATTGCTGTACTTCTAGCTATCCTGTACCATTATGGTAGTATGCCCTGGACCTTAACCCATATCAGGGTCCAGTACGCAACAACTAAAACTTTTCAACAGACATGTTGGGGAGTTGAATCAAGAAACACCTACATGATATGGGACCAGAATTCTACAGAAAAATGGGCAAAGATGAAGAACCTAACTCAGCACATGCAGAAGAACAAGTGGCTGCAATACTTGAACAACAGTGGAGAATTTCCAACCGTCACCACCAATCACAACCTGACCACCGGAGCAGAAATCCTTCAAAACCTACAAGTGAGGGAGAAAGAGATTATCGTGGCAACCATCTTACGGTTAAAACAAAAACAGCGAAGAGAAGTAGGCTGCACTTGGATAAGACCTGAACCTGGCGAGCCAGCCTGGTATTGCTCATGGGGATGTAGAGTACTACTGGGCTATCAAGCAGGATATTGGGAAAAAGAAGCTGTTTTTCCAGCATTACCAAGACATGATGTTTGCAGAATGATAATGCCTACCTGGAAACATTGGGGAAATTATAACCTCACCTGTGACAACACCCGCAGCAGAGTGCCGAAAGTGGATACTACATCTACAATAATCCCTCCGTTGAACAACTTTACCGACATAGAAGCAGGAATATCATACTCCAAACCTACCGTCATCTCACCAGAAGGATCGGTGGGATCCACAAAGATATCACCAACCCAGAGAGGAACTAAATTACTCCCTGCATCGCCAACACAAGATACACAGCGAGTATTAGAACCAAAAGTTAAAATTAATGATAATGAAGTTAGAAAGAGATGGAAGGAGCTTAATGATTATTGTGTAAAAGAAAAAATAGCAAAATTAGATAGATGTTATTGGAATCGACCTATTGGATGTAAATCTCAAAATTACATGGTGCTTACACCAGTTACTGATTTGATAGACAGGATTGTTTGGAGACAAATACAAGAAGCAAAACATGATGAATGGCTTAACGACACCTTTCCGTGGGTCTGGAGCGTTTCGCTGAGACACTTCGAGGGGAATTTTCCAAAGGGATACATGTGGACTGGGCATAGTTTGAAAGGTCCATATAAAGCAAATTTTTATGTGCAAAAACTACCAAAACCTGATGAGCTAAGGTCAGTACCTCAGGATGATTTTGACAAAATTGATCAATGCGTGGCGCATAAAATTTATGTAAGCTTACATGAGACAGAATACCATAGTAGTTTGGCTGCAAGTTCTGGTAAATCCCCCCGATGTCCCATAGACCAAATTAAGATAGACAATTGGCTAAGATGGGTATATAACTGTACGAAGTTATTACAGATTCCAACCATTAAGGGGACCCTTCAAGCCTGGAAGGAAGGACTTAAGCGTAGTGAGGACCTTACCTGGTGGGGAATGGAGAAATCTGAGATTGAAGATTGGGTGTTCCCCTGTTTAGATCAAAGTGATAATTATTGGGTTAGATATCAATACATCGCCACGGTCTACTCCAGAGATAGAGATACTTGGTCTGGTTTACTCTGAAGCCCAGATCCTTATGTTACGCCACGGCCATGGAAAATGATTTGTAATGAGCTTAACACTACATGCACAATAAATCTTGCCCGTCAAAATTGTAGAAATGTTCCTGGCTGGGAGGGATATTGTGATGCTTACTATGACGGCGAGTACGACACTTATGGCCATCAAACAGTTTGGGAGAAGAACCGTGCGGGCGAATGGATAAGAGCTTTTCCACCCAACGTTGGCTGTGCCAAGGCTGTCCTGGGACATGGAATGTCGAAAAGGAGGCAAATCCTAGGTCACATAGTGCCATTTGTTGGAGATCCTGTGATAATGCTTGAAGAAGGATATGCTTTCAAGAAAAGTCTGTGTGAAGGGCAAGAAATTGTTGGTTACGAATGGTTGGGGCCCAATCGGATTTACAATAATGGTACATGTGAATCGCCTGTAGAACATTGGCTTAGCTGTGGAGAAGGAAGAAGTCGGCATGAATGTTCTTGGTGGGAAAGAACGCAAATAGTCGCTGGAGAAGCCATCACCGTTTTCGCTGCAGAGACCGGAGAAGTCATCAAAGAAGGTCTCGAAGTAGTGACTGGTTGGATTGGACATTTATTTGGATATCTTTGGCCCTATCTGTTAACCATAATAGGATTAATTATTGCTGCAGTAATTGGATATGTTTTGCTAAAAGGAAGTTTCGCAGCCGCCCTGCGCTTGTGTGGGAGGAGCACACAACACAGTGAAACGGAGCCCCTCCTCCGTTAGGGGAGGAGCTATGGAACCTATAAAGCTCGACGCCGAGACACGCCCTGTTCATTCCGCCGTGGGGAAGCGAAGGAGGAAGAAGCATCTACATAACAGCACACCAACTTAAGAAGATAAGTAAAAAGAATAAGAGAGCACAATGTCCAACAATACTGGCGGCATAACTGACACCATCTTCAAAGTAAGTAGAGTGGAATTTATTGCACTACTATTAATTTGGCTGCTATACTGCTGTGTCGGCCGTTGGGACTTACGACAACCACTACGAATAGTAACGCTACTACATGGATGTGTAAGATTGGCGATCATCAATCTGCACTACGGTCAGAGTGACTTAGGGTTGTCCTTATTCATCACTCATGTCCTCGGTCGCTTTAATCTCCAGTTTGACTGTTGGGGAATATGGCAGTACACATCGATTACAATTTGGATGGTGATAGATATGATAGCAATCTTTTACGCCCCGGCAGTAATAGCTGACATTGTGTGTGAAGCTGTGATGGTCCTGACCCTATTGGCGTACATAGCTACGTTAACTGGAGCCGTACAACGCAAGAAACCCTGGCTCTACAAACTTGGACTAATCATAATTTGGGCCTTAGGATGGGGAATATTATCATCCTTATACTGGCTGTCCATGGTTAGTCAACTACTCCTGCTGTTATGGTTTACGACCTATGATGCTTGCTTCCCGCGTACAGCTTCTTCAGCTACCACGGGAATGGTAACGTCATCACCATCCCAATCTCCTACGGTGATCATGAGGCAGCTCTGGCGTGCATCTGAATAATCCCGACAAACTCTTTTGCTTGCTTGCAATATATTATTAAAAGACTAATGTTTCCTCTTACACTGTAGGGGGATATAAGATGTATTAATTGTCAAGCCACCCTGGAACAAGTGATCTACCTCTGGGAGGTAACACCGACTCTGTGGTGCCCGACGTGTTACAGCAACAGCTTTGCTGTCCAGGTGGCGCGAGGAATAATGGGACGGAAGGATACATCTTTTGTGCCCCAGGTACCAACAGCAACATACCTGAAAATTGAGGCTGAGGCAACCGTGATTTGGCATTCCCTTGTGGTTGATCAAATACGAGCTGACACTGTAGTGTCTTCAGAAGGATATACGTATTGCCCAGTGTTTTCCAAAATGTGGATGTACCCTACGGGAATAAGATTTTCCACATCTCATCTTGCCGATGGCCGGATTGTGGCTATTGGTCCTTCACTACCACCAGTTCCACGTTCATCTCCACAGCACACTGTGGAGGTTGGAGTGCAGACCGAGGATATAAACTGGTGTTTGGAGGCCCTCACGCAGGTGTTCCTGGAGGACCACCTTCAACAGCCCGAGCCTGAGGATATTCACGCTGCAGCTTCACCTCAATTGAAGGATGCATCACCACCACGACCGAATACACCAGTTACCCCGTGTTATACACCTGTAACCCCCGCTTCACCATGTGCACCATCGTTCCATGACGGATTATCATCTCAGGAATATGAGGCAACACCATCTACATCGGATTTACCATCACAAGCATCGCAGATGGAGGAGCAGCCTTCTGACGGCGACAGCAATCTACAGATGGGCGAGGAGGAGTACGTGGTGCTGGACGAGTGTCGTTCAACTCCAGCGCCTCCTGTTCTGTCTCCGATGGTGGATGAGAAAGAAGTGCTCACCCTTCACCCTATCGATGATGACGGGGATGTTTTTATGGAAGTGTAAAAGAGATCGGCAGAGCTTCAAGTCATGGAGGGGGTGTCAAGAAAGATGAGTTTAAGCTTGGTTTCAGCTTGGTTTCATCTTGGAATATAATACGTGCCATTGGATTAATACACACGTTGTTGGAATAAACTGAACAGTGTTTGGTACTTTCCTGGAGTGACTGAGGTCATACCGGACTTTTCCATTGCAGATGGAGAGGCCCACGGGATGAACTCAGTGGTGAAGACGATGGAATATATCTAAGATGATTTTAAAATAACAAAGTATGATCTAATGAAGTATTAATGTGTTAAAAGTAATATCTAAGAATGATTCAAACATAAGTATGATTAAATGAACTATTAATGTAATAACAGAAAGAGTTGATTAGAAAATGTATGTTACAAATAAGTGAAATGAATGATTAAAGTGTTGTTTTTCATAAAGGGTGCAGCTACAGAGAAAAGAGGAACTGAAAGAAGTTGTTTTTGTGCAGAGGCAGAGACAAAAAAGGAAGTTAATGATGTCGCAAGCGAGGCCAGAAGGGCTGAGGAGAAAAACAACTGTTCAGAACATTAAGATGTAATAAGATATGAGATGAATAATAATGAATGAAAATGTTGTATATGATCATATGAATTGTTTTTATGTGAAAAAGAGTTGAAATGAAATGACTGAATATGATTAAAAGTGATTGATGAAACATTATTTAGGAAGCATGAGTTCTCGGAAAAGATGTGTTAAACAGAAAAACAGGAAACCTGCGCAACAGATTTACTGACAATCGGGACATCAGTTATCGTCAGTCAGGAAATGTTCTCCAGATGGCTTCCAGTAAAAGAAGGGGGTAAGGGAGGAGGTTTGGACTCATCATCATCCCCATGGTAACCAAGATCACCTCATCAACAACAAGAGTTTTCGTATAAAAACTGTACAACAACAGGAAACGGGGTTATTCTTCCAGGGAGAGATGCTGTTGTCACTTCTCCGCTGCTACGAGGAGATCACAAGACTTGACCATCTTGTGAGCTGCAATTGGAATCGAGGAGCGAGAGGATTGGAGACATAAGAGATTATTTGAGAGAGTTTTCAACTCCCACTCAGGCCGTCCAGTCACGGAGTAGCAGAGCATTGGAGAATAATCACTGGCCTTAAGTCTGAGTGGGGAAGTTTCAACGTTTTCTCTCTCATGGAACATCACATCTTTCCAGAATGGATTAAATCAACTTTTGGTTGATTGAAGAAGGAATAAACTCTTATGTGGATTTATTTCCTGAAGAATATAAACTCTTGTGTGGATTATTTCCTGAAGGATTACAACATCACAAGGATCGTGGTCAGCTAACAACTAAAAGCTGATGAAGAGGAGACCAAGTTCATCGAACTGGGGATTTTAACATCAAAAAACCTCCTTCCCTCACTCCTAGAAAATTTGTTGAGAAGTTAATCCAGTCCAGTCAGAGTAAGATCAAATAGCATTATTGAATCAAAAACAAAAATCTCTGCCAATCATTATTCTGATTATATTTGAATTACTGTTGTGAAATTATCATCATATAACCGATTTTGATTATGTTGTCAGCACTTGCAAAACCTGCAATAAATTTCCAAGCATGCAGTTAAAGTGTTAAGGCTCGGACATTGGATTTATTGATTCTTCTTAAGGTGTAAAAGTTAAAGTTTTTTGGGTGTATGACATCAAAAAGTGTTCTAAAAGGTTAGTCTGGTTTTTAACGAAATTAACGCATCCTGGGGACTCGCTGTACGAGTCACTAAAATTAAAATCTAGCAACATTCCAAGAGCCCTGATCCATAAGAGGAGAGCTGCCGTTAACGGGCGTGGCCGGCTCGTATCCTGGTTTCAGAAGGAGGCTATTCGACCGGGGTGCGAGATCAGCGTCAGCGGGGTGGACGTCCGGATGGAGGCAGTGAGCGGCTAGACGAATCTCCTCGCCACCAGCTTAAACAGCCTTTGTGCAGCCCCGCCGGGTAATACCCACGGAGACACGAAGGTCGGACCCCAGAGACGGAGAGCTGGTCTTATATGAAGCGGGATCTGACAGTCCTTAAACAGTTTTGTTGGTATAGGATGAAATAAGCAGGTTGTGCTTTTTGTAGACGTTAGGAGTTTCGTCAGCACGCCTAGTGAGATACTATCAAATTCTGTAAATCTAGTTAATACCTCAGTAATGGCACCCACCTCAAAAGCAGGGTGTAGTGGCTGGGTTAAGGGATGCTGGGATAGGTTTAACCTAATGTCTTCTATTTTCTTCTCAAAGTAATCCAAGAAATCCTGTGCTGAAAAGGGAGAACGATTTACAGGTGGTTGTCCATGAAAAATTATTGCCACTGTGTCAGACAAGAACTTTGAATTATGCTTGTTTTTGTTGATCAGATCAGAGTAATAGGCCCGCTTTGTAGCCAGTAGTGCATGCTTATCATCTAAAATAGCATCACGCCACGCGAGGTGGAATACTTCTAATTTGGAACTACGCCAGTTCCGTTCTAAACCTCTAGCCTTCTGCCTGGGGTCACGCAAGTAACTACTGAACCAAGGCTGTATTGGTGTATTTCACTTTGAAGAGTGGGTACTGCCCACAGCTGGACCCATTCTTACGCCCTCTTCCATGGACTCCTTTTATACTCTACCTGTTTCCCTTCCTCTCATGACTGGTGATCATTCATTGGTTTTTGTTGGGCTTCTTCTTATATACTTCCTATTTTTTCTGCTGTTACTTGTTTTGGGATTTTGGAGTTGTGGTGTCTTCTTTCTTCTCTGCTGGTAGTTCTACTTTTATCTTTTCCTCAAATACTGCCTTCTTCCCCCCTGCCCCACCTCTTGTATCTTGAGTAAGCATAGCAGTGTGAGATCCTTTTCTTCTCCTCAATGGACCAATTTACAGTGTTGTAACTTGGCTAATGTATTTTGGCCCTTTGAGGCTGTTGTTGCTGGGCTCCAGAATCAGTAGTTTGATGATCTGGTGGGTTATCCAGCTGAGTACTGGCACAAGAGAGATGTCTACCTGCAGCACTGCTAGAAGTTGTATGAATTATCATGTGTCTGTTCAGGGTGCTCTTTTGACCAAATCGTCGACCACATTCAGAACAGCCAAATTGTTTTTGTCTTTTTTTTTTATTTCTCTTCAATTTCTTTTTTTACAGAGTGCAATGGGCCCCAAACCTGGGGTCTACAGTTGCATCCTAATCATTAATCATTATTGGCATTGTATCCGAGGGCTCTCTTCAAGATGGTAACTGTTCCTTTAACTGCGGATATCTGCACCTCATGGGCACTTGGGTGACCAGGGATTGTCTCAAGATATTTCTTCAGGTTCTTCTTCATAAGCCCTGTTGCTCCCACCACGACTGGTATGATATCAATTTCTTTCAATGACCACGTTATTCGTAGATCATTTTTAAGGTCTTGGTATTTCGTGATTTTCTCCCTCTCAGCTCTATTCAGGCCATAGTCATTGGGGACTGTCACATCAATAATTTTTGCTGTCTTCTCTTGCTTGTTCCAAATGACAATATCAGGTTTTACTGCACCTCCTTCGATATGTCTTCCTGCTGGGATCTCTTTGTCATAAAAGACAGTCACTTTTCCATTGGATGAGACTGGTGCTGGCTCATACTCCCAAACGTGTCCCTCTACTTCCACCTCCAGTTCCTTGCATACTTTCCAATGTAGATACTTACAGATCTTGTTATGCCGGCTTGTGTAATGTCCGTCTGCCATGAGGATCTGACATGCTGATACTAAGTGGTTTACACTCTCAACAGCTGCATGACAGAAACGGCATTGATCATTCTGTGATATTCCTGCCATTTTTTTGAAGCCATTTGTTAATAGTCCTTAATCTTGCGCTCCAACTATAATTCTTTCCCTATCAAAACCAAGTTCTCTGTTTGTAAGCCACCGCATAGATCCTTCTTTGTCTATGTATTCCTTTTCGAGTTCTTCTTGGAATCGGCCAGCCCTTTTGTGCTGTTTCCATCTGTTCATTCGATGTTTTTGTTCTCTTTTGCTGTATTTTTCCCTGGCCTGTCTTGCTAGTGTCGTTGCAGGTGTCAGCTCATTGCTTTCTCTCTCTTGCAAAAGATCTCCGCCAAAGTTTTCTGCCAATTTTATAATAGAGGTCTGTTGTGGCATAGTCTTAATATGATGTTGCATAACCTTTTTCATAACTTCTTCTTGAGAACTCTTTAAGTACTGCCCAATACTTATTATAGATGCTCTATAAGCCTGGTTGATCTCCATAAGACCTAAGCCGCCTTCTCGACGAGGGAGATATATTCTATCCATGCATTGCTTTCTGTATGTAATTTTGTGTAGGGTGAGCATCTTCCTAGTTTTAGTATCTAACTTGTTAAGCTCACACTGTGGCCAGTCTACTATGCCAAAGCCATAGCTCAACACAGGCAATGCAAACTGGTTTATGGCTGTGATCTTGTTCTTTGGTGTCAATTCTGATTTACAGATCTTCTTTAAGCGGTTTAAGTATTCTTGTGTTACTTTCTCTCTCATTTTTTTATGCTCTATTGTAGTGTTTTCTTCAATTCCCAAATATTTGTACGTGGAATCCTCAGCCAAATCTTCAATAGTGTTCCCCTCATTCAACTGTATATTTTCTGTGACCTGCTTCTTACCACCTCTGATTGTACATTTAGAGCACTTATCCAGCCCAAATTCCATACCGATTTCTTTAGAAAACGTATGGACTGCCTCCACTAATCTCCTGAGTCCCCTCTCTGAATCTTCAAATATCTTCAAGTCATCCAAAAACAGAAGGTGGCTCACCACCTGTTTATGTTTTCTTCCTCTACCTCCATCTAAATCATACCCGATGTCAAATTCCTTGAGGATCTTGCTTAATGGATCAATACTAAGACAAAAAAGGAGTGGAGAGAGACTATCTCCATGGAATATCCCTCGCGTCACTTTTATGTCTGGGATTATTATTTTTATTATTATTTGTCTTTTGTTTTTTCATTTATCTTTGATGTCTTTTTAGTAGAATGCAATGGGCCCCAAACCTGGGGTCTAAAGTTGCACCCTAGGCTCTATAGTTATCCTAACCAGATCTGGCATTGTATCCGAGGGCTCTCTTCAAGATGGTGATCGTTCCCTTAATCGCAGACAACTGCACCTCATGTGCACTTGGGTGACCGGGGATTGCCTCAAGGTATTTCTTCAGGTTCTTCTTCATCAGGCCTGTTGCTCCCACCACAACTGGGATGAAATCGATGTCTTTCAATGACCATGTTGTCCTTAGGTCATTTTTCAGGTCTTGGTATTTCGAGATCTTTCCCCTTTCAGCTCGATTCAGGCCGTAGTCATTGGGAACTGTCACATCGATGATTTTGGCTGTTTTCTCTTGCTTGTTCCAGATGACAATATCAGGTTTGATTGCACCTCCTTCAATGTGTCTTCCTGCTGGGATCTCTTTGTCGTAGAAGATCGTTACTTTTCCGTTGGATGAGACTGGTGTTGACTCGTGCTCCCAGACATGTTCTTTGACTTCCATCTCCAGTTCCTTGCAGATCTTCCAGTGGAGATATTGACAGATCTTGTTGTGTCTGGATGTATAATGCCCATCTGCCATGAGGATCTGGCATGCTGAAGTTAGATGGTTTACACTCTCAACAGCTGTATGACAGAATTGGCATTTATCATTCTGTGAGATCCCTGCCATTTTTTTGAAGCCATTTGTTAGACGTCCCTGATCTTGTGCTCCAATCAGAATTCTTTCTCCATCAAAACCAAGTTTTCCATTTTTTAGCCACTGCACTGATCCAACTTTGTCGATGTATTCCTTTTCGAGTTCTTCTTGGAAACGTCCGGCTCTTTTGTGCTGTTTCCATCTTTCCACTCGATGTTTTCCTTCTCTTTTGCTGTATTGTTCTCTGGTTTGTCTTGCAAGTTTTGTTGCAGGCATGAGACTGTTGCTTTTTCTCTCTTGTAGAAGTTCTCCGCCAAAGTTTTTTGCCAGTTTAGTGATTGAGGTCCGTTCAGTTATGGCCTCGTGGTGTTGTGTGACCGTTTTTATGATTTCTTCTTCAGAGCTCTTTAAGTACTGTCCAATACTTATTATCGATGCTCTGTAGGCCTGGTTGATTTCAGTGAGACCCATACCGCCTTCTCTGCGAGGGAGATATATTCTGTCCATGCACTGATTTCTGTATGTGATTTTGTGGAGGGTGAGCATTTTCCTGGTTTTTTAGCTCCTATCATCCAATTGTATGTTTTCGGTTTTTTTTTTTTTACCTTTTGTCATTGTGCATTTTGAGCATTTATCCAGTCCAAATTCAATGCCAATGTCTTTTGAGAACTTACGGGCAGTTTCCACGAGCTGAGTCAATCAATCAATCAATCAATTTTTTTTATATAGCGCCAAATCACAACAAACAGTTGCCCCAAGGCGCTTTATATTGTAAGGCAAGGCCATACAATAATTATGTAAAACCCCAACGGTCAAAACGACCCCCTGTGAGCAAGCACTTGGCTACAGTGGGAAGGAAAAACTCCCTTTTAACAGGAAGAAACCTCCAGCAGAACCAGGCTCAGGGAGGGGCAGTCTTCTGCTGGGACTGGTTGGGGCTGAGGGAGAGAACCAGGAAAAAGACATGCTGTGGAGGGGAGCAGAGATCGATCACTAATGATTAAATGCAGAGTGGTGCATACAGAGCAAAAAGAGAAAGAAACAGTGCATCATGGGAACCCCCCAGCAGTCTACGTCTATAGCAGCATAAGTAAGGGATGGTTCAGGGTCACCTGATCCAGCCCTAACTATAAGCTTTAGCAAAAAGGAAAGTTTTAAGCCTAATCTTAAAAGTAGAGAGGGTGTCTGTCTCCCTGATCTGAATTGGGAGCTGGTTCCACAGGCGAGGAGCCTGAAAGCTGAAGGCTCTGCCTCCCATTCTACTCTTACAAACCCTAGGAACTACAAGTAAGCCTGCAGTCTGAGAGCGAAGCGCTCTATTGGGGTGATATGGTACTACGAGGTCCCTAAGATAAGATGGGACCTGATTATTCAAAACCTTATAAGTAAGAAGAAGAATTTTAAATTCTATTCTAGAATTAACAGGAAACCAATGAAGAGAGGCCAATATGGGTGAGATATGCTCTCTCCTTCTAGTCCCCGTCAGTACTCTAGCTGCAGCATTTTGAATTAACTGAAGGCTTTTTAGGGAACTTTTAGGACAACCTGATAATAATGAATTATAATAGTCCAGCCTAGAGGAAATAAATGCATGAATTCGTTTTTCAGCATCACTCTGAGACAAGACCTTTCTGATTTTAGAGATATTGCGTAAATGCAAAAAAGCAGTCCTACATATTTGTTTAATATGCGCTTTGAATGACATATCCTGATCAAAAATGACTCCAAGATTTCTCACAGTATTACTAGAGGTCAGGGTAATGCCATCCAGAGTAAGGATCTGGTTAGACACCATGAGTTTAAAAGCAGGAAATTAGAGGTCATCCATGTCTTTATGTCTGTAAGACAATCCTGCAGTTTAGCTAATTGGTGTGTGTCCTCTGGCTTCATGGATAGATAAAGCTGGGTATCATCTGCGTAACAATGAAAATTTAAGCAATACCGTCTAATAATACTGCCTAAGGGAAGCATGTATAAAGTGAATAAAATTGGTCCTAGCACAGAACCTTGTGGAACTCCATAATTAACTTTAGTCTGTGAAGAAGATTCCCCATTTACATGAACAAATTGTAATCTATTAGACAAATATGATTCAAACCACCGCAGCGCAGTGCCTTTAATACCTATGGCATGCTCTAATCTCTGTAATAAAATTTTATGGTCAACAGTATCAAAAGCAGCACTGAGGTCCAACAGAACAAGCACAGAGACGAGTCCACTGTCCGAGGCCATAAGAAGATCATTTGTAACCTTCACTAATGCTGTTTCTGTACTATGATGAATTCTAAAACCTGACTGAAACTCTTCAAATAGACCATTCCTCTGCAGATGATTAGTTAGCTGTTTTACAACTACCCTTTCAAGAATTTTTGAGAGAAAAGGAAGGTTGGAGATTGGCCTATAATTAGCTAAGATAGCTGGGTCAAGTGATGGCTTTTTAAGTAATGGTTTAATTACTGCCACCTTAAAAGCCTGTGGTACATAGCCAACTAACAAAGATAGATTGATCATATTTAAGATCAAAGCATTAAATAATGGTAGGGCTTCCTTGAGCAGCCTGGTAGGAATGGGGTCTAATAAACATGTTGATGGTTTGGATGAAGTAACTAATGAAAATAACTCAGAACAATCGGAGAGAAAGAGTCTAACCAAATACCGGCATCACTGAAAGCAGCCAAAGATAACGATACGTCTTTGGGATGGTTATGAGTAATTTTTTCTCTAATAGTTAAAATTTTGTTAGCAAAGAAAGTCATGAAGTCATTACTAGTTAAAGTTAATGGAATACTCAGCTCAATAGAGCTCTGACTCTTTGTTAGCCTGGCTACAGTGCTGAAAAGAAACCTGGGGTTGTTCTTATTTTCTTCAATTAGTGATGAGTAGAAAGATGTCCTAGCTTTACGGAGGGCTTTTTTTTATAGAGCAACAGACTCTTTTTCCAGGCTAAGTGAAGATCTTCTAAATTAGTGAGACGCCATTTCCTCTCCAACTTACGGGTTATCTGCTTTAAGCTGCGAGTTTGTGAGTTATACCACGGAGTCAGGCACTTCTGATTTAAAGCTCTCTTTTTCAGAGGAGCTACAGTATCCAAAGTTGTCTTCAATGAGGATGTAAAACTATTGACGAGATACTCTATCTCCCTTACAGAGTTTAGGTAGCTACTCTGCACTGTGTTGGTATATGGCATTAGAGAACATAAAGAAGGAATCATATCCTTAAACCTAGTTACAGCGCTTTCTGAAAGACTTCTAGTGTAATGAAACTTATTCCCCACTGCTGGGTAGTCCATCAGAGTAAATGTAAATGTTATTAAGAAATGATCAGACAGAAGGGAGTTTTCAGGGAATACTGTTAAGTCTTCTATTTCCATACCATAAGTCAGAACAAGATCTAAGATATGATTAAAGTGGTGGGTGGACTCATTTACTTTTTGAGCAAAGCCAATATAGTCTAATAATAGATTAAATGCAGTGTTGAGGCTGTCATTCTCAGCATCTGTGTGGATGTTAAAATCGCCCACTATAATTATCTTATCTGAGCTAAGCACTAAGTCAGACAAAAGGTCTGAAAATTCACAGAGAAACTCACAGTAACGACCAGGTGGACGATAGATAATAACAAATAAAACTGGTTTTTGGGACTTCCAATTTGGATGGACAAGACTAAGAGACAAGCTTTCAAATGAATTAAAGCTCTGTCTGGGTTTTTGATTAATTAATAAGCTGGAATGGAAGATTGCTGCTAATCCTCCTCCTCGGCCCGTGCTACGAGCATTCTGACAGTTAGTGTGACTCGGGGGTGTTGACTCATTTAAACTAACATATTCATCCTGCTGTAACCAGGTTTGTGTTAGGCAGAATAAATCAATATGTTGATCAATTATTATATCATTTACCAACAGGGACTTAGAAGAGAGAGACCTAATGTTTAATAGACCACATTTAACTGTTTTAGTCTGTGGTGCAGTTGAAGGTGCTATATTATTTTTTCTTTTTGAATTTTTATGCTTAAATAGATTTTTGCTGGTTGTTGGTGGTCTGGGAGCAGGCACCGTCTCTACGGGGATGGGGTAATGAGGGGATGGCAGGGGGAGAGAAGCTGCAGAGAGGTGTGTAAGACTACAACTCTGCTTCCTGGTCCCAACCCTGGATAGTCACGGTTTGGAGGATTTAAGAAAATTGGCCAGATTTCTAGAAATGAGAGCTGCTCCATCCAAAGTGGGATGGATGCCGTCTCTCCTAACAAGACCAGGTTTTCCCCAGAAGCTTTGCCAATTATCTATGAAGCCCACCTCATTTTTTGGACACCACTCAGACAGCCAGCAATTCAAGGAGAACAGGCGGCTAAACATGTCACTCCCGGTCCGATTGGGGAGGGGCCCAGAGAAAACTACAGAGTCCGACATTGTTTTTGCAAAGTTACACACCGATTTAATGTTAATTTTAGTGACCTCCGATTGGCGTAACCGGGTGTCATTACTGCTGACGTGAATTACAATCTTACCAAATTTACGCTTAGCCTTAGCCAGCAGTTTCAAATTTCCTTCAATGTCGCCTGCTCTGGCCCCCGGAAGACAATTGACTATGGTTGCTGGTGTCGCTAACTTCACATTTCTCAAAATAGAGTCGCCAATAACCAGAGTTTGATCCTCGGCGGGTGTGTCGTCGAGTGGGGAAAAACGGTTAGAAATGTGAACGGGTTGGCGTGTACACGGGGCTTCTGTTTAGAACTACGCTTCCTCCTCACAGTCACCCAGTCAGCCTGCTTGGGATCTGCCAGGGGGGAACTAATGGCGGCTAAGCTACCTTGGTCCGCACCGACTACAGGGGCCTGGCTAGCTGTAGAATTTTCCACGGTGCGGAGCCGAGTCTCCAATTCGCCCAGCCTGGCCTCCAAAGCTACGAATAAGCTACACTTATTACAAGTACCATTACTGCTAAAGGAGGCCGAGGAATAACTAAACATTTCACACCCAGAGCAGAAAAGTGTGGGAGAGACAGGAGAAGCCGCCATGCTAAATCGGCTAAGAGCTAGTAGCTACGCTAACCTAGCGGATTCCTAAAAACACGCAAAGTGAATAATTTAGAGGTGATTCAGCAGAAGGAGTGCTTTAGTTAAGGCACGTAAAGATTACACTGGGAAACAAATCGTAATCTAGATAACTAGATCAATCTAACTGCGCAGATTAAACAGCTAACAGATACAGAAAAACACCGCTGTGCTCCGGAACAGGAAGTGATACAATACCGCAGTGAGAGCCAACCACCAGTAGAGGCAAGCAAGGAGTGAGTCCGTTTTTTGTGTTGGCATAGATTTTCAAATCGTCCATGAACAACAGATGGTTCATAAGTTTTTGGTTTTCCTTTCCTTTGTCTTTACTTAAGTCATATCCGATGTCTTGCTCCTTCAGGATCTTGCTGAGCGGGTCCATGATTAAGCAGAATAAGAGAGGTGAAAGGCTGTCTCCCTGAAGTATCCCTCTCTGAACTCGTACGTCTGGGATTGTTATTTGTACCTCTGTGTGACTGAGGGTGATGGTGGTGTTCCACTTGTTCATTTGTGCTCTCAGGAAAGATCTTATTTCCTCATTGATGTTGTAGAGTTCTAAGCACCTCATGATCCAGGAGTGTGGTACACTGTCAAATGCCTTTTTGTAATCAATCCAAGCCATGCTGAGGTTCCTCTGCCTTGTTTTGCAGTCCTCCAGGATAACTTTGTCTGTCAGTAACTGGTCTTTAGCTCCTAATCTTCTTTTGGAACATCCTTTCTGTTCATTTTCCAGGTAGCCACCAGTGTCAAGATGTTCATAAATGCCATCAGTTATGATTCCTGTCAGCCATTTGTACGTTGTTGTTAGGCAGCAGATGGGTCTGTACTTGTTGGGAAGCTGTGTATCCTTGGTCTTTGGAATTAGGCTTGTGTTCCCTGTCGTTAGCCAGTCTGGTGTGTCCTCTTCTCCGTTCAATATTTTTGTGAAAGCCACAGCATAATGTTGGTGTAATGCTGTCAGTCTTTTCAGCCAAAAATTTGGAATTTTGTCAATGCCAGGTGCCTTGAAGTTACTGTATTCACTCATTTTCTTTCTGATCTCTTCTTCATTGATTACAACTGCTGGCATTTGTTGTTTGTCTTTGTTTTTCTGTTGTATTTTTTCAATCCACTCAGCCTCTTGGTGTTGTTTTGGGTCTTCAAAGAGTGGTCTCCGGAATTTTTCAATTTCCTCTCTCTCAGGTGGCTGTTGTACTTCTATTATGTCGTTTGCCAGCTTTCTGTACACTAGTCTGGGGTTTGTTGCAAATAGTTTGTTTATCTGTTTTGCTTGTATTTTCTTGTCTTTGTTCCTAATTTGTGCTGCGAAAGCTTTTACTAAGGCTTGATGTTCAGCCAGCCTTCCACCTAGCAGTTTGTCTTCAACATTGTATTTTCTTTTAATGCGAATAATTTTTTTAAGAAGATTCTTTTTGTGGTTCTTGTTTCCCAAAAATGTGGCCATTTGGGAGATCTCTGCTCTTAGTAATTTCTTGTAATTTCTTTTTCCATCATGGCATGGTATTCTTTTTCTTATTTGTGGTACTGTTTCTCTCCAAATCTTGTGGGGCTAATTTACTTTGTATGTACCATGCCACTCCATAATTTACAGAGTTTAACTCTGTCAATGTGGCTCCTTTTGGGACCAGTTTGGTCAGTCCTATGTTAACTTTTTGAAGGATATTTTTGAATTTTTTATTCTCCTTTAGTTTAGTCAGCTTTGGACGCTCTTTCATGTCCATTTTCTTGTTTCTTCAATCTTATTTGCCAATTCCTCTTCTAGTTCCTGCTGTTCTGGGTCTGTGTGCACCTGTATATTATTTTGTAGATGAGCTGGTGAGTTGCTCGTTTTTCAGGGGGCAATGAGTTGTTCATTTTTTCGGGGGGCAGTGAGTTGCTCGTTTTTTCGGGGGGCAGTGAGTTGCTCGTTTTTTCGGGGGGCAGTGAGTTCGTTTTTTCAGGAGGCAGTAAATGGTTCGGTTTTTCGGGAGGCAGTGAATGGTTTGTTTTTTCGGGGGGCAGTGGATGGTTTGTTTTTTCAGGGATGTACTTTTTTGAGGGCAATAATTTTTTGGTGGTGTAATGGGTTGCGTCAGAGGGCAGATGCCGTCTCTTATCATTTTCTCAACCTCCTGTTGCATCGTTTTTATTTCATTATCTGAGAAATGTTTTTGTTTGATAAAGTTTGATTTTTGGGTTGTGAGATTCTTACAAGTAATGTCTTTCTTACTTGGGCAGTGGTGGTGGAATATTTTTTGCCATTCTTTGGATGTCTTTGTCTGATTTTTGGGGTATTTTATTTTGGCATATTCCTTTGCCCACAACAGTATCCACTCTTCCTCCCTCTTCCACTGACTCCTTTTAAACTGGAGCTGCTTCCCTTTATCCAGCAACTGATAGTCTTTTATTGCTTCCTTTTGGGCTTCTTCTTTTATTTTTTTTATTTCCTCAGTCGTCAGATATTTTGCGATCTGTGAGGCGATCAATTCCAGTTTTGCGGTTGTGGTGGCTTCTTTCTTTTGTGTAGGTAAATCCGCTTCTTTTATGCTTCTTTTCTTTTGTCTTTTGTTTTTTCATTTATCTTTGATGTTTTTTTAGTAGAATGCAATGGGTCCCAAACCTGGGGTCTAAAGTTGCATCCTAGGTTCTATAGTTATCTTAACCAGATCTGGCATTGTATCCAAGGGCTCTCTTCAAGATGGTGATCGTTCCCTTAATCGCAGACAACTGCACCTCATGTGCACTTGGGTGACCGGGGATTGCCTCAAGGTATTTCTTCAGGTTCTTCTTCATCAGGCCTGTTGCTCCTACCACAACTGGAATGATATCGATGTCTTTCAATGACCATGTTGTTCTTAGGTCATTTTTTAGGTCTTGGTATTTTGAGATCTTTCCCCTTTCAGCTCGATTCAGGCCGTAATCATTGGGGACTGTCACATCAATGATTTTGGCTGTTTTCTCTTGCTTGTTCCAGATGACAATATCAGGTTGTATGACTTATCATGTGTCTATTTAGGTGGCTCTTTCGTCCAAATCTTTGACAACATTCAGAACAGCCAAATTGTTTTTGTCTTTTGTTTTTTCATTTATCTTTGATGTCTTTTTAGTAGAATGCAACTACCACAACTGGAATGATATCGATGTCTTTATGAATTATCATGTGTGTGTTCAGGTTGCACTTTCGTCCAAATCTTCGACCACATTCAGAACAGCCAAATGGTTTTTGTCCTGAATGAATTATCATATGTTGGTTCAGATAGCTCTTTTGTCCAAATCTTTGACCACACTCAGAACAGCCAAATGATTTTTGTAATGTATGAATTTTTCCAGGTTTGTTTTGAGTTCCCTTCCTATCCTGTCTTTTACTCAGATCAGAACTGCTAAATGGTTTTCTGCTTGGTTGCCTCTCCTTTTGTTGCTCTGAGTTCTTCATGTGACCAGACGCTTTTCCATATTTAGAGCCTTTAAATTGTTTCTCATCAGTGTTGCCCGATTGAACAATACTGGTATTTTTTTGACAGTTAAAACTTGACCGAAGTTCTCTGATCTGTTTCCAGTCATAACTGTCATCAGTCTCAGTTCCAGAACTGTCTGAACCCCAGCCACTGGTTTCTGGTTGTAAATGACTATTTGGACCTGAGTTGCTTGCTGGCTGTGGTCCTCCATCGTCCTCTCCATCAACTTCTGCTGTCAGTGTTCTGTGTACAGATGAGCTGCTGGCTACAGGCTCAGCCTCTGTGCTCTCATCACTTCGGCTTTGGTGAAACTGTGACAACTCTGGTTTTTCATCATCATTTTCACTCTTCACAGGGACGGCAGTGAACCCAAACTTGGTGAGATCTGCCTCCTCCAGCTGCTCGAATTTCTGATGAAAACCAGGAGGTTTGATTACAGCCATTCTGACTTCCCTTTGCTGGATTGATGTGATTCGAAGAGCAGATTTCTCGGTTTTGCTCCTGATATATAAGACTCTAAAGGGTCATGAACTCAACTATGTTGCTGATCATGTTTGGCCTGATGTCCCTTCTTGTGTCCTTGGATGCAAACTAAGTCTGTGTCCATAAGGTTAAAAAGAAAAACCTTTTCTCTGAAGACTTTTCTTGCCATAGCAAGAGAAGCCTTCACAGCCTTTTCTTGCTATGCTCACACCTTGTGGAAGAAATTGCCTGCTGGCATTTGTAAGGAAACTTCAAGACTATGCTTAAAGCACATTTATTTTCTATTGCCTTTATGGCTTTTATCTTCTTTTCATTATTCTTGTTCTACTTATTTTTTGTGGTTTTGTTCTCCCAAAAGAACAAAACCACATTGTGACACCATTTTTTCTACAAGAAGATCAGGGCTGGGGGACCCTGTGTGCCCAGATGGAACCTACCCTGCGGGCTATGTTCTGGATGCCTGGGAGACATGGCGAGTCGCATGCTTAACACCATTCTCTGTGGAGGACATCGAGGATTTATTTATATTTGGTTTCATAGTAGGAGGGCTGGTACTTATTGGCTTATGTGCTGCCCTGACCTACCAGAAAATTGGCAAGACAGCTGCCGCCAAAACCACGACCCCTCACTTGTCCGCCATGATTAATGAGTTGGGCAAGGTGATGCATTCTCAGTCTGCATTAACCCTTGAACTCAGATGCAAATTGGATAACATCTCAGAGCAAATGTGCACCTTGCAGTGGAAGACTTCAGAGACTGGGGAATATTCATAACTGGGATCTGGATTGTTCATGTGAGACTGTAAAAGTGTTGTTCACTGCTCAACCACAAATACGCCAGGCTTATCAGACTCTGAAGGACAAAATGCCCTGTTGTTTTCCTCCAGAAGAATCTCTATGGCCTTGGTGAACATTCAGCTGCCTCCTTATCTTCTCTAACTCCAGTACACAAGGACAGAAACTGACTCACACATGGACAAAGACTGAAAGCATGACACCCCCCCCCCCCCCACCTCCGTTCCTGCTCCCATCACACACCCCATCCCGGCCACTGCTCATATCACCCCTTTTCCCCTCCGGGGGCTGCGCAATTTTAGCTGCAGCAGGTCCTGGTTCCCCCCAAGCTGGAGGCGGCGCGACTCATATTGCTGCGGCTACCACACACTCACATCGCCTCAATTCGGAAAATGGACTGTTTCAAGTTTAGTGCACATAAACGATGTCAAATGTATATGTGTTGTCTTAATTCTGATGTGTGCCATTATTATGGTAAACAAGCAATAATTGTGGATTAATTGCTGTATCTTGTCTGTGGCAATTTGAGTGTGGACGTAATCTGGTTGTTACGGCACTTGTAATGACAATGACAATAAATCTCATCCATCCATTCATCCATTCTTACTTTGCCCTGTGACAGACTGTTTACGATGAGTGAGTGAGTGTTCCTACTTTTGGGACTGGGGATTTTTGTTTAACCCCCTTGAGTCGATTGACACGACTCTGTGCAATAGTCACATGACCGAATTAAGTGGCCCTCTCATCAAATCCACCAGTCTCTGAGTCTTCGTTTGAATGTGTGCTGAACGTGTGGACTTCAAAGTATGTACCAGATTTTAAATTCTGTTGATAGACCTAGTATAACTTGAATTATGATTAATAAATTCCGTTATGTCTTTTGCTGAATATTATGGTAATTTTTGGAGCCCGTATTTTTAGAAAGGTGAAACAAAAGGGAGTCTCATTTCCTGGTTTAGCTCTGTCTTGCTGCAGGAGAGGCAGAGAACAAAACCACGCCTTCCCCATCATCACTGGTGGAAAAAAAAAATGCAAGACCTAAGCCAATTGAAATGACCAACCCCACGAGGGTTGATCACCAACTCACGTGGTTTGTTCGTTGAGGACATTGGTGTCAAAATGCCACCAAATGCTGACACAAGTACCAACACTGCCTGCAGGTGGACAAAAGGAGGAGTGACACTCCTGTGGGTGAGGCCTGTGTCCAATCTGTCATGTTTTGGACAGGAATTGCTTTTTTAGTGGCACAAATAATTTGTGTGGCATGTTATTGTTTTGTAAACAGTTGTACAAAAAAATGCCTGAAGCATTTCTTGCATTAAAAATAGTTTGTAAAACATCCATCCATCCATTTTCTTCCGCTTCATCCGAGGTCGGGTCACGGGGGCAGCAGCTCAAGCAAAGTCGCCCAGACCTCCCGATCCCCACACACCTCCCCCAGCTCCTCCGAGGGAACCCCGAGGCGTTCCCAAGCCAGATGCGAGACGTAGTCCCTCCAGCGTTTCCTGGGTCTTCCCCGGGGCCTCCTCCTGATGGGACATGCCCGGAACACCTCTCCAGCGAGGCATCCAGGGGGCATCCGAAAAGCATGCGCGAGCCATGTCAGCTGGCTCCTTTCGACGTGGCTCGACTCCGAGCTCTTCCCGAGTGACCGAGCTCCTCACCCTATCTCTAAGGGAGCGCCCAACCACCCTGTGGAGGAAACTCATCTCGGCCGCTTGTACTCGCGATCTTGTTCTTTCGGCCATCCACCAAATCTCATGACCGTAGGTGAGGGTCAGAACATAGATCAATCAATAAATCGAAAGCTTTGCGCCCCTGCTCAGCTCTCTCTTCACCACGACAGTCAGATACAGCGACCGCATCACTGCAGATGCTGCACCGATCCGCCTGTCGATCTCATGCTCCACCAGTCCCTCTCTCGTGAACAAGACCCCGAGATACTTAAACTCCTCCACTTGAGGCAAGGACACTCCACCGACCTGAAGAGGGCTAAGCACCTTTTTCGGGTCGAGAACCATGGCCTTGGATTTGGAGGTGCTGATTTTCATCCTGGATGCTTCACACTTGGCTGTGAACCGATCCAGTGCACGCTGAAGGTCCTGATTTGACGAAGCCAACAGAACCACATCGTCCGCAAACACCTAGAGCTAGCACACATGGGACAGTGGTAAGGAAAAACTCCCTCTGATGATTTGCGGAAGAAACCTCAAGCAGACCAGACTGAAAGCGGTGACCCTCCGCTTGGGCCATGCTACCGACACAATTTACAAAACAAATAAAACAAAACGAACATACAGGAAATTTTGCTGGTACACAGGACAGGAGGGTTGCAAAAGCAAACACCGCTCCCATCTCTGGATGGAGCCGCACCTCAAACAGAGAGAAAAAACAGAATCAGGCATCAGAAAGACAATAAATACAGTATCATTTGTCAGCATTAAGCAACACTGAAAAACAGAAGAAATACTAAGGTGATCACTGGCCACTAGCCCTAAGCTTCAAGAAAAGACCCAGAATTTAGATAAAGTTGAGGCCGCAGCCCGCTCCATTTCCAAATAAAATGAACTGAAAGAGTAAAAAGCGTAATAAGAGTGAAAGCACATCCACGACACACCGAGTTGTGTTCTCCTCCACAGCTGCAACATTTCAGTTTGTCTCCTTCTCCACATTTTCTGTCTTCATGTCCTCCTGATCACCTCACACGTCTTTTCTTCTCTTTGTATGACGGAGGCCAGCAGGAGGCGCTGTGCAGTAGTAGCCAGTAAGCCTCACTCCCCAACAGCTAAAAAGGATTCAGTTTGAACCTTCTGGTTAAAGCAGGGGTCAGCAACCTTTACTGTCAAAAGCGTCTTCCACAAATAAAATTCTTCTGGAGCCACAAAACATATTTGACCTTTAAAATGAATGAATAAAGACAACACAGCTTATAAAGGTTTTTCCATATACAGTTTAACTATATAGACAATGACTCACAATGATCCTGACATTTTCTTTGACTTCCATTTACTGCAGACTGTATAAAACCAACAAATTTCATGTTTTGTGTGGTCAGCTTCATTTTATTTGTTAATATACATGATTCCTACATTTAAGGCCTCCAACATACTGCAAAAAATAAAAAATACGTTTTGGACAGGGCAGTTTATTCTAAATGTAAGAATGAATTAACCATTTTTACAGCCAGGTTTTCTTGATAAATGTCAGGGGATGAAAACATGAACATTTCCAACTCACTGAACATTTTTTGACTTAATTTCCATCAATCATTGAGAAATACAAACAGTGTGGTACTTTATGGTAAATCTGTGTCAGGTAGGCAGTTCTCAAAATTTAAATGTCCATGCTGGAAGGAGATGAGTGAGGGAAGCCACCAAGACACAATTCTGGAAGAATTTTTGGCTTCTGCGGGTGTGAGTGGAACTGGGAATAGTACAACATTTCTATTTTTATTTTCATTTTATATGTCATCCCAACTTTTTCTGATTTGTGGTTGTTTTGTTTTGCATTTCTGAAATTACAGAACTGCTATAAAGAAGTGTTAACAATTTACTGTTTAAAAAAAAATAAAACTTTATAGAACAAATGTAAACACCAAACTCTGATAAAGAAGAAAATTAATACATGGACATGTGCAAGAAAATCTTTATATAAACTGAACAGAACAATGCAGGCTGATTTGACTCCCCATGTTATTTGAAAATAAGTAAGAATAAAATTAAAGGTAAGTTAATTTTGTCAGGGGTTATCTGTTTTTATTTCTTTCTTTTGATCTGTTTATTTTTCATATGTCATTGATTTTGGTTTGTTTATTCTCGTGCTGGGTTCTTCTGCTTGGGTTTGTCCGTCTCTGCTTCTCTTGTCTGTTTCTTGGTACTTGGTGATGGGTGTTTCCCTTTCTCTGGTCACGCTCTGGTTCTGGTGTTTTCTATGCACACCTGTTCCTGATTACCACCTGGGGTTATATAAGATCACTGGGTGTGTTAGTTCCTCGCCAATTTGTCATGCCTTGTGCCTTCATTCCAGCTCTGTACCTGCCTCCTTGTGTGTTCCTGACTTCCGGCCTGTTGCCTTGACCACAGCTTATTGCCTGATGATTTTTGTACTGTTGCTTTTCTTTGACTGCTGACTCATATACCGACCTCTGCATTCCACTTCAGTAAAGCCTGAAAAACCAGAGCTGTTTGTTCGAACCGTGCATTTGTGTCCAGCAATTCCTGACCATCCAGCCTAATAACTTTGAAATAAAAAAACTGCAGCCTAATAACTTTGAAAAATAACATAAAAATCAGCACCTTGTATTTTTATTCTGACTGGAGTACATTTTAGTGTGATGAAGTCATCCTGTTTCTTTCTCCTCAGTCACATTTTGTGCTTGAATATAAAACACAACTACATTAAGCTCAAGATGAAAAATAAATATTTTTGGAAAATAACAGTCTATTAAAGTTCAGTTTTCAATTGCTTTTTGTGATTTCTGCTTCTGAACATCACTGCAGAGTTTCTCCACATCAGGTTTTTTCTTTTAAATGCACGTATGCATTATTTTCATTCAGTGCATTTATATGGTCTCATTTTTAAAGAATTTTGACCATTTGTTTCATCTTGTCAACTCCTAAATTCAGTATAATTGTCACAGACATGCGCACATGGTGTGAACAGGACAGTACAGTCAGTACTGCACCAGTAGTGGAAGAGTAGCCAGAAATAAGGCGGCTCCACAGTATTGCAATTTTCTTAACATGTTGCTTCACACTTGGGTTAAAATCCTCCCTCTCTGCCCTGCACTTGCTGTCTCACGTGCACTGATGTTCTCACTCTCACTCTGCAAAATGTAGCATCTGAGTCCAAAGTTCTCACCTTCATGAAGATACTCCATGTGATTGGTTGCCTACAAAGTTCCCAGCATGCAGCAGGATTCCTGACACAGACGCCATCTCACACCTCGTCTACTGCAGCACCTTGCTGACAGGTTAAATACCATGAACATCCAAACACATCACACCTTCACACCACCTTTTAGTCCAAATCATCTGACACACTGAGCCACCTTTTTTTTAACAGAATGCAACAAGCCTCAGACCCGGGGTCTATAGTTGCATCCTAAAAATTACTGGCATTGTGTCCAAGGGCTCTCTTCAAGATGGTGACCATAACCGTGAATAATTTCATAGGTTAGTAACAGAACCTTAAAATCTGATCTCACAGGGACAGGAAGCCAGTGAAGAGATGCCAAAATGGGAGTGATGTGGTAAAACTTTCTGCTTTCTGTCAAAAGTCTGTCAGCAGCATTTTGAACCAATTGGAGGCCCGTAATGCTGGACAGCAGTAAACCAGAAAATAAAACATTGCAGTAGTCCAATTGAGAATAAACAAATGCATGAATCAGGGTCTTAGCATCAGCCATAGACAGGATGGGACGAATCTCTGCTATATTTTGCAGGTGGAAGAAAGCAGTCCTCGAAATATCTCCAACATGGAGGTCAAAGGACAATGTAGCATCAAAAAAGTACCCCAAGGTTCCTCACTTTGTCAGTGTGATGCATGACACATGAACCTAGGCCAAGCGTTGCTGATGTCTCCCAAGAACCATCATTTCAGTCGTGTCAGGGTTTAAAAGTAGGAAATTGCTAGACATCCAGCTTTTCATTGATGCAATCCTCTAAGGATTTTATGTGGATGAGATTACCAGCAGTTATCTCCAAGTATAGCTGAGTATCATCAACATAGCAATGATTGGTAATTCCAAAATGCCACAATATGTGCCCAAGGGGTGCTATATAAAGGGAGAAAAGCAGGGGGCCTAAGACTGGTCAGGTACGATGTCAACCATGCAAGGGCATTCTCAATAATTCAGTAAGAGAAGCTGTGGATAAGTCAGCAGGGAGAGCAGCTCCAGCAGCTCGAGGAGGCAGATCTCACCAAGTTTGGTTTCACTGCTGTCCCTGTGAAGAGTGAAAATGATGATGAAAAACCAGAGTCATCACAGCTTCATCAAATCCGAAGTGATGAGAGCATAGAGGCTGAGCCTGTATCCAGCAGATCATCTGTACACAGAACACTGACAGCAGAAGCTGATGGAGATGACGATGGAGGACCACAACCAGCCAGCAGCTCAGGTCCAAACAGTCATTTACAACCAGATACCAGTGGCAGGCATTCAGACAGTTCTGGAAGTGAGACTGATGACAGTTATGACTGGAAACAGACCAAAGAACCTAAGTCACATTTTAACTGTCAAAAAAAAAATACCAATATTGTTCGTTCAGGCAACACTGATGAGGAACAATTTCATTGCTCTTAATATGGAAACTCATCTGGTCACATGAACAACTCAGAGCAACAAAAGTGGAGGAAAGCAAGAAGAAAACCATTTATCTGTTCTGATGGGAGTAAAGGACAGAAACAGAAGAGCACTCTGAACAAACACATTAGAATTCAGACAGGACAATAAACATTTGTCTGTTCTGAGTGTGGTCGAAGATTTGGACGAAAGGGCCACCTGAAAACACACATGATACTGGACATGAGCCTCGAGTGTCCTCGGTCCCACTGTGAAGGGGTTTGCCAGGAGAGATCTTGGTATGAGGATGTTTCAAAAGAAACAAACCCCAGCTAAAACCTCCACAAAGCGCGTAGGCACCAGGGCGTATGAAGAAAATGGTGCAACTTCTCCCAGTGCTGCGGGGAGACATCTCTTCTGTAGCAGCACTCAGCTGGGTCATCCACCAGATCAGCGGTGTCATCCATCAGATAGTTCTGATCCTGGACCCCACCAACAACACCATCAAAGGGCTAAAAGAATCCAGTGAAACTGCATCATTGTAAATTGGTCCATTGGGGAGAAGAAAAAGATCTCTCACTGCTTCGCTTACTCAAACATGAGAAGTGGGGCAGGAGATCAAAGGCAGTATTTGAGGAGAGGAAAGGTCACCATCTTGAAGACAGCCCTCGGATACAAAGTCAGTAATGTTAAGGGTGCAGCTTTAGACCCCGGGTCTGGGGCCCACTGCACTCTTGTATAAGGAAATTCAAGGCAAATGAAAAAAAAAGTCCAAACAGTCATTTACAACCAGATACCAGTGGCAGGAGTTCAGACAGTTCTGGAACTGAGACTGATGACAGTGATAAAAGCTTTAAATATGGAAAAGCATCTGGTCACATCAACAGCTCAGAGCAACAAAAGGAGCAGCAAACAAGAAGAAAACCATTTAGCTGTTCTGATCGACGACAAATACTGGAACAGAAAGACAAGGTGAAGCCACAAAGGACAAACCACACAGGACAAATCTCCTGTGGAAGCACTCAGCTGGATCATCCACCAGATCAGCATATTTCTGATCCTGGACTCCAGCAACAACAGCATCAATGGGCCAGAAGAAACAAACGAAACTATGCCACAGTAAATTGGACCACTGAAGAGAAGAAAAAGATCTTTCACTGCTTCACTTACTCAAGGCATGAGAAGTTGGGCAGAAAGAAAAAGGCAGTATTTGAGGAGTGCTTAAAAGAAGCGGATCTTCCACCAGAAAAGAAAGAAGCCACCACAACTGCAAAACTGCAATCGATCGCCTCACAAATCGCAAAATATCTGACAGCAGAGGAAATACAAAAAATAAAGGAAGGAGCCCAAAAGGAAGCAATAAAAGATCATCAGTTGATGGCTAAAGGGAAGCAACTTCAGTTTGAAAGAAGTCAGTGGAAGAGGGAGGAAGAGTGGATACTGCTGTGGGCAATGGAATATGCCAAATTAAAATACACCAACCAGACAAAGAGAAGTGGAGAATGGCAAAAAATATTCCACCACCACTGCCCAAGTAAAAAAGACATCCCAAGTAAGCAACTCACCACCCAAAAATTCAACGTTATCACACAAAAACATTTCTCGGATGATGAAATAAAAGCGATGCAACAGGAGGTTGGGCAAATGATCAGAGACGGCATCTGCCCTCTGACGCAACCCATTGCACCACCAAGAAATGATTGCCCTCAAAAAAAGTACATCCAAAAAAAAAACACCAGACCAAGCCAGCCCCTCACACCAAAGATAAAGTAGGTGTCAAACACAACCCCAACAAAAAAGAAATCACGCACTGCCCCTCGAAAAAATGAACCATTCACTGCCCCCCGAAAAAACGAGCAACTTACTGCCCCCCGAAAAAACAAGCAACTCAATGCCCCCCGAAAAAGTGAACCATTCACTGCCCCCCGAAAAAACGAGCAATTCACTGCCCCCCCAAAAAATAAGCAACTCAATGCCCCCCGAAAAAACGAGCAACTCAATGCCTCCCGAAAAAACAAGCCATTCACCAGCTCATCTACAAAACAATATACAGGTGCACACAGACCCAGAACAGCAGGAACTAGAAGAGGAATTGACAAATAAGATTGAAGAAACAAGAAAAATGGACATGAAAGAGCGCCCAAAGCTGACTAAACTAAAGGAGAATACAAAATTCAAAACTATCCTGCAAAAAGTTAACATAGGACTGACTAAATTGGTCCCAAAAGTTAAAGAGAGTTAAACTCCATAAATTATGGAGCGGCATGGTACATACAAAGTAGATTAGCCCCACAAGATTTGGAGAGAAACGGAACCACAAATAAGAAAAAGAATACCATGCCACAATGGAAAAAGAAATTACAACAAAAAATCAGCCGCCTAACAGCAGAGATCTCCCAAATGGCCACATTTTTGGGAAACCAAAACCACAAAAAGAATCTTCTTAAAAAAGTAAATCGCATTAAAAGAAAATACAATGTTGAAGATAACAGCTGGGTGGAAGGCTGACTGAACATCAAGCCTTAGTAAAAGCTTTCGCAGCACAGATTAGGAACAAAGTCAAGAAAATACAAGCAAAACAGATAAACAATTTGCAAAAAACCCCAGTCTAGTGTACAGAAAGCTGGCAAACGACACAATAGAAGTACAACAGCCACCTGAGAGAGAGGAAATTGAAAAATTCTGGAGCCCACTCTTTGAAGACCCAAAATAACACCAAGAGGCTGAGTGGATTGAAAAAATAAAACAAAAACAAAGACAAACAACAAATGCCAGCAACTGTAATCACTGAAGAAGAGATCAGAAAGAAAATGAGTGAATACAGTAACTTCAAGGCACCTGCATCGACAAAATCTCAAATTTTTGGCTGAAAAGACTGACAGCATTACACCAACATTATGCTGTGACTTTCACAAAAATATTGAACGGAGAAGAGGACACACCAGACTGGCTAACGACAGGGAACACAAGCCTAATTCCAAAGACCAAGGAAACACAGCTTCCCAACAAGTACAGACCCATCTGCTGCCTAACAACAACGTACAAATGGCTGACAGGAATCATAACTGATGCCATTTATGAACATCTTGACAATGGTGGCTACCTGGAAAATGAACAGAAAGGTTGTTCCAGAAGAAGATTAGGAGCTAAAGACCAGTTACTGACAGACAAAGCTATCCTGGAGGACTGCAAAAAAAGGGAAGAGGAACCTCAGCAAGGCTTGGATTGACTACAAAAAGGAATTTGACAGTGTACCACACTCCTGGATCATGAGGTGCTTAGAACTCTACAACATCAATGAGGAAATAAGATCTTTCCTGAGAGCACAAATGAACAAGTGGAACGCCACCATCACCCTCAGTCACACAGAGGGACAAATAACAATCCCAGACGTACGAGTTCAGAGAGGGATATTTCAGGGAGACAGCCTTTCGCCTCTTTTATTCTGCTTAATCATGGACCCGCTCAGCAAAACCCTGAAGGAGCAAGACATCGGATATGACTTAAGCAGTAACAGAGGAAAGAAAAACCAAAAACTTGTGAACCATCTGCTGTTCATGGACGATTTGAAAATCTATGCCAACACAAAAAATGGACTCATTCAGCTCGTGGAAACTGTCCATAAGTTCTCCAAAGACATTGCTATGGAATTTGGACTGGATAAATGCTCAAAATGCACAATGAAAAAAGGTAAAAAAACAAAAACCGAAAACATACAATTGGATGATAGGAGCTACATTGAAGATCTGGCTGTAGACTCCACATACAAATACTTGGGAACTGAAGAAAGTAATACAATTGAGTACAAGAAAATGAGAACAAAAACAACACAAGAATACCTAAACCGCTTAAAAAAGATCTGCAAAACACAATTGACACCAAAAAACAAGATCACAGTCATAAACCAGTTTGCAATACCAGTGGTGATCTATGGGTTTGGCATAGTGGACTGGCCACAGCGTGAGCTTAATAAGTTGGACACAAAAACCAGAAAGATGCTCACCCTCCACAAAGTCACATACAGAAATCAGTGCATGGACAGAATATATCTCCCTCGCAGAGAAGGCAGTATGGGTCTCACTGAAATCAACCAGGCCTACAGAGCATTGATAATAAGTATTGGACAGTACTTAAAGAGCTCTGAAGAAGAAATTATAAAAAAGGTTGCACAACACCACGAGGCCTTAACCGAACGGACCTCAATCACTAAACTGGCAAAAAAACTTTGGTGGAGAACTTCTACAAGAGAGAATAAGCAACAGTCTCATGCCTGCAACAAAACTTGCAAGACAGACCAGAGAACAATACTGCAAAAGAGAAGGAAAACATCGAGTGGAAAGATGGAAACAGCACAAAAGAGCCGGAGGATTCCAACAAGAACTCGAAAAGGAATACATCGACAAAGTCGGATCAATGCAGTGGCTAAAAAATGGAGAACTTGGTTTTGATGGAGAAAGAATTCTGATTGGGGCACAAGATCAGGGACTTCTAACAAATGGCTTCAAAAAAATGGCAGGGATCTCACAAAATGATAAATGCCGATTCTGTCATACAGCTGTTGAGAGTGTAAACCATCTAACTTCAGCATGCCAGATCCTCATGGCAGACGGACATTATACATCCAGACACAACAAGATCTGTCAATATCTCCACTGGAATATATGCAAGGAACTGGAGATGGAAGTCAAAGAACATGTCTGGGAGCACGAGCCAGCACCAGTCTCATCCAACGGAAAAGTAACTGTCTTCTATGACAAAGAGATCCCAGCAGGAAGACACATCGAAGGAGGTGCAATCAAACCTGATATTGTCATCTGGAACAAGCAAGAGAAAAAAGCCAAAATCATCGATGTGACAGTCCCCAATGACTACAGCCTGAATGGAGCGGAAAGGGGAAAGATCTTGAAATATCAAGACCTGAAAAATGACCTACGAACAACATGGTCATTGAAAGACATCAATATCATCCCAGTTGTGGTGGGAGCAACAGGCCTAATGAAGAAAAACCTGAAGAAATATCTTGAGGGAATCCCCGGTCACCCAAGTGCACATGAGGTGCAATTGTCTGCAAGTAAGGGAACGATCACCATCTTGAAGAGAGCCCTCGGATAGAAAGCCAGCTCTGGTTAGGATAACTATAGAGCCTAGGATGCAACTTTAGACCCCAGGTTTGGGGCCCATTGCATTCTATTAAAAAGACATCAAAGATAAATGAAAAAACTAAAGGCAAAAAGCATTTGTCTGTTCTGAATGTGGTAAAAGATTTGGACGAAAGAGCTACCTGAACAAACACATGGTAATTCATACATGACACACAAAGGAAATATCAAGACCTTAAAAATGACATACAAACAACATGGTCCATCTATCCATCCATCTTCTACCGCTTAGTCCAATTAAGGGTCGCGGAGGGCTGGAGCCTATCCCAGCAGTCATAGGGCGTGAGGCGGGGTACATCCAGGACAGGACGCCAGTCTGTCACAGGGCCACAAACCGACAAACAAACAAAGACACACCCACACCTAAGGACAATTTAAAGATTCCAATCCACCTAACCCGCATGTCTTTGGATGTGGGAGGAAACCGGAGCATCCAGAGGAAACCCACACAAACACAGAGAGAACATGCAAACTCCACACAGAAAGGCCACGGGAATCGAACCCACGACCTTCTCGCTGTGAGGCAACAGTGCTAACCACTAGTATTTATTATACTTAAGTGTTGTGGGGGCGCCGAAGAGGAGGTACTGCTGGCCCACCACCACAAGATGGCGCCCTGCTTGAAGTGCGGGCTTCAAGCACGAGAGGGCGTCGGAGCGACCAGGAGTGACAGCTGTCACACATCATCCATACCAGCTGTCACTCATCCACTACTCATCACCACCACCATAAAGGCCGGACTGCAACTCCACCTCCCCGCCGAGAAATCAGCTACCATTCAGATAATTTTCTCTGCTGACTCAAAACATTGAGTATTAATCTGAACTTCTTTGCAGCCGTTTTCCTGGTGTGTCCTTATCTGTGGGATTGGCGTTTGGTGTGATCAGCGACGGCTTCGCCTCACACCCCAAACCAGATAAGTGGTGAAACAGGAGCTGCACGAGTGTGTGATTGGAGGTGGAGGTGCTCCCTCCTAACTAAACACTGACTGTGGGATTACTGAATGTGCGAACTCACACTCATCAGGACTGTCTCTGTTTTCTGCCAGCAGTACCGGGTCTGACTGCTGAAGACATCGGCCACCTGGGGCGCAGGGCTTGGCGGCTCCGGTGTTCTTCAGCTCCGTTGGTGGTGGAAGCTGTGTGGGGATCCGGCTCTTCTCTCGCCAGGCGTCTTCTATCGTCGAGCCTGCCCACACGTCACCTGGTGTATGATTGACAGTCCACCATATTGTTATTGTCTGTACGTCGTTGTGCAATTCACAACATTAAATTGTTACTTTTGGCTTATCCATTGTCCGTTCATTAACGCCCCCTGTTGTGGGTCCGTGTCACGACACTTTCACAACACTTAAGTATGACAAGTAACGTACAACTAAATGTACTCAAGTATTGAAAGTAAAAGTACAAGTAAATGTTAATAATCAAAAACGGACTGATTTTTTTATATTACAAAGTTTATCTAGGCTTGTAAATGACTGGTAGTGTTAGTCAAAATACTGAAAATTGTGAACATCACACAAAAACATTTCAGAAACAAGGTTTCAAAACCTAAACGAGAGTAGGCTACTCACTAGGAAACAGTTATTTATTTCTGTATGTATTTATTTATTTTCATTGTTACATGGTTTTATCTTTTCTGTTGTGTTTTGTTTCATTAGGTTCTTTTTGTCTTTCTCTAAAATTGTATTGTAACATTATTAGTCTATTATTATTGACTATTATTGTCTATTATGTAGACTATTATTGTTTTTGCTATTATTAATATATGAATAAAATAAATTTTAAAAATTACAATTTGACTCTTTTACGACAATGAACGCTGAACCATTAATTATACAGAAAACAAATCAACACAAATGTGCTGATGCGAACAGCTTAATGCTAACTTTAACATTGAAAATGCCTTAGACATGCTAACACGTTAGCATCGGTCCCGTTTTTAAGTTATAAAATACATCTATCAACTGTTTCAGAAGACCATAACAGGTCGATTTAACATAAAAATATTAAACATTACTCACAGACATATGCTCTTCAGGGTTTTAGTGGGAAAAAACAATGACTCCACGAATCGTAGATCGAAGCAGTGCTTCGATCTGCGAATCACTGCTTCGATTGGTTCAAGGTTCAAAGCAAAGCTGCGCTGCAGAAAAGTTGATTACAGACCTGCTGCAGGTCTGTAATCAATGTAGAGAAATGATAATTTTCCTGACAAACACTCCCCAAGTGCGCAACTGCAAAAAAGCCTACCGGACATGCCTCATGACAAATCAGCCTGACTTCGTTGCAGTCAGTCATAATCAGTGGTGTCTCTGGGTGAAAACACAACTTTTTTCGCATACATGTCAACCCCTCTGAGGTTCCACCTGTATAACCAAGTGAGAAAATCCATAAAATCAACACAAAATCCTTATAACCTCCAAATCGCACCAAAATCAGTTTTATTACAGTACACACAACCGCATAGCGGTATCACATAACTGGGTTTTTGTCCACATATTATGAGTTGCCGCAATAACATTAAAGTCAGGATCATTAGTATTTCCTCCACAGTTGAATTTCAAACAATAGAGATCTAGTATTCATGCGTCAAGCTGAATTTTATAGAACTGAATGTGTCAAATTTTATTTTTTACAGAAACAAGAACTGTGTGTCATTAATGGAAATACATTAATAAAATCATGATAAAATAAATCAAATATAATGAAGAAAATAAAACATACCTCAGAACTTCATCAAGTGTATCGAAAATCGCCTCGCCAGTGCCGATGTTGCAGACTGGCATGTCAATGATCCTCGACTTCGCCCCTGTGTTTATTAGGGATGGGTATCGATAAGATTTTATCAATAGATACCATTATCGATTCCGCTTATCGTTCCGATTCCTTATCAATTCCCTTATCTATACCTCTTGTGATTTTTTTGTGCACTAAAAATAGGCTTTACAGGTTTTCTATGTCTGCAGGTCAAAGAGCTTTTTCTTATTGTGCACCCACTCTGTGGAACAGTCTTCCTGTGATAGTGAGGCAGTTGGAGTCTGTGGACATTTTTAATTAAGTCAAGCATTAAAGCCCATTTTTATTCTCTTTCTTATGACTAGTTTTTTTTTATCTGTTTTAATCTTTTACTTCTGTTTTTAATTATGTATTTGAATTTTTACATTTTTATTTGTTTATTTTAATTATTTTATGTTGAACTGTTCTATGTGAAGTACCTTGAGATAGCTTTTGTTGTGATTTGGCGCTTTATAAGCCCAATAAATTGAAATTGAATTGAACAACATTTTATTGAGTCTTAAAGTAAATAAGTATGAAATTGGACACTGGATCCTTAAACTTTGGACATAATAAACTCTACATGGTGGATCCTTGATCTCTGGACATAAACAGAAATAAACAAAATCTGTAGTTTTTGTCAAAAGCATTTCCTTTCAGACATTGGCATGAATGTCTTTCCATATATCTGAGCTGAGCTCTTACAGCTGGCTGTGCTGTATGTCAGCATCAGTTTAATTCATAAAGAACACAGCACGTCTCATTTTGGGAAGAAAAAAAAAATGTTTTAGTCAATTGTCGTTTATTTTCTGTATTACAGCGTTTGGAAAGAGGTGTCATTTTATTTAAAGCGGCAATTTGAAGTTATTAATTCCAACTGGACTCTGTCTCAGCAGAGCGCCACGCAACTGCGCGGCTCCAAACGCATGGAACGGAGGAGGATTCTCATTTCTTGACTGCAACAAGATGAGTCCCAGTTAGTGACTTTAATCCACACAAAAGCGACTCACGATATTTTAATGGCTTTGAGAGGAGTTAAGAAGCGGGCTTGCCGTTTCTGAAGAGCAGCGAATCAAAGAACCAACAAACTAGTGGTTCGTATTCAGTCAGGTTTCAGTCAGATTTTAGAATTCATCATAGTAAAGAAACAGCATTAATGAAGGTTACAAATGATCTTCTTATGGCCTCAGACAGTGGAATCATCTCTGTGCTTGTTCTGTTAGACCTCAGTGCTGCTTTTGATACTGTTGACCATAAAATTTTTTTACAGAGATTAGAGCATGCCTTAGGTATTAAAGGCACTGTACTGCTGTGGTTTGAATCATATTTATCTAATAGATTACAATTTGCTCAAGTAAATGGGGAGTCTTCTTCACAGACTAAGGTTAATTATGGAGTTCCACAAGGTTCTGTGCTAGGACCAATTTTATTCACTTTATACATGCTTCCCTTAGGCAGTATTATTAGAAAGCATTGCTTAAATTTTCATTGTTACGCAGATGATACCCAGGTTTATCTATCCATGAAGCCAGAGGACACACACCAATTAGTTAAACTGCAGGAATGTCTTACAGACATAAAGACATGGATGACCTCTAATTTCCTGCTTTAAATTCAGATAAAACTGAAGTTATTGTACTTGGCCCCACAAATCTTAGAAACATGGTGTCTAACCAGATCCTTACTCTGGATGGCATTATCCTGACCTCTAGTAATACTGTGAGAAATCTTGGAGTCTTTTTTGATCAGGATATGCGCATATTAAGCAAATACGTAGGACTGCTTTTTTGCATTTACGCAATATCTCTAAAATTAGAAAGGTCTTGTCTCAGAGTGATGCTGAAAAACTAATTCATGCATTTATTTCTTCTAGGCTGGACTATTGTAATTCATTATTATCAGGTTGTCCTAAAAGTTCCCTGAAAAGCCTTCAGTTAATTCAAAATGCTGCAGCTAGAGTACTGATGGGAACTAGAAGGAGAGAGCATATTTCACCCATATTGGCCTCTCTTCATTGGCTTCCTGTTAATTCTAGAATAGAATTTAAAATTCTTCTTCTTACTTATAAGGTTTTGAATAATTAGGTCCCATCTTATCTTAGGGACCTCATAGTACCATATTACCCCATTAGAGTGCTTCGCTCTCAGACTGCAGGCTTACTTGTAGTTCCTAGGGTTTTTAGGAGTAGAATGGGAGGCAGAGCCTTCAGCTTTCAGGCTCCTCTCCTGTGGAACCAGCTCCCAATTCAGATCAGGGAGACAGACACCCTCTCTACTTTAAGATTAGGCTTAAAACTTTTCCTTTTCCTAAAGCTTATAGTGAGGCTGGATCAGGTGACCCTGAACCATCACCTTAGTTATGCTGCTATAGACTTAGACTGCTGGGGGTTCCCATGATGCACTGAGTGTTTCTTTCTCTTTTTGCTCTGTATGCACCACTCTGTATTTAATCATTAGTGATTGATCTCTGCTGTCTTCCACAGTATGTCTTTTTCCTGATTCTCTCCCCTCAGCCCCAACCAGTCCCAGCAGAAGACTGCCCCTCCCTGAGCCTGGTTCTGCTGGAGGTTTCTTCCTGTTAAAAGGGAGTTTTTCCTTCCCACTGTCGCCAAGTGCTTGCTCACAAGGGGTCGTTTTGACCGTTGGGGTTTTTCTGTAATTATTGTATGGCTTTTGCCTTACAATATAAAGCGCCTTGGGGCAACTGTTTGTTGTGATTTGGTGCTATATAAATAAAATTGATTTGATTTGATTTTATTGCTTCAATGACTCACGCATCAAAGTGGAGTCGCGCTGCAGAAACGGTTGATTACAGACCCGCTGCAGACCAAACCCTGATAATCCATAAGACTTTATTTGTACGTCCGTATGACTCTGAAACTCGGACAAATCCGTATAATTTACGGACAATCTGTATAGGTTGACATGTATGTTTTCATGTGTGTGTGGTTTTTTTTTTGTAATGAGTAACGTCATGGCGCATAGAAAATGTATCGGAGTAGAAGTATGCAATTAAGGTCGGAAAGTAGTGAAGTTAAAGTGAAAGTAAGCTGAATTTAAAAAACTCAAGTAAAGTTCAAAGTCTCCCAAAACGTACTTAAGTACAGTAGTGAAGTATTTTTACTTCATTACTATACAACACTGAGAAACACTTCTGAACATTGGCAAAAACTCATCACGAACTTTCATTTAGCATCTTGAATCTTAAGCTCAGAAGCCTACTGCCACTCTGCAGCCACTCCATCTCTCATATATTGAATTTACAACAAACCTGATATTGTAATGCCATTATATTTCAACATTGGCAGGAAAATGCTTAAAGCTACTATCTGGCATGATTTCGCTCTCTGAAGGGACAACAAACCTGATACAGTAATGCCAT
Source organism: Thalassophryne amazonica (assembly GCF_902500255.1). NCBI lineage: Eukaryota > Metazoa > Chordata > Actinopteri > Batrachoidiformes > Batrachoididae > Thalassophryne > Thalassophryne amazonica. Next base: position 14,398,013 of record NC_047120.1, read on the forward strand.
TCTATTTAGGCACTAACAGGAAAACACCCGTAATGCTTAAAGCTACTTACTATCTGGGACCATTTTGGGTTCATAAATGCGACAAAGATGACCTTGACAAAAGAATATCGATTTGCCAGACATGCCAAATGGAAATGAAGTATTGCAGAAATACGACTGTATACGAATGTGAGAGTTAAGTTTTAGTCAGCAGAGAGGGTGGGCATTACAAGTGACACCACTCAGAGTTTGCCGATTTTGCAACAACATGCCGACATGTGCACATCCATGTTGGTAAGACGTTCATTAAAATGTAGCCTACATTTCAGAACAAATACTGTTGCCGGACTTTTTGCAGATCACAAACCAAATTCATGCTTATTACAATGTTACACCATACACACCCTTTACATTACCTCAAAAAAGAAATCTAACCACATTGAGTTTTCAAAACACTTTTAAAAATCATGCTATTGCATTACTGTTTTAGCTTTTCCCCAATGGCCAAAAAGCAAATGGCACCAGTAGTGGTACTTTCACATTAGTGGAATGGGGTTCAATTCCCTACGTGTCCTTGCTAAAAGCCAAAATATATGAAAACACATTGGTTATCAGTCAATCCACACATTTCACAACAAAACTAAATGTAAAACTAACTACTGTATTCACATTCATATGCTTGTGCTGCATGTACACTAACTGTTTATTCCTTCTTATATCCTATTAATCAATCAATCAATCAATTTTTTTTATATAGCACCAAATCACAACAAACAGTTGCCCCAAGGCGCTTTATATTGTAAGGCAAGGCCATACAATAATTATGTAAAACCCCAACGGTCAAAACGACCCCCTGTGAGCAAGCACTTGGCTACAGTTGGAAGGAAAAACTCCCTTTTAACAGGAAGAAACCTCCAGCAGAACCAGGCTCAGGGAGGGGCAGTCTTCTGCTGGGACTGGTTGGGGCTGAGGGAGAGAACCAGGAAAAAGACATGCTGTGGAGGGGAGCAGAGATCGATCACTAATGATTAAATGCAGAGTGGTGCATACAGAGCAAAAAGAGAAAGAAACAGTGCATCATGGGAACCCCCCAGCAGTCTACGTCTATAGCAGCATAACTAAGGGATGGTTCAGGGTCACCTGATCCAGCCCTAACTATAAGCTTTAGCAAAAAGGAAAGTTTTAAGCCTAATCTTAAAAGTAGAGAGGGTGTCTGTCTCCCTGATCTGAATTGGGAGCTGGTTCCACAGGAGAGGAGCCTGAAAGCTGAAGGCTCTGCCTCCTATTCTACTCTTACAAACCCTAGGAACTACAAGTAAGCCTGCAGTCTGAGAGCGAAGCGCTCTATTGGGGTGATATGGTACTACGAGGTCCCTAAGATAAGATGGGACCTGATTATTCAAAACCTTATAAGTAAGAAGAAGAATTTTAAATTCTATTCTAGAATTAACAGGAAGCCAATGAAGAGAGGCCAATATGGGTGAGATATGCTCTCTCCTTCTAGTCCCCGTCAGTACTCTAGCTGCAGCATTTTGAATTAACTGAAGGCTTTTTAGGGAACTTTTAGGACAACCTGATAATGAATTACAATAGTCCAGCCTAGAGGAAATAAATGCATGAATTAGTTTTTCAGCATCACTCTGAGACAAGACCTTTCTGATTTTAGAGATATTGCATAAATGCAAAAAAGCAGTCCTACATATTTGTTTAATATGCGCTTTGAATGACATATCCTGATCAAAAATGACTCCAAGATTTCTCACAGTATTACTAGAGGTCAGGGTAATGCCATCCAGAGTAAGGATCTGGTTAGACACCATGTTTCTAAGATTTGTGGGGCCAAGTACAATAACTTCAGTTTTATCTGAGTTTAAAAGCAGGAAATTAGAGGTCATCCATGTCTTTATGTCTGTAAGACAATCCTGCAGTTTAGCTAATTGGTGTGTGTCCTCTGGCTTCATGGATAGATAAAGCTGGGTATCATCTGCGTAACAATGAAAATTTAAGCAATACCATCTAATAATACTGCCTAAGGGAAGCATGTATAAAGTGAATAAAATTGGTCCTAGCACAGAACCTTGTGGAACTCCATAATTAACTTTAGTCTGTGAAGAAGATTCCCCATTTACATGAACAAATTGTAATCTATTAGACAAATATGATTCAAACCACCGCAGTGCAGTGCCTTTAATACCTATGGCATGCTCTAATCTCTGTAATAAAATTTTATGGTCAACAGTATCAAAAGCAGCACTGAGGTCTAACAGAACAAGCACAGAGATGAGTCCACTGTCCGAGGCCATAAGAAGATCATTTGTAACCTTCACTAATGCTGTTTCTGTACTATGATGAATTCTAAAACCTGACTGAAACTCTTCAAATAGACCATTCCTCTGCAGATGATCAGTTAGCTGTTTTACAACTACCCTTTCAAGACTTTTTGAGAGAAAAGGAAGGTTGGAGATTGGCCTATAATTAGCTAAGATAGCTGGGTCAAGTGATGGCTTTTTAAGTAATGGTTTAATTACTGCCACCTTAAAAGCCTGTGGTACATAGCCAACTAACAAAGATAGATTGATCATATTTAAGATCAAAGCATTAAATAATGGTAGGGCTTCCTTGAGCAGCCTGGTAGGAATGGGGTCTAATAAACATGTTGATGGTTTGGATGAAGTAACTAATGAAAATAACTCAGACAGAACAATCTGAGAGAAAGAGTCTAACCAAATACTGGCATCACTGAAAGCAGCCAAAGATAACGATACGTCTTTGGGATGGTTATGAGTAATTTTTTCTCTAATAGTTAAAATTTTGTTAGCAAAGAAAGTCATGAAGTCATTACTAGTTAAAGTTAATGGAATACTCAGCTCAATAGAGCTCTGACTCTTTGTCAGCCTGGCTACAGTGCTGAAAAGAAACCTGGGGTTGTTCTTATTTTCTTCAATTAGTGATGAGTAGAAAGATGTCCTAGCTTTACGGAGGGCTTTTTTATAGAGCAACAGACTCTTTTTCCAGGCTAAGTGAAGATCTTCTAAATTAGTGAGACGCCATTTCCTCTCCAACTTACGGGTTATCAATCAATCAATCAACTTTTTTCTTATATAGCGCCAAATCACAACAAACAGTTGCCCCAAGGCGCTCAAGGGTTATCTGCTTTAAGCTACGAGTTTGTGAGTTATACCACGGAGTCAGACTATTAGGCATGTGAATTGCATCACTGAGAACGATTTGATACGCACCTTGATACACGACAAGTGATACGATAAATATTGCAATACATGACGATACTGATGATAGGATGTGATATGATTCACCCCTGTTCCCGATTCAATGCGATTTGATATGTATTTGATGGCGTTTCAGTTTCTCATGATGCGATACAATTCGATTTGGTGCGATACGATTAGGGATGGGTATTGATAACATTTTATCGATATCAATCTGATTGTTTATTAGTTCTCATATCAATACCTCTTGTGCATTTTCTGTGTACTAAAGATAGGCTTTACAGGTTTTCAATGTCAACAACAATACTGAGTCTTAAAGTAAATAAATATGAAATTGGTCACTGGATCCTTGATCTCTGGACATAAATAAAAATCAGTAGAATCTGTACATGGTCACTGGATCCTTGATGTACATGGTGGATCCTTGATCTCTGGACATAAATAGAAACTAGGACTGCAAGCAGTCATATACGGGCCCTCGTTCCGCGCGACCGCCTACCCAGGCCAGTGAGTGGTATTGTGACCACATGTGGGCATGTGCATGCAGGGGCAACCACTCATCACGCAGTTAAAATTTTAAACAAATCACACAATGTATGAAGGAGTTATGACATGTTGAGTATTCATCCACTAGGGGACGCTCAGTGTACAAACAGAGGGGCTGGGTGTGTTCAGGGGCCAACCGTCATCATACATGTGAAGTTTCAAGTCAATCAGGCAAAGCATGAAGGAGTTATCATGACTTGATGTTCCATGGCAAAGGGTCAAAATGGCGGCACCATAGCGGCCACACACTTCAACATAGAGAAACGCTTTCGATAACTTTTGGTCAGTATCATTTTTGGATGTTGTCAAAGAAATTTGAAGTGCATTGGACAAAATCCCTAGGAGGAGTTCGTTCAAATACAACATGTGGAAATCATTTCAAAATGAGAAGAAAATTCAAAATGGCCGACTTCCTGTTTGGAGTAGACTCATGGTGCAAGAGACTTTTTTGTACGTCTATGCAAGTCACACTTGTGTACCAATTTTCATCTCCCTACTCCAAAAAACCCCTATGGGAAGGGGTTTTTTGAAATTTTCAAGGGGCGCTATTGAGGCACTTTGCCCCGCCCATAGGCGAGGCTCCTATGAATTGTATGAGGTTGTCATGCTTGACCTGTGTATCAATTTTCATGATGATATGACAAAATTAAAGCCGTCAAATGGAAGAACGTAATTTCATGGCGAACGGGCGATATTCGGTACGCCACCACACAGAAGCCGTTAATCGTAAGTTCACGGCAATCATCGCCTATGTTCACCAACTTGTTCTGCATGTTTTAGAAGTGGAAGGAAGTTGATGGTGTTAAGTATGTGACATCAGTACCTGTTTAAGTATAATGTTCCATGGTGAAGGGTCAAAATGGCGGCGCCACAGCGGCCACACCCTTCAACATAAAGAAAAGCTTTTGATAACTTTTGGTCAGTATCGTCTGTGGGTGATGTGGAAGAAATTTTAAGTGCATTGGACGAAATCCCTAGGAGGAGTTCGTTCAAATACAACATGTGGAAATCACTCCAAAATGAGAAGAAAATTCAAAATGGCTGACATCCTGTTTGGAGTAGACCCATGGTGCAAGAGACTTTTTTGTATGTCTATGCAATTCACACATGTGTACCAATTTTCATCTCCCTACTCCAAAAAAACCCCTATGTGGAGGGGTTTTTGAAAGTTTCAAGGGGGCGCTATTGAGGCATTTTGTCGATATTTCACCATGACAGTAAGAGACTTTTTCATGCGTCCTGGCATGTTAAATATGTGTACCGAATTTCGTGAGGCTACGATGAAAAAAGCCCAATGAGGAGGGGTTTTTGAAAATTTCTAGGGGGCGCTATTTCGCAATTTTTCTGTGACCATGTGCGACACCCCCAAAATATCGAATTTCGGATCCGGCCGGACAACTTTGGAAAGTTTGGTGAGTTTTTGAGCATGGGAAGAGGCCGAAATTTCGATTTCAAAAGTGAGAATAATAATAATAAATAATAATAATAATAATAATAATAATAATAATAATAACTAGGACTGCAAGCAGTCATATACAGGCCCTCGTTCCGCGCGACCGCCTACCCAGGCCAGTGGGTGCCCTTGTGACCACATGTGGGCATGTGCATGCAAGGGTAACCACTCATCACACAGTTAAAATTTTAAACAAATCACACAATGCATCAAGGAGTTATGACATGTTGATTGTTCATCCACTAGGGGGCGCTCAGTGTACAAACAGTGGGGCTGGGTGTGTTCAGGGGCCAACCGTCATCATTTATGTGAAGTTTCAAGTCAATCAGGCAAAGCATGAAGGAGTTATCATGACTTGATGTTCTATGGCAAAGGGTCAAAATGGCGGCACCATAGCGGCCACACCCTTCAACATAGAGAAAAGCTTTCGATAACTTTTGTTCAGTATCATCTTTGGATGCTGTCAAAGAAATTTGAAGTGCATTGGACAAAATCCCTGGGAGAAGTTCGTTCAAATACATGTGGAAATCAAGCCAAAATGAGAAGAAAATTCAAAATGGCTGACTTCCTGTTTGGAGTAGACTCATGGTGCAAGAGACTTTTTTGTACGTCTATGAAAGTCACACATGTGTACTAATTTTCATCTCCCTACCCCAAAAAAACCCCTACGTGGAGGGGTTTTTGAAAGTTTCAAGGGGGCGTTATTGAGGCATTTTGCCCCGCCCATGGGCGACGCCCCTATGAATTGTAAGAGGTTGTCATGCTCGACCTGTGTATCAATTTTCATGATGATGTGACAAAATTAAAGCCGTCAAAATGAAGAACGTAATTTCATGGCGAATGGGCAATATTCGGCACGCCGCCACACGGACGCCATTACTCGTAGCTTCACGGCGTTCATCGCCTACGTTCACCAATTTGTTCTGGATGTTTTAGAAGTGGAATGAAGTTGATTGGGTTAAGTATGTGACATCAGGACCTCTTAAAGTAAAAATAGGACATTTCCCACCACCACCGGGGGGCACTATGGCGCAGGTGGGAACTTAAGATATGCAGACATTCAGAGCGGAGCCGTCATCATGTAGGATCATGAAGGATCTACGATGAAGTATGTGGGCGTGACAGCCGTTCGAAGTGAAATGGCGTGCTCCGAAAAGCTCGCCAAAGTTTGACGACCCCTAGCAGCCACGCCTTTTGACTTAATTAGAATCTTTTGATAACTTTTGATCATCATTGTGTTGTGATGATTTTGACCAAATTTGAAGACGATCGGATCAAATCCCTAGGACGAGTTCGTTCAAATGTAAGTAGTGGAAATGGCCAAAAATGGCAAAAATTTGCTCAAAATCAAAACTTAAAATCAAAATGGCCGACTTCCTGTCGATATTTCACCATGACAGTAAGAGACTTTGTTGTGCGTCCTGGCATGGTAAATATGTGTACCGAATTTCGTGAGGCTACGACGAAAAAAGCCCAATGCGGAGGGGTTTTTGAAAATTTCTGCGACCATGTGCGACGCCCCCAAAATATCGAATTTCGGATCCGGCCGGATGACTTTGGAAAGTTTGGTGAGTTTTTGAGCATAGGAAGAGGCCGAAATTTCGATTTCAAGAGTGAGAATAATAATAATAATAATAATAATAATAATAAACAGCGCAATTACAATAGGGTCCTCGTAGGACGTTGCCTACTCGGGCCCTAATAATAAATAATAATAAACAGTGCAATTACAATAGGGTCCTCGTAGGACGTTGCCTACTCGGGCCCTAATAATAAATAATAATAAACAGTGCAATTACAATAGGGTCCTCGTAGGACGTTGCCTACTCGGGCCCTAATAAACAGCGCAATTACAATAGGGTCCTCGTAGGACGTTGCCTACTCTGGCCCTAATGAACAAAATCTGTAGTTTTTGTCAAAAGTATTTCCTTTCAGATATTGACACAAATGTATTCCCATAGACTCTGAGCTGAGCTCAGCCGGCTGCACTGCACATCAAGATGTAATTCATAAAAATTGCAAGGCATCACATTTTGGGAACAAAAACCCCTGGGTTTGGTCGGTTGTAGTTTCTTTGTATTATAATGTTTGGAAAGAGGTGTCATTTGATTTAAAATGGCGATTCGCTCTGAAGTTATTAATTCTGACCAAAATCGGCGCAGGTCTTTGGAGCTGCACACTTAGTCCCACAAAACAGAGGATATTATTATTACTATTATTATTTCTTCAGTTTATGCATCGGCTGGTGCTCACACCAGTTGACTTGTTGCTTCTGAGAACCAGTGAACAGCGGGTCGAAGTGCTGCTTTTTTGCTTCAAGCAGACGGCAGACCCACTGCAGTCTGCAATCAATGTAGAGAAACAATCCTTTTCTTGATAAACACCCTCAAAACAATGTCCGTGGTGCTTTCAATGTGCCTTGGAAAAAAAAATCAATGCAGTCGATTTCAGTTCAATTTATTTTCATTTATATAGCACCAAATTACAACAAAGTTGCCTCAAGGTGCTTCACACAAGTAAGGTCTAACCTTACCAACCCCCAGAGCAAGCACGCAGGTGACAGTGGTAAGTGAAAAACTCCATCTGATGATTTGAGGAAGAAACCTCACCCCTTCAGACTCAAAGGGATGACCCTCTACTTGGACCATGCTATCAACACATTTTACAAAACAATTTACAAAAATGAATATACAGGAAATTTTGCCAGTGCACAGGACAGGAGGGTAGCAGAAGCAAACACCACACCCATCTCTGGATGGAACCGCATCTCAAACAGAGAGAAACAAACAGAATCAGATGTTGGAAAGACAACAAATACAGTATAATTTGTCAGCATTAAGCAACAAGAAAAAGAGAAGAAATACTAAGGTGATTGCCGGCCACTAGCCCTAAGCTTCACTAAAACACCCAGAATTTAGATAAAGTTGAGGCCGCAGCCTGCTTCATTTCCTAATAAAGAAAAGAGTAAGAGTAAAAAGCATAGTACTATACTATGCCAGTATGCTAGCCATATGATAGGGAAAATTACTTGTATGTGAGAACTTACTTGGCAATAAATTTGATTCTGATTTGACAATCAAATCAGTCCAGATTTAGCTCTTGTTCAGACAAGACAATTAGGGGTTATATTGTTTTTTTTGTTGTTGTTTTTGTTTTTTTATGTAGGTATGTAATTCCACTCAAAAATGTTGGGAAAAAAAAGCTAAACTGTCAACATGACAGAAAAACTCTGCCTGGACTCTTACTGGACTAAAGGTACAGTGTGTCATTTTTAAAGAAGAGAGCAAATACTATGTCCATCAAATATTAATGTTTTTAAACTCTTCAATGTTATTTATTTTCTTAACATAGACAGAAAAATACAAAAAAGAACTTTGATATTACAACATAAGTGTAATCAAAAAAGAACTTTGATATTACAACATAAGTGTAATTTTTTTGTCTATTATTCTTGCTTTCAGTGCATCTAAAACCACTGAAATTTGAATTTTACCACCCACACAGAAGAGAAGCAATTTATGAAAAATTGTAATTTCAGTACTTCAACAGTAGCATGCCCCCAGACACCCCTAGGTGACACACGCCATTGGCGCGTGTATCGCGTGCCTTTGGCATGCTTCACATGGGTCGCGCCTGCAGTGCTCGCTTGTCCGGACAACCGGCTTTTCCTATAGGACAAGTAAACTGCCAGGGTTACTTGTCCTATAGACAAATACACTAAAAAGCTTAATGTCAATGCCTGTGAAAGTCTCTACAGAATCTGACTGTTTTATTGACGGAGGGAGATCATTCCACAGAACAGGGGGACGATAAGAGAAGGTTCTGTGACCCGCCAACTTTTTATTCACCCTATGTACACAAAGTTGTCCTGCACCCTGAAAACGCAGTGCCCGGGCTGGTACGTAGGCTTTAATTAGGTCAGGTAAGTAGGGAGGTGCCAGTCCATGAACAGTTTTATAGGTTAGTAGCAGAACCTTAAAATCTAATCTCACAGAAACAGGAAGCCAGTGAAGAGATGCCAAAATGGACGGAATGTCAAACATTCTGCTTCATGTCAAAAGTCTGGCAACATTTTGAACCAATTGGAGACTCCTAAAGCTGGACTGTGGTAAACCAGAAAATAGAACATTGCAGTAGTCCAATCTAGAAGAAAGAAATGCATGAATCAGGGTGTCAGCATCAGCCACAGACAGGATGGAACGAATTTTCGGTATATTTCGCAGGTGGAAGAAAGCAGTCGTCCATGCAGTCAGACAAACGTGGAGTGGGTGGGCTGTGATCAAACATGTGGGGTTAGTGAACACATGGGGTTAGTGACTTATGATTGGTAGAAAATTCACGAGCCAGCCAACCAATGAGGAAGAAGGAGCCATATTTCTTCCCACCACTGTTGCTGCTGCAGTAGAGAAGGAAATGATCCTTTTGGCTGCGTGTGTATACATAAACGTGCAGAGAAAACTGACAATAATATTCATGAAAACCCATGGCATAAAAAATACTCATAAGTCAAGTTATACTAAGCCTATTAACAAAATTTAAAAAGTGCTATAAAGGTTGAAGTCTCCATGTTCAACATGCATTTAAAGGGAGCCTCAGAGTGCAGCAGACTGAGTGTTATGTCTGCTTAATTAGGTCATGTGACTTTTTACGCAAGGGCGCGTCATTAAGGACCTATCTTTACGAATTGATGGCTATAGTAAATAGTAGACCCATCACCTCACACCTCCGTAATGATCCTACTGGACCTCAACCACTTACAACCAATCTTCTCTTGACCATGAAGTCGTCAGTAATGCTACCACCACCAAGAGACTTTGTTAAAGGAGGACCTGTACCTTAGCAATAGATGGCATAGAGTGCAATACCTGGCCAATGAGTTCTGGCACAGATGGAGAAAAGAATACTTGTTGAGCCTACAGCAAGACAAAAATGGCAGAAAACAAGGAGAAATGACATAGTGATCATACGGCACCCAGAAATGACTGGAAACTTGCTAAAGTCACCGCATTGTATCCAAGTTAAGATGGATGTGTATGCAAAGTACAGCTGCTTATTAGTGACTCTACATTAGATGACCACGGAAAGAGAATTGCTAAATAGGTACACTTGGACAAACCTATCCATAAGACTGTCACTTTATTGGAAGCATAACAGACCCACTCATATGTTCATAATAGAAATCACAAGTGATTTATTGGCAGTGTAGCTGCCGTCAAAGGCAACTGTCATATATTAAATTCATTATTTTAATACTCTTGTAAAAAGACAATAAATACATAGTATTGTTTCATTTAAAGTGTTCAACAATAAATAAGTAATCATTTCAAGTACATTTATGTAAATATATTTAATTCATTTTGGATAAAAACACTTCAAGAAGGGGAACTTATGTTTTGTTCCGGACGTTCAGGGGATATACGTATAGTGTTTCTTAAAGCCAGAAAGTTGTCATTTGAAATGACTTTAGTTTTGTGTCATGTCTGTGATCTGCTTTTTTTCCTACAAAATTAAACAACTGAATGAACATCCTCCGAGGCCGGTAATTCCATAATTATTGCCAGGAGTTGTAGTTAATTGTCGCACATTAGGAGCCACACGAGGAAGTTGTGTGAAGTCACCTTTATTCCTTTTGAGTCAATGCGGCCAATGGGGTAATTTGTTTGCTGGTTTCTGTGGTACTGCTTTATTCATCTGCTTAAGTGAAATTCTATTTTATTTTGTGTAAGTTCTCTATATTTTTGTGAGCGAATTTATGCTTTTATATTTCTCTCTTAGTTCTGACGGCATTATGGAGGCATATTGGGGCATATGAAGGCATGTTGGCCAAAATAAATGTCTGTTATAACCCAAGAATGATGTTGAGCCCTGATTGAACTCAAAAGGAGTAACACAAACTTTGATTTTGTTTTTTCATCCACTGCAGTTCAAACATCATTCCCATTAACTCCACTGTGTATACTGACAGATGATCGGTTCTTCTCTTCTTCACTGCTGCCTCATATTGATGGATGTAAAAAGCTGCACCTGCTCAACATCTCACTTTTTAAGTGTTCCTGCTGTAGACATACAACCCCAATTCCAATGAAGTTGGGATGTTGTGTAAAATGTAAATAAAAACAGAATACAATGATTTGCAAATCAACCCATATTCAATTGAATACACCACAAAGACAAGATATTTAATGTTCAAACTGATAAACTTTATTGTTTTTGTGCAAATATTTGCTCATTTTGAAATGGATGCCTGCAACACGTTTCAAAAAAGCTGGGCCAGTGATATGTTTACCACTGTGTTACATCACCTTTCCTTCTAACAACACTCAATAAGCGTTTGTGAACTGAGGACACTAATTGTTGAAGCTTTGTAGGTGGAATTCTTTCCCATTCTTGCTTGATGTACGACTTCAGTTGTTCAACAGTCCATGGTCTCTGTTGTCGTATTTTGCGCTTCATAATGCGCCACACATTTTCAATGGGCGACAGGTCTGGATTGCACGCAGGCCAGTGTAGTACCCGGACTCTTTTCCTACGAAGCCACGCTGTTGTAACACGTGCAGAATGTGGCTTGGCATTGTCTTGCTGAAGTAAGCAGGGACATCCCTGAAAAAGCCGTTGCTTGGATGGCAGGATGTGTTGCTCCAAAACCTGGACAGTGCCGTCACAGATGTGTATTATTAAATTCTTTTTATTGTTTCAAAATTTAAACAGCATACAAGAACAAGAGAACAGTAGAAACAAACACTGGTGCTTTCAAGTACAAAAAACAAAAACAAAGAGACATTAGGGAGAACAAATTCAGACCACATTAGGGCAGACAAATAAATAAATAATGATAACAATACAAATAAAACAACAAAGAAACATCACAATAATAATTAAATCAAAACCAATCAGATTGTAAGGTTAGGGGCTAAACTCTAAAGTGAGCTTTTAAAAAAAATTACAAAAGGTTGCCAGATTTTATTATAAGTTTGGAGAGAGCCGTTCATGGTGTGCCTTAAATGCTCCAGTTTTAAATGAGACATAACATCTTCCAGCAGGAGTTTGTGAGAGGGCGGAGCTGCTTTTTTCCAATTGAGCAGAATCAGGCGTCTTGCGAGTAAAGTTATAAAAGCAATCGCACTAGCTTGCTGGGCTGTCACAGTTACATTCGGTGGAGCAACCCCAAACAGAGCCATCATGCAATTCAGACCGATAGGCTTATTACATAGAGAGGAGAATGTTCCAAATAGTTCTTGCCAGAAATTCTGAAGTTTAGGACACAACCAAAACATATGACTAAGACTTGCCGGGCCATAGCCACACCTTACACAGGATGAGTCAGAACCTGGATATAATTTGGAGAGTTTACTTGGAGATATGTGTAGTCTGTGTAATATCTTGAACTGTATTAAACTATGTCTGACACAAATCAATGAGGTGTGGATTCTGGTGATTGCCGATTGCCAAGCCCGATCGGTGAATTGTTCACCTAATTCCTCCTCCCATTTGTTCCTCAGATGCTCTGTTGTTGGGGATGCCGCACCTTGAATTTTACTATACAAAATTGACACTAGACCTATATCACATGGATCCAACTCTAAACATTCATCCAACCAGTTTTTTTGTGGAAGAGTCAAGGAGAAAGTTGTTTTCACAAAACTGTGAATCTGTAAATATCTAAAAAGTCTGATTGTAATAAGTCACAGTCCTTTTTCAGCTGTTCAAATGGGGCCAATTCGCCATCCTTAAAAAGATTCTTTACACAGGACAGACCCTTCCTATGCCACAATTGAAAAGACGGGTCAATCAGAGAAAGGGGGAAGTTAACATTAGACTGAATAGGAGTTGCAGCTATGGCGCCTCTAAATCCAAAATGAGTACGAAATTGGAACCAAATTCTCAATGAGCCCTTGACTATCAAATTATTTGTCCAGTGATGTTTACTCAGAGGCAGCGAACTACACAATAAAGAGCCAAGTGAAGCTAGGTTACAAGAACGCTTCTCCATAGAGACCCAGACTGGAACCTCTATATCTGAAGCATCTGCAAGCCAGAATAACAGTTTCTGAATGTTCGTGGCCCAATAGTAATGGTAAAGCAAGCCCACCATCGTCTCTCGGTCTTTCTAAAAACTCTCTCCTAATTCGGGGTATATTTCTATTCCAAAGAAACCCGGACAAGTATCTATTAAATTCTTTAAAATAAGCTTTGGGAATGAAAACCGGTATAGTCTGGAATAAATAAAGAAGTCTGGGCAGAATTACTATTTTTACTAGGTTGACCCTTCCAACTAACGACAGCGGGAGTTTGGACCATTTATCCATATCCTGTTTAGCTTTATCCAGCGCATTTGTAAAGTTTTTGGTAAACAACGACTCGTAGTTGTAAGTAACGCTGACCTCCAGGTAATTAAAGTGGTTTTTTTACACACCTTAAAGGGGAAACTCTGGAAATCCAGCTGCTGCGCTTTCTTATTTATTGTAAAAAGGACGCTTTTAGATAAATTCAACTTGTAACCTGACACCTGACCAAATGAACTGAAGATTTTAAGAGCACAGGGAATAGCATTGTACGGATCTGAAAGAAAGAGGAGGAGATCGTCAGCATACAGAGATAATTTATGAGTTTGTCCTCCTCTTTGTATTCCAACTAGCTGTACATCATCTCTCAGTCGTACTGCCAAAGGTTCGATAGCAATATTGAATAATAAGGGGCTAAGCAGACAACCTTGTCTGGCCCCACGAGATAGAGGGAAAAAACTAGATAAAACCTTGTTTTTGCATATTGCTGCTTGTGGCAATGCATACAAAATGCTAATCCAGGAGCAAAAAGTAGGGCCGAATCCAAATTTTTTAAGTGTTGCAAACAAAAAGTTATATTCCACTCTATCAAATGCTTTTTGCGCATCTAAAGAAATTACTATTTCAGGCTCAAAGTCACATTGTATACCCGACACAAGTTACTAGATATCTGTCTCCCTGAAATGAACCCTGTTTGGTCTGGATGTATCAACTTTGGAAGAACTTTGTCAAGTCTGCCAGCCAGTACTTTTGCTAAAATCTTATAGTCGCAATTCAAGAGACTAATTGGGCGGTAAGATTCACAAAGCAATGGATCTTTTGCTTTTTTTTTTAGCAGTAATGAGATTGTAGCGTGTGTCATTGTTGCAGGTAGAGCCTTCCTGTCATAAATCTCTTTGAAAACGTTTGATAACAGTGGGACCAGTTTGGTTGCAAATAATTTAAAAAATTCAACTGGATATCCATCTGGGCCAGGGGCCTTACCAGATTTAATCTTTGTAATGGCATTGCTTATTTCTGACTGAGTGATGTCAGATTCCAATACATTTTTGTCATTATCTTCTAAGGTGGGAAAAGGTAGGTCGCTCAAAAAATTTTCAACTTGAGTTGGATCAGTAGCTTCAGAAGCATACAGCTTCTCATAGAACAGTCGGAACTCGTTATTTATGTCCTGTTGGTCTGTTAATACATGTCCGTGTTCATTTTTTATTGCAGAAATAGAGCCTGCTGTGGTTGTTTACTTAATTTGGTGGGATAATAACTTGTTGGCGCGATCGCCATGCTCATACTAGGTGAGCCGGGACCTCAGATGGAGATCAATTGCTTTAACATTCATAATCGAGTCATATTCGGTCTGAAGCAAGACTCTCTTCTGATATAATTCAACAGAGGGCGATGCTGAACGCTGCCGATCCAGTTCCTTTATGTCAACTAATATTTCCGACGCTCGCTTCATCCGCTTCTTTTTCTCTGCTGCCATATAAGATATCACCTGCCCTCTCAAATAGGCTTTCAAAGTTTCCCAAATAGTAGAATAACTTATCCCAGGGGTCAGATTCAATTCCAGGAAAAGGTCAATTTGACTATTGATAAATTCCACGAACCTTTCATCAGATAGATGCCTGATATTTAGCCACCACGGAAGGGAACAAGTGATATTTTCTGGAAAATTCAGCTGTAGAATTACTGGTGCGTGGTCTGAAATGACTATACTGTCATAATCTGTACGGGTGGCCAGAGGCAGCAGCTTCTGATCAATCAAAAAATAATCAATTCTCGAGTAACTTTGGTGTACAGGAGAAAAAAAAGGAGAATTGTTTGGATGTAGGATTTTTAAACCGCCATGGGTCCACCAACCCATGAGCTTTGATGAAATTGTTGACACACAGGGCTGATTTACTTAACGTTGACACTTTGGAGCTAGACCGGTCCAGAGCCAAATTCAAAACACAATTCAGATCGCCCGCCAGTATTAAGTCATGAGAATCTAAGTCAGGCAAATTGGAAAATAGAGTTGTAAAAAAATTTGCATTATCCCAGTTAGGGCCATAAACACTGGCAAGGACGACTGGCCTGTTGTACAAAGTCCCTTGGGTAATGACAAAGCGACCATTCTTATCCCTTATTGTCCTAGTCTCTGTATACTGCACCTCCCTGTGTATTAAAATAGCTGTTCCTCTACTCTTACTCTTGAAATCCGAATGAAAACACTGTGTAAAACCACCCCTGAGAAGTCTTGAGTGGTCTTTATTGGCCAATTTGGTTTCTTGTAGATAAACTATCTGGCTACGTATTGTATTTAAATGGGAAAATATTTTATTGCGCTTAATGGGACTATTTAAACCATGAACATTCCAGCTCACCAGTGTAGTGGGGCTACCTGCCATTCATAAAATATAAGAATGATGGTAGTAAAGTGGATGAAAGAGTAACAGCCCATAGTAAGTCCCTTCGGCTGCTCCCTTGTTTGCACTCGGGGTCGCCACAGCAAATCCAAGGTGGATCTGCATGTTGATTTGGCACAGGTTTTACGCCGGATACCCTTCCTGACGCAACTCCACATTACATGGAGAAATGTGGCAGGGGCGGGATTTGAACCCAGAACCTTCCGAACTGAAACCAAGCGCATTAACCACTTGGCCACCACCCCAAAGAGTAACAGCCCATAAAAGTGGATTAAAAAAAAAAAAAAAAACACACACACACACACACACACAAAGCACCTAACCGTTCACCAACATCAGAGCACGGGGGGAACATCTCGAAAAACAAGAAAAAATAAGAAAAAGAAAACCTGGTCCCAAAAGGGGACTTATGTGCTTCCTGGTCTCCAGTGCTTACCATGGTGGCCCCCGCAGGAAACAATATTTAACATATTGATTATAACGCAACCCACCTTGTAGTAAATAATGCAAACAAGATAATATATGTCTATATATACACGTGCCTGCACACCTGCACACATACATATGCTCAACAAAAATATAAACGCAACACTTTTGGTTTTGCTCCAATTTTGTATGAGATAAACTCAAAGATCTAAAACTTTTTCCACATACAAAATATCACCATTTCCCTCAAATATTGTTCACAAACCAGTTGAAATCTGTGATAGTGAGCACTTCTCCTTTGCTGAGATAATCCATCCCACCTCACAGGTGTGCCATACCAAGATGCTGATTAGACACCATGATTAGTGCACAGGTGTACCTTAGACTGCCCACAATAAAAGGCCACTCTGAAAGGTGCAGTTTTGTTTTATTGGGGGGATACCAGTCAGTATCTGGTGTGATCACCATTTGCCTCATGCAGTGCAACACATCTCCTTCGCATCATCCGTGAAGAGAACACCTCTCCAGTGTGCCAAACGCCAGCGAATGTGAGCATTTGCCCACTCAAGTCGGTTACAACGACGAACTGGAGTCAGGTCGAGACCCCGATGACGACGACGAGCATGCAGATGAGCTTCCCTGAGACGGTTTCTGACAGTTTGTGCAGATATTCTTTGGTTATGCAAACCGATTGTTTCAGCAGCTGTCCGAGTGGCTGGTCTCAGACGATCTTGGAGGTGAACATGCTGGATGTGGAGGTCCTGGGCTGGTGTGGTTACACGTGGTCTGCGGTTGTGAGGCTGGTTGGATGTACTGCCAAATTCTCTGAAACAACTTTGGAGACGGCTTATGGTAGAGACATGAACATTCAATACATGAGCAACAGCTCTGGTTGACATTCCTGCTGTCAGCATGCCAACTGCACGCTCCCTCAAATCTTGCGACATCTGTGGCATTGTGCTGTGTGATAAAACTGCACCTTTCAGAGTGGCCTTTTATTGTCAGTCTAAGGCACACCTGTGCACTAATCATGGTGTCTAATCAGCATCTTGATATGGCACACCTGTGAGGTGGGATGGATTATCTCAGCAAAGGAGAAGTGCTCACTATCACAGATTTAGACTGGTTTGTGAACAATATTTGAGGGAAATGGTGATATTGTGTATGTGGAAAAAGTTTAGATCTTTGAGTTCATCTCATACAAAATGGGAGCAAAACCAAAAGTGTTGCATTTATATTTTTGTTGAGTGTATATACATACACACTCACTTAAAATAACAAAAACATCAAAGCGTTCCTTCTGCCCACTCTTAAACTTAAATCAGTCCAGTGAAACGAACATAAAAGAAATGGTAAAAGTCCTCCTTAATGCTTTACCTGGTTCCAGTAGAAGTCTTCACCTGACAGTTCAGCTGATCCAAACACAGCTCCAAACGTGACTAGCATGGGAAGTACGAGCATAATGTCCTCCGGGTTTATCCCTTCATTATTTCTCTCAGGACAAAATCCTTAGCATGCTTGGGATCTTTGAACGTGTGTTCTTTCCCATCCGCCGTGGAAACTCTCAGCGTCGCCGGATATCTCAGCCCATAACGAACTTCAGCGCAGCCCCGGAGCATGTTTCTCACCTCCGTGAACTCTGCGCGTTGTTTACTCACAGCCTGCGTGTAATCAGGCAGGATGCGGATGCGGTCTCCCTCAGTAGTTGTTATCCCCCGCGCCTCAACTTCCTTCTTCAAAAGTGCCTCTTTTTCAGTAATGACACTTTACAACAAAAGCGCGTGGTGGCTGGTCGTCTTGTGGTTTGGTGCGGAGGGTACGGTGCGCTCTGTCCAAACACGGAGGCTTCTCCAAACCAAGCGCAGCTTTCAGCATGTCCGCCATGTACCTGGAGGGGAG
This sequence comes from Thalassophryne amazonica, assembly GCF_902500255.1. Lineage (NCBI taxonomy): Eukaryota > Metazoa > Chordata > Actinopteri > Batrachoidiformes > Batrachoididae > Thalassophryne > Thalassophryne amazonica. The sequence goes on from NC_047120.1 coordinate 14,416,230, forward strand.
TTGCCCATCTTCTCTGCCCTCTCTTATCCCAGTAATCCAGACAATGCAGCGGCGTGAACATTCCTCTAGGTCCTCATATTTAGATTTGACTGTGGTGAGCTCCTTCTTCACTTGAGCCATGTCTTTCTCCAAAGTAGCAATAGAGTCCTTCTGAGCCCCGACATTTAGTTCCAGCTGTGTTGTGCGGCTCTCGGAAGGAGAGAGCATATCTCACCCATATTGGCCTCTCTTCATTGGCTTCCTGTTAATTCTAGAATAGAATTTAAAATTCTTCTTCTTACTTATAAGGTTTTGAATAATCAGGTCCCATCTTATCTTAGGGACCTCGTAGTACCATATCACCCCAATAGAGCGCTTCGCTCTCAGACTGCAGGCTTACTTGTAGTTCCTAGGGTTTGTAAGAGTAGAATGGGAGGCAGAGTCTTCAGCTTTCAGGCTCCTCTCCTGTGGAACCAGCTCCCAATTCAGATCAGGGAGACAGACACCCTCTCTACTTTTAAGATTAGGCTTAAAACTTTCCTTTTTGCTAAAGCTTATAGTTAGGGCTGGATCAGGTGACCCTGAACCATCCCTTAGTTATGCTGCTATAGACTTAGACTGCTGGGGGGTTCCCATGATCCACTGTTTCTTTCTCTTTTTGCTCTGTATGCACCACTCTGCATTTAATCATTAGTGATCGATCTCTGCTCCCCTCCACAGCATGTCTTTTTCCTGGTTCTCTCCCTCAGCCCCAACCAGTCCCAGCAGAAGACTGCCCCTCCCTGAGCCTGGTTCTGCTGGAGGTTTCTTCCTGTTAAAAGGGAGGTTTTCCTTCCCACTGTAGCCAAGTGCTTGCTCACAGGGGGTCGTTTTGACCGTTGGGGTTTTACATAATTATTGTATGGCCTTGCCTTACAATATAAAGCGCCTTGGGGCAACTGTTTGTTGTGATTTGGCGCTATATAAAAAAATTGATTGATTGATATCTTATCCAGCAGTTGTTGCTTCAGTGCTTTGCTTCCAAAACTTGTTTGTTAGTCTCAGAAGTCGCTGGTGGTGTTGTGTGGGCCGCTGCAGAGGAGGTACTGCTGGCCCACCACCACCAGAGGGCACCCTGCCTGGAGTGCGGGCTCCAGGCACCAGAGGGCGCTGCCTCCTCACAGGAGCAGCCGGGGTGACAGCTGTCACTTATCACCTATGTCAGCTGTCACCAATCATCTGATCATCAGTGGTATATCAACAAGACGACATCTCCACCTCTTTGCCGAGATATCGCTCTACCGAGGAGGTAACGTTCTCAGCCGACTATATTGTCTTCCTGACAGGAATACCTGTTGCTTTGTGTGTTTGGATAACAGATATTGTGTTGTTTTCTTCCGACGAGAGGTGGAGGTGGTTTCCCACCATACGTGTTGCTGGGTGCAAACGCACCCACACCTAACTGTTTTTGTTCCTCGCCACCAGTACCAGATCCGACAAGCGGAGGCAGTGGCCACCTGGGAGTTCGGGACTTGGCGGCTCCAGTATTCCCGGGGTTCGGTGGCGGAGGAAATCGTGTGGTTCCGGTTCTGCTTTGGACAGACGTCTCTTATCTTCGAGCCTGCCCACGTGACACATTTTGTGAATTGACTTCTTTTCTATTATTGTAATTCGCTGTGTTTGTTGTGCTTATTCACAACAGTAAAGAGCTGTTATTTGACTTCCTCCATTGTCCGTTCATTTGCGCCCCCTGTTGTGGGTCCGTGTTCCTACACTTTCACAACAGGTGGCTCTGCACAAGTTGCACTAGCATCAGCCGGGCTAGCGCCAGCTGCAGCTCTCGTGTCTTGTTCGTTCCTGGTGGTGTTAGGCAATTTTTTAGGCGGCATCGCAGAGGTGGGCAGATAAAAGACTAGTATAAGTCACTCCACTAAAGTATAGTTATGTTGCGTTATTTCAAAGCGTAATAGTAAAAAACAAGGAGTTCCCCTGCGGAGCCCGACAAAACGTGTCTTTACACGGCGCCGCCCATCCCGGAAGTCCCCGTCACAGATGTGCAAGTTGCCCATGCCATCACGGATGCTGGCTTTTGAACTTTGCCCTGGTAACAATCTGGATGTTCTTTTTCCTCTTTTTTCCAGAAAACACGATGTCCATGATTTCCAAAAACAATTTGAAATGTGGACTCATCAGACCACAGCACACTTTTCCACTTTGCGTCTGTCCATTTCAAATGAGCTCGGGCCCAGAGAAGGCGACAGCGTTTCTAAATGTTGATGTATGGTTTTCGCTTTGCATGTAGTTTTAACTTGCACTTGCAGATGTAGCGACGAACTGTGTTAACTGACAATGGTTTTCTGAAGTGTTCCTAAGCCCACGCGGTAAGATCCTTTACACAATGATCTTGGATTTTAACGCAGTGCCGCCTGAGGGGTCGAAGGTCACCGGCATTCAATGTTGGTTTTTGGCCTTGTAGCTTACGTGTAGAAAGTACTCCAGCTTTTCTGTATCTTCTGATTATATTATGGACTGTCAATGATGGAATCCCTAAATTCCTTGCAAATGAACGTTGAGAAACATTGTTCTTAAACGTTTGGACTATTTTTTTCACGCAGTTGTTCACAAATTGGTGATCCTCGCCCATCTTTGCTTGTGAATGGCTGAGCTTTTTGGGGATGCTCTTTTTATACCCAATCATGAAACTCACCTGTTTCCAATTAGGTGTTCTTTGAGCATTCATCAACTTTCCCAGTCTTTTGTTGCCCCGTCCCAACTTTTTTTTAAATGTGCTACAGGCATCCATTTCAAAATGAGCAAATACGAGTATTTGCACAAAAACAAAGTCTATATCAGTTTGAACATTAAATATCTTGTCTTTGTGTTATATTCAGTTGAATATAGGTTGAAGAGGATTTGCAAATCATTTTATTCTGTTTTTATTTACATTCCACACGTCTCAACTTCACTGGAACTGGGGTTGTATGAATAAGTTAAAATCAGGGCGAATCACGGAGGAACAGCTCGTATGAGCGAACCACAAAAACATCAAGCCAACGGGTAGGCGTGAAAACTGTCACAGCGGGAACACAGTGCGAGCAGCCGGAGCATGTGTAACCACATCCTGCAGCTGCTGTGGAAAAAAACAAAAAAAACAAAAAAAAACATGCCAACCACGGAATTCGAACCTGCAATTTACAAAAGCTCTGATTGCCAGCCAGAAACTTTACCACTGCGGTACCATCGCTGTCCTCTAAAAGGTGTGTAAAAATGCCTGAGATCAACAAGGAGATGGATGTATTTTAAAAAATAAAACCATGCACCATAAAAAACACCTCATTTTATTGAATCCCTCTTATCAAGTGAATTTCATAGTTTTCATGGTTTGACTGATGGTTTTGATAAATCAAATCAATCCGGATAGAATAACTACATTAATGTCAACTCTTAAAATGTACAGAGTGAAAATATACCACATATTTTATTCTGATTTTCTTAAAATAACACACAAATTCTGAAGATTTGAACATTAACACACACAGATGCCCAAAAGAATTATGGGTAAACTCAGCCTCCACTCACACTGATTGTTTTTAAATACAATGAATTAGTCAGCCAAACAAGTGTAACGTGTGTTGGTGTTAACAAATAAATGGGTTTTGTAAAATTTTTTTTATTCATAAAAGAAAAAAAAAAAAAAAAAAGGAATTTACAAAGCCGAAAAGCCTGTTTGTTAAGTTCTGATTCAGGTCGACAGCCGTGTGGGGTAAAAATGCATAGAACATTACACCCTCTACTGGCGCCCAGTTATATCACATGGTTGTTGAATTACAATTTACCCATAATCTCTTTGGGCATCTGTGTGTTAAAATCTTCAGAATTAGCGCGTTATTTTAAAATTAAAGGATATGTGTTATATTTTCACACTGTACATTTTAAGAGTAGACATTAATGTAGTTATTCTATCCGGATTAATTTGATTTATAAATCAAAACAAGACGTCTGCCTCACGGCTGAACCTCTGTATGGTGAATGATGCTTCCCTACAGCAGTGACAGAAGCGCTGACTCGTTGGCTGTGTTTGGGTTTATGATTGCCTTTGATTCTATCAGAAGCGGTGGCGGTGTTTAAACTCAAAATTGGCTTGTCAGTAGCTGAGAGTGTACCGGAGACAATACTGAAAGTTAGCAGTTAACTGTAGTTTCCAATAATTTTTTTGGTGGTTTATCAGTTTAGCGTTATAAAAGATAACTTTTCAGTTAGCTGATTAGCGGTTATCAAAGCTAACATTTTGGTTAGCTGTGTCCACTGGTCTTAACTGCACCTCGTGGCCACTTGGGTGACCAGGGATTGCCTCAAGGTATTGCTTCAGGTTTTTCTTCATAAGGCCTGTTACCCTACAACAACTGGTATTATATCTGCACGGATTAAAATAATAACAAAAAAAAATCCATCTGAATTTTTTTCCTTAACAGCCAAATCATAAACTGTTCACCACCTACCATTTTATAGAAACCCTTTTCTGATTGCGTCCAAGGATTTAAGGTTAAACAAGGTCGAGACAGTTAAGAAAACAGCAAATTGTTCTCCTGCTGAACAAAGATTATATTTCACTCACTAACCATTGCTGCTCTTTTCGAACGCAGCATCATATAAAACTTTAACCTACATATTATTTAAATACTTCAGGATAACCACATTTTGAGGGGACAGCTGTTACAGCATATACTGTCACCACGACGACATGTCCATTGCGACACATATTGTCGCCAGGGACAATATGTGCCAGGTGTGTCACTACATACAATCCACTGCACCAGTGACAATATGTGCTGTGAGCATTGGTACATATTGTCATGATATGCTGCAACAGTTGTGTGTGTGTGAGAGAGAGAGAGAGAGGTCATAATTTTGTATCTTATTAATTTGTGGATATAGATGGTTTTGTAGCCATTTTTACAGTTGTATGCAAACGTTTGGGCAACCCTGATCATTTTTATGATTTTCCTTTATAAATCATTGGTTGTCTGGATCAGAGATTTCAGTTAAATATATCATATAGCAGATGAACACACTGATATTTGATAAGTGAAATGAAGTTTCTATAGTATTTACAGAAAGTGTGCAATCATTATTTAAATAAAATTAGGCAGGTGCATAAATTTGGGCATCCTTGTCATTCTATTATTTGAATATATTTAGTACTTATTATTGGAACACAAAATTGGTTTGGTAAAGCTCACTGACCCTTGACCTCCTTACACAGGTGAATCCAATCATGAGAAAGGGTATTTAAGGTGGCCATTTGCCAATGTTTCCCCTCTTTGCATCTCTTCTAATGAGTGGCAACATGGGAACCTCTAAACAACTCTCAAACAACCTGGAAACAAAGATTATTCAACATAATACTGAGCCAATATCACCCAAGCACTTTGAATAACTGTCTTTTGTTTTTTCATTTATCTTGAATTTCCTTCTATTAGAGTGCAATGGGCCTCAGACCCGGGGTGTATAGTTGCAACCTAAACATTACTGGCATTGTATCCGAGGGCTCTCTTCAAGATGGTGACCTATCCTCTCCTCAAATACTGCCTTTGACCTCCTTCTCCTGCCTTGAGTAAGCAAAGCAGTGAAAGATCTATTCATCTCTCCATTGGACCAATTTACAATGATGTAGTTTCATTTGGCCCTTTGATGCTGTTGTTGCTGGGATCCAGGATCAGAACTATGCTGATCTGGTGGATTATCCAGCTGATTGCTGCCACAGGAGAGAAGTCTCCCCGCAGTACTGGGAGAAATTGCACCACTGCTCTCCTCACACACCCTGGTGCCTAAGTGCTTCTGACCTGTATGAAATGTCATGTGGGTGTTCAGGCTGCCCTTTAGTCCAAATCTTTGACCACATTCCAAACAGCTAAATGGTTTTTGCCCTGTGTGAATTATCATGTGTCTGTTCCGGTCTGTCTTTTTACCAAATCTTCGGTCACATTCAGAACAGCCAAACTGTTTTTGTCCTGTATGAGTTATCATGTGTCTGTTCCGGTCACTCTTTTTACCAAACCTTCGGCCACATTCAGAACAGCCAAATAGTTTTTGTCCTGTATGAATAATAATCATGTGGGTGCTCAAGTTGCACTTTAGTCCAAATCTTCTACCACATTCTGAACAGCCAAATGGTTTTTGCCCTGTGTGAATTATCATGTGTTTTTTCAGGTTGCTATTTTGTCCAAATCTTTTACCACATTCCAAACAGCCAAATGGTTTTTGCCCTGTGTGAATTATCATATGTCTGTTCAGGTCGCTCTTTTTACCAAATCTTCGCCCACATTCAGAACAGCCAAACTGTTTTTGTCCTGTATGAATAATAATCATGTGTGTGTTCAGGTTACTCTTTTCTCCAAATCTTTGACCACACTCAGAACAGACAAATGCTTTTTCCCCTGTATGAATTATCATGTGCCTGTTCAGATTGCCCTTTCGTCCAAATCTTTGACCACACTCAGAACAGACAAATGCTTTTTGTCCTGTATGAATTATCATGTGGTTGTCCAGGTGGCTCTTTTGCCCAAATCTTTGACCACACTCAGAACAGACAAATGCCTTTTGCCCTGTATGAATTATTTTGTGTTTTTTTAAGTTGCCCTTTTGTCCAAATCTTCGACCACATTCAGAACAGACAAATGGTTTTTGTCCTGTCTGAATTCTAATGTGTTTGTTCACGGTGTTCTTCTGTTTCTGTCTTTTACTCGGATCAGAACAGCTAAATCGTTTTCTGCTTGCTTGCCTCTCCTTTTGTTGCTCTGAGTTGTTCATGTGACCAGATGCTTTTCCATATTTAGAGCCTTTAAATTGTTTCTCATCAATGCTGCTTGAATGGACAATATTGGTATTTTTTTGACAGTTAAAACTTGACTGAAGTTCTTTGGTCTGTTCCCACTCATAACTGTCATCAGTCTCAGTTCCTGAACTGTCTGAACTCCTGTCACTGGTATCTGGTTGTAAAGGATTGTTTGGACCTGAGTTGCTGGCTGGTTGTGGTCCTCCAACGTCCTCTCCATTAGCTTCTGCTGTCAGTTTTCTCTGTACAGATGTGCTGCTGGCTACAGGCTCAGCCTCTGTGCTCTCATCACTTTGGCTTTGATGAAGCTGTGATGACTCTGGTTTTTCATCATCATTTTCACTCTTTACAGGGACGGCAGTGAAACCAAACTTGGTGAGATCTGCCTCCTCCAGCTGCTGAAGCTGCTCTCCCTGCTGACTTATCCACAGCTTCTCTTCTTCTTTAATGTCCTCCTGGTCAACACACAGAGTCCATTCCTGGTGTTCAAAGAGAATTTCTTCTTTAATCACCAACAACGGCTGCATGTCTGCAAAGAAACAAATTAACAATAAATGTTACAACAACACTCATTAAAATAAAATAGAGTGGTGAGTTTGATCTGACAACAATAAGTGATTGCACTGATAAAGTAGAAATGTATATCAAGATTTGTTTTACATTTCAATTCAGCATCTGTCTTCCAGAATTGACTATTGTATTGTTTTATTTTCTGGATTGCTACATAAGAGTATGAGATGTCTACACGGTACAGAATATTGCTGCTCGAGTTTTGATGAAAATCCGGTTTGATCACAGCCATTCTGATTTCTCTTCACTGGCTCCATGTGACTCGAAGAGTAGATTTAACGGGGAAACCTCAGTAACTGTTAAATATAAAAACAAATAGAGGAAAGCTGATACAAGTCAAAATACATCAAATTCTTTTTCAAAGAGATGTGGACATCTCCATTGTCTGGTGAGACAATAACTAAGAACTCAAATTAACCCTTTCAGGACCTGCAACAGGTGGTCCTGCCTAGGGATGGGTATAGATAAGATTTTATCGATATCGATGCCATTAGTCATTCCACTTATCGATCCAATTCCTTATTGATTCCCTTATTGATACCTCTTGTGAATTTTCTGTGTAGTAAAAGTAGGCTTTACAGGTTTTCTATGTCAACAACATTTTATTGAGTCTTAAAGTAAATAAATATGAAATTGGTCACTGGTCCCTTAAACTCTGGACCTAATAAACTCTACATGGTGGGTCCTCGATCTCTGGATATAAATACACTCAACAAAAATATAAACGCAACACTTTTGGTTTTGCTCCCATTTTGTATGAGATGAACTCAAAGATCTAAAACTTTTTCCATATACACAATATCACCATTTCCCTCAAATATTGTTCACAAACCAGTCTAACTCTGTGATAGTGAGCACTTCTCCTTTGCTGAGATAATCCATCCCACCTCACAGGTGTGCCATATCAAGATGCTGATTAGACACCATGATTAGTGCACAGGTGTGCCTTAGACTGCCCACAATAATACATACATACAGAAATAAATGTTTCCTGTGAACACCTAGTGACTCTTACACCTCCATTTCATCCCTGCCTTATTTAAGTTTAATGACAGTTTGTTTCGGTCAAACTATATTTTCAATTTGTTAATTTCTTCAGTGATTTCCTCCAGAACTATCTGCCAAACTAGAAAACTGCTGCATCCTAGTAAGAGCAGAATACTACTGGAATGAATGTGAATAAGGAAAGTTGGGGGGGGGGGGGTTTCCCCCTCATTAAATGGATGCTGCACTCACTGCAGTTTATCGTCTGGAATAGTCCCAGATTGTATTTCAGAGCTTCTAGAATTCAAACATTTTCGTGCACGTGGTGTTGGGGAGTAATTTTGGGTTTCAGCTTTTTTTGTTTTTCACCACTTTCATCCCTGAATATGTGAAATCGTGAGTCACTTGTGCAGATTAAAGTTACTAACTGGAACTCCTGTCTTGTTGCGAGAAAGAAACGAGAATCGTCCTCCGTTCTGTTCACACAGCGAGTCAAGTTAGAATGATAGAATCCAGTTGGAATTAATAACTTCAAAGCGAAACACCGTTTTGTTTATTTTTATTTATGTCCAAAGATCAAGGATACAGTGACCAATTTCATATTTATTTACTTTAAGACTCAATAAAATACATGGAAAACCTGTAAAGCCTACTTTTAGTACAAAATTCACAAAATGTATCGATAAGGGAATCGATAAGGAATCAGATCGATAATGGCATTGATCAATCAATCAATGTAGAGAAATGATTATTTTCTCAATAAACACCCTCAAAAACAACAGCCGCTCTGAAGGACCCATAAGGGAATCGTTAACCAAAAGGCTATTGATATCGGTGGATCGAATCGAATGGTAAATGCCACACTGGCAGAACCATTTATGTAAATTAATACACATATATGCAATTTATTCTTGCAAGACGGAAGGTATGTAGTGCGTGAGTGAACGTGGTGTGCGTGTGTGACCCCCCCATCCGCCCTTCCCGAACAGCCTACAACATCTTACTCAAAGCCAACCGACAACTTCTAGCAGGAAGGGCCGACCACCAAAACAACACAAAGACAAACAAGAACGAAAGACAAGTGGTGAAGCCAATAACTGTGAAGTGATTACAGTGACACACCGAGGAGATGGGGCCCCAACCACACAACTTATCAGGACAACCAACCACACATGAACAAGTAGTGACAATAACAGTCTGTTGTCTAATTAGTGAGCACCCATACTCTAATCTAGGACACCAGAATCTTGATCCCTTTAAGAGCACCCAAAACTGAATTGTGGTGACAGCCACAAACACAACCATCCATGCACAGAGACCCAGATCACAGCTAAATATCCAAACACTACTGTGGGTAGTGTATTGGGCCAAGACAAAAGTACAGAACCCTACCATATGACGTGAACCACTCCGGAACGTCAGAGCCATACGGCCGACTGCACGCTATGACGGAAATGGGCACAGGACCAGGGCCCCAGGAGAAACAGGGCAGCGGAAGAGCATAGGGGCCAGGAAGGTCAGCTACCAGAGCCACTAGGGCAGCACGACGAGCCACCAGGGAAACAGTCCGGCAGTCCCCCCCCCCCCCCCCCCCAGAGGCACAGGAAGCAACCCCATAACCAAGGGAAGCACATAGGGTGCTGGCATGGGCCCACCAAAAGGGGGAGCCACGGAACCACATCTCCCGGACCACGGCCGCAAAAAGGGAGGAGCGAGCGGTGGCGGGGATGGGGGGCAAAGGAACCAATGCCATCGAACCCAAAGTACGATTGAATCAATTCTTAATGATACCTGACAAGAACCGGTTCCCGATACGCAACCCTCATCCTGCCCCACAAAGATTGGAAATATGCATATACATACAATATACATATTCTGGACGACTTTTGATGTTCTTGTGGTCAAGAATGCAGAGAATCTTGGAGTCTGGCCATGAAGTCTTTATTTATTCAGTGCACATCATATAGTTGCTTCTGACCTTGTACCAGCCTTCATTAGGTTGTCCTTGCAGTCCCATGGGGGTTTCTCTTCATTGTCCTGATGTAGTTCCTAAGGGTCCTTGATGAAATTCTGGGCTTTCTTCCATAGTCAGGTCGGTTTGTAGCTGTTCCAGAAGTTTGACGCTTCCTTAAAATGCTCCCAATGGTGTCTCTTGGAACGTTACATGATTTTGGGAAGCAGGGGTGGTGGCCAAGCGATTATGTGCACTTGTTTTCAGTGAGGAAGGTTCCTGGTTCAAACCTCACCGCTGCTCCTTCTCCATGCAATATGGAAATGCGTCAGGAAGAGCATCCGGTGTAAAACTTGTGCCAAAACAACATGTAGCTCCACCTCAGATCTGCTATGGCGGCCCCGAGTGAAAACAAGGGAACAGCTGAAGTTGTCTTAATCTTATACTAAAGGCCTTCCAAGTGTGACGACATAATCTCCTCTGTCAGCTTTTATAAAAGCTCCTTTGTCTTTCCCATGATTGCACCTCACTTTGAATGCCTTCATGGGTGGGGTTTATATTTACATCACAGCTGAAGCAAATGGAGGATCATTCTAGAGTTCCAAAAGGCTTAATTATGTTTCAACTCCAATTTAGGCTATAATGATTCACTTGACACATTGATTCTGCTCTGATTCTCTCTGTCCGAGGTACACATAACTTCACATAGGATTGCAGAACTGATGGCTACAAACCGCAGAGTGTCGGACTGGCCGCGAGATGGCACGCTTGAAACTGATGCAGCACACTGCAGTCTGCATTTGGAATGGACATAAACAGGACCACTAATGGCATGAGGAATGCTGGATGACCCTTGCCTGTGGCATAAACACCTGTGTGGACATCTCATCAAATGCATCTTGTTTTGTTATGTTGTTTTAATTTCCTGTTTTCTGTTTCTTCAGCTTTGTAAAATTTTGTTAAAACTTTGCAACTGTTAACATGACTTAAGCATGCTAACAGCCTGGTCAACTTGAGGTTTTGTCCTCATTATCATCTGAGGGAGTTTTCCTTACTATTGTCACCTGTGTGCTTGCTCTAGGGGTTGCTAAGGTTAGACCTTATTTGTGTGAAACGCCTTGAGGAAGCTTTGTTGTGACTTGGCACTAAATATAATGAAATGAAATATGGAGAAATTTTACATGTATCTTTCATCAAAATCCTTCTCAACCTGTTGTGTTAGCTAGGGATGCACTGATGCACAATTTTTCACTTCCGATCCGGATACCTGAATTTTGATATCTGTCGATACGATACTATTCCAATAACAGATTCCTCTCTCCCTCTGTGTCTCTCTCTCTCTCAATTCAATTTCAATTGAAACACACGTTTACATTGTCAAAGCAAGTGTTGGGGCAAAAAAAAAGAAAAAAAAAAGAGTGTTCTCTCGCTCACTTGCAATTTTCCTGCTAAGCAAACTTGGAACTTTTTGGAAACATGAAGCCTTCCAACTGTAATATAAACCGTACATTTCTAAATGTATCTAAACGATGCAAGAAACTTGGGATTAACACTGAAGGATTTTGATTAAGGCTGAAATGATTACTCGAATAATTCGATTACAAAAAATGATCGAGGCAAAATCTGTGCCTCGAAGCCTCATTTAACGTTGTAGTACATATGCCAGGCCTCCGTGTGGCGCTGTAACGTCCCAAGAAAAACAACAGAAGAAGATTAGAGCATGCGCTCAGGCCGTCGGCCTGTAATTTAGCTTAAAGCTACCGCTTTCCTATGTGAAACAGAGTAAAATAAAGCCTTTTAAGAGAAAGAGGGTCCACACTGATCATCTGAAATAGACTTACTGCACATTTAAAGTGAAGCAGTGTATTTGTCTATTTAAAAAAACAAAACAAAACACACAGTCTGCTTGACGTGGTGAGTGACGGCCAGGTACCCACAGTCGAAGCCGGCTGCTGTCTGTTTTGTTCAGACTCGCGCTGACTGAGTGTTTCGCTTTTTAATTTTTGCTTTTTTTTTGGGCAACACACACTGCTTCACAAACACAGTAACTTTAAAAAAACAACAACAAAAAAAACAACAAAAAACAGTGACTGCGAGGCTTGCATGCTCAACCTCCAGCTGAAATGCATCTGCTGAATTGAAGAGAAAAAGGGATAAAAAAGAATCATGTAGGGACCCAGTCCACCAACCTTTAAAAATAATAATAATAAAAAAAACTCAAAATGGTTAAATTTTACAAGTTGGGGAAAAAAACAACAACAGAAAGCCACATCCCATCGCCATTTCAGCTAAATGTCAAGACTTTGACACAGTGACATTGCTTAGGAAGAGCCCTGGACTACTGATGTTTAAAAGCGCAAAACTACTTTTTATTCGATTACTTGATTAATCGCCAGAATAATCGATAGTGTTTCACAGCCTCGGGACGCTGAAGCGGCAGATTTTTTCAGTAACAATTCAGTTCATTTTTCAGAAAATCCATGCTTGGTGGCAGAGACAATTTGGACCCAAGAGCCGGCTGGAAATCTGCCACTCCCCGTGGCTTAAAACCCTTGACCGCGGTGTGGAAGAAACAACTCGGCTTCAGCTCAGAAACCTCACCCTCGCCTCCTCACACTCAGTAGTAAACACAGCAGAGCGCAAGCAGCAGCAGTTGAGAGGTTTCTCTCTGGTATCAGGAAACACGGGTTGTATCTGTATTTCCCGGTACTTTAATCAGGTTGGTATCAGAAGCCAATACCAATAATAGATCGGATCGGACCAAACCTTAGGGTTAGTATTGACACAATCACTGGAGGAATACCAGATGAGGAAAATATTTGACCGTGACAACATGATATAAAGTATCAGTAACACAAACAAAGCTGAGTGAACCTGTTCTGTAGAAGAGATTTGGAGGATTAAAAACAGCATCCAGCCTTTTACCTCTTTTGTTCTCTTCTTTTAAATGACACATTTCTTCTTCCTGGTCTGTGATCATTCCTTCATCAGCAGGTGTTAGCTGTAGTTTCAACATGTCCCTCAGCTGCTGGACTTCAGACATATTTGTAGAAAGACTTTAAAACACACAAAAGAAAGAGAGTCAACGACCAAGTGGAGGAAAGACTAAAAACAGGCAGATTTAACCCTCTGGAGTCAATTGACGCACCTCCGCATCAAAAGTCACGCAACCTAATTAAGCAGAAAGTTGAAAGTTGTGTAATATTTGCCATGTTTAGTGTGTTTTTAGTGTGTGTGGTTTAGTTATTTTATTTATTTTGTGCATCAAAACAATGAGGTGTCTGGACCAACACGTCAAGTCTTTCTCTCTTTTTTTGAACTACATGAAGACGATCAAAGTGCGGAACACGTCATCAGAGTCTGAAGCAGAGCGTGATCAATCTGATGATGAAGTGGACTTTACTGTTCCAGTCTGGATGAACGAGAGCAGGTGGATTCACCGATCTGTGCGCACAGTAGGGCTGAAACAATTAATTGAGTAACTCCAATAATTCGATTCCAAAAATCCTCGAGGCAAATTCTGTGCCTCGAAGCTTCATTTAACCTTGTAGTACATATGCCAGGCCTGTGTGTCACTGTAACATCCCCAGAAAAAAAGCACAGAAGAAGACTAGAGCATGCGCGCAGGGAGAGTAACAGCTAATCCATTTAGCACTAAAGCTACACCTTTCCAACGTGAAACACAGAGTAAAGTCTTTTAGGAGAAAGAAGGTCCACGCTGATCATCTGAAATAGCTTACTGCGCATTAAAGCGAAGCAGTGTGTTTGTCTGTTTTTTTAAAAACACCATTTCATCCATTGGCTGCTCTACGCGCAGAGGCCGGCTGCTGTCTCTCTCTCTGCCCGGTGCGAGGAGTTCAGCAGGAAATCACACAGGGACCCAGTCCACCAACCTTAAAAAAATGGTTAAAATGGTTACATTTTACAAGTTGGGGAAAACAAAATACAGAAAGCCACACCCCATCGCCATTTCAGCAAAATGTCAAGACTTTGGCTCGACTTTGGCTGAGCTCCTGATACCAGGAAAGATCCAAAACTTGAAAGATGTGAAAAAATAAATGATTACCAGGAAAACAGAAAGGGCCACACTAAATTTGACAATCTCTGTGATGACACAGCGACATTGTGCCATTGCTTAGGGAGAGCCCTGGACTTTTGATGTTAAAAATGAAAAAGTACTTTTTATCTGATTAATCATCAGAATAATCGATAGAATACTCTATTACTAAAATAATCAATAGCTGCAGCCCTAGTACATACAGCACAGTACATTCATGAGCAGAAAAAGAGCCAACGCTCACAAAAAAAAAAAAAATCCTACAGCAATAAAATGCAGCAGCCAATCACATCTACTGCTCACACCGAGCAACGACAAAGAAAACTGATGATATCATGTAGTCGAGCAGTGGGCGATGTAGCCTCAAAATGAGCCAAACTCCTCCCTCTGACACTAAATAACACAACAGCTGTCCCCTCCCTGTCTCACTGTGTCTCATCAGTCCTTTTTATGCTCCTCAAATGTCCAATAATAACATGTTTGCAGCTGCTCACATGTCAAAGAACTCTTCCACTCTCATAATGTGCAATAAATCATTTGTATGTGTGATATTATCAACACTATCAAGAGCCATAATTCACCCCCAGTGTTAAAGAGGTTTTTAAAGTCGTCTTATCCTGATAGATCTTCAAATTAATTTTTTATCTAATATGGTTATTTTTAATCATAGGAGGTGGCTATTTGTAGGTAGCCAAATGAATAATCCCAAATTCTATTTGTACGCAGTGCAGTCTTGTTATGGTTATGGTTGTGGTTATGGTTAAGATTAGTGGTTGTGGATAACGTAGTTTACAAATCCACAAATCTGGTCAATAGCAAATACATGTACAAGTACGTAGCCTCACGATCACGTGTCCTACATTGACCAATGATAGAGACACTGTGTCCTAATATACTCAACAAAAATATAAATGCAACACTTTTGGTTTTGCTCCCATTTTGTATGAGATGAACTCAAAGATCTAAAACTTTTTCCACATACACAATATCACCATTTCCCTCAAATATTGTTCACAAACCAGTCTAAATCTGTGATAGTGAGCACTTCTCCTTTGCTGAGATAATCCATCCCACCACACAGGTGTGCCATATCAAGATGCTGATTAGACACCATGATTAGTGCACAGGTGTGCCTTAGACTGTCCACAATAAAAGGCCACTCTGAAAGGTGCAGTTTTGTTTTATTGGGGGGGGATACCAGTCAGTATCTGGTGTGACCACCATTTGCCTCATGTAGTGCAACACATCTCCTTCGCATCATCCGTGAAGAGAACACCTCTCCAACGTGCCAAATGCCAGCGAATGTGAGCATTTGCCCACTCAAGTCGGTTATGACGACAAACTGGAGCCAGGTCGAGACCCCGATGAGGACGACGAGCATGCAGATGAGCTTCCCTGAGATGGTTTCTGACAGTTTGTGCAGAAATTCTTTGGTTATGCAAACCGATTGTTTCAGCAGCTGTCCGAGTGGCTGGTCTCAGATGATCTTGGAGGTGAACATGCTGGATGTGGAGGTCCTGGGCTGGTGTGGTTACACGTGGTCTGCGATTGTGAGGCTGGTTGGATGTACAGCCAAATTCTCTGAAACACCTTTGGAGATGGCTTATGGTAGAGAAATGAACATTCAATACACAAGCAACAGCTCTGGTTGACATTCCTGCTGTCAGCATGCCAATTGCACGCTCCCTCAAATCTTGCAACATCTGTGGCATTGTGCTGTGTGATAAAACTGCACCTTTCAGAGTGGCCTTTTATTGTGGGCAGTCTAAGGCACACCTGTGCACTAATCATGGTGTCTAATCAGCATCTTGATATGGCACACCTGTGTGGTGGGATGGATTATCTCAGCAAAGGAGAAATGCTCACTATCACAGATTTAGACTGGTTTGTGAACAATATTTGAGGGAAATGGTGATATTGTGTATGTGGAAAAAGTTTTAGATCTTTGAGTTCATCTCATACAAAATGGGAGCAAAACCAAAAGTGTTGCGTTTATATTTTTGTTGAGTTAGATTTCACTGTTCGAATATGGCTATGTACGGATAGCCACTGCCTTTATTATAGGGTAGCATGGGGATTAGTGCGCTTGCTTCCAAACCAGAAGGTCGCTAGTTCAAGACCACCTGTGTTCATTCTCCATATCATGTGGACTTGTGTCAGGACAGGCATCCCATGTAAAACGTACAATGGTTATAAGCCAGTTTCAAGTTTATCAGTGCACATGCGCAGAGAGCTAGCGAACACTTCTGGTTCACAGGTCAATGCATACAATCAAACTGCTGATCCTGGTAAGAAGAAACTTTGTGAAGCAGCACAATAGCTGAAAAAGCTGAAATTAGTTACACTGTGGAATAAAACGGTATGTAAACAGTACAAAAGTCAGTATTTTATTTAGTTTTTGTACATTTGTTTTGTGTTTGTGAATGCAATACAGGTGAGTTGTTAGTTATATTTATGATTTATAAAAATAATACAGAGATAAACTGTGACTATCAATTCTGTGATTTACTGCTTTTGTTAAAAGACGAGGATCAATTTGGGATTTTAATTTTTTAGTTATTTTTCGTGTGTTTGCTTTGGTTTGTGTAATGTTTACAAACAACACAGCTGAGCCATTCCTGTAACAGTTTCTAAATATAATACAGAGATAAACTGTGACTATTAATATTGCAATTTAATTTTTTTAAATTTAATTTATTTTCATTTATATAGCGCCAAATCACAACAGAGTTGCCTCAAGGCGCTTCACACAGGTAAGGTCTAACCTTACCAACCCCCAGAGCAACAGTGGTAAGGAAAAACCCTCTGCTTGGGCCATGCTATAAGCATAAATTACAGAAGAATTCACAGAACAATTCATGGATGAATATACAAGAAATGCTGTTGGTGCACAGGACAGGAGGGTCGCCAACACAAATACAACTCCCATCTCTGGATGGAGCTGCAGGTGCACAGGACAGGAGGGTCGCCAACACAAATACAACTCCCATCTCTGGATGGAGCTGCACCTTAAACAGAGAGAAAAAAATAATCAGGCATCAGAAAGACAAAAAATACTGTATAATTTGCCAGCATTAATCAGCAAGAAAAACAGAAGAAATACTAAGGTGATCACCGGCCACTAGCCCTAAGCTTCACTAAAAGACCCAGAATTTAGGTAAAGTTGAGCCCGCGACATGCTCCGTTTACTAATAAAATGAATTAAAAGAGTAAAAAGCGTAAAACAAAACTGTACCAGTATGTTAGCCATATGAAAGGGAAAAGAAATGTGTCTTAAGTCTGGCAATTTATTGCTTTTGCTAAAGATGATGACCGCGTTTGGGATTTTATTTTGTGTTTATCGTTTGTGCATTTGTTTTGTGTTTGTGAACACAATACAAGTGAGCCGTTAGCTCTGTTAACAGTTTATAAATATAATATAGAGATAAACTGTGACTTCGATATCTGTTACTGCTTCTGTTAAAGATGATGACCGTGTTTGGGATTTTATTTTGTGTTTATCATTTGTTTTGTGTTTGTGAACGCAATACGAGTGACTCCTCAGCCGTCAATAGGAGTGAGGCATCATGACAGTCAGTCATGATGCCTCAAGACTGCAGTTTACACCTCTTGCTCTTTGACCTCGTCAGACCCGGAAGCGAGCAAGAGTGTGAAAAGGCTTCCAGAAGGGATTGCTGTTGTTATTTACTTCTGCCTTTTCAATTCTGAGCCAAACCACATCTGATGCTTGAGGCTAAATGCTTGCAAAGTGAAAATCTTTCAAAGGGATTGTCATCCATCTGGATGTGATGTGTTTTTTATGCACAGCGCTGATCTATCAGTAAGTGATGGATCACCAAGTGCACGGTTTGAACGGTGATATCTTCAAATATTACGCAGTCAGTGACTACATAAGAGCTTTCTGCCTACAAGCTGGGCCCCGCCCAGCGCGTGACGTCATCGCGATTCCTTATATTATTTACAGTTCCATTTTTGCGTGTATAACATGAGAAAAAACTGTAATCGATAGTATTGATTGATCAGCTTCATCAGTTCATCACCAAGCTGAACTGTCCTGCATTTATCCTCATAAAGCACAGTTTGTTTTATTTAGTTTTGCTGATATCTGGTATTCAGTTTATAATAAGAGCTCCAACACAAACCTTCAACAACCTTCTCAGCTGTTCCACCTTTTCGCGCTAACTTCGCCTTTTCGTCTTCTTCCAGTTTACTGTCGACCTTTGTGCTTCTAGAACACTTCAAAAAACATATTCGAGGATCACAGAGTGACGTTTGATGAAGATTTTTCCAGCTAACTAGCTTTAGCCTCGAACGGCAACAGGAAAATTCTTCTTCCTTTGCATTCAATGGCGGACGGCACCACCTTAAGGTGCATTTACCGCCACCTACCGGGCTGGTGAGTGATCACTGAGATTTAACAAAATTTTTACTCCTGGCAGCCATAGTCAGTTATTCAGATGCGATGAAGTAATCCAGTGTCCTTTAGATATTTGAATAATTCTTTCTGCTCGATGATCTTATTCTCTGCACAGTACCGTAGACAGCCTCCTCCATTGCTCAATATAAGCCTCACACTGTATAAGAGCATGATGAACAGTTTCCAGTTGATCACCTGTTGGGTGTTTATGCACTCTTAGAAGAGTGTTATTAAGACCTGCGTGCCCTATCCTGAGATGGGCCAAGATTATTTCCCATGTTCTGCTTTTAGTCACATTCATTCTATCTAAAACATCTTTACGGATTTGATATAAGCGCCGTCCTGTATCAGGCAGGCATGTCCCAAAACTCCTGCCATAACTCCAAAACTTTTCCTTTAATAAGATTCTTTCCTTCAAACTTACTTAAGGGAATGCCCCAATCAATTCTATCCAGTCTTAATTGTTTGGCCAGAATGTCAACGTTCTCATTTCCGTCAGTCCCTACATGGGCCGGTACCCAGACCCATACAAAGAAACTCCCTTCTCACGCAGCCTCCATATCAAGTAATAAATGTTGTATATCAAATTTGTTCTGCAAGACTTCCCAGATTCAGTACTCAGGAGAGCTGCTTGATCATCAGAGCCAACCACTGCCTTCTGCGACAGATTTTCTTCAGCCCAGTTAAGGGCCATTAAGATAGCACACAGCTCAGTAGAATACAAAGAAAGATGATCAGATGTTCTTCTCTTTATACTGATTTTATACTCTGGGATGAAAATTGCAGGACCAGTGCAGCCACTAATTAGGTCCTTAGAGCCAAAGAAAATGAAGAGAAAATCTGTGTATTGTTCAAAGTGCTTCTCTACATGAAACCACTCTGGGGTATTTTTCTTCCAGCAGCTGGTGTATGCCCATATCGACTCTCGGGGAATCAAAAATCCACAGGGGACCAAGTGAACGTGGCATTGTAGGGCAGAACTGGAGATGGTGTATATTCATAGCTTCAGCTGTAGCATTCGCAACCCAGCCAAAGCTCCATGAATCAGATTCCTAATGCTCCCAGCACTCCATCAAGACAGTTTTAGTTGGATGACTCTGAACATGTCTCCGCAGATTGAGCCAATAATTCATCATCATATTGAGTCATCTCAGCCTGAGAAGCATCACCCCCACCTCAACTAGGAGTGCTGCCACCGGACT
The DNA here is from genome assembly GCF_902500255.1 of Thalassophryne amazonica. Taxonomy (NCBI): domain Eukaryota; kingdom Metazoa; phylum Chordata; class Actinopteri; order Batrachoidiformes; family Batrachoididae; genus Thalassophryne; species Thalassophryne amazonica. Next base: position 14,436,204 of record NC_047120.1, read on the forward strand.
AGATTTAAATGCTCCACTACATGTTCTTAAAGCTTGTGCTTGTTGTCTATCAAGTTTCCCGAGATGGGATTCTGCAGCAGATATAAATGCAATAGATCTAAATTACAGTGTGCTTCTCATCAAGGACTGGTAAATATTTAACAATGTTCCTCTAGCAGCCCCCCCATCCTGCCCCTCCAAACACCGAAGCAAGTTATTGATCCTCTTACACTTGCTCTGAACATACTCTATGTGGTCTTTCCAGGTCCGTTTTTCAGCAAAGATGGTGCCAAGGAATTTAAATCTATCTACTTCTTTGAGTACCTGACCGTAGATCTTTAAAATAACGTTTTTACGCCGCTTCGAAAACCATATAACCTGTGTTTTTGAGACTGACAGTCTAAATGCCCATTTATTACACCACTCCTCCACTTTATCAACGGCTCTCTGGATTTTTGTTTGTAAAAACGTCAAATTATGACCTCTAACCCATACAGCTCTATCGTCAGCATAAAGGGACCTCCCTACATTCCCCTCCACCTCATCAAATATATCATTAATCATAACATTAAACAACACAGGGCTACACACACTTCCATGCGGTGTTCCATTTTCTACAGTGTAAGGATGTGACATTGCTGACCCAACTCGGACCTTTATGGTTCTCCCCGCTAAGAAATCGAGAACCCATTTATATAATTTGCCTTTTATTCCAAGTTTATCCAGTTGAATCAGCAGCCCTTGCTTTCACAACATATCATACGCCTTTTCTACATCAAAGAAGACAGCCACTACATGCTCACTATTAACATGAGCCTTTTTTAATCTCTGATTCCAAGCACAGGACAGCATCCAGTGTGCTCCTTCCTCTACGAAAACCACTTGAAAGGAGCTGAACAAAGTATTACTCTCCAAATGATAACTAAGTCTGTGTTGTGTGGGCCGCCAGAAGAGGAGGTACTGCTGGCTCACCACCAGAGGGCGCCCTGCCTGAAGTGCGGGCTTCAGGCACGAGAGGGCGCTGCCGCCATGGACACAGCCGGGGTTGACAGCTGTCACTCATCAACTCATGACAGCTGTCACCCATCTCCACTTCATCAATCCATTCCATAAAAGCCGGACGTCATCTCCACCTCGCTGCCAAGATATCATCTACCTGTGAAAGTAAATTCTCTGCTGACTTAAACTTAAATAATAGTCTGAACTCTTTTGCAGCCGTTTTCCTGTGGTGTGCCTTATCAGCTGGATTGGCGTTTGGTGTGAACAGCGACGGCTACGCTTCACACCCAATCCAGATAAGTGGTTTAACAGGAGCTGCACGAGTGTTTGATTAGAGGTTACTTTCCACCTTCTGACTGTTTTGTTACTGGGTGTGCACACACCCACATCTCACTGTTTGTGCTCCTCGCCAGCAGTACCAGATCCGACAGTCGGGGACGGCGATCACCTGGGAATTCGGGACTTGGCGGCTCCAGTATTCACCGGGTTCTGTGGCAGTGGAAATCGTGTGGTTCCGGCTCTTCTCAGGACAGACGTCTTCTATCCTCGAGCCTGCCCACACGTCACCTTTGTGTATTGACTGATATCAGATTCTGTGATTGTCTGTATAATCGTTGTGCACATTCACAACATTAAATTGTTACCTTTTGGCTCTTCTGTTGACCGTTCATTTGCGCCCCCTGTTGTGGGTCCGTGTCACTACACTTTCCCCAACAGGATATCTCGGCCAGCGTCATGGATCCCGAGGGGCGTCAACCATCTGTTGGACAGCCAATGGAAGAGCAGGGTGCACAGGCGTCAGCTGGAGGCATGATTGGTGAGTTGCAGCACATCCTCACCGCCTTTACCGCTCGGATCGACCTGATGACTGAGCAACACATCATCCTTAATCGCAGGATGGAGGCTCTCACTGCGCAGGTGGAAGCGCGCGCTCAGGGCGCTGCTGCAGCTCCTCCTCCTGCCGACCCGATGCCGAATACAGACATTCCACTGGTCATTCAACGAACCCCCCCACCATCCCCTGAAGCATACATAAGCGCCCCAGAGCCATACGGAGGTTGTGTGGAGACATGCGCGGACTTTCTTATGCAGTGTTCGCTCGTCTTTGCACAACGTCCCGTGATGTACACGTCTGACGCCAGTAAGGTGGCTTACGTGATTAATTTGCTTCGAGGTGAGGCACGCGCTTGGGCTACAGCACTTTGGGAACAAAGTTCACGGCTCCTTGCCTCTTATACTGGGTTTGTGAGGGAGCTCAGAACTGTTTTTGATCACCCTAACAGAGGTGAAACCACGTCTACCGTGCTGCTGTCAATGAGACAGGGGCGCCGGAGCGCAGCCGAATATGCAGTTGACTTCCGCATCACGGCTGCGAGATCCGGCTGGAATATGACTGCGCTCCGCGCCGCCTTCATAAACGGACTGTCGTCGGTCCTGAAGGAGCACCTGGTGGCTAAGGAGGAACCGCAGGATTTGGCTGAGCTTATCGATTTGGTTATACGATTGGACAATCTGTTAGAAGAACGCCGACGAGAGCGAGGCGAAGGGCGTGGTCAAGCACAAGCCGTCCCTCTTCCTCCCGGGTCCGAAAGGGAGCCAGCTTCCCCACGCTCCACAGCCACAGCGCTCCGTGTGGCTACAGCTCCCCCTGCTGTCGATGCTAGGAACACGAGCAGGGCCACATTCAGACAGAGGAGGCTGGTCTGCGGGGAGTGCTTTGTCTGCGGCTCGAGTGAGCATCAGCAGAGAGACTGCCTCAAACGGTCAAAACACAAACGCCCGCCCTTAGAAACTGGGCTGAGGGGGGGGTCAGAACATTCACGTGGGTCATACACATCTTTCAACACGACTCCCAGTTACAATCCTGAGCGGGGATTTAACCCTTCAAGCCCCAGCACTGGTGGACACGGGGTCAGAAGGGAATCTGCTGGATAGCAGATGGGCAAGGGAGGTAGGGCTTCCTCTGGTGGCGCTTTCTACCTGTAACCCTGGTAGTGTCTGGGAATCACCAGGAGGAGATTGAGTTTTTTGTAACTCCTACCTCCCGCGTGATTTTGGGCTTCCCATGGATGATTAAACACAATCCCCGGATTGATTGGCCGTCTGGGGTTGTGGCTCAGTGGAGCAAAACCTGCCACCGGAATTGTTTAGGACCCTCGGTTCCTCCCGGTGTAAATGCTAATGAGGAGGTTAAAGTCCCTCCCAATCTGACGGCGGTGCCGGTTGAGTACCACGATCTTGCTGACGTCTTCAGCAAGGATCTGGCGCTCACCCTTCCCCCGCACCGTCCGTACGATTGTGCCATTGATTTGGTCCCGGGCGTTGAGTTCCCGTCCAGCAGGCTGTACAATCTCTCACGTCCTGAGCGCGAATCAATGGAGACCTACATCCGGGACTCATTAGCTGCCGGGCTGATCCAGAATTCCACCTCCCCGATGGGTGCAGGTTTCTTTTTTGTGGGCAAGAAAGATGGCGGACTCCGTCCATGCATTGATTACAGGGGGCTGAACAACATAACGGTTCGTAATCGATACCCTTTACCCCTGTTGGATTCAGTATTCACGCCCCTGCATGGAGCCCAAATTTTCACCAAACTGGACCTTAGGAATGCATACCATCTGGTTTAGATCCGGAAGGGAGACGAATGGAAGACGGCATTCAACACCCCCTTAGGTCATTTTGAGTACCTGGTCATGCCGTTCGGCCTCACTAACGCCCCCGCGACGTTCCAAGCATTGGTAAACGACGTCTTGTGGGACTTCCTGCACCAATTCCTCTTCGTATATCTGGATGACATACTCATCTTTTCCCCGGACCCTGAGACTCATGTCCAGCATGTACGTCAGGTCCTGCAGCGGTTGTTGGAGAACCAGCTGTTTGTGAAGGGCGAGAAGTGTGAGTTTCACCACACCTCTTTGTCCTTCCTGGGGTTCATCATCTCCTCCAACTCCGTCGCCCCTGATCCGGCCAAGGTTGCAGCGGTGAGAGAATGGCCCCAACCAACAAGCCGTAGGAAGCTGCAACAGTTCCTCGGCTTTGCAAATTTCTACAGGAGGTTTATTAAGGGCTACAGTCAGGTAGTTAGCCCCCTGACAGCCCTGACCTCTCCAAAAGTCCCCTTCACCTGGTCGGATCGGTGCAAAGCCGCGTTCAAGGAGTTGAAACGCCGGTTCTCGTCTGCACCAGTTCTGGTGCAGCCCGACCCTAGCCGCCAGTTTGTGGTTGAAGTGGACGCCTCTGACTCAGGGATAGGAGCCGTGCTATCCCAGAGCGGAGAGACCGATAAGGTTCTTCACCCGTGTGCCTACCTTTTTTGGCAGTGGAAATCGTGTGGTTCCGGCTCTTCTCAGGACAGACGTCTTCTATCCTCGAGCCTGCCCACACGTCACCTTTGTGTATTGACTGCTATCAGATTCTGTGATTGTCTGTATAATCGTTGTGCACATTCACAACATTAAATTGTTACCTTTTGGCTCTTCTATTGACCGTTCATTTGCGCCCCTGTTGTGGGTCCGTGTCACTACACTTTCCCCAACAGTCTGTTTGTTATCATACGTTCCCTTGTTTTGCCCAGCTGCGAGGTAAGAGCAATTGCCTGACAACTAGAAGGATCTGATGCTTCGTTTCCTAGCTTGAGAATCAGCACTAAAATAGCTTCTTTCCATGGAGTGGGAATTCTACCTTTTTCCCAAACAATATTGAAAAGTTTCAAGATTATCGCCAATGACGCGTCACTCATATGGGCAAGCATGGCATAACATATCCCATCTTTACCCGGGGTTGATTGTCTCATACTATTAAGGGCTTGCTTAAGCTCAAACAGAAAAAGATAAATCGAGATATTAATTTGACATACCTTTCCTAAGACTTGCTTCAGGGTGCAATGCTAATGTGCAGTCTCTATATTTTCTTGCTGAATCTGACAAGTTAGCTGAACTATGCACTTTAACAAGTGTGGTACGATGAACCTCATCCTTTCCTCTGTTACTACAACCCCTGGCAAAAATTATGGAGTCACCGGCCTCGGAGGATGTTCATTCAGTTGTTTAATTTTGTAGAAAAAAAGCAGATCACAGACATGACACAAAACTAAAGTAATTTCAAATGGCAACTTTCTGGCTTTAAGAAGCACTATAAGAAATCAAGAAAAAAAAATTGTGGCAGTCAATAACGGTTACTTTTTTAGACCAAGCAGAGAGAAAAAAATATGGACTCACTCAATTCTGAGGAATAAATTATGGAATCACCCTGTAAATTTTCATCCCCAAAACTAACACCTGCATCAAATCGGATCTGCTCGTTAGTCTGCATCTAAAAAGGAGTGATCACACCTTGGAGAGCTGTTGCACCAAGTGGACTGACATGAATCATGGCTCCAATACGAGAGATGTCAATTGAAACAAAGGAGAGGATTATCAAACTCTTAAAAGAGGGTATATCATCACGCAATGTTGCAAAAGATATGTCTCAAAAATCGAAAATGCACAACAAAACAAATGAGGAACGAATGGGAGGAAACTGGAGTCAACATCTGTGACCGAACCTTAAGAAACCGCCTAAAGGAAATGGGATTTACATACAGAAAAGATGAACGAAAGCCATCATTAACACCTAAACAGATAAAAACCAAGGTTACAATGGGCTAAGGAAAAGCAATCGTGGACTGTGGATGACCGGATGAAAGTCATATTCAGTGATGAATCTCGAATCTGCATTGGGCAAGGTGATGATGCTGGAACTTTTGTTTGGTGCCGTTCCAATGAGATTTATAAAGATGACTGCCTGAAGAGAACATGTAAATTTCCACAGTCATTGATGATATGGGGCTGCATGTCAGGTAAAGGCACTGGGGAGATGGCTGTCATTACATCATCAATAAATGCACAAGTTTATGTTGATATTTTGGACACTTTTCTTATCCCATCAATTGAAAGGATGTTTGGGGATGATGAAATCATTTTTCAAGATGATAATGCATCTTGCCATAGAGCAAAAACTGTGAAAACATTCCTTGCAAAAAGACACATAGGGTCAATGTCATGGCCTGCAAATAGTCCGGATCTTAATCCAATTGAAAATCTTTGGTCGAAGTTGAAGAAAATGGTCCATGACAAGGCTCCAACCTGCAAAGCTGATCTGGCAACAGCAATCAGAGAAAGTTGGAGCCAGATTGATGAAGAGTACTGTTTGTCACTCATTAAGTCCATGCCTCAGAGACTGCAAGTTGTTATAAAAGCCAGAGGTGGTGCAACAAAATACTAGTGATGTGTTGGAGCGTTCTTTTGTTTTTCATGATTCCATAATTTTTTCCTCAGAATTGAGTGATTCCATATTTTTTTTTCCCTCTGCTTGGTCTAAAAAAGTAACCGTTACTGACTGCCACAATTTCTTTTCCTGATTTCAAATAGTGTTTCTTAAAGCCAGAAAGTTGCCATTTGAAATGACTTTAGTTTTGTGTCATGTCTGTGATCTGCTTTTTTCTACAAAATTAAACAAGTGAATGAACATCCTCCGAGGCCGGTGATTCCATATTTTTTTGCCAGGGGTTGTAGTAGCCACACTACCATTATTTTCTAGAACAGGAATTGCTCCACTTCTCCAAATACCATTCATTTTCATCACAACTCCTGACAATTTTATTTTCCTTCCAATATTATTGCAGTACTGCCTCCAAAAACTTTTTTTAGCCACTTTAATAGTTTTCATAACCAGACCTTGTGCCTTTTTGCACTGAATGAGCATCTCCAGCGAGTGACATATTTTTAATCTTTTGAAGGCTTTGTCCCTTATTCTAACAGCCTCTCCACACTTTGAACTCCACCAAGACACACTCTTCTTGCCTACTTTTCCTACTGCTTTTGGAATAGCCACTTGTGCAGCTCGGATAACAGAGGAAACCACTTCACTATTAAGCTACTCACTTTCACTCTCACTAATTCAAGAAATTTCAGGAACTCTTCCTCTATCAAAACTTGAAACAACTCCCAATTAGCTTTACTCAAAACCCACCTAGGCATCTTGCTTCCTTTTCTTTCAGCACTCTCACTCCTAGGCTTGTAGTAATTGGAAAATGGTCAGTACCTACAGTGGAATTCTTAAAAATCTCCCAAGTAGTGATATCTGCCACGTCACAAGATGGTAGCATAAGATCAATACAACCCTCTGTGATATTGGTAGTGTTATACAGTTGTATGTAAAAGTTTGAGCACCCCTGATGAGTTCCATGATTTTCCTTTATAAATCATTGGTTGTTTGGATCAGCAATTTCAGTTAAATATATCATATAGCAGACAAACAGTGATATTTGAGAAGTGAAATGAAGTTTATAGGACTTACAGAAAGTGTGCAATAATTCTTTAAACAAAATTAGGCAGGTGCATAAATTTGGGAACCCCAACAGAAAATACATCAATATTTAGTAGATCCTCCTTTTTGCAGAAATAACAGCTTTTAAATGCTTATAGCTTAAAATGAGAGTCTGGATTCTGATTTAAGGTATTTTGGATCATTCTTCTTTACAAAACATCTCAGGTTTGTTGGTTTCCGAGCATGGACAGCCCACTTAAAATCACACCACAGATTTTCAATAATATTCAGGCCTGGGAGCTGAGATGGTCATTATAGAACGTTGTACTTGTTCCTCTGCATGAATCCCTTAGTAGATTTTGAGCAGTGACCCTAAGGTCGTTGTCTTCTTGAAAGATCCAGCCCCAGCGCAACTTCAGCTTTGTCACTGATTCATGAACATTGTTCTCAAGAATCTGCTGATATTGACTGGAATCCATGTGACCCTCAACTTTAACAAGATTCCCAGTACCTGCACTGGCCACACACTCCCACAGCATGATGGAACCACCTCCAAATTTTACTGAAGGTAGCAAGTGTTTTTCTTGGATAGCTGTGTTCTTTTTCAGCCATGCATACCGCCCCTTGTTATGTCCAAATAACTCACTTTGAGTTTCAACAGTCCACAGCACCTTATTCCAAAATGAAGCTGGCTTGTCTAGATGTGCTTTAGCATACCTCAAGCGACTCAGAAAGTGGCATGTACGCAGAAAAGGCTTCCTCTGCATTACAGCATCATACAGCATCTCCTTGTGCAAAGTGTGCTGTATCATTGAACGATGCACAGAGACACTATCTGCAGCAAGATCATGTTGTAGGTCATTGGAGCAGGTCTGTGGGTTGACTATGACTGTTCCCACCATCCTTTGCTTCAGCTTATCTGAGATTTTTCCTGGCCTGCCACTTCGGGCCTTAAGTAGTACTGTGCCTGCGGTCTTCTATTTCCTCACTATGTTCCTCACAGTGGAAACTAACAGCTGAAATCTCTGAGATAGCTTTTTTGTATTCTTCCCCTAATCCATGATGTTGAACAATCTTTGTTTTCAGGTCATTTGAGAGTTGTTTAGAGGCTCCCATGTTGCCACTCATTAGAAGAGATGCAAAGAGGGGAAACATTTGCAAATGGCCACCTTAAATACCTTTACTCATGATTGGATTCACCTGTGTAAGGATGTCAAGGGTCAATGAGCTTACCAAACCAATTTTGTGTTCCAATAGTTAGTGCTAAATGTATTCAAATCAATAAAATGACATGGGTACCCAAAGTTATGCACCTGCCTAATTTTGTTTAAATAATTATTGCACACTTTCTGTAAATACTAGAAACTTCATTTCACTTCTCAAATATCAGTGTGTTTGTCTGCTGTATGATAAATTTAACTGAAATTTCTGATCCAGACAACCAATGATTCATAAAGGAAAATCATGAAAATTATCAGGGGTGCCAAAACGTTTGCATACAAGTATATCTAGTGCCTCTGCCATCATTGAGGCAAACCAAATCATTTTCCTCCATATAGTCATCAGTAGTAGACCCATTCACATTTGTATCCTGACTCCCTCACAAAACACTATGAGCATTAAAATCTTCACACCACAAAACCATACCCTGTTCAAGCCCACACACTCTATCCAGATCAGTTAAAGTTAATCTATGACATGGGTTATAGGAATGAGCAGCAATTCCATGTGGTCAGTCCAAATTTTAATGACTATTGGCTCATGATCCTGCCCTAAGCCCACAACCTTATATCTCATGCCATTTTTAATGAAGATTACCACTCCACCCCCTTGTCCTTCCTTTCGATCACGTCTGACACCTATATATCCCTGGACCACAAAATCTAATCGAGGCTTAAGCCATGACTCCTGGACACAAATAACATGTAGCTTAACATCTAAATGTGCAACAAACTTCTTAAATTCTTGGCCTTTACATATCAGACTTCTTGCATTCCACTGCAAGACTGCTAACATAAAGATGAGGGCACTGAACATGATTGTGAGGATTTATTACTCTTTTCTAGCTGAGCACTGATTGTTTTCAAAGTAAGGCCCGGAATTTGAAGATGTTTTTCTGCTGCTTTCAAAATGATCGGTCATCTCCCCTGACTTGGGTCTTCAGTTGGAAAGTGGCCGTCTTGTTTGACTGCAGTTAGGGGACTTTCTTGGCTGCTTCCACATATGACACCCCCATTGTGGCATTAAGCTTTTGCACTTCCACTGCTCTTTTGCTGGCTTCACAGCCCCAATACGCCGAGCTGTGCTCCCTTCCACAATTACACCCCTTTAGCTGAGCTCCAGCCTCACATTTCTCATATTCGTAATCACCTGCACATCTCCCACACCGTTGTTTTCCTTTACACACTGCAGCTACATGTCCATATCTTTGACATTTGAAACACCTCAGCGGGGGGGTTTACACACATTTTAACATCATAACTCATGAATCCAATGTAAACCTTTGCTGTCAGGAATTCCTGCTCAAACCTCAACATGACCAACAGACTGTCACATCTTTCACCAGTTAGAGTAGTTTTCAATCATTTGGTTTCCAGCACTTTCCCTCCCTCAATACGACATATCAGTAGGAATGCCTGTAATGACACCGCATACTCCTTTTTCCCCTTCCATTATTTTTCCACGCACTTTTTCTCTTCCAAACATTTTACGTATGAGAAGTTGTGACCTATCCCACAGCACTTTTGTAAACTTGATGTCAACAACAAGCTCCAGAATCATCTTTGTCAATTTCTCAGGGTTCCATCAATTGAAAGAGACTCCTTCTTTTTCCATCTTTAACACAGCTTTCAGTTCCAGTGCAACCTGCCTCTCGCTACCGCTATCATTGGTCGTGTCATCAGATTGCGACTTTATACATGCCATCTTTGGTTTTTCCATTTGCATTGGACTCTTTGCATTTAGTATCTCCTTCCATCTGTCCAACCAAATCAGATCCAAAACCACCTTCTACTGCCATATTCAATCACTCACAGCCCGGCCGCTTGCTATCCAAAAACGCTGACATGCTCTCCCGCCAAACACCCTTCATTGGATTCTAATGGCGGTGACAAGTTTATCATTGCATTACCGCCACCTACTGGACTGGAGTATGGACAAAAAGGAGAAAAATAAAAAACTATATTCTCTCCATTAATCCTGTAATTCAAAGATGCTGAACTGTTGTGTTCTTCAATGTGCTCTTCACACTGTTGTCATTGTCAGAGTGCAGCAGATAATCAATAAATGACTGTGACTTTGCCTCCTGTGAGCAGTTTTCCTGCCAGTCAAACAAACTGAAGGATGTGTGTGAGTTTGTCCCTCCATTATAAGAAGACACGGTACTCCAGTCCTTTTATGATGCAACGTCAACAGGTTATGGGCCCAGGAAGGAGTGTGGAAAATGATGGAACCGATTAGGTTTTGATGGAGATGAGAAAAACTATGAGTTATGGTAAAATAATTTTCTCACACACCTGAGTCTGCTCGGTTGAAAGAGGATCAAACTGCAAGAACCAGATGAAAGTGATGAGGTGCAGATGAAGACGCTGAAAGAAATGAAGAGGTGTTTGTTGAACTGATTCAAGTGTTGGATGATAAAAGTCTGTCACTTGTGATGAGAGATGCAGTGGACGACAGCAGGAAGGTGAAGCCACGTGTGATCAGCCTGTATACGGAGCTGACGTCCCTTCAAAAAGCTGTTCATGAAAACGTCACAGATTATATTATTCATGCAGAGACTGTTATCACCACACTGAGGAAGGAAGAAGAGACTTTGAGTGATGGTTTATTTAAGAGTTTTGACTCAAGTTTCAAGCTGCAAAAGCACATATTGGAGCTGCTGATGGACAGAGGACCAGTGGGGTTGTGTTGAAGAGGGGTGCAGCCAAAGTTCCCTTGATTGACAGGAGGTCATGCAGTGGACACGATACTGACGGAGGTGTTGTACATCCCATCATTCCAACAAGACATCTTCTCCTTCAAGGCAGCGACCGTCATCTTCAAGGACGGACAGAAGGAGCTCGTCCATAAGGACGGTCTGACATTCAGGTGTCTTATCAACTGAACTATTTAAACATCGTTCAGCCTCCAGATGAAAGTGATGTTGATCAATGTCATGGATGTTACCATCTTCAAACATGGCACCACATATTAGGTCACTGTAACTATGAGGACGTGTTAAAGTTGGAAAGTGTCACAGAGGGGATGAAAATTAAAGGTCAAACTGATGAGGCTGATCTTAAATGTGAAGTTTGAGTCCAGAGCAGGAACAGAGAACCAGATGAAAGAGCAAATGTCTCACTTGGACATACTCACTGAAGGAAGGATGTTTTGGCTTAAAATCTCATGATACACGGCCCCGTTCATTCTTCCCTTAACACGGCTCGGTTGTCCTGTCCCCTTTGCAGAAAAACAGCCCCAAAGCATGATGTTTCCACCACCATGCTTCACAGTAGATATGGTGTTCTTGGGATGCAACACAGCATTCTTCTTCCTCCAAACACGAGTTGAGTTTTTACCAAAAAGTTCCATTTTGGTTTCATCAGACCACATGATATTCTCCCAGTCCTCTTCTGGATCATCCATATGCTCTCTGGCAAACTTCAGACGGGCCTGGACATGCCTGGCACTACAGGATTTGAGTCCCTCTCTGCGTAGTGTGTAGCCTTTGTTACTTTGGTCCCAACTCTCTGCAGGTCATTCATCAGGTAGTTCTGGGATTTTTGCTCACCGTTCTCATGATCATTTTGACCTCATGGGATGACATCTTGCATGGAGCCCCAGATCGAGGGAGATTATCAACGGTCTTGTATGTCTTTAATTTTCTTACAATTGCTCCCACAGTTGATTTATTCACACCAACCTGCTTGACTATTGTTGATTCACTCTTCCCAGCCTGGTGCAGGTCTATGATTGTCTTCCTGGTGTCCTTTGACAACTCTTTGGTCTTGGCCATGGTTGAGTTTGGAGTCTGACTGAGGCTGTGGACAGGTGTCTTTTATACAGATAATGAGTTCAAACAGGTGCCATTAATACAGGTAACAGGTGGAGGACAGAAGAGCTTCTTAAAGAAGTTACAGGTCTGTGAGAGCCAGAAATCTTGCTTGTTTGTGGGTGACCAAATACTTATCTTCCACCATAATTTACAAATAAATTCTTTAAAAATACTACAATGTGATTTTCTGGATTTTTTTTTTCTCATTTTGTCTCTCATAGTTGAAGTGTACCTATGATGAAAATTACAAACCTCTCCCATCTTTCTAAGTAGGGGAACTTGCACAGTCAGGGGCTGACTAAATACTTTTTTACCCGACTGTATGTGTTGGGTCCAGGTACGGCATCATGGTCCCAGTGGTGACAATGACCCCAACCAAAGACAAAATGAGTGAAAAATCAGTCAGAAAATATGAGGGGAAAAAATGTCAGTGGACTCCACCTGTACAATCATTTCTTTTTTAATTAATCAAATCAAATCAATTTTATTTATATAGCGCCAAATCACAACAACAGTTGCCCCAAGGCACTTTATATTGCAAGGCAAAAGCCATACAATAATTACAGAAAAACCCCAACGGTCAAAACGACCCCCTGTGAGCAAGCACTTGGTGACAGTGGGAAGGAAAAACTCCCTTTTAACAGGAAGAAACCTCCAGCAGAACCAGGCTCAGGGAGGGGCAGTCTTCTGCTGGGACTGGTTAGCGCTGAGGGGAGAGAATCAGGAAAAAGACATGCTGTGGAAGACAGCAGAGATCAATCACTAATGATTAAATGCAGAGTGGTGCATACAGAGCAAAAAGAAAGAAACACTCAGTGCATCATGGGAACCCCCCAGCAGTCTAAGTCTATAGCAGCATAACTAAGGGATAGTTCAGGGTCACCTGATCCAGCCCTAACTATAAGCTTTAGCAAAAAGGAAAGTTTTAAGCCTAATCTTAAAAGTAGAGAGGGTGTCTGTCTCCCTGATCCAAATTGGGAGCTGGTTCCACAGGAGAGGAGCCTGAAAGCTGAAGGCTCTGCCTCCCATTCTACTCTTACAAACCCTAGGAACAAGTAACAAGTAAGCCTGCAGTCTGAGAGCGAAGCGCTCTATTTGGGTGATATGGTACTAAGAGGTCCCTAAGATAAGATGGGACCTGATTATTCAAAACCTTATAAGAAGAAGAATTTTGAATTCTATTCTAGAATCAACAGGAAGCCAATGAAGAGAGGCCAATATGGGTGAAATATGCTCTCTCCTTCTAGTCCCTGTCAGTACTCTAGCTGCAGCATTTTGAATTAACTGAAGGCTTTTCAGGGAACTTTTAGGACAACCTGATAATAATTAATAAGAATAATAGTTGTATTACCATTATCATCATTATTATTCCTCCTGGAATCCTTAATGTAGTGTTTTATATATTTATGAATATTCAAGAAAATTACATATACGAGGTCTGTCCATAAAGTATCATACCTTTTTATTTTTTTCAAAAACTATATGGATTTCATTCATATGTTTTTACATCAGACATGCTTGAACCCTCGTGCGCATGCGTGAGTTTTTCCACGCCTGTCGGTGACGTCATTCGCCTGTGAGCACGCCTTGTGGAAGGAGTGGTCCCGCCTCCTCGTTGGATTTTCATTGTCTGGAAATGGCGGAATGAAAAGGACTTTTTTTCCATCAGAATTTTTTCAGAAGCTGTTAGAGACTGGCACCTGGAAACCATTCGAAAAATTTATCTGGCTTTCAGTGAAAATTTTACGGGCTTCACAGAGAATAAGGACTTTAACTACAGGTTTAAGGACCCCTTTAAGGATGGTCGGTGCGCCGCGCTACGAGCTGCGACGATGCGGCACAAACCACTGGATCATTTCTAAGCTGATGGCTCTGTGGATACGAGACCGTCGTGTGCTCTTTCTCTGGTTATCACAAGACCTGGACATCAGCCATTTTCCGGCAGATTTCACTTTTAACAAGAGATTTTGTCATGGAAAGCCGCACGGAAGCTTCGCGCGTCACGACCGATTCGCTGATGAAGCGAGAAAAAGGAACACCTCCGTTTCGGAGTGTTAGAGGACAAGTTGGGACATGTCCAGCTCTCCACAAGTTCTTTTATACTCACTCGACTGGTAAGCACTGAAAGCCGAGATAGAAAGATAGATAGATTAAAGTCCTTATTCTCTGTGAAGCCCGTAAAATTTTCACTGAAAGCCAGATAAATTTTTTGAATGGTTTCCAGGTGCCAGTCTCTAACAGCTTCTGAAAAAATTCCGATGGAAAAAAAGTCCTTTTCATTCCGCCATTTCCAGACAATGAAAATCCGACGAGGAGGCGGGACCACTCCTTCCACAAGGCGTGCTCACAGGCGAATGACATCACCGACAGGCGTGGAAAAACTCACGCATGCGCACGAGGGTTCAAACATGTCTGATGTAAAAACATATGAATGAAATCCATATAGTTTTTGAAAAAAATAAAAAGGTACGATACTTTATGGACAGACCTCGTATATGGGGAAATTATTTTAGTTCACTTGTGTCCACCAGAGGGCAGTGAATCATGATTTCCTTTAAATTCAAGCAGTTGTATTTTTTTGTGGATAGTAATAGTTTTATATATTTATATTGCATATTTTAAAATCTGTTCTAATATTTGCATTATTCTGACTGAAATTCATGAGTTTATAGTACATCATTATGTCCACTTGAGTAAACACATGATTTTAGTTTCAATTCTTCAGAATTTGATTGGTGAAACATTTTTTTGTAGTTTTTTTTCCAATAATTTACACACAATTTTGAAAACAGGCTCTTCTTTCAAAATATTCACACAATTATCCAACTCAGTTTGCAGAACTCCTAGATTGTTTACAAAATGACACACTTCAGTCAAAACATATACACATATATTTATAAAAATGCCATTTTATTTTCACCTCATAGTCCTCAAATGATCAGAAACTATTTCTGTCAGTTACACACTACTGTGATCAACACAAAACACAGTTGTAAAAACCCCTATTTTAGGAAATGGCCTGTGCTCGAATTTCTGCTAGATATTTTGATGTAAGAGATCATTTAGATGACAAAAAGATATTAAAAAAACCAACATTCTTCATGATTATGTTGAGGTATACAGAGAAAGTACACAAATACTATAAACTTACTAAGTACTGCACAATGCTGATGCCGCAGACTAAAAGTATTTATTTCTTACCAAACTCAGTTACAGTAACATATCAATCAACTAGAAGCACAGAGAGTGCAAACCTCCGCCCAGGCCATAGGGTCACTGACCCTAAAGAGATTCCCTCCTTGGCACAGTGATCTATTCAACAATTCAGTGTTACAACCAAAACTATGATACATACACTTTTCTTTCCTGTATATTTGACATCCTTGACCATGAAAACATACCACTAGAACTTGGAATCACTTTTATGTCTTTATTAGTTGAAAAGTTATTGTATTAAAAACGATTTTTTGGTAATGGCGGTTTTCTTCTGGATCTAGCTCCATAACATTTGAAGCTACATCAAATCTGATGACGCCTTACTGAATCAGTACAGATTCACCTACAATTTGGTGTTAGTTGTGCATCTCTAGCTTCATTTGTCACCTCACACTGACACGTTTTCTATTTTCCCTATTTTTTTTGCATATTCTGGATCACCAGATCCAGAATCCGGATTTGATCATCACCAAACTTTGTTGTTTGATATAACATTTGACTATGTTACACCTTAATTTTTTTCAAGCCTTATCCCGCAATGGTGAAGAATCCTTTAAAAAATTCCTGGATCCGGATCGTGATCTGGATCACCACTAAAATTTAATCACTTGTTCCTCTTGTCATTTCCAACCACTCCACAAAATTTCATCAAAATCCGTTCAAACCTTTTTGAGTTATCCTGCTGACAGACAAACAAACAAACGCGACCGAAAACATAACCTCCTTGGCGGAGGTAACAATGAAAATCAGAACAACATAGTAGTTTTTCTTACTGCTGTAAGGTATAGACAAATAAAATAATACTGCATGAAATACATACACGTACAGCAACTCTGAAGAAAAACTAAAGCAACAATAATACTGTAAATATCACCTACACACCTGAGTGCTGTATTTTCAGTTAAGCACATGTGAGCTTCCACACCTGGTGGATGTGATGATACAATTTGTTCATTATTATGGTCATTGGCAAATCACTGTGTGTAATGTTTTACCAGTGGCGGCACCAAGGGGGGGGGCTTAAGCCCACCCAATAATGAGCCAAGCCCCCCTCACCCAATAATTCTGACAATAATGTGAATAGCGACTGACATATTTGTGGATCTCAACTGCACTTTTGCGCTGAGAATGTCTCAATATTGAGTAACTGAGCAAAGTGATGAATGTGTGTGTTCGGTGATCCACCAATGCTGAATCACCCTTCACAAACAGAATTTTCAGTTTTGCAAATGAACATTTATTTGTAAAAAACCCCCACACAAGTTCAAATCAGAAATTTGTGTTTGTGGATCACAAAGCATGTGTACAAATCAACAGACATTTGTAAATCACCGTCTGTGCATTTGCAAGTATTAATAAGACAAATTTAACTCCATACTCCAAAAATTTAAGTTTCCTAAATATTTATTAAGGCCACTCTTAAAATTTCACTTAACTTTATTTATACCTATGTACAAGCTTACTGAATTCTAAGTGATGTGTGTGCATTGATATCACGTTTTAGAGGAGCACGGGTGCCTAAAACATATACCTTGGTATTTATAAAGCAATTTACTATATATTGTTCATTTCAATGACATTTCGTGGAGCCCCTCCAACTTTTACCCCAGCCCCCACTCATCCCCCCCAACAAAAATTTCCTGGTGCCGCCACTGTGTTTTACAAACAGTGTGAAGCTGAGTCTGTGCTTATTGGACAGGTGTTTTACTTCTGGAGTGTAAAGATCTGTTAAGTGTGTGAAAATTTCATTTTAGTGTGTCAACAACTGTAAAAAAACATAATAACAATATAATAAAAAACATTGAATTATTATTTATGCAACTGCACTAACTTCTGCAAAATTCAAGCTTAAATCGCACTTGTGCACGAATGTTGTGTTCGCCGCCCAGTTCAGTGCTCTGTAGCGGAGCAGGACACTGTTTTAACCCTGTTATAGCTGCTGCCCTGAACATGTGTCTAACACTCAGCTGTTTTTACAGGCTGCCTGATCACACTGATGTATTTCTTAGATTTTTCAGTTACTGCACTGATAACACTTATGAGTGTGCACAAAGCTGAGCCTCCAGCAGAGACTGTTTTTAACAGTCTGTATTCATGACTAATGAACGTGCACGCACATGCACTACTACTGTGGACCTCAGTGATCCATTCAGCACTGAGGTGTTAAATTTTATATCGTCACATTAATAAAGGAATTCAGCCGATATTATGGCCAACAAGATATTGAGTTTGTCTTCATGTTGGCACAATGTGACATCAAGAAAAACAAGACGGGAAAACACCAGTGAAGATAGTCTGACATTTTGCTCTACAGCTGAAAACTGGTGAGTTAAAATAATAATGTTACAGCTTCCACACAGGTGGAAAAACAGCTGATTCTGTCCTTTTTAAAGGGTTTCTTGAATTTATCTGGAGTTTGTCAAAACATAGAAAGCTGCAAATTTGTCATCATAACTGAGTGACTTTGCTGAGTGACAGCAGACAAAATCAGATAAACTGATGGTTTATTCATGAAAATCCTATCAACACCTTTATTTTGGTGAAATGCTGCCCCGTGTGTCTGATAAAGTTATTTACAATTATAAAGGCAGAAGTAGAAGCAGAAAGTGTAAATAAAACCTGTTCAACTTTCTCAACACTTCTATACATAGATTTTTGTAGAGTTTACATATTTTCCTTTTTACATACATAAACATGAGTCCATTACTTCATTGTGGGGGAGGGGGAATTGGTTTTACTTGTGTATTTTTTATGTCATTTCATGTAATTATTTTTCATGCGTGTTTGTTTGTTTATGGTTATGTTTGACCAACAATTACACCTTTAAGGTCTGCCATATGGCTGTTGTCAATCTATAATCGAAATCTTATCATTCTAAATTAGATCATTCTCGCCTAAAAAAGTAAGTTCCTTCAGCTGTTCCAGTTGAAGGAAATCAGTCATAGCGACGGAGAACTTTAATCCCTGTATCAAATTTTTTCAATGACCATGGTGTTTGTAGATCATTTTTTAAGGTCTTGGTATTTCATTTGTGTGCCCTGTATGAATTATCATGTGTCTGTTCAGGTAGTTCTTCTTTCCAAATCTTTTACCACACTCAGAACAGACAAATGCTTTTTGCCCTGTATGAATTATCATGTGTCTGTTCAGGTGGCTCTTTTGTCCAAATCTTTGACCACACTCAGAACAGCCATGTGGTTTTTGTCCTGTATGAATTATCATGTGTGTATTCAGGTTGCACTTTAGTCCAAATCTTTGACCACACTCAGAACAGCCAAATGCTTTTTGCCCTGTATGAATTATCATGTGTGTGTTCAGGTTGCTCTTTAGTCCAAATCTTTGACCACACTCAGAGCAGAGAAATGCTTTTTGCCCTGTATGAATTATCATGTGTTTCTTCAAACTGCTCTTTTGTCCAAATCTTTGACCACATACAGAACAGACAAATGGTTTTTGTCCTGTATGAATCATCATGTGTCTATTCAGATCGCTCTTTAGTCCAAATCTTTGACCACACTCAGAACAGCCAAATGCTTTTTGACCTGTATGAATTATCATGTGTTTGTTCAGGTTGCCCTTTAATCCAAAACTTTTACCACATTCTGAACAGTCAAATGACTTTTGTCCTGTCTGAATTTTAATGTGTTTGTTCAGAGTGCCCATCTGTTTCTGATCAGAACTAAATGGTTTTCCGCTCGCTTGCCTCTCCTTTTGTTGCTCTGACTTGTTCATGTTAGCAGTAGCTTTTCCATATTTAGAGCCTTTAAATTCTTTCCCATCAGTGTTGCCCGAACGAACAGTATTGGTATTTTTTTGACAGTAAAAATCTGGCTTAGGTTCTCTGGTCTGTTTCCACTCATAACTGTCATCAGTCTCAGTTCCAGAACTGTCTGAACTCCTGCCACTGGTATCTGGTTGTAAATGACTGTTTGGACCCGAGTTACTGGCTGGTTGTGGTCCTCCATCGTCCTCTCCATCAGCTTCTGCTGTCAATGTTCTGTGTGCAGATGAGCTGCTGGCTACAGGCTCAGCCTCTGTGCTCTCATCACTTTGGCTTTGATGAAGCTGTGGTGACTCTGGATTTTCATCATCATTTTCACTCTTCACAGGGACGGCGGTGAAACCAAACTTTGTGAGATTTGCCTCCTCCAGCTGCTGAAACTGCTCTCCCTGCTGACTTATCCACAGCTTCCCTTCTTTAATGTCCTCCTGGTCAACACTCAGATTCCATTCCTGGTGTTTAGGGAGAGTTTCTTCTTTAATCACCAACAACGGCTGCATGTCTGTAAAGAAATCAATGAACAATAAATGTGAGAACAACACTCATGAACATAAACACACATTCAAATAAAGTAGCAGGCATCAGTAGTACCAAAGCATTGGCATCCCTTTTCAAAAAAATCATCAATAATACATAATGACCAAACTGGGTTTATTAAGGGTCAACATTCTGCCAATAACGTCAGAAGACTTCTTAATCTCATTAGCATCACAGCATAGCAATACAAAGGCAACAGTGGTCTCATTGGATACAGGAAAAGCCTTTGACAGATTCAGACGGGATTTTCTTATTACTGTCCTCCATAAATTTGGTTTTGGAGAATCATTTATTCATTGGATCAGAATGCTATATAACTTACAAAAGGCCACAGTCACAACCAACAAGATCACATCTCAAAGTTTCACATTGCAAAAGAGGAACTACACAAGGCTGTCCACTCACAGCTATTATTCGCAATATTTATTGAACCTCTAGCAGTTGCAATACGTCAGAATGGCAATATCAAGGGTATCAACTTCTCAATATCTGACCACAAAATCAATTTATATGCTGATGATATTGTACTATATCTCCAATATGCCTCACAATCCCTACTGGATGTATTTAAACTGATTACTATTTTTTTCACAATTATCAGATTACTCTATAAATTGGTCAAAATCAGTGATACTTCCGTTAACTGAGCATTCATGGTATCCTGCACCCAAAGATCCACACTATACCTTTCCTACTGGCAATATTCAGTACCTTGGCATTAAGATCTCATTGAAATAAGCGAAGTGTGCAATGCATCTGTGCATGCGTTGATCAATCGGGTTCAAAAATTCCAGCTACCAAACACACACCACCGCCACTGAAATTCGTATACGGTAGCGTTAGCGGACTGTGAAAGTTAAGGTTTACGAGGATTGTTTCAAAGGCTTTAAGCCTTCAGCGATGCATACAATAATGACAGGTGCCCTTTATGCTGTTTTCAAATGCCCGAACAAAATTCCAAGAAATTTCCTCATACAATCTTCTTTATTTATGGTATTAATGACAATAGTAGAGAAGCTTGAATCTTCGACTGGACTGGATTGCTTGACGTGAGGACATTTCGCTTCAAATCACAGAAGCTTCCTCAGCTAAAATTCTTGCTCTGGTAGTCTGACTTCTGTCTTGACTCTTGTGGAGAAGAATAAACCAGAAGCCAACAAAAGCTGGAGTTTTTTAACCTAACCAGACCCCACCTACCGAGAGGCTGACTGCTATAGGCTAGTGACTAAACAATAGCTCTAATTACCACCTATTGTACTCTAGTTAGCACTCTCCTAATGACAGGACGGAAGCCTCCCCTGATGACGTGAATGACTCATTACCATGAACAAAAGACTGAAACTGCTTTGACCTGAGTACCACATTGTAAACAGGGGACAAAGCGTGTCTGAGACCCGCTCCACAGTTAAGGCTGGGTTTCAACTGTTTTACAAAGAATGCTTCCTTGACACCTCTCTCTGGCTAAGATTTTAACTTCCTTGTCCTCAAACGTGTGGTTAGTGTCTTTCAGGTGGAGATGAACTGCAGACTGAGGTCCACTGGCGACCTCTCTGCGGTGCTGGTATAGCCTCTTGTGTAAAAGTTGCTTCGTCTCACCTATGTAGTGTTCATTACAGTTTTCCTGACATGTGATATGATACACTACATTGCTCTGTTTGTAACTAGGGATCCTGTCCTTAAGGTGAACTAATTTCTGTCTCAAGGTGTTAACCGGTTTAAAGTAAACTGGGATTTTGTGCTGTCTGAAGATCCTCTGTAGTTTTCCCCTACTCCTGCTAAATAAGGGAGAGACACTCTTCTTCTTGTCTCCGTCTCCTGTCTATCTGGTCTCTTTGTTTGCTGGGACTTCTGCCCTTTGTCCAGGGACCAACATGGGTATCCACATACTGTGAGGGCTTTCCGGACAAGTTTTGTTCTTTAATCCTTCCCTCTGCAGTTGTGGGCACCTGTAGGGCTCTGTGTTGAAGAGTCCTGATCACCCCGAGCTTGGGTTCACTGGGGTGGTTTGAGCCAAAGAGCAGATATTGGTCAGTGTGAGAGGGTTTTCTGTAAACCTCTGTCTGGAGCTGCCTGTTCTCTCCAATCGTAACATCACAGTCCAAGAAGGCTAAATGGTTATTTCTGGCATCCTCACGTGTGAACTTCATATTGGAGTCCACCGAATTGATGTGTTCTGTAAAGTCCTTGACCTCCTGTTGCTTGATTTTAACCCATGTGTCATCAACATATCTGAACCAGTGACTGGTTCAGATACCAGTGACCATTAATGACAATATTGCTAGAGCTCTCAAAGCAGATTTTTTTTTTTTTTTTTTACAGGTTATCATGATATTCACACTCTAAGCAGCTCTAAGAAGCGAAATGCACCTACAGTCAGAACAAATTCCAACCCCAGCACCTCAAAGAAAGCGGCTGCATTTGGAAGACCTTGGTGAGTGCATCAAAATGTGTAATCTGAAAGTTTCCTTTTTATTTTTTAAGTAAGAGCTGTAACAGAATTTTTTTTTCCCCACTGAAAACATCTGCATTATAATTATTAGTCATATAATTTTAATCACCGGTTGATAAAGCCGCTTGTATCCTGTCATCTTTGGCTTCATATTCTTATGTGACTTCCCACAGTCACCTGTACTTTTCAAGCGTGTTTCGTCTCGCCGCCTGCAGCTTTCTCTTAAGCCGTGTTCACACTGGGCGCAACGCAACGCCAAAAATTTGCGTCCGTCCCGTGGCGATGGGCGCACCACCATCGCCCGGTGTGTCGCTCTGCTTTCACTGCTAAAATGCGCCCCAGTGCGTCATCAAATAGGAGGAGCTTCCATTACGCTTGCCGGCTCCAGTTGTCAGTCAAGTTAACATGATGGACCCTGATCACACGGAGCGAGTTGCTGTGCTCTTATTTGTTGTGGAAAGCTGACAAACATCACCAGCAGCGCTGTCCCTGGGTTCACAACATCCTCATGAGACGTTCCCAATTCGGGGAGTATCATCATTTGCTGCAGGAGTTGCGTCTGGATGATGGCCGCTTTCAGCGGTCCTTCCGCCCCTGCAGGACCCAGTTTGAGGACCTCCTGTCCCGTTCACGCGCAAACATGAAAAAAACCCCCCAAAAAACTGTCCGCTGGTGCTGCTGCTCACTCTCTGTCATAACTGTGTTTATAAACCAGTCACCATTTGTTTTATTATACATCTATGTAGTTAATAAATAAAATAATCGTCACAGACTATTCGCTCACGCGCGACAAGAAAGAAATTTAAAAAAATGCTGCTGCTGGACTGCTGCTCGCTCTTCCCCCCAAAACTCTGCCACAATTGTGAAATAAAGGACAAGAGAGACATAAGTCCTGCTCACAGGCTGTCTACACAGGACATGTTCAATTCCAACTCAGTCAAACTCCAGACATCTCCATGTCACTACATATCCAGTCCCTGATTGGTCATTGCAGCGCGACAAGATGAAAAAGTTCTGATTTTTCAACTTGGGGAGGAGGGCAACGTGATGCGACGTAATATTGCACCACAAATGCGCCAATCGCTCAAAATCGCTTCATTCACGTCGCTTCTTTCACAGCTGTCGCGTTGCGTGGCTTGGCGCCACAACGCGTCCTTCCATAGGGATTACATGGCAACCTGTCGCTCGCGTCACGCCCAGTATGAACGCGGCTTTAAAAACCCACAGAGCAGCAAGCGCACGGAGTCCACCATTGTTAATGTTGCATATAAACTGACATCACAGCAGTTTGCTCTGATGACCCTGCCCTCATTGAAGAGGTTCTATTTGTAATGGAAAATGACGAGTCTGGAACGAAACCAAGTTGAGCCGAGTAGTGCTACGTCTGTGTAATGGAAAAGGGGCTAAAATGTGTAGAAATAAAGTGTATACATTAAAATGGCAGGGCAGGAGTGGCAGATGGTAGGCTGCCATGGGAGGCTGCAGCACATTTCTGCACCACAGTCTGTTCTTCAAATTCAACATGAACACCTGATTCCGAACCTAAATGAACCCTATAATGTGCTACTTAAAACCCAATATAATGTGCCTGCAAGTACCAAGCTCATGAAGTGTATTAAAAGGGTGTGACGTGAGGCTGAACCCCCCCCCCCCCACACACACACACACACACACACACACAGCCGGCTGAAGCGAGAGGCACAGTACAGAGAGCAGACCGCGCACCCAAACCCCACCAGAACCCGCGACCCAGCCCCAGATCCAAGGGGGGTGCTAGGTCAACTGCAAGATGGGGAGGCAGCGGGCAATCCCAGAGTAGCACCGGAAGCCTAGGGGCAGAACCAACCATCAGGAAAGCCAGGCACCCGGAACAGGATAAGCCACCCTGCAGGGCAGTCCCCCAACACAGGGAAGGCACAAAATGAGGCCCATGAGTGGCAGGGGCAACCAAGGAACCTGAAGGAGAGAGACAGGAACCAAAGACACAGAGGGAGAGCTCGAGGCATGATAAGGCCTGCTGTGCAACAGCTCCAGCAGGGGACCCAGACTTCCCTTTCCTGGGCTACACTGACTACCTCTGACTAGGGGGATCCCAAGGTGTTCCCAGGCCGGTGTGGAGATAAAATCTTTCTACCTAGTCCTGGGGCTTCCATGGAGTTTCCTCCCAGATGGACGTGCCTGGACACCTCTCTAGGGAGGCACCCAGTGGGCATCCTTGGCAGATGCCGGAACCAACTCAGCTGGATCCTTTCAACATGAAGGAGCAGCGGCTCTACTCCGAGCTCCCCACAGATGACCAAGCTTCTCACCCCGTCTCTAAGGGAGACACCAGCCACCCTTCTAAATAAGCCCATTTTGGCCGCTTGTACCTGGAATCTAGTTTTTTCCAGTCATGACTAGGGTTGGGTATCGAGAACCGGTTCTTTTCGAGAATACTTAAGAAATGATTCGATCCACCGACATCAACAGCCTTTTTGTTTAACAATTCCCTTATTTATCCTTCAGAGCAGTCGCTGGTTTTGAGGATGTTTGTCGGGAAAATGATCATTTCTCTACATTGACTGCAGACCCTGCAGCGGGTCTGCAATCAACCGCTTCTGCAGCGCAGCTCTGCTTGAAGCTTGAACCAACGAAGCAGTGCTCCGACCCGCTGCTTCGTTGGTTCTCTGCTTCACTGCTTTTCAAAAGCGGCAAGTCTGCTTCTTAACCCTTCTCAAAGGGTCAATTGTGATCCGTGAGTCACTTTTGTACGTATTAAAGTCACTAACTGGTACTCTTGTCTGGTTGCAGGCAAGAAACAAGAATCGTCCATTCCATTTACACAGCTCCAAATGCTGTGCCACTCTCTATTGAGTCAAGTTAGAGTCCATCCAGAATTAATAACTTCAAAGCAAACAGCCATTTTAAATCAAATGACACCTCTTTCCAAACACTGTAAGAAACAATCAACTACAAACAACCAAAACATTTTTTTCCTCCCAAACCTTCTGCAATCTTTATGAATGACATTGATGCTGACATGTAGCGCAGCCAGCTGAGCTCAGAGGTATGGAGTTAGATTTGTGCCATTAATGTCTGAAAGGAAATGCTTTTGACAAAATCTACAGATTTTGTTTATTTCTATTTATGTCCAGAGATCAAGGATCCACCACGTATAGTTTATTTATGTCCAGAGATCAAGGATCCAGTGACCAATTTCATATGTATTTACTTTAAGATGCAATAAAATGTTGTTGACGTAGAAAACCTGTAAAGCCTACATTTAGGACACAGAAAATTCACAAGTGGTATGGATAAAGGAATCAGATCGATAACACTGTGTAACACGATTTTTGTTCCTGGCAAATAAGTGTCTTTTTCCAACTACATTTATTGCAAAACAATAGAAAAAGCCCAATTTTCATGCCAAACTTAGTTTTTTTGGGCTGCACAGCAATCTGATCCCCTCAAAACACCTATTTTTACAAATTTCTGACTTTTTCACAATAAAACTAAAATACGGAACATAACTGCAGCAAGGTTTATTTTCAAACATTTGAAAACAATTTGCCAAAGTTAAAAATGAACAGTTTTCCTTCATTTGCAAATGGGGAACGAATCACTTTCCCTTATCAGACCCCAAATGTAGACCCCATCATGTTTTCATTGTAAGATCCCTGATATCTGTGTTTAAAGTCCATTATGTCTTGGTGGAAGCGCTCCCCATGCTCTTCTGAGTATACTCCCATGATGTCCTTGAAGTTGTCAAGGTGAGCATCCACAATGTGGACCTTCAGTGACATCCTACAGCTCATATGGCTATAGTTTCTCACCAAAGTCTCAACCAGTTCCACATAATTGTCAGGCTTGTGGTTGCCCAGAAACCCATGGACAACATCAACAAAACTTTTCCATGCCTCCCGTTCCTTTGCTGTCAGTTTCTTTGGAAACTCAGGGCACTCTATGATTTTCTTGCCTTGCGGTCCAATGAAAACACTAGCTTTCACTTTTGGCTCTGACAGCTTTGGGAAAAAGTCTTGAAGATACTTGAATGCTGCAGACTCTTTGTCAAGCGCTGTGACAAATTGTTTCATGAGACCCAGTTTGATGTGCAGAGGAGGGAACAAAACCTTGTGAGGATCCACCAATGGCTCATGCTTTCAACTGAAAATTCAGTCCTTTCAGGCCATTGCTTCCGGTGATAATGTGCTGCCCCGTCTCTACTGTCCCAAAGGCAGAGAAAACAGGGAAACTTGGTGAAACCTCCCTGGAGTCCCATCAAAAATGCCACCATTTTGAAGTCCCCAATGACCTCCCATCCATACTCATCATAGTTCAAAGCTTCCAGCAGATATTTGACACTGTAATCCTCCCTGATGCACTGAATGAGCCAAAGGAAGTGATGGATACTTGTTCCCATTGTGCAGTAGCACAGCCTTCAGGCTTCTGGATGAGCTATCAATGAAGAGTCTCCACTCATTTGGATTACATGCAATTCCAATTGCATTGAACAGTCCTGAAATGTCACAACAACAGCACAAACTCTCTTCCTTGGCAAAAAAGCTAGAGAAAAGTTGGTGATGTTTTCTTTGGCTTGTTACTTGCACACTTTTCATCCAACAAGTCCCACTCCTTCAGCCTTGAGATCAAAAGCTCAGCATTTGACTTTGTCAATCCAAGATCTCTGAGGTCATTCAGAGCTCTTTGAATTGGGAAGTAAGGATTCCTCTCACAAACTGTATCTATAATGTCACAGTCCACTTCACTGTTCTCCCCATCCTCTGATTCAGTGCATTCTTCTTCTGATGTTGTTTTCTTTATGGAGGTGAAGGTACAGGAAGCTCAGCACTATATGGCACTGGTGCAATGGAAGATGGAATGTCAGGATAAGGAATAGCAGGTGCATTCTTCCCACTTCGGCATTTGGAAGGATCCACCATGCAGAAGTAGCAGTTGGTTGAGTGGTCAGTGGGTTCACGCCATATTCTTGGAACAGCAAACTTCATTGCTCTCTTTTCTCCTCTGTTGTTTAGGTTAATTTTCTTTTATTAAAGAGCGAAATATTCATGAACAAAAGGAGATTCTTCAAACCTCACCATCTTCGCTCTGTCCGACGTCACTCTGTGACAGATATGCCGCAAAATTCTTTTTAAAACTTGATAGCTCTAAAAGTATGTGATGTCCACATGCTACATTTGCTTAAGAACGACATCTTGCAGCAGCCACACAGCATCGCTGTAGCAACTAACCAGTCCTGCTTTATGACAACTGTCCTAACAGCCACGTTTTGAGTGAGGCATTCCATGGAACTGCGGACACTGATCTGTATAACGGATACAGATCAGTGTCCGCAGAGTTATAAAACTTGTACAATGCGTAAATAAATAATGCTTTGCGATAGTCATTTACAAACTCTGTGACAATCATGATTACAGAGTACAACACTAACACCCCCGCCCCACTCCTCCCCATGAAGAAATCTGCAGAATTCCATGGATTTGCAGAGTTTCCACAGCCCTGCATCACCAAATCAGGCTGGGAAGTGGGCAAGTTCATTACTAAACATGACAAACCTTTGACAGAGGTGGAGTTTAACAAAAACTATGTCACGTTATTGGTGGAGAACATTTGCCCTGAGAGAAGCAATAACTGTCTGATGTTTGTTTGGCTTGTAACACTGTGGTACAGAGGACTGAAGACACATCATCTGATATTAAAAACACAACTGGAGGACGAAGGTGGATTTAAAGCACAGATTCTTCTGACACTGATCAGTTACCGATTGTTTTGAGGCTCTGAATGTAGCAGAAGAGCTGCTTAACATCAAAAGCCTTTAAGGCCAAACAAGAGGAACAGATGAACAGATAATGAAAATGCTTAAGTTTTTTTTAGGTCCACATAATTGTGTGAGCAGACATTTTTGCAGTAACAAACCCCAACAAGAACCAATTTGAGTTTCAGTGACTTGAGTCTGCTTTTGTTACAGGTTCAGTGGACTGACATCACAAAGCCAAAGATAGTTCTGGTAACAACGACTGTTTCTGGGACCGGAGTTCCATCACACTCTCATTCTCTCTCTGTTTTGCAAACCCACATTTCTGCACATTTCCACAACTGAGGCCGACATGCCATGCCTGGTAGCAAAGCCGGCTATTAATTCTACCGAGTTACCAAGGAAAAGTTACCTAGTTTGGGTTGTTGATGGGAGCTGTAGAAAAAAAAAATGGATTTCAGTCATTGAAGTCATAATGATTTGAATTAATATTGCAGTGATTAATAAATTCTGGGAGCAAAGATAATTATTCTTCATCTGCTCATAACCAGAGCTGCTCTTACATGTGTACAACAAGTAACTGGTGTTGAATCAATATAAACCAAACCTCTACGTGCCAGAATATACAAATTACTACCATCAGAATCCTTTCAGTTACCTATCATTTCAAATTTTAAATTCAAAGTCCCTGCTGATCTTGGATAAAGGGAGTTGAAACATTGAGGGTGGTGATGTCACTTTCCTTCAGTAATAAATTTTCTGCAGATTTTACAGAATATGGAGGAATCTCACATGCATCTTTCATCAAAATCCTCCTCATCCTGTTGTGTAAGTATTGACAGAATCACAAGAGGAATACCTGATGGAGGAAAATATTTGACTATTACATCAACATGTTATAAAGTATCAGTAACACAAACAAAGCTGAGTGAACAAACCTGTTCTGTAGAAGTGATTTGGAGGATTAAAAACAGCATCCAGCCCTTTACCTCTTTTGTTATCTTCTTTTAAATGACTCATTTCTTCTTCCTGGTCTGTGATCATTCCTTCATCAGCAGGTGTTAGTTGTAGTTTCAAAATGTCCCTCAGCTGCTGGACTTCAAACATGTTTGTTGAAAGACTTCAAAACACACAAAAGAAAGAGTCAACAACCAAGTGGAGGAAAGACTAAACACAGTCTGATTTAATCATCTGCTGCTGCTCTGTTGCCCAGACTGACCAATGACAAGTGTGAGACAATACCGAAATTTCCCTGTGCTGGGACAGATGCCATAAAGCAGGAGAGACCAAACCTTATCCCAGAGATGTGAACATTTTCCTTATGTACCTGCTACAACCAGCTGATTAGAGAGAGAGGTAGATGATAGACAGATATGATATATTAAAGTCCACAAGATGAAAGAACTCACAATGGTTATGATGGATAATTACTATGGTTATTTTTCTTATCCAGTCTCCTGCTCTTCATGTCGACTTGTATCTCTGTTTATCTGTGCAGTTGGAACATCAGCAGTTTCCTTCAGAATAAATTAAGTCTTCCTGATTCTAACTGGTTATCGGGGTGCTGTGTTTTGATTTTTGTGTGTACAAAATGAAGAAAAACTGTAACCAACAGTATCGATTGATCGGCTTCATCAGCCCATCACAGGAGTGACTATCTGCCCAGCGGCCATGCACCCACAGCCGAAGTTTGCATATTCGCCTGGCTGCCGTCTCTCTGGCCGGTGCAAGTGTTTCGCTTTTTAATTTTCGCTTATTTGGAAAACACACAATGCTTCACAAACACGGTAACTGCAAAAAAATAAATAAATAAATAAATAAATAAATAAAACAGTGACTGTGAGGCTTGCTTAAACCTCCGGCTGAAATGCATCTACTGAATCGCAGAGAAAAAGGGATTAAAAAAAATTCACGCAGGAACCCAGTCGACAAACTTGAAAGAAAGAAAGAAAAACAGAAAAAAAAACTTAAATGTTAAATTTTAAAAGTTGGGGAAAAAAACAGAAAGCCACATGCATGGCCATTTCTATTCTGCAAAATGTTAAGACTCTGGCCCGACCATTTAGCCGACGATCGCACGAATAGACATTTTGCCACGGGTTTGTGTCCTCTGGCCGCCGGGCGAATAGACTCAGCTGCCCATCATTTATCATCATAAAGCACAGTTTATCTTATTTATTTCTGCTGATATTTGGTGGTCAGTCTATAATAAAAACTCCAACACAAACTAACAGCTATCATTTGGATGTGGTGGAGTTGGTCTGAAATAAAGTTCAGTGGACAAACCTGCTCTGGATCAGCGAAGTTCAGGCTTGAAAACAGCATCCAGCACGTTGACTAGTTTCTTCTCTTCTTTAAAACCACTCGTTTCTTCTTGCTGCTCTGCGATGTTTTTTGTTTCTACCAACTCAGATATCTCGGTATTAGCAGCAGTTAGCCGCTGTTTCAACAATCTTCTCAGCTGTTCGAGGCTTACAGAGTAAAGTTTGAGCTGTTCAGAGAAGAGTTTCCAGCGTCTCCAGCTAACTAGCTTTAGCCTCGGACGACAACAGGAAACAGTTCTTCTTCTTCTTCTTCTTCTTCTTCTTCTTCTAATGGGGTTCCGGCAGGCTATACGCTGGTGTGCGCAATGCTGCCGTCCTCTGTTATGATGTCGACGTTACACTATATTCTTGAGTAAGCGCCAGTCAGGTGGAGAAAACGAATAATAGGTGAGCTGATGGTCTAGTGGTTAAGGTGTTGGGCTTGAGTCCAGAAGATCATGGGTTCAAATCCCCGCCTGACTGGATATTCACTAAGGGCCCTTGGGCAAGGCCTTTAATCCCCTATTGCTCCCGGACCACATTACATCTGTCCCAGTCACTGGTTCAGATATGTTGATGACACATGGGTTAAAATCAAGCAACAGCAAGTTGAGGACTTTACAGAACACATCAACTCGGTGGACGCCAATATCAAGTTCACACGTGAGGATGCCAGAAACAACCATTTAACCTTCTTGGACTGTGATGTTACGATTGGAGAGAACAGGCAGCTCCAGACAGGGGTTTACAGAAAACCCACTCACACTGACCAATATCTGCTCTTTGGCTCAAATCACCCTCTTGAACACAAGCTCAGGGTGATCAGGACGCTTCAACACAGAGCCCTACAAGTGCCCACAACTGCAGAGGGAAGGGCTAAAGAACAACAACTTGTCCGGAAAGCCCTCACAGTATGTGGGTACCCACGATGGTCCCTGGACAAAGTGCAGAAGTCCCAGAGAACAAAGAGACCAGATAAACAGGAGATGGAGACAAGAAGAAGAGTGTCTCTCCCTTATTTAGCAGGTGTAGGGGAAAAACTACAGAGGATCTTCAGACAGCACAAAATCCCAGTTTACTTTAAATCGGTTAACACCTTGAGACAGAAATTAGTTCACCCTAAGGACAGGATCCCTAGTTACAAACAGAGCAATGTAGTGTATTCTATCAGATGTCAGGAAAACTGTAACGAACACTACATAGGTGAGACTAAGCAACCTTTACACAAAAGGCTATACCAGCACCGCAGAGAGGGCGCCAGTGGACCTCAGTCTGCAGTTCATCTCCACCTTAAAGACACTAACCACACGTTTAAGGACAAGGAAGTTAAAATATTAGCCAGAGAGAAGAAATGGTTTGAGAGAGGGGTCAAGGAGGCATCCTTTGTGAAACGTTTGAAACCCAGCCTTAACCGGGGAGGGGGTCTGAGACACGCTTTATCCCCTGTTTACAATGGGGTATTCAGATCAAAGCAGTTTCAGTCTTTTGTTCATGGTAATGAGTCATTCACGTCATCAGCAGAGTCGTCAAGGGAGCCATCAGGAGAGGGACAACTTCCCTGTCATTAGGAGGGTGCTAACTAGAGCACAATAGGTGCTAATTAGAGCTATTGTTTAGTCACTAGCCTATAGCAGTCTACCTCTCTGTAGGAGGGTTCTGGTTAGGTTTAAAACTCCAGCTTTTGTGACTTCTTGATTATTCTTCTCTACAAGAGTCAAGACAGAAGTCAGACCACCAGAGCAAGAATTTTAGCTGAGTAAGTTTCTGCGATTTGAAGCGAAACGTCCTCGCGTCAAGCAACCCAGTCCAGTCGAAGATTCAAGCTTCTCTACTATGGAAACCACCTGGACAACTGAGAGCCTACACAGAAACATGTGGAGAGAATGTGCACATGTTTTATTGTGCGCACGTTTTCTTATATTGTGCGCTCATTTTATTATATTGTGCACTCATTTTATTATATTGTGTGCACGTTTTATTATATTGTGCGCTCATTTTATTATATTGTGCGCTCATTTTATTATATTGTGTGCACGTTTTATTATATTGTGCGCTCATTTTATTATATTGTGCGCTCATTTTATTATATTGTGTGCACGTTTTATTATATTGTGCGCTCATTTTATTATATTGTGCACAAGTTTTAAGCATCGTTTGAGTAAAACAAGGGCAAGATCTACTTAAGCATGGCCACAATTTGTAAAACGTGCACTCAATATTGTCTTGACACATGAATGTTGACTATTAGTCAACAAACCAGCAGACAGTGTAATACATTTCCCCATTAGAAATGGATCTGGTCAGGGTATATCATGGTTTGGGAGCACAAGGACATACAGAGAACTCCAGCTGCCCAGCATGGCATCATCTGGAGTTTAAGCACATGAAAAAGGATACTGAGGGCGAAGTGTCTCCCCCTCATGAGTATGACAGTTTAGCTCATATTATGGAGTTCATTTTGAACAAAAAGAAAATGTGAGCATGTTTTATTAATTCAAGGGCTCAATTAAAGGGAAATGTGTGCACGAATTATCATAGCCAGAAAAAAATATCACTTTAAAGGAGACCTGCATTGAAATAAATGTGGTCAGATTTCAGAAAAGAAATAGCTGATATGTATTTATAAGACCCTTGTGAATGCAGTAAAGTAAATCTGTAAGCCCAAATTTGTAATTCAGCGGAGAAATATTCGTTTAAAAATGACAAATTTGCAGCTAACATTTAGCCCTCTGTGAAAACAGTTTGTACATCCGGATCATTTCCATGACGTCTGTGACAAGACCACGTGTTCCCGCCTTCAGTCTGATCCCGCATTGAAATTGATTTTATCTCTTAGTAATGTTACTGTTATACACATCCTGGTTTCAACATCCAAAAGTAAGCTGCAATGAATGTGATATACAGCTCTGCTTGCTCAGATCCGGGGATCAGATCAGCGGCGGCATCGACAGCGGGCGACATTATTCCCCGACGCCTCGCTCTTACTGCCCCAGATACGCTTACCGAGTGCATGTGCTCGTTAAATGCCGCCGTGGCACTCACACCCCGTGTCTGCTGTGCAGCCAGCACCACCTGTCTGTCTACTGAATGGAGTTGCAGCCAACTTGGCACAAGTCCAGAGACTACGCTCGCCATTTTAATGCAGTGCGCGCGGTGACACCTGTTACTCGCAAGGACAGACTTCTTGCTGCAAAATCCGCAGCGCCGCACGTCTCGGTAATCGGAGCCGCAGAGCTCCGTGGCCGCTAAGAGAGGTTTATATATTTTTAATGACTTGAATTCTTTGCGGGTCTCGCCTCTGTAGCCTGCAACAGTACACCGGAGGTGAAAGACAGTAGATTTTCAATGCGACACCACTCAATCAAACGGGCGTATGAAAAAGTACACAAAAATAATTTTCAAGCACAAATAAAAGAAATGTGTACTCACCGAACGTGCCGCAAGACAATATGAAGTTTTAAAAAAAGTAGATCTGTTGGGGAAGTGTCGTGACACGGACCCACAACAGGGGGCGTTAATGAAGGGACAATGGATAAGCCAAAAGTAACAATTTAATGTTGTGAAGGTGCACAACGTAATACAGACAGATACAAATATGCGTTATATCAATCCGACAAAAAGGTGACGTGTGGCAGGCTCGAAGATAGGAGACGTCCGGTGAGAGGAAAGCCGGAACCCACACAAGCCTCACCACCAACGGACCTGAAGAACACCGGAGCCACCAAGCCCTGCGCCCCAGGTGGCCACTGTCTTCAGCAGTCAGACCCGGTACTGCTGGCAGAAAACAGAAACAGTTCTGGATGAGTGTGAGTTCGCACACTCAGTAATCCCACAGTCTGTGTTCAGTAAGGAGGGAGAACCTCCATCTCCAATCACACACTCGTGCAGCTCCTGTCTAACCACTTATCTGGTTGGGGTGTGAAGCGAAGCCGTCGCTGATCACACCAAACGCCAATCCCACAGATAAGGACACACCACAGAAAAACAGCTGCAAAGAAGTTCAGATTATTACTCAATGTTTTGAGTCAGCAGAGAAAATTACCTGTATGGTAGAAGATTTCTCGCCGAGGAGGTGGAGTTGCAGTCCGGTCTTTGTAGTGGTGGTGATGGGTGACAGCTGGCGATGATAAATGACAGCTGTCACCTCCAGCGGCTCCGACGCCCTCTCGTGCTTGGAGCCCGCACTCCAAGCAGGGCGCCATCTGGTGGTGGTGGGCCAGCAGTACCTCCTCTTCGGTGGCCCACACAACAGGACCCCCCCTCAACGGGCGCCTCCTGGCGCCCGACCAGGTTTATCCGGGTGCCGGGCGTAGAAGTCGGCCAGGAGGGCCAGGTCCAGGATGAAGCTCCTTTTCACCCAGGAGCGTTCCTCGGGACCATACCCCTCCCAGTCCACCAGATACTGGAAGCCCCGACCCTTGCGACGGACGTCCAGAAGCCGACGCACGGTCCACGCCGGCTCCCCGTCGATGATCCAGGCAGGAGGTGGTGCAGGTCCAGGGGTGCAGAGCGGTGAGGTGTGGTATGGTTTGATCCGCGACACGTGAAAAAGAGGATGGATTCGCAGTGAAGCTGGCAGCCGTAGCTTCACTGCGGCCGGGCTGAGGACCTTGGTGATGGGAAAGGGTCCGATGTATCTGTCTTTCAGTTTCTGTGATTCCACTTGAAGTGGGATGTCCTTTGTCGATAACCATACCTCCTGCCCAGGCTGGTATGCAGGGGCCGGGGAATGCCGGCGGTCTGCATGGGCCTTGGCCCTCGTCCGGGCCTTCAACAGGGCAGAACGGGCAGCACCTCCTGAGGTGGGCCTGGACCGAGGGCACACCGACCTCACCCTCCACAAGTGGGAACAATGGGGGCTGGTACCCCAAACACACCTCGAACGGGGAGAGACCGGTGGCAGACGACACTTGGCTGTTGTGGGCGTACTCGATCCAGGCCAGATGGGTGCTCCAGGCCGTCGGGTGCGCGGAGGTAACGCAACGGAGGGCCTGCTCCAACTCCTGGTTGGCCCGCTCTGCCTGTCCATTCATCTGGGGGTGATACCCGGACGAGAGACTCACGGTGGCCCCCAGTTCCTTGCAAAAACTCCTCCAGACCTGAGAGGAGAACTGAGGGCCATGGTCTGAGACGATGTCCGCTGGTATCCCATGCAGACGCACGACGTGGTGGATCAGGAGGTCTGCTGTCTCCTGGGCCGTAGGGAGCTTCGGGAGGGCCACGAAGTGGGCCGCCTTGGAGAACCGGTCCACTATCGTTAAGATGGTGGTGTGGCCCTGGGACGGCGGGAGGCCCGTGACAAAGTCCAGGCCGATGTGGGACCAGGTGCGATGAGGCACCGGTAGGGGTCGGAGGAGTCCTGGGGTCCTCTTGTGGTCCGCCTTGCCCCTGGCGCAGGTGGTGCAGGCCTGGACGTAGTCCCGGACGTCGGCTTCCATAGACGCCCACCAGAAGCGCTGCTGGACTACTGCCATGGTCCTGTGCACTCCGGGATGACAGGAGAGTTTGGACCCATGGCAGAAGTCCAAAACCGCAGCTCTGGCCTCTGGTGGGACGTACATCTTGTACTTCAGGCCGGTCCCCGGGTCCGGGTTCCATGTCAGGGCCTCCCGGACGGTCTTCTCCATGTCCCAGGTGAGAGTGGCCACGACAGTGTACTCGGGGATGATGGTCTCTGGGGGGTCTGACAGCTCGGCCTTGGCTTCCTCTTCATGCACCCGGGACAGTGCATCCAACTGTTGGTTCTTGGTCCCGGGGCGGTACGTAATCTGGAAGTCAAAGCGCCCGAAGAACAGTGACCAGCGGGCTTGCCTGGGGTTCAACCGCTTGGCGGTCCGGATGTACTCCAGGTTCCGATGGTCCGTGAAAACCGTGAAGGGCACCGTCGCTCCCTCCAACAGGTGTCTCTACTCCTCAAGAGCCTCCTTCACCACCAAGAGTTCCCGATTGCCGACGTCATAATTCCTCTCAGCCGGGGTCAACCTGCGGGAAAAATAGGCACAAGGGTGGAGGACCTTATTGGACTCCCCGCTCTGGGACAGCACGGCTCCTATCCCTGAGTCAGAGGCATCCACTTCCACTGTGAACTGGCGAGTAGGATCGGGCTGCACCAGAACTGGTGCAGTCGAGAACCGGCGTTTCAACTCCCTAAACGCGGCTTCGCACCGATCCGACCAGGTGAAGGGGACTTTAGTGGAGGTCAGGGCTGTCAGGGGGCTAACTACCTGACTGTAGCCCTTAATGAACCTCCTGTAGAAATTTGCAAAGCCGAGGAACTGTTGCAGTTTCCTACGGCTTGTTGGGTGGGGCCAATCTCTCACCGCCGCAACCTTGGCCGGATCAGGGGCGACGGAGTTGGAGGAGATTATGAACCCCAGGAAGGACAAAGAAGTGTGGTGGACCTCACACTTCTCGCCCTTCACAAACAGCCGGTTCTCCAACAACCGCTATAGGACCTGACGTACATGCGTGACATGAGTCTCAGGGTCCGGAGAAAAGATGAGGATGTCGTCTAGATACACGAAGACAAACCGGTGCAGGAAGTCCCGCAAGACGTCATTAACCAAAGCTTGGAACGTCGCAGGGGCGTTTGTGAGGCCGAACGGCATGACCAGTTACTCAAAGTGACCTAAGGGGGTGTTAAATGCCGTCTTCCACTCGTCTCCCTTCAGGATCCGAACCAGGTGGTACGCATTCCTAAGATCGAGTTTGGTGAATATTTGGGCTCCATGCAGGGGCGTGAACACCGAATCCAACAGAGGTAACGGGTA
This sequence comes from Thalassophryne amazonica, assembly GCF_902500255.1. NCBI lineage: Eukaryota > Metazoa > Chordata > Actinopteri > Batrachoidiformes > Batrachoididae > Thalassophryne > Thalassophryne amazonica. Next base: position 14,473,331 of record NC_047120.1, read on the forward strand.
TCGGTTGCGAACCGTGATCTCGTTCAGCCCTCTGTAATCGATGCATGGACGGAGTCCGCCGTCCTTTTTACACACAAAAAAAGAAACCAGCACCCATCGGGGAGGTGGAGTTCCAGATCAACCCGGCAGCTAACGAGTCCTGGATGTAGGTCTCCAATGATTCGTGTTCCGGACGTGAGAGGTTGTACAGCCTGCTGGACGGGTACTCAGCGCCCGGAATCAAATCGATGGCACAATCGTACGGTCGGTGCGGGGGAAGGGCGAGTGCCAGATCTTTGCTGAAGACGTCAGCAAGATCGTGGTACTCACATGGCACCGCCGTCAGATTGGGCGGGACTTTGACCTCCTCCTTAGCTATCTCACCGGGTGGAACCGAGGATCCTAAACACTCCCGGTGGCAGGTTTCGCTCCACTGCGTCACAACCCCAGACGGCCAATCAATCCGGGGATTGTGTTTCAACACCCATGGAAAACCCAAAATCACTCGGGAGGTAGAAGATGTTAAAAAAAAAAACACTATCTCCTCCCTGTGATTCCCAGACACCACCAAAGTCACTGGCTGTGTCTGGTGTGTGATTAATGGAAGAAGAGTGCCATCTAGTGCTCGTACCTTCACAGGGGAAGGCAGAGCCACCAGTGGGAGCCCTACTTCCTTTGCCCATCTGCTGTCCAGCAGATTCCCTTCTGACCCCGTGTCTATAGCCCAGTCTCTAAGGACGAGTGCTGCTGTTTTGACCGTTTGGGGCATTCTCTCTGTGTGTGCTCGGTAGAGCTGCAGAGAAAACACTCTCCACGGATCAGCCTCCTTTGTCTCTGATCTGATCGTTTTTTGGCCCTGCTCGTTTCCCTAGCAACGTCAGCAGGGGGAGCTGTCGTCACGTGGAGAGCCCTGGCAGCGGAGCGTGGTGAAGTCGGCTTCCTTTCGGACCCGGGAGGAAGAGGGACGGCTTGTGCCTGACCACGCCCTTCGTCTCGCTCCCGTCGGTGTTCTGTTAATCGGTTGTCTAACCGTATAACCAGGTCGGCTCGTGCTTCGCCGCTCCTTAAGGACCAGAGACAGTCCGTTTACAAAGGCGGCGCGGAGCGCAACAGCATTCCAGCCGGCTCGCGCTGCCATGATGCGGAAGTCGACTGCATACTTTGCTGCGCTCCGACGCCCCTGCCGTATCGACAGCAGCACACTTGAAGCGGTCTCGCCTCTATGAGGGTGGTCGAACACCTGTCGGAACTCCCTCACAAACTCAGTATAAACCGTTAGGAGCCGTGAATTCTGCTCCCAAAGCGCTGTAGCCCAGGCGCATGCCTCTCCTCGAAGCAAATTGATCACATAAGCCACCCGGCTAGCGTCTGCTGCGTACATGACGGGACGCTGTGAAAAGACGAGTGAGCACTGCATCAAGAAGTCCGCGCATGTCTCCACACAGCCTCTGTACGGCTCCGGAGGGCTTATGTATGCTTCAGGGGAAGGTGGGGGGTTCATTGAACGACCAGCGGAATGTCTGTTTCTGGCACACGGTCAGCAGGAGGAGGTGCTGCAGCAGCGCCCTGAGCACGCGCTTCCACCTGGGCGGTGAGAGCCTCCATCCTACGATTGAGAACACTGCTCTGCTCGGTAACTAAGTCCAACCGAGCGATAAAGGCGGTTAAGATGTGCTGCAGCTCACCCAACACGCCTCCTGCTGGCGCCTGTGCACCTCGCTCTTCCATTGGCTGTTCAAGCGATGGTTGACGCCCCTCAGGATCCATGATGCTGGCCGAGAAATCCTGTTGGGGAAGTGTCGTGACACGGACCCACAACAGGGGGCGTTAATGAACGGACAATGGATGAGTCAAAATTACAACACTTTACTGTTGTGAAACATGCACAACGAAATACAGACAGATGCAGAATTTGGATTACAGTCAAATATACGAGGGTGACGTGTGGGCAGGCTCGAGGATAGGAGACAACCGTCCAGAGAAGAGCCGAGCCCCACACGATTTCCACTGCCACCGGATCTGGAACACACCGGAGTCACCAAGTCCTGAATCCCCAGGTGGCCACCGTCTCCAGCTGTCAGATCTGGTACTACTGGCAGGAGGCAGAAAGACAGTTAAGGGTGAATGTGTGAAAACACACCCAGTAAACAGTCAGCAAAAAGCAGTTCTTCTCCAGGTGGGAAAAACACCTCCACCTCAAACACAGTAACACAGTTCGTGCAGAGCCTGAGAGCTACTTCTCTTAGTTTGATGTGCAGAGTGAAGTCCGTCACTCGTCACGCTTCCCAAACTCAGTGTCCAGCTGCAAGTAGGATCCTCAGGTACTCCTGCAAAGACTCAGAAAATTACGTGCGTTTTGGCACAATCACGGCTGAGAGGTTTACCTATAGGGTAGACGATATCTCGGCAGCGAGGTGGAGTTGCTGCCCAGCTTTTGAGGTGATGGTGATGATGAGTGACAGCTGGTGCTTGTTGATGAGTGACAGCTGTCACTCCCGGATGCTCCGGCGCCCTCTCGTGCCTGAAGCCCGCACTTCAGGCAGGGCGCCCTCTGGTGGTGGGCCAGCAGTACCTCCTCTTCAGTGGCCCACACAACAGGACCCCCCCCCCCCCCCCAACGGGCTCCTCCTCGCGCCTGACCCGGCTTGTCGGGGTGACATGTGTAGAAGTCGGCCGGGTCCAGGATGAAGCTCCTCTTCACCCAGGAGCGTTCCTCAGGTCCATACCCCTCCCAGTCCACCAAGTACTGGAATCCCCGGCCCTTTCGACGGACGTCCAGAAGTGATCCGGGCAGGAGGCGGCGCCGGTCCGGGAACACAGAGGGGTGAGGAGTGTTATGGTTTGAGTCTGGAGACATGGAATACGGGGTGGATCCGCAGTGAAGCTCCAACTCCCAGCTTCACTGGACTGAGGACTTTGAGGACTTTGAAGGGGCCGATGTATCTGTCCTTCTATTTTGGGGAGTCCACCTGGAGAGGTATGTCCTTCATGGATGACCACACCGCCTGCCCGGGCTGATATGCAGGGGCCGGGGAACGTCGGCGGTCTGCATGGGCCTTAGCCCTCGTCCGGGCCTTCAGTAAGGCAGAACGGGCAGTGCGCCACACCCGACGGCATCGTTGCAGGTGGGCCTGGACCGAGGGCACACCGACCTCTCCCTCCACAACGGGAAACAACGGGGGCTGATACCCCAGACACACCTCAAACGGGGAGAGGCCGGTGGCGGAGGACACTTGACTGTTATGCGCGTACTCGATCCAGGCCAGATGTTCACTCCAGGCCGTCGGGTGCGCGGATGTTACACAGCGTAGGGCCTGCTCCAGTTCCTGGTTGGCCCGTTCTGCCTGTCCGTTCGTCTGGGGGTGATACCCGGACGAGAGGCTCACGGTGGCCCCCAGTTCCTTGCAGAAACTCCTCCATACTTGAGAGGAGAACTGGGGACCACGATCAGAGACGATGTCTGTTGGTATCCCATGCAGACGTACGATGTGGTGGACCAGGAGGTCTGCTATCTCCTGGGCCATTAGGAGCTTCGGGAGGGCCATGAAGTGGGCCGCCTTGGAGAATCCGTCCACTATCGTGAGGATGGTCGTCATGCCCTGGGACGGCGGGAGGCTCGTGACAAAGTCCAGGCCGATGTGGGAACAGGGGCGATGAGGTACCGGAAGCAGCTGGTCCTCTTGTGGTCTGCCTTGCCCCTGGCACAGATGGTACAGGCCTGGACGTATTCCCGGACGTCGGCCTACATGGACGCCCACCAGAAGCACTGCCGGACCACTGCCACGGTTCTTTGCACCCCTGGGTGACAGGAGAGCTTGGAACCATGACAGAAGTCCAGGACTGCAGCCCTGACTTCTGGTGGGACGTACAGACGGTTCTTCGGGCCGTTTCCCGGGTCCAGGTTCCGTGCCAGGGCCTCCCGGATGGTCTTCTCCACTTCCCAGGTAAGGGTGGCCACGATAGTGGACTCGGGTAGGATGGGATCCGGTGGATCCGACAGCTTGGTATTGACATCCTCTTCGTGAACACGGGACAAGGCATCAGATCTTTGATTCTTGGTCCCGGGGCAGTAGGTGATCCGGAAGTCAAAACGCCCGAAGAACAGTGACCAGCGGGCTTGCCTGGGATTCAGTCGCTTGGCGGTCCTGATATACTCCAGGTTCCGATGGTCCGTGAAAACCGTAAATGGCACCGCAGCTCCCTCCAACAGATGTCTCCACTCCTCAAGAGCCTCTTTCACCGTGAGGAGTTCCCGATTGCCCACATCATAGTTCCGTTCAGCCGGGGTCAACCTGCGTGAAAAATAGGCACATGGGTGGAGAACCTTGTCGGACTCTCCGCTCTGGGACAACACGTCTCCTATCCCTGAGTCAGAGGCATCCACTTCAACCACGAACTGGCGGCTAGGATCGGGCTGCACCAGAACTGGTGCAGTTGAGAACCGGCATTTCAACTCCCTAAACACGGCCTCGCACCGATCCGACCAGGTGAAGAGGACTTTGGAGGAGGTTAGGGCTGTCAAGGGGCTAACCACCTGACTGTACCCCTTGATGAACCTCCTGTAGAAATTCGCTAAGTCGAGGAACTGTTGCAGCTTCCTACGGCTTGTTGGTTGGGGCCAATCTCTCACCGCCGCAACCTTGGCCGGATCAGGGACGACGGAGTTGGAGGAGATGATAAACCCCAGGAAGGACAAAGAAGTGCGGCGGAACTCGCACTTCTCACCCTTCACAAACAGCCGGTTCTCCAGCAACGCTGCAGGACCTGACGTACATGCTGGACATGAGTCTCAGGATCCGGGGAAAAGATGAGTATATCGTCTAGATATACGAAGACGAATCGGTGCAGGAAGTCCCGCAAGGCGTTGTTAACCAAAGCTTGGAACGTCGAAAGGGATGTTAGTGAGGCCGAATGGCATGACCAGGTACTCAAAGTGACCTAACGGGGTGTTAAATGCCGTCTTCCATTCGTCTCCCTTCCGGATCCGAACCAGGTGGTACGCATTCCTAAGATCCAGCTTTGTGAAGATTTTGGCTCCATGCAGGGGCGTGAACACTGAGTCTAACAGGGGCAACGGGTATCGATTGCGAACCGTAATCTCGTTCAGCCCTCTGTAATCAATGCATGGACGGAGTCCGCCGTCTTTCTTGCCCACAAAAAAGAAACCAGCACCCATCGGGGAGGTGGAATTTTGGATCAGCCCAGCAGCTAATGAGTCCCGGATGTAGGTCTCCATTGATTCGCGCTCTGGGTGTGAGAGGTTGTACAGCCTGCTGGACGGGTACTCAACGCCCGGGATCAAATCAATGGCGCAGTCATATGGATGGTGCGGGGAAGAGTGAGTTCTTTGCTGAAGACGTCAGCAAGATCGTGGTACTCCTCGGTCACCGCCGTCAGATTGGGGGGGACTTTAGCCTCCTCATTAGCCGTCAAACTGGGGGGAACCGAGGATCCTAAACACTCCCGGTGGCAGGTTTCGCTCCACTGAGCCACAACCCCAGACGGCCAATCAATCCGGGGATTGTGTTTTACCATCCACGGGAAGCCCAAAATCATGCTGGAGTTAGGAGTCACATAAAACTCAATCTCCTCCCGATGATTCCCAGACACTACCAGAGTTACTGGCAGTGTCTTGTGTGTGATTAAAGGGAGAAGGGTGCCATCTAGTGCCCGCACCTTCAGTGGTGAAGGAAGCGCCACTAGAGGGAGCCCTACTTCCCTTGCCCATCTGCTGTCCAGCAGATTCCCTTCTGACCCCGTGTCCACCAGTGCTGGGGCTTGAAGGGTTAAATCCCCACTCAGGATTGTAACTGGGAGATGTGCAGCAATGCGTGTGTGTCCCACGTGAATGTCTTGGCCCACCCTTAGCCCAGTTTCTAAGGGCGGGCGTTGGTGTTTAACCGCTTGGGGCAGTCTCTCTGCTGATGCTCACTCGAGCCCTGCTCGTGTCCATAGCATCGTCAGCAGGGGGAGCTGTTACCACACGGAGCGCTGAGGCTGTGGAGCGTGGGGAGGGCGGAACCTTTTCGGACCTGGAAGGGAGAGGGACGGCGCGTGCCCGGCCACGTCCTTCATCTCGCTCCCGACGGCGTTCCTCTAACCGATTGTCTAATCGTATAACAAGATCAATAAGCCCGTCCAAATCCCGCGGCTCATCCTTAGCCACCAGGTGCTCCTTCAGGGCCAACGACAGTCCGTTTATGAAGGCGGCGCGGAGCGCAGCAGTATTCCAGCCGGACCTCGCAGCCGCGATGTGGAAGTCGACTGCATACTCGGCTGCGCTCCTACGCCCCTGTCTCATAGACAGCAACACTGTTGAAGCGGTCTCGCCTATATTTGGATGATCAAAGACTGTTTTGAACTCCCTCACAAACCCAGTATAAGTTGTTAGGAGCCGTGAATTTTGCTCCCAAAGCACCGTAGCCCAGGCGCGTGCCTCACCTCAAAGTAAATTAATCACATAAACCACCCGGCTGGCGTCTGAAACATACATGATGGGACACTGTGCAAAGACGAGCGAACACTGCATCAGAAAGTCTGCGCACGTCTCTACACAGCCTCCGTACGGCTCCGGGGGACTTATGTATGCTTCAGGGGATGGTGGGGGGGGTTCGTTGTGCGACCATTGGAATGTCTATATTCGGCACCAGGACAGCAGGAGGAGGAGTTGCAGCAGCGCCCTGTGCACGCACTTCCACCCGTGCGGTGAGAGCCTCCATCCTGCAATTAAGAATAATATTCTGCTCGGTCATTAGATCCAACCGAGCAGTGAAGGCGGTGAGTATTTGCTTCAACTCACCAACCACGCCTCCCGCTGGCGCCTGTGCACCCTGCTCTTCCATTGGTTGTTCAACAGATGGTTGACGCCCCTCGGAATCCATGACGTTGGCCGAGATATCCTGTTGGGAAAGTGTAGTGACACGGACCCACAACAGGGGGCGTAAATGAACGGACAATGGATGAGTCAAAATTACAACACTTTACTGTTGTGAAACGTGCACAATGAAATACAGACAGATGCAGAATTTGGATTACAGTCAAATATACGAGGGTGACGTGTGGGCAGGCTCGAGGATAGGAGACAACCGTCCAGAGAAGAGCCGGGCCCCACACGATTTCCACTGCCACCGGATCTGGAACACAACGGAGTCGCCAAGTCCTGAATCCCCAGGTGGCCACCGTCTCCAGCTGTCGGATCTGGTACTGCTGGCAGGAGGGCAGAAAGACAGTTAAAGGTGAGTGTGTGAAAACACACCCAGTAAACAGTCAGCAAAAAACAGTTCTTCTCCAGGTGGGAAAAACACCTCCACCTCAAACACAGTAACACAGTTCGTGCAGAGCCTGAGAGCTACTTCTCTTAGTTTGACGTGCGGAGTGAAGTCCGTCACTCCTGCTCCATTTAAGCCCACCTCATGTATTTCAATAGAGAATTTCCTGTAGGACAAGTTAAATACATCTTTCTTTTCAAAAGTGTTTTAAAACTAACAGTTCACTGTGTGACTTTAACTGATCTACTTTACTAGATAGATGGAGAGACAGATAGATAGATAAAATGTAAACTTTAATATGTAAATATAAATGTTAAATTTTTTTAAACATGTTCACTGTTATCTAATAAATATATTGCTGTTTACTTTTAATTGGATTGAAGGCTTGAAGTGCCTGAAATGAAATTAAATTAACCGATTCATTGTTCTGTGTTGTGTACTGCACTTTGTCATGTATATCATTTGTTCAAATGATGATCTTGTTCAAAAGGGATTTTTTAAAAAAACATTTTCACTGTCATATATAAAATATATTGCATAAATTATATTTGTATGCATTAATTATTGCATTAAACAAGTTTATTTTTATCAATAAATGATGTTATGGGCTTATTTGGAACACACATGGGCTTAAATGGTACCATGGTACCAGGTACCATTTAAGCCCATTCCAGACTTGTTACTTTTTCCCTAAAATTACTTAATTACATCTTTTGAATTGTACATCAACTAATTACTAGGGGTGTAACGATACACAAAAATCACGGTTCGGTATGTACCTCGGTTCTGAGGTCACGGTTTGGTTCATTTTTGGTACAGTATGAAAAAATGCAAAACCTAAATTTGCTTGTTGTTTAAACCAACAATTTATTGTAACATTATACAAACAGGAAAATAAAATAATTGCAAAGTGCTGCCTGGTAATAAGTTAAATAAAACTTTCTCAAATAAATGACAAATGTATGAAATATTATAAAAATACATTCCTAGTAAACAGCTTTTAACAAAACCTTTCCACAAGTAAAGAGCAACACAACAGTTCCAGCATGAAGCCCTGCTCAATTGTATTCAACCTTCATATTTTTTGCCAGAAAAAATAACTTGTCCAAAACTGTCACACTCTATAAGGGATTTTTTAAAAAGAGAATTAATGTTAAAGAATCCCTTTACTTTTGTACAATTTGCCCAATTTTGAGGAAGTTTAGCACCACCTGGTGACCCACGCCATGAGCCTTTTTTAAACGAAATTTGCAGGAGTGGATAAACCAACATCTCTACTTTATATAACAGTTGGCAGAATTTTTGGGACTGATTAAAAGGGGTATCAAACCAGTAGTCCCCAAAATTCTGCCAACTGTTATATAAAGTAGAGATGTTAGTTTATCCACTCATGCAAATTTCGTTAAGAAAGGCTGATGGCGCGGGTCACCAGATGGTGCTAAACTTCCCCAAAATTGGGCAAGTAGAGTACTTAGGCACCCACTGGTGGCCAGTGCCATCAAGACACCAATGTTTTTTTGGTTGCGTTTGATAGAGTAGGGCCTATATTTGTTAATAACATTGAAATCTGTTTGGGGCCTTGATGGTGCAGAGGGTTATGGGCCTTTAAATACAGCCAATTTCGCAAAATGACCACACTTTGAGCACCACCATATTCAGCGCCATCGATCCCCCAACCAAATATGTATATAAGATGAAAGAGTTTGTCTCCATAAGTCATTTGATAGTTAAACTAGCTTGGGGACTTTAATGTTCAGGCAGGTTTACTTTAGGGTGTGATTCAGGCCGATTCGGATTTCAACTAAACTTGCCTCAGAGATGGAACCTACCAAGAAACTAACTTTCCCAAAATTTCTCAACCGAAAACCAAACTGTGTCCTTGCCAGGGGTCATCAGAGTTCAAGGCAAAAATATGCAAAAACTGATATTTCATTAAATTCCCATCTTTCAAGTGGTGTATCATGCAAAATGTTCCAAAGGGTTGATGTCTCCTGCTTTAGGACATCTGTCACAGCACAGGGACATTTCAGTGTTCTCTCTCACTTGTGATTGGTCAGTCTAGGCAACAGAGCAGCAGCGGATGATTAAATCAGACTGTTTTTAATCTTTCCTCCACTTGGTCATTGGCTCTCTCTTTCTTTTGTGTGTTTTAAAATCTTTCTACAAACATGTCTGAAGTCCAGCAGCTGATGGACATGTTGAAACTACAGCTAACACCTGGTGATGAAGGACTGATCACAGACCTGGAAGAAGAAATGTGTCATTTAAAAGAAGAGAACAAAAGAGGTAAAGGGCTGGATGCTGTTTTTAATCCTCCAAATCTCTTCTGCAGAACAGGTTTATTCACTCAGCTTTGTTTGTGTTACTGATACTTTATAACATGTTGTTGTAACGGTCAAATATTTTCCTCATCGTGTATTCCTGCAGTGATTCTGTGAATACTTACACAACAGGATGAGGAGGATTTTGATGAAAGATGCAAATTACTAGTTGAGTTAACACGGTTTTAAAAAGGAATAGTTCGGACCATGTATCATCCTTACTTATCAAGTTATGGGGTAACATATGCCACATGTCATAGAATCCAATAGACGTAGACCTTGTTTGACCTTTACTTTGGAGACCAAGCATTCAACACTGTTAGAACTATTCCATTTATTAATCCTATTAGCTCAACCAATAATTTGCATCACTTTTTACCAAAATTGAAGCAACTTTAACTTTTGACCCCTGTATAAAATGAAACTGAGCTTGTCACCATTCTTGCTGTTTTTATCCCGTAACTCCATAGAATTCAGTCACAGATAGTCCAAACTATACCTTTGTGGAATCTTAATGATCAGGCAAATGTGGAATATTTTTCAATATGATTGGAGCATCTTTTAATTTTGACCTCTGTGTAATTCTTCAATTGACCCCTACCTGACCACCCATTGAAAAGTCAAGTGGCCAATCATTTTTTTCAAAAGAGGAATGTCTAAGGAGTATTTCTGCTGAATTTGATGCTTTTATCACCATTTGCATGATAGTGCAGCAGATAACTGAAACAAATTGTCACTCCTATCTTTAAGTCTGGTAACCATCAAGAAGCCAGTAATTTCTGACCAATAAGTATACTTCCTGTGCTTTCAAAAGTTGCTGAAAAGATTGTAATTTAACTACTGACTACATATCTCATAGATAGTAAATTTTGTTTACATCAGTTGCAGTTTGGCTTTAGGCCCAAGCACTCCACTGAAACGTGCTGCTTTACATCTGATCGAGCAGATAAAATTTAAACTAGATGGGGCGGCGGGGTAGTTGGTGCAGTATTTTTAGATTTGAGAAAAGCATTTGATACGGCAAAGCAGTGTTCTCCCCAGAAATTTTTAGTATGGCAGTGCTGTTGGGAACTATCACCGTGCGCAATGCTTCCACTCGGTGCCCTAGCCGACCTTGTGTCCTGAAGTCCAAAGACAAAAATGAAAATCTTTGCTGTTTCTGGTCTGATTCTGTGCTGAATTTTTTGATTAGTTAATCTAAATTGTTTGTGTTTTGTTGACACACTGTGTGTAACAAATGTGCAGTAAACTTATTTGAAAGAAAAAATAATGTACAAAAAGACAATTTAAAATGTGGGAGATTCCCGACTTTTTTACACTTTTCCCCAGCATAGTTTTCAATTTGAAAAGTTTGAATTTCCAAGTCACAATATCACCAGGCTGGGGGCATTCACTGTGAAAATCTCACCTTGTCCTTGTGATTCAGATTTTGACACTTCTCTATATTGTCAAAAAATAAAATAAAAATAGAAAAACGAAACGTCCAGCTTTCCTCCCCGAGTCAGCAGGTGGATTTCTGGAAAATGTCTTATTACTCTGCATCTATCGGCATTTCTCAGCGTGTGATGCACATTTTAGGAAAAGCAGAAACATCAGGCTGACACAGTGAAGAAACGAACACTGCTTCATCCGATAACGAAGCTTGTGAGCTTTCATTCGAAAGTAAAGGTTCGGATTTACAGAGGCTGTACAGAGAGACTGGAGGTGACACACTTCACCCCAAAGATAATTATAGTGGACGATTTTAACATCCACACAGATGCTGAGAATGACAGTCTCAACACTGCATTTAATCTATTATTAGACTCAATTGGCTTTGCTCAAAATGTAAATGAGTCCACCCACCACTTTAATCATATCTTAGGTCTTGTTCTGACTTATGGTATGGAAATTGAAGACTTAACAGTATTCCCTGAAAACTCCCTTCTGTCTGATCATTTCTTAATAACATTTACATTTACTCTGATGGACTACCCAGCAGTGGGGAATAAGTTTCATTACACTAGAAGTCTTTCAGAAAGCGCTGTAACTAGGTTTAAGGATATGATTCCTTCTTTATGTTCTCTAATGCCATATACCAACACAGTGCAGAGTAGCTACCTAAACTCTGTAAGTGAGATAGAGTATCTCGTCAATAGTTTTACATCCTCATTGAAGACAACTTTGGATGCTGTAGCTCCTCTGAAAAAGAGAGCTTTAAATCAGAAGTGCCTGACTCCGTGGTATAACTCACAAACTTGCAGCTTAAAGCAGATAACCCGTAAGTTGGAGAGGAAATGGCGTCTCACTAATTTATAAGATCTTCACTTAGCCAGGAAAAAGAGTCTGTTGCTCTATAAAAAAGCCCTCCGTAAAGCTAAGACATCTTACTACTCATCACTAATTGAAGAAAATAAGAACAACCCCAGGTTTCTTTTCAGCACTGTAGCCAGGCTAACAAAGAGTCAGAGCTCTATTGAGCCGAGTATTCCTTTAACTTTAACTAGTAATGACTTCATGACTTTCTTTGCTAATAAAATTTTAACTATTAGAGAAAAAATTACTCATAACCATCCCAAAGACGTATCGTTATCTTTGGCTGCTTTCAGTGATGCCGGTATTTGGTTAGACTCTTTCTCTCCGATTGTTCTGTCTGAGTTATTTTCATTAGTTACTTCCTCCAAACCATCAACATGTCTATTAGACCCCATTCCTACCAGGCTGCTCAAGGAAGCCCTACCATTAATTAATGCTTCGATCTTAAATATGATCAATCTATCTTTATTAGTTGGCTATGTACCACAGGCTTTTAAGGTGGCAGTAATTAAACCATTACTTAAAAGCCATCACTTGACCCAGCTATCTTAGCTAATTATAGGCCAATCTCCAACCTTCCTTTTCTCTCAAAAATTCTTGAAAGGGTAGTTGTAAAACAGCTAGCTGATCATCTGCAGAGGAATGGTCTATTTGAAGAGTTTCAGTCAGGTTTTAGAATTCATCATAGTACAGAAACAGCATTAGTGAAGGTTACAAATGATCTTCTTATGGCTTCAGACAGTGGACTCATCTCTGTGCTTGTTCTGTTAGACCTCGGTGCTGCTTTTGATACTGCTGACCATAAAATTTTATTACAGAGATTAGAGCATGCCATAGGTATTAAAGGCACTGCACTGCGGTGGTTTGAATCATATTTATCTAATAGATTACAATTTGTTCATGTAATGGGGAATCTTCTTCACAGACTAAGGTTAATTATGGTGTTCCACAAGGTTCTGTGCTAGGACAAATTTTATTCACTTTATACATGCTTCCCTTAGGCAGTATTATTAGACGGCATTGCTTAAATTTTCATTGTTACACAGATGATACCCAGCTTTATCTATCCATGAAGCCAGAGGACACACACCAATTAGCTAAACTGCAGGATTGTCTTACAGACATAAAGACATGGATGACCTCTAATTTCCTGCTTTTAAACTCAGATAAAACTGAAGTTATTGTACTTGGCCCCACAAATCTTAGAAACATGGTGTCTAACCAGATCCTTACTCTGGATGGCATTACCTTGACCTCTAGTAATACTGTGAGAAATCTTGGAGTCATTTTTGATCAGGATATGTCATTCAATGCGCATATTAAACAAATATGTAGGACTGCTTTTTTACATTTGCGCAATATCTCTAAAATTAGAAAGGTCTTGTCTCAGAGTGATGCTGAAAAACTAATTCATGCATTTATTTCCTCTAGGCTGGACTATTGTAATTCATTATTATCAGGTTGTCCTAAAGGTTCCCTGAAAAGCCTTCAGTTAATTCAAAATGCTGCAGCTAGAGTGCTAACAGGGACTAGCAGGAGAGAGCATATCTCACCCATATTGACCTCTCTTCATAGGCTTCCTGTTAATTCTAGAATAGAATTTAAAATTCTTCTTCTTACTTAAAAGGTTTTGAATAATCAGGTCCCATCTTATCTTAGGGACCTCATAGTACCATATCACCCCAATAGAGCGCTTCGCTCTCAGACTGCAGGCTTACTTGTAGTTCCTAGGGTTTGTAAGAGTAGAATGGGAGGCAGAGCCTTCAGCTTTCAGGCTCCTCTCCTGTGGAACCAGCTCCCAATTCAGATCAGGGAAACAGACACCCTCTCTACTTTTAAGATTAGGCTTAAAACTTTCCTTTTTGCTAAAGCTTATAGTTAGGGCTGGATCAGGTGACCCTGAACCATCCCTTAGTTATGCTGCTATAGGCTTAGACTGCTGGGGGGTTCCCATGATGCACTGAGTGTTTCTTTCTCTTTTTGCTCTGTATGCACCACTCTGCATTTAATCATTAGTGATTGATCTCTGCTCCCCTCCACAGCATGTCTTTTTCCTGGTTCTCTCCCTCAGCCCCAACCAGTCCCAGCAGAAGATTGCCCCTCCCTGAGCCTGGTTCTGCTGGAGGTTTCTTCCTGTTAAAAGGGAGTTTTTCCTTCCCACTGATGCCAAATGCTTGCTCACAGGGGGTCGTTTTGACAGTTGGGGTTTTTACGTAATTATTGTATGGCCTTGCCTTACAATATAAAGCGCCTTGGGGCAACTGTTTGTTGTGATTTGGCGCTATATAAATAAAATTGATTTGATTTGAAAACTCTTAATATTTTCAGAGTCTGTCAGATTTTGGATTCTAACGTGTGGTGATGCTGCCGTTTGTGTCGCTGGACTCTATATTAGTCCCGCCGTGAGCGTGCACGCAGTTTGTCTTCTAGAGCCCGACCGATATGGATTTTTTGAGGCCGATGCCGATAACGATATTTGGATGAAAAAAATGCCGATAATAGAAAAATCGGCTGATTTGCCGATAGCCGATAAATCAGTTGATATTCTTTTTTATTTTTTAATTAATAAAATGTTGTTTTTGGACCCTTAACAAATAAGGTATGAGCTAAAAGCTGAAGCTTTGTCCTCATATTGATTAACTTTATAACAGAGAAGAATTTTCAAGTTCAAAAAATGCAAACATGCAATTGGAGCTGTTGGGGGGCTATTCAAACAGGCCAACTAGTAAGATATCACTCCTGAAAACGATCTTTGCTATATCATGTAAGGTAAATCTACCCTACGATTGGATTTTGGAAAACCATGTGACAGAGAACCAATTCCGATTGGACACTCACATTGCGCACGTCATCACGCATCTTCTATGAGGAGTACCAAGATGGCTGATCCGCGGAGTTAGCTTTTCAGCAAAACAAAAAAGTAAATTTCTATCTCATATCATGAAAAAAGTTATTTACAATTTAGTAAAGCTCGGTCCTAGCCGTCGTATACAACAGCGTCGGCCCCAGAGGGTTAATGGCGAACTGCAGTAATTCCCAGAACCCTTCTGGATGACCAGTGAATCTGAATGTTTCAACCTCTTAGCAGTAAACAAAAATTTTTCATGCTAGAAATAAGGTCTACACAACGTGGGCTTAAAAAAAGTGTGACCAAGGCAATGAAGCACATTTGACACATTACTACATAAACTGAGTTAATTAAACTGAATTGAACTGAAACGGGAGAAAAGTGGGGTGAATGTAATCGCAAAGTTATTACAAACAACATCCTTATAAACTTACTTGTATGCTTTTGTCAGCTGATCAGTGCAGTGTGACGGCGAACTACGAGGGCCAGTGATGAATACATTTAAGCAGGGGTGTAAGCAGCTCTCAGTTGAATTGAGTCAGAGCTCGATCTACTGGGCAAACTGTGCAAGGACATTTTACATTGCCGACACAAACATTATTTCAGTAACTGTTCTGTTTATGAGAAATTGTCAGCGTTCTATCGACAAAATTTTGGCCGATAGTGAGTACTTTGAAAATGGCTTATATCGGCCGATAATGTCGGCCGGGCTCTAATGTCTTCATGACACTGTTTTGTACAGGTTAGACACGCAGATGGATTTTTTTTATATTGGGAAAAAGTCGGAATGCGTTATTTTCAGGAGATAATGCACTTTCTATCTAACCGTGAGAGAACTTTGTGAGGAGCTCTGCAACACCGGCTGGCGATCGCACGTGATCCGTGCGTGGGGACTCCTTTGGTGGAGCGGACTTTGGAAATCACAAGTGGATGACTGTTCAGATTTTTTTCTTCTTCTCAGTGGACCTGGTAGGATTTATTTTTATTTTACTTTTGAGTGTCTGTCTTGATGTGAGGCTGTTCGGTAAAGGAAGTGCGCACCACACTCGTGCAAGTTTTTGCACAGTGGAAAGCGGATTCCCCAGATGCCCCGGCGATCGACCCCGCTAAGATGAAACAGTAATTGCAGACATCTGGCTTTGTGTATGGCTTGTTTTGTCATGGTTTGTGTTGTGTGGGCCGCTGAAGAGGAGGTACTGCTGGCCCACCACCACCAGAGGGCGCCCTGCCTGGAGTGCGGGCTCCAGGCACCAGAGGGCGCCGCCGCCTCACGTGAGCAGCTACGGTGACAGCTGTCACCCATCACCTGAGACAGCTGACGGCAATCATCTGTGGGGTATATTAGCAGGACGGCACCTCCACCTCATTGCCGAGATATCGTTTCTACCAGAGAGGTAACGTATCGAAGCTACGGAGTGTATCTTTTTGGATTTGTGCTTAGTTTGTGGATTACTGTTCCAGCGAGAGGTGGAGGTAACTTCCCTGCTGTTCTGAGTCCTGGGTGCAAACGCGCCCCCATCTAACTGTCCTTTGTTCCTCGCCAGCAGTACCAGGTCCGACACGCGGAGGCAGTGGCCACCTGGGAGTTCGGGACTTGGCAGCTCCAGTATTCCCGGGGTCCTGTGGTGGAGGAAGCCGTGTGGTTCCGGTCTTACCTTGGAGAGGCGTCTCCTATCTTCGAGCCTGCCCACACGACACTTTTGTGAATTGACTGTAGTCCATTGCTGTGATTGGTTGTATTCGTTGTGCACATTCACAACAGTAAAGCTTTGTTATTTTGACTTACTCCATTGTCCGTTCATTTGCGCCCCCTGTTGTGGGTCCGTGTTCCTACACTTTCCCAACAGGTTTGTGTCATCTGGATGTAAACAGGATAAAATAACGAAGTTGTAAATGTGAAATTTCCCGCAAAAGCGGGTTTGCGTGCCGTTAAGATTCCCACCAAGTTTCCCGCTAAAACATCATGAGATGACACTACACAATACTGGCACTAGATGGCAGTATGACGGCACGGTGCCGTTGTTCCATTGCCTTGGGAGAACCCTGGTAAAGCATAATGTTCTTATTTCAAAACTTTCAAAATTTAATATTTCATCAGAATTGCTGCAATGGATGGCTTCTTATTTATCTGATAGGATGCAGTGTGTTAAAGTTATTGATGTTTTTTCTGATAATATTAAGTGTACAATGGGTGTGTCACAAGGTTCTGTTTTGGGTCCCCTCCTATTTAACCTCTATATTAATGATCTGCCACAGGTGTGTCAAGGCATGGATCTGCAAATGTATGCCGATAATAATGTTTTATACAATCAACTCAACTTTTTTCTTGTATAGCGCCAAATCACAACAAACAGTTGCCCCAAGGCGCTCCACATTGCAAGGCAAGGCCATACAATAATTATGAAACACAGTCTACGTCTAAAGCAACATAACCAAGGGATGGTCCAGGGTCACCCGATCCAGCCCTAACTATAAGCCTTAGCGAAAAGGAAAGTTTTAAGCCTAATCTTAAAAGTAGAGAGGGTATCTGTCTCCCTGATCTGAATTGGGAGCTGGTTCCACAGGAGAGGAGCCTGAAAGCTGAAGGCTCTGCCTCCCATTCTACTCTTACAAACCCTAGGAACTACAAGTAAGCCCGCAGTCTGAGAGCGAAGCGCTCTAATGGGGTAATATGGTACTATGAGGTCCCTAAGATAAGATGGGACCTGATTATTCAAAACCTTATAAGTAAGAAGAAGAATTTTAAATTCTATTCTAGCATTAACAGGAAGCCAATGAAGGGAGGCCAACACGGGTGAGATATGCTCTCTCCTGCTAGTCCCCGTCAGTACTCTAGCTGCAGCATTCTGAACCAACTGAAGGCTTTTTAGGGAACTTTTAGGACAACCTGATAATAATGAATTACAATAGTCCAGCCTAGAGGAAACAAATGCATGAATTAGTTTTTCAGCATCACTCTGAGACAAGACCTTTCTGATTTTAGAGATATTGCGTAAATGCAAAAAGGCAGTCCTACATATTTGTTTAATATGCGCTTTGAATGACATATCCTGATCAAAAATAACTCCAAGATTTCTCACAGTATTACTAGAGATCAGGGAAATGCCATCCAGAGTAACGATCTGGTTAGACACCATGCTTCTAAGATTTGTGGGGCCAAGTACAATAACTTCAGTTTTATCTGAGTTTAAAAGCAGGAAATTAGAGGTCATCCATGTCTTTATGTCTGTAAGACAATCCTGCAGTTTAGCTAATTGGTGCGTATCCTCTGGCTTCATGGATAGATAAAGCTGGGTATCATCTGCGTAACAATGAAAATTTAAGCAATACCGTCTAATAATACTGCCCAAGGGAAGCATGTATAAAGTGAATAAAATTGGTCCTAGCACAGAACCTTGTGGAACTCCATAATTAACTTTAGTCTGTGAAGAAGATTCCCCATTTACATGAACAAACTGTAATCTATTAGACAAATATGATTCAAACCACCGCAGCGCAATGCCTTTAATACCTATGACATGCTCTAATCTCTGTAATAAAATTTTATGGTCAACAGTATCAAAAGCAGCACTGAGGTCCAACAGAACAAGCACAGAGATAAGTCCACTGTCCGAAGCCATAAGAAGATCATTTGTAACCTTCACTAATGCTGTTTCTGTACTATGATGAATTCTAAAACCTGACTGAAACTCTTCAAATAGACCATTCCTCTGCAGGTGATCAGTTAGCTGTTTTACAACTACCCTCTCAAGAATCTTTGAGAGAAAAGGAAGGTTGGAGATTGGCCTATAATTAGCTAAGATAGCTGGGTCAAGTGATGGCTTTTTAAGTAATGGTTTAATTACTGCCACCTTAAAGGCCTGTGGTACATAACCAACTAACAAAGATAGATTGATCATATTTAAGATTGAAGCATTAAATAATGGTAGGACTTCCTTGAGCAGCCTGGCAGGAATGGGGTCTAATAAGCATGTTGATGGTTTGGATGAAGTAACTAATGAAATAACTCAGACAGAACAATCGGAGAGAAAGAGTCTAACCAAATACCGGCATCACTGAAAGCAGCCAAAGATAACGATACATCTTTGGGATGGTTATGAGTAATTTTTTCTCTAATAGTCAAAATTTTGTTAGCAAAGAAAGTCATGAAGTCATTACTAGTTAAAGTTAAAGGAATACTCAGCTCAATAGAGCTCTGACTCTTTGTCAGCCTGGCTACAGTGCTGAAAAGAAACCTGGGGTTGTTCTTATTTTCTTCAATTAGTGATGAGTAGAAAGATGTCCTAGCTTCACGAAGGGCTTTCTTATAGAGCAACAAACTCTTTTTCCAGGCTAAGTGAAGATCTTCTAAATTAGTGAGACGCCATTTCCTCTCCAACTTACGGGTTATCTGCTTTAAGCTACGAGTTTGTGAGTTATACCACGGAGTCAGACACTTCTGATTTAAAGCTCTCTTTTTCAGAGGAGCTACAGCATCCAAAGTTGTCTTCAATGAGGATGTAAAACTATTGACAAGATACTCTAACTCCCTTACAGAGTTTAGGTAGCTACTCTGCTCTGTGTTGGTATATGACATTAGAGAACATAAAGAAGGAATCATATCCTTAAACCTAGTTACAGCGCTTTCTGAAAGACTTCTAGTGTAATGAAACTTATTCCCCACTGCAGGGTAGTCCATCAGGGTAAATGTAAATGTTATTAAAAAATGATCAGACAAAAGGGAGCTTTCAGGGAATACTGTTAAGTCTTCTATTTCCATACCATAAGTCAGAACAAGATCTAAAATATGATTAAAGTGGTGGGTGGACTCATTTACTTTTTGAGCAAAGCCGATAGAGTCTAATAATAGATTAAATGCAGTGTTGAGGCTGTCATTCTCAGCATCTGTGTGGATGTTAAAATCGCCCACTATAATTATCTTATCTGAGCTAAGCACTAAGTCAGACAAAAGGTCTGAAAATTCACAGAGAAACTCACAGTAACGACCAGGTGGACGATAGATAATAACAAATAAAACTGGTTTTTGGGACTTCCAATTTGGATGGACAAGACTAAGAGACAAGCTTTCAAATGAATTAAAGCTCTGTCTAGGTTTTTGATTAATTAATAAGCTGGAATGGAAGATTGCTGCTAATCCTCCGCCCCGGCCCGTGCTACGAGCATTCTGACAGTTAGTGTGACTCGGGGGTGTTGACTCATTTAAACTAACATATTCATCCTGCTGTAACCAAGTTTCTGTTAGGCAGAATAAATCAATACGTTGATCAATTATTATATCATTTACCAACAGGGACTTAGAAGAAAGAGACCTAATGTTTAATAGACCACATTTAACTGTTTTAGTCTGTGGTGCAATTGAAGGTGCTATATTATTTTTTCTTTTTGAATTTTTATGCTTAAATAGATTTTTGCTAGTTATTGGTAGTCTGGGAGCAGGCACCGTCTCTACGGGGATGGGGTAATAGGGGGATGGCAGGGGGAGAGAAGCTGCAGAGAGGTGTATAAGACCACAGCTCTGCCTCCTGGTCCCAACGCTAGACAGTCACAGTTTGGAGGATCCCAAAAAATTGGCCAGATTTCTAGAAATGAGAGCTGCTCCCTCTAAAGTGGGATGGATGCCGTCTCTCCTAACAAGACCAGGTTTTCCCCAGAAGCTTTGCCAATTATCAATGAAGCCCACCTCATTTTTTGGACACCACTCAGACAGCCAGCAATTCAAGGAGAACATGCGGCTAAACATGTCACTCCCGGTCTGATTGGGGAGGGGCCCAGAGAAAACAACAGAGTCCGACATTGTTTTTGCAAAGTTACACACCGATTCAATGTTAATTTTAGTGACCTCCGATTGGCGTAACCGAGTGTCATTACTGCCGACGTGAATTACAATCTTACCAAATTTACGCTTAGCCTTAGCCAGCAATTTCAAATGTCCTTCGATGTCGCCTGCTCTGGCCCCCGGAAGACAATTGACAATGGTTGCTGGTGTCGCTAACTTCACATTTCTCAAAACAGAGTCGCCAATAACCAGAGTTTGATCCTCGGCGAGTGTATCGTCGAGTGGGGAAAAACGGTTAGAGATGTGAACGGGTTGACGGTGTACACGGGGCTTCTGTTTAGGGCTACGCTTCCTCCTCACAGTCACCCAGTCAGCCTGCCTTCCCGACTGCACGGGGTCTGCCAGGGGGGAACTAACGGCGGCTAAGCTACCTTGGTCCGCACCGACTACAGGGGCCTGGCTAGCTGTAGAATTTTCCACGGTGCGGAGCCGAGCCTCCAATTCGCCCAGCCTGGCCTCCAAAGCTACGAATAAGCTGCACTTATTACATGTACCGTTACTGCTAAAAGAGGCCGAGGAATAACTAAACATTTCACACCCAGAGCAGAAAAGTACGGGAGAGACAGGAGAAGCCGCCATGCTAAAACGGCTAAGAGCTAGTAGCTACGCTAAGCTAGCGGATTCCCAAACAGGGAATCCGACACTAGACAGGCTGTGGAGCAGCACAGGTAACGCACGACAACAGTGCTAAAATAAAATAAAAATCCACTAGACAGGCTGTGGAGCAGCACAGGTAACGCACAACAACAGTGCTAAAAAATAAAATAAAATAAAAATAAAAATCCACTGGACAGGCTGTGGAGCAGCACAGGCAACGCACAACAACAGTGCTAAAACAAAATAAAAATCCACTAGACAGGCTGTGGAGCAGCACAGGTAACGCACGACAACAGTGCTAAAACAAAATAAAAATCCACTAGACAGGCTGTGGAGCAGCACAGGCAACGCACGACAACAGTGCTAAAACAAAATAAAAATCCACTAGACAGGCTGTGGAGCAGCACAGGCAACGCACGACAACAGTGCTAAAACAAAATAA
Organism: Thalassophryne amazonica; assembly: GCF_902500255.1. Lineage (NCBI taxonomy): Eukaryota > Metazoa > Chordata > Actinopteri > Batrachoidiformes > Batrachoididae > Thalassophryne > Thalassophryne amazonica. The sequence continues at coordinate 14,494,917 of NC_047120.1, forward strand.
AAATCCACTAGACAGGCTGTGGAGCAGCACAGGTAACGCACGACAACAGTGCTAAAACAAAATAGAAATCCACTAGACAGGCTGTGGAGCAGCACAGGTAACGCACAACAACAGTGCTAAAACAAAATAAAAATCCACTAGACAGGCTGTGGAGCAGCACAGGTAACACACGACAACAGTGCTAAAACAAAATAAAAATCCACTGGACAGGCTGTGGAGCAGCACAGGTAACGCACAACAACAGTGCTAAAACAAAATAAAACTCCACTAGACAGGCTGTGGAGCAGCACAGGTAACGCACAACAACAGTGCTAAAACAAAATAAAAATCCACTGGACAGGCTGTGGAGCAGCACAGGTAACACACGACAACAGTGCTAAAAAATAAAATAAAATAAAAATAAAAATCCACTGGACAGGCTGTGGAGCAGCACAGGCAACGCACGACAACAGTGCTAAAACAAAATAAAAATCCACTAGACAGGCTGTGGAGCAGCACAGGTAACGCACGACAACAGTGCTAAATAAAAATCCACTGGACAGGCTGTGGAGCAGCACAGGTAACGCACAACAACAGTGCTAAAACAAAATAAAAATCCACTGGACAGGCTGTGGAGCAGCACAGGTAACGCACGACAACAGTGCTAAACAAAATAAAAATCCACTAGACAGGCTGTGGAGCAGCACAGGTAACGCACGACAACAGTGCTAAAACAAAATAAAAATCCACTGGACAGGCTGTGGAGCAGCACAGGTAACGCACAACAACAGTGCTAAAACAAAATAAAAATCCACTAGACAGGCTGTGGAGCAGCACAGGTAACGCACGACAACAGTGCTAAAACAAAATAAAAATCCACTGGACAGGCTGTGGAGCAGCACAGGTAACGCACGACAACAGTGCTAAAACAAAATAAAAATCCACTGGACAGGCTGTGGAGCAGCACAGGTAACGCACAACAACAGTGCTAAAACAAAATAAAAATCCACTAGACAGGCTGTGGAGCAGCACAGGTAACGCACGACAACAGTGGTAAAAAATAAAATAAAAATCCACTGGACAGGCTGTGGAGCAGCACAGGTAACACACGACAACAGTGGTAAAAAATAAAATAAAAATCCACTGGACAGGCTGTGGAGCAGCACAGGTAACACACGACAACAGTGCTAAAAAATAAAATAAAAATCCACTGGACAGGCTGTGGAGCAGCACAGGTAACGCACGACAACAGTGGTAAAAAATAAAATAAAAATCCACTGGACAGGCTGTGGAGCAGCACAGGTAACACACGACAACAGTGGTAAAAAATAAAATAAAAATCCACTGGACAGGCTGTGGAGCAGCACAGGTAACGCACGACAACAGTGCTAAAAAAAAAATAAAAAAAAAATAAAATAAAATAAAATAAAATAAAATAAAATAATAAAATAAAAATCCACTGGACAGGCTGCGGAGCAGCACAGGTAACACACGACAACAGTGGTAAAAAATAAAATAAAAATCCACACGTGCAAAAACTGCTGAACTAGCAGCTAGGAAGCTGACAGCTGCTATGGAAAGGATCACAGAGTGGCTTGACCAGTCATGTCTCAGCCTTAACATAAGTAAGACAAAAGGTATGTTCTTTTCTAAAACCAACCAGTTTGTGAGTGATGAAATTGTTATAAAAGGTGAGAGGATTGACATTGTGAGGGAGTTTAAATATCTTGGCGTAATAATTGATTCAAATCTTAATTTTAAGTCACATGTGAAAAAAATGATCAAAACCATCAGATATAATGTGATACATTTCAGACATATTAGAGGCTGCCTTTTATTGGATGCTGCAAAGACCTTCATGCATGCTATGATCCTTTCTCATTTGTCATATTGTGTCACATGTTGGGGGCAGACTGGAGAAACAGTCATTAAACACTGGAATCTCTGTATAAACAAACCTTAACATTTCTAGATAAAAATAACTATGCAATATCACCACTGCAGGATCCTGGAAAAGCTTCATCTTCTTAGTGTTGAGAATTTTAAACGATTTTCTAATTAGTGTCTTATGTTTAAGATTTTACATGGCTTGGCACGGCCCCATTACGTCAATTTATTAATATTCGTCCTGAACAGTCTGTAAGATCTACCAAAATATCTTCAGTGAGGGACTGTTCTGTGCCTGTCCGCCGTACTGCTTTTGGTCAGTCAGCTTTCTGTGTAAAAGCCACAACTCAGTGGAATGCTCTCCCTGACAGCATTAAGAACTCTGATTCTATTCTACAAACTCAAATATTTACTGAAAGACACTGAACTGTGATTCATCTTTAGCTCTGCAGCGCTGAAATAATGTTTTTGTGATGTTTTATTATTTATGTTTTAATTGTGACCTGCCAAGGGACTGCAGATTAGCTTTAAGCAAACTCTGGTACAGTGCATCAAATGGAAACATTTATGTTCTTTATTGTCTACGGTCCATTTACAAATAAACAAAAACAAAACAAAGATAACTGAAAGGATTCTGGTGGCAGTGACTTATGTATTCTGGCACATAGAGGTTTGGCTTATTTTGATTCAACACTTGGCACTAAAAGGTCAACATCAGTAACCTGTTGTACACGGGTGAGCAGCTCTGGTTATGAACAGACGGAGAATAATTATCTTTGCTCCCAGAATTTATTCATCACTGCATTATTAATTCAAATCATCGTGACTTCAATGAATAAAATCCATTATTTTTTTTCTACAGCTCCCATCAACAACCCAAACTATGGAACTTTTCCTTGGTAACTTGGTAGCATTAATAGCCGGCTTTGCTACCAGGCGTTGACCTGAATCGCGTAAATGTAGAAGTGTGCAGAAATGTGGGTTTGCAAAAGAGAGAGGGAGAAAGAGAGGCTGTGATGGAAGTCTGGTCCCAGAAACAGTCTTTGTTAACAGAACTGTGTTTGGTTTTGTGATATCAGTCCACTTAGCCTTAGAAACTCAAGTTGGTTCTTGTTAATGTTCGTAACTGAAAATGTCTGTTCACACAAATATGTGGATCTAAAAAAACTTCAGAATTTGTTTTTTTATCTGTTAATCTGTTCCTCTTGTTTGGCCTTAAAGGCTTTTGACGTGTGCAAAACCTCCGTTTGTATACGGATTTCTATCAAAATGTGTTTCCATGTTCTGTTTATATTGTCATATAAAACTGCTAACTTAAAGAATATATATATATATATATATATATATATATATATATATATATATATATATATATATATATATATATATATACGAGGTCTATTAGAAAAGAAACCGACAGTTTTATTTTTTTTTAAAAACTATATGGATTTGAATCACGTGTGATTGCATCAGCCAAGCTTGAACCCTCGTGCGCTTGCGTGAGTTTTTTCATGCCTGTCGGTGACGTCATTCGCCTGTGAGCACGCCTTGTGGAAGGAGTGGTCCAGCCCCCTCGTCGGATTTTCGTTGTCTGAGAAGTTGCTGAGAGACTGGCGCTGTACTTGATCAAAATTTTTTCAAAAGCTGTGAGGCACATCCAAGTGGACATCATTCGAGAAATTCAGCTGGTTTTCGGTGTAAATTTTAACAGCTGATGAGAGATTTTCGATTGTTTCTATCGCTGTAAGGACTTCCCACGGAGCGGGACGTCGCGCAGCACTCCGAGCTGCCGTCGTCAGCCTGTTTCAAGCTGAAAACCTCCAAATTTAAGCCTCTGTTGACCCAGGATGTCGTGAGAGAACAGAGAAGTTTCAGAAGAGGTCGGAATCAGCAGTTTATCCGGACATTCCACTGTTAAAGGAGATTTTTTTAATGAAAGACGTGCGGACGGATTGGCGCGTTGGCTCGCAGCCGGCGCGGCATGCCCGCCACAGGAAAAACACCTCCATGTTGATAACCATTTGTAAAATCCAGGCGGCTTTTGGTGGCTTTCAGTTGAGTGAGTATCTGAGAAATTGTTTAACAGCAGGGCATGTTCCAACTTGTCCTTAAGGCTTCCAACGGAGGTGTTTTTCCTGTGGCAGGCACGCGGTGCCGGCTGCGAGCCGACGCGCCAATCCGTCCGCACGTCTTTCATTAAAAAAAATCTCCTTTAACAGATAAACTGCTGATTCCGAGCTCTTCTGAAACTTCTCTGTTCTCTCACGACGTCCTGGGTCAACAGAGGCTTAAATTTGGAGGTTTTCAGCTTGAAACAGGATGACGACGTCGCCTCGGAGCGCTGCGCGACGTCACGCTCCGTGGGAAGTCCTTACAGCGATAGAAACAATCCAAAATCTCTCATCAGCCGTTAAAATTTTCACCGAAAACCAGCTGAATTTCTCGATGTGCCTCACAGTTTTTGAAAAAATTTTGATCAAGCACAGCGCCAGTCTCTCAGCAACTTCTCAGACAAAGGAATTCCGACGAGGGGGCTGGACCACTCCTTCCACAAGGCGTGCTCACAGGCGAATGATGTCACCAACAGGCGTGAAAAAACTCTCGCATGCCCACGAGGGTTCAAGCTTGGCTGATGTAATCACATGTGATTCAAGTCCATATGGTTTTTTTAAAAAATAATAAGGTCGGATACTTTTCTCACAGACCTCGTGTGTATATATATATATATATATATATATATATATATATATATATATATATATATATATATATATATATATACACTCAACAAAAATATAAACGCAACACTTTTGGTTTTGCTCCCATTTTGTATGAGATGAACTCAAAGATCTAAAACTTTTTCCACATATACAATATCACCATTTCTCTCAAATATTGTTCACAAACCAGTCTAAATCTGTGATAGTGAGCACTTCTCCTTTGTTGAGATAATCCATCCCACCTCACAGGTGTGCCATATCAAGATGCTGATTAGACACCATGATTAGTGCACAGGTGTGCCTTAGACTGCCCACAAAAGGCCACTCTGAAAGGTGCAGTTTTATCACACAGCACAATGCCACAGATGTCGCAAGATTTGAAGGAGCGTGCAATTGGCATGCTGACAACAGGAATGTCAACCAGAACTGTTGCTCGTGTATTGAATGTTCATTTCTCTACCATAAGCCGTCTCCAAAGGCGTTTCAGAGAATTTGGCAGTACATCCAACCAGCCTCACAACTGCAGACCACGTGTAACCACACCAGCCCAGGACCTCCACATCCAGCATGTTCACCTCCAAGATCATCTGAGACCAGCCACTCGGACAGCTGCTGGAACAATCGGTTTGCATAACCAAAGAATTTCTGCACAAACTGTCAGAAACTGTCTCAGGGAAGCTCATCTGCATGCTCGTCGTCCTCATCGGGGTCTTGACCTGACTCCAGTTCGTCGTCGTAACCGATTTGAGTGGGCAAATGCTCACATTTGCTGCCGTTTGGCATGTTGGAGAGGTGTTCTCTTCACGGATTATGCGAAGGAGATGTGTTGCACTGCATGAGGCAAATGGTGGTCACACCAGATACTGACTGGTATCCCCCCCAATAAAACAAAACTGCACCTTTCAGAGTGGCCTTTTATTGTGGACAGTCTAAGGCACAGCTGTGAGATATTTATCACGACAAAGCATTCAGGCAGTAAAACTGAAGTCACTCAAATACAGAATACAGTTCGACACTAAAAAATAAATTATTTTCTAACTTTTTTCAGAAGTTTTAGTCATTTCCCGTATATTACATATAATACACACTTATGAAAGCTCACTCCACGATTTATTATTATTTATTTTTTATTTAGTTGACCCTTATTTAACCAGCTAGCTTGTTGTTGCACCTGAATGCTGCACAAAACAGCATTTTCAGATCACTTTAACCCAAGTTTAAGTCAGCACATCTTAGGTTTCTATTTAATCTAATGTATGATGACACGTAATAACGCTAAGCAAGATGGCGTTGCTGGCAACAACTCACAGGCTCAGAAATCGATGGTCCAGCGTCTTTCAAGTATTTAAAAAGCCAACACTTCCCCCTCACTTGACCTTACGGCTAAAATACTTCCCACAGAAATTCTTTCAGGCCTTACAATTGATATCTTTCAGTTTTAGCTTCAAAAATGACTAGATATATTTTGTAAAATGAAATATTTTAAGGTAAAATTAAAGCACTGTACTGAATACTGTACAGGTATATTCATTGCTTATGATTTTTATTATTTATATTATAACTGGTGGCATTTGAAAGTGCTGCATTCTGGTGATGACATTTCACACACTATTTAAAATTCAGTTGGTCTGGTGGTGGAATTTTGCATTAATATGCGTTCTTGGTCTGGTGATGGTCTTTTTTTAATTAAATTTTTTTAACTATTACATTAGTTTTGAATTACTTGTAAGTGGCAAGATACTTTTCATTTATAATAGTTGTCATGTCTTTAAGTGTATTTTTTACTAAAAGCTGAAAGAGTGTAATTATTGATTTGTTTTATACGACACACTTAGAATTTGATAAATGTAGAATTAAAACAATGAAACAGAATTAAAGTCAGTTATTGCAGACAGTCAGTCTATTTGTGGAACCCTATTACAGACAATACATACAAGGTAGTGAATAAATTTTAATGAAATCAAGACTTGAGCCATATTTTGTTCCAGTATAAGAGTCAAATACCACCGTATTTTAAACCAAGAAAACTGACCAAAGTGATCTCGGAATGCACAAAATTGCACATTTCCACGGTGGCATGCCCCCGGTCCCCCCAAGGGGACCTCACGCCTTCGGGACTTGTTCGTTTCTAAACGGATGGCTCTGTGGATACGAGACCGTCGTGTGCTCTTTCTCTGGTTATCACAAGAGCTGGACATCAGCCATTTTCCGGCAGATTTCACTTTTAACAAGAGATTTTTTCATGGAAAGCCGCGCGGAGGCTTCGCGCGTAAAGACCGATTCGCTTTGGAAGCGAGACAAAGGGACACCTCCGTTTTGGCATGTCAGAGGACACGTTTGGACATGTCTATCTCGGCTTTCAATGCTTACCAGTCCAGTAAGTATCAGTGAAATTGTGGAGAGCTGGACATGTCCAAACGTGTCCTCTGACATGCCGAAACGGAGGTGTTCCTTTGTCTCGCTTCCAAAGCTAATCGGTCTTTACGCGCGAAGCCTCCACGCGGCTTTCCATGAAAAAAATATTTTGTTAAAAGTGAAATCTGCCGGAAAATGGCTGATGTCCAGCTCTTGTGATAACCAGAGAAAGAGCACACGACGGTCTCGTATCCACAGAGCCATCCGTTTAGAAATGGTCCGGTGGCTTGTGCCGCATCGTCGCGGCGCGTCGAGCATCTTTAAAAGGGTCCTTAAAGCTGTAGTTACAGTCCTTGTTCTCTGTGAAGCCCGTAAAATTTTCACCGAAAGCCAGATAAATTTTTCGAATGGTTTCCAGGTGCCAGTCTCTAACAGCTTCTGAAAAAATTCTGATGGAAAAAAGTCCTTTTCATTCCGCCATTTCCAGACAATGAAAATCCGAAGAGGGGGCGGGACCACTCCTTCCCAAGGCGTGCTCACAGGCGAATGACGTCACCGACAGGCGTGGAAAAACTCACGCATGCGCACGGGGGTTCAAGCAAGTCTGACGTGAAAACACATGAATGAAATCCATATAGTTTTTGAAAAAAATAAAAAGGACCATTACTTTATTGACAGACCTCGTATTTCTTCAATTCAATGTTTAGTACTATAGCAAATGAAGTTGAAGGAACTTTAATCTGTGGAGGGGACTTTAATATAATCCTGAACCACAAATTAGACACGACAAGTGCTCAGAAAAATAAAAAATCTTTGACCAGATTTGTAAAAGTGTCATTGGAGGAATTGGGACTGATATGGAGGACTGTAACCCTTTCAGAAGAATTTCACTCACTATTCTCCCAGTCACAATGTACACTCACAGATAGATTATTTCTGCATAAACAAATCTGACGGATATCAAATGCATCATTGTAAAATTGGTTGTGCAGATGTATCAGATCATAGCGCTCTATATATGATCATTAATATTTCAAGTAGGAAAAAACAGACATTGTGGAAATTAAATATAGGTATTTTGAACAATGAAGTAATTGTACAAGAAATTAAAGAATAAATTTGACAATATTTTGAGCAAAATGATAATGGCGAGGTGAACCTGACAGTGTTGTGGGACGCCCTTAAAGCAGTGGTTCGAGGAAAACTGATATCTATAACAGCCTATTTGAAAAAGTAAAATGAAATGAAAATATATGAGGATTGTTCTGAAAAGCTTAAGGAATTGGAGCAGTAACTTTTGAAAACAAAAACGTCAAAAGCTCATCAACAAATTAAAGATATTAAGAGACTTATTAGTAACATTATAGAGGAGGAAAAAAAACATTTATTTTAGACAGTTGTTATGAAATGGGCCCAAGATCAACAAACCTTTAGCTAAAAAGCTACGAAAACAGCAAGCATTGAATACAATATATGTAATTTAAGATCCATATACTATGTAGTATACTATCTATGTCCAACTTGGTTTTTTTAATCATGTTTTTTGCTTCCTGGTTTTTAACGAAATTCCGCGTTGCGGACCGATTGTCATGGTAACCGGTCTGGATATGGGAAAATATGCGACCGGTAATCAGCCAATCAGAGCGCGTGTAGCGTCACAGTCATATAATAATATCAGTTATTCCCAAACCAGATAAAAACAAGGAATGCTGCACTAATTATAGGCAGATTCCTGTACAAAATATAGATTATAAAATATACACATCAATAATCTTCAGAAGAATAAATACGTTTATTTCAGAATTAACTGACGAGGATCAGACGAGGTTTATGCATGGGCGCCAGAGACATGATAATATTAGAAAAACCCTACATATAATAGAGAGGGCACAGAGAGAGAAAAGGAGCACAGTTCTGCTGAGCATCGATGCAGAAAAGGTGTTAATTGGAACTTTTTATATCTAGTTTTAGAAACAATGGGTTTTAATAATAAATCTATGGGAATTTTCAAAACATTTTAACACTGGCAACCAATTGCCAGAATAAAAATAAATGGAAATCTTACAGACAAAATTAGCTTACAAAGATCAACTATCAACTAGACAGGGATGTGGGCTTTCACCAACACTTTTTTTTTTTTTTTTTTTTTTTTGAACCTCTGGTGCAAATAGTATGACAAAATCCAGGAATTAAAGCAATTACAATAAATGGAGTAGAACATGAAATTGGGCTTTTTGCTGTTGATGTGATAACATTCCTTGAACAACCCAACATTATTACTTAAAAAAGCTTTTGGAAACATTTGGATATTTATCTGGACATGAAATAAACATTTCAAAAACCCAAATTCTAAAATGTATTTTGATGTTAATAAAATCACACCAATTCAGTTGGGAACCAGAGTCAATCAAATACTTGGGAGTAGCAGTAACCAAAGATATTTTTTTTGACACCAATAATAAAAATGACTTACATGTTTAAGAAAATATACAAAAAGATATAGAAAGGGGGGGCCACTTTGCCCTTAGATCTGAGTTCCAGGTTTGAAATAGTAAAAATGAACATCTTGCCTAAATTTCTGTATTTATTCCAAGCCCTGCCAGTAGAGGTCATTGAAATTCAATTTACAACATGGGATAGAATAATATCCAGGTTTATTTGGGAGAGCAAGAGGCCTAGAGTGAAATATGGAACTCTTGAGCTACCCAGAGAGAAAGGAAGTATGGCGCTACCAAAGCTGAAAGAATATTATCACGCTGCCCAATTAAAATATATGTACGGTTGGCGTACTCCATATTACTGTGGTAAGTGGAAAAACATTAAAATTGGAACACTTGAACAGCCAATTCAAAATGTCCTTGGAGAAAAAGATAATTTGGAACGAAATAAAAGCTATCTGGATGTAATAAGTTGTTGGATGGAATGTTCCATGACACCTCTCCTCAGACCATTTAATGTTACAGACTGGATTTGACCTGAATGCTTTGCATGGAGTTCTGATGCATGCCCAAAAATGTCATCATTTGCATACAGTCTAAACTGATAAAATTAAGGTCTTCATATCTCTGTCTGGTACGGGCCATGAAATGTTCTGTTCTTTGCTTATCACACTGACACAAATACATGCATCACAAAGTTTTGATATAACACATACTGAGATATAACAACGCGATCACGGTCACCCACCTACAATGGCAAACGCAACAGTCTTCAACCAGTCACATAGCTCCACTGATCCAAGTGGCAGGGCAAGACCCACCCACCTGGGGGTGGGCGAAGTGCAGGCTTAAAAAGCAGGCTACCCTCAATGTTGAGGCTCTTGTCCTCAACAGTGCATGTGACGTTTTGTTTCCAGACCCTAGTGCTGCCTTAGCTGACTCTGTTCTTCAGTGAAGGCATCTTTTCAATACAACATCTGTTTTTGAAGCCCGTCTCCTGTCAGTCTTTTGAGTCTTTGAGTTCACTCATCACATAAAACTACCGGGAGGGGATCAACAGGCAGAAAATCCCTTACAAATATGGTGCTGTGGCCCGGATGTGGTCACGGATACTTTATTTTAATGTGTGTTCTTACATTTGTTAATTTGTTTCTTTACAGACAAACTGTCAGACATTTTTGAAAACAACAGTAGATTAAATGAAATTAGATTAGATAAAACAGAACTTTATTAATCATTTTGGAAGACTCCCTCAGGGAAACTGAGGTTCCAGCAGCATTGTATAGCAGCACACAGAGCATCAAACATGAAAGTAAAAAAAAGGTTTTCAGTCTGTTGGTCCTGCACAAGGAGCAGTCTGTGGCTGAAAAGCCTCCTCTGGTTGCTGATGACAGTGTGCAGAGGGTGACTGGCAACATCCATAATGTCCAGCAGTTTGTCCAGTGTTCTCTTCTCTGCCACTGTAACCAGAGAGTCCAGGTTCATGCCAACGACAGAACCAGCCTGCCTGATCAGTTTGTCCAGCCTGGATGTGTCCTTCATAGATGTTCAACCCCCCCGATTGATTGATTGATTAATTGAATAATTGAAAGCCCACATCCCTGTCTAGTTGATAGTTGATCTTTGTAAGCTAATTTTGTCTGTAAGATTTCCATTTATTTTTATTCTGGCAATTGGTTGCCAGTGTTACAATGTTTTGAAAATTCCCATAGATTTATTATGGCTTTATGGTATCACTCAACTCATGAAGTCATGAGTTGATAAATCCTTAAAATCTTTGTGGGGTTGAATATTTCTGATTGCAACTGTATAAACCTTGTTCCTGACTTCCATGTGTAAAAACTCCCTTAAAGGGTCCCTGCCACGCCATGACGTTGTTACATATTCTTGAAGAATAAAAAAGCTTTTTCCACATGTTGTCTTTGTTTTTTTTTACCATAAAATTACACTGAAGGATTTAGACGTTTCGTTACCCATCTGAGAATTTGAATTTACCGCCTCCGAGTTGACCTACTTTTACGCTGCGACGGATGCGACGTCATTCGAGTAAATGTGTCGCAGCGCCGCTCTGTTTACCAACACGGCAGACACGGACAGCGAAGGCATAGTGCGCGATTATAGCAAAGATTTAAGTGACATATCGATTGTTTTTGAAGAAGATGAGGATGTTTCTGATGAAGATATTAACGGTGTAAATAATGAGCAGCTTCCAGCCGAACATGACAGAGAAAGGATGAAGCTGCAGCTGTCAGCAGCAGCATTGAGGAGGACGACACAGAATGGTTTGTTCACTCACCACTTTCTTATAAATGATCATTTATTCCTGGCACGGTGTGTTTGTGTATGAAAAAAAATTATTTGAGCAGCACAGCGTGCTTAAATTCAGGAGTTTGTTCTAAAATCACTGAAAATAAAGTTTCTGTACATTCTGTATATATTTAATCACTTATAAATCAGTTTCTTGTGATTGCTAATTCTTCACTTTTTATTCAAAGCAAATGATTGCAAATCTTTATCTGAAAAGCTGTAGACCCACATGGGATGGGGGGAAAAGATTTCTAAATAAAAGAAAATTTTACTTATATATCTGTTGTCAAATTTTATCAGGCATAATATTGTAGATAAATGTTTGTGCTAAATGGAGACTTTCCTGTGTAAAATACACATACAGAACATCTGTAATCATAAATTGTATCACATCTAATCTACTTTGAAGACGTCTGAACAAAAAACAGGCTGTTCAGTTTACATTCATATGTATATTTGGAAAACACAAAAATGTCAATGTTCTGGGGTTTTTTTTTTTTTTTCAGGTGCTCATGTGAACACAGTCAGCCGATGCCACTCGTGATCGAGTCTCCTTCTCATATCAGGGTCAGCTTTACAGGTAAGTTGTCAATGTTATCTCAATAACACCCTAACTTTCAAACAGCATTTTAAAATGTATATAAGCAATGTTTTTATTAATGTTGTTTCAACTTCTGTTTTATGACTTTGGTGGCAACCCTTCATTTTAATGAAAATGCAGGGAGACAACAAAAGCAAGAGAGACCAAGGTTCAGAATATACAGTAGTGTTTAGAATAATAGTAGTGCTATGTGACTAAAAAGATTAATCCAGGTTTTGAGTATATTTCTTATTGTTACGTAGGAAACAAGGTATCAGTAGATTCAATAGATTCTCACAAATCCAACAAGACCAAGCATTCATGATATGCACACTCTTAAGGCTATGAAATTGGGCTATTAGTAAAAAAAAAAGTAGAAAAGGGGGTGTTCACAATAATAGTAGTGTGGCATTCAGTCAGTGAGTTCGTCAGTTTTGTGGAACAAACAGGTGTGAATCAGGTGTCCCCTATTTAAGGATGAAGCCAGCACCTGTTGAACATGCTTTTTTCTTTGAAAGTCTGAGGAAAATGAGACGTTCAAGACATTGTTCAGAAGAACAGCGTAGTTTGATTAAAGAGTTGATTGGAGAGGGGAAAACTTATACGCAGGTGCAAAAAATTATTGGCTGTTCATCTACAATGATCTCCAGTGCTTTAAAATGGACAAAAAAAAAAAAAAAAAGACGCGTGGAAGAAAACGGTAAACAACCATCAAAATGGATAGAAGAATAACCAGAGTTACCTGTAAGTGCTGTGACAGTTAGAATACGCCTGTGTGAAGCTAATTTGTGTGCAAGAATCCCCCGCAAAGTCCCTCTGTTAAATAAAAGACATGCAGAAGAGGTTACAATTTGCCAAAGAGCACATCAACTGGCCTAAAGAGAAATGGAGGAATATTTTGTGGACTGATGAGAGTAAAATTGTTCTTTTTGGGTCCAAGGGCTGCAGACAGTTTGTGAGACGACCACCAAACTCTGAATTCAGAATCAGAAGAAGTTTATTGCCATTGCCAATGAACAGGATTCACAGACTAGGAATTTGCTTCAATATAATGGTGCAACATTAAACAGAGAGCAATATAAAATGCTAAGATAAAATATACAATATGTGCCAAAATAAGACAAAATATAAGATTAAAAAATGACATATGAAATATGAAAGGCTGTGTGCAACAGAAAAACAGAAAGAAAGAGGAACAGAAAAAAACAGTGCATTGGGAGAAGTGCAATTAAAACCAAAGTACATTGTCTAAAGTGACCCGTGATAAAATGATAAAGTGACAGAGTTAAGGTTAAGGTGACTGAGTTATGAGGAGTTCATGAGTCTAACGGCAGAGGGGAAGAAACTGTTCTTATGGCGGGAGGTTCTGGTCCGGATGGACCATAGCCTCCTGCCCGAGGGGAGTGGTTTGAATAGACTGTGTGCAGGGTGAGAAGGGTCGGCTGTGATCCGACCTGCTCGGCCCAGAGTCCTGGAGACGTGCAGGTCGTGGAGAGATGGAAGGCTACAGTCGATCACCTTCTCAGCAGAGGCCACAATGCGCTGCAGTCTGTGTCTGTCCCTGGCTGTGGCCCCGGCGTACCACACCGTGATGGAGGAGCAGAGGATGGACTCGATGATGGCCGTGTAGAACTGCACCATCAGCTGGACAGGCAGCTTGGCCTTCTTCAGCTGCCGCAGGAAGTACATCCTCTGCTGGGCCTTCTTGATGAGGGAGCTGATGGTTGACTCCCACTTGAGGTCCTGGGTGATGGTGGTGCCAAGGAAGCGGTGGCAGTCCACAGTGGTGATGGGGCTGTTGGTGAGGGCGAGGGAGGGCGGGGGGCTGTGGCTTTCCTGAAGTCCATGATCATCTCCACTGTTTTCTAGGCGTTGAGCTCCAAGTTGTTGCTGCTGCACCAGGTCACCAGCCGGTCCACCTCCCTCCTGTAGGCAGACTCATCCCCATCCGAAATGAGTCCGATGAGGGTGGTGTCGTCCGCAAACTTGATGAGCTTTACAGAGTCGTGGCTGGAGGTGCAGCAGTTAGTGTACAGGGAGAAGAGCAGAGGGGAAAGGACACAGCCCTGTGGAGATCCTGTGCTGAGAGCCCGAGTGTTAGAGACATTCTTTCCCAGCCTCACATGCTGACTCCGGTCCGTCAGGAAGTCTGTGATCCACCTGCAGGTGGAGTCGGGCACGTGGAGCAGAGAAAGCTTGTCCTGGAGCAAAGCCGGAAGGATGGTGTTGAATGCAGAGCTGAAGTCCACAAACAGGATCCTAGCGTAGGTTCCTGGGGAGTCCAGGTGCTGCAGGATGGAGTGCAGGGCCAGGTTTATGGTGTCATCTACAGACCTGTTGGCTCTCTAGGCAAACTGCAGGGGGTCCAGGAGGGGGTCGGTGATGGACTTCAGGTGGGATAAAACCAGACGTTCTAAGTTCTTCATGACTACAGACGTGAGAGCCACAGCCCTGTAGTCATTAAGTCCAGTGATGCGTGGTTTCTTGGGGACTGGAACTATAATGGAGGACTTGAAGCAGACTGGAACATGGCATGACTCCAGGGAGGTGTTGAAGATCCCCGTGAAGACTGTGGCCAGCTCATCAGCACAGTGTCTCAGGGTGGCAGGAGAGACACAGTCTGGGCCCGGGGCCTTACGTGGATTCAGCCTTTTGAAGTGTCTTCTCACGTCCTCCTCTTGGACGGAGAGGGCAACGGGGGGAGGGGGGGAGATCCATGGTGTTTGAATATCCAGTTGTGTGGGGGGTGGGGAGGTGTGAGTCCTTGTCTTCAAAGCGTGAGTAGAAGACGTTCAGGTCGTTGGCCAGCTTCAGGTCGTCAGTAGAACGAGGTGCTTTGGGCTTGTAGTTGGTGATCTCTTTCAGCCCCCTCCACACAGAGGCTGAGTCGTTGGCAGAGAACCTTTGCTGCAGACGTGAATTGTACATGGATTTAGCCTTTACCACCTCCTTGCTAAATCTGTACTTTGCACCTCTATAGCTGTCTCTGTCTCCTTCTCTGAAAGCCACCTCTTTCTCCTGACGGAGCTGCCGGAGCTTAGGTGTGAACCAGGGCTTGTCATTGTTATATCTCACCCTGGTGTGCTGTGGGATGATGCTGTCTTCACAGAAATGAATATATGATGTCACAGTGTCCGTGTAGTCATCTAGACTGTCTGTTGAAGCCTCAAACATATCCCAAGCCGTAGTGCCCAAGCACGCGCGTAGCTCCTCCACAGCTTCATTGCTCCACACTTTAGATGTCCTCACAACAGGTTTAGAGAGTTTTAGTCTCTGTCTGTATGCGGGTATCAAATGGACCATCACGTGATCTGAGAGTCCCAAAGCTGCACGGGCCGCCACTCGGTACGCACCACTCACTGTCGTGTAACAATGATCTAACGTGCTCCCTTCTCTGGTCGGGCATTTAACAAACTGTTTGTATTTTGGTAATTCCTGACTGAGATTCCCTTGGTTAAAATCACCGAGAATTATAACAAGAGAGTCCGGAAAGTCTCTCTCCACGCTCATAATCTGATCCGCGAGCGCGCGCTCGGCCTCGTGCACGTCCGCGCTCGGTGGAATATACACAGAGCAAAGTATGAAAGAGTTAAACTCACGTGGAGAGTAGAATGGTCTGCAGTTTATGAGGAGATATTCCAGAGAGGGACAGCAGTGTTGGGAGATCAGTCACATCGGAGCACCAGGCGTTGTTGATATAGAAGCAGAGTCCTCCCCCTCTAGTTTTTCCACCAGAGTGCTCGGTCTCTGTCTGCGCGGAGGAGTTGGAATCCCTCTAGTTGGAGCGCGCAGTCCGGTGTCTCTGCATTTAACCACGTCTCCGTGAAGCACAGTACACAAGATGAGGAGAAATCTCTATTCTTCTTCATCAGCAGTGCCAGCTCATCCATCTTGTTGTGGAGTGAGCGGACGTTGGAGAGAAATATCCCAGGTAGGGGCTTGCACGTGCCACTTCGTCTGAGGCACACGAGAGCTCCAGCTCGTTTTCCTCTCCGCCGGCATCTCACTCTTTTGGCCAAAAAGTGAACCAGTTCAGCTGCAGGCACTAAAAAAACTGGCGTAATGTCCGTAGGTGTTGATGATCTGAAGTTTAGAAGCTCCTCGCGGGTGTAGGAGCACGATGACACTCGATTTACGCACAAAAACAGACAAAACAGGGAACACCAGAATACCAGGGCGCCTTCACATGGCGTCATCTTGGGTAGATGCCACAGTTCACAGTGAAGACAGTGAAGCATGGTGGTGCAAGCGTCATGATATGGGCATGTTTCTCCTACTATGGTGTTGGGCCTATATATCGCATACCAGGTATCATGGTTCAGTTTGGATATGTCAAAATACTTGAAGAGGTCATGTTGCCTTATGCTGAACAGGACATGCCCTTGAAATTTGTGTTTCAACAAGACAATGACCCAAAGCACACTAGTAAACGAGCAAAATCTTGGTTCCAAACCAACAAAATTAATGTTTTGTGGCCTGCCCAATCCCTGTACCTAAATCCAATTGAGAACTTGTGGGGTGACATCAAAAAAGCTGTTTCTGAAGCAAAACCAAGAAATGTGAATGAACTGTGGAATGTTAAAGAATCTTGGAGTGGAATAACAGCTGAAAGATGCCACAAATTGGTTGACTCCATGCCTCACAGATGTAAAGAAATCATGAAAAACTGTGGTTATACAACTAAATACTAGTTTAGTGATTCACAGGATTGCTAAAAAAGCAATTTGAACATAATAGTTTTGAGTTTGTAGCGTCAACAGCAAATGCTACTATTATTGTGAACACCCCCTTTTCTACTTTTTTTTTTTTACTAATAGCCCAATTTCATAGCCTTAAGAGTGTGCATATCATGAATGCTTGGTCTTGTTGGATTTGTGAGAATCTACTGAATCTACTGGTACCTTGTTTCCCATGTAACAATAAGAAATATACTTAAAACCTGGATTAATCTTTTTAGTCACATAGCACTACTATTATTCTGAACACTACTGTACTTTCCTTAGTGGAAAAGAGGAGGATTGAGAAAGTTAGCCACATATCCAACATGTGATATGTGGAAAATGGAAAAAAAAAAAAAAAAAAAAAAAAAACAGATTATTTGTGTAGCATGTTAAAATGAATAAAAATGCAATTTCACATAAGTTTCACATTGTTTCATTCAAATGAGAAGTGTTTTACAATTTGTTAAAACACATTTTATTCAGTCTATGTGAGCAACAGTGTAGTCGGATGATGGTGATGGAAAAGTGCTCCTTATTTGAATACAACACAAGCTGGTAGTGGCAACCTTCTGTGCCTTCCCAAGTGTCTCGGCACAACCGCACAAATTGCCGATATGTGATATGATGATACTTTCTGCGACAAAAAAATAGCATGGATTGATGTTCAAAACAACAGTTCATTCTTTTTTTATTTGAATATTTTTTACTTTTTTCTATAAACCATGTAAATAAAACTTTCTATTTCATGTGCTGACTCGTACTGTGGAGCATCATGTAGGCATAGTGTGCTACTCTGAGGACCTCTGCATCTAAACACACAATCGAGAAACTAGCTTTCTGTCGCATTCGGCTGGAACATACACGGTTTGGAGCTGCTCATTATTTACACCGTTAATATCTTCATCAGAAACTTCCTCATCTTCTTCAAAAACAATTGATATGTCACTTAAATCTTCGCTATAATCGCGCACTATGCCTTCACTGTTCGTGTCTGCCGTGTTGGTAAACAGAGCGGCGCTGCGACACATCTACTCGAATGACGTCACATCCGTCGCAGCGAAAAAGTAGGTCAACTTGGAGGTAGTAAATTCAAATTCTCAGATGGGTAACGAAACATCTAAATCCTTGTTCAGTGTAATTTTATGGTTAAAAAAAACAGACGTGGAAAAAGCTTTTTTTATTCTTCAAGAATATGTAAAAACGTCATAGCGTGGACCCTTTAAACTTTTATTTTTATATCCCCAGTATATTTTTGTGAGCGGCAACCAAGGGCGCAGTTTAGAACTAGAAATTGGGGCTGGACAATGTGCGAGGCCCGCAGGGCTGAAGCGGGGGATCTGGGGGCCAGAAGCCAACGGTTTCTAGATAAGCTCATATGCATTCTGAGCATCCAGAACAGTAATTTAATGTTTTGAGAAGAACATAAAGTGGACACCATTTGACTTATACAATTTGAAACTGTGGATATAAGTACTTTATTCTGAGAATAGCCAGCATTGATTTTTTTAACATCCTGGTGTAAATAAGGTATCACCACATGTGTAGAACTCAAAAAGAATGATAGGATGAGTTTTCATAAAAAAAAAACAACAACTGCAATGTGGTAAAATGTATTCAGAAATATGAAAGAACAGACTCTTAATAATTATTAACTATCGCATACTGTATTTTTTTTTCCTCAAGATTTGTTTTTGCATAAGTTTGAAAAAAACAACAGATCATAAGTTTAGGATAAAATACTTATCATGAATTTAATTTTCGAAGTGGCACTAATGACAACACTCATACTGAACATAATTTCGCTTGCATAGTAGGGGTGTCGTAAAATTCGATTCACATCCGAATTGCGATTCTTATTTATTACGATTCTGAATCAATCCAAAATGTCCAAGAATCGATTTTTAAAAAGCATTTTTTAAACATTTTCTTGCTTACTCGCTGCGTGTACTGTTTGTCAGGCAACGGCTTCCATACTACAGCGTCCCCGCGAGGGGGGGGGTCCGGCGTGCTTCAAACACTCATGAGCTCCAGAGTTCAGTGGCTGTAGCTTAGCATGGCGGACGAAGAGCTAATTCAGCCAGCACCGTCTTTGCTGAAGGCAAATGTTTGGGCGCATTTTGGATTTGATTATTTGCTGCTTAAGAAGGAGCTTGCCATGACTTATGCAGTGTGCAAAATCTGCAAAATGAAAGTCAAGTACTTCGGAAACACTTCAAATCCGCAAGCCCACATGCTACGCTATCACCCGGAGCTAAAAGAGGGGAGCAGTGGTATCTGCCGACTACTGACCAGCCAACTCCGAACGAGCAAAGGCGATAAGTAAATTTACATCTAGAATCACTTGATTAACCTTGTAAAGCTGCATTTTCTTAAACATTAACATTTTTAAGTAATATAACTATTTCTCAGAGCTCTTTGAATCGAAAATCAATTCTGAATCGAATCGTCACCCCAATAATCAAAATCGAATTGAATCGTGAGTTGTTGAACGATTCACATCCCTATTGCATAGACTGATTTTGGAGATCAAGCAATAATTGCAGATGGGCTTTATGAGGTCCCCGATAGCTTTTCTGATTTCCTTTTCTAACTTTCAGAATTTAGTAAATTAGCATATGGTCCATTGATACTTATGTGTAGACACTAGTCCCTAGAGGCAACTATTTTTGGTTTCAAATCTGGGCAAATGCAGTCCCAGAAAATTCTGAATGTGACAAACAAGAAAGGTGTAAACAAGTCAATGCTGCTAAAAAATACAAACTTGCAGAAACAAAGATACTATTCTGACATGGTTTTGCACATAAGACTTACATGGTTTTGCACATAAGACTGGCATAGCATGTTTCAAGTACACACATATATGTCAGAAGGTGGGGGAAACATACTATATTCTGTCCCCCTGGTTGAAAAGGTGGGATGGACATGTCCCCCCTATCCCCCACCAAATTGCGCTCATGAAGGCAACATAAATTTTCTGTGGCACAGCCCTTCACAGCAGTCTCCACAGTCTTGGAAACCAGGGTCTAATGTTTAAAGGAATGGACTTGACAGCAGAGGATCCTTGTTTCCTCGTCAGATGAGAAAATCACAAAGGTTCTTAAACACCAGATCGCTTCCACTTCATGAGCATGAAAAAGTGCATGTGGGACATCACTATAAAGCTCTTGGACCGTGTTTATCAGATGGGAAAAAGTGCTGTGGAGAGTCCATCAACATTGTAATTGAGATCCACAACATTATAAAATATTAATTAAAATAGTTGGCTTGTATTTTTTAATGAGTTGTAATGTCATTGTAGATGTGTTCATATCATATTTCACAAGTTTTGACATTATGTTGGTGTCCAGCTAAAGTATGTGTGAAATGTAAAATGAATCCTCCTGATGTACATTTCCACTTTATCAGTTCCATCAGTGCAATAACTTACTGTCATCAGGTCAAACTCACCACTCTATTTTAATGAGTGTTGTTCTGACATTTATTGTTGATTTGTTTCTTTGCAGACATGCAGCCGTTATTGGTTATTAAAGAAAAAACTCTCCCTGAAAACCAAGAATGGAGTCTGAGTGTTGACCAGGAGGGCATTAAAGAAGAAGAGAAGCTGTGGATAAGTCAGCAGGGAGAGCAGCTTCAGCAGCTGGAGGAGGCAGATCTCACCACATTTGGTTTCACTGCCGTCACTGTGAAGAGTGAAAATGATGATGAAAAACCAGAGTCATCACAACTTCATCAAAGCCGAAGTGATGAGAGCACAGAGGCTGAGCCTGTAGCCAGCAGCTCATCTGTACACAGAACACTGACAGCAGAAGCTGATGGAGAGGACAATGGAGGACCACAACCAGCCAGCAACTTGGGTCCAAACAGTCATTTACAACTCGATACCAGTGGCAGGATTTCAGACAGTTCAGGAACTGAGACTGATGACAGTTATGACTGGAAACAGACCAGAGAACTTCAGTCAAGTTTTAACTGTCCAATAAATACCAATATTTTTTCTTCAGGCAACACTGATGAGAAACAATTTAAATGCCCTAAATATGGAAAAGCATCTGGTCATATAAACAACTCAGAACAACAAAAAGGGAGGCAAGCAAGCAAAAAAACATTTAGCTGTTCTGATCGCAGTAAAAGACAGAAACAGAAGGGAAATTTTAACAAACACATTAGAATTCAGACAGGGCAAAAACTATTTGACTGTTCTGAATGTGGTCAAAGATTTGGAAAAAAAGAGCACTCTGAACACACACATGATAATTCACACAGGACAAAAAGCATTTGTCTGTTCCGAGTGTGATCAAAGATTTGGGCGAAAGAGCACTCTGAAAACACATACAATAATTCATACAGGTCAAAAAGCATTTGTGTGTTATGAGTGTGGTCAAAGATTTGGGCGAAAGAGCTACCTGAATGAACACATGATAATTCATACTGGGCAAAAAGCATTCATATGTTCTGAATGTGGTCAAAGATTTGGGCTAAAGAGCACTTTGAACAAACACCTATTAACTCATACAGGGCAAAAGGCATTTGTTTGTTGTGAGTGTGGTCAAAGATTTGGGCGAAAGAGCTACCTAAACCAACACGTGATAATTCATACTGGGCAAAAAGCATTTGTCTGTTCTGAATGTGGTCGAAGATTTAGACAAAAGAGCACTTTGAGCAAACACCTGTTAATTCATACGGGGCAAAAAGCATTTGTCTGTTCTGAGTGTGGTCGACAATTTGGGCTAAAGAGCAACCTGAATAGACACATGATAATTCATACAGGAGAAGAAGCATTTGCCTGTTCTGAGTGTGGTCGAAGATTTGGGCTAAAGAGCAACCTGAACAGACACATGATAATTCATAGTGGACACACAAAGAAAATACCGACACCGCAAAAATGACCTATGAACAACATGGTAATTGAAAGAAATTGCTATAGAGGTTAAAGTTCAATTGGGCTCAGAGCTAGCTCTCGCCATTTTGGTGCCCTTGGTCTCAGGTTTTCTGTGGCAACCCCATGTGCAAGCCAGGGACTTACTTTTTAGGTGAGAATATGATTTAGATTATAGATTGACAACAGCCGTATAACAGACCTAAAGGTTTAATTGGGCAGCGCAATCTCGTTTGAACCCTGCATGATATCGCAGGATTTGATCACTTATGGGGACAGCCACACCCGTTGTGCAATATAAATATACACAGCATAACTTCACACAGGAAAATGGTGTACTGTTTTGTTTTTGGCTGCAATCACAGAAGCAGTCGCTTCCCAGTGGAGAAGGGAAGACGAGGCAAATGGGAGACTGTGTCGGTCAGTGTTAGCTCACACAGCTAACCAGAGTTGCTGCATTCTTTTGCCTGCACAACCACCTCCAAATGTTTGAGCACCAGGTCATAAACAAACCGCAACGTCCACCGCATCGTCACTTTTTCTTTGAATTTTCACTTTGTGTGTAATTTGCCAAAAATTTCAGAGAAAGTACTGCGTTTCTGTCCCAGAAGTAGAGAAGTTATGTCATATGCATCATATTTTAGCCGTTTAGCACCTGCCCTTAAACGAGACTGCGCTGCCCAATTGTTGATCAAACACACCCATACACAAAAAAATAAAATAACATAAATAACAATGATAAATATTTAAATGAAATAACATAAATAAAATGCATAAATAAAAAACATTTTTTCACCATGAAGGAAACTATGTAAACTACAAAAATTACAGAAGTGTTTGGAAAGTTGAACAAGTTTTATTTACACTTTCTGTTTGTACTTCTGCCTTTATAATTGTAAATACCTTTATCGACTCACGACGGCAGCATTTCTCCAACAATAAAGGTGTTCACAGTATTTTCATGAAGAAACCAATTTGACTGAAAGCACCAAATTTGGTCTTTATGTTGATGAAACAGTTCACGGGCCGAGGAGGTTTTCTGGCCTGTTTAAGGAGAATAAATGATCTGATCATAAAGATTCTATAAGCATATGGTTCAGACTATTTATGACAGAATGTTCTGGAGTTATGGGTTAAAATCAGCAGAAAAGGTGACAAAGGTCAACTTCAGTACACACACGAGTCAAAAGTTAAAGTTGCTCCAAATTTGTTAAAAATGATGCAAATTGTTCTGATCAGTCAAATAATGTGGTTTAGTATTTTTAAATGTTGACCCTTGTGTAACCCTTGGTTGACCTCTACCTGGCTCCAACTGTCACCCTGGGACGGCTCCATGTGTTACTGAACCACAAGACAAAATGTCACATCGGCCAGAAATGAAATTAATGGTGATGACTTTGTCTGCTGTCGTCTCCAAACAACAAAGTCACTCAGTTATGACAAATTTGCTGCTTTCTGTATTTTGACAAACTCCAGATAAACTCAAGAAACCCTTTAAAAAGTATAGAATCAGCTGTTTTTCCACCTGTATGGAAGCTGTAACATTATTATTATTATTTTAACTTAAATCAATCTCAGCAACTTGACTAGAACCTTTGGCCACATACCTGCTTTGTATGTTTCTGTCTCATCTGGATTTTCTTTGTGTCATCCCATCTGCCCCCCCACAGCATGTTTACCCTCTGGCAGTGGGGTCAGGGTGAAGGTGTCATTTTCCTCCTGGTTTAAAGTTTAAGAGTTAAGATTCACTTTCAACACGAATGTGCAAGTGTCAGATACAGGGAGATCTTCCCCTGTTGGTGAGAGCCAGTAACATTAGAAATGTGAGACTAAACCACACCCACTGTAATGTCCACATGGTATAAAAAGTGTTTTATGACTCATTTTAGGGGCCTTCCACAAGATGGACACTGTCTGTGAGGGTCCCGGTCCGGGCTTCATTGTGACCTTTAATAAATCCAAAATGAGGAATACAATGGTTTGGTTCTTGGAAAGGGGCAGTAAATTACATAAAGAGCCGGGAGAAATTACATTATGTAATTTCTCTACTTCCGGGGAAAACATTATGGCATTTTCTTTTTAGGCAAATTACATGCAAAGTGAAATTGCAAAGAAAAAGTAATGATGAGGTGGAAAGTGAACATGTGTTGCTGTTTGTTTAAGACCCAGAGCTCAAATGTGTCAAGGCGGTTTTGCAGGTGAGAGAACGCAGTTACTCTGGTTAGCTGTGTACCCTTAGGAAAAGTAGTATACTTAAAGTTCATTTAATTAAGTATGCTTCAGTATAAGTATAGCAAGTATACTACAGACCGTGTACTGTTAGTATACTAGAAAGTACACAAATGTAATACTTTTTCGTACTAAATTGGGACATTTCAAGTTTATAAAAGTATTTTAAAGTTTGTTTTAACTTTGCAAAAGTACACTCTATACAACAAGTACACTCATCTATATACTATCAATGTACAATGTACACTTATCAATGTCCTTGATATATCCCTCTCCTTTGCTTAAAGTATACCACAAGTGTGCTTATCGATATACTGCCATTGTACTAGTTGTATACTTTGAGTCCCTATTTTTAGTTTATTATCGTATACTGTTATACACATTGGATATTTCACAATTTTATTTTTTATACTTTAATTTTGCTTGGCATATTACTTGTAGCTTAGTATTTATATACTGAAAATATACTCCTTAAAGTATTCTTAAAGTTTTCTCATACTGTATGTACACAAGAGTGTGATGCATTTAAAAAAAATCACAAGACAGAATGTTGAAAACAAGTTTGATATAGTTTCAAACATTTCAAAAACAAAGACCTATGAAATCAAGTCCTTCCTTTGTGGAGAAAATTAAAGGAAAAAATGCATGTAAAATGTAAACATAATGGTCTCTCCAAGATCAAGTCCTTATTTGTAAAAATGTCAACATAGCATCTTCAACTGAGAACTAAAGTCCTTCCTTGTTAAAAAAGGTAAAAAAAAAGAAAAAAAAAAAAAAGAACGTGGGCCAAGAGGGGACTCATCACACTGAATCAGTTATTTGATGGAAATGTTATGAAAAGTTTCAAACAACTAAAAGCTAAATTAGAGTTACCAACAAGCGATTTTTATAGGTATTTACAAATAAGAAGTTACACCATAAAACATACAAACTGGGAACATATTAGAAGAGAATCTACAAACATAGAAAAACATTTTATTAATTTGGTTGAAAATGCAGGGGTAATTAATTTTCATTAATGTACCAAAAATTGTTGATTGATATGGCAGACAACACGCAACACATAAAACAGCAATGGGAAATGGAGCTAAATGTCATTTTAGAGGATGCTGTTTGGAGGGATATTTGCTCTGGTTGCCACAGGGGAGTGGGTCCCCATAAGTGATCAAATCCCATTCCATATCAGACAGGGTTCAAACGAGACAGCGGTGCCCTCTTGTTTGGCTGTTTGTTTGCAGCAGTATTGCTTCCCAAGCCAAGACTGGTTTCATTTACAGCTGGCTGGACTGGTAAAATGCAAAGGTCAAGTCCAAGGTCACAGACACTCAGCAGAGATTAAAAACCCAACATAGTACCCAGCTCCTATTTCACTGAGTGAGCTGCTGTGCATTCTGAGAAATGTGGAACCAAAACATACTTCTTTTGTCACACATTTCATTCTCACTGTACATGTGGAGTTGTATCAGCATCCAGTGTGGAACCATGTCTTCACTTGGCACCAGGTTCACACTGGATGCTGATGCAACTCCATATGTACAGTGAGAATGAAACGTGTGACACTTGAACCACTGGGGATCTTATTGTTTGATTATTTTTTTTGCAGTGTTAACTGAAACATTTGCTGACGTTATTTCGCTGCATTGAGAGCTGTATTTGTTCTCAGAGTGACTCTGTTCCCAAAGCATTCTTTGCATTTCCATCACCTCAATTTCAAGTCTGCCTCTGAAAACACTCATTTTAGAAGGTTGATTTAAGGGAGATCCCTTTCCTCAATCCCTTAAAGAAGTAGGTCACCCTACACTTCACAGGATGCACAAAATGGAGAGAAAGGTTGAAGGGAGAGATTTGGGATTGGGCCTCAGTCTGTGTTAATTATAGGAAAGGGAGAATAGCTGGGTTTTTAATCTGGATTTAAATGACTCTCGAGATTCAGACTGTTTTATCTCAGCAGGAAGACTATTCCGATTGAAGCAGCAGGACCTTTGTGGCCGGGACGACGGTGGGGGATCGAACCCACGCGGCTCGCACCAAAAGACCGTTCCTCTACCAGGTCAGCCAAAGGGGAACTCCCCGTTAGCCAAGCTAGCGGGAACGTCTTTTCAATTGGGACCCAGGACTTTCATCCCGCTACACAATGAACAGGTGCACGATAAGAGAAACCTCTGTGGCCAGCTCACTTCTTTTTGACCATAGGAATACACACAATAATCCTGTCTCTTGGGAACACAACATGGTGCCGGTACATAAGGTTTAATTAGATCAGCCAGGCAGGGAGGAGTAGTCCAGAAAGGATTTTGTATGTTGATGACAAAACCTTAAAGTGTAACTTCACACGGACAGGAAGCCAGTGAAGGGAGGCCAAGATTGAGGCAATATGGTCAAACTATCTTCTGTTTAGAACTCTGGCAGCAGCATTTTGAACTATTTGAAGTCATCTGATTTTTGTCAGACAGAAAATAAGACATGACGGCAACCCAAGTAACACCAAACATTTTGATAACATTTGTCCAATCACCCAATCTTTTGGTTACATTGTATGATAAGATTCCAAGAACGTTCATAGAATGTTTATTCAAAAGCCCCCCCCCCCCCAATAAAAACCTACAGAAAACATTCTCCTATAATACTGAATGAAGTTTTGGGGACTTTATTTTCATTCCACCATTTAGATTGAACCAGTCAAGGTTATGAGCAAGGTTTCAGTTATCTGATTATCTGTTATCGAAGTTAATTTTTTGGTTATCTGTGCCCACCACTGTGCATATGTATATATATGTATGTATGTATGTATATATGTATGTGTATATGTATGTATATATATACATACATACATATGTTTCTTTCTGTAAAAGGGAGTTTTTCCTTCCCACTGTCGCCAGGTGCTTGCTCATAGGGGGTCGTTTTGACCGTTGGGGTTTTTTTGTAATTATTATATGGCTTTTGCCTTACAGTATAAAGTGCCTTGGGGCAACTGTTTGTTGTGATTTGGCGCTATATAAATAAAATTGATTTGATTTGATGTATATATGTATATGTATATATGTATGCATGTATATGTATATATATGTATATGTGTATATGTATGTATATATGTGTGTATATATGTATGTATATATATATATATATATGTGTGTGTGTGTGTGTGTGTGTGTGTGTGTGTGTGTGTGTGTGTGTGTGTGTGTGTGTGTGTGTGTGTGTGTGTGTGTGTGTGTGTGTGTGTGTGTGTGTGTAAAACTGTGGAACACATTACATCTCAGAGAATCCATCACCACTCTGATAGGTGTAAATGCTTAAGCCATGTGATTCCAGCAGAACTGAATACCTTGTGGGAGCCCGAACAAAGAAATAAGACATGGTGAAGAGGGCTGAGAGATAAGGAGGGGACACCGATGAGAAAAAAGACCTCTTACTATGGGAAAGCACTGCCATTCTCAAAGTAGTTGAAAGAACAAAGAGACAATTTATCTTTCACCTTTTTTGGAAAGACTGAGTTGCAAAAGACACCTTTCCTCTCTGTTTATTATTATTATTTAATGGGACTCTGTGTTTGGATGAATTAATGATCAAAGTGGCTTGAACTCTGCTTCTGCTTTAGGAGAATAAACATATTTTAAGATCAGATCTATTTTATTTATCACAAAGGAAATTATTTGCCAGATTACAGAAATAATAAACGGTGAACAATGTTTTTTCTTTTTTTGTACCCATCCTACAGAGGGGCTGGGGGATTATACAGTCTGATTGCCACAGGTAGGAAAGACCTCCTGTGGCATTCCAGGACTCAAAATAGTACGTGCGTGTGTTAGTTTGTGCACGTATTATTTGAGGGGTGCATGTAATTTTATACTGCACTTGCACTGGTGCAAGTAACTTTATCCAAGTTTTATCAACTATAAGCACCAGTAAAATGAACCAATAAAGGAATAAATAAGGAAAAAAACAATTTCCAGTGTGTCGTCTTCATCTTCCCTGCGTTTTATGACTCACACACACGGAGCGAGTTGCTGTGTTCTATTTGTTGTGTTTTTGCGCAAACATGTAAACAAAGAAAAGAAAAAAGCTGGCTGCGGTTCCTCACTCTCTGCCCTCAAACTCTGTCATCATTGTGTTATAAACCAGTCACCATTTGTTTTATTATACATCTCTGTTGTTAATAAAATTATCTTCACGGATGATTAGTTCACGCGCGCACGTGAAAAAAAACCTGGCTGCCACTGCGGTTCCTTTATGTAACCCAGGAGAGGTCACTTAAAGTGATTTTTTTTTCTGGACATGATAAATTGTGCGCATGTTTTCCTTTAATTGAGCCCACGAAATAATAAAATGTGCTCTCAAATTAATAAAACGTGCGCACGTTTTCCTGGCCGTGATCATTCGTGCGCACGTTTTCCTTTCATTCAAAATGAACTCCATAATATGACCTAAATTGTCATCCTCACGACGGGGAGATGCTTCGCCCTCAGCATCCTTTTTAATGTGCTTAAACTCCAGATGATGCCATGCTGGGCAGCTGGAGTTCTCTGTATGTCCTTGTGCACCCAAACCATGATGATATACCCTATTCCAGGGCTCCATAGTTCCTCGCTCTCTCTCCCCTGAAACACTGTCATAATTGTGTTATAAACCAGTCACCATTTGTTTTATTATACATCTGTGTAGTTAATAAATAAAATAATCTTCACAGATGATTCGTTCGCGCGTGCACGTGGAAAAAAAAAAACAAAATTGCCGACTCTACTGCTGCTGTTCTCCCCTCAAACTCTCCCCAGAGAGGAAGAGTCTTACACATCAGATGAGGAGTTTTAAGGCTGATATAAGACTGACTTTTGGTTGTGCAAGTCACTTTTTTTGGTGCAAGTAATTTTTTTGTTGCTAGCACCAGTGCAAGTAGGTTAAAAAATGTATTTCGACCCCTGCATTCTGTGGTGCACCTGGGTGGTCTCAATCTATGGCAGAATGTGCTCTGACAAGGACGTCAGTGTGGCTTGCAGAGGGTGGGAGGTGTTGTCCAGGACGCTGAGCAGCTTCCTCAGCATCCTCCTCTCTCACACCTCCACAATAGACTCCAGTTCAAACTGCGGGGCAGAGCAACCTCCTGATGAGCTCATTGAGTCTATTGATGTCAGATGCCTTCAGACTGCTGCCCCCAGCACACTACAGTGGAGAAGATGACAGTGGCTTTAGTTCCACTACTGCCTGTTTATTATACTGAAGTGCACTGCTCTATCCTGCCAAGTTATGAGCATAATTTGCAAAGCAGTTTGTCAAAATATCATAAAATGGAGACAGATATAAATGTAAAATAGGCCGTGTTAAGTTTGTAATATTTAAATAGTTTTCACACTGAGGACAACCTGGATATTGGCTACAGTAATAAAACATTAGATCCCCCACCTCAGAGACACCAGTTTTTAAAAATACATTGGTTAGGTCAGCACACTCTAGTAATTAAACTGGTCATAAAAATAGGCTGGTGAAAAATCATCTGCAAAAAAATATTCCCTCCCTGGTGCATTAAGATTCAAACCCTGTTATAGAATTAACTGATTTCAGTACAATGGTTGGTGTTATGGATAAGACGCGGAGTGAGGAGCGGTCCAGTATCTGACTGAACCCAGCATGAAATAATCAGAAGCAGTTCCAAAAAGAAAACACATTTATTTTTCTCCCCTTTGTGCTATACATAAAATACTAATTAATTAAAGTTCTGGTGAGGTGAAAAGGCGGCGCGCTCTCTCAGCGTCTCAACAGTCGGAGTCCGAACGTTCAGGACTCAGGAGTTCCGCCGACACCCCCCCCCCCCCAGGTGACTTTTTTTCCCAGAACTGTACTCTGCGAAGGAGGAACAGAGATGAGATTATTCAACACTATTACTACGAAATATTGTTTGGAGGCAAACTTATCAGCTACACGTTTAGGTCTGAATTCCAACTTAATTCAAGGAGGCTGCTGCTCACAGCTAGTGGAGGATCATTAATCCGCACGCCACTGCCGTGAGGAGCACGCCAAACACTTTCCACCAATAATTACTTATAGCTTATATATAAGACGCCAATTTACATTCCCGGATAAACTTTTCAGAATATTCACCTCTGTCGTGTGCTGACAACGTTTGTCTCTCACCCTTGTCCTCCTTCACAGGCGCGATGTCAGACTCTGAAACGGCCCTCAGCATCCCCACATGGTCATCACAAGGTCGTATTCTCCGGCAATCTTATCCAACTCACTGCTGGTTTAAATGTAGTTCTTCATCACTACATTGGTACCAGCTGGAAGTCCTCAGATCTGCACGTGAACATCATAGGTGTCGTGGATTATCCTGATAGAGAGCCGCACGAGAATGCAACAGGTGCAGCCAATCATCGTAACAGAGGAGAGAGACTCTTCTGCAGCACATTTTCCTCAGAGAACAGCCCCAAATCATCTGGGAAGGAAAATAAACACAAAACAACCCAACCTTGTCCAGCCAAACCCCCCCAACACACAACAGTTGGTGGTCGGGGACATGCCCCTTGTGATCTGTACAAATGTAAAACCTTATCTTCCTGTAATTTAGATGGCTTTCTACATGATTGTATGTTAGGTTTTGCTTTTTTACATTGCAGGAAATACATTTCTAATACACTGAAGAAATCCCAGTAGCACGAGTACAAGTGTAGGTGGCCAGTAGAGAATTAAGCAGTAGAACAATACAGTCACAGTGATGAAGAAACATAACAGACTCATTCTGAATGTGTGTTTAAGTTTGATCTAGTCCAAATACATAGAGCGTTCTCAGAAACTGTCTTTACAAATAAGCAGTTGCTAATGAAGCATACAGCATTCTAGCAGTGAATATTGCACGAGGGCCGTACAAAAAAGACCATCCATCCATCCATCCATTTTCTTCTGCTTCATCCGAGGTTGGGTCGCAGTGGCAGCAGCTCAAGCAAAGCCGCCCAGACCTCCCGATCCACACACACCTCCCCCAGCTCCTCCGGGGGAACCCCGAGGCATTCCCAAGCCAGCTGCGAGACGTAGTCCCTCCAGCGTGTCCTGGGTCTTCCCCGGGGCCTCCTCCCGATGGGACATGCCCTGAACACCTCTCCAGCGAGGCGTCCAGGGGGCATCCAAAAAAGATGCCTGAGCCACCTCAGCTGGCTCTTGTTGGTCTTCATTTTGCATGTCCACATTGAGCTTGTTTGCTATTAATTCCTCCACTTCAAACTCTTCAGTGTAATAAAATTTGCTCGGAGAATGATCCTCTTCATTGCTCATAATTTCTTTGTTCTTTTTTGGTTTGTTTTATTTCATGCATATCAGGTTTTGGCCCTGTTCTGGTTCATGATATTATTTTTCCCCTTTCCTTTACCTACGACCTGCCTCCTTCTTGGTTTAGCAGTCATTTTATTTTGTCATTTATTGAGTCTCATTTTACTTTGGTTCTTTTTCTCTCTGTTCTGTGTAGTATACTTCACTGGTTTTGTTATATTTGGTTCTTTTTCTCTCTGTTCTGTGTAGTATACTTCACTGGTTTTGTTATATTTGGTTCTTTTTCTCTCTGTTCTGTGTAGTATACTTCACTGGTTTTGTTATATGCTTATCATTTATCTTCAGTGTTTTGCATTATCTGTTATACTGTAGTCTCTGGTTTTGTTTTCTGTTAATCATTTAGTCTCTGTTTTGCTTATAGTTTGTTGTGCCACTTTGTTATCTTTAGTTGTATACTTTAGCCATGGTCAGTTCCATCCCAGTTTTGCCTTAGTATTTATTGTCTGATGGTTCACTTTTAAGTTCTTATGTTTATGCTTACTGCGATCCTTTTCATATTAGTATTTTATTCTGCCTTCGGTTTTTGATTTATCTTTGTTATCATTTATCTTCGTCCCTGTTGTGTGGGCCGCCAGAAGAGGAGGTACTGCTGGCCCACCACCACAGGACGCCCTGCCTGAAGTGCGGGCTTCAGGCACGAGAGGGCGCTGCCGCCTACAGGAACAGCCGAGGTGACAGCTGTCACTCATCAACTATGACAGCTGTCACCGATCATCTGCATCTCACCCGGGATAAAAGCAGGATGACACCTCCACCACATCGCCGAGATATCGACTTCTGTGAGAGGTAATATTCTCTGCCAGCATTCAGTGATTTCCAGAGCTATTGTGTTGCAGCTGTCAACCAGAAGACCGGCGTGGGTCGCGACTGTTTCGTCCTTCGTCTCGTCAGATAAGTGGTTAAACAGACGCTGCACGAGTGTGTGTTAAAGGTGGAGGTGGAATTCCCACTGTTATTGTTACGGGGTGTACACACACCCACACTTGACTGTTTTCCGCCAGCAGTACCAGATCCGACACGCTGAGACGGTGGCCACCTGGGGACTTCGGGACTTGGCGGCTCCAGTATCCTTCGGGTTCGGTGGCGGTGGAAATCGTGTGGTTCCGGTTCATCTCCAGACGGGCGTCTCCTATCGTCGAGCCTGCCCACACGACACCTTCATTAATTGACTTGTATTCATTCTGTAATCTGCTGTGTGTGGTTGTGACATTCACAACAGTAAAGTGTTCTAATTTAACTCCCTCTATTGTCCGTTCATTTACGCCCCCTGTTGTGGGTCCGTGTCACTACACTTTCCCAACAGTCCCATTTGGTTGTGTTGTCACTCCACCCTCTTGCACCTGCCCTTGTGTCTTTGTCTCTCACTTTGATTCTGTCTGCTTAGTGTTCTCCTTTCTTCATGCTCTTGCACCTGCCCTTTGCTCATCTTCATCCTCCTGCCACACCCCCTTTTTAGAATGTTCTCCAGCACCTGTTTCTTGTTACCTAATCACCACCTTCTCTACTTAAGCTGTTCCCAGTCACCACTCCCTTGCCAGTTTGTTGACTTTGTTCACTCTTGTCTCAGTTATGATTTGACATGCCATGTTTTGATCCTGCTCTTTGTTTTTGACTGCGCCTTTTTGCCTCAGCCCTGCTAACTTTTGTTTGCTCATGCTTTTGGACCCTGCTTGTTTTTGACTGCGTCTTTGCCTAGGCCTGCCTGTTACCTCCACTCTGCTGACTGCTTACCTGTGTACCTTACCTTGGCCCAAATTAAAGATTATGTCTTCTTTTACTCCTATGCCTGGTCTGAGAGTCTGCATGTTGAGCCCACTCACTACTTGTGCTATACATCCTTGGTTCCTGACAGTGCAGTTGTTGTTGTTGTCCATTTGGCTGCTCACGTTGTGTTCGGGGCCACCACAGCAGATACAGCACGATCCGCATTCATATTTGGCGCAAGTTTTCTGCCGGATGCCGTTCCTGATGCAACTCCAGTGTAACCTGGAGAAACGCACATAGCCACTGGTTTCCCAAAGAGGTCTCTCATCCAAGTGCTAACCAGGTCCTGCACTGCTTAGCTTCTGAGATCTGAAGGGATCAGGCTTACGCAGAGCAGATCGGCTGCTGTTCCTGACAGTGCAGTAAAAATTGCAAACAAAGTCGCAAATCTGATACACGATCTGGACTAATTGTCATGAGAACGGTCTGACATGGGAAAATATCAGACTAGAAATCAGCTACTCAGAGCGCGCGTACTGTTAGAGCCATATAATAATAGGGTTTATAAAATGTTAATTTATGTAACACTGTTACTGTTATGTGTCGGACGCAGGACGGAGAACCGACCAGCGTTTGAAGGACCCAGTATAAAATAAGCAGAGCACGGTACAAAGGATAACTGAATTTAATAACATAACAGTGATGTGCTACAATATAACAAATGAGTGCGCGGTCTGGCGTGGTGGAATGACGGTGTGCTCCCAGCAGCACAAACGGTCCGGAGCCAGAAACAGTTCGGACCCAAGGACCCCGCCGACACCCCCCAGGTGGCCGCGACAAACCGAGTCTGTGAAAGAGGAAACCATCATGTGAGTCCACACTCCACACACAGAGAGACCACTCAAAGGTGTACATAAACAGCAAACACTTCCTGGCTTAATCACTAATCAGCTTCCCATCCTGCAGGCATGGAACACCCAGTTCACATTCCTCCACTGCAGTGGAAGCTGATTAAACGACTAACATAACAGCTCAATATAATAAGGTGTGAGGGACACCACATTTACTGACTGTACTAATGTTAGTCACAAAACCTACTGTACCTCAGGAAGTGTGCTGACGAGCGTGAGACCTCACCCCCTCCTCTTTCACAGACCATGGCATCAAAACCTGGGACGGTCTCTGCATCCATGATGATGAGATGGCTCTCGAGACGACGATCTCACCCGTCTGGTCACAAGGTCGAGTCTCTGGCAAATACACACTGTGTACTCCAGACTTAAATGCAACCATGCTCCAATCCATGTAGATGCACCACAGCTGTGAGTCCTGACGAGCTGCACATGACCAGCCTCAGGTGATCAGGGTGAGGTCCTGATAGCTCAGCCACACAGCCACTCAGTCCTGAATGCAAGCCACCTGGAAGGAAAAACAAAAGACAGAACAGAAGACAGAAACAAAAGGCAGCCAGGCACCCCCAGCCATACAACAGTTACAACAGTTTATTGTGTACAAAATGTCATAATATGCAAATATAAAAACCTAGCCTGTGCTTATTTGCTAAAAAAGTGTTTCTATTGTGATGTTTCCCATCTTGGTAAAATCCAAAATTGGCAGAAGATGAACAGCGATTATGGACAGCCCACTGACTTATAACAATTGCCACATTTTATAAAAGGAGAGAAAATATAGATAAATAAAGATTCTATTTTCTTTGTACATTCTGCCATTGGGGTCAATTATAACCCAGCACAACCTGTCCTTTCATTGTTATGCAGATGATCTGCAAATCTATCTGCCTGTGAGGACTAATGGGAGTGATGCTTTGTCATCATTATTTAATTGTATTCGTGATGTAAAGCAGTGGCTGTCCCGAAACTTCCTTTACTTGAATGATGGTAAAACTGAGATCATGGTGTTTGAGTGCACTGGCATACCAAATGTGGTAACACCAAATTTTGGTGCTTTGGCTAACTATGTAAAACCAGCTGTCAAGAATTTGGGAGTGATATTTGACAGCTGTTTGAGGTTCGATCAACAGATAAATTCTGTTGTCAAAGCTAGTTTTTTCCAACTTCGCCTTTTGGCTAAAATAAAGCACTTTGTCAGTAGACGTGATCTTGAGACGGCCATTCATGCTTTCATCAGCTCCAGACTTGATTATTGTAATGCACTTTATTCAGGCATTAATCAGTCGTCTCTTGCACGTCTCCAGATGGTGCAGAATGCTGCTGCTCGTCTTTTGACAAACACTTTTAGAAGTGAGCATATTGCGCCCATCCTGTACTCACTCCACTGGCTTCCAGTTCGTTTTAGAATTTATTTTAAAATTTTAATGTTTGTGTTGTGAAAGTGTAGGAACACGGACCCACAACAGGGGGTGTAAAAGAACGGGCAATGGATAAGCCAAACAGTAACAATTTAATGTTGTAAATTGTGCACAACGGAATACAGACAACAATCAGTTTGGGACTATAGTCAATTACACGTTGGGTGACGTGTGGGCAGGCTTGAGGATAGGAGACGCCCGTCCAGAACCGAGCCGGATCCCACACGGCCCTCACCGCCAACGGATCTGAAGAACACCGGAGCCACCAAGTCCTGGGTCCCCAGGTAGTCACCGTCTCCAGCTGTCAGACCTGGTACTGCTGGCAGAGAACAGAAACAGCACAGGTGAGTGTGAGTACGCACACTCAGTAATCCCACAGTCTGTGTTCTTTTGGGAGGGAGCACCTCCACCTCCAGTCACACACTCGTGCAGCTCCTGTCTAACCACTTATCTGGTTGGGGTGTGAAGCGAAGCCGTCGCTGATCACACCAAACGCCAATCCCACAGATAAGGCAACACCACAGGAAAACGGCTGCAAAGAAGTTCAGACTATTAGTCAGCGTTAAATACAGCAGAGAAATTACCTCCAAGGTAGCTGATTTCTCGGCGAGGAGGTGGAGTTGCAGTCCGGCCTCTATGGTGATGGTGATGAGTTGACTGAGTGACAGCTGGTGCTGATGATGAGTGACAGCTGTCACTCCCAGTGGCTCCGGCGCCCTCTCATGCTTGAAGCCTGCACTCCAAGCAGGGCGCCATCTGGTGGTGGTGGGCCAGCAGTACCTCCTCTTCAGCGGCCCACACAACAGTTTGTTTTTAAAGCTATTTATGGCCTTGCACCTCCCTACTTGTCTGAAATTTTAACTTTGCGCACCTACAGTAGGACATTAAGTGTTATGTGTCGACGCGGGTTGAGGAGCGGACCTGCGTCTGACGGAACCCAGCGCTAAAATAACCAGAAAGCGGTTCCAATAACAAAACAATTTATTTTTTCCACCCTCTGGTGCATAACAAAGTGTATGAACAAAAGATGCGTCAGTCTGGTGGAGTGAAGGCTGGCACACTCTCCAGCGCCTAAAAGGATCGAAGCCCGGCGCTTCTGGACTCACTTTACCGCCAAACACCCCCCAGGTGGACACGACAAACCGACTCTCTGCGAAGGATAGAAAAGGTGAGGTAAGTCAGCAGCTACAACCAATATCCTTCAAAAGGCACACACTATCAGCAACACATTCAGGTCTGTATTTAAGCTTTATGTAAATGAGCAGCTTCTCACAACAGGTGGAGGATTACCACTCCGCACGCCACGGCAGTGAGAAGCAAGCTGCACAATTCTCATCACAATTCAAATCTACTGCGTAACAAAATACCAAGTTACTATCAACAATTAGTCAAACAATTAATCACCTCAGATGTGTGCTGACAGCATGTGTCCCTCACCCTTCTTCCTTCACAGGCACGATGTGTCAAACCCAGGCGCGGTCCTCAGCGTCTCACAAACGAACATCACAAGGTCGAGTTCCCGGCAATTCTGCTTGAATCACACATGGCTTAAATGCAGAACGCCATCTCATTATGTGCTTCAGCTGAAAGTCTTTAAGGTTGCACTTGAGCACCATCCACAGGTGCTGCACATAACGCTGATGAGGGTGAAGGACTCTTCAGCCAGCACCTTCTCCACAGACAAATCAGTTTTCATACCACCTGGAGAGCAAAGAAAAGAAAAGAACACCAAAATGTCCAGCCACACCCCCCCCCCCCCCCCCCCCCAACACACAACATTAAGGGCGTCTGGCCAGCTTTACTTGGATGTTCCAAGGTCAAGATATAAACGCTGGGGTGATCATGCTTTCGCGGTAGCTGGCCCCAGACTGTGGAATGAGCTACCTCTTGAGTTACATACTATTCCTGACCTAGCACTTTTTAAATCTAAGTTAAAGACTTATTTATTTAAACTGGCTTTTAACACTTAGTGGGGAGGTGACATGTTCTGTTATTTTTATATTCTTTTTTTATGTGTTGTTTTAAAATTTTATTTTATATGTGTTTTATTTTTGTAAATTTGGGTTTTTAATGTTAAGGACTTTGGACACCAGTCGGTGCTGTAAAGCACTTTATAAATAAATGTTGATTGATTGATATAGAAGACTCTGAAACGATCTCATTGTTATATTCCATAGTTTCAGGTAATGTGGGAGTATAAGTTTTTGTTGGTGTTAGTCAGCTGGTGGTGGCCACAATGAGTGCAGGTGTGAGGTTTATGTGCATGTATTTCTAATTCAAATAAATAATTCAATAAAAATGCTTATTTTTACATTATTCTGACACAAACAGAAATGAAATGAATTATCAAAATCCAAAATAAATTTAATGAGTGTGTTGCCCGTGGAACTCTTCCAGTTATCTTGCAATGACCGCAGCCAGGAGATTGCGTCATTAGATGGTTACCAACAATCATTGAGTGTTTTGACCGTTAACCATAACACTCTCCTGTTGGCGGGTCAGCAGTGGTGGCCAGCCACTGCTCACTCCCTCTTGGCTGCCAGCTCAAGTCCTCCCTCCTATTCCAAATCCAACAGGAGGCTCTCTCTGCTGCCTCTCCAAGTCTTCTCACCGCCTTACCCCTCTCTGCGCCTCTTAGTCCAACCGCTGTCAACAGTTTCCAAACTGACTGGGCTGGGAATCCCCTGCATCCCACCTCAACTGGGTACAACCACATCTGCCAGCCTTTGTCTCTGCAGTCCTGCACCAGCTCTCTATAATGTTCAGATTTCCTTTCATATGCCTCTTCACACCCCTCCTCCTATGGCACAGTAAGCTCCACCAGGATGATTTTCTTTCCTGTAACAGAGTAAAGGACTGCATCTGGTCTCAAGGTTGTGTGGACAAAATCCGGAAACTGAAGTCTTTTCTTTAGGTGTACCCTAAGCTCCCACGCCTGGGCAGACTGCAATAAGCTGGAGCTGGACATACTGGGCCCTGGTAGCTTTGACCCCTCCTTAACAAAGTGTATAGCCGGGGCCGCCTTCCTCTTGTACTGACGTAATAAATTAAGCAATGAGTTGGAGTGGCGTGTCAGTCCAGAATATTTTTAGAACCTTAGACCTCAGCAATTTTTAGCAGAGGAACTGAACCCATTTATTTCCTGTTAATTATGTAATGTGTAATGTTAATTTACTCTCTTAATGTATTTATAAATGGTTTAGGTTGTTGTTGCTATCACATGCTCTAGGGATGGGACCAATCCGATCTCGGATCGGTATCGGGTTCTGGATACCAACGTAATTCTCGTATCGGAAAATACCGATCCAACCCGCTTCTGATACTAGAGAAGAGCCATTGTGAATCCTCTCAACTGCTGTTGTTTCCTCTCTGCTTGTTTACTGCTGAGCGGGCAAAGGGGAGAGGGAGGTTTTCTGAAGGTGGGCTGTTTGAGAGAGCTCTCTTGTGCAGTGTTCTAGCTGCAGTTAGTGGTAAATTTCTGCCCAGTTCTCTGGTCCAAATTGTCTGTTCATCGAGCATGGATTTTCCAAAAAAAATAGCTGAATTGTTACTGAAAATGTGTGATAAAAAGTTAGCCACTTCACTGTCCCAAGGCTGTCAAAAGCTATGAAAAGCCAGCTCAGCATGCAGCCGAGGAGAAGCCGAACAGAGATTCTGTCCGCTGAAAGGGAAGAAGTTTCCATTTAAATCCTGCGTGTGAGCGTTGCTGATAATACATTTATTTTACAGTTGAAAGGCTTTGTATTTACAAAAAGTTTGACGTTTGCATAGCACGAAAACAGCAAGAAAGAGACAGAGGGAGAGAGAAAGTGAGAGAGAGAAAGAGAGACAGAGGGAGAGAGAAAGCGAGAGAGAGAGAGGGAGAGACAGGCAGAGATAGAGACAGAGTATCCTCCTGTGGACACAAACACTTGATCATGAGTGTTTGGACAGTAAATGTCCCGCTTTTGTCCCGGTTTGACTTTGATGTATCAGTGGTTGTAAACTAACGATTTTTGGCGCCCCCTTCTGGCCGACATATGATCCAGACACCAGCGTGTTTTGGTTCTGTGTCAGTGACGTGTCTTTAAAATGTACAACTAGCCTGTGCAGTGTTACCACACAGTCCAGACCAACATCTGGACATCGGCAGAGCCCACACTGTGCCAAAACACAGCTTGCTGGACTTGGACTTTTTCAAACAACTGAACTGAGTTCATTCTAGTCGACAACAGACAGCAGCTCCAGATACACGTGAGTGATGAAGCCGACTGAGCTATTTGCAGAACGACCAAAGAGGAGGCAAGGGGAGGCTGCCTAGTCTGTTACCAGCTGATGTCTGCTAAAGGCTAGAGCTACCAGACCACAGCTGCCTAGTTTCTTACCAGCTGATGTCCATTCCTAGGCTAAAGTTAAATAATCAGTTAGTAGATTCGATCACTGTCAAGCTGAGTGTTTGACCTATTTTTGTTTTTACCAAATAAAGCTACCAGACCGCAGCTGCGTAGTCTGTTATTTGCTTGTGTCCACTTGTAGGCTAAAGGCTAGAGCTACCAGCTCTGTTACTAGCTGATGTTCGGTCTCTTGAAAAGCAGATGATGAGCTGAGAACCAGATTAACCACCAGCGTGAGATCAG
Organism: Thalassophryne amazonica; assembly: GCF_902500255.1. Lineage (NCBI taxonomy): Eukaryota > Metazoa > Chordata > Actinopteri > Batrachoidiformes > Batrachoididae > Thalassophryne > Thalassophryne amazonica. The sequence continues at coordinate 14,534,969 of NC_047120.1, forward strand.
CTATGCTCTTATTTTGTCTTAAACCTGGTCCTGGAACAGTCTGCCGGATTTGGCTCTGCAGCTGCACACACTCGGTGCACCGCAGCGACCGCACGCCCACCTCAGGGACAAACAGAGGAGGAGGTGTCTGCATGTGCGTGGACAACAGGTGGTGTTTTGGATGTTCAGGTCATCGAAAAATGCTGCTCTGACATCAAACTGTTGATGGGGTCGTGCTGACTGTTTGACCTGCCAAGACCGATCAGTGCAGTGTCTGCTGCCTGTGGATGGATCTCGTGACTGCACCGGGGACACTGCAGGACTTCCTCAGCAGACATGAGACTGTCCACCATGATGCTGTCTTCGTCCTGGCTGGTGATTGTTGAGGAAGGATATCGTGTCCTGCAGATCAGAGTTGTCTGCAGATGTGACCGTCCATGGAGATGTGTGTCTCTGCAGCGGCCTCAGTCCACAGCGGCCTCAGTCCACTTGTTGTCTGTCCTCTGACAGCCAGCTAAAATCTTTCCTAACATCAAGCCTCTGAAGATCGTTGTCTTTTGTCCACAGGTTTGTTGATGTTTCAAGGAACGTGTGAACATGGTTTTTCAAACTACTGTCATATGATTTTTCCATGTCATCAATTTTCCATTTGTTCATATTTGTTGATCATTTCTTCATATGAGTTTTAAATATCAACAACATTTGACTCACAGCAGAAATAACTTCAGGCCTTGTTTTGTTTTTAATAAATAAATTAATAAAACGTCACATAACTGAGACCAAAATAATGATGGACAGCAGTGAAGACAAACTGATCTTGTGCAAAGTTCTAGTGACACCCAGTGGCAAAGAATACAAACTGCAGCTTTATTGTGGGAAATAATGAAAACAACTCTCAGCTTTCAGCCGGAACACTTCCTGGAATTTTAAGAGTTTGAAAACTAATCATGTTTAAATAAATGACTTTGAATCACGTTAAATCTTTGTGAGTGTTAAATTACAGTGTCATCTGCATTAAAGGTGTGATTTACATGTGGTGCTCCTACAGCAAGTCTTTATACAAACTGTAAAAAGTCATGGGCCTAAAACTGAGTCCTGAGGGACACCCCTTGAAATACTCAACAAGCCCAATTTGAGATCTTCCACCTGGACACACTGAACTTTGTTACAACATCTGGGATTAGGCCTGTTCTGGACCAGTTAAAATTATAGAAAGAAAGTGTGGTTCATAAATTTCAAGAACAGCAAAATGTTCTTCCACAATTCAAACAAGTGTAAACTCTTAATCCGGATTCTAATCACATCACATTGACCCTTGAATGTGTGTTTAAGTTTGATGTAGTTCCTTCACGTGAGAGAGACACAATCCAAACTTCTATTCCTGAGTGGTATCAGACCCACCTGCAGTGCTGGATCTAGAGGGGGTTTTGGGGGTTGCAGAACCACCATATCCCCCCCACTAACCTGAATCTTGATCTGGCCCTGGCCTGGAGTCACTAGACGAAGCTCCAAAGAGCCGCTCCATGGTGCTGACTTATCAAATCAGATTGACTCAAAAATACAACTGATCATCTGGACCAACAGAAGAACCAGCTGGAACACTTCAACACCACAAAGTCTTCAAGAAGAACCAGCTGGAACACTTCAACACCACAAAGTCTTCAAGAAGAACCAGCTGCAGCAGCTCTTCCTCCAGACTGAACCCAGTCCCCGGGACACAGGACAACATCCCGGTCCTCCTCAACAAGTGTGGACGTGATTATGGACAACAAAAAACTTCAGTTAGACCCCCACCACACATAGTACAAATGAGGCTGAATGAAAAATCTACCTACATTCGGGAGGTGTCAAGGTGCATTTGGAAAACGTCGGACAGCAGGCTCAGAGCAGTCGAAACAGTCAGGCCCATTTGTGCACCCACTTCAAATGTTTTGCACATGTTCAAAACCCTGATGGCCCACTGGAGGTGGAACAACTATCAAATGGCAGTCAAAGTGCCGTCTGACTGCAGTCTAATCAGTCGGATGGCGTGAAAACATCATTCGTGACATCCTGATCCAGGGTTGCCATCTCTCACTTACCTGGCGTGACAGTCACGCTTTCAGCATCAATCTCACGCACAAGCGAGAAATGTCACGCCAAAATAAAAATGTTGCCGTTAATTTTTTGTTAATGACGAGACCAGACCACAGCGCATCATTTCTTAATGAAAGGAGAGGTGTTTCAGGCACACACACAAAACAGCTGTTAACATCTGCTGACAGCATTCTCACTGCAGGATTCTCTGATCGTTGATTTGCTGAAAAACGTGCACCTGATACATCAGGTGTGCGTGTGAAGAGTTCAGAAAGAATTCGAGCACAGCTTCGCTTGTTTCTGAGTCGGCCACTGTTTGGATGACAAGGTAAGCTGATAAAAATCCTAACAAATCGAATAATCTATTATCTAATAAAATTTTGTCCCTTGTCACTACAGATGTAGAGAAATATTTCAGAAAAAGGAAGTAGGATGGAGAGGAGAAGAATCAAGCAGAGTTTCCCTTCTGTTATTTTTATTAGTGAATGCAAACTGTTTTTTAATTAGGGTTAGGGTTACCAAAAATTTTCCGCTCACACTATGTGCACGCAGACTCTCAGTCCAGCCAAAGTCCCAAAGTTGGCAACCCTGATGATTGCGTTCGGGGAACGTTCGGCATGCTTCCACACTAACCAGATTTCCCAAATGTGGCTGAACGCACCACGATGGAGACAGACTTGAGTCTCATGTTGCACTGGTCCCAAACATACACAAGTCTTGTATTGCACTGGTCCCAGACAGACATAAGTCAACACTTCTACATTGCTGTCAGCATGAACATTCATTCATTCATTCATCTTCTACCGCTTAGTCCAATTAAGGGTCGCGGGGTGGCTGGAGCCTATCCCAGCAGTCATAGAGCGCGAGGCGGGGTACGCCCAGGACAGGACGCCAGTCTGTCGCAGGGCCACAAATAGACAACACAGACTGTTGTGTGGGCCGCTGAAGAGGAGGTACTGCTGGCCCACCACCACCAGATGGCGCCCTGCTTGGAGTGCGGGCTTCAAGCACGAGAGGGCGCCGGAGCCACTGGGAGTGACAGCTGTCACTCATCCTCAGCACCAGCTGTCACTCATTCATCTCATCACCATCACCATAAAGGCCGGACTGCAACTCCACCTCCTCGCCGAGAAATCAGCTACCATTCAGGTAACTTTCTCTGCTGACTCAAAACATTGAGTAATAATCTGTACTTCTTTGCAGCCGTTTTCCTGTGGTGTGTCCTTATCTGTGGGATTGGCGTTTGGTGTGATCAGCGACAGCTTCGCTTCACACTCCAACCAGATAAGTGGTTAGACAGGAGCTGCACGAGTGTGTGATTGGAGGTGGAGGTGCTCCCTCCTAACTAAACACTGACTGTGGGATTACTGAGTGTGCGAACTCACACTCATCAGGACTGTCTCTGTTTTCTGCCAGCAGTACCGGGTCTGACTGCTGAAGACAGCGGCCACCTGGGGCGCAGGGCTTGGCGGCTCCGGTGTTCTTCAGCTCCGTTGGTGGTGGAAGCTGTGTGGGGATCCGGCTCTTCTCTCGCCAGGCGTCTTCTATCGTCGAGCCTGCCCACATGTCACCTGGTGTATGATTGACAGTCCACCATATTGTTATTGTCTGTACGTCGTTGTGCGATTCACAACATTAAATTGTTCATTAACGCCCCCTGTTGTGGGTCCGTGTCACGACACTTTCACAACAGGATTTCTCGGCCAGCGTCATGGATCCCGAGGGGCGTCAACCATCGCTTGAACAGCCAATGGAAGAGCGAGGTGCACAGGCGCCAGCAGGAGGTGTGTTGGGTGAGTTGCAGCACATCTTAACCGCCTTTACCGCTCGGTTGGACTTAGTTATCGAGCAGAGCAGTGTTCTCAATCGTAGGATGGAGGCTCTCACCGCCCAGGTGGAAGCGCGTGCTCAGGGCGCTGCTGCAGCACCTCCTCCTGCTGACCGTGTGCCAGAAACAGACATTCCGCTGGTCGTTCAACGAACCCCCCCACCGTCCCCTGAAGCATACATAAGCCCTCCGGAGCCGTACGGAGGCTGTGTGGAGACGTGCGCGGACTTCTTGATGCAGTGCTCGCTCGTCTTTTCACAGCGTCCCGTCATGTACGCAGCAGATGCCAGCCGGGTGGCTTATGTGATCAATTTGCTTCGAGGAGAGGCACGCGCCTGGGCTATGGCGCTTTGGGAGCAGAATTCACGGCTCCTAACGGTTTATACTGAGTTTGTGAGGGAGTTCCGACAGGTGTTCGACCACCCTCATAGAGGCGAGAGCGCTTCAAGTGTGCTGCTGTCGATACGGCAGGGGCGTCGGAGCGCAGCGAAGTATGCAGTCGACTTCCGCATCGCGGCAGCGCGAGCCGGCTGGAATGCTGTTGTGCTCCGCGCCGCCTTTGTAAACGGACTGTTTCTGGTCCTTAAGGAGCACCTGGTGGCGAAGGACGAGCCGCGGGATTTAGATGGGCTTATCGACCTGGTTATATGGTTAGACAACCGATTAACGAAACACCGACGGCAGCGAGACGAGGGGCGTGGTCAGGTACAAGCCGTCCCTCTTCCTCCCGGGTCTGAAGGGAAGCCGACTTCCCCACGCTCCACTGCCAGGGCTCTCCACGTGACAACAGCTCCCCCTGCTGACGTTGCTATGGAAACGAGCAGGGCCAAAAAACGATCAGATCAGAGACAAAGGAGGCTGATCCGTGGAGAGTGTTTTCTCTGTAGCTCTACCGAGCACACACAGAGAGAATGCCCCAAACAGTCAAAACAGCAGCACTCGTCCTTAGAGACTGGGCTAAGGGTGGGTCACAACACCCACGTGGGGAAACCCTGACGATCTGCACGAATCCCAGTCACGATCCTGAGTGGGGATCTAACCCTTCACGCCCCAGCACTGGTGGACACGGGTCGGAGGGGAATCTGCTGGATAGCAGATGGGCAAAGGAGGTTGGGCTCCCTCTAGTGGCCTTACCGTCACCATTGTCAGTGCAGGCGCTAGATGGCACCCTTCTTCCACTAATCACACACCAGACACAGCCAGTGACGTTGGTGGTGTCTGGGAATCACAGGGAGGAGATTGTGTTTTATGTAACACCTACCTCCCGAGTGATTTTGGGTTTTCCATGGGTGTTAAAACACAATCCCCGGATTGATTGGCCGTCTGGGGTTGTGGTTCAGTGGAGCGAAACCTGCCACCGGGAGTGTTTAGGATCCTCGGTTCCACCCGGTGTGACAGCTAAGGAGGAGGTTTTAGTCCCCCCCAATCTGGTGGCGGTGCCGGCCGAGTACCACGACCTTGCTGACGTCTTCAGCAAGGATCTGGCACTCACGCTGCCCCCGCACCGTCCGTACGATTGTGCCATTGATTTGATACCGGGCACTGAGTATCCGTCCAGCAGGCTGTACAACCTCTCACGTCCGGAACGCGAATCAATGGAGACCTACATCCAGGACTTGTTAGCTGCCGGGTTGATCCGGAACTCCACCTCCCCGATGGGTGCTGGTTTCTTTTTTGTGAGCAAGAAGGACGGCGGACTCCGTCCATGCATTGATTACAGAGGGCTGAACAAGATCACGGTTCGCAACCGATACCCGTTACCTCTGTTGGATTCAGTGTTCACGCCCCTGCATGGAGCCCAAATTTTCACGAAATTGGATCTTAGGAATGCTTATCACCTGGTTCGGATCCGGGAGGGAGACGAGTTGAAGACGGCATTTAACACCCCGTTAGGTCACTTCGAGTACCTGGTCATGCCGTTCGGCCTCACCAATGCGCCCGCGACGTTCCAAGCATTGGTTAATGACGTCTTGCGGGACTTCCTGCATCGGTTTGTCTTCGTATATCTAGACGATATACTCATCTTTTCTCCGGATCCTGAGACCCATGTCAAGCATGTACGTCAGGTCCTACAGCGGTTGTTGGAGAATCGGCTGTTTGTGAAGGGCGAGAAGTGTGAGTTCCACCGCACTTCTTTGTCCTTCTTGGGGTTCATAATCTCCTCCAACTCCGTCCCTGATCCGGCCAAGGTTGCGGCGGTGAGAGATTGGCCCCAACCAACGAACCGTAGGAAACTACAACAGTTCCTCGGTTTTGCAAATTTCTACCGGAGGTTCATCAAGGGCTACAGTCAGGTAGTTAGCCCCCTGACAGCCCTGACCTCCACAAAAGTCCCCTTCACCTGGTCGGATCGGTGCGAAGCCGCGTTTAGGGCGTTGAAACGCCGGTTCTCGACTGCACCGGTTCTGGTGCAGCCCGATCCCAAGCGCCAGTTTGTTGTTGAAGTGGATGCCTCTGACTCAGGGATAGGAGCCGTGCTGTCCCAGAGCGGGGAGTCCGACAAGGTTCTCCATCCATGTGCCTACTTTTCCCGCAGGTTGACCCCAGCTGAACGGAACTATGACGTCGGCAATCGGGAACTTCTTGCGGTGAAGGAGGCTCTTGAGGAGTGGAGACACCTGTTGGAGGGAGCATCAGTACCATTTACGGTTTTCACGGACCATCGGAACCTGGAGTACATCCGGACCGCGAAGCGTCTGAACCCCAGGCAAGCCCGCTGGTCGCTGTTCTTCGGGCGTTTTGACTTCCGGATCACCTACCGCCCCGGGACAAAGAACCAACGATCTGACGCCCTGTCCCGGGTGCATGAAGAGGAGGTCAAGACCGAGCTGTCAGACCCCCCTGAAACCATCATCCCCGAGTCCACTGTCGTGGCCACCCTTACCTGGGACATGGAGAAGACCGTCCGGGAGGCCCTGACATGGAGCCCGGACCCGGGGACAGGTCCGAAGGACAAACTGTACGTCCCACCAGAGGCCAGGGCTGCGGTCCTTGACTTCTGTCACAGTTCCAAGCTCTCCTGTCACCCAGGGGTGCAAAGGACCGTGGCAGTGGTCCGGCAGCGCTTCTGGTGGGCGTCTATGGAAGCCGACGTCTGGGAGTATGTCCAGGCCTGCACCACCTGTGCCAGGGGCAAAGCCGACCATCACAAGGCCCAAGGCCTCTTCCAGCCTCTGCCTGTGCCTCGTCGCCCCTGGTCTCATATCGGCCTGGACTTTGTCACAGGCCTCCCGCCGTCCCAGGGCAACACCACCATCTTAACGATAGTGGACCGGTTCTCCAAGGCGGCCCACTTTGTGGCCCTCCCAAAGCTCCCGACGGCCCAGGAGACTGCAGACCTCCTGGTCCACCACGTCGTGTGTCTGCATGGGATTCCAGCAGACATTGTCTCAGATTGTGGTCCTCAGTTCTCCTCCCAGGTCTGGAGGAGTTTCTGCAGGGAACTGGGGGCCACCGTCAGTCTCTCGTCTGGGTACCACCCCCAGACGAACGGGCAGGCAGAGCGGACGAACCAGGAACTGGAGCAGGCCCTCCGCTGCGTGACCTCCGCGCACCCGACGGCCTGGAGTGACCATCTGGCCTGGATCGAGTACGCTCATAATAGCCAAGTTTCATCTGCCACCGGCCTCTCCCCGTTTGAGGTGTGTTTGGGGTACCAGCCCCCATTGTTTCCGCTAGTGGAGGGAGAGGTCGGGGTGCCCTCGGTCCAGGCCCATCTGAGGAAGTGCCGTCGGGTGTGGCGTACCGCCCGCTCTGCCCTGCTCAGAGCCCGGACGAGGGCTAAGGCCCATGCAGACCGCTGGCATTCCCCGGCCCCTGCATACCAGCCCGGGCAGGCAGTTTGGTTATCCACAAAGGACATACCTCTGCAAACGGAATCCCAGAAGCTGAAGGACAGATTTATAGGACCCTTCACCATCGTGAAGGTCCTCAGTCCAGCCGCAGTGAAGCTGGCAGCTTCAGCTTCACTGCGGATACATCCAGTATTCCATGTCTCCAGACTCAAACCCTGCCACACCTCTCCCCTCTGTGCCCCCGGACCGGCGCCGCCGCCTGCCCGGATCATCGACGGGGAGCCGGCTTGGACTGTGCGCCAACTCCTGGACGTTCGTCGAAAGGGCCGGGGGTTCCAGTATTTGGTGGACTGGGAAGGATATGGACCCGAAGAACGCTCCTGGGTGAAGAGGAGCTTCATCCTGGACCCGGCCCTCCTGGCCGAATTCTACGCCCGGCACCCGGACAAGCCTGGTCGGGCGCCAGGAGGCGCCCGTTGAGGGGGGGGTCCTGTTGTGTGGGCCGCTGAAGAGGAGGTACTGCTGGCCCACCACCACCAGATGGCGCCCTGCTTGGAGTGCGGGCTTCAAGCACGAGAAGGCGCCGGAGCCACTGGGAGTGACAGCTGTCACTCATCCTCAGCACCAGCTGTCACTCATTCATCTCATCACCATCACCATAAAGGCCGGATTGCAACTCCACCTCCTCGCCGAGAAATCAGCTACCATTCAGGTAACTTTCTCTGCTGACTCAAAACATTGAGTAATAATCTGTACTTCTTTGCAGCCGTTTTCCTGTGGTGTGTCCTTATCTGTGGGATTGGCGTTTAGTGTGATCAGCGACGGCTTCGCTTCACACTCCAACCAGATAAGTGGTTAGACAGGAGCTGCACGAGTGTGTGATTGGAGGTGGAGGTTCTCCCTCCTAACTAAACACTGACTGTGGGATTACTGAGTGTGCGAACTCACACTCATCAGGACTGTCTCTGTTTTCTGCCAGTAGTACCGGGTCTGACTGCTGAAGACAGCGGCCACCTGGGGCGCAGGGCTTGGCGGCTCCGGTGTTCTTCAGCTCCGTTGGTGGTGGAAGCTGTGTGGGGATCCGGCTCTTCTCTCGCCAGGCGTCTTCTATCGTCGAGCCTGCCCACACGTCACCTGGTGTATGATTGACAGTCCACCATATTGTTATTGTCTGTACGTCGTTGTGCGATTCACAACATTAAATTGTTACTTTTGGCTTATCCATTGTCCGTTCATTAACGCCCCCTGTTGTGGGTCCGTGTCACGACACTTTCACAACACAGACACACCCACACATAAACCTACGGACAATTTCAAAGATTCCAATCCACCTAACCCACATGTCTTTGGATGTGGGAGGAAACCGGAGCACCTGGAGGAAACCCGCACAAACCCGGGGAGAACATGCAAACTCCACACAGAAAGGCCAAGGGAATTGAACCCACGACCTTCTCGCTGTGAGGCAACAGTGCTAACCACTAATCCACCATGCTGCCATCAGCATGAACAATCCTCTTCAAAAAGGCTTCTTCTATGATGTCATAGAGTGTGTGTGGTCCTTTGAATAGTGAGGATGGAGAGTGTGTTGAAGACAGAGGGAAGATTTTTGGTGTTTGTCTGTGTCCAAAAAGATAAAAGAAAATCACTCCTGTTAGAGCAGCATTCTAGAATAATGTTTAAAAATGGAATAACAAAGAATTGAAGGCAGTCCAACAGTTTTTATGAATATATTTTCTCACAGCAGCTCAGATCTGAAATTAATATTTAAATCAACTATTTGTATTTTAATGTGTTTCTATTTTATCACAGTTAAATGACTCTGTTACAGATTAAATGTTGCCGAAGTGGAATAAGGTTAAACATTATTAGCACTAATATGGGCAGCACATATGACAAATTGCCTTGGAGATATGATCAATATTGTGCTTATGATACATCATAACCAACTGTTGATTAGTGCACTGTTCACTGTTCACAGATCAAAATATTTTTAAATGGAATCGTAATGGAAATAACATACATTCAATTGAAATGTAAAAAAAATGAAAATTTGAAGTAATCAAATCTCATGATGGAAATGAAAGAAATTTGGTGAAAAAGACCACCAGCAGCCACACCAGTTACACTGAGAATCACACACAAAATTATATAATAAACCTAATGAGTAGCAAAATTATGTCAGTGATGGTGAATGATATCAGACAAGCAAAGTCCCCTCCAGATATCAGCCACACTGACCAGATTATCAGTGGACACTGGAGTGGTCTCACTGGAGGAGAAGCCCTGTTTAGAATGCACTCAGGATGCTGTCGGAGGTTTTTGGAAGTGCCTCAACAATTCCAGAATGTATGTCAAATTTTCAATCGGCCTCTGGTGTGACGCGGATATGAACATTCAGATTTTTTGATGTTTGTTTTCATCTCATTTTCACCAATCGCTATGCTAACTAGCCCAGGCAGCTTATTACAGATGAACACGCTAATAAACGATAACACGGCTACTGCAAGGCTAAAATCAAAGTTGACTGCCCTCAAATGAAATTATTTCGACATATGATCTACCACGTGCTGGGTAATCGGGAGAGTCGGGAGTTTTCCCGGTGGGCTGGTCCAACCTGGTGCCGTTGTGAGGGGGTGTTAATATATACATACATATATGACCACCACTAACTGTTAGGCTACACAGCAAGACACTTGGGCTGCTGTATCTTAAAGAGAAGACATTAAGTGTTATAAATGTTTTTCAATCACGAAAATTCACAAGAAAATAACAAGACTGCTTCTTTTGCAACGCTGTTATCTTTTCCAAAGCCCAAGGTAGGGATATTACAGTTAGTTCAGTCCAGTCAAGCCCTGTGCGCTCAGATAGGACTTGCACTACTAGCAAGTATAGGAGGAGTGGCCTGTGAGTGAAAAGATGTGTTGTGAAAGTGTAGGTACACGGACCCACAACAGGGGGCGCAATGAACGGACAATGGAGAAAGGTGAATAACAAGTTTTACTGTTGTGAAAAGAGCACAACCAATACAACAATTAATAATTTGGAGTTTGAAGCCGAAATCTGCTGGTGTCGTGTGGGCAGGCTCGAAGGTAGGAGGCGTCCGTCCTAGTCGAACCGGAACCACCCAGATTTCCTCTGCCACCGAACCCCAGAAGTACTGGAACCGCCAAGTCCCGAATTCCCAGGTGGCCACTGCCTCCGCTCGTCGGATCCGGTACTGCTGGCGGGAAAGAGCACAAACACACAGGTATGGATGCGACAGCACCCAGTAGACGGAGAGGGGAGAAGCCGCCTCCACCTCTTGTTACAATGAAGCAGGAAAGGTGAGTACTTATCCAAGCAAGTAGCTTTCTGTAGTCAGCTGTCCTGAAAAGGTTTACCAAGGTTTATCAGAGTCTTTAATATGAGCTTGCAGAGAAGGTTACCTTAATCTCAAGGCGATATCTCGGCACTGAGGTGGAGACGCTGTCCTGCTGATATACCTCCGTCCTGAGTGCAGTCAGCTGTGTCCAGTAATGGGTGACAGCTGTCACCCTGGCAGCCCTCGTCGGCGGCAGCGCCCTCTGGTGCCTGGAGCCCGCACTCCAGGCAGGGCGCCCTCTGGTGGTGGTGGGCCAGCAGTACCTCCTCTTCAGCGGCCCACACAACAAGATGGACAGAAAAAAGCCAGGTGGAGCTGAAAAGCTAGATTAAGAAAAAGAAAAGCTTTGGAGGAAGATGCTGCCCTATCAACATTTGGTGGTCCCTTGTTTATCGCGGGAGTTACGTTCTAAAAATAACCTGCGATAAGCGAAATACGCAAAGTAGTCAGCGCTATTTTTTTACAATTACTATAGCTGTTTTAAGGCTGTAAAACCCCTCACTACACACTTTATACACTTTTCTCAAACAGGCATTAACATTTTCTCACTTTTCTCTCCTGTGTAAAAACTCTTTTTTGTTCTGGGCGAGAAGATTATAAACAGACACACGCAGAACACAATGCGCATGCTCTCCCTTCACTCACTGCCTCCAGAGGTACAGATGCGGGACCCGCAAAGAATCCAAGTCCTGTCTCGGTGGGCACAGAGCTCTGTGGCTGCGGTCAACATCCGCATCAAAACAGCGAGCGTAGTCTCTGGACCTGTTGGCAGATTTGGCGCAGCTCCGCACAGCAGAGAGGGGGGCGGTGTGAGTGACCTGCTGCTGCGTTTACCGAGCCCGCAGACGCAGTAAGAGCATCGGAGGCAGTGAGAGCAATCAGGGTGATGCCGACCGGTGCCGCCTGATAAGGACGCAGAACACAATGCGCTGTTAGAAAAAAAAAAGCATGCAAAATTGCAATGAAAAAAATCCGCGAAACTGCGAGGCCGCGAAAGGTGAACCGCGTTATAGCGAGGGACCACTGTACCACCTCTTCCAGCTACTTGCAGTATGGGACTTTACTGCTTAGTGGTGTACTGGTGAGTTAACAATAACGTTCTTGTTTGAACTAACTAACTTTTACTTTCTATTATAAGCCACCCAATTTTCACAGTCAGTTAAATGCCAGAGCAGAACTCTTATTATCTCTGTGCACTGGCGGTTTGTGGGCCGGTTGGATATGAAACTCCCGGGCTGAAAAATGTTCCCAGCACGCCCCTGCATATGATGGATGGTTTCTCTCTGACAATCTTGTCCCAAGTGTCTGGGCACACAATTTATGGGCTGTTTGTGTTATGTGTCGGACGCAGCTCGGAGAACCGACCAGCGTTTGAAGGACCCAGTATGAAATAAGCAGAGCACGGTACAAAGGCTAACTGAATTTAATACATAACAGTGATACAAAAATAACAGAAAGTGCGGTCTGGCGTGGTGCGCTCCCAGCAGCGCTAACGGTCCGGAGCCAGAAGCTGTTCGGACCCAAGGACCCCGCCGACACCCCCCAGGTGGCCGCAACAAACCGAGTCTGTGAAAGAAGGAACCATTATGTGAGTCCACACTCTACACACAGAGAGAACACTTAAAGGTGTACAAACAGCAAACACTTCCTGGCTTGATTACTAATCAACTTCCCAACCTGCAGGCATGGAACATCCAGTTCACATAACTCCACTGCAGTGGAAGCCGATACATGACTAACATACAGCTCAATATAAAAAGGTGTGAGGGACACCACATTTACTGACTGTATAAATGTTAGTCACAAAATCTAACGTACCTCAGGAAGTGTGCTGACGAGCGTGAGACCTCACCCCCTCTTTCACAGACCGTGCATCAAACCCTGGATGTTCTCTGCATCCACTGATGATGAGATGGCTCCCGAGACGACGATCTCACCCGTCTGGTCACAAGGTCGAGTCTCTGGCAAATACACACTGTATACTCCAGTCTTAAATGCCACCATGTTCCAATCCATATAGATGCACCTCAGCTGTGAGTCCTGACGAGCCGCAGGTGATCAGGGTGAGGTCCTGATAACCTCAGCAACACAGCCACTCAGTCCCAAATGCAAGCCACCTGGAAGGAAAAACAAAAGACAGAAACAAAAAGGCAGCCAGGCCCCCCAGCCATACAACAGTTTGTTTGTTTTCATCTCGTTTTCACCGATCGCTATGCTAACTAGTCCAGGCAGGTTACTACTAGGGGTGTCCGAAAAAAAATCGATTCACATCCGAATCGCAATTCTTATTTATTACGATTCTGAATCGATCCAAAATGTCCAAGAATCGAATTTTTTAAAAGCATTTTTTAAACATAATCTTGCTTACTCACTGTGTGTACTGTTTGTCAGGCAACGGCTTCCATACTACAGCGTCCCCGCGAGGGGGGGTGGTCCGGCGTGCTTCAAACACCTGTGAGCTGCAGAGTTCAGTGGCTGTAACTTAGCATGGCAGACGAAGAGCTAATTCAGCCAGCACCGTCTTTGCTGAAGGCAAATGTTTGGGCGCATTTTGGATTTTATTATTTGCTGCTTAAGAAGGAGCTTGACATGACTTATGCAGTGTGCAGAATCTGCAAAATGAAAGTCAAGTACTTTGGAAAGACTTCAAATCCGCAAGCCCACATGCTACGCTATCACCCAGAGCTAAAAGAGGGGAGCAGCGGTCTCTGCCGACTACTGACCATCGCTTCGCTAACCTGCCAGCCAACTCCGAATGAGCTCAGAGCTCTTTGAATCGAAAATCGATTCTGGATCGAATCGTCACCCCAAGAATCGGAATCGAATTGAATCGTGAGTTGTACGATTCACATCCCTAGTTATTACAGATGAACAAGCTAGTAAACAATAGCAGCAGCTAGTCGACAGTTTCCAGTCAAAATTAGCACAGGCATAGCATTTATCGTATGGCTTTAATACATGCCAAAATTCCTGTTTTGCTAAAACAGCGAGAGATCATGAAGGAGAAATGACTTACTTCAGCGAATATGTATTCTCTCGCGCTGGTGAGTGCTGCCGAACATAACGCCTTTTACGATTGGTCTACAAGAATGGGAACACATTGGCCATTAGAGCTGCGTCTCAGGATTGGTCTTCCTGAGGACGAGACACTGAGATGATTGGCTGTTGAGTGCTCAGCTTTGCTCAGCTTCGCTCCGCCATTGGCTGTTTGAGCACAAGATAAGGACTTGGAAGAGAATTTGCCGGCTGTGTGTGTTTCTCCAGGTAACACTGGAGTTGCGTCAGGAAGGGCATCCGGCGAAAAACTTGTGCCAACTACCAATGCAGATCTAGCTGTATCCGCTGTGGCGACCCGAACACAACACAGAAGCAGCCGAATGTGTTGTGTGGGCCGCCAGAAGAGGAGGTACTGCTGGCCCACCACCAGAGGGCGCCCTGCCTGAAGTGCAGGCTTCAGGCACGAGAGGGCGCTGCCGCCACGGACACAGCCGGGAGTGACAGCTGTCACTCATTATTTCCTGACAGCTGTCACTCATTCTTCATCATCTCACTCCATAAAACCCAGACGTAATCTCCACCTCATCGCCGAGATATCGTACTTCTATGGAGGTAACTTTCTCTGCCAGCATTCAGTGATTTCAAGAGCTATTGTGTTGCAGCTGTCAACCAGAGGACCGGCGTGGGTCGCGACTGTTTCGTCCTACGTCCCGTCAGATAAGTGGTTAAACAGACGCTGCACGAGTGTGTGTTAAAGGTGGAGGTGGCATTCCCACCGTTGTTGTTACGGGGTGTACACACACCCACACTTGACTGTCTTTGCTCTTCGCCAGCAGTACCAGATCCGGCAGTCGGGGACGGTGATCACCTGGGAATTCGGGACTTGGCGGCTCCAGTATTCACCAGGTTCGGTGGTGGCGGAAATCGTGTGGTTCCGGCTCTTCTCAGGACAGACATCTTCTATCCTCGAGCCTGCCCACACGTCACCTTTGTGGGTTGACTGTTGTCAGATTCTGAGATTGTCTGTATATTCGTTGTGCACCTTCACAACATTAAATTGTTACTTTTTAGCTCATCTATTGACCGTTCATTTGCGCCCCCTGTTGTGGGTCCATGTCACTACACTTTCACAACAGAATGGACAACAACAACTAAAAGATATGCCTGCATCGTATTAAATGAACAAGAGTCTGGCATGTGCTTCTCTAGTTGACACAAGGAGTCAAAAATAAAAAAAAAAACCTTTGCATTTCCACCCCCGTCCCTGCCTGGTAAGAAAATTGAAGTGTGTCAAGGGCTCCATCCACCCTTTCCAAAATAAGATTCTTCAGAATTCTCTCAAAGCTTTTCATTATAAGTGATGCTAAAGTGACAGGTCTAAAATCGCTATGTTGCTGCGGTTTAGTCATCTTTGGGACTGGATCACTGTAGATTTCCAACTGAGAGGGATTTGATTGGTTTGATTTGGTGACTGATGTTTCCATATTCAGTACCATCTGTAGGCATGTCATGTGGCAATCCAGAAAATGCATTACAATAGTCATTTCTGAAAGACAAAAGCTAAATTAAACAAATCCTCCTGATGTACTCATACATTTCCACTCTAACAGTTCCATCAGTGCAAAAATTTACTGTCGTCAGGACAAACTCATCACACTGCTACTTTATTTCAATGAGTGCTGTTTTTACATTTACTGTTAATTTGTTTCTTTGCAGACATGCAGCCATTGGTGGTGATTTAAAAAGAAATTTGTCCTGAAAACCACAAATGGAATCTGAGTGTTGACCAGGAGGACAGTAAAGAAGAAGAGAAGCTTCTGTGTAGGCTCTCAGTTGTCCAGGTGGTTTCCATAGTAGAGAAGCTTGAATCTTCCACTGGACTGGGTTGCTTGACGCGAAGGCGTTTCGCTTCAAATCGCAGAAGCTTCCTCAGCTAAAATTCTTGCTCTGGTAGTCTGACTTCTGTCTTGACTCTTGTAGAGAAGAATAAACAGAAGCCAACAAAAGCTGGAGTTTTTTTTTTTTTTTTTTAAACCTAACCAGACCCCTCCTACCAAGAGGGCGACTACTATAGGCTAGTGACTAAACAATAGCTCTAATTAGCACCTATTGTGCTGTAGTTAGCACCCTCCTAATGACAGGGCAGCTGTCCCTCCTAATGATGGGACAGAAGCCTCTCTTGATGGCTCCCTTGATAAGTCAGCAGGGAGAGCAGCTTCAGCAGCTGGAGGAGGCAGATCTCACCAAGTTTGGTTTCACTGCCGTCCCTGTGAAGAGTGAAAATGATGAAAAACCAGAGTCATCACAGCTTCATCAAAGCCGAAGTGATGAGAGCACAGAGGCTGAGCCTGTAGCCAGCAGATCATCTGTATACAGAACACTGACAGCAGAAGCTGATGGAGGACCACAACCAGCCAGCAACTCAGGTCCAAACAGTCATTTACAACCAGATTCTGGAAGTGTGACTAATTGTTGTGAAAGTGTAGTGACACGGACCCACAACAGGGGGCGCAAATGAACGGCCAATAGATGAGCCAAAAAGTAACAATTTAATGTTGTGAAACGTGCACAACGAATATACAGACAATCTCAGAATATAATTACAGTCAAATCACAAAGGTGACGTGTGGGCAGGCTCGAGAATAGAAGACGTCTGTCCTGAGATGAACCGGAACCACACGATTTCCTCCGCCACCGAACCCAGAGAATACTGGAGCCGCCAAGTCCCGAATTCCCAGGTGATCACCGTCCCCGACTGTCGGATCTGGTACTGCTGACGAGAACAAAGACAGTCAAGTGTGGGTGTGTGTACACCCAGTAACAACAGCGGTGGGAATGCCACCTCCACCTCTCACTCAATATGCTGATGTGTTTGCAGTGATCCCTCAGAGAAAAAGAGTGCCGTCCTGCACTCACTCAGCTTCCACAAAACAAGGGACCGGTACGCCTGCAAACACTCACAATGTACAGATTACAGATAAACACAAAAAGGCTGAGGATATTACCTACAATGAAGTACGATATCTCGGCAACGAGGTGGAGATGACGTCTGGTCTTTATGGAGTGTGATGATGAAGAATGTGTGACAGCTGTCAGGAATTAATGAGTGACAGCTGTCACTCCCGGCTGTGTCCGTGGCGGCAGCGCCCTCTCGTGCCTGAAGCCCGCACTTCAGGCAGGGCGCCCTTTGGTGGTGGGCCAGCAGTACCTCTTCTGGCGGCCCACACAACAGGACCCCCCCCTCAACGGGCGCCTCCTGGCGCCCGACCAGGTTTGTCGGGGTGTCGGCGGTAGAAGTCGGCCGATTCGACGGACGTCCAGGAGCCGGCGCCGGACCGGGAGCACAGAGGGGTGAGGTGTGGTGAGGCTTGATCCTGGAAACATGGAACACCGGGTGGATCCGCAGTGAAGCCGGGAGCTGGAGCTTCACTGCGGCAGGGCTGAGGACTTTGAGGGTTTTGAAGGGTCCAATGAACCTGTCCATCAGTTTTGGTGACTGTACTTGTAGAGGGATGTCCTTCGTCGACAACCACACCTCCTGCCCGGGCTGGTATGCAGGGGCCGGGGACCGCTGGCGGTCTGCATGGGTCTTGGCCCTCGTCCGGGCCTTCAACAAGGCAGAACGGGCGGTGCGCCACACCCGACGGCAACTCCGAAGGTGGGCCCGGACCGAGGGCACACCGACCTCTCCCTCCACCACGGGAAATAATGGGGGCTGGTACCCCAAACACACCTCAAATGGGGAGATGCCGGTGGCAGAAGACACCTGGCTGTTATGCGCATACTCGATCCAGGCCAGATGGTTACTCCAGGCCGTTGGGTGCGCGGATGTTACGCAGCGGAGGGTCTGTTCCAGTTCTTGGTTGGCCCGCTCTGCCTGTCCGTTCGTCTGTGGATGGTACCCAGACGAGAGGCTCACGGTGGCCCCCAGTTCCCTGCAGAAGCTCCTCCAGACATGTGAGGAGAACTGGGGACCATGATCTGAGACGATGTCGGTGGGTATCCCATGCAGACGGACGACGTGGTGGACCAGGAGGTCTGCTGTCTCCTGGGCTGTTGGGAGCTTCGGGAGGGCCACGAAGTGGGCCGCCTTGGAGAATCGGTCCACTATTGTGAAGATGGTGGTGTTGCCCTGGGACGGCGGGAGGCCCGTGACGAAATCCAGGCCGATGTGGGACCAGGGGCGATGAGGCACGGGTAACGGCTGAAGAAGTCCTTGGGACCTTTTATGGTCTGCCTTGCCCCTGGCACAGGTGGTGCAGGCCTGGATATATTCCCGGACGTTGGCCTCCATAGATGCCCACCAGAAACGCTGCCGGACAACTGCCACGGTCCTTCGCACCCCTGGATGACAGGAGAGCTTGGAACTGTGACAGAAGTCCAAGACTGCAGCTCTGGCCTCTGGTGGGACGTACAAACGGTTCTTCGGACCGGTTCCGGGGTCCGGGCTCCGTGCCAGGGCCTCCCGGACGGTCTTCTCCACGTCCCAGGTGAGGGTGGCCACGATAGCGGACTCCGGGATGATGGGCACCGGTGGATCCGACAGCACCGTTTTGACTTCGTCTTCGTGTACCCGGGACAAGGCATCCAATCTCTGGTTCTTGGTCCCGGGGTGATAGGTGATCCAGAAGTCAAAACGTCCGAAGAACAGTGACCAGCGGGCTTGCCTGGGGTTCAGCCGCTTGGCGGTCCTGATATACTCCAGGTTCCGATGGTCAGTGAAAACCGTGAATGGCACAGACGCTCCCTCCAACAGGTGTCTCCACTCCTCAAGAGCCTCTTTCACTGCAAGGAGTTCTTGATTGCCGACGTCATAGTTCCGTTCAGCTGGGGTCAACCTGCGAGAAAAGTAGGCACACGGGTGAAGAACCTTATCGGTCTCTCCGCTCTGGGATAGCACGGCTCCTATCCCTGAGTCAGAGGCGTCCACTTCAACCACGAACTGGCGGCTAGGGTCGGGCTGCACCAAAACTGGCGCAGTAGAGAACCGTCGTTTCAACTCCTTGAACGCGGCTTCGCACCGATCCGACCAGGTGAAGGGGACTTTTGGAGAGGTCAGGGCTGTCAGGGGGCTAACTACCTGACTGTAGCCCTTAATGAACCTCCTATAGAAATTAGCGAAACCGAGGAACTGTTGCAGCTTCCTACGGCTTGTTGGTTGGGGCCCAATCTCTCACCGCCGCAACCTTGGCCAGATCAGGGGCGACGGAGTTAGAGGAGATGATAAACCCCAGGAAGGACAAAGACGTGCGGTGAAACTCGCACTTCTTGCCCTTCACAAACAGTCGGTTCTCTAATAACCGCTGCAGGACCTGATGTACATGCTGGACATGGGTCTCAGGATCCGGAGAAAAGATGAGAATATCGTCCAGATATACAAAGACGAATCGGTGCAGGAAGTCCCGCAAGACGTCGTTAACCAAGGCTTGGAACATCGCGGGGGCGTTGGTGAGGCCGAACGGCATGACCAGGTACTCAAAGTGACCTAACGGGGTGTTAAATGCCGTCTTCCATTCGTCTCCCTTCCGGATCCGAACCAGGTGATACACATTTCTAAGATCCAGCTTAGTAAAGATTTTGGCTCCATGCAGGGGGGTGAACATGGAATCCAACAATGGCAACGGGTATCGGTTGCGAACCGTAATCTCATTCAGCCCCCTGAAATCAATGCATGGACGGAGTCCGCCATCTTTCTTGCCCACAAAAAAGAAACCTGCCCCCATCGGGGAGGTGGAGTTCCGGATCAGCCCGGCAGCTAATGAGTCCCGGATGTAGGTCTCCATTGATTCGCGCTCAGGTCGTGAGAGGTTGTACAGCCTGCTGGATGGAAACTCAGCGCCTGGAACCAAATCAATGGCACAATCGTACAGACGGTGCGGGGGAAGGGTGAGTGCCAGATCCTTGCTGAAGACGTCAGCAAGATCGTGGTACTCAACCGGCACTGCCGTCAGATTGGGAGGGACTTTGACCTCCTCCTTAGCCTGTAAACCGGGGGGAACCGAGGATCCTAAACACACCCGATGGCAGGTTTCGCTCCACTGAACCACCACCCCAGACGGCCAATCAATCCGGGGATTGTGCTTCAACATCCATGGGAAGCCCAAAATCACGCGGGAGGTAGAAGGAGTTACAAAAAAACTCCATCTCCTCCCGATTGTTTCCAGACACCACCAGAGTTACTGGTTGTGTCTTGTGTGTGATTAAAGAGAGGAGGGTGCCATCTAGTGCCCGCACCTGCACTGGCGAAGGGAGCGCCACCAGAGGGAGCCCTACCTCCCTTGCCCATCTGCTGTCTAGCAGACTCCCTTCTGACCCCGTGTCCACCAGTGCTGGGGCTTGAAGGGTTAAATCCCCGCTCAGGATTGTAACTGGGAGTCATGTGGCAATCTGTGTGTGTCTCACTTGAATGTTTTGACCCCCCCCTTAGCCCAGTCTCTAAGGGCGAGTGTTGTTGTTTTGGCCGTTTGGGGCAGTTTTTCTGTGTGTGCTCAGTTGAGCTGCAGAGAAAACACTCTCCACGGATCAGCCTCCTCATTTTGGCCCTGTGCGTTTCTCTAACAACGTCAGCAGGGGGAGCTGTTGCCCCACGGAGCGCTGTGGAGCGTGGGGAGGGCGGCGCCTTTTCGAACCCGGAAGGGAGAGGGGCGGCGCGTATCCGGTCACGTCCTTCGCCTCGCTCCCGACGGCGTTCCTCCAACCGATTGTCTAACCGTATAACGAGATCGATAAGCCCATCTAAATCCCACGGTTCCTCCTTAGCTACCAGCTGCTCCTTCAGAACCAACGACAGTCCGTTTATGAAGGCGGCGCGGAGCGCAACGTTATTCCAGCCGGACCTCGCAGCCGCGATGCGGAAGTCGACTGCATAAGCGGCTGCGCTCTCGCGTCCCTGTCTCATTGACAGCAGCACTGTTGAAGCGGTCTCTCCTCTGTTAGGGTGATCAAACACTGTTCTGAACTCCCCCACAAACCCAGTGTATGCTGATAACAACCGTGAGTTCTGTTCCCAGAGCGCCGTAGCCCAGGCGCGTGCCTTACCCCGAAGCAGAGCAATCACATAAGCTATTTTACTAACATCTGACGCGTACATGACGGGACGTTGTGCGAAGACGAGCGAACACTGCATAAGAAAGTCCGCGCACGTCTCCACACAACCTCCGTACGGCTCAGGAGGGCTTATGTATGCTTCACGGGATGGTGGGAGGGGTTGTTGAACCACCACTGGAACGTTCATATCCTGCACAGGGTCGGCAGGAGGATGAGCTGCAGCAGCGCCCTGAGCGCTCGCCGCCATCTGTGCGGAGAGAGCCTCCACCCTGCGGTTCAGGAGGATGTTTTGCTCAGTCATCTGATCTAACCGAGCCGTAAAGGCGGTGAGAATGTGCTGCAGCTCACCAATCACGTCTCCTGCAGACGCCTGCGCTCCCTGCTCTCCCATTGGTCATTCAACAACCGGGTGACGCCCCTCGTAGTCCATGACGCTGGCCGAGATATCCTGTTGTGAAAGTGTAGTGACACGGACCCACAACAGGGGGCGCAAATGAACGGCCAACAGATGAGCCAAAAAGTAACAATTTAATGTTGTGAAACGTGCACAACGAATATACAGACAATCTCAGAATATAATTACAGTCAAATCACAAAGGTGACGTGTGGGCAGGCTCGAGGATAGAAGATGTCTGTCCTGAGATGAACCGGAACCACACGATTTCCTCCGCCACCGAACCCAGAGAATACTGGAGCCGCCAAGTCCCGAATTCCCAGGTGATCACCGTCCCCGACTGTCGGATCTGGTACTGCTGGCGAGAACAAAGACAGTCAAGTGTGGGTGTGTGTACACCCAGTAACAACAGCGGTGGGAATGCCACCTCCACCTCTCACTCAATATGCTGATGTGTTTGCAGTGATCCCTCAGAGAAAAAGAGTGCCGTCCTGCACTCACTCAGCTTCCACAAAACAAGGGACCGGTACGCCTGCAAACACTCACAATGTACAGATTACAGATAAACACAAAAAGGCTGAGGATATTACCTACAATGAAGTACGATATCTCGGCAACGAGGTGGAGATGATGTCTGGTCTTTATGGAGTGTGATGATGAAGAATGTGTGACAGCTGTCAGGAATTAATGAGTGACAGCTGTCACTCCCGGCTGTGTCCGTGGCGGCAGCGCCCTCTCGTGCCTGAAGCCCGCACTTCAGGCAGGGCGCCCTTTGGTGGTGGGCCAGCAGTACCTCTTCTGGCGGCCCACACAACACTAATGACAGTTTGTACTGGGAACATATCAGAACACTTCAATCACGTTTTAACTGTCGAAAAAATTCAGGCAACACTGATGAGAAAGTCTAATTACTCTAAATATGGAAAATCATCTGGTCACATAAACAACTCAGAACAACAGACGGGGAGGCAAGCAAGCAGAAAACCATTTAGCTATTTTGATCGTAATGAAAGACAAACAGAAGGGCACTCTGAACAAACACATTAGAATTCAGACAGGACATCACAGACTGGCCACAGTGTGAACTTAATAAGTTGGACTTGAAAACCAGGAAGATGCTCACCCTCCACAAAGTCATGTACAGAAATCAGTGCACGGACAGAATATATCTCCCTCGCAGAGAAGGCGGTCTGAGTCTCACTGAAATCAACCAGGCCTACAGACCATTGGACAATACTTAAAGAGCTCTGAAGAAGTCATGAAAAAGGTCGCACAACATCATGAGAAGACCTTATACAAATAGACCTCAGCCGTCAAATTGGCAAAAAAAACTTTGGGGGAGAACTCTTACAGGAGAGAGAAAGAAACAATCTGACACCTGCAACAAAACTCACAAGACAGACCAAAGAACAATACAGCAAAAGAGAAGGAAAACATAGAGTGGACAGATGGAAACAGCACAAAAGGGCTGGACGATTCCAAGAAGAACTCGAAAAGGAATACAGTGACAAAGTTGGATCAGTGCAGTGGCTGAAAAATGGAGAACTTGGTTTTAATGGAGAAAGAATTCTAATTGGAGCACAAGATCAGGGACTTCTAACAAATGGCTTTAAAAAATGGCAGGGATCTCACAAAATGACAAATGCTGATTCTGTCATACAGCTGTTGAGAATCTAAAATCAGCATGCCAGATCCAGGTCTGGGATCCACTGCATTCTATAAAGAAATAAAAAAAAAAAAAAATCAAGGATAAATGAAAAAACAAAAACAGTTTGTTCTGAATGTGGTCAATGATTTGGACAAAGGAGCAGTCTGAACAGACACATGAGAATTCATACAACTTCTACCAGGGCTGCAGGGAGACATCTCTCTTGTGCCAGCACTCAACTCGATAACCCACCAGATTACTAAAGTGCTGATGCTGGACGCCAGCAAAAACAGCCTCAAAGGGCCAAAAAAAAAAAAAAAAAAAAATTAGCCAAACTACAACACTGTAAACTGGTCCACTGAGGAGAATAAAAAGATCTTGTACTGCCTCCCTTATATCCCCTTCAGACATAACACATTTGAAGCCGACTGGCACATGAAAGAGGAATTACATGCCACTTGTGAAAAATCGGAGCAGCCTCAAATGCCTGGTAACTTTACCGTGAGGTGCGGGCGTCAGCTTGCTGTTCTCACGTGGAAATAAATTAATGCACATATCGCTTCAGCTGACTGCTGTGTCAGTGCACCACAACACTGGTGAATATCATGCCATGCAGAAAATCACCTCATGGGATGCCACCGTGAGGCATGTGTATTTGCAGGATTTTTCCTACATTGTAATAATTAAAACACATATCATTGATGTCTTCATAAGATAAGCGCATCAGGTAATTCATGTAAAACATAAAAGGAAGAACAGTAATCCGCATTATTTAATTACTTCCTGGTGTAAAGTCTAGGTGGAGGCTAAATCCGCTCTTTATAACAGGAATTAAGTATCATAAATTGTGGTGTTTTTTATGTTTTTGCTCCGTTGCTGTGTGCATGCCTTTCCACCTGCTCGCACTGTGTTTGTGCGTGTGAACACGAGCATGCACGAAACCATCAGCGCGGTATTGTGCATGCTTGTGTGACCGTGTATCCCTCCTGACAGCAGGTGGGAATGTTTCGCTTTTCCCCCATTTTGTTTTTTGTTCACCGATTTTCAGCCAGTTTCTGCTTCTTTCACCCAATTTGGTGTTATGTGTGAAGGGGCCCTTACTCAAGATACGAGAAGTGGGGCAGGAGAAAAAAGGCAGTATTTGACAAAAGGATAAAAGCAGATCTACCAGCAGAGATGAAAGAAGACACCACAAAGGCAAAACTACAACTGATTGCTTCTCAAATCCCAAAATATTTAATAGCACAAGAAATTCAAAGTATAAAGGAAGAAACCCAAGAAAAAGCAATGAATGATCACCAGTCACGAGTAGAGCTGGGTATCGATTAAAATTTCAAGAATCGATTCGATTCCGATTCTTAAGATTCAGAATTAATTTTTTCGATTCGATTCAGTTTGATTTGATCCAATATCGATTTGGGTTAGTGTCATTAAAACCTTTTTTTGAGCTGTTACCTGATTGTCTAGACATGCAACATATTAATATGAGTCTTATATTGACATTTGGCAGCAAATTACTGAAGTATTGGTAGTTAGTTAATAATGAAAGACTGGTGAAAATGGAAAGGACCAATCCCCCTCCCAGAATGATAGACAACTAGTATTTTTACAAACACGCTGTTGGTTGGGCAGAATTACTGAACAGATCCAGGTCAGCCAAAAGAGGTTCATTATTAAAAATATGACATTAAGAATTCACCCAAAAGCTGTTGCTGTTGAATAGTACAAATATACTTTTATTTTAATTTTTTCAGTGGAGAAACGGAAAGCATGATGTAGTTAACTTATTCTTCTTAATATGAGCAACAACAAAAGTATTCAGTCAGGGTAAAGTGCTGATAATTAAGTAACCAAACTATCAAATGTAAAGAACAAACATAGCACCTGAGAAAACAAAGTGTCTCATAGTTTTTCTTCTTTCTGTGTGAGAGAAAGAGAGAGAGATGTGTGTATTGTATACAGGTTTGTGTGCGCATAGTAAAAAGTTGATGTACTTCGTTATACTACTTATGTTGTTTTGTTTTGTTTTTTTTGTTGTGAAAGTGTAGTGACACGGACCCACAACAGGGGGCGTAAATGAACGGACAATGAAAGAGTCAAATTTGAACACTTTACTGTTGTGAAAAGCACAACCAAACACAGCAGATTACAGAATATGTACAATAGTCAATTAGCAAAGGTGACGTGTGGGCAGGCTCGAGGATAGAGGACGTCTGTCCTGAGAAGAACCGGAACCACACGATTTCCTCCGCCACCGAACCTGGAGAATACTGGAGCCGCCAAATCCCAAACACCCCAGGTGGCCACTGTCTCCGCTTGTCGGATCTGGTACTGCTGGCGAGGAGCAGAGACAATCAGATGTGGGTGTGTGAACACCCAGTAACAACAACGGTGGGAATTCCACCTCCACCTCTAACACACACTCGTGCAGTGTCTGAGTAACCACTTATCTGGATATGCAGGCTGAGAAGGTTACCTCCTAAGGTAGACGATATCTCGGCAACGAGGTGGAGATGACGTCCGGTCTTTATGGAGTGGGATGATGAAGTGTAGATGGGTGACAGCTGTCAAGAGATAATGAGCGACAGCTGTCACTCCCGGCTGTGTCCGTGGCGGCAGCGCCCTCTCGTGCCTGAAGTCCGCACTTCAGGCAGGGCGCCCTCTGGTGGTGGGCCAGCAGTACCTCCTCTTCTGGCGGCCCACACAACATTTTTAGTTTTTTTAATTAGGACTTTTACTTTTACTCTATTATAATTAGCAGTAGTGAGTGGAGGTAGCAGCGTGTGTGCTTGTCGTTTGCGCCGGTGTCCACCATCCAGGTCCCAGGTCCCTGGTGGCATCAGAGGTCCAATCCAGCTCCTCAGCGGCATCGGAGCCCAGCTAGGCCCGCGCCAAACAGGCCCACAAACTACTCCATTCAGAAACCAATATGTCCTTAAAAACGCTTCAAAAAGATATGGAAGAATTAAAGGAGTCCATGAATATGTTGTCCACAGAAATGGCTTCTTTAACAAAGCAAAATCACATCATTACAGAACTACTGGGAGAAATTAAACAGTTAAAACATCAGAACTCTGAACAAGAACAAAAAAATTCTATATCTGGAAAATCAGGTGTCTGACTTGGAACAATATTCACGCATGAACGATGTCATCATCTCTGGACTAAAAATTACACAAGGAACTATTCACAAGCTGTAGCAGGAGTTAGTTCTGATGATGGTGGACATGAAGAAACCACGGAGGAACAGGTGACTGCTTTCCTTCATAGTAAACATAGTTCTTAATAAGGAAAACATCGAAGTATGTCACACCCTGCCGACCCGTGACAAGAGATCCACTCCAGTAATCATCATCCTCTTCACAAGAATAATCAGATAACTTAAAAGTTATCTTCGATAAAGATAAAACAATAAACCACCCAAAAATGTATCAGAAGTTACAGATAACCGATAACAGATAAATTCCAATATTATCTCTGGCACATTTACAGCTACTAGTAAAACAAATTTAAGAGCTTCTAATAATATTAAAAATGACAACAGACCCAAACAATAAGACCACACTTTTTTCTTTCAACGGTTTGCCCCAGCTGGAAGCTCTTGTTTATTACAGCCTTCCCAACACAGAGGCACTCTGACAGCTGCCGTAAAGCCAACTCTCTATCAATGGCAAAGCTCCGGTCATGCGGAGGTATTTATCTAATAGATTACAATTTGTTCATGTAAATGGGGAATCTTCTTCACAGACTAAGGTTAATTATGGAGTTCCACAAGGTTCTGTGCTAGGACCAATTTTATTCACTTTATACATGTTTCCCTTAGGCAGTATTATTAGACGGCATTGCTTAAATTTTCATTGTTACGCAGATGATACCCAGCTTTATCTATCCATGAAGCCAGAGGACACACACCAATTAGCTAAACTGCAGGATTGTCTTACAGACATAAAGACATGGATGACCTCTAATTCCCTGCTTTTAAACTCAGATAAAACTGAAGTTATTGTACTTGGCTCCACAAATGATCATTATCAGGTGACCCTGAACCATCCCTTAGTTATGCTGCTATAGACTTAGACTGCTGGGGGGTTCCCATGATGCACTGAGTGTTTCTTTCTCTTTTTGCTCTGTATGCACCACTCTGTATTTAATCATTAGTGATTGATCTCTGCTCTCTTCCACAGCATGTTTTTTCCTGATTCTGTCCCCTCAGCCCCAACCAGTCCCAGCAGAAGACTGCCCCTCCCTGAGCCAGGTTCTGCTGGAGGTTTCTTCCTGTTAAAAGGGAGTTTTTCCTTCCCACTGTCGCCAAGTGCTTGCTCACAGGGGGTCGTTTTGACTGTTGGGGTTTTTCTGTAATTATTGTATGGCTTTTGCCTTACAATATAAAGCGCCTTGGGGCAACTGTTTGTTGTGATTTGGCGCTATATAAATAAAATTGATTTGATTTGATTTGGTTAAGGTGTTGGGCTTGAGTCCAGAAGATCATGGGTTCAAATCCCCGCCGCAAGGCCTTTAATCCCCTATTGCTCCCGGTGTGTAGTGAGCGCCTTGTATGGCAGCACCCTGACATCGGGGTGAATGTGAGGCATAATTGTAAAGCGCTTTGAGCGTCTGATGCAGATGGAAAAGCGCTATATAAATGCAGTCCATTTACCATTTACCATTTATTGATCAATACTGGTTTACTTGCTACTATTGTTCCTCTCATTCTCGACCTCTGTCTTCCTGTTACTCCTCCTCCCCCTCAGTGAGGAGTTGTCTGTTAGCCTGAGGGATGAAGGAGTTTTTCACTCTGTTGGTCCTGCACTTGGGAAGGAACAGTCTGTGGCTGAAGACCATCCTCTGGTTGCTGATGATGGTGTGCAGAGGTGGAATGAAGTCACTGTCAAGTCATTCTCAAGTCATCAATCTGCAAATACCAAGTTATGTCCCATGTCAGCTTGCAAGCAATTTGTGGTCATTATGGCGTGAGACTTGGGACTTGCTGATTCATGACTTGAAAGTGACTTGATGGTGACTTTGTCCCTGGCAGAGGGTGACTGGCATCATCCATAATGGCGTATACATGGCGGTATTGTATCACTTCTTGTTCCGGAGCACAGCGGTGTTTTTCTGTATCTGTTAGCTGTTTGATCTGCGCAGTTAGATTGATCTAGTTATCTAGATTACGATTTGTTTCCCAGTGTAATCTTTACGTGCCTTAACTAAAGCACTCCTTCTGCTGAATCACCTCTAAATTATTTACACATTATTCGCTTTGCGTGTTTTTAGGAATCCGCTAGCTTAGCGTAGCTACTAGCTCTTAGCCGATTTAGCATGGCGGCTTCTCCTGTCTCTCCCGCACTTTTCTGCTCTGGGTGTGAAATGTTTAGTTATTCCTCGGCCTCCTTTAGCAGTAATGGTACTTGTAATAAGTGTAGCTTATTCGTAGCTTTGGAGGCCAGGCTGGGCGAATTGGAGACTCGGCTCCGCACCGTGGAAAATTCTACAGCTAGCAAGGCCCCTGTAGTCGGTGCGGACCAAGGTAGCTTAGCCGCCGTTAGTTCCCCCCTGGCAGATCCCGAGCAGCCGGGAAAGCAGGCCGACTGGGTGACTGTGAGGAGGAAGCGTAGCCCTAAACAGAAGCCCCGTGTACACCGCCAACCCGTTCACATCTTTAACCGTTTTTCCCCACTCGACGATACACCCGCCGAGGATCAAACTCTGGTTATTGGCGACTCTGTTTTGAGAAATGTGAAGTTAGCGACACCAGCAACCATAGTCAATTGTCTTCCGGGGGCCAGAGCAGGCGACATTGAAGGAAATTTGAAACTGCTGGCTAAGGCTAAGCGTAAATTTGGTAAGATTGTAATTCACGTCGGCAGTAATGACACCCGGTTACGCCAATCGGAGGTCACTAAAATTAACATTGAATCGGTGTGTAACTTTGCAAAAACAATGTCGGACTCTGTAGTTTTCTCTGGGCCCCTCCCCAATCAGACCGGGAGTGACATGTTTAGCCGCATGTTCTCCTTGAATTGCTGGCTGTCTGAGTGGTGTCCAAAAAATGAGGTGGGCTTCATAGATAATTGGCAAAGCTTCTGGGGAAAACCTGGTCTTGTTAGGAGAGACGGCAGCCATCCCACTTTGGATGGAGCAGCTCTCATTTCTAGAAATCTGGCCAATTTTCTTAAATCCTCCAAACCGTGACTATCCAGGGTTGGGACCAGGAAGCAGAGTTGTAGTCTTACACACCTCTCTGCAGCTTCTCTCCCCCTGCCATCCCCTCATTACCCCATCCCCGTAGAGACGGTGCCTGCTCCCAGACTACCAATAACCAGCAAAAATCTATTTAAGCATAAAAATTCAAAAAGAAAAAATAATATAGCACCTTCAACTGCACCACAGACTAAAACAGTTAAATGTGGTCTATTAAACATTAGGTCTCTCTCTTCTAAGTCCCTGTTGGTAAATGATATAATAATTGATCAACATATTGATTTATTCTGCCTAACAGAAACCTGGTTACAGCAGGATGAATATGTTAGTTTAAATGAGTCAACACCCCCGAGTCACACTAACTGTCAGAATGCTCGTAGCACGGGCCGGGGTGGAGGATTAGCAGCAATCTTCCATTCCAGCTTATTAATTAATCCAAAACCCAGACAGAGCTTTAATTCATTTGAAAGCTTGTCTCTTAGTCTTGTCCATCCAAATTGGAAGTCCCAAAAACCAGTTTTATTTGTTATTATCTATCGTCCACCTGGTCGTTACTGTGAGTTTCTCTGTGAATTTTCAGACCTTTTGTCTGACTTAGTGCTTAGCTCAGATAAGATAATTATAGTGGGCGATTTTAACATCCACACAGATGCTGAGAATGACAGCCTCAACACTGCATTTAATCTATTATTAGACTCTATTGGCTTTGCTCAAAAAGTAAATGAGTCCACCCACCACTTTAATCATATCTTAGATCTTGTTCTGACTTATGGTATGGAAATAGAAGACTTAACAGTATTCCCTGATAACTCCCTTCTGTCTGATCATTTCTTAATAACATTTACATTTACTCTGATGGACTACCCAGCAGTGGGGAATAAGTTTCATTACACTAGAAGTCTTTCAGAAAGCGCTGTAACTAGGTTTAAGGATATGATTCCTTCTTTATGTTCTCTAATGCCATATACCAACACAGTGCAGAGTAGCTACCTAAACTCTGTAAGGGAGATAGAGTATCTCGTCAATAGTTTTACATCCTCATTGAAGACAACTTTGGATGCTGTAGCTCCTCTGAAAAAGAGAGCTTTAAATCAGAAGTGTCTGACTCCGTGGTATAACTCACAAACTCGTAGCTTAAAGCAGATAACCCGTAAGTTGGAGAGGAAATGGCGTCTCACTAATTTAGAAGATCTTCACTTAGCCTGGAAAAAGAGTCTGTTGCTCTATAAAAAAGCCCTTCGTAAAGCTAGGACATCTTTCTACTCATCACTAATTGAAGAAAATAAGAACAACCCCAGGTTTCTTTTCAGCACTGTAGCCAGGCTGACAAAGAGTCAGAGCTCTATTGAGCTGAGTATTCCATTAACTTTAACTAGTAATGACTTCATGACTTTCTTTGCTAACAAAATTTTAACTATTAGAGAAAAAATTACTCATAACCATCCCAAAGACGTATCGTTATCTTTGGCTGCTTTCAGTGATGCCGGTATTTGGTTAGACTCTTTCTCTCCGATTGTTCTGTCTGAGTTATTCTCATTAGTTACTTCATCCAAACCATCAACATGTTTATTAGACCCCATTCCTACCAGGCTGCTCAAGGAAGCCCTACCATTATTTAATGCTTCGATCTTAAATATGATCAATCTATCTTTGTTAGTTGGCTATGTACCACAGGCTTTTAAGGTGGCAGTAATTAAACCATTACTTAAAAAGCCATCACTTGACCCAGCTATCTTAGCTAATTATAGGCCAATCTCCAACCTTCCTTTTCTCTCAAAAATTCTTGAAAGGGTAGTTGTAAAACAGCTAACTGATCATCTGCAGAGGAATGGTCTATTTGAAGAGTTTCAGTCAGGTTTTAGAATTCATCATAGTACAGAAACAGCATTAGTGAAGGTTACAAATGATCTTCTTATGGCCTCGGACAGTGGACTCATCTCTGTGCTTGTTCTGTTAGATCTCAGTGCTGCTTTTGATACTGTTGACCATAAAATTTTATTACAGAGATTAGAGCATGCCATAGGTATTAAAGGCACTGCGCTGCGGTGGTTTGAATCATATTTGTCTAATAGATTACAATTTGTTCATGTAAATGGGGAATCTTCTTCACAGACTAAAGTTAATTATGGAGTTCCACAAGGTTCTGTGCTAGGACCAATTTTATTCACTTTATACATGCTTCCCTTAGGCAGTATTATTAGACGGTATTGCTTAAATTTTCATTGTTACGCAGATGATACCCAGCTTTATCTATCCATGAAGCCAGAGGACACACACCAATTAGCTAAACTGCAGGATTGTCTTACAGACATAAAGACATGGATGACCTCTAATTTCCTGCTTTTAAACTCAGATAAAACTGAAGTTATTGTACTTGGCCCCACAAATCTTAGAAACATGGTGTCTAACCAGATCCTTACTCTGGATGGCATTACCCTGACCTCTAGTAATACTGTGAGAAATCTTGGAGTCATTTTTGATCAGGATATGTCATTCAAAGTGCATATTAAACAAATATGTAGGACTGCTTTTTTGCATTTACGCAATATCTCTAAAATCAGAAAGGTCTTGTCTCAGAGTGATGCTGAAAAACTAATTCATGCATTTATTTCCTCTAGGCTGGACTATTGTAATTCATTATTATTAGGTTGTCCTAAAAGTTCCCTAAAAAGCCTTCAGTTAATTCAAAATGCTGCAGCTAGAGTACTGACGGGGACTAGAAGGAGAGAGCATATCTCACCCATATTGGCCTCTCTTCATTGGCTTCCTGTTAATTCTAGAATAGAATTTAAAATTCTTCTTCTTACTTATAAGGTTTTGAATAATCAGGTCCCATCTTATCTTAGGGACCTCGTAGTACCATATTACCCCAATAGAGCGCTTCGCTCTCAGACTGCAGGCTTACTTGTAGTTCCTAGGGTTTGTAAGAGTAGAATGGGAGGCAGAGCCTTCAGCTTTCAGGCTCCTCTCCTGTGGAACCAGCTCCCAATTCAGATCAGGGAGACAGACACCCTCTCTACTTTTAAGATTAGGCTTAAAACTTTCCTTTTTGCTAAAGCTTATAGTTAGGGCTGGATCAGGTGACCCTGAACCATCCCTTAGTTATGCTGCTATAGACGTAGACTGCTGGGGGGTTCCCATGATGCACTGTTTCTTTTTCTTTTTGCTCTGTATGCACCACTCTGCATTTAATCATTAGTGATCGATCTCTGCTCCCCTCCACAGCATGTCTTTTTCCTGGTTCTCTCCCTCAGCCCCAACCAGTCCCAGCAGAAGACTGCCCCTCCCTGAGCCTGGTTCTGCTGGAGGTTTCTTCCTGTTAAAAGGGAGTTTTTCCTTCCCACTGTAGCCAAGTGCTTGCTCACAGGGGGTCGTTTTGACCGTTGGGGTTTTACATAATTATTGTATGGCCTTGCCTTACAATATAAAGCGCCTTGGGGCAACTATTTGTTGTGATTTGGCGCTATATAAAAAAAATTGATTGATTGATTGATTGATAATGTCCAGCAGTTTGTCCAGTGTCCCCCCGGCCAACCACAGAGCCAGCCCACCTGATCAGTTTCTCCAGCATGGATGTGCCCCCCCACAGCACACCACGGTGTGAAAGAGGACGCTGGCTTTTGAAGATTTTTTTATTGTAATAAATGTAAACAAAATCACTATCTTTTTATTTATAGCTTGTAGTGTAACTAAACTCACATCAGACATCAATTAGCTCCCTCTAATGTATGACTGCACTCAGTTTTGAAAAATGTTGTGAAAAAGTTTGGAGACTTATTCATTGTTTAAATTTTCAATTTCATCAATGCTATCAGGTGTACTGACACAAAATCCACAGCACACATCAGGGTCTCCTGCTGGTTATACTACAACATTCAGTTTAGATTTTTTTTTTTTTTTGCATAGTTTTGAAGAATTTGTTTAAATAGTGTCCAGCGACCCTGAGAGAAGGAATTTAGAATTTAAGGGGTACGTTTTATTTTAAAATTGCAGGCGCTATGACGACTAGGAGGTGCTTCTGTGTCTCCATTTGTGGCCCAAAAAATGGAATAATTTACTGGAGAAACTTAAGCAATGTCCAGATATTAACCGGTTCAAACATTTATACAGACAAATGGTATTTTCTAGATATGTATTAGTTTAATATTGTTGAGTTGTGTTATATGTAGATGCTGTTGTACTGGAACCTTCGTTTTTTTTGGGGGGTTTTTTTTTAGTTGTCTGGAGAAATACTTGACTTCTTTTATCTGTAACTATGTGCTGCTGTTGTTCAGGTTGTGTTGGATATAAATGTCTATGAACAGGCATACATATATGCCTGTTTGATTTTATACAGGAGGGTAGGCGTGGATAAGCGTTGCTTCTGCCTACGCCTTTAGGCACCATGTATTTGGTTTATTTTCTTATATTTCTTTTCGTCTTTGACTTTTCTGTTATGAGTTTGGTCATTTGTATATGAGCGAAATTCTGTTATGCATGAGTGTCTAATAATAATAATAATAATGATAATAATAATAGTCAATAGGATCATTGTTATAAGGTGACTTTGAGATGGAGGAACATTTAAAGGAAAAGTAGTAAGTACAGTGGGATGGATGGTCTAGTTCAGCTGTACCTTAATATGAAATATACGAATATGATTCAAATATTTACAGATGGATCTAAAGATCCAGTTACAGGAAAAAGGAGCGGTGCTTTACATTCCCCATGCAGTTTCATAAGTTTCAATGGCAGCATTAACCTCTTAAGCCCTAGAGCCTATTTTACCAAACTCACATACCCATTCATTATGATTTATTTCTCAGCGTATACAAGGTCAAGAATGCAAAAGTTTGGATCAGCTAAAAGACAGGTCCTAGGGGATGTTGTGGATGCAAAAAAACTGAAAGTAAATAATACTTGGCAAAAGTAAATTAGTTTTTTTTTCCCCAAAAAATGAATTCCAATTTATGTCTTTATTTGCTTCGCGTTTCAGCTGTGGTTAGTTGATATGTGATTGAAGTGGATACTTTTGTAGAGGAGACTTCACTTGACATTTTGATGTATAATAAGTGTATGTTGGTGTCAGCATTGGTTAGTTATGAGTGTTCAAATGTTCCAACACAGGGCAAGTCCCCAAATTTGGGGACTCTAGGGTTTAAGAGGTTAATCAGCATTTCAAATGGAAAATCTGTTTGCAGGCCAAACATGATCAATGAGATTCTTCAAAGCTTATGTAAACAAGAATAACAGAATATTTCAGTATGTTTCATGTGAGTTCCATCTCATTCTGGAACTGAGGACAATGTAGTAGTAGATCAGCTTGTAAAAGCAGCTCTGAAGTCAGAAATACAGATCCACATTCCACTTAGTAAATCTGAAATCAAAATGATCACCAAGACAGAAATGTACAAAGCGTGACAAAAGCAGTGAGACAGGGAATCTAAGGGTCAGTTTTTACATAAAATTCAGGGACAGGATGTATCAAGGAGACTGTAGAGATGGAGTCACAGGGAACAAAAAGTAATCACATGACTACTACGTATGTCACACAGGTTTAAATCAAACTCTCAACCTCACTGGGAAACATGAAAACGAGATCCAGCAGAAGGGAGTGTTGAGCACGTGTTACTGGAGTGACAAGAATATAACAGACAAAGAAGAAGAATATTAGAATTAAATGTCTGAACACTAGGACAGAACAGTTTAACACTTCAGCGATTACTTTCTTTTTCTACACTTACACCACCAGCTTGAAGGCATGTATTGGCATATTTAAAGGGAACAGGGTTACTCTCAACAGAAGAACCGTGTAATTTCCTCCCCCTCCCTTATCTCCACATTTCCTCTTTAATACAACACACATCAAACTTCATAAAGGCGCAATAGGGCGAATTAATAGACTTCATTAATGTTCTACTCCCTAACAGGTGGTGGCGGTAATGCACCACGTCGGTTTGCAAACCGCCAAAATCTTGCTATTAGGAAGAAGAAGAAGAAGAACGAAGGAGAACTTTCCGAGGCTAAAGCTAGTTAGCTGGAGATGCTGGAAACTCTTCTCTGAACAGATCAAACTTGTGATCCTTGAATATGTTTTTTGAAGAGCTCCAGAAGCACAAAGGTCGACAGTAAACCGGAAGAAGAAGAAAAGGCGAAGTTAGCGCCAAAAGGTGAAACAGCTGAGAAGGTTGTTGAAACAGCGGCTAACTGCTGCTAATGCTGAGATATTTGAGTTGGTAGAAACATGAAACATCGCAGAGCAGCAAGAAGAAACGAGTGGATTTAAAGATGAGAAGAAACTAGTCAACGTGCTCGATACTGTTTTTCAAGCCTGAAGTTCGCTGATCCAGAGCAGGTTTGTTCACTAAACTTTATGTTTTGTATTCAGGTCTCTGCCTAAACAATGGAAACGTGGCGCTGCATCAGGTTCTCAGCGCCATCATGGTGATTTTCAAGTTTAGGGTACTCTGTGCTTTCTCAGATAATTTCGCTTAAATTAATTGAAATTCGTTTTTTTCGGTCATGCAGAGTGATTTCTTTTGTCTCATTGATTTCCTGTCCTGATCGTTCAACATGCAAGACTCACGTGTTCTAACAAGGATTTTTTCGCAAATGGGTTAGAAAAATCACATAAAAAACCCGGGGATTTGGGGGCCACGTAGGTGGCACCCCGCTGGATGGGCTTATAAAGGGCCGCCAGGTACTTAAGCTCACAGTAACACCCAAATCATGAGCTCATAACATTTATTAAAACTAAAATATACATGTACATTTCTGTCATAGATTTGATGAAAGAATTCTCAGGCAGTAACTTAAATTCTGTTACGGGGGGGGGGTCTTGAAGGTAACTGGATAAGTCATAGACAAAAAAAGACCATTCATAGACAGATTTCCTGAACGAAATCAAGTCATACTTCTGAGAGATCACACCTGTTATTATATCTGTTATGTTTTATATAGAAATATAATGTATTCATTAGTATTATATAAATATTTATTTATAGCCTGTTAATGATGACAAACAGTTTTTATGAACAAAATGCTGCTTGTTGCCTGTAAGGTGGTGTTAGTTTGACACAGTTCCCTGGGTGTGATGAGCCAAACAGAACCGCTTTATTAAAGATATTAAATAGGCATGCAAGCAGCTTGTACTGTTTTGTTGTTGCATTTATCGATTTTTGAGAGAGAAATGTTTGCAAAGCACTTGAAGTCCAAGACAGATTTCCCTTTGGGGACAATAAAGTATACGAGGTCTGTTAGAAAAGTATCCGACCTTTTTATTTTTTTCAAAAACCTGATGGATTTGAATCATGTGTGCTTGCATGAGCCAAACTTGAACCTTCGTGCGCATGCGTGATTTTTTTCACACTTGTTGGTTGCATCATTTGCTTGTAAGCAGCCTTTGTGTGAGGATGGGTGGAGTCTCTCGTCATTTTTTCTTCTAATGGAAATGGCGGAATGACTGGAGCAGTGCGACTGCATCAAATTTTGCCACAAACTGGGCAATAGCCAGGTGGAAACCATTCGGATTATTCAGACGGCTTTCGGTGATGATCCTCTGGGCATCACACAGATTAAGGAGCGGTACATCCGGTTTAAAGATGGCCACACAACGGTGGAAGGCGCGCCACGCTCCGATCGGCATCAACACGCTGAAACGACAGGGTCATTTCCAAAGTGAACGCTGTGGTGATGTGGGACCGCCGTGTGATTATCCGAGAAATTGCGGAAGAGGTGGACATCAGCACTTTTTCGGCACATTCCACTGTGAAAGAAGATTTTGCCATGAAAAGAGTGGCGGCGAAATTCATCGGCACGAAGCTGATGGCACAGCAACAGCGCCTCTGTGTTGAAGTCTCACAGGACAGGATGCAGTCGCACTGCTCCAGTCATTCCGCCATTTCCTTGCAAAGAAAAAATGACGAGAGACTCCACCCGTCCTCACACAAAGGCTGCTTACAAGCAAATGACGCAACCGACAGGCGTGAAAAAAAAATCACACATGCGCACGAAGGTTCAAGGTTGGCTCATGCAAGCACACATGATTCAAATCCATCAGGTTTTTGAAAAAATAAAAAGGTAAAAAAAAAAAAAAAACTTTTCTAACAGACTTCATATAGTATCGTATTGCTTTAGATCACAGCCCCTCCACGGGCTGCAAACCCTCCTACAGCCGGTGAGAAAATATCTGCCTTTTTTCCCTGTGTTGAAACAGGAAGTGAACTTACAAGCGTGCTCATTGGTCGGCTGTGGTTGGGCGCATATGCTCGCGTATTTGCTTTATTGATCCAACGGTTAGGCGTATAGCCACTCTGTATGTATGTATGTGTTTACAGTGTTTGCAAAATACCTGTCTACAGTCTTGGCCATATCAGAATATTCTATTACTATTAATCCAAATATGAATATTAAAATACGACAAACCAGTTGTCCTTTATCATAGCTACATGAAAGACTTTTTCAGAAAAAAAGTGAGAAAATCAGTCTTGTATTCAGAGAGTTATAATGAATTAAATGCGCTGTGCCTGTCGAACAGCACTGAGTGGAGCTGGTCAGATGACCGGTCTAAGATGGCAGCCCCGCGGCTCGTCTGCGCCAATAGGCAGTAGCAGTCGATGCGGCCGCTACGCTTTATGTCTGTGGTCAACACATACTGCTGATAGATCACATCTGTGTTAAAGGAATTGTCACTTATACAACCCCTGGCAAAAATTATGGAATCACCGGCCTCTGAGGATGTTCATTCAGTTGTTTAATTTTGTAGAAAAAAAGCAGATCACAGACATGACACAAAACTAAAGTCATTTCAAATGTCAACTTTCTGGCTTTAAGAAACACTATAAGAAATCAAGAAAAAAAATTGTGGCAGTCAGTAACGGTTACTTTTTTAGACTAAGCAGAGGGAAAAATATGGACTCACTCAATTCTGAGGAATAAATTATGGAATCACCCTGTAAATTTTCATCACCAAAACTAACACCTGCATCAAATCAGATCTGCTCGTTAGTCTGCATCTAAAAAGGAGTGGACTGAAATGAATCATGGCTCCAACATGAGAGATGTCAATTGAAACAAAGGAGAGGATTCTCAAACTCTTAAAAGAGGGTAAATCATCATGCAGTGTTGCAAAAGATGTTGGTTGTTCACAATCAGCTGTGTCTAAACTCTGGACCAAATACAAACATGGGAAGGTTGTTAAAGGCAAACATACTGGTAGACCAAGGAAGACATCAAAGCGTCAAGACAGAAAACTTAAAGCAATATGTCTCAAAAATCAAAAATGCACAACAAAACAAATGAGGAACGAATGGGAGGAAACTGGAGCCAACGTCTGTGACCGAACTGTAAGAAACCGCCTAAAGGAAATGGGATTTACATACAGAAAAGCTAAACGAAAGCCATCATTAACACCTAAAAAGAAAAAAAACAAGGTTACAATGGGCTAAGGAAAAGCAATCGTGGACTGTGGATGACTGGATGAAAGTCATATTCAGTGATGAATCTCGAATCTGCATTGGGCAAGGTGATGATGCTGAAACTTTTGTTTGGTGCCATTCCAATGAGATTTATAAAGATGACTGCCTGAAGAGAACATGTAAATGTCCACAGTCATTGATGATATGGGGCTGCATGTCAGGTAAAGGCACTGGGGAGATGGCTGTCATTACATCATCAATAAATGCACAAGTTTACGTTGATGTTTTGGACACTTTTCGTATCCCATCAATTGAAAGGATGTTTGGGGATGATGAAATAATTTCTCAAGATGATAATGCATCTTGCCATAGAGCAAAAACTGTGAAAACATTCCTTGCAAAAAGACACATAGGGTCAATGTCATGGCCTGCAAATAGTCCGGATCTTAATCCAATTGAAAATCTGTGGTGGGAGTTGAAGAAAATGGTCCATGACAAGGCTCCAACCTGCAAAGCTGATCTGGCAACAGCAGTCAGAGAACGTTGGAGCCAGATTGATGAAGAGTACTGTTTGTCACTCATTAAGTACATGCCTCAGAGACTGCAAGCTGTTATAAAAGCCAGAGGTGGTGCAACAAAACACTAGTGATGTGTTGGAGCGTTCTTTTTTTTCATGATTCCATAATTTTTTCCTCAGAATTGAGTGATTCCATTTTTTTTTTTTTTTTCCCTCTGCTTGGTCTAAAAAAAGTAACCGTTACTGACTGCCACAATTTTTTTTCCTGATTTCTTATAGTGTTTCTTAAAGCCAGAAAGTTGCCATTTGAAATGACTTTAGTTTTGTGTCATGTCTGTGATCTGCTTTTTTACTACAAAATTAAACAACTGAATGAACATCCTCCGAAGCCGGTGATTCCATAATTTTTGCCAGGGGTTGTAAAAAGAGAGCTGCACCAGACATAAAAATCAGTATGGAGCTGGAGCTAACTCCATGGAATAAGTGAGCTCAGCATCACCAGTACACATACGCGGCGCACTTCCGGTCAGCGGCTATTGGCACAAACAAAGCCATGTGCCCAGCTGTCAGTGCTTGAGCCAGTACACATATCGTCTGACTTCACTCTAAGCACACACGTTTGTGGGACATTGTACAGCTGATACAGCTTATAAAGGTCTTATTTTCTAATCTGATGCTGCCGCAGCACAGTGCTGATGAAAGCTGTGTCCCATGCTTGATTGCACTTTGAACGCTCAAAGTCAGCAGTCAACTGCTACATTTCTACCTCAGCCTCCTCCCTCTACTGTACTGGGAAACATTTATTATGCTTACTTTTGATGAGAAATGGCATTTACCGCATGCAGTAGTGAGCGATATTACATTGATTACGCCTCCGCCGTCAGGCATGTGCATTTGTTTGTCCCGATGCCTTCCCATCAGCCCCCGCGCGCCCAAGATGCTGAAAACACTTATATCCCTGCTTCACAGTCCACAGTCATCACCTGGCCATCATCTGAGACAGTGGTGTTTTAATAAATAATGAATGATTCTTTATATGTCTATGAATGGTTCTTGGTTTGTCTATGAATAGTCCTCACCTATGAATAGTCTTTTTTTTCTTTTTTGTCTGCGAATGGTCTTTTTTGTGTCTATGAATGGTCTGTAAACCATCTTGACCCTCTACATAGTGGAAAAGCCCCTTTCACAGTATGAAAGTATACATTACTTGAAACCTCAGTGTTGGTCTGAGAGTCTCATCACAATGCATGTGTTTTTAGGCACTACAAGTAAATGCATGTAATAAGTTGTGTTTCAAGATGCTAATCATGTTGTCTGCAGTCTAAATTTGTAAAAGTCAAAAGTATATGAACAGCAGGTATAATATAATACCAGGATAAATTTAAAAATTAACATATATGAAACTCTCAAAATACCTGCTGTTGAAATCAGAAGCAGCAGGTCCACAATCAATGTAGAGAAATGATCATTTTCTCGCTACACACCTTCAAAAACAATGTAGGTTGGTTTCTTGTCCTTTCACTTTTACTCAGTTTGAACCTATGACCTTTTCATTTTAGAGGATGTAGTAGGGCACATCAAATCCTGTTTCTTTTGTGACCCTGTCTCCCCATGATTTTTTTAAAAGAAATTTTGTGGTGCATCGGGCAGCTGGTGCTGGCAATTTTAAATCGTAGTTTCTTCTGGGGTGCTTCTGGCAAAATTCAAACATACAGTGGTCTATTGGCTATTGGTGTAACAAATAGCCAATTTGTTACTAAGTGATTTCATACTTGCACATTTACTCTGTTCACTGGGCACTTTGATGCACATTTGCACAGTGGACTGCACTCAGCACTTTAACAACTTTTTGCACATTTGAGCATATGCCCCTGTCCTGGTCGCACTTCACTGGTTGCCGATTCATTTTAGGGTTCTTTTTAAAATTGTTATGTTTGTTTTAAGTCTCTCCATGGTCTAGCGCTGCAATACCTGTCTGGGCTTTTTCAGCCTTATGCATGTAGCTACCATCAACATTACCGCTTGTGCAATTGTCCGGGACAAGTGTAAAATGTGATCGGACAAGCAATAGCTCGTTGTCTGACCCGGCAAGTGGCTTTTTTTGGTTTAAAACGTTCAAATTCTTTGTTTTCATCGCTCGGAACCAAAATTCCTGACCGCCGCCTTTTTCTTGTTTACATCACGTCTTGTCTCGCACCTCGCGAGAAAGCGTCTTCAGTGTTTCCCGCCACTCTCCACGCAGCAGACAATCAGAAAACATATCACAGGGTCCTCCCGAGACAATGGAACAACGGTGCCACGCCATCAGTGTTCTGACATTGCCGTCACACTCTGCTCTGCTCTCAGGTAGTTTTTCTAAAATCCAGCCAGGCTGTTTGTGCTGAACTGTCCACTTGTCCCTCCCCCGCCGGCAGGCTGCAGCTCAGAGAGCACAGTGGGGAAAAAAAACTCTGTCAAAGTCTTCAGATAATAAGAGCTCCTTCTGCTTGCATAGCTCCACAAATTCATTTATAGGCTTTATTCTACAGTTGAAAGCCTTCATGTTTCCAAAGTTTGCTCAAATACGGTGTGAGAGTGAAGAGTCCCTCATTCCCTCACACAAAGAGAGTTTTGTGCAAATATTTGCTGATTTTGAAATGGATGCCTGCAACACATTTCAAAAAAGCTGGGACAGTGGTGTGTTTACCACTGTGTTACATCACCTTTCCTTCTCTCAATAAGCGTTTGGGAACTGAGGACACTAATTGTGAGTGTCATGATTGGGTATAAAAGGAGCATCCTCTAAAGTCTCAGCTGTTCACAAGCAAAGATGGGGTGAGGATCAACACTTTGTGAACAACTGCATAGTCCAGCAGTTTAAGAACAATGTTTCTCAATGCTCAATTGCAAGGAATTTAGGGATTCCATCATCTACACTCCATAATACTATGGAGAGAATCTGGAGAACTTTCTACACATAAGTGGCAAGGCCGAAAACCAACATTCAGTGCCCGTGATCTTCGATCCCTCAGGTGGCACTGCATTAAAAACCAGCATCATCAGGATCTTACCGCATGGGCTCAGGAACACTTCAGAAAACCATTGTCAGTTAACACAGTTCGTTGCTACAGCTACAAGTGCAAGTTAAAACTCTACCATGCAAAGCGAAAGCCATACATCAACAACATCCAGAAATGCTGCCACCTTCTCTGGGCCCAAGCTCATTTGAAATGGACACACGCAAAGTGGAAAAGTGTGCTGTGGTCTGATGAGTCCACATTCCACATTTCCTTTGCACAACCCGGTGCATCCTGTTCGGGTTGTGCAAAGGAAATATAGTAATGTGCAAAGTCTGTGGCACGCAATCATTATGTGCACCAGATGAGAACATTGCGCAGTCACACAAAAAACAGCGTGTGTCACTGCGAATTTCATTTCATTTATTTATTTATTTGATACAGGGACAGTGCACAATATACATTGTAGCACATGTGCTAATTTCCACCTGTAGTCCCTAGACAGGCCGATGAAAAACAATTAAAAAGAGGAAATTTACAATATATTACATTAAATTTTTAAAATTGCAGACACTGTGTCCAAAGCACATGATATTAGATCACACTATGGTTACATGTCTGACCCGAGAGCAACCAATTTTTAACCAGTTGTGAAAAAGTGTAAAAGTTTGTACAAGAAATAAGTTCAGTTGGTAACATATTCCACTGGCGCATGGCCACACAAGAGAATGCTGAGTTCCCAAAAGTTGTTCTACGTCTGGGAATCCTGCACTCACCTCGACCCATCGATCGAGTTGCTCGAGATGTTGTTTCCAAGTTCAAGGATATGAAAGTTTTTAATGGCGGAGCAGCAGTGCCATGAATGATTTTAAACAACAAACATAAATTTGAGTACATGATTGAATTTTCAAAGCTCAGAATATTATACTTTGAGAGTATGTGACAATGATGAAATAAACATTTTTTCTTATCATGAATCTTGAGAGAGCTTTTATAAAGTGATTGAAGAAGCCTAAGGGCAGTTTTGCACGCCTGTGACCAACTTGTCATACAGTAGCGAAAATGTAGTATAATCATTGCATTAAGATATACATTAGAAGCTTCGATGGTAAGAGAGTTTCGAATGTATCTATAATTTGACAAATTAAATTTTAAAGTGTTTATCTTTTTAACATGTTTCTTAAAATTCAAATTTGAATCAAGTATTATACCCAGATATTTATATTGATCAACATTATGAATTTTCTGACCACCAATTAAAACTTCAGGACATTTCTGAAGTTTATTTCAGTTTGTAAAAAAAACATAGATACCGTTTTTTCAATATTTAAAGTAAGGCAGGAATTTTTTAACCAATGAGAAACCAACTTCATCTCTCTTGTTAGTTTTTGAGCTACCTCCTCCACGGTTTTTCCATGGGTATACACTACAGTGTCATCAGCATACATAATTGTTTTAACATTGTTTTAATCAAATCAAATTTGAATCAAAGCATCTCGGAGCTGCGGAGCTGCACGCATGGCTGCATGGGTTGTTAAATCCATAATAAACATGATATTTTAGATACATTGACATCCCCACTTATGGGTTAGATAATGTATCTGTAAGAATATGTTTGACAAGGCTTTTACACCCCGGTCAAATGCACTGCGCTGTGGGTCAGTGCGTCACAGAGCCATG
Source organism: Thalassophryne amazonica (assembly GCF_902500255.1). Classification (NCBI taxonomy): domain Eukaryota; kingdom Metazoa; phylum Chordata; class Actinopteri; order Batrachoidiformes; family Batrachoididae; genus Thalassophryne; species Thalassophryne amazonica. The sequence continues at coordinate 14,578,882 of NC_047120.1, forward strand.
CTGTGAGCTGTCGTCTCAGCTGAATGACTGGCTGCGCTGTGCATGAGCCCATAACAGCTGATTGCACCGCTGCGTGTGTGTGAGGTAGGGCTGCACGATATTGGAAATTAGTGCGATATACAATATGTGTGTCTAGTATTGCGATAACGATATTGTCGCGATATTTTTTCTTTTTACCTAAAAATGCAATATACATGACCAATAAGAAAAAATATCTATAAAATTTATACCAACAAATATTGCATTTATTTACATGTTCACGTGTTTCTTCATGCAAAACAATCGCTTTCAAGCAAAAGTTGAACCAAACCTTAACCCATTTAGGATTTGTACTTTTAAAAATAAAAATAATAAAATCTCTAAACTTCCAAATACTTCTCAATGAGTTTAACCCATTTAGGGTTTGTACTTTTAAAAATAAAATCTCTAAACTTAAAGTGCCATTGAGAAGTATTCGGAAGCTAGAGCTTCACAACAAAAAACTGAAAGCAATCCCTTGCTGTTTTGTACCTGAAATATTAAAATATGTTTATTATCACTAAATGTGATGTGGAAATAGACTTACTTTCTTAATTTTTAATATATCAAAAAATGTAAACTTAAAAGTATCCAGGCCTTCACTGAGTGAAAATTACTTCAAACAAAAAATAGCAGGTTCAAATCTTAACAGTAAAAGTAAACTACTTCAAGTTTTTGGCCAAGAAAACCAGCATGTCGACATTGACAGGTTTAAACAAGTGCGATCACATGTGACAACATTACCCGATGTACTAAAAAGTCTCTCTGAAGGTGAGCTACTTGCTGGTATACAGAGGTATTTTCTGGCCAGTTTACTCAACTGGGGGAAGTTGACATGATGAACTTGCCACCAAGACAGAGGGTTAGCTTCACTATCAATGGTGGGACACACGAGGTAGCTGTTGAGTTCCACATCCACTGCATGTGATGATGATGTACTTGATTTTGGAGCTGGGACACTCTTGAAAAAACTACCCAGGGATTTTTTGGACTGCTTTTGGATGTCTTCAGGTGGATCCACATTGTCATGCTGGCTTTGCTCCTTAAAGATACAGTTTGAAATTATTAAATTGGAATGTTATTAAATAATGTTTGAACAGATTGTGACACACTTTACCTTTGTTTCTTCAGCTTCTGAAATCACTCAGACCTTGATTTCATGCAACTTGTCATTGCTGATGTAGTCTGCTTTAAACCGAGGATCCATAAGGCAGGCCATATCCAGCAATTCTTGGGTGGATGGATGGTCATAGAGTTCAAATAGTCCAGTATCTTTTTCTTTATTGACTTTGTCAAATCACTGTCTTGTTCTTTTGCAGTGAGAATTGAGGTGTTGAAAATGTGAAGCACAGGTTTCACACATGAAATGCTCACATAGCTTTCACTTGAAAGGGCATCAGTGAAATCCTGTAGAGGCTGCAATGCCTGGTTTATGGATTCAGAACATCTATGTCCTGCCAAGTTGGAACCAAATGTCTGGACTTCCTATCAGCCAACAGGACATCACTTATGGCTCTTTGCTGCTCAAGAACTCTCTGAATCATCTTTTGTCTAGACCCCCATCTTGTGGGGCATTCGGTTATCAGTGCATGCTCTGGGAGGTTGTGTTCTCTTTGTGCTTTTGTCAGGGCAGTCTTCTCCCTCCAACTGTGGGAGAAGTGGCCCACCAACTTCTTGCAAAGTCCAACAGCTCTTGTAATGCGATCCTCACCTTTGACTAGATTTTCTGAAACAAAAGACAGACAAAACAAGAAAAGCTTAATGCATTTTGTATTGACATCAATGCAACATTAATTCCAACTTGCAGTATATAAAAGATAAACATATTCATTTAACCCTATAACGCCAAGTGTATCATATTTGATACAGGATTTTCTGAGATGTCTGCTGCTTCATCAGTGTGATAATTTCTCCCCCAAAAACCATTGTATACAATGAGATACTTGTAGTGTACAGACAAACCACCAGATGTCAGTATCTTATGCATCAGATGGCCTTCAGACGCCTGAAACAAGTGATCCACAGTAATTTCCCTAAGAAAATGCAGCATTTATAGGTTTGAAATGTTGTTTGCTCTGGATTTAAAATGGATGTTTTTATGCTAGAATGCCCAATATAACAAATACACTCAACAAAAATATAAACGCAACACTTTTGGTTTTGCTCCCATTTTGTATGAGATGAACTCAAAGATCTAAAACTTTTTCCACATATACAATATCACCATTTCTCTCAAATATTGTTCACAAACCAGTCTAAATCTGTGATAGTGAGCACTTCTCCTTTGCTGAGATAATCCATCCCACCTCACAGGTGTGCCATATCAAGATGCTGATTAGACACCATGATTAGTGCACAGGTGTGCCTTAGACTGCCCACAATAAAAGGCCACTCTGAAAGGTGCAGTTTTATCACACAGCACAATGCCACAGATGTCGCAAGATTTGAGTGAGCGTGCAATTGGCATGCTGACAGCAGGAATGTCAACCAGAGCTGTTGCTCATGTATTGAATGTTCATTTCTCTACCATAAGCCGTCTCCAAAGGCGTTTCAGAGAATTTGGCAGTACATCCAACCAGCCTCACAACCGCAGACCACATGTAACCACACCAGCCCAGGACCTCCACATCCAGCATGTTCACCTCCAAGATCATCTGAGACCAGCCACTAAGACAGCTGCTGGAACAATCGGTTTGCATAACCAAAGAATTTCTGCACAAACTGTCAGAAACCGTCTCAGGGAAGCTCATCTGCATGCTCGTTGTCTTCATCGGGGTCTCGACCTGACTCCAGTTCGTCGTCGTAACCGACTTGAGTGGGCAAATGCTCACATTCGCTGCCGTTTGGCACGTTGGAGAGGTGTTTCTTCACGGATGATGCAAAGGAGATGTGTTGCACTGCATGAGGCAAATGGTGGTCACACCAGATACTGACTGGTATCCCCCCCCAATAAAACAAAACTGCACCTTTCAGAGTGGCCTTTTATTGTGAGCAGTCTAAGGCACACCTGTGCACTAATCATGGTGTCTAATCAGCATCTTGGTATGGCACACCTGTGAGGTGGGATGGATTATCTCAGCAAAGGAGAAGTGCTCACTATCACAGATTTAGACTGGTTTGTGCACAGTATTTGACGGAAATGGTGATATTGTGTATGTGGAAAAAGTTTTAGATCGTTGAGTTAATCTCATACAAAATGGGAGCAAAACCAAAAGTGTTGCGTTTATATTTTTGTTGAGTATATGATACAAATAAAAACTCATATATGCAAAAAGGTTTTTTTTTTTTTTTTTTTTTTTAAAGGTCCAATAAAGACCTCTTATTTCACATGGTGGGCTTTATAGGGTTAAGTGTTATAGTAAATTAGGGCTATATGTCTTGAGAGTAAAGTTGTTTTTTTGTTTTTTTTTTATCTTTAACACTTACCAGTTGCCAGATGCAGGTGATGGCTAAAGCACTGCACTCTGAACCAGTTGTTGACCTCAGCAGCCTTCACCATGTTCGCTCGTTATCTGTTGTGATTAGGGATGGGTATTGATAAGATTTTATCTATCGATGCCATTATCGATTCTGCTTATCGAAAGCTCTTGTGAATTTTGTACTAAAAGTAGGCTTTACAGGTTTGCTATGTATTTCATTGAGTCTTAAAGTAAATAAATATGAAATTGGTCACTGTATCCTTGATCTCTGGACATAAATAAAAATAAACAAAATGGTGTTTCACTTTGAAGTTATTCATTCAGACTGGATTCTATCGTTCTAACTTGACTCGTCAGAGAGCCGCGCAACGTTTGGAGCTGCGTGAACAGAACAGAGGACGATTCTTGTTTCTTTCTCGCAACAAGACAGGAGTCCCAGTTAGTAACTTTAATCTGCACAAAAGTGAATCACAACTGACATATTCAGGGATGAAAGTAGTGAAAAACAAAAAAAGCTGAAACCCAAAATTACCCCCCAACACCACCTGCACGAAAATGTTTCAATTCTAGAAGCTCTGAAATGCAATCTGGGACTATTCCAGACGATAAACTGGAGTAAGTGCAGCATCCATTTAGTGAGAAAAAAAAAACAACTTATTCAGATTCATTCCAGTAGTATTCTGCTCTTACTAGGATGCAGCAGTTTTCTAGTTTGGCAGATAGTTCTGGAGGAAATCACTGAAGAAATTAACAAATTGAAATCACTGGAGAAATTAACGCATTGAAAATATGGTTTGACCGAAACAAACTGTCATTAAACTTAAATAAGACAGGGATGAAATGGAGGTGTGAGAGTCACTAGGTGTTCACAGGAAACATTTATTTCTGTATGTATTTATTTATTTTTTATTTATGTTCATTGTTAGTTGCTTTTATATTTTCTGTTGTTTCTATTCAGGTTCTTTTTGTCTCTTTCTCTAACATTGTATATAATAATCATTAGATTATTAATATATAAACAAAAATAAATTTAAGAAATATTACAATTTGAAAACAAATGCACCCGAATGTGATGACAGCTGCAATTGCTTAATGCTAACTTTTAACATTGAAAATGCCATAGACATGCTAACGCGTTAGCATTGCTCCCGTTTTTAAGTTATAAAATACATCAACTGTTTCAGAAGACCATAACAGGTCAGTTTAACATAGAAAAGGTAAATAATACTCACAGACGTATGCTCTTTAGGGTTTTAGCGGGGGAAAATTAAGCAAAAGAAAGAATAATCGAAGCATTGCTTCAGTCTGCGAGCCACTGCTTCGATTGGTTCAAGGTTCAAAGCAAAGCTGCACTGCAGAAAAGTTGATTACGGACCCGCTGCAGGGGCTGTAATCAATAGAGAAATGATCATTTTCCTAACAAACACCCCCCAAAACCGGCCACTCTGAAGGACCAATAACAGAATCGTTAAGCAAAAAGCTTATTGATGTCGGTGGATCGAGTCATTTCTTAACGATACCCGAAAGGAACCGGTTCTCGATACCCATCCCTAGTTGTGATGGCCACTTGTTTGTGTTCGGGCAAGTTCCAGTTGTTCAAAACATCCCGCAGGGCAGCAGCAATGTTTTCACCAGTGTGTGAGTTGGGGAAGTATGCTACTTCTAGGCAGCATGTAATGAGCTCAAATTTGCATGTCAAAAAGTGCATGGTAAAACTCATGTAAGGCTCAGTGGTTCGACTGGACCACAAGTCAGTGGTGCTAGCATAAAAATCCACTTCATTGAGCTCTGCCTTGACGGACTTCACACACGCGTCATACATCTCCGGAATAGCTACTTGGGAAAAATATGTCCAAGATGGCACTTGGTATCTCCGGTCAAACTCTTTTACCATCTCCAAAAACCCCTCTTTAGACACTGCATTAACAGAGAGCATGCATTGTGCAATGTATCTTGTTATGGCTGCAGTTAAAGCTTTGTGTCGCTTCAAAGTTTTCTCATAAGGAGCGACAGAAGCGAAACTATCATTTATGTTCATTTGTGAACTTGCCTTTCCTTTGCTTGACTTGACTTGACTAGGCTGTGGATTTTTAGATATTAAGTATACATTGTAAAGTTCCTTGTGGTTGTACTGAAGGTGGCTGTGGAGGTTTGTCGTGTTTCCTCTCGACATAGCCACTATTTTTCGGCATGACTTGCAAAGAACTTGTCTGTGATTCATCCTGTGTGGAAAAACAGAAGTAGTCCCAAATTCCGGAGGTGTAGTGTCTATTAGGAACAAGTTGCTCTCTGTTTTCGTCTCCTTTCGTCTCTTCTTTCCCCGCCATGCTTGTCTTCCTTCTGTGTGTGTACGTGCTCACTGGTCCGCTGAGAGCATGTGCTCGCTCTGACCAATAGTGACACAGCATTTTCACATTTAAGGTCGCGCCGGATTGGTCAAAGTGCGGACATAAAGAAAGACCTGATTTATACATTAAATAATTAGAAATTATCGCGCATCTTTTAGATATGCCTATCGCACGTGCCAATATCGCGATGACGATATTTTTTCGATATATCGTGCAGCCCTAGTGTGAAGCTGGATCAAATGATCACTCCGTTGTGTGTGTGTGTGTGTGTGTGTGTGTGTGTGTGTGTGTGTGTGTGTGTGAGTGAGCTTGCATGAGCCAGTCTGGACAGAGCATCTGTCTGCTAAACAGCTGATTTCCTGGTGTTTGGGGGGGGCGCATGTGCAACAGGGGGCATGCGGCCGCTGTGTGATACGATGATGTCTGGACCTGCCTCACCTCTCCTCTGGTTTCTGTATTTTAACCAATATATGGACTGATGTATGTAATACAGGGTCCCCTGATCATGGGTATACTGCAATATATCACGGACTGGTGGCTATTACCAGTAATAATGGCTGTGGGTGTGCACGTCGGTGATCTGGTGAACTTAATAATCTGATCACATGCATCACATGCACTACAGTGATGTGATAAGAAACCCTGGTTTACATGTAATCCGTTCATGAGCTGGATGTCATTTGAAATCCAGTAGTGAGACATGGGAGGTATTCAAAAGAGAGGACCACAGCGCCCATTCTGCCACACCCCTCCCCTTGCTTGCCTTTCACCCAGACCTCAGGTGGTGGTCAGGCCGCACACGTACAGCATTTGATGTGTGTTCTGCACATTCCTGCTCAATTCTGCTGGCCTTGTGGGATTTCGTACTGTTTTCCGGCACAGTTAATCTGGATTCTGGAGCTGCTGCACGCCAAATGTGCGCGAATCATTTGAGGTGGCTTTGACAGAAATTTTGGACATTCGAATGGCATTCATACACAGCTAGGGATGAGTATCGAGAACCAGTTTCAGTCAAGCCAGTCTCCATGGACTGTGATATTTGCAGATGACATTGTGATCTGTACTGAGAGTAGTGAGCAAGTTGAGTCTAGCCTGGGGAGGTGGAGATATGCTCTGGAGAGAAGGGGAATGAAAGTCATTAGGAGCAAGAGTGAGTACATGTGTGTGAATGGGAGGGAGACCATTGGAATAGTATGGCTACAAGGAGTAGAGGTGGGGAAAGTAGATGAATTTAAATATTTGGGGTCAACTGTCCAAAGTAATGGAGATTGTGGTAAAGAGGTGAAGAAGAGAATGCAGGCACGGTGGAGTGGGTGGAGAAAGGTGGCAGGAGTGATTTGTGACCAAAGAATATCAGCAAGAGTGAAGGGGAAAGTCTACAAGACAGTAGTGAGACCAACTGCGTTGTACAGCTTAGAGACAGTGGCACTAACAAAAAGACAGGAGGCAGAGCTGGAGATGTTAAGATTCTCTTTGGGAGTGACAAGAATGGACAGTATTAGGAATGCACATATCAGAGGGACAGCTCAGGTGGGCTGGTTTGGAGACAAAGTCAGAGATAGATTGAGATAGTTTAGCCATGTGCAGAGGAGGGACCCAGGGTATATAGGTAGAAGGATGCTGGGGATGGAGCCACCAGGCAGGAGGAGAAGAGAGAGGCAAAGAGGAGGTTTATGGATGTGCTGAGGGAGGACATGCAGGTGGTTGGTGTGACAGAGGAAGATACAGAGGATAGAGTGAGATGGAAACAATTGATCTGCTGTGGCGACCTCGAATGGGAGCAGCCAGAAGAAAAAGAAGAGTTGGCTTATATATATTTTTAATGAGGTGTAATGCCATTGGAGACGTGTTCATGTCATACCTCATGAGTATTGGCATGATGTTGGAGTCCAGCTAAAATATGTGTGAAATTTAAATCAAGTCCTGATGTACATTTGCACTTTATCAGTTCCATCAGTTCAGTAACTTGCTGTCAGCAGGTCAAATTCACCACCCTGATACTTTTAATGAGTGTTGTTCTAACATTTATTGTAAATTTGTTTCTTTGCAGACATGCAGCCATTGGTGGTGATTAAAGAAGAAACTCTCCCTGAACACCAGGAATGGAATCTGAGTGTTGACCAGGAGGACATTAAAGAAGAAGAAAAGCTGTGGATAAGTCAGCAGGGAGAGCAGCTTCAGCAGCTGGAGGAGGCAGATCTCACCAAGTTTGGTTTCACTGCCGTCCCTGTGAAGAGTGAAAATGATGATAAAAAACCAGAGTCATCACAGCTTCATCAAAGCCGAAGTGATGAGAGCACAGAGGCTGAGCCTGTAGCCAGCAGCTCATCTGTATACAGAACACTGACAGCAGAAGCTGATGGAGGACCACAACCAGCCAGCAACTCAGGTCCAGTCAGTCATTTACAACCAGATATCAGTGGCAGGAGATCAGACAGATCTGGAACTGAGACAGATGACAGTTATGACTGGAAACAGACCAGAGAATTTTGGTCACGTTTTAACTGTCAGAAAAATACCTATCTTGTTTGTTCAGGCAACACCAATGACAAACTATTTAAAGGCTCTAAATATGGAAAAGCATCTGGTCACATGAACAACTCAGAGCAACAAAAGGAGAGGCAAGCATGTGTAAAACCATTTAGCGTTTCTGATCAGAGCAAATTACAAAAACATGAGGGAAATTTTAACAAACATATTAGAAGTCATACAGGGGAAAAACCATTTGTCTGTTCTGAGTGTGGTAAAAGATTTGGACAAAAGGGCAACCTGAAAACACACATGATAACTCATACAGGGCAAAAAGCATTTGTCTGTTCTGAATGTGGTCAAAGATTTGGACACAAGAGCAGCCTGAAAACACACATGATAATTCATACAGGACAAAAGGCATTTGTCTGTTTGGAGTGTGGTAAAAGATTTGGACTAAAGGGCAGCCTGAAAACACACATGATAATTCATACAGGACAAAAAGCATTTGTCTGTTCTGAGTGTGGTCAAAGATTTGGACATAAGGGCAGCCTGAAAATACACATGACAATTCATACAGGACAAAAAGCATTTGTCTGTTCTGAGTGTGGTCGAAGATTTGGACAAAAGAGCAACCTGAACATACACATGGTAAGTCATACAGGGCAAAAACCATTTGCCTGTTCTGTATGTGGTCAAAGATTTGGACTAAAGAGCAGTCTGAACAGACACATGATAATTCATACAGGACAAAAAGCATTTGTCTGTTTGGAGTGTGGTAAAAGATTTGGAATAAAGGGCAACCTGAATAAACACATGATAATTCATACAGGATCTGGTTAGGATAACTATAGAGCCTAGGGTGCAACTTTAGACCCCAGGTTTGGGGCCCATTGCATTCTACTAAAAATACATCAAAGATAAATGAAAAACCAAAAGACAAAAGGAAGGAAATTCAAGGCAAAAAAAAAAAAGACAAAAAGCATTTGTCTGTTCTGAGTGTGGTCAAAGATTTGGACATAAGGGCAGCCTGAAAATACACACGACAATTCATACAGGACACACAAATGAAATTTCAAGACCTTAAAAATGACCTACGAACAACATGGTGAATGAAAGAAATCGATACAAATATTAAAGTTATCCATCAATATGACTGATTTCCATCAACTGGACACAGAGCTGTTTCTAGCCATTTTGGTGCCCTAAAACTCGGATTTGCTGTGGTGACCTTGCATGCAAGTGAGGAAACATCTGAAGGGACTTACCTTTTTCAGGGAGATTATGATTGAGATTATAGATTGACAACAGGTGTATGACAGATCTTAAATGTTAAATTGTTGATCAAACACACCCATACATAAACAAACACACATTAGAATAACATCAATGGCAAATAATTAAATGAAATAAAATAATTAAAACCAGAATTCCTTTTCAGATTTTGTGCAAATATTTTGAAAATCCTGACAGCTCCCATAATATGAACAATAAAAAAGGTACTATGTTCAAAGAACATGAAATGGTGCAATATAAAAAATAACACAATGCTAAAATACCCTCAGCCATATGAGCATTGTGTTCTGTATAATTTGCAGTTGTTTAAGTAATTATTAGGTTCCAAAAACTGAGTTTGTAGCAAGCAACCAGACTGTGATGTCATGGTGCAGCTCTACTCAGATTGGCTGTCACCCCCACCACTCAAAATGAAACAATGCTAACATCTGCTAAATGTCTTTTAAATCACTTCAGAGGTATTATTACATTCTAAAAACAGCATTTTCTGTTTTAGAAGTGTTTATTTCTCGTTTGCATTTACATAATATGCGACAGAGGTTATATTTACATACAAACAATCTATGATGTCACCACACTAGCATCCGCTAAATGTTATTTAAATCCTTCCGGTGGCATTATCAGGTTACTAACACAGCGTTTTCAGTTTTAGAAGTGTTTATTTCTCTTTTTTTGGCTTTTACATAATATATGAGAAAGGTGTTATTTTAACTAAAAAACAAAGCGAAGTTAGCAGATAGCGATAGCAGGAAGCGATGTCACTACGCTAACGTCTGCAAAATCATGCCATAAAATTAGGTACAGAATGAGACATTTTAACGTCTTAAAATACTTCTTAAAATAGGTCAAGGTTAGCCATCTTCATAGTTGTCCAAGGTCTGTCCCAAGAATGTTCCATGTGTATTTGAAGCCTGTGGCAGTAATAGAACTGGACTTACGCTGAACACAGACTGACGGACAGACGCCAGGTCTGCGCAATACCCGATGGCCATATGTTGGCCACAGGTAAAAACAGAATAGAAAAGTTCCAGTACAGGTTTAACTCACTCACTCCCAATCACTGCATATGTTTTTTTCCTTTTTTCAGCAACATAAATGGAAATGGTGCTACGGTCAGTGAATACTTTGTATTTGTAACAATGGTCCTTATAGAAGCGGAATGTGCAAACAAGACGACATAAAACTATAATGTAGCACTAAATCTTATCCAAATCTAGTCCACCTTAACTGTCTACCTGTCTGCCTCAACAGCACGGGGGTCCATCATGGCACCGTGCAGCTCCGCTATGAATTATACCATCACGTGAAATCTCTTTGAGTAGGATTTCCCAGTCATCTTCAACCACTTTTCTGGGATCAGGTTGTGGGTCAACAGCTCCAGTAGGGAACCCCAAACTTCCCTTTTACTGGGCCACATTAACCACCTCTAACTGGGTGATCCCAGGGGGTTCCCAGGCTAGTGTGGAGATATAATCTCTCCACCCAGTCCTGGGTCTTCCCCGGGGTCTCCTCCCAGCTGGACATGCCTGGAACTCCTCCCTAGGGAGGCTCCCTGGAGGCATCCTTACCGGATGCCAGAATCACCTCAGCTGGCTCCTTTCAATGTGGCGGAGCAGTGGCTCTACTTCGACTTTCAAATGACTGAGCTTCTCACCCTATCTCTAAGGGAGACCCCAGCCACCCTCCTGAGGAAACCCATTTCATCCCATATACAGGGATTTCCCCTCTATATGTATCTTTAATTTATAGTCATTCAGCAAAATTACATTATTCTTAAATATTAGAAATAGTAAGCCAATGATGATAATATAAAAGTAAGTGTCTCTTCCGCTGCTCCCTTGTTTTCACTCGGGGTCACCACAGCAGATCCAAGGTACAGCTACATGTGGGTTTGGCAAAATTCTGACGATGGATGCCCTTCCTGTGGCAGTGGTGGGGTTTGAACCGGGAACCTTCCGCACTGAAACCAAGCACACTTATCACTTGGTCCACCACCTCTGCATATTAATAAAAATAATAGTGTATTATTTAATAATATTTAATAACAATAAATTATTTTTTCAACCTGTTAGAATCTGATTATTATTGCATTGCTGCATTAATGCAACTGCTGCGTTATTAGTTCTAAAGGATCTCTTCTGTCCAAAAGGCAGAGTTCACGCTGACGCCGTCCTGACACAAAATTATCAAGGCTGGATACAAGATAGAAAATTTACTGCATCCCCGGGACACAACGTCCACAAGACACATGGAGCCATGTTCAAAAGTCAATTTTTATAATCATGTCTGTTTTGTTTTTTGTTTTGTTACTGAACCACATTTGTGTTTGACTGTTTAAGAAGAAAATGCATTTATTAAATTTGATGTTATTTGATTAGTCAAAAAAAATCAATAATAAAAGTGCTGCAGAGTAAATTCATCCAGCACGAATGACAAACTATTAATGAAAAAAGAGTTTGCATTTACAGTGTCACGGTGTTAGTGTCCAATGCAGCTCTGCTGTTCAGATTAAAGCTACTGTGTGTAGATTTGTGAAAACGGCAGCAAATAAAAGCTTGCAGAAAGGTAATTTTATTTATCTTATAGATTTTAATTGGTGTTGAATTAAGTAAAAGCTGTAGAAAATCTGTCCCTTTAAAATGTTTATCCTGAAATATTTAAATAATGTGGAGGTTAAAGTCTTTCTATAATGTGATGCTGCATTAGAAAAGAGCAGCGATGAGTGAAATATAATCTTGTTCAGCAGGAGAACAATTTGCTGTTTTCTTAACTGTCTCCACCTTGTTTTACCTTAAATTCTTGGACGCAATTGCAAAAGGGTTTCTGTAAAAAGTTCAATGGTGAACAGTTTTGTGATTGGCCATTAAAAAAAAAAAAAAGAAAAAAAAAAGGAAGGATTTTTTTTTAATCCCTCTAGATGTAATACCAGTTGTTGTGGGGCAACGGGGCTTATGAAGAAGAACCTGAAGAAATACCTCGAGGCAATGTTTAGGGTGAAACTATAGACCCCGGGTCCTGGGTCCGTTGGGTCTGATCATTTTTAATTCTGTGGTTTTGTTTGATTAATTAGAGCTCCCATTTTTCTCTGAATCAGTTTCTGATTCTGTCAGGATGTCAATTTGGCAGCAGAACTGCTGGAAGATCAATATGACAGAAAAGAGGGACATGAACTGAGGACAACAGGGTGACCAGATTTACAACGCTGCCGTTCAGATGCTCTTATCATTCTGAGTTCTGCTTTTTCTGGAGTGTAAGTTGCATTTATTTACTAGTTGGGATCTTCTGAATTATATACTGATAAATCACACACTTCTCACTATGAATAAAACTAAACCAAAGACAAAAATAAATCTGTTCATTTTTTCTTTTCTCATGAAGTAACGGCCTTCTGTTTCTGTACGTAAAGAAGAAAATACGTAAACTGCACAAAAATCTATCAACAGAAGTGTTTGGAAAGACTTGTTTCAACTTCTGCCTTTATAATTGTAAATACATTTATTGGACACACGAGGGCAGCATTTCACCAAAAATAAAGGTTTTCACAGGATTTTCACAGCAAGGGCAGGTGCATTTTGCAGCAGCAGCATCTTGTCTCAGCACTTACTGGAATTGCTATGAGAAATACAAAAACACCAGCATCTGCTGCGGCACATACAGATGCTACAGGAAGTGCTGAGATAAGATGCTGCTGCAAAATGCACCTGCTGTCTCTCCACTGCCACACCCACCTGCCTTCTCTTTAAACTCTGAGGCCGCCTGGCGGGTATTTTCACCTGCAGCGTCTCACATTAATCAGCTCATATTATCAGAGTCCGTTCTGCTTAGTGACCAGCTGTTATTCAGTGATCAGAATGTGTGTGTGTGTGTGTGTGTGTGTGCGTGCATCTGCAATGTTTAATGAACAGAGTGCACAGTAATCCAGTTTTTCTCCTGACTGAACTGTTAAGTTACTCTGTGATCTGATCTGCTGATCCACACGCAGCTGTTAAGTTCTTGAGTTAATGTAACTGGTTTTCTGAGTGCAGTTACCCAGAGAGTTTTAGCTCCACTAAACTGCTGCATGCACCAAAGCCTGGAACTTGGCGCCTGTCACCTGACTCCGCCTGTTTGCCACGTGTGCCCACCTTTAGGGTGTGTCATGTAGAACAGAATTCCTGTATGAACAGACTTTGATCTGTACTGGACTTTGATCTAAACTCCAATCTGGAATGAACTGAATTGACCGTTGGGGTTTTCCGTAATTATTGTATGGCTTTGCCTTACAATATAAAGCGCCTTGGGGCAACTGTTTGTTGTGATTTGGCGCTATATAAATAAAATTGATTTGATTTGTTTCCCATGTAACATAAGAAATATACTCAAAACCTGGATTAATCTTTTTAGTCACATAGCACTACTATTATTCTGAACACTACTGTAAAACAGATGGTTAGGTGTAAGAAGGTACTGAGTGTGATGAAGTTTTTGTGTGGTGTGGACTGGGGAGCCAGCAGGTCAGCCCTGAAAACTATTTATACTGGTCTGATAAGGTCAGTGTTGGACTATGGCTGCATTGTGTATGGGTCGGCTACTACAACATCACAGAAACAGCTGGATGTGGTTCAAAATCAAGCCCTTCGTCTATGCTGTGGAGCCAGGAAAACTACTCCAGTTGCAGCCATTCAGGTTGAGATGGGAGAGATACCGTTACACCTTAGGAGAGATCAACTGGCTCTAGTGTATTGAGCAAACTTACGGGGACATGATACTTGCCATATGACCCAGTCAGTGTTGGCACCCTGTCAAGAGAGAGAGACTGCTGCTATCAGAAGCTTTGGGTGGATAATCAAACGGAAAGTGGAGGATATGAACCTAAACACATTTAAGATCTCAGCTACTGTAGTCTTCCCAGTGACATCTCTGTGGTTGTTTACAGATCTGAATGTTGACTTAGGGCTACTGGAAGAATGGCATGAGTGGTGGACAGCAGTAGGGTCATGTGCGTTCTATGTGAGAGGTACAGTGAGACTACTCTAGTTTGTTGATGCATCAAAAAACAGGAGGGTTGCAGTAGCCTATGTCCTTCCTAGGTTAAATGTAAAATGAAGTATGGGTGACCTTGCTGTATATACCCCAGAGTTACTGGCAATATGGCTGGCACTACACTGGGTGATTGATCATAAAATAAAGAATGCAGTAATAGCGTCAGACTCAAGTGTGGCATTAATCAGCCTTAAAAACATACAGTCTGAAACTAGACAAGATCTTGTATATGACATAGTTTTCTTGACTAATAATCTCACAAAATTAGGAGCTCTCAGCATTTATATGGGTTGCAGCTCATATAGGGGTCAGAAGAAATGAGCTGGCTGATAAGTTTGCCAAACAAGGAGCAGGGATGTCCACTATGGATGCTGACATCAGACACAGTAAGGGAGAACTGAAGCGTTTGATCAAAGCTAAAGGCATTAGCAAGTGGCAGCACCTATAGGGTGCTGGGCGCATAGGGCGCCATTTCCATAGTGTTCAGTCTAGTCTTGGCAGGGGAAGGTGCACGTGCCGAAACAAAAGAGAGGAGGATGTGTTCTTGAGACTGAGGTTTGGTCACACAGGATTGAATAGCTCACTAGTTAAGATCAATAAACATGTTGATGGAACTTGTGAATGTGGTGACAATCAGGAGACCATGGAGCATGTTATTGTACAGTGTCAAGAGTAGCAACAACCAAGACAGCTACTGTCCATTCAGCTGCAGGGGAGACAGGTAGACGTCAGCTTACGGAACATACTTAAGATAGAGTCTGGTGGGATCTGCTTCAATTACTTTCATGAATATCTGAAGGCTACAGGATTACTGCACTTTTTTTTTTTTTTTTTTTTTGTGTAATTTTATTTTGGGGACGTTAGCCTCCTGACCAACACTGCAGTCCAGTTGGTGGCAGTAATGCGCCATATAAGCTGGTTGCGAACCGCCATTAAACACGAAGAAGAACTTTCCTTTTGGAGGGCGAGGCTAAAGCTAGTTAGCTGGAGACTCTTCTCTGAACAGATCAAACTTCACTCTGTGATCCTCGAATATGTTTTTTGAAGAGCTCCAGAAGCACAAAGGTCGACAGTAAACCGGAAGAACAAGAAAAGGCGAAGTTAGCGCGAAAAGGTGGAACAGCTGAGAAGGTTGTTGAAACAGCGGCTAACTGCTGCTAATGCCGAGATATTTGAGTTGGTAGAAACAAACACATTCATCGCAGAACAGCAAGAAGAAACGAGTGGATTTAAAGATGAGAAGAAACTAGTCAACGTGCTGGACGCTGTTTTCAAGCCTGACGTTCGCTCATCCAGAGCAGGTTTGTCCACTAATGTTCTGTATTCAGGGCTCCGTCTAAACAATGGAAACGTGGCGCTGCACCAGGTTGTTACATTGTCGGCACCATCATGTCGATTTTCAACTTTACGGTATTCACACTCGGTTTTCTTAGATAATTTTGCTGAAATTGATTGAAATAACCCTTTTCATTTATCTTAGTTTTCTTTTTAATAGAATGCAGTGGGCCTCAGAACCGTGGTGTAAAGTTGCATGTCATATTTAGTTTTTTTTTTTTTTACAGAAACAAGAACTGTGTGTCACTCGTGGAAATACATTAATAAAAACATGAAAAATAAATTGAATATAATGAACAAAATAAAACATACCTCAGAACTTCAAGTGTTTCGAAAATCGCCTCGCATAGACTGGCATGTTGATGCTTGACTTCGCCCCTGTGTTTATTTGGGAGAGGTATCGATGGCCAATAAAATACATTGGTCTTAGACTTCTTCATAAAATTGATCAAAACATCTCAATACTCATCTGACCGGTCTGTAATGTTTTAAATGGGCAGCGTAATCTGTCAGCTGGCTCTGTTGTGATACAAATAACCTGTGTTCATTATAAATTGCTCCAAATCACAGACACATGTGCCTATAAGCCTAATAAATAACACAGAACATGCAAGGAAATAGACCAGACAGATCATGATTATTTACTACAGACGCCATTCACCAACCAGATCCATGATTAAATTTTATTCTTCAAAAATCAGGGGTCGAAATACATTTTTTTTAACCTACTTGCACTGGTCCTAGTAACAATAAAATTACTTGCACAACCAAAAGTCACTTTAGTCACTTTCACACCGGGCCCACTTCGAGTTGCTTCTGAAATGGGATGATATTGTCTTTTGTATCTCTTCAAGAGACATTGAAACAAGAATTGTGCTGAACAATACCTTACTGTTAGCGAAATATTTTATACATACATGTAAATGTAAGAAAGTAAAGCCCATTTTCACAGTTTTTAAAAAACAAATGCAAGATAACTGTTAAATCCCTGAAAGAGATGACATGTAAAAATGCACTATCTCTGATGGAAGCCATAGAAGATTTTTGCTGTGAGAAATCTTGGAGTCATTTTTGATCAGGATATGTCATTCAATGCGCATATTAAACAAATATGTAGGACTGTTTTTTTTTGCATTTGCGCAATATCTCTAAAATTAGAAAGGTCTTGTCTCAGAATGATGCTGAAAAACTAATTCTTGCATTTATTTCCTCTAGGCTGGACTATTGTAATTCATTATCAGCTTGTCCTAAAAGTTCCCTGAAAAGCCTTCAGTTAATTCAAAATGCTGCCGCTAGAGTACTAACGGGGACTAGAAGGAGAGAGCATATCTCACCCATATTGGCCTCTCTTCATTGGCTTCCTGTTAATTCTAGAATAGAATTTAAAATTCTTCTTCTTACTTATAAGGTTTTGAATAATCAGGTCCCATCTTATCTTAGGGACCTCATAGTACCATATCACCCCAATAGAGCGCTTCGCTCTCAGACTGCAGGCTTACTTGTAGTTCCTAGGGTTTGTAAGAGTAGAATGGGAGGCAGAGCCTTCAGCTTTCAGGCTCCTCTCCTGTGGAACCAGCTCCCAATTCAGATCAGGGAGACAGACACCCTCTCTACTTTTACGATTAGGCTTAAAACTTTCCTTTTTGCTAAAGCTTATAGTTGGGGCTGGATCAGGTGACCCTGTACCATCCCTTAGTTATGCTGCTATAGACATAGACTGCTGGGGGGTTCCCATGATGCATTGAGTGTTTCTTTCTCTTTTTGCTCTGTATGCACCACTCTGCATTTAATCATTAGTGATTGATCTCTGCTCCCCTCCACAGCATGTCTTTTTCCTGGTTCTCTCCCTCAGCCCCAACCAGTCCCAGCAGAAGACTGCACCTCCCTGAGCCTGGTTCTGCTGGAGGTTTCTTCCTGTTAAAAGGGAGTTTTTCCTTCCCACTGTCGCCAAGTGCTTGCTCACAGGGGGTCGTTTTGCTGACCTCTGTTTGTATATGGATGCATATCTGTGTGTGTGTGTGTGAAGGATGTATCCCCCCTTTTTTCTCTTTTTTTCTTCTTTTGTTAAGTTACCAGTGCCTTGTAAACAGCACTAGAATATTTCAAATTGTTAAATGCCATGATGTTTTGTACATTTAATTCATTAAAAAAAGAGTTGCTTCTTCATGTGGCGTCATGACGACACAGGAATTTCTGCTTCGAGTGCGTGCAGTGGGGGCAGAGAGGAGGTGAGAAAGCAGCCTGCAGGTTCTCTGCACAGAGGAATCAGAGTGCAATTTGGCTGCAGACAGACTGTGCACGCTGATTTCTCTTCTAGTTTATATTTATTGTTGTGCTAAGCTGCAGGTCTGCGCTCTGAGTTCTGTTATAGTTTATCTTTCCTCCTGTGACCATGAGGTGTGTGTGCGTGAACGAACTGTCCGTGAGTAAATGTGGAGACGTCTGGAGTTATACTTCATGTGGACATGTCCTGTCTCTGGCAATCAGTCTGTGAGCAGGACTTGTGTCCTTTTTTTAACACAGTGATGAGAGAGTTTGAGCGGAGAGCGAGGACAGCCTGCAGCCAGACATTTTTTTTTTTTTTTTTTCATGTGCGCGTGCAAACGAATCGTCACAGCAACTCCCATGTGTGAGAGTCACAATGCAGGGAAGATGAAGACAACACACTGGAAATTGTTTTTTTCCTTATTTATTCCTTTATTGGTTCATTCTACTGGTGCTTATAGTTGATAAAACTTGGATAAAGTTACTTGCACCAGTGCTAGTGAAGTATAAAATTACGTGCACCGCTCGAATAATACGTGGACAAACTAGCACATGCACATACTATTTTGAGCCCTCACTCTTGTCTGAATGCTAACGGCAGTAGCATTTTAGTAGCTGAAGTCTTCACCCACTAGTTGCACTTAATGTATGATTACGGGAGGAAAAACTCAGCTCATGACTTCTAATGTCCACAACAAAGTAAACCGTTACAGGTCTGTGAAATGAAAACTCTGCAATCCGAGTAAAATTTGCAGGGGGTGTGGGGGCACAGATGATCAGCCTAAGCTTCGGTGTCAAAAGCCAAGGAAAAATATAATAGAAAAATATAAAACACGAAGACAGACAAGAATGAAAGACAAGTGGTGAAGGCAGTAGCTGTGAAGTGAAGTGAGACACTGAGGAGACGGGGCCCCAACCATACAACTTACCAGGACAAACAATCACACATGCGCAAGTAGTGACAGCAACAGTCTGTGTTCTAATTAGTGAGCACCCATACCTGAATCTAGGACACCAGAGTCTTGATCCCCTTGATAGCACCCAAAACAGAATTGTGGAGATGGCCACAAACACACAACCATCCACGACGAACCACCAGGGGAACGGCCCAGCGGTGCCGGAACGCACCCCCCCCACGGAGGCACAGGAAACAGCCTCATACCCAAGGGAAGCACACAGGGCACTGGCATGAGCCCACCAAAAGGAGGAGCCCCAGAACCACACCACCCGGACCATGGCCACCAAAGGGAGGAGCAATTGGGGACGGGGGGCAAAGGAGCCAGCGCAACCATACCCAAAGCTTTGGGGGCAGGGACCACCGAGCCATATGAGGGCGGGGCCCGGCCCCCAGACAAGAGGCGAGACCCAATTCCCCAGGCCAGGAAGCACATGAGGCTCCCCCAACACCCAAGACTCCCCCAGCGCATCCAGCAGGACATCTCCAAACCCCTCCCAAAAGAAGTGCATTTTAAATGATCCTAGATTCAACCTTTCATTTGAACTGTCAGTGACAATGTTGAAATAACAGAATATGATATGGAAGTAGGACCTGGAATGATTTTCCTTTTTATTGTAAACCAAATTATGCATCAACTCAGAACAATTAAATTACATGGAATTCCTGAAGACTGAAAAGACTGTCAAAGCATTTCAAAAACCACAGCTAAAGCTTATAGAATATTTTGAAAATCATGGTAAAATATCAATAACATACCTTATAGTAAAAAGTCAACTTATATTCTTGTGTAAATTCCTGTTAAGTCCATTCAAAGCCAGTGTCTTTTTTTTTTTTTTCCAATGAAAGAAAGTCTACATTAATAAAAAGGAAAAAGTCACATCTTATCTGAAATCCTGTTTGAACAGCACAATGTTTGTTTTCAAGAGACAAAAAAATTCTTAGTGTTTCTTGAGGGCACAAGATGCAGTGAGCTTTTCCCGTTTCTTTTATCTGTGTTCATGAAGACCAACTTTAAATTCAACCCAGTGCCAATTCCACAGACCGTATTTCTCACCATCTTCCCTATCTCCGCAGAATTCCTCGGATCCGCAGAGTTTTCACAGTCCTGCCATTAGGAAAACAGCGTAGTCCCCCAAAATATGACTTTATAAACGCTTATGCCCTAAAACAAAATAACCCCTTCGTCGTCTTTGGAAATTATTGGTGGTTTGCAAACCAACACGATGCATTACCACCACCAACTGTTTGGGTGGGAACTGAAATTAACTGAATGAATGGACTTTGACGTATGTTGTCAAAAATAACCTGGAAACGTTCACCACGTAAGTAAAAATCCCTGATTTCTGGAAAACTTTCATCACTGCTCTGCTCGTGCTCAACACCAATCAGAGCAGAGAGCCAGCAGCAGTTGAGAGGATTCATAGTGGCTGCTCTCCCATATCGGAAAATGTCGCGGGTTGTATTGGTATTTTCTGATACCTGAATTACGTCTCGGAAGCTGATATCGATACTGGATCGGATCGGTTCAGTCTTTAGCTATAACATATTTTTTTTGTTGTTAAAGGCCCCGTCACACTTGGCACGAATGAGGCTGAATCAGAGCAAATGGGGAAAAAACGCCAAATGTCGAAGCGGTCGGGAGGGACAGACATGCAGACAACTGTGTATGAATGCCGTTTGAATGTCCAGAATGTGTGTCAAAGCCACCTCAAATGATTCGTGTACATTTGGCGTGCAGCACCTCCAGAATCCAAATCAACTGCACCCGGAATAAAGTGTGAAATCCCCCAATGCCAGCAGAATGCAGCAGGAATGTGCAGAATGCACATCAAATGCTGTACGTGTGCGGTCCGATGACCACCCGAGGTCTGGGTGGAAGGCAAGCTAGGGGAGGGGCGTGGCAGAATGGGCGGTGTGGCCACCAGTCTGCGCTGCATTGCAGTATACCCATGACCAGGGGACCCTGTATTACATACATCATTCCATATATTGGCTAAAATACAGAAACCAGAGGCAGGGGTCAAAATACATTTTTTTTTAATCTGGCACTGTTGCAAACTTACTTGCACCAAAAAAAGGTTACTTGCACAACCAAAAGTTAGTCTTATACAGTGGTGGGCACACTTCCGATAATCATAACAGATAATTATCAAAGATAATGTTTTCGGTATCAGATTATCTTTTTAGATAACTTTAAAAACCAGACCTTTGCAAACAGAAGAGAACTGCTTGTATAAAAAGCATCTCAATTCTCTGCAAACAAAGGAAAAACAGCCCCAAAAAGAAAAAAAAAAAAACATTTCCTTTAACATCACACTGATATCTCGCAATATGACCTAAGTCATCCAGAGGCATACATTTTTAACTTATGGTTCAAATTTTAACCAAACTAATTTTGGACAAGTTATTTAAAATTACTGTCATGTCTGAAGTTTCATAAAGTAAAAATATCAGATATATGTTTTAGTTTTAAAGTAATGTGCTAATTGTTAAGGTTTTGTGAGCACATGCTGTGCCCCGCAGTGCATTTTGGGTAGGATGATGTAATCTCAGTACGTCACGACAGGACAAATGCGTTTCAGACACACTGTTCAGGCTCCACGAACAACAGCATTAAACTCTAGTGCCTAAAACTCTCTTGAATATATTCTCTGCGTTTATAGACGTTGATTTTTTTTTAAAAATTGCGTTTGTTAAATTCCACTCATTTTAAATGTGAGCAGACAGGGATTATCTAGAATTTGTTTTGAAAGCCTCTACTGCCATCTAGCATCTACTGGCCAGTAGTGTTCATGGCAGTGTCTAGGAACCAGTAGATGGCAGTGTTCTATTTATTTTGACCCCGGTTATGTCAGATGATTGTCAAATCAACTTTTTTGCTTTGCAAATGGATTTTTTTTTTTTTTTTTTTTTTTTTTACAAATGAAGTTTAAAAACAAAACTGCAAAATAATACTAATAATATTATTACAAGACAGCTCTGCAGTGTTTGCACAGGCACAGTGCAAACGGTTGGATGCTGCTTGTAGCTTTCAGCAGCAGGATAACCTCACGACGGCCTACCACAATAATATATCAAACAGGTTTGATTCTCATTCGACCATACGATCGGCGATCAGGAGGTGGTCGTCAGATGTTGACCGCAGCTTGATACTCCATGAACACTACACGATGCAGGACGTACGATTAACCTGAAACTTGGTCCAAAAATTCCTGCATGAAAAATCATCTCGCACACTGTAAAGCACGTTTTACAACATCAAATGAATGTTGTAAAGAGAGAATGTGGAGAGAATGTGTGCAAACATGCGCACATTCTCTCCACATGCAAAACATTTTGCGATGACACTTCCAGGGCTCCGTAAAAATGCCTGTTTTTACAAATAAAAAAATGGAATATTTTACAAAAGCACATTTAAACACCAACACACGACAGATGTCACATTAACGTGTTGATTTACATAATGAATGACTGAACCAATCAGTGTTTAGCGGAGGCACGTTTACCCAGAATCCTTTGCGATCTGTCTCTTTGTTACAAAACTTCAGAATTAGTGCATTATTCAACATTAAAAGATATATGTTTTAACTTTGTACAAATGACAGAACTGACATTAATGTAGTTATTCTATCGGTATTAATGTTATTTATAAATCAACACCATAACTCAATATGACTTTATTTTTCAAGACCTCCACATGACCGGAACTTTGTCATTGATAGAGAGCTGGCTTTACAGCTGTTCTCAGGGTCTCTGTGTGCTCGGAGCGCTATAGTAAACAAGAGCTTCCAGCAGGAGCAGACTGTTGAAAGAAAAAAGTGTGGTCTTATTGTTTGGGTCTGTTGTTATTTTTAATATTATTAGAAGCTATTAAATTTGTTTGACTAGTAGTTGTAAATGTGCCAGAGATAATATTGGAATTTATCTGTTATTGGTTATCTGTAACTTCCGATACATTTTTGGGCGGTTTATTGTTTTATCTTTATCGAAGATAACTTTTCAGTTATCTGATTATCTGTTATTGAAGTTAATTTTTTGGTTATCTGTGCCCACCACTGGTCTTATATCAACCTTAAAACTTCTCCTCTGATGTCTCACTCTTCCTCTCTGGGGAGAGTTTGAGGGGAGAGCAGAGGCAGTGGCAGACACTTTTTTTTCAAGTGCATGCGCGAACGAATCGTCCGTGAAGATAATTTTATTAACTACACAGATGTATAATAAAACAAATGGTGACTGGTTTATAACATAATGATGACAGAGTTTGAGGGGAGAGAGAGCGAGGGACCACAGCGGTAGACAGTTGTTTTGTTTTTTTGTTTTTTTGTTCCTCTCTCTCTTTGTTTACATGTGTGCGTGCGAACGGGACAGGAGGTCCTCAAACTGGAGCTCCTGCAGCTCAAGTTATTTGCCGCAGCTCCTGCAGTAAATAATGAAACTCCCCGAATTGGGAACATCTCATGAGGATGTTGTGAACCCAGAGACGGCGCCGCTGGCGACGTTTGTCAGCTTTCCACAACAAATAGAGCACAGCAACTCGCTCCGTGTGTGAGAGTCATCAAACAGAGAAGACGAAGACAACACACTGGAAATTGTTTTTTTTTTTTTTTTTCCCTCATTTATTCCATTATTGGTTCATTCTACTGGTGCGTATAGTTGATAAAACTTGGATAAAGTTACTTGCACCAGTGCTAGTGCAGTATAAAATTATGTGCACCACTCGAATAATACATGCACAAACTAGCACATGCACGTACTAATTCCACCCCTGAGAGGAGAAGTAAGGCAGGTCCAGACATCATCGCATCACACAGCGGCCGCATGCCCCCCTGTTGCACATGCGCTCACCCTCTCTTATTCACTAGGAAATCAGCTGTTTAGTGGACAGGGGGATGCTCTGTCCAGACTGGCTCACGCACACACACACACAGCTGAGCAATAGTTTGATCCATCCTCAGGCACGCGTAGCGGTGCACTCAGCCGATATGAGCACACACACACACACACTTGCAGCTGAGCGGTCATTTGATCCAGCCTCATGGACGTGCAGCAGTGAGATCATCCGTTATGAGCACACACACACTTGCAGCTGAGTGATCATTTGATCCAGCATCACGCATGCACAGCGGTGCGGTCAGCCATTTTGAGCACACAGACAGGCAGCTGAGCAATCATTTGATCCAGCCTCATGTACATGCAATGTATCGTTTGGCCATTATGAGCACACACACGCAGCTGAGTGATCATTTGATCCAGCCTCACAGACGTGCAACTGTGCAATCAGCTGTTATGGGCGGCCAGTCATTCAGCTGACACGACAGCTCATGCCATGGCTCTGTGACGCACTGACCCACAGTGCAGTGCATTTGACTGGCGTGTAACAGCCATGTCAAACATATTCTTACAGATACATTATCTAATCCTTAAGTGAGGATGTCAATGTATCTTCAATATCATGCTTATTACTCTCCCTTCCAAGATGGCGCCACGTGAAGGCGCCCTGGTATTCTGGTGCTCCCTGTTTTGTCTGTTTTTGTGCGTGAATCACGTGTCATCGTGTCCCTACACCCGCGAGGAGCTTCTAAACATCAAATCATCAATACCCACCCTTACAAAAAAAATCTATAGGAAATCTATAGGAAATTCTATAGGCATGGCCTATAGGTTGCTATAGGCTAGTCTACAGAATTTCCATAGACAAGCCTATTGAGCAACCTATAGGCTTCTACAGAAAAACCTATAAGTGCCTATAGGCAATTGGGACGTTTCACCTATAGGATCCCATAGGCGGTCCTATAGGGCCAGCTATAAGAACCTATAGGCCAACCCATAGGATCTCTATAGGAACCTATAGGCCAACCCATAGCATTTCTATTGGATCCCGTAGGGCCCCCATAAGAACCCATAGGCCAACCTATAGGAATTCTATAAGAACCTATACAACAACCCATAGAATTTCTATCAAAACCTATAGAACAACCTATAGGGCTCCTATAAGAACCTATACAATAACCTATAGGATTTTTATCTAAACCTATAGATCAACCTATAGGAGCTTATACGATAGCCTATAGGATTTCTGTGTAACCTATAGATTAACCTATAGGCTCTCTATAAGAACCTACAAGTCATTATGCCATAAAATATACAAAGGATAATAGGAACAATTAAACATTTAAATATAACATTTATTTCACAAATAAACAATACACAAACAGTGACAATTTAACTTTGTATTGGATGAAATATTGAACATTAGGGGAAGGCTTTAATCAGTGGTATCACACTTCTTCAGTAAGCGTTTGCTTTCCGTGTTCAACAGGTGAGTGATGGCCGTTTTGACTGGTTTAGCATCAGGAGACCGGGTCTGTTCTTTGATATAATCTGCATATGAAAAATAAATAAATAAATAAATTAAATCTGTGAATTGTGGATGCAGCATACAGATAAAACAAAACCAACCAGCATAGGGTTTAACAGCAATTAAAACGGTTATTTAAAAATAATTCTCCAAGAAATATTACTTAAAAATGATACCATCAGTTCCCAAAGCAGGGGAAAAACATTACCGTATTTCCTCTATTAGAAGCGCATGGGCTTATGTAAATAATGTTGTTTTTTTTTTTTTAATGGTCAAAATGTTTCTGTTTCGAAAGAATTTAATTTTTGGTCTAGATGCGCCTCTATTGGACGTGTGCTTCTCATAGAGGAAATATGTTATATGTAAGGCATTGCATTAATATTGTTATTGTTCTGCCAGTTAACTTACCAATTACGAACTCTACACCAGGCAGCTTCTTTTTGGCACTCATATCTTTAAAAGCGTTGCTTTTCTTCCCAGTGAGGGAAGATGACTGTAGTAATTCTGGTGTGTGAATCATCCGCAGCAGGGTGTTTGTGTATTCTTTAACATTTGTTTTTTTTGGCATTTAGTAATCTCTTTTGCCAAACTGTTATGGCCACCCCTGGCCACAAAGTTACCTGAAATTAAAAGACACTAGGTTAGGCACAAAATAAAGCTTGAGATGATGTACAACAGTAAGAAAAGTTTCCTACAACAAACAGTATACAAAGCATTGTCTAGAATAAGAAAAACATATTTTTTTTCCACCATGGAGGCTTGATGTGCACAAATGGAAGAAAAAATATCATTGCCTGGGTTTAATTTTGAATATTCCATTATTATTGCACCTACCATGTCCTCGCCACTTGTCTTCGGAATGAGCTGGTGAACAAGCAGCAGAAGATGAAGTGGACGCATGTGCAGGAGAGGCATGCTGTGAAGAGCATGGTGCAGCTTTTAACTTTTTTACCACATCCAGTAAATCAGGCAAGTCTAAAAGAGAGATTTGTGAGGATTAAAAATTCAAGCTAAACTACAAAAATCGCCAAAAGTTCAAGACAACTGAAGATGGCCTGCTACTGCTTGTAGTAAGATTTATATATACAACTGTCATCATTTCTGTTCAAATGTGAAAATTTGTTTGTATACACAAATTATAGAAATAATTCATGGAAAATGTCTACACTTCAACAAGTAATATTTGTCATCCACTTAATACTGGGGCTTAGTAAATCACTTTCTAGACTGATTCACTGTGGCCCGGTTACATGTGACACACACGAGTCATGCTATCAAATAGCTGATAGACTGGAGAAGACATAATACATGCTCATCAGTTGGACGGGGTAGTCTTCTAACTAATAATTTTTTTGGGCCACCTTTCCTCTGTTGTGAGAAATAAATGCAAAGACACTGACATCCACGAAATTTACTTTTGATAGGAAAAAACTGACTTCACTTGCCACTTACTTTTACCCTTAATGCATCCAAAAACAAAACACAAATTTATAAGGGTAATGTCTTTATGTATAAAAATATGGCATACCTGCTGTAAATATATTTGTAGTTTTGCAGATATAGCTACTGATTCATTGTGCCCCAGTTTCCCCTATGACCAAAACTGTTAGATATATGATTTTTTTTTTAATCTCCACATGTGTGGTCTCTCAAGTTTCAGGCATACTATTGTTATTTGTACCTGGTTCTTTTTATGTAAAATTCTGCCCCTTACCAAAAACCAAACCATTGTATTCCTCATTTTGAGTTTATTCAAGGTCACGTTAGAAACCAGGCCTGGGACCCTCACAGACAGTGTCCATCTTGTGAAAGGCCCCTAAAATGAGTCATACAACACTTTTTATACCTTGTGGGTGTTAACATAGGTGTGGTTTAGTCTAACATTTCTAATGTTACTGGCTTTCACCAACAGGGGGAGCTCTCCCTGTGTCTGAAACTTGGACAGATAGAGTATAACTTAACATATTTCTCCGAACGTCCAAACAAATAACACAAATACTTAATAGCTAACATAAAAAAATAATTAGCACAGATATATATATATATATATATATATATATATATATATATATATATATATATACAAAAAACTTCCATTTTGTGTGATAGAATTTAAGATCTACAGTGAAGTTTTAGGCTACAAGATAGGCATAGTGGTTGAAGTCAGTTTGAAAAACAAGTTGTCTTTCATTTTAATTTCTCACCTAAAAAACAAACTGAACTTTGAACTAATTCAAAATTGAAATGGTGATCTATGAATGTTAACAGTTCACTTTGAACATGTGTGAACTGACCTTTTGAACTAGTTCATGAAAAGTGTGAACTTGCACAACACTGATCAAGACTACACATGGACATTTTATACTTACTTCTCAGATTCTCAAGGGCCAAATGCAGCCGCTTATTTCTTGCCAAAAGTTTAGCATTTGCTTTTGTGAGGTTGTTGACCTTCTCTTTCAGCTGTAAATAAATGCAGATTGTTCAATAATTATACAAAGTCAAAATGACTGACACTATTGCCACTGGGTGTTTTATATGAGTTAAAAAGGACAATGGGGTGCTCACCAATGCAATCTCCATGCCCTTGTCCATTACTTCATCATCTTCACTCTGTAACAGAATAATAATCATGATTAATTTAACCCTACTGAAATTAAACAAAGAGTTGCGATTACAAATAAAGCAAGCAAAGAACAATAAGAATTGTAGATGTAGCTTACCTCAGGACTCAAAATACATTCTTCTTCTTGTGAAGCTGCTGTGGTCTGTACATGTGGTAAAAAGAACAGTTTAATATGATGTGTATGTAAAGCATGCCAGTTAATGTAATTTATCTCTATATACTATTATACGATTCCTTGGAAATAATCATAATGTTACTTTATACATACCTTCTCTTTCATTTCCTTCTCTATAGCTCTTGCCAGTTCTTCTTCATCATTGTTCTTTGAAACCACTTTCTTTTTCTTATTAATCTACAGAGACAAAATTATATTGCAGCATTAACAAAGTGAAATCCACACGACAAGGACATACACAGACACTATCATAGTGCATTCATGAAGAAAACGATCCCTAAACTGCCATTAAGAGAGCAATGTTACTGGATGGCATACGCTGTCAAAATCACCATCAAATTCCAGAAGTAGTATTTCTTTTACAAAAACGGCACAAATGCTGTGAACTTATTTTCAGTTTCTCAATCGAGATAATGGTGAAATTTGCAGGACATGAAAGCATGTAAATTTAAATACCATGTTGATAAATTGCCTCAAATAGGCACAAGTATTGTTTGTTTTGTGTCAGATACAATGAGGGTGTCTATTTCAGGGAGGAAATTTACAGATCACTGATGATTCAAGAAGCAAATATAGAAAACGGTACCTGCAATAATGGACGATCATCTTCATCTTCTGAGGATGAATCAAACCTTGGGTTTTTCACTCGCACCCTTTTCTGGTTTGGTGTCTGCAAACATACATTTGTATTCTTTGCATACTTATTTGCTGCTTGGCGCAAGCTTGGAAGATCATCTGAAATAGAAGGTACATGAATGTTAATTCTGTAAGGTATTAGGATGTGATATTTAATTATTTTCACCAGATGTATTATTTTGCATGTTTAAAATCTAAATATATACCTCTCAAGGGTATTTCACACTGGACACTTCATAAGCTTCAGGTAACGCCTACCAACGCTTTAACGCTTCGGAAGCGGCAAGGGGGTGGAGATTGCTACATCACACTTTGGCTGTTTCCACAACCTGAAAAAAGTTCAGCGATCACCATGTTTCTTCAGAAAACTGCTCTATAACTGAGCAGTCCTGTGACACGTTTCTGTTTTGTACAGATCAGTGGTTTCTGCGCCGATGTCTTATGTAGAGATCAGCAGTTTCTAACACTAGTCTTCCGTGTTTTGGCTATGTCACAGCTCAGTGTCAAAAAGTTGGACTGGGTTGAACTTTGACCGCGTCCGCATGTCGACAAGCGGCAATGTGCACTCCCGTCAGAAGCGTCGCTTTAGCTTTTGGCGTGACGCTTCTTACGTCTCTAAAAAGCAACGCGTCTCATTGACAATAATGCTTTTTAGACCGATTCGTGATGCCTCTGACGTGTCCAGTGTGAAAGGCCCATTACTTCTGTGAAAATTTCAACCTAAGTGTAACATACTGAGTTGAAAATGTCAAAAAATTATTCATTTTTTCAGACCAATTTGCATACTATTTGCATAAGCAATCTTTCAGGTGTGTAAATATATCTAATAGTTTACCATAATCAAAACATACACATAGCCATTTAAACATCTAAGATACACTGATTCTATATAATATGGGCATTTAAACTTGCAATAATAGTAATAAGGTCAATGACCTTGTTGATATGCAAATTAGCAATTATCTCAGTTTGACCATTTCAATTGCTCAATGGATTTGGATGGATTTTGTAGCAAAAAGATCCCCGTGTAAATGGCTTCAAAATGGTGTCTCAGAATTTCTAAGTTCGGCTTAGATAACAGTATTTTCTAATTTATAGGATAAAAATCATGATTTTTATTAATTAAAAAATAAATGTTAGCAGTCTATTTTTTAATTTTGTAATTATTTAATTTAATAGAAGAGTATTTAAGCTTTATAAAAATATATGGTTGTTGGGGGTTACTGCAGCTTTGTCATTACTGTATTATTATTTATTTTCTGTTACCATTTATTCCTGGAGCATGTTATCCCTAAATAAGGCCAAAAAGAATATGATGCCCCCTAAATAATACATAAGCTTGTAAGGAAACTAGAACCACCCATTGTGGTCATATATTGTGAAAATACTTAACTCACCGCCAGTTTTCAAAATGTATGCGCAGCAGTTTTTTGCCTGGTAACTCTTCAAGTGGATCTCTTCTTTCCCAAGTTTCTTCATCAAATTCTTGTTTAAAGGCCATTTAACAATAACCTGAGGAAAAAGAAACACAATGTGACAAAATATTACATATATAATTTGGGGCATTTTAAATTAATTTATTGCTGAGGTCTGTGTAGTCACACATTGTACCTTAGGGGTAACATAATGCGATTATATTTTGTAATGGAACTCATAGGAAAGTAGAAATGAACACTATGGAATTTAATTATGCTGTAGATAAAAAGTGCCTGGTTATTACAAAACATGAATTTCATCTTTTGTGCTGTTAGCAAACAACCAATCAACAGGACAAATGAACTTGTACATGACACAATGGAGGGAGGGTGTCCTTGCATAAATAGGGCAAGCATTGCAAACAAATTGAGCATGTTTCATTCAATGGTAAAATGAGTTTCCTAGTCCAGAACTAGTGTTGAAGCAGGTCTTAGATTCACCTTCAAAATGCTGGTCGAAATAAGCGAGATTGGAGTTCCGAGTGCGCATGTGCGAGTTGAACATCTGGTAGGCAGCTCGGTATAAAAAAACGCTGTTCATCAATCGTGAAGCATTGTTGAATCGATTTAAAACTGAAATCGAATATTAACACAAAAAGTATTTACGAGATGAAATGGGCAGAGCACAGCAGGACCGGACTTGGGAGTCCATTGTTTCCTTTTGTTGATACTCCCATCGGTGTTTACAGCCCCCCTGACGATTGCAGCGAGCCATTTCTCACTCCTGTATTTCTCAGATGGTATAATATAGAACTGCCGTTCAGGATAACTCCTGGTTGGCTGGTACAACCCGGAGCCCAAGCGCGCACTCGGAACTCCATTCTCTTATTGTGTGATGTCCGAGGCGATCACACGTAACACACAATCCATACCTCTGTTTTACTTCCAATCGTAGACTCTGCAATCTCTTCGTGGCCAACAATCCACTTGAATTCGCCTACTTCAACGGCATCTTCCTCAAAAAACTCAAAAAGGGCGTATTTCACCATTATACAAGCGTAAATGTGAAATAAAGGAAACAGACAAAAGTGACGCGGTCTTTCTCCAAGATCGGCCTCGTTTTGAAATGGCGCGATCCTATGAGCGCGTGGCATCATGGGATATAACGACCTATGACCTGGAGATAGATTCATGACTTATACGTGTTTATTTGTTCACATTGATCTAAGTTTAGATGTTTTTATGAAGAAAACTGAAAGGTTAATTCTATTTTAAATTTTTGTTTCATTTATTAAAAAAAAAATGTATGCATTTTGAATCATTGCGGGCGCTGCTCTGTTGTACGCATGCGCACCTAACCTGATGGCCCCTCCTGACCAACAGAGAGAAGAAGAAGCAGAAGAAGAAAAACACCAACAACCCGACGGCCATATTTCGGTTGACATGCTTCGACAACGTTACAGACAATATGGGATTAATCCTGATATCTCTCTTCCGAGACAAACAAAATGTAATCGACGAAAGAGAAGAAGAATTGTAGGTGGTGAAACCATTGATCTCAACTCTTCACAGTCGGTTGCTCCCGTAAGTACAAAAGAGACCCGTTGTCTTATGTTTAGACTGGGGGGGGTCACTAACAATCGGGCGGGGGGATTTGAAAAAAAAAAAAAAACGCATGCGAAAATATTAAGATTTCTTTCATGAAGAAAAACACATGTAACATAATGCCACACCATTCTAATCATTGTCCACTTGATTGACAATGAATTTGGCATGTATATGGTTAATTTGTAGATTCTTGAATGTTGGCTATATTATGATCTACAGCATGTATAGAATAACCAGTTGAAATTGAAACTAAATTAGTATGGCTGCTTTCACTATTTGAATTGTTTCCATTTGAACAATATTTCTGTTTGCTTGAAGATAATTTGTATACTGACTTTTTCCTTTTATTAATTTTATGAAAAATTGTAAATTTTGATAAACATCAAGATTAAAAATATGAAATGCCACTTCTCTGCATACTTGAAATTCATGTTGCTAAAGGTGCATGTATCCTATATTTTTTTCCTAGGAGCATTCAAAGACTGACGAAGGGATTGATTGTAACCACTGTGGCACTGATGTTGAACAACCTGAAACTGACTTACCAATGAATGATCGAATGGACATCAGAAATAGAGCTGTGTTTCAACATAGTAGTTCTCAAGAAGGTGGGGTGGTTTTAGAACAGGATGATCTAGTGGACAATGGAAGCAAGGATGATGTTCTCAATGAAGTAGACCAAGCAGATTCAGCAGACGTGGTATGGTGATGTTGGATGTGATCATAATGTTGAAGATAACACTTGGCATATTGATGACAACAAGGAAGGCGAGGATGATTTGGGGCAAGACATGGGTGGAGACTCAGTACAAAATGAAGAAATGGATCAGGGGGATGATGAGGACTGGCATGACAATGGAGTTGACTCTGGAGGAGATGATGAAGATGATGATTTTCAGCATGGTGATGGGGAGGAAGGAAATGAACCAGATGATAATTACCAGGTAAATAAGCATCATGACTGATACCAATTTATGTACCATATTTCCTCTATTATAGAAATAAATAGAAGCACACCTAAACCAAACATTGCATTTATTGCATATAGAAATGTTAACATATGACTTATTTTGAACATAAAATTGCTTCTGTCATTTAAGCACATGCCATTCTAATAGAACAAATATGGTGTTTGGTTTTTCTATGCACTGTAACCGTATGAATTAGGGCATTGTCTATGACCTTAACCTTAACAAAAGAAAAACAAAATACTTTCTTACTTCAAACACACATGTACCATATTTCCTCTATTAGAAGTGCATCTTGGGCCAAAAATTTCATTCTTTTTGTATACAGGAATTTTAAATTATTTATACTTATTTTATTTTAACCATATACAAGATAAATGGCATAGGTAACCTAATTATTATGCAGTTCAAACAATATACTTTAGGTGTTTTAAATAAATACTGTCATTATTGATTTAGAGTAATTATATTTTATTAATACTAAATACATAAAGCTGAGGATTATGAATTTCAAATAAATAGGAATTATTACAGTAATGAATATGAATCATGTAAGGTCTATTTGGTAGGTTTGTATTAAAACTATCTAAAAAAAAAGTAAATGGGAATTAGTCATGTAATAAAATTACATAAATCTTCAAAGTCAGGGTTAAATATTTCTGTGAGTGTAATAGTGTTGCAATTAATGTTCGTATAATAAAAAATTAAGGCTCAACCAACTATAAACAGTCCATGTCTGATGAGTGCAGCCACGTTTATCTAAGGCTCTTTCTGATATCAGCCCCGTGACTAATGTTCCACCTTTCTGATGCTCACTGTTTTGTTTTGTTTTTTTTTTTGTTTTTTTGCCTTTTTTAGGGATTCAGCCTTGAAGATGGAAATCTTCCAATTTATCCAGATGCACCCATCACCAAGTCACAGAGTCTACTGCTGATAGTGTCCTATGTCTTGCGGCATGGTCTTTCTGATAGTGCTTTGGATGATCTTCTTTCTTTGATGAATATACACTGTCCAAACAGTGTTCCTACATCAAAGTATTTGCTGTACAAGAGTGTTGAAGATTCAATGTACGAGGTATGTTTATTTTTTATTAAATCATCATCTGTACTGACCAATGTGTTTCATATAAAGGGAGTTATGCTGCATTTACACATAGGCAGAATGCATTACGAACGTCATATTTGCTTCATTCTTGGCACATTCCTGACATTCTTAACATGATCAGCGGCCAAGAATGTATACTTCGTGGCATTCATTTCTTGTCATTGTTATGTGTAAATGCAGCATTAGTCTGTGCTGTTATCATTTGCCATGGTATGCTAGTAAATCATGTTCTTGTTGGTGTATGGTGTTTTTTGTTGCTATACAGATTGCTTATCATTGATAATCAATATGCTCAAGCTTCTGTTGTGCATTAAAAAAACGACCATGCTCTCGTAGGTTTCAATGTTCTTATATTCATACCATTCTTCTATTTCAATTTCAGGTTCACTATTATTGCATGGAGTGCACTGCATATCTTGGCCCCGAGAAATTGACAAGGAATTGTACAAACTGCGGCAATGAATTCAGTGCAGACATCTCAACTGCAGAGGGTAGTTTTTTTCTCAGGATGCCCGTCAAAACACAGCTGCAAAGAATGATGAAAGTAGCAGAAGTGGCAGCTGCCCTTGAAAATCGAAATATTGATGAAATCTTGAAACTAACATAAATGACATTGTTCATGGTAAACTTTATAAAAACCTTCTTCATGATGGCATAATAGGTCCCAGTGACTTGTCATTATTGTTCAATACTGATGGAGTTTCTATTTTTAAATCCTCCAATTTTTCTGTTTGGCCTTTGTTTGCCACAGTAAATGAAATTCCACCACATATGCGCAGGAAACATATGATTATGGCAGGCTTGTGATTTGGAGAATGTAAACCCAAAATTAATACTTTCTTAAAACCATTTGTGGATGAACTTAGAGATTTGGGTGCAGATGGTTTGCACTCACCTCTTGGCCAAACCAGGATTTTTGCTCTTTGCCTGTCAGCGGATGCACCTGCCAGGTCTTTAGTGAGGAATGCCAAACAGTTCAATGGGAAGTATGGATGCGACTGGTGTAAGCAGGAAGGCACACCAATAGGAGATTGTCAATAGAGTCACAGAGAACAGGGATGTGTCAGCAAGGTGTGAACGGGCCTTCAGTTGTCATGCAGTTACCACATTATGACTCTGTGAAAGGCATTTGTTCTGAATCACAACACACAGCTTTCTTAGGAGTTACTAGACATTTTGTGGGGACTTGGCTGGATTCAGCAAACAGAGCAGAGGCATATTACATTGGGGACCAAGTAAAGAAATTAGATGAGAGACTGCAGGATATAGCACCTCCAAGTGAAATAACCAGATGCCCCAGGTCTCTCAAAACGCGGAAGTATTGGAAGGCATCTGAATGGCGAGCTCTCCTGTTCTATTCTTTGGTGGTATTTCAGGGAATTTTACCTGCTGTGTATATGAAACACTGGTTCCTATTTGTATTTGGTATTTATTACCTCATGAGTGAGAGTGTTTCTGAAAGAAAGGTTCGTGAGAGCAATGCTTGCCTCAGGATGTTTGTTCTGATGACTGAGCGTTTATATGGAATAAGACATTGCACTTTCAATGTCCACTCATTGATTCATTTTGCCCAGTCAGTTATCAACATTGGCCCTTTATGGGCAACTTCCACCTTTGTTTTTGAGGGATACAACAGGACTTTGATTAGGTGTTTCCACAGTACCCAGAAAGTTGGTTTTCAGATTTGTGAGACATTCTCTCTCATGAAGGTGATGACAGAGTTAGCAGTTAGTTGCATGGAGGAGAACACTGATGTGTCTGTCCTGTATACCTCATTGGCCAGCAGACACACTAAATCAAAATGTACAAACGTACTTTCAAATAATTTGCATGCTCTTGGCAAAGGAGAGCAAGTTATTCTGCCTCCATCAAAGTTACTGGCTGCAAGCAGACTGACAGGGAACCAAGTGCACACTTCCGCCATTGTATATGAGATTTATTTTTCACCACCAGCTGTATGCCAGCAGTGACTATTTTCAATCTGCTCGGCATTGCAACTGCTATGCTGCATTTACTCATGGTGTGTATAAATATGGAAGAATTGAAACTTTTCTCTGTGTTAAATTGGGACCAGACTGCATGAATGATAATGGTTTTTGTTTGTGTGATAAAGCAAATATCATACTAGTAAAGCCATTCAGCATTACACGAAGACCATTATTTGTTGATGCAAGGCTAGGCTGTTCATCTGACTTTCTTGTAAATATTGACCAACATGCTGATAACCCAAATATTTGTATTTATCCAGGAGACATCCTGCAAAAATGTATTTTTATGAAAACTGATGTTTCATCTTACCTGTGCCCACTGCCTTCTCGGTTTTACTGGGATTAAGTTGTGAATTGATGGTTACACATGAATGTTTTACATGTTAGCAGAACTTGGCCCTCTATAGAATGCTATAGGGCAGCCTATAGAATTCTCTCAAAGTCACCGTCAAGTCACTCTAAAGTCATGAATCGGCCACCAATTGTTTGCAAGCTCACTTGAGATTTGACTTGAGACTTGCCGATTCATGACTTGAGAATGATTTGACAGTAACTTAGTCCCACCTCTGGCATAGGATATAGACGGTCCTACAGGATTGTATACACTGGCGTATGGGTTGAACTGATATAACATATGCATGTGTAGTTTCAGTTACAGATGTTATAGTAACCATTTGAAGCAAACTGTCTGCATTAATGCTGACCTGTTTGGATGTTTACATCTATACTTGTGTTTGATGATGCTGCAGTTTCCAAGTTCCATGGTTCGACAAAGAAAATGATATATGTGATTATGTATATACATGTAATAATTTTTAACTTGTAATAAAAGATATTGTTGAATTTGTAATGTTGTGTAACTTTTTTATACTTTGCCTTTATCTGCTTGTGTATAAGCGTGATGTGTATATACACACTTCTCAAATATAGTTACAAGTGAACAAAAATTAATATCTCCTTGCTAGTAGAGTGGCAATGTTATCTTGCATAAAAATATGCAGACAAAATAAAACAATCTGTTTTTTCATCCAAATTCCACATTTTTTTCTATCAGATAATTTATCGGCTACATTTGAGCCAGAATTGATTAATATGGTGTTTCTATATACTGGCATGTCTATAGAAACCTATAGGTTTCTATACGCAATGGCGCCTATAGGTCCTTATGTCTGTAGAATGCTATCGGTCTCTATAGGCCAAGACCCCTGTAGGTCGCGTGTCTATAGGTGTTCTATAGAAAGCTATATGACCTCTATAGAATCCTATAGAAACCTATTGAACTTTTTCGTAAGGGCACGGACATTACACCAGTTTTTTAGTGCCTGCAGCTGAACTGGTTCACTTTTTGGCCAAAAAAGTGAGACGACGGTGGCGAGGAAAACGAGCTGGAGCTCTCGTGCGCCTCAGACGAAGGGGCACGCGCACGCCCCTACCTGGGATATTTCTCTCCAGCATCCGCTCACTCCACAACAAGATGGATGAGCTGAAACTGCTGATGAAGAAGAATAGAGATTTCTCCTCATCTTGTGTACTGTGCTTCACGGAGACGTGGTTAAATGCACAGACACCGGACTGCGCGCTCCAACTAGAGGGATTCCGACTCCTCCGCGCAGACAGAGACCGAGCACTCTGGTGGAAAAACAAGAGGTGGAGGACACTGCTTCTATATCAACAACGCCTGGTGCTCCGATGTGACTGTGATCTCCCAACACTGCTGTCCCTCTCTGGAATATCTCCTCATAAACTGCAGACCGTTCTACTCTCCACGTGAGTTTAACTCTTTCATACTTTGCTCTGTGTATATTCCACCGAGCGCAGACGTGCACGAGGCTGAGCGCGCGCTCGCGGATCAGATTATGAGTGTGGAGAGAGACTTTCCGGACTCTCTTGTTATAATTCTCTGTGATTTTAACAAATGGAATCTCAGTCAGGAATTACCAAAATACAAACAGTTTGTCAAAGTCTTCACATAAAACCAGCTCCTTCAGCTTGTATAGCTCCAGAAATTCATTTATAGGCTTTATTTTACAGTTGAAAGTCTTCATGTTTCCAAAGTTTGCTCAAATACAGTGCAAGAGTGAAGAGTCTCTCATTCCCTGAGAGAGAGAGAGAGAGAGATGACCACATAGTTTACAAGTTATACAGAGAATGTTGCACATATGAGTCTGGCTACAGTTTTTGATTTAGGTTTTATGGTTAACTGGTTATGCTAATTGCTCATTTGCAGCAATAAAAATACCTCTTTTTTTCACCAAATTTATATGTTTCAATGTTGTTTTATGGCAACTCAGCCCTTTGATAAAGCAATGCCATTTGAAATAATTATTTTTATTCTTTATCATTTTATATTTCAACAGCCAAGGGACATTTGACAATTTGTTGATTTTCAAGTATTTTAAGTTTTCAAATAATGTTCTGTTGTTAAATAAAGTGATGGAAGGAGAGAAAAATTGTTTCCCTGGCACATTTTTTAAAAAAAAATCCCCGCTAATCCGATTAATCGATTAATCGTGTCGAAACCCCATCAGATTAGTTGATGATCCAAATAATCATTTGTTGCAGCCCTACTTGACTGCGCATCTGTCATTAGCCACGGTTCACCAATTATCACATTGTTTCTGCTTCAAACTGCACTCCAGTCATCATCGAACTCAGCGACAGATATCTGAAGCTTTTGTCCAACAGTCATTTCCACATAAATTCAGCATCATCATAAAAAAAAAACGGAGGAGGCGATCAGAGTGCGACAGCTACACGAGCTGCTAGCTGTTGTGTTCACTGCGCATCCGTCATTTCAAAGCGTCACAGATTATTACCTTGTTTCTGCTTAAAATGGCCTTGTTTCTGCTTAAAGCTGACTTTGGTCTGATAGTAAATAATCCCATTAATCCATTTGATTGCTTTGGGTGAAGAGACTGTTTCAGAGCTGCTGACCTCCGAAATGACGTATGCGCAGTGAGGGCAGGGCGCACCAATTTTTAAGGCGGACCATTCGGTCTATGACAGCAGTTAATAACAGTCTAAACCCAAAAGTTTATTCAACATCTACAAACAGACTGTGAAAAAGCTTTCACTTTTGAATGTCTTTTGAACAGTAAGTGTGGATTTGTTTTTAATGTCTTTTCAGTGTAAAAATGCTCACTGGGAGCTGGGCAAGTAAGCCTGAGCTGACTGCTCAAAAACATGCTGGTTGTCAATATTAGATAGAAATGCACTTCCACACAAACATAAAATTTTGTATTACGTTACTACAATATGTTAATAGACTAACGTTACCTGATTTTTTTTTTTTTTTTTTTTTTCTGCGTCTGACTGACCGATTTTATAATGGCAATAAAAGTCCATGTAAATAAAATTCATAAACCACACATTGCTGAGAATAGCAGAACAATGAATTGAATGGTTGCATGAGATGAACACACACAGTATGTGGAATCAATGTATCTTCTACTCCATACATAATACCTGTGACCCCGTGACACATTGACAGTCAGACTTTGATTTGTATTCAGAATCAAGAAACCACAACTTTAAAAGCACACTTCATATTTGCATTTTTAAAAGGTGTAACTTTTTAATCACACTCACAGACAGAACGCACGCTACATATCTTTGTATGAATTGACATATACAAGAAATTACAAAATTTTCATTCACGTACAACTATAGACAAAGCAGATATTGAGCAGAATAGCT
Source organism: Thalassophryne amazonica (assembly GCF_902500255.1). Classification (NCBI taxonomy): domain Eukaryota; kingdom Metazoa; phylum Chordata; class Actinopteri; order Batrachoidiformes; family Batrachoididae; genus Thalassophryne; species Thalassophryne amazonica. The sequence continues at coordinate 14,618,583 of NC_047120.1, forward strand.
TGTGGAGAGCAGCCATCTTGAATTTCAAGATGGCAGCCACAGATTTCAAGCATTTTATGTCACCATTGGATTCCTAGACCCTTATATTCAACAAAACTGATCCACAATGGTAGCCATTATGAAATCTAAGATGGCCGCCATACCAGATGCAATTGCCAATGGCCCCTGGACTAAAAATCTTTCTATTGTGTTGCTCTAACCATGTGCCAAGTTCCCTGTTTTTAAGGGAATGTGCACAATCAACCTCTTTTTTGGAGTTAAGCTGCCCCACTAATACTTTAAATTGTCCGTAGGTGTGCGTGTGGGTGTGAATGTGTGTGTTTGTCTATATGTGGCCTGGCATCCTGTCAAGGGTGTACCCCGCCTCACGCTCTGACTGCTGGGATAGGCTCCAGGCCCCCGCGACCCTAAATTGGAGTAAGCGGTTGACGGTGAGTGAGTGTAAATTTGACTAAAATCTCTTAACTTTTTATTTGTTTGTAGTGCAACCAAACCCACATCATATCAATGAACTCCCTCTGGTAGTACTTGGGGTGGGGGCTAGTAAGGTTTTAGTCAGCAGGGCTCGAAATAGTATGTGCATGTGCTAGTTTGTACATGTATTATTCGAGCGGTGCACGTAATTTTATACTGCACTAGCACTGGTGCAAGTAACGTTATCCAAGTTTCATCAACTATAAGCACCAGTAGAATGAACCAGTAAAGGAATAAATAAGGAAAAAAAAAACAATTTCCAGTGTGTTGGCTTCGTCTTCCCTGCGTTTTATGACTGGCACATGGAGCGAGTTGCTGTGACAATCTGTTCGCGCACGCACGTGAAAAAAAATCAGTCTGTGAGCAGGACGTTTTTGGATTTTATTTAAACACTTTTGTGAGAGAAGATGAGCGAGGAGCAGCAGCTGCAATCAGCTTTTTTTTTTTTTTTTTTTTGAGCGTGTAGTTTTACTGCATTGTGTACACGGTATAAAAACAATCCTGCTTGATTTATAATGCGGGAACAATGGAACACAGCAGGAATCAAAAATTGGCGTCGGGTAATGTCTTGTGAGTGTGTTGCTCTGACTTTCGCTGAAACCACTTATTTTCTGCATCGAACACAGGACGCAAACAAAAATTGTTTAATTTTTGTTTGCGTCCGATTTGCTTCGTCCTTTGCGTCCCTTGTGCTGTTGTGGCGTCGAGCTGCTTGTCTCCGCACTGAATTGCTTCCACGAGGCGTCGTCATGATGACCAGGCTGTGAAAACTCTGCGGATTTCATCATGGGGAGCGGTGCGGGAGTGTCAGTGTTGTACTCTTTAATTGTGATCGTTACTGAGTTTTTAAAATGTTTATCGCAGAGCATTCTCTTTTTTTACGACATCTTGCAAGTTTTATAAGTCCGTGGACACTGATATGTGTGTTACGCGGAGTTTCGGGGAAAATAAATGCCACTCAAAACCTGGCTGTTACGACAGTTGTCGTAAAGCGGGACTGGTTGGTTGCTGCGGTGACGCTGTGTTGCTCCTGTGCAAAGTTAGCTGAACGTAGCATGTGGACATCGCAAACTTTTAGAACTTTCAAGTTTTTAAAAGAAGAATTTTGAATTTTGGCCTCTACTGGTGGTTGGCTCTCACTGCGGTATTGTATCACTTCCTGTTCCGGAGCACAGCGGTGTTTTTCTGTATCTGTTAGCTGTTTAATCTCCGCAGTTAGATTGATCTAGTTATCTAGATTACGATTTGTTTCCCAGTGTAATCTTTACGTGCCTTAACTAAAGCACTCCTTCTGCTGAATCACCTCTAAATTATCTACACATTATTCACTTTGCGTGTTTTTAGGAATCCGCTAGCTTAGCGCAGCTACTAGCTCTTAGCCGATTTAGCATGGCGACTTCTCCTGTCTCTCCCGCACTTTTCTGCTCTGGGTGTGAAATGTTTAGTTATTCCTCGGCCTCCTTTAGCAGTAACGGTACTTGTAATAAGTGTAGCTTATTCGTAGCTTTGGAGGCCAGGCTGGGCGAATTGGAGACTCGGCTCCGCACCGTGGAAAATTCTACAGCTAGCCAGGCCCCTATAGTCGGTGCGGACCAAGGTAGCTTAGCCGCCGTTAGTTTCCCTCTGGCAGATCCCGAGCAGCCGGGAAAGCAGGCCGACTGGGTGACTGTGAGGAGGAAGCGTAGCCCTAAACAGAAGGCCCGTGTACACCGCCAACCCGTTCACATTTCTAACCGTTTTTCCCCACTCGGCGACACACCCGCCGAGGATCAAACTCTGGTTATTGGCGACTCTGTTTTGAGAAATGTGAAGTTAGCGACACCAGCAACCATAGTCAATTGTCTTCCGGGGGCCAGAGCAGGCGACATTGAAGGAAATTTGAAATTGCTGGCTAAGGCTAAGCGTAAATTTGGTAAGATTGTAATTCACGTCGGCAGTAATGACACCCGGTTACGCCAATCGGAGGTCACTAAAATTAACATTAAATCGGTGTGTAACTTTGCAAAAACAATGTCGGACTCTGTAGTTTTCTCTGGGCCCCTCCCCAATCAGACCGGGAGTGACATGTTTAGCCGCATGTTCTCCTTGAATTGCTGGCTGTCTGAGTGGTGTCCAAAAAATGAGGTGGGCTTCATAGATAATTGGCAAAGCTTCTGGGGAAAACCTGGTCTTGTTAGGAGAGATGGCACCCATCCCACTTTGGATGGAGCAGCTCTCATTTCTAGAAATCTGGCCAATTTTCTTAAATCCTCCAAACCGTGACTATCCAGGGTTGGGACCAGGAAGCAGAGTTGTAGTCTTACACTCCTCTCTGCAGCTTCTCTCCCCCTGCCATCCCCTCACTACCCCATCCCCGTAGAGACGGTGCCTGCTCCCAGACTACCAATAACCAGCAAAAATCTATTTAAGCATAAAAATTCAAAAAGAAAAAATAATATAGCACCTTCAACTGCACCACAGACTAAAACAGTTAAATGTGGTCTATTAAACATTAGGTCTCTCTCTTCTAAGTCCCTGTTGGTAAATGATATAATAATTGATCAACATATTGATTTATTCTGCCTTACAGAAACCTGGTTACAGCAGGATGAATATGTTAGTTTAAATGAGTCAACACCCCCGAGTCACACTAACTGTCAGAACGCTCGTAGCACGGGCCGGGGCGGAGGATTAGCAGTAATCTTCCATTCCAGCTTATTAATTAATCAAAAACCCAGACAGAGCTTTAATTCATTTGAAAGCTTGACTCTTAGTCTTGTCCATCCAAATTGGAAGTCCCAAAAAACAGTTTTATTTGTTATTTGTTATATTCACTACACTAGAAGTCTTTCAGAAAGCGCTGTAACTAGGTTTCAGGATATGATTCCTTCTTTATGTTCTCTAATGCCATATACCAACACAGTGCAGAGTAGCTACCTAAACTCTGTGAGATAGAGTATCTCGTCAATAGTTTTACATCCTCATTGAAGACAACTTTGGATGCTGTAGCTCCTCTGAAAAAGAGAGCTTTAAATCAAAAGTGCCTGACTCCGTGGTATAACTCACAAACTCGTAGCTTAAAGCAGATAACCCGTAAGTTGGAGAGGAAATGGCGTCTCACTAATTTAGAAGATCTTCACTTAGCCTGGAAAAAGAGTCTGTTGCTCTATAAAAAAAAGCCCTCCGTAAAGCTAGGACATCTTTCTACTCATCACTAATTGAAGAAAATAAGAACAACCCCAGGTTTCTTTTCAGCACTGTAGCCAGGCTGACAAAGAGTCAGAGCTCTATTGAGCTGAGTATTCCATTAACTTTAACTAGTAATGACTTCATGACTTTCTTTGCTAACAAAATTTTAACTATTAGAGAAAAAATTACTCATAACCATCCCAAAGACGTATCGTTATCTTTGGCTGCTTTCAGTGATGCCGGTATTTGGTTAGACTCATTCTCTCTGATTGTTCTGTCTGAGTTATTTTCATTAGTTACTTCATCCAAACCATCAACATGTTTATTAGACCCCATTCCTACCAGGCTGCTCAAGGAAGCCCTACCATTATTTAATGCTTCGATCTTAAATATGATCAATCTATCTTTGTTAGTTGACTATGTACCACAGGCTTTTAAGGTGGCAGTAATTAAACCATTACTTAAAAAGCCATCACTTGACCCAGCTATCTTAGCTAATTATAGGCCAATCTCCAACCTTCCTTTTCTCTCAAAAATTCTTGAAAGGGTAGTTGTAAAACAGCTAACTGATCATCTGCAGAGGAATGGTCTATTTGAAGAGTTTCAGTCAGGTTTTAGAATTCATCATAGTACAGAAACAGCATTAGTGAAGGTTACAAATGATCTTATGGCCTCGGACAGTGGACTCATCTCTGTGCTTGTTCTGTTAGACCTCAGTGCTGCTTTTGATACTGTTGACCATAAAATTTTATTACAGAGATTAGAGCATGCCATAGGTATTAAAGGCACTGCGCTGCGGTGGTTTGAATCATATTTGTCTAATAGATTACAATTTGTTCATGTACATGGGGAATCTTCTTCACAGACTAGGGTTAATTATGGAGTTCCACAAGGTTCTGTGCTAGGACCAATTTTATTCACTTTATACATGCTTCCCTTAGGTAGTATTATTAGACGGTATTGCTTAAATTTTCATTGTTACGCAGATGATACCCAGCTTTATCTATCCATGAAGCCAGAGGACACACACCAATTAGCTAAACTGCAGGATTGTCTTACAGACATAAAGACATGGATGACCTCTAATTTCCTGCTTTTAAACTCAGATAAAACTGAAGTTATTGTACTTGGCCCCACAAATCTTAGAAACATGGTGTCTAACCAGATCCTTACTCTGGATGGCATTGCCCTGGCCTCTAGTAATACTGTGAGAAATCTTGGAGTCATTTTTGATCAGGATATGTCATTCAAAGCGCATATTAAACAAATATGTAGGACTGCTTTTTTGCATTTACGCAATATCTCTAAAATCAGAAAGGTCTTGTCTCAGAGTGATGCTGAAAAACTAATTCATGCATTTATTTCCTCTAGGCTGGACTATTGTAATTCATTATTATCAGGTTGTCCTAAAAGTTCCCTAAAAAGCCTTCAGTTAATTCAAAATGCTGCAGCTAGAGTACTGATGGGGACTAGAAGGAGAGAGCATATCTCACCCATATTGGCCTTTCTTCATTGGCTTCCTGTTAATTGTAGAATAGAATTTAAAATTCTTCTTCTTACTTATAAGGTTTTGAATAATCAGGTCCCATCATCTTAGGGACCTCGTAGTACCATATCACCCCAATAGAGCGCTTCGCTCTCAGACTGCAGGCTTACTTGTAGTTCCTAGGGTTTGTAAGAGTAGAATGGGAGGCAGAGCCTTCAGCTTTCAGGCTCCTCTCCTGTGGAACCAGCTCCCAATTCAGATCAGGGAGACAGACACCCTCTCTACTTTTAAGATTAGGCTTAAAACTTTCCTTTTTGCTAAAGCTTATAGTTAGGGCTGGATCGGGTGACCCTGAACCATCCCTTAGTTATGCTGCTATAGACGTAGACTGCTGGGGGGTTCCCATGATGCACTGTTTCTTTCTCTTTTTGCTCTGTATGCACCACTCTGCATTTAATCATTAGTGATCAATCTCTGCTCCCCTCCACAGCATGTCTTTTTCCTGGTTATCTCCCTCAGCCCCAACCAGTCCCAGCAGAAGACTGCCCCTCCCTGAGCCTGGTTCTGCTGGAGGTTTCTTCCTGTTAAAAGGGAGTTTTTCCTTCCCACTGTAGCCAAGTGCTTGCTCACAGGGGGTCGTTTTGACCGTTGGGGTTTTACATAATTATTGTATGGCCTTGCCTTACAATATAAAGCGCCTTGGGGCAACTGTTTGTTGTGATTTGGCGCTATATAAAAAACAAATTGAATTGAAGCATGTCTGTGTCACGGAGCGACATCAGACAGAGCGAAGATGGCGAGAAAGACGTTTTGAAAAAGGGTGATAAGGACAAGAATCCGTGGAATTGTTGCTGGCTTCATGAACACACCTGAAAGATAAGCAGGAAAAGTGAACTGGTAAGAATTTTTTTTTTCTCTCTGGAAAATAAACATTGTGCTGTTCAAACAGGATTTCAGAAAAGATTATGTGCCTTTTTTTTCTTTCATTAATCTAGACTTTCTTTGGTTGAAAAAAATACATTGTGGCTTTGAATGAATTTAGGCTACATGAATTTACACAACAATGTAAATTAGTTTTTATTAATGTAGACTTTTTTCATGGGGAAAAAAACATTGTGGCTTTGAGTGGATTTACAGGAATTTACACAAGAATGTGTGGCTTTTTATTATTAGGTATATTATTGACATTTTATCCTGATTTTTTTTTTTTTTTTTAAATATTCCTGCGAATTTTCCTGGATTTCACAATTTTCATTTCACAGCCCTGGATGACACATGACACAACTGGAAGCAGAGGAAGAGTCTGACACATCAGAGGAGGAGTTTTAAGGTTGATATAACACTGACTTTTGGTTGTGCAAGTAACTTTTTTTTGGTGCAAGTAATTTTGTTACTAGCACCAGTGCAAGTAGGTTAAAAAAAATGTATTTCCACCCCTGAGAGTTTAACTCTGTCTGCGAGTCAAAACCTCAAGATTGAGTTTGAGCAACGGACAAAATTTTGTCTGAGTGAGTGGAAAATATGTGACGTTAATGCTCTGCTGAACTTTATCAGCGAAATTAGCTTTTAGCTACAAGATGTTGAATCAATCAGTGTTTGACCTATTTTTTAGTTTTACCACATAAAACTACAGTTTTTATATTGTTACTGTCGTAATTACAAGTAAAGACTCAACTTTAAATAACATTTTTTTTATTTAAAGTTTTTTAACCAAGTAATCAAAGAAAATAGCACAGTGCTGTTTCATATTTCTTTATATTTTAAGAAATATATTTCTTAACCACATAATTTGCTGAATGAAAATCTACCATTACTACATGTACACATTACTTTTCATGCTATTTTATTTGTCTCAAAATAGTTTTCTGCTGTAAGAAAAGGTTTGTAACTTCAAAATGTACAGTAATCAGAAATTAGTGTTGAAGTAAAAACACATTTGTAAGGATTTTAAGGTATGCAATAATTTGAAAATGGAGAGATTCAGTAGTTCCAAAACTAGGAAAACTCAGAATTGAGTGAAGGTTGAACAAGTTGATGCATTATTGTGCCATAAATACGAGTAGTCCTAGTATTCCATTTGAATTGACACTGAAAATTATTATTATTTTTTAGTTTTTTTTTTTTTTTGTCATTTCTTTTTCAGTGTACTTTTCAGAGCCACAATGTATGTTTTTTGGATTAAAGGCTGGGAGCACACAAGTTGTGTGAGAAGATGGGGGTGGAAAATTGACCTGATATAAAAAATAAAAGTACTTAATTCTTTCACCAAAACATCAAATCTAGGCTTGCATCTTAGATGTACCTTTGGGCAAACTGTAGCTGAACTTTCAGGTCTTTTTAAGAAAATCCTCCTCAAAACACTTCATCATGAAGCTGTATAGCTGGGGATACATAATATCCTCATATAGAACCAACAATAATGACAATAATATTAAAGCAAACAGAACTCTGGTATCGGAATTGTATCAGTATCGGAAGATACCCAGATTCATTGAGATGCTTTAGCCATGTGCAGAGGAGAGACCCAGGGTATTACGAAGGTAGAAGGATGCTGAAGATGGAGCCATCACCATGAGAAGAGGGAGGCAAAGAGTAGGTTTATGGATGTGTTGAGGGAGAACATGCAGATGGTTGGTGTGACAGAGGAAGATACAGAGGACAGGGTGAGATGGAAACATTGATCTGCTGTGGCGACCCCTAATGGGAGCAGCCAAAAGAAGAAGAGTTGGCTTATATATTTTTGAGGTGTAATGCCATTGGAGACGTGTTTATGTCATACCTCATGATTTTTGACATGATGTTGGAGTCCAGCTAAAATGAGTGAAATTTTATTCAAATCCTGATGTACATTTGCACTTTATCAGTTCCGTCAGTGCAATAACTTGCTGTCATCAGGTCAAACTTACCACTCTGATACTTTATTTTAGTGAGTGTTGTAACAATTATTATTCATTTGTTTCTTTGCAGACATGCAGCCATTGGTGGTGATTAAAGAAGAAGCTCTACCTGAACACCAGGAATGGAATCTGAGTGTTGACCAGGAGGACATTAAAGAAGAAAAGTTGTGGATAAGTCAGCAGAGAGAGCAGCTTCAGCAGCTGGAGGAGGCAGATCTCACCAAGTTTGGTTTCACTGCCGTCAGTGTGAAGAGTGAAAATGATGAAAATCCAGAGTCATCACAGCTTCATCAAAGCCGAAGTGGTGAGAGCACAGAGGCTGAGCCTGTAGCCAGCAGCTCATCTGTACACAGAACACTGACAGCAGAAGCTGATGGAGAGGATGATGGAGGACCACAACCAGCCAGCAACTCAGGTCCAAACAGTCATTTTCAACCAGATATCAGTGGCAGGAGTTCAGACAGTTCTGGACCTGAGACGGATGACAGTTATGACTGGAAACAGACCAGAGAATTTCGGTCACATTTTAACTGTCAGAAAAATACCAATATTGTTTGTTCAGGCAACACTGATAAACTAATTAAAAGCTCTAAATATGGAAAAGCATCTGGACACATGAACAACTCAAACCAACAAAAGGAGAGGCAAGCATGTGTAAAACCATTTAGCTGTTCTGATCAGAGCAAAAGACAGAAACAGAAGGGAAATTTTAACAAACACATTAGATGTCATAGAGGGGAAAAAACATTTGTCTGTTCTGAGTGTGGTCAAAGATTTAGACAAAAGTGCAACCTGAAAACACACATGATAATTCATACAGGGCAAAAAGCATTTGTCTGTTCTGAGTGTGGTCAAAGATTTGGACAAAAGGGCAACCTGAAAACACACATGATAATTCATACAGGGCAAAAGCCATTTGTCTGTTCTGAGTGTGGTCAAAGATTTGGACAAAAGGGCAGTCTGAACAGACACATGATAATTCATACAGGGCAAAAAGCATTTGTCTGTTCTGAGTGTGGTCAAAGATTTGGACGAAATGGCGACTTGAACACACACATGATAATTCATACACAACAAAAGCCATTTGTCTGTTTGGAGTGTGGTAAAAGATTTGGACAAAAGGGCAACCTGAACAAACACATGATAATTCATACTGGGCAAAAAGAATTTGTCTGTTCTGAGTGTGGTAAAAGATTTGGACGAAATTGCAGTCTAATTAGACACATGATAATTCATTCAGGGCAAAAAGCATTTGGATGTTCTGAGTGTGTTCAAAGATTTGGACAAAAGAGCAACCTGAATACACACATGATAATTCATACAGGGCAAAAAGCATTTGTCTGTTCTGTGTGTGGTCAAAGATTTGGAATAAAGAGCAGTCTGAACAGACACATGATAATTCATTCAAGACACACAAATGAAATTTCATGACCTACAAACATGGTGTATGAAAGAAATCAATAAAAAATTAAAGTTATCCATTGCTATGGCTGATTTCCTTCAATTGGACACAGAGCTGTTTCTAGCCATTTTGGTGCCCTAGGCCTCGGATTAATGCTGAAATACCCTCGGCCGTATGAGCATTGTGTTCTGTAAAATTTGCTGCTGTTTAAGTAATTATTAGCTTCCAAAAACTGAGTTTGTAGCTTGCAACCAGGCTGTGATGCCACAGTGCAGCTCTATTCTGATTGGCTGTTAGCCCGGCCACTCAAAAACTAAACAACGCTAACGTCTGCTACATGTCTTTTAAATCACTTCAGAGGTGTTATTAGGTTCTAAAACAGCGTTTCAGTTTGTGTGTTTCAGTGTTTTTTTTGTTTTTTTTTTTTAATCCTTCCAGGGGTATCAGGTTACTAACAAAGCATTTTCAGTTTTAGCAGTGTTTATTTCTCACTAGCTTTTACATAATATGAGAGGTGTTATTTCTAGCTAAAAAAAACTAAGCGAAGTTATAAATATAGCTAAGTTATAAATAAGCGATAGCAGGCAGCAATGTCACTACGTTAATGTCCGCGAGATCATGCCATAAAATTAGGTACGGAATGTGACATTTTAATGTCTTAAAATAGGTCAAGGTTAGCCATCTTCGTACTTGTCCAGGGTCTGTCCCAAGAATGTTCCATGTGAATTTGAAGACTGGCAGTAATAAAACTGGACTTATGCTGAACACTGACGGACTGAGGGACGGACGGACACCAGCCATATGTTGTCCTCAGGTAAAAACAGAATACAAAATTTGCAGTACAGGTTTAACTCACTCAGTCCCAATAACAGCAAATGTTTTTTTCCTTTTTTCAGCAACATAAATGGAAATGGTGCTATGGTCAGTGAATACTTTGTAACAATGGTCCTTATAGAAGCAGAATGTGCAAACAAGACAAAATAAAACTATAATGTAGCACTAAATCTTATCCAAATCTAGTCCACCTTAACTGTCTACCTGTCTGCCTTATAACAATAGCACGGGGGTCCATCGTGGCGCCGTGCAGCTCTGCTATGAATTATGTCATCACGTGAAATCTCAGATTTCCCAGTCATCTTCAACCACTTTTCTGGGATCAGGTTGTGGGGCAACAGCTCCAGTAGGGGACCCCAAACTTCCCTTTTACCGGGCCACATTAACCACCTCTGACTAGGGGATCCCAGGGGGTTCCCAGGCTAGTGTGGAGATATAATCTCTCCACCTAGTCCTGGGTCTTCCCCGGGGTATCCTCCCAGCTGGACATGCCTGGAACTCCTCCCTAGGGAGGCGCCCAGGAAGCATCCTTACCAGATGCCAGAATCACCTCAGTTGGCTCCTTTCAATGTGGCAGAGCAGCAGCTCTACTCTGAGCTCCCCACGGATGACCGAGCTTCTCACCTCATCTCTAAGGGAGACACCAGCCACATTCCTAAGGAAGCACATTTTGACCATATGTATCTGTGATCTAGTTCTTCCGCCCCTGACACAATCCTCATGACCATAGGTGAGGGTAGGAATGAAGACTGAGCAGTAGATTGAGAGCTTCACCTTTTGGCTCACCTCCCTTTTCGTCACAACAGTACGGTAGATCGAATGCAATACCACCCCTGCTGCGCCGATTCACTGGTCAGTCTCATGCTCCATTGTCCCCTCACTCTTGAAAAAGGCCCTGAGGTACTTGAACTCCTTCACTTGGGGCAAGACCGCATTCCCTACCCGGTGTAGGCAATCCATCTGTTTCCTCCGAGGTCCTTTCAAATGACTGAGCTTCTCACCCTATCTCTAAGGGAGACCCTAGCCACCCTCCTGATGAAACCCATTTCAGCCCATATAGAGGGATTTCACCTCTATATGTACAACCCCAATTCCAATGAAGTTGGGACGTTGTGTAAAATGTAAGTAAAAACAGAATACGATGATTTGCAAATCCTCTTCAACCTATATTCGGTTGAATACACCACAAAGACAAAATATTTAATGTTCAAACTGATAAACTTTGTTTTTGTGCAAATATTTGCTTATTTTGAAATGGATGCCTGAAACGTTTCAAAAAAGCTGGGACAGTGGAACATTAAATATCTTGTCTATGTGGTGTGTTCAATTGAATATAGGTTGAAGAGGATTTGCAAATAATTGTATTCTGTTTTTATTTACATCTCACAACATCCCAACTTCACTGGAATTGGGGTTGTAGCTTTAATTCATAGTCATTCAGCAAAATTACTTTATTCTTAAATATTAGAAATAGTAAGCCAATGATGATAATATAAAAGTGTCTCTCCCGCTGCTCCCTTGTTTTCACTCGGGGTCATCACAGCAGATCCAAGGTACTTTTGCATGTGGGTTTGGCAAAATTTTGATGCTGGATGCCCTTCCTGTGGCAGCGGTGGGGTTTGAACCGGGAACCTTCCGCACTGAAGCCAAGCACACTTACCACTTGGTCCACCACCCCTGCATAATAATAATAATAGTAATAATTTATTATTATTATTATTATGTGCAAAAAATGTATTTAAGATTGCTGCAAAAGTGGACCTTTAAGGGGTTTGGGGGGTCCTTCCCCACCCCTCGCCCCTGTGGCTCTGTCCCTGCACCAGAGGCCTGCAGAGTTTGTCTGCAGGTGTAAAGAGTTTGCTGTCTGTTCTTATCAACTCCGTGTTGTCAAACAGTGACACAGATGATCTTAAATAGACTTATTGTATATTTAAAGTGAAGCAGAGTGTTTGTATATTTTTGTTAAACACACTGCACTGTGTCAACACCCTGAAGTGAAAGGACACACACTTTTTTGAAAAGTAAATTAACTGACTGATCAAAAACACCTTTATCAGACAGATTCTTAGTCTGCCTCACAAAATGTTGAATTTTGTTGTAAGCAGGCTCGTTGCTTGGAAAAATAATAAAATTCACCTGAAATGTTTTGTTTCCTCCAGTTTCTGATAGTTTTTAATTCTGATGGTTTTGTTTGATTAATTAGAGCTCCCATTTTTCTCTGAATCAGAGGTGTTTCTGATTGTCAGGAAGACAATTTGGCAGCAGAACTGCTGGAAGATCATGACAGAAAAGAGGGACATGAACTGAGGACAACAGGGTGTCCAGATTTACAACGCTGCTGTTCAGATACTCTGATCATTTTGAGTTCTGCTTTTTCTGGAGTGTAAGTTGCATTTATTTACTAGTTGGGATCTTCTGGGACTTATTCTGTGGTGTGAATTATATACTGATAAATCACACATTTCTCACTATGAATAAAACTAAACCAAATGCAAAAATAAATCTCTCTTTTTTCTTTTCTCATGAAGTAACAGCCTTCTGTTTCTGTACGTAAAGAAGAAAATATGTAAACTGCACAAAAATCTCAACAGAAGTGTTGAAAACTCTACGTCTGCCTTTATAATTGTAAATACATTTATCGGACACACGAGGGCAGCATTTCACCAAAAATAAAGGTTTTCACAGCAAGGGCAGGTGCATTTTGCAGCAGCAGCATCTTGTCTCAGTACTTACCGGAATTGCTACAAGAAATACAAAAACACCAGCATCTGCTGCGGCACATACAGATGCTACAGGAAGTGCTGAGATAAGATGCTGCTGCAAAATGCCACTGCCACACCCACCTGCCTTCTCCTTAAACTCTGAGGCTGCCTGGCGGGTATTTTCACCTGCAGCGTCTCACATTAATCAGCTCATATTATCAGAGTCCGTTCTACTTAGTGACCAGCTGTTATTCAGTGATCAGAGAGTGTGTGTGTGCGCTGTTTTTAGGAACACAGTGCACAGTAATCCAGTTTTTCTCCTAACTGAACTGTTAAGTTACTCTGATCTGATCTGCTGATCCACACGCAGCTGCTAAGTTCCTGAGTTAATGTAACTGGTTTTCTGAGTGCAGTTACCCAGAGAGTTTTAGCTCCGCTAAACTGCTGCATGCACCAAAGCCTGGAACTTGGCGCCTGTCACTTGACTGCGCCTGTCTGCCACGTGTGCCAACCTTTAGGGTGTGTCATGTAGACAGGGGCAGTCCTGAAGGCTGGCCGCCCCGGGCATCGCAGGGGAGGGCGGCACGACCGTGCGGAAAAAATAACGGTCAAAAAAAAAAAACGGGGGGGGGGGGGGGTGTCCTGACGGGGGGGGGTTCGTGGTTTCGTTACGGCAGAGCGGCGCCCCCACCTTCCCGTCCCATGGCGGCTTTCCTCTCACTCATTCCCGCAGCTTCACAATGCTATAGAGGGGTTTAATCACGTGACCGATTTGCTGCAGGACAGGTGCCGTCGCCATTCTGGATTACAAGGAGACTGACGCGTGATAGAAAAATGAAGAGAATGTCCGGTTATTACGAGGCTTTAATCCTCGAGATAAAGCTATTTATCATGATAGATGTGTAGCAGTCGGTTCAGTGGATCCGTATCTTATACCTGATAGTGAGTTTAGTGTTAATGTAACTAACTGGCCGACCGTGTCACACTGCGATATTGTGAACTATGAAGCTGCCGACCAGGTCAACCTCGCCGGCCTCCTGCAGAGCATCACAGCGGAGCTCTGAAAGCGGAGGTCGTCTTGAAGTCCTGAGCGATTTCTCTCACCAGGCGCTGGAAGGGCAGCTTGTGGTTCAGCAGCTCGGTGCTCGAGGACCACAACGTAAATAAGCATCCGTATGGGAAGCGTTCTTGTGTTATCTTCTGCAGTATTTTTATGTTGTTATATAATTTTATTGCCAAATAAAATTCTGGGAGCAGTGGATTTCTGTTAGCGGTGGATCTCTCACAGCGACACGGTGCCGTGAGGCTTCTTCACACCGACGTTGAAATTTCTGCAATTGTTCGCCAAATGCACGAAGTGTAATCACAGCGGCCACCGCGTCGTAATCCAGAATGGCCGCGGGACACAAAATGACGTGACCGATACGTCACATGAAAACACTCTATAAAACGCGAAGCAAAGACCGCAGCGAAACGAGACGAGTCATTGGATAAATGCTGGGCTTTGTCCCGCCCATCGGACGCTCAGCGTGTCTGGGGGTCTATGGGGCAGTGGGCTGGCCCGGACGCTCAGCTTCTGCATGATGATTGGATGATCTGTGTGAGGCTGAATCCCTTTTTGATTGACAGCGAAATGAGCGAATCAGCGATCTTTTGGTGTAAACATCCGTGGGAGCATTTTTTTAATTTTCATTCTGTTCTGAGTTGAACCGGATGCTTTCCTAATCCTCTTAGCGGCATTTTCTTTGTTAAAAACGACTAGCGACAAATCGAGCTTCTATTTCTGGTGTGTTTTTTTTTTTTTTTTTGTAGCTGCTTGTGTTTGGAGACTAATATCACTCTTTCTGATTTCTATCGCAGTTTCTGTCCCTACTGAGCAGCGGGTGCTGCTGAGCTCCTTCACCGTCACAAAGCACTCACAGGCGGACAAACTTCACACTAGCCTCGCGCCAGTCCCAGCTAGCGAGCTAGCTAGGTAGCAAGCTGCACATAATGGCAGACAATTTGAATGTTGTGGACCGGATTTTGGCGAAGCCATTTGATAGTCTTCCTTACGAAGAAGCCATGGCTGCTGTCATGGCTTCAGCTCTCAATGGTTTGCAGGCCAAAGTTAAAGCAACAGCCCCCACTGCAATGTTTGTGCATTGCTATGCACACAGACTGAATCTGGTTCTGTCTCGGGGCTAAATGCTTATCTGAGTGCAGAATATTTTTTGCATCACTCTCTGGGTTTGCCACATTTTTCTCAAAATCCACAAAGAGGATGTATTTTCTTGAGTCTGCAGGCTGCTCAAGGTTGCCCAGAAATGCTCCTACTCAATGGAATTTCACATCACGGATAGTGAACACTGTGGCAAACAATTATGATGCCCTCCTGCAAACCTTTGAGATGATCATCGCAGATAAGTCCATGGATGATGACACATTAGACTGTGCCAATTTCTTTGTGTTTGTTATTGCAGTAGTCATTAAAACTGGAAATTTGTTCTTGAAAATAGCTGTTGTGAGTTAATTTGTGGGATTGTGGGTGTTCAGGACGAAGTTAGTGTTTTCATGGGTGGTGGGGCGGAGGTGGTGGCCACGTTAGTGTGCGCAGGGGGGAGGGGGCGCACGCAGGGGGTTTCGCTCGGGGAGTAAATCACTCTAGGACCGCCACTGCATGTAGAACTGAATTCCTGTATGAACAGACTTTGATCTGAACTGGACTTTGCTCTAAACTCCAATCTGGAATGAACTGAATCTCAGAATGAACATTGAGTTTAGCTTTGACTTTTCATTTGCAGATGTGTGCCCAAATGCATCTTCACTGTCTCACCTGCCCTCTCATTCTCTCCTGCAGTTTATCCAGTCCTAGAAGCTCTGCAGGCTCACTTCCCTGGTTCCAGTCCCTGTCTCGTTGCCCTGTCTGTCCCGTCAGCACCTTCGCGTGCGAACATAAAGACACATCTTTATGTTCGGCTGCTTTCAGTAATGCTGGTATTTGGTTAGACTCTTTCTCTCCGATTTTTCTGAGTTATCTTCATTAGTTACTTCCTCCAAACCATCAACATGTCTATTAGACCCCATTCCTAAAAGGCTGCTCAAGGAAGCCCTACCATTAATTAATGCTTTGATCTTAAATATGATCAATCTATCTTTATTAGTTGGCTATGTACCACAGGCTTTTAAGGTGGCAGTAGTTAAACCATTACTTAAAAAGCCATCACTTGACCCAGCTATCTTAGCTAATTATAGGCCAATCTCCAACCTTCCTTTTCTCTCAAAAATTCTTGAAAGGGTAATTGTAAAACAGCTAACTGATCTGCAGAGGAATGGTCTATTTGAAGAGTTTCAGTCAGGTTTCAGAATTCATCATAGTACAGAAACGGCATTAGTGAAGGTTACAAATGATCTTCTTATGGCCTCAGACAGTGGACTCATCTCTGTGCTTGTTCTGTTAGACCTCAGTGCAGCTTTTGATACTGTTGACCATAAAATTTTATTACAGAGATTAGCGCATGCCATAGGTATTAAAGGCACTGCGCTGCAGTGGTTTGAATCATATTTATCTAATAGATTACAATTTGTTCATGTAAATGGGGAATCTTCTTCACAGACTAAGGTTAATTATGGAGTTCCACAAGGTTGTGTGCTAGAACCGATTTTATTCACTTTATACATGCTTCCCTTAGGCAGTATTATTAGAAAGCATTGCTTAAATTTTCATTGTTACGCAGATGATACCCAGCTTTATCTATCCATGAAGCCAGAGGACACATACCAATTAGTTAAACTGCAGGAATGTCTTACAGACATAAAGACATGGATGACCTCCAATTTCCTGCTTTTAAATTCAGATAAAACTGAAGTTATTGTACTTGGCCCCACAAATCTTAGAAACATGGTGTCTAACCAGATCCTTACTCTGGATGGCATTACCCTGACCTCCAGTAATACTGTGAGAAATCTTGGAGTCATTTTTGATCAGGATATGTCCTTCAATGGGCATATTAAGCAAATATGTAGGACTGCTTTGTTGCATTTGCGCAATATCTCTAAAATTAGAAAGGTCTTGTCTCAGAGTGATGCTGAAAAGCTAATTCATGCATTTATTTATTCTAGGCAGAACTACTGTAATTCATTATTATCAGGTTGTACTAAAAGTTCCCTGAAAAGCCTTCAGTTAATTCAAAATGCTGCAGCTAGAGTACTGACAGGGACTAGAAGGAGAGAGCATATCTCACCCATATTGGCCTCTCTTCATTGGCTCCCTGTTAATTCCAGAATAGAATTTAAAATTCTTCTTCTTACTTATAAGGTTTTGAATAATCAGGTCCCATCTTATCTTATGGACCTCATAGTACCATATCACCCCAATAGAGTGCTTCGCTCTCAGACTGCAGGCTTCCTTGTAGTTCCTAGGGTTTGTAAGAGTAGAATGGGAGGCAGGGCCTTCAGCTTTCAGGCTCCTCTCCTGTGGAACCAGCTCCCAATTCGGATCAGGGAGACAGACACCCTCTCTACTTTTATGATTAGGCTTAAAACTTTCCTTTTTGTTAAAGCTTATAGTTAGGGCTGGATCAGGTGACCCTGAACCATCCCTTAGTTATGCTGCTATAGACTTAGACTGCTGGGGGGTTCCCATGATGCACTGAGTGTTTCTTTCTCTTTTTGCTCTGTATGCACCACTCTGCATTTAATCATTAGTGTGATTTGATCTCTGCTCCCTTCCACAGCATGTCTTTTTCCCGATTCTCTCCCTCAGCCCCAACCAGTCCCAGCAGAAGACTGCCCCTCCCTGAGCCTGGTTCTGCTGAAGGTTTCTTCCTGTTAAAAGGGAGTTTTTCCTTCCCACTGTCGCCAAGTTCTTGCTCACAGGGGGTCGTTTTGACCGTTGGAGTTTTTCCGTAATTATTGTATGGCTTTGCCTTACAATATAAAGCGCCTTGGGGCAACTGTTTGTTATGATTTGGCGCTATATAAATAAAATTGATTTGTTTCCCATGTAACAATAAGAAATATACTCAAAACCTGGATTAATCTTTTTAGTCACATAGCACTACTATTATTCTGAGCACTACTGTAAAACAGATGGTTAAGTGTAAGAAGGTACTGAGTGTGATGAAGTTTTTGTGTGGTGTGGACTGGGGAGCCAGCAGGTCAGCCCTGAAAACTATTTATACTGGTCTGATAAGGTCAGTGTTGGACTATGGCTGCATTGTGTATGGGTCGGCTACTACAACATCACAGAAAACATGCACCTTCAAAACAAAAAGAGAGGAGCATGTGTTCTCAAGACTGTGTTTTGGTCACACAGGATTGAATAGCTCACTAGTTAAGATCAATAAACATGTTGATGGAACTTATGAATGTGGTGACAATCAGGAGACCATGGAGCATGCTCTTGTACAGTGTCAAGAGTAGCAACAACCAAGACAGCTACTGTCCATTCAGCTGCAGGGGAGACAGGTAGACGTCAGCTTACGGAACATACTTAAGATAGAGTCTGGTGGGATCTGCTTCAATTACTTTTATGAATATCTGAAGACTACAGGATTACTGCACAGGGTATGAGTCGAGTACCGTTTTTTTTTTTTTTTTTTTTTTTTTGGTAATTGTATTTTGGGGATGTTTGCCTCCTGACCAACACTGCAGTCCAGTTGGTGGCGGTAATACTCCATATAAGCTTATTCCGAACCGCCATTAAACACGAAGAAGAACTTTCCCTTTGGAGGGTGAGGCTAAAGCTAGTTAGCTGGAGATGCTGGAAACTCTTCTCTGAACATATCAAACTTCACTCTGTGATCCTCGAATATGTTTTTGAAGAGCTCCAGAAGCGCAAAGGTCGACAGTAAACCGGAAGAAGAAAAGGCGAAGTTAGCGCGAAAAGGTGGAACAGCTGAGAAGGTTGTTGAAACGGCGCGGCTAACTGCTGCTAATGCCGAGATATTTGAGTTGGTAGAAACGACCAAAAAAAAAACATCGCAGAGCAGCAAGATTAAACGAGTGGATTTAAAGAAGAGAAGAAACTAGTCAACGTGCTGGGTGCTATTTTCAAGCCTGAAGTTCGCTGATCCAGAGCAGGTTTGTATTTTATGTTTTGTATTCAGGACTCCATCTAAACAATGGAAACGTGGCGCTGCACCAGGTTGTTACATTGTCGGCACCATCATATCGATTTTCAAGTTTACGGTTTTCACTCGGTTTTCTCAGATTATTTTGCTGAAATTGATTGAAATAAGCCTTTTCATTTATCTTTGATTTCTTTTTAATAGAATGCAGTGGGCCCCAGACCACTGTTGTCCCCACCACAACTGGGATGATAGTCTGAAAATACGCATGCGCGACCAGGTTGGTTCAAAGGTCGAGAGGTGTAAAAACGAAAACACGCTCGGTCGGTCAGTGACAGCATCAGTCAAACAACTGTCTAAATCCATAATAAACATAATTTTACACGTGCATATAAGAAGTGAAAATGCAACTGTTTTACCAAGCCACTACAATATAAATATAAGTAATACCTTTGAGATGATCCCAAATGCTTTCTCCACCCCATGAAGCGCACGAGAAGCTGTTGGAGAAAACTCCTTTGTGCTTCCGGAGCCAATAGAGATGGTTTTATCAGCCAGTCTCTGAGAGCAAATGATGAATACGCTACGAAATAATTTTATATAACTCTGTCCAGCAACACACAGCGCGGCGTTCAGCAGGTCGCATTGGCCTGGTGAATTTTGCGGCAGTGCACCGGTTCAATAAGACCAGTTCTGTCGCTCTTATCATCCAGCCATCCAGAATCAAGTTCGGATATCTGGTCGAGAATGATTTGCCCTCTTCTTTTAAATGGGCAGAGTAATCTGTCGCCTTGCTCTGTTGTGATACAAATCAGTGCATTTTATTCCACCTTATTCATTATTAATTGATCCACAGACACATGTGCCTATAAGCCTAATAAATGACACAGAACATGTAGGGAAATAGACTAGGCAGCTCACGATTATTTACTATAGACACCATTCAGCTGCCATTCACCAACCAGATCCATGATTAATTTTTCCACAAATAATTTATTTCACACACTCGGAAATACAAAGATCGCGTGCAAGATTTATAGAGGTCCGCAAAGCGAAACAGTGATCAGCTGATTCTATGTTTATGAATAGACACTGCCTGGGTTGGCAGTGGATCAAGTTGACAAAACCTGAATTTTCAGTTTGTGTGCAGCATAAGTTTTAAGTTTTTCTTCCTTGGACACCAATACCACGTTTTCACTAAATACCTTTCAAAGAATCAACGTTCCAACAGGAAAAATAGTCAAAGTCTCTATCATTCTCGCTGCTCACACAGTCAGTCATGATGCCTCGAGACTGCAGTTTGCACCTTTTCTCTTGGATCTTTCACATCAGACCCAGAAGTGTGATAGACTGTGAAAAGTCTTATACGTCACTTTTCAGCCACGTGGAGTGATTTCTCTGGTCTCCATTGATTTCCTGTAATGGTTCAACATGGAAGACTCACATGTCAGGGTTCTCACCAGGATTTTTTAGCAAATGGGATGGAAAAATCACTTAAAAAGCCTGGGGTTCGGGGGCCACGTAGGTGACAACCAGTGTGAAGATGGCACTGGGTTAGGTGGCACCCCGGTGGGGATCCTATTAATGGGCTTATAAAGGGCCTTCTTTTTCAATCTAAATATATCAAATAGCTCTAGAATTTATGAAAACATGATATTTTTATCTTTTACATACCATGTCTCAAAAATATTATAAAATCAGGTACTTAAGCTCACAATAACACCTAAATCATGAGCTCACAACAACATTTATTAAAACTCAAACAGCTACATGTATATTTCTACTGTAGTTTTGATTAAAGAATGGTCAGTTAGTAACATCAATTCTTTCATTCATCTTGGCTCAGTTGTTGCAGGCTGAGGAAAATCATAAGGAGGTTGTCCAGTGTTTGTTCTTTCAGTCTGTTTCAGCAGTGGGGGGTCTTGACCCTCTTCATAGTGGAAAAGCCCCTTTCACAGTCTGAAAGTATAAATTACTCAAAGCCTCAGCTGACAGTCTCATCACAGTGCATGTTTATTGAGGCACTACAAATAAATGCATTTAATGAGTTTTGTTTCAAGATGCTCATGTTGTCTAAATTTCTTCTTGTCAAAATTATATGAACACCAGGTATAATATAGTACCAGGGTAAATTTAAAAAAGGCCGTGGCTACAGGTACGGACCCATATCTACAGAGAGCATTCTAAAGATACGGAGGGTGTCTTACCGACCAATCAGAATGCGCAAATATGTCCGTACCTGTACCATATGCAACTAAAGGCCTGGAAAGGCTTGAAAACTCATTCGTACATTGTCCGTATCTTCAGTGAACCTCGGTCCGTACCTTTAGCAGTCCCGCAAAAGATACGGATGTACGTACCCGTAGCCACTTTGCAAAAAAAAAGTCATTTATGAAACTCTCAAAATACCTGCTGTTGAAATAGGAATTACAGCAATGGTTGAAGCCAGTTTGGCCAGGTTCAGAATTATGTCTTGATGTACACATCTTTTTCACCTGTTCGGGATTGAGCAAATATCAACAAAAATTGAGAGTTTTCACTTGTAAAATGAGCTACCAGGGCTTTTTCGTTGGTGAGGAGCTGGCAAAAGGCGTCCACTGATGATCACATTACTGTTGTTAGTTCAGTAAAGTTGGAAAGAGAGTCAAAGATTCAACCTTCTGGAATCAATAACTTCAAAGTGAATCTTCATTTTAAATCAAATGACACCTCTTTCAAAATGTTGTAATGCAGACAATGAACTACAACTGACTAAAACCTCGTTAGAGATTTTATTAAAATTTACACTCATTCTCATTCATCGTCAACCGCTTACTCCAATTTCGGGTCGCGGGGGCCTGGAGCCTATCCCTGCAACCATAGAGCATGAGGCGGGGTACATCCTTGACAGGATGCCAAGCCAGATATAGACAAATAAATGCATTTACACCCAGACGCACACCTATGGACAATTTAAAGTATTCGTGGGGTGGCTTAGCTCCAAAAAAGAGGTTGATTGTGCACATTCCCTTAAAAACAGGGAACTTGGCACATGGTTAGAGCAACACAATACAAAGATTTTTAGTCCAGGGGCCATTGGCAATTGTACTCCGTATGGTGGCCATCTTAGATTTCATAATGGCTATCATTGTGGATCAGTTTTGAATATAAGGGTATAGGATTCCAATGGTGACATAAAATGCTTGAGATGGGGATCCACGAAACACGGTCAGACAAGTGTGCAAGATACAGCGGTGACTGTTTCATGCACCCTCCTGCGTGTGTAAGTGCGCAAACGTAGTGCGAGCAGTTGGAATGTGTGGCACCACATCGTGCCACTGCTGTGGAGAAAATAATTAAAACCACACACCATGGGGGGGGACACCGCAATTTATTGAAACCCTCTTATCGAGCGGACAATACAGTGTGATCCTTCTGTTCCTCTGTAGATGACCCATGGTTACAGACGTACAGTCTTGAAATGACATGAATGAAGCCATGTGCTCCCATCATGTCCACATCTGCTGGCCTGGCGCAAGTGTCCAGCGAGTGGCATGCCATGTGGACCATAGCTCATGTGGTAACGTGATATTCAGCTCGCCAGCTGAGTGTTCACATGGAGCAGCCTGCCAGTGCGTGCTGAGCAGCTACTCCAGCCCATGGCAATGGCGATATATGTTTTTATGTATTTCCATGTGAGGACAGCAAGCACACATACGTGCCTCATGCTGTAGAGTTGTGAGGTCATGTTCTTCAAAACACGGTACATACAACCCCTGGCAAAAATTATGGAATCACCGGCCTCGGAGGATGTTCATTCAGTTGTTTAATTTTGTAGAAAAAAAGCAGATCACAGACATGACACAAAACTAAAGTCATTTCAAATGGCAACTTTCTGGCTTTAAGAAACACTATAAGAAATCAGGAAAAAAATTGTGGCTGTCAGTAACGGTTACTTTTTTAGACCAAGCAGAGGGAAAAAAATATGTAATCACTCAATTCTGAGGAATAAATTATGGAATCATCCTGTAAATTTTCATCCCCAAAACTAACACCTGCATCAAATCAGATCTGCTCGTTAGTCTGCATCTAAAAAGGAGTGATCACACCTTGGAGAGCTGTTGCACCAAGTTTATAAAGATGACTGCCTGAAGAGAACGTAAATTTCCACAGTCATTGATGATATGGGGCTGCATGTCAGGTAAAGGCACTGGGGAGATGGCTGTCAAATCAAATCATTTTATTTATATAGCGCCAAATCACAACAAACATTTGCCCCAAGGCGCTTTATATTGTAAGGCAAAGCCATACAATAATTACGGAAAAACCCCAACGGTCAAAACGACCCCCTGTGAGCAAGCACTTGGCGACAGTGGGAAGGAAAAACTCCCTTTTAACAGGAAGAAACCTCCAGCAGAACCAGGCTCAGGGGGGGCAGTCTCCTGCTGGGACTGGTTGGGGCTGAGGGAGAGAACCAGGAAAAAGGCTTGCTGTGGAGGGGAGCAGAGATCAATCACTAATGATTAAATGCAGAGTGATGAGTAGTAAGCTGTCCTAGCTTTACGGGGGGCTTTTTTTTATAGAGCAACAGACTCTTTTTCCAGGCTAAGTGAAGATCTTCTAAATTAGTGAGACGTCATTTCCTCTCCAACGTACGGGTTATCTGCTGTAAGCTGCGAGTTTGTGAGTTATACCACGGAGTCAGGCACTTCTGATTTAAGGCTCTCTTTTTCAGAGGAGCTACAGCATCCAAAGTTGTCCTCAATGAGGATATAAAACTATTGACGAGATAATCTATCTCACTCACAGAGTTTAGGTAGCTACTCTGCCCTGTGTTGGTATATGGCATTGGAGAACATAAAGAAGGAATCATATCCTTAAACCTAGTTACAGTGCTTTCTGAAAGACTTCTACTCTAATGAAACTTATTCCCCACTGCTGGGTAGTCCATTAAAGTATAAATGTAAATGTTATTAAGAAATGATCAGACAGAAGGGGGTTTTCAGGGAATACTGTCATTACATCATCAATAAATGCACAAGTTTACGTTGATATTTTGGACACTTTTCTTATCCCATCAACTAAAAGGATGTTTGGGGATGATGAAATCATTTTTCAAGATGATAATGCATTTTGGCATAGAGCAAAAACTGTGAAAACATTCCTTGCAAAAAGACACATAGGGTCAATGTCATGGCCTGCAAATAGTCCGGATCTTAATCCAATTGAAAATCTTTGGTGGAAGTTGAAGAAAATGGTCCATGACAAGGCCCCAATCTGCAAAGCTGATCTGGCAACAGCAATCAGAGAAAGTTGGAGCCAGATTGATGAAGAGTACTGTTTGTCACTCATTAAGTCCATGCCTCAGAGACTGCAAGCTGTTATAAAAGCCACAGGTGGTGCAACAAAATACTAGTGATGTGTTGGAGCGTTCTTTTGTTCTTCATGATTCCATAATTTTTTCCTCACAATTGAGTGAAAATGTTTCTATAAAAAACCAAAACACAGCACTACAGTCCCGGTCGCAATGGTTAAACCGCCAGGACTGCACTGGACAGCGATGGCTCTCCGGCCACCTCAGCCGCACCTGACAATGTTGTCAGAAAGAATTAAGTACAACAAGCAAAAATAAAGAAAAGATTAAAAACCATAAACTAATTATAGGCAAAAGAAAATATGTTTAAAAAACATTTCAAATGTCAAGAGGCAGCCTGTTCCACAAGATACGAGCATGACAGGCTCTGAAGCCTGCTGACTTCTTTTTAACCCTTGAGACACAGAGCAAGCCTGTGTCCAGGGACACGAGAAGGCACATAAGGCTGAACAAGTTCAGCAAGATAGTTGAGTTTGTGACCATTTAGAGTCTGAAATGTCAGCAACAAACCTTGAAATCTGCTCTTTGAGTCACATGGAGCCATTGAAGGAAAGCCACAATGGCTTTGATCAAACCTCCTGGTTTTCATCAAAACTTGAGCAGCAGTCTTCTGTACCATCTGTAGATATCCTATACTATTTTGTAGCAATCCAGAAAATAAAACATTACAAAAGTTAATTGTGGAAGACAAAGACATGAATTAAAATTTGTGAAATTTAAAACAAATCCTGAAGTACATTTCAGCTTTATCAGTTCCATCAGTGCAACAACTTATTGTCATCAGGTCAAACTCACCACTCTGATACTTTATTTTAATGAGTGTTGTTCTAACATTTATTGTTAATTTATTTCTTTGCAGACATGCAGCCGTTGTTGGTGATTAAAGAAGAAACTCTCCCTGAACACCAGGAATGGAGTCTGAGTGTTGACCAGGAGGACATTAAAGAAGAAGAGAAGCTGTGGATAAGTCAGCAGGGAGAGCAACTTCAGCAGCTGGAGGAGGCAGATCTCACCAAGTTTGGTTTCACTGTAAAGAGTGAAGATAATGATGAAAAACCAGAGTCATCACAGCTTCATCAAAGCCGAAGTGATGAGAGCACAGAGGCTGAGCCTGTAGCCAGCAGCTCATCTGTACACAGAACACTGACAACAGAAGCTGATGGAGAGAACGATGGAGGACCACAACCAGCCAGCAAGTCAGGTCCAAACAGTCATTTACAACCAGGTATCAGTGGCAGGAGTTCAGACAGTTCAGGAACTGAGACGGATGACAGTTATGACTGGAAACAGACCAGAGAATGCCAGTCAAGTTTTAACTGTCGAAAAAATACCAGTATTGTTCATTCATGCAACACTGATGAGAAACAATTTAAAGGCTCTAAATATGGAAAAGCATCTCGTCACGTGAACAACTCAGAGCAACAAAAGGAGAGGCAAGCAAGCAGAAAACTATTTAGCTGTTTTGATCAGAGTAAAAGACAGAAACAGAAGGGCACGTTGAAAAAACACATGATAATTCAGACAGGACAAAAAGTATTTGTCTGTTCTGAGTGTGGCCAAAGATTTGGACATAAGAGCAGCCTGAACAGACATGTGATAATTCATACTGGACAAAAGCCATTCGTTTGCTCTGAGTGTGGTAAAAAATTTGGACAAAAGAGCGACCTGAACACACACACGATAATTCATACAGGACAAAAACCATTTGTCTGTTCTAAGTGTGGTCAAAGCTATGGACAAAAGAGCAGTCTGAACACACACATGATAATTCATACTGGAGAAAAACCATTTGTCTGTACTAAGTGTGGTCAAAGATTTGGACAAAAGAGCTACCTGAACAGGCATATGATCATTCATACAGGGCAAAAATCATTTGTCTGTTCTAAGTGTGGTCAGAGATTTAGACATAAGAGCACTCTGAACAAACACATGATAATTCATACAGGACAAAAACCATTTGTCTGTTCTGAGTGTGGTAAAAGATTTGGACGAAATGGCGACTTGAACACACACATGATCATTCATACAGGACAAAAACCATTTGTCTGTTCTGAGTGTGGTCAAAGATTTGGACAAAAGGGCAACCTGAAAACACACATGATAATTCATACAGGGCAAAAACCAAGGCAAAAGCCATTTGTCTGTTCTGAGTGTGGTCAAAGATTTGGACAAAAGGGCAGTCTGAACAGACACATGATAATTCATACAGGACAAAAAGCATTTGTCTGTTTGGAGTGTGGTAAAAGATTTGGACGAAATGGCGACTTGAACACACACATGATAATTCATACACAACAAAAGCCATTTGTCTGTTTGGAGTGTGGTAAAAGATTTGGACAAAAGGGCAACCTGAACAAACACATGATAATTCATACTGGGCAAAAAGAATTTGTCTGTTCTGAGTGTGGTAAGAGATTTGGACGAAATTGCAGTCTAATTAGACACATGATAATTCATTCAGGGCAAAAAGCATTTGGATGTTCTGAGTGTGTTCAAAGATTTGGACAAAAGAGCAGTCTGAACAGACACATGATAATTCATTCAAGACACAAATGAAATTTCATGACCTACAAACATGGTGTATGAAAGAAATCAATAAAAAATTAAAGTTATCCATCGCTATGGCTGATTTCCTTCAATTGGACACAGAGCTGTTTCTAGCCATTTTGGTGCCCTAGGCCTCGGATTTACTGTGGCGACCGTGTGTGCAAGCGAGGAAACAGCTGAAGGGACTTACCTTTTTCAGGGAGATTATCATTTAGATTATAGATTGACAACAGGTGTGTGACAGATCTTAAATGTTAAATTGTTGATCAAACACCCACACAAACACAATTTAGAATAACACCAATAGCAATGAAAATAAATAAAATAAAATAATTAAAACCACAATTCCGTTTCAGCTTTTGTGCAGATATTTTGAAAGTCCTGACAGCTCCCATAATATGAACAATAAAAAGGTGCTATGTTCAAGTAATGGTGCAATATAAAAATAACGCAATGCTGAAATACCCTCGGCCGTATGAGCATTGTGTTCTGTAAAATTTGCTGCTGTTTAAGTAATTATTAGCTTCCAAAAACTGAGTTTGTAGCTTGCAACCAGGCTGTGATGCCACAGTGCAGCTCTATTCTGATTGGCTGTTAGCCCGGCCACTCAAAAACTAAACAACGCTACCGTCTGCTACATGTCTTTTAAATCACTTCAGAGGTATTATTAGGTTCTAAAACAGCGTTTCAGTTTGTGTGTTTCAGTGTTTTGTTTTGTTTTTTAATCCGTCCAGTGGTGGTATCAGGTTACTAACAAAGCATTTTCAGTTTTAGCAGTGTTTATTTCTCACTAGCTTTTACATAATATGAGAGGTGTTATTTCTAGCTAAAAAAAACTAAGCGAAGTTATAAATATAGCTAAGTTATAAATAAGCGATAGCAGGCAGCAATGTCACTACGTTAATGTCCGCGAGATCATGCCATAAAATTAGGTACAGAATGTGACATTTTAATGTCTTAAAATAGGTCAAGGTTAGCCATCTTCGTACTTGTCCAGGGTCTGTCCCAAGAATGTTCCATGTGAATTTGAAGACTGGCAGTAATAAAACTGGACTTATGCTGAACACTGACGGACTGAGGGACGGACGGACACCAGCCATATGTTGTCCTCAGGTAAAAACAGAATACAAAATTTGCAGTACAGGTTTAACTCACTCAGTCCCAATAACAGCAAATGTTTTTTTCCTTTTTTCAGCAACATAAATGGAAATGGTGCTATGGTCAGTGAATACTTTGTAACAATGGTCCTTATAGAAGCAGAATGTGCAAACAAGACAAAATAAAACTATAATGTAGCACTAAATCTTATCCAAATCTAGTCCACCTTAACTGTCTACCTGTCTGCCTTATAACAATAGCACGGGGGTCCATCGTGGCGCCGTGCAGCTCTGCTATGAATTATGTCATCACGTGAAATCTCTCCGATTTCCCAGTCATCTTCAACCACTTTTCTGGGATCAGGTTGTGGGGCAACAGCTCCAGTAGGGGACCCCAAACTTCCCTTTTACCGGGCCACATTAACCACCTCTGACTAGGGGATCCCAGGGGGTTCCCAGGCTAGTGTGGAGATATAATCTCTCCACCTAGTCCTGGGTCTTCCCCGGGGTATCCTCCCAGCTGGACATGCCTGGAACTCCTCCCTAGGGAGGCGCCCAGGAAGCATCCTTACCAGATGCCAGAATCACCTCAGTTGGCTCCTTTCAATGTGGCAGAGCAGCAGCTCTACTCTGAGCTCCCCACGGATGACCGAGCTTCTCACCTCATCTCTAAGGGAGACACCAGCCACATTCCTAAGGAAGCACATTTTGACCATATGTATCTGTGATCTAGTTCTTCCGCCCCTGACACAATCCTCATGACCATAGGTGAGGGTAGGAATGAAGACTGAGCAGTAGATTGAGAGCTTCACCTTTTGGCTCACCTCCCTTTTCGTCACAACAGTACGGTAGATCGAATGCAATACCACCCCTGCTGCGCCGCTTCACTGGTCAGTCTCATGCTCCATTGTCCCCTCACTCTTGAAAAAGGCCCTGAGGTACTTGAACTCCTTCACTTGGGGCAAGACCGCATTCCCTACCCGGTGTAGGCAATCCATCTGTTTCCTCCGAGGTCCTTTCAAATGACTGAGCTTCTCACCCTATCTCTAAGGGAGACCCTAGCCACCCTCCTGATGAAACCCATTTCAGCCCATATAGAGGGATTTCACCTCTATATGTACAACCCCAATTCCAATGAAGTTCGGATGTTGTGTAAAATGTAAGTAAAAACAGAATACAATGATTTGCAAATCCTCTTCAACCTATATTCGGTTGAATACACCACAAAGACAAAATATTTAATGTTCAAACTGATAAACTTTGTTTTTGTGCAAATATTTGCTTATTTTGAAATGGATGCCTGAAACGTTTCAAAAAAGCTGGGACAGTGGAACATTAAATATCTTGTCTATGTGGTGTGTTCAATTGAATATAGGTTGAAGAGGATTTGCAAATAATTGTATTCTGTTTTTATTTACATCTCACAACATCCCAACTTCACTGGAATTGGGGTTGTATCTTTAATTTATAGTCATTCAGCAAAATTACTTTATTCTTAAATATTAGAAATAGTAAGCCAATGATGATAATATAAAAGTGTCTCTCCCGCTGCTCCCTTGTTTTCACTCGGGGTCATCACAGCAGATCCAAGGTGCTTTTGCATGTGGGTTTGGCAAAATTTTGATGCTGGATGCCCTTCCTGTGGCAGCGGTGGGGTTTGAACCGGGAACCTTCCGCACTGAAGCCAAGCACACTTACCACTTGGTCCACCACCCCTGCATAATAATAATAATAATAATAATTTATTATTATGTGCAAAAAATGTATTTAAGATTGCTGCAAAAGTGGACCTTTAAGGGGTTTGGGGGGTCCTTCCCCACCCCTCGCCCCTGTGGCTCTGTCCCTGCACCAGAGGCCTGCAGAGTTTGTCTGCAGGTGTAAAGAGTTTGCTG
Organism: Thalassophryne amazonica; assembly: GCF_902500255.1. Lineage (NCBI taxonomy): Eukaryota > Metazoa > Chordata > Actinopteri > Batrachoidiformes > Batrachoididae > Thalassophryne > Thalassophryne amazonica. The sequence goes on from NC_047120.1 coordinate 14,648,485, forward strand.
TCTGTTCTTATCAACTCCGTGTTGTCAAACAGTGACACAGATGATCTTAAATAGACTTATTGTATATTTAAAGTGAAGCAGAGTGTTTGTATATTTTTGTTAAACACACTGCACTGTGTCAACACCCTGAAGTGAAAGGACACACTTTTTTGAAAAGTAAATTATCTGACTGATCAAAAACACCTTTATCAGACAGATTCTTAGTCTGCCTCACAAAATGTTGAATTTTGTTGTAAAAAGGTGTAAAAAGAAAATATGTAAGCTGCACAAAAATCTCAACAGAAGTGTTTGGAAAAACTTTCTACGTCTGCCTTTATAATTGTAAATACATTTATCGGACACACGAGGGCAGCATTTCAACAAAAATAAAGGTTTTCACAGCAAGGGCAGGTGCATTTTGCAGCAGCAGCATCTTGTCTCAGTACTTACCGGAATTGCTACAAGAAATACAAAAACACCAGCATCTGCTGCGGCACATACAGATGCTACAGGAAGTGCTGAGATAAGATGCTGCTGCAAAATGCCACTGCCACACCCACCTGCCTTCTCCTTAAACTCTGAGGCTGCCTGGCGGGTATTTTCACCTGCAGCGTCTCACATTAATCAGCTCATATTATCAGAGTCCGTTCTACTTAGTGACCAGCTGTTATTCAGTGATCAGAGTGTGTGTGTGTGCGCTGTTTTTAGGAACACAGTGCACAGTAATCCAGTTTTTCTCCTAACTGAACTGTTAAGTTACTCTGATCTGATGATCCACACGCAGCTGCTAAGTTCCTGAGTTAATGTAACTGGTTTTCTGAGTGCAGTTACCCAGAGAGTTTTAGCTCCGCTAAACTGCTGCATGCACCAAAGCCTGGAACTTGGCGCCTGTCACTTGACTGCGCCTGTCTGCCACGTGTGCCAACCTTTAGGGTGTGTCATGTAGACAGGGGCAGTCCTGAAGGCTGGCCGCCCCGGGCATCGCAGGGGAGGGCGGCACGACCGTGCGGAAAAAATAACGGTCAAAAAAAAAAAAACGGGGGGGGGGGGGGGTTGTCCTGACGGGGGGGGGTTCGTGGTTTCGTTACGGCAGAGCGGCGCCCCCACCTTCCCGTCCCATGGCGGCTTTCCTCTCACTCATTCCCGCAGCTTCACAATGCTATAGAGGGGTTTAATCACGTGACCGATTTGCTGCAGGACAGGTGCCGTCGCCATTCTGGATTACAAGGAGACTGACGCGTGATAGAAAAATGAAGAGAATGTCCGGTTATTACGAGGCTTTAAATCCTCGAGATAAAGCTATTTATCATGATAGATGTGTAGCAGTCGGTTCAGTGGATCCGTATCTTATACCTGATAGTGAGTTTAGTGTTAATGTAACTAACTGGCCGACCGTGTCACACTGCGATATTGTGAACTATGAAGCTGCCGACCAGGTCAACCTCGCCGGCCTCCTGCAGAGCATCACAGCGGAGCTCTGAAAGCGGAGGTCGTCTTGAAGTCCTGAGCGATTTCTCTCACCAGGCGCTGGAAGGGCAGCTTGTGGTTCAGCAGCTCGGTGCTCGAGGACCACAATGTAAATAAGCATCCGTATGGGAAGCGTTCTTGTGTTATCTTCTGCAGTATTTTTATGTGTTATATAATTTTATTGCCAAATAAAATTCTGGGAGCAGTGGATTTCTGTTAGCGGTGGATCTCTCACAGCGACACGATGCCGTGAGGCTTCTTCACACCGACGTTGAAATTTCTGCAATTGTTCGCCAAATGCACGAAGTGTAATCACAGCGGCCACCGCGTCGTAATCCAGAATGGCCGCGGGACACAAAATGACGTGACCGATACGTCACATGAAAACACTATAAACTGCGAAGCAAAGACCGCAGCGAAACGAGACGAGTCATTGGATAAATGCTGGGCTTTGTCCCGCCCATCGGACGCTCAGCGTGTTTGGGGGTCTATGGGGCAGTGGGCTGGACCGGACGCTCAGCTTCTGCATGATGATTGGATGATCTGTCTGAGGCTGAATCCCTTTTTGATTGACAGCGAAATGAGCAAATCAGCGATCTTTTGGTGTAAACATCCGTGGGAGCATTTTTTTAATTTTCATTCTGTTCTGAGTTGAACCGGATGCTTTCCTAATCCTCTTAGCGGCATTTTCTTTGTTAAAAACGACTAGCGACAAATCGAGCTTCTATTTCTGGTGTGTTTTTTTTTTGTAGCTGCTTGTGTTTGGAGACTAATATCACTCTTTCTGATTTCTATCGCAGTTTCTGTCCCTACTGAGCAGCGGGTGCTGCTGAGCTCCTTCACCGTCACAAAGCACTCACAGGCGGACAAACTTCACACTAGCCTCGCGCCAGTCCCAGCTAGCGAGCTAGCTAGGTAGCAAGCTGCACATAATGGCAGACAATTTGAATGTTGTGGACCGGATTTTGGCGAAGCCATTTGATAGTCTTCCTTACGAAGAAGCCATGGCTGCTGTCATGGCTTCAGCTCTCAATGGTTTGCAGGCCAAAGTTAAAGCAACAGCCCCCAGTGCAATGTTTATGCATTGCTATGCACACAGAGTGAATCTGGTTCTGTCTCAGGGGGCTAAATGCTTATCTGAGTGCAGAATATTTTTTGCATCACTCTCTGGGTTTGCCACATTTTTCTCAAAATCCACAAAGAGGATGTCTTTTCTTGAGTCTGCAGGCTGCTCAAGGTTGCCCAGAAATGCTCCTACTCAATGGAATTTCACATCACGGATAGTGAGCACTGTGGCAAACAATTATGATGCCCTCCTGCAAACCTTTGAGATGATCATCGCAGATAAGTCCATGGATGATGACACATTAGACTGTGCCAATTTCTTTGTGTTTGTTATTGCAGTAGTCATTAAAACTGGAAATTTGTTCTTGAAAATAGCTGTTGTGAGTTAATTTGTGGGATTGTGGGTGTTCAGGACGAAGTTAGTGTTTTCATGGGTGGTGGGGCGGAGGTGGTGGCCACGTTAGTGTGCGCAGGGGGGGGTGCACGCAGGGGGTTTCGCCCGGGGAGTAAATCACTCTAGGACCGCCACTGCATGTAGAACTGAATTCCTGTATGAACAGACTTTGATCTGAACTGGACTTTGCTCTAAACTCCAATCTGGAATGAACTGAATCTCAGAATGAACATTGAGTTTAGCTTTGACTTTTCATTTGCAGATGTGTGCCCAAATGCATCTTCACTGTCTCACCTGCCCTCTCATTCTCTCCTGCAGTTTATCCAGTCCTAGAAGCTCTGCAGGCTCACTTCCCTGGTTCCAGTCCCTGTCTCGTTGCCCTGTCTGTCCTGTCAGCACCTTCGCGTGCGAACATAAAGACACATCTTTATGTTCGGCTGCTTTCAGTAATGCTGGTATTTGGTTAGACTCTTTCTCTCCGATTTTTCTGAGTTATCTTCATTAGTTACTTCCTCCAAACCATCAACATGTCTATTAGACCCCATTCCTAAAAGGCTGCTCAAGGAAGCCCTACCATTAATTAATGCTTTGATCTTAAATATGATCAATCTATCTTTATTAGTTGGCTATGTACCACAGGCTTTTAAGGTGGCAGTAGTTAAACCATTACTTAAAAAGCCATCACTTGACCCAGCTATCTTAGCTAATTATAGGCCAATCTCCAACCTTCCTTTTCTCTCAAAAATTCTTGAAAGGGTAATTGTAAAACAGCTAACTGATCTGCAGAGGAATGGTCTATTTGAAGAGTTTCAGTCAGGTTTCAGAATTCATCATAGTACAGAAACAGCATTAGTGAAGGTTACAAATGATCTTCTTATGGCCTCAGACAGTGGACTCATCTCTGTGCTTGTTCTGTTAGACCTCAGTGCAGCTTTTGATACTGTTGACCATAAAATTTTATTACAGAGATTAGCGCATGCCATAGGTATTAAAGGCACTGCGCTGCAGTGGTTTGAATCATATTTATCTAATAGATTACAATTTGTTCATGTAAATGGGGAATCTTCTTCACAGACTAAGGTTAATTATGGAGTTCCACAAGGTTCTGTGCTAGAACCGATTTTATTCACTTTATACATGCTTCCCTTAGGCAGTATTATTAGAAAGCATTGCTTAAATTTTCATTGTTACGCAGATGATACCCAGCTTTATCTATCCATGAAGCCAGAGGACACATACCAATTAGTTAAACTGCAGGAATGTCTTACAGACATAAAGACATGGATGACCTCCAATTTCCTGCTTTTAAATTCAGATAAAACTGAAGTTATTGTACTTGGCCCCACAAATCTTAGAAACATGGTGTCTAACCAGATCCTTACTCTGGATGGCATTACCCTGACCTCTAGTAATACTGTGAGAAATCTTGGAGTCATTTTTGATCAGGATATGTCCTTCAATGGGCATATTAAGCAAATATGTAGGACTGCTTTGTTGCATTTGCGCAATATCTCTAAAATTAGAAAGGTCTTGTCTCAGAGTGATGCTGAAAAGCTAATTCATGCATTTATTTCTTCTAGGCGGAACTACTGTAATTCATTATTATCAGGTTGTACTAAAAGTTCCCTGAAAAGCCTTCAGTTAATTCAAAATGCTGCAGCTAGAGTACTGACAGGGACTAGAAGGAGAGAGCATATTTCACCCATATTGGCTTCTCTTCATTGGCTCCCTGTTAATTCCAGAATAGAATTTAAAATTCTTCTTCTTACTTATAAGGTTTTGAATAATCAGGTCCCATCTTATCTTATGGACCTCATAGTACCATATCACCCCAATAGAGTGCTTCGCTCTCAGACTGCAGGCTTACTTGTAGTTCCTAGGGTTTGTAAGAGTAGAATGGGAGGCAGGGCCTTCAGCTTTCAGGCTCCTCTCCTGTGGAACCAGCTCCCAATTCGGATCAGGGAGACAGACACCCTCTCTGCTTTTAAGATTAGGCTTAAAACTTTCCTTTTTGTTAAAGCTTATAGTTAGGGCTGGATCAGGTGACCCTGAACCATCCCTTAGTTATGCTGCTATAGACTTAGACTGCTGGGGGGTTCCCATGATGCACTGAGTGTTTCTTTCTCTTTTTGCTCTGTATGCACCACTCTGTCCCAGCAGAAGACTGCCCCTCCCTGAGCCTGGTTCTGCTGAAGGTTTCTTCCTGTTAAAAGGGAGTTTTTCCTTCCCACTGTCGCCAAGTTCTTGCTCACAGGGGTCGTTTTGACCGTTGGAGTTTTTCCGTAATTATTGTATGGCTTTGCCTTACAATATAAAGCGCCTTGGGGCAACTGTTTGTTGTGATTTGGCGCTATATAAATAAAATTGATTTGATTTGTTTCCCATGTAACAATAAGAAATATACTCAAAACCTGGATTAATCTTTTTAGTCACATAGCACTACTATTATTCTGAACACTACTGTAAAACAGATGGTTAAGTGTAAGAAGGTACTGAGTGTGATGAAGTTTTTGTGTGGTGTGGACTGGGGAGCCAGCAGGTCAGCCCTGAAAACTATTTATACTGGTCTGATAAGGTCAGTGTTGGACTATGGCTGCATTGTGTATGGGTCGGCTACTACAACATCACAGAAACAGCTGGATGTTGTTCAAAATCAACCCCTTCGTCTATGCTGTGGAGCCAGGAAAACTACTCCAGTTGCAGCTATTCAGGTTGAGATGGGAGCGATACCGTTACACCTTAGGAGAGATCAACTGGCTCTAGTGTATTGAGCAAACTTACGGGGACATGATACTTGCCATATGACCCAGTCAGTGTTGGCACCCTGTCAAGAGAGAGAGACTGCTGCTATCAGAAGCTTTGGGTGGGTAATGAAACGGAAAGTGAAGGATATGAACCTAAACACATTTAAGATTTCACCTACTGTAGTCTTCCCAGTGACATCTCTGTGGTTGTTTACAGATCTGAACATTGACTTAGGGCTACTGGAAGAATGGCATGAGAGTGGTGGACAGCAGTAGGGTCATGTGTTTTCTATGTGAGAGGTACAGTGAGACTACTATAATTTGTTGACGCATCAAAAAACACAGGAAGGCATTCAAGTCTGCAGTGATTAAACCATTACTTAAGAAATCCAATCTTGACCCTAGTGTATTGAAGAATTATAGGCCGATATCAAATCTATCATTTTGTTCTAAAATCCTGGAAAAAGTGGTTTTGCGACAGCTCGTGGACTACCTCACTGAGAATAATCTTTTTGAGCCACTGCAGTCTGCTTTTAGAAAATATCACTCCACAGAGACAGCACTTACTAAAGTAGTGAATGACCTTTTGTGAGCAGTCTTGGTCTTGCTGGATCTTAGTGCTGCGTTTGATACTGTGGATCATCATATTTTACTCAATAGTTTGGAGAATCACTTTGGAATTACTGGAACTGCTCTTGCAGGTATGACATCATACCTGTCCAGTCATTCTTACTGTGTATTGTGTAATGGCACCTCCTCTGATCGTAGGGACATGAAGTTTGGGGTTCCTCAGGGATCCGTTTTAGGCCCACTGCTTTTTTCCCATTATGTAGCACTCCTTGGGAATATACTGCGGCACTTTGTGATTCCCTTTCATTGCTATGCTGATGACACTCAATTGTACATACCAATAACTGCTGGTAATCTCATTCACATAAAATCTTTGGAAGATTACCTTGCATCAGTAAGAAGTTGGATGTCTAGTAACTTCCTACTTTTAAATTCTGATAAGACTGAAGTTATGGTTCTTGGTCCAGCGAGGTATCGGCATCAATTTGATCAGCTAGCACTTAGCTTAGGTTTGTGTGTTATACATCATACGGATAAAGTGAGGAACCTTGGAGTAATTTTAGATCCTACGTTGTCCTTTGATTTCCACATTAGAGACATTACGAGGACTGCTTTCTTCCATTTGCGAAATATAGCGAAGACTTGTCCCATCCTGTCTATGGCGGCTGCTGAGACTTTGATTCATGCATTTGTCTCTTCTAGATTGGACTATTGTAATGCTCTATTTTCTGGCTTACCGCAGTCCAAGATTAGGGGTCTTCAACTGGTTCAAAATGCTGCTGCCAGACTTTTGACACAACTTTTGACCATGTTACGCCCGTTTTGGCGTCCCTGCACTGGCTTCCTGTTCCTGCAAGATCGGATTTTAAAGTACTGTTATTAGTTTATAAAATTGTTCATGGACTTGCACCTCCCTATCTGGCTGACCTGGTAAGCCCCTATGTACCAGCTCGGGCCCTGCGTTCTCAGGGTGCAGGACTTCTGTGTGTTCCCAGGGTGAATAAAAAGTCTGCCAGTCACAGAGCTTTCTCCTACCGTGCCCCAGCTCTGTGGAACGATCTCCCGGCACACATTCGGCAGTTGGATACTGTGGAGACTTTTAAGTCACGTTTAAAGACTCATTTGTTTTCCCTGTTTTATCATTAGTGTTATGATGTGTTTTTATTCTTGTATTCTTTTATGGTTGTCTTTCTTTTATGGTCCTCTTTTTATTGTTTTAAATTTTTAAATTTTCTTTTTTTTTATGTTGTGTGAAGCGCCTTGAGACGATTTCATTGTGAGTTGGCGCTATATAAATTAATAAATTTGAATTTGAGGGTTGCAGTAGCCTATGTCCTTCCTCGGTTAAATGTAAAACGAATTATGGGTGACCTTGCTGTATACACCGCAGAGTTACTGCAATATGGCTGGCACTACACTGGGTGATTGATCATAAAATAAAGAATATAGTAATAGCATCGGACTCAGGTGTGGCATTAATCAGCCTTAAAAACATACAGTCTGAAACTTGACAAGATCTTGTATCTGACAGTTTCCTTGACAAATAATCTCACAAAGTTAGGAGCGCTCACAGCATTTATGGGTGATTCTTTAACTACGGGCACTATTGGCCTTGTAAATGTAATTTCCACCACACCGTTGCCTTACAATATAAAGCGCCTTGGGGCAACTGTTTGTTGTGATTTGGCGCTATATACATGTGCTCTGATGTCACTGTTTATCTCCATAGAAACTACCCAAACAATCTTTCATACAAACTGTTTAAAGGTACATTACAGTGTTGTGGTGGAAATTACGGCAATAGTGTGGGACAACTACATTTTGTTTAAAAAAAATCACAACAGTTGTATGACATTGAATACCCCAATTATGTTTTGATTATTTTACTTGTAAATGTAATTTCCACCACACCATTGCCTTACAATATAAAGCGCCTTGGGGCAACTGTTATCTCTGATATTTTATTCAGAGATATTTTAAAGCATTAGAAAAAAACGTTTCTTTACCATTCATTTTTATCATTGAAGATCAAAAGTCTGGGTGTGGGACAAGCACAAAACGGCAATATTTGCATATAATGATGCTGAAAAAAGGTGAAAAAGTCATACTAATAGAACAAATTTCTTAACACACTTTCATTGTAAAGATAACTATAAAAGTGTGAAATTTCCCCTTTTTTCTGTTTCTCATACAATATGATCAAAGGACATAAGTGCCCGTAGTCTAAGAATCACCCTTATATAGGTCGCAGCTCATATAGGGGTCAGAGGAAATGAGCTGGTTGATAAGTTTGCCAAACAAGGAGCAGGGATGTCCACTATAGATGTTGACATCAGACACAGTAAGGGAGAACTGAAGAGTTTGATCAAAGCTAAAGGCATTAGCAAGTGACAGCACCGATATGATGCTGGGCGCACAGGGTGCCATTTCCATATTGTTCAGTGTAGTCTTGGCAGGGGAAGGTGCACATGCACCTTCAAAACAAAAGAGAGGAGCATGTGTTCTCAAGACTGTGTTTTGGTCACACAGGATTGAATAGCTCACTAGTTAAGATCAATAAACATGTTGATGGAACTTATGAATGTGGTGACAATCAGGAGACCATGGAGCATGCTCTTGTACAGTGTCAAGAGTAGCAACAACCAAGACAGCTACTGTCCATTCAGCTGCAGGGGAGACAGGTAGACGTCAGCTTACGGAACATACTTAAGATAGAGTCTGGTGGGATCTGCTTCAATTACTTTTATGAATATCTGAAGACTACAGGATTACTGCACAGGGTATGAGTCGAGTACCGTTTTTTTTTTTTTTTTTTTTTTTTTTGGTAATTGTATTTTGGGGATGTTTGCCTCCTGACCAACACTGTAGTCCAGTTGGTGGCGGTAATACTCCATATAAGCTGATTGCGAACCGCCATTAAACACGAAGAAGAACTTTCCCTTTGGAGGGCGAGGCTAAAGCTAGTTAGCTGGAGATGCTGGAAACTCTTCTCTGAACATATCAAACTTCACTCTGTGATCCTCGAATATGTTTTTGAAGAGCTCCAGAAGTGCAAAGGTCGACAGTAAACCGGAAGAAGAAAAGGCGAAGTTAGCGCGAAAAGGTGGAACAGCTGAGAAGGTTGTTGAAACGGCGCGGCTAACTGCTGCTAATGCCGAGATATTTGAGTTGGTAGAAACAACAAACAAAAACATCGCAGAGCAGCAAGATGAAACGAGTGGATTTAAAGAAGAGAAGAAACTAGTCAACGTGCTGGATGCTATTTTCAAGCCTGAAGTTCGCTGATCCAGAGCAGGTTTGTATTTTATGTTCTGTATTCAGGGCTCCATCTAAACAATGGAAACGTGGCGCTGCACCAGGTTGTTACATTGTCGGCACCATCATATCGATTTTCAAGTTTACGGTTTTCACTCGGTTTTCTCAGATTATTTTGCTGAAATTGATTGAAATAAGCCTTTTCATTTATCTTTGATTTCTTTTTAATAGAATGCAGTGGGCCCCAGACCACTGTTGTCCCCACCACAACTGGGATGATAGTCTGAAAATACGCATGCGCGACCAGGTTGGTTCAAAGGTCGAGAGGTGTAAAAACGAAAACACGCTCGGTCGGTCAGTGACAGCATCAGTCAAACAACTGTCTAAATCCATAATAAACATAATTTTACACGTGCATATAAGAAGTGAAAATGCAACTGTTTTACCAAGCCACTACAATATAAATATTATAAGTAATACCTTTGAGATGATCCCAAATGCTTTCTCCACCCCATGAAGCGCACGAGAAGCTGTTGGAGAAAACTCCTTTGTGCTTCCGGAGCCAATAGAGATGGTTTTATCAGCCAGTCTCTGAGAGCAAATGATGAATACGCTACGAAATAATTTTATATAACTCTGTCCAGCAACACACAGCGCGGCGTTCAGCAGGTCGCATTGGCCTGGTGAATTTTGTGGCAGTGCACCGGTTCAATAAGACCAGTTCTGCCGCTCTTATCATCCAGCCACCCAGAATCAAGTTCGGATATCTGGTCGAGAATGATTTGCCCTCTAATTTTAAATGGGCAGAGTAATCTGTCGCCTTGCTCTGTTGTGATACAAATCAGTGCATTTTATTCCACCTTATTCATTATTAATTGATCCAAATCACAGACACATGTGCCTATAAGCCTAATAAATGACACAGAACATGTAGGGAAATAGACTAGGCAGCTCACGATTATTTACTACAGACACCAATCAGCTGCCTTTCACCAACCAGATCCATGATTAATTTTTCCACAAATAATTTATTTCACACACTCGGAAATACAAAGATCGCGTGCAAGATTTATAGAGGTCCGCAAAGCGAAACAGTGATCAGCTGATTCTATGTTTATGAATAGACACTGCCTGGGTTGGCAGTGGATCAAGTTGACAAAACCTGAATTTTCAGTTTGTGTGCAGCATAAGTTTTAAGTTTTTCTTCCTTGGACACCAATACCACGTTTTCACTAAATATCTTTCAAAGAATCAACGTTCCAACAGGAAAAATAATCAAAGTCTCTATCATTCTCGCTGCTCACACAGTCAGTCATGATGCCTCGAGACTGCAGTTTGCACCTCTTGCTCTTGGATCTTTCATATCAGACCCGGAAGCGTGATAGACTGTGAAAAGTCTTATACGTCACTTTTCAGCCACGCGGAGTGATTTCTCTGGTCTCCATTGATTTCTTGTAATGGTTCAACATGGAAGACTCACATGTCAGGGTTCTCACCAGGATTTTTTAGCAAATGGGATGGAAAAATCACTTAAAAAGCCTGGGGTTCGGGGGCCACGTAGGTGACAACCAGTGTGAAGATGGCACTGGGCTAGGTGGCACCCCGGTGGGGATCCTATTAATGGGCTTATAAAGGGCCTTCTTTTTCAATCTAAATATATCAAATAGCTCTAGAATTTATGAAAACATGATTTTTTTATCTTTTACATACCATGTCTCAAAAATATTATAAAATCAGGTACTTAAGCTCACAATAACACCTAAATCATGAGCTCACAACAACATTTATTAAAACTCAAACAGCTACATGTATATTTCTACTGTAGATTTGATTAAAGAATGGTCAGTTAATAACATCAATTCTTTCATTCATCTTGGCTCAGTTGTTGCAGGCTGAGGAAAATCATAAGGAGGTTGTCCAGTGTTTGTTCTTTCAGTCTGTTTCAGCAGTGGGGGGTCTTGACCCTCTTCATAGTGGAAAAGCCCCTTTCACAGTCTGAAAGTATAAATTACTCAAAGCCTCAGCTGACAGTCTCATCACAGTGCATGTTTATTGAGGCACTACAAATAAATGCATTTAATGAGTTTGGTTTCAAGATGCTCATCATGTTGTCTAAATTTCTTCTTGTCAAATTATATGAACACCAGGTATAATATAGTACCAGGGTAAATTTAAAAAGGCCATGGCTACAGGTACGGACCCATATCTACAGAGAGCATTCTAAAGATACGGAGGGTGTCTTACCGACCAATCAGAATGCGCAAATATGTCCGTACCTGTACCATATGCAACTAAAGGCCTGGAAAGGCTTGAAAACTCGTTCGTACATTGTCCGTATCTTCAGTGAACCTCGGTCCGTACCTTTAGCAGTCCCGCAAAAGATACGGATGTACGTACCCGTAGCCACTTCACAAAAAAAGTCATTTATGAAACTCTCAAAATACTTGCTGTTGAAATAGGAATTACAGCAATGGTTGAAGCCAGTTTTGCCAGGTTCAGAATTATGTCTTGATGTACACATCTTTTTCACTTGTTCAGGATTGAGCAAATATCAACAAAAATTGAGAGTTTTCACTTGTAAAATGAGCTACCAGGGCTGTTTCATTGGTGAGGAGCTGGCAAAAGGCGTCCACTGATGATCACATTACTGTTGTTAGTTCAGTAATGTTGGAAAGAGAGTCAAAGATTCAACCTTCTGGAATCAATAACTTCAAAGTGAATCTTCATTTTAAATCAAATGACACCGCTTTCAAAATGTTGTAATGCAGACAATGAACTACAACTGACTAAAACCTCGTTAGAGATTTTATTAAAATTTACACTCATTCTCACTCATCGTCAACCGCTTACTCCAATTTCGGGTCGCGGGGGCCTGGAGCCTATCCTGCAGCCATAGAGCATGAGGCGGGGTACATCCTTGACAGGATGCCAAGCCAGATATAGACAAATAAATGCATTTACACCCAGACGCACACCTATGGACAATTTAAAGTATTCGTGGGGTGGCTTAGCTCCAAAAAAGAGGTTGGTTGTGCACATTCCCTTAAAAACAGGGAACTTGGCACATGGTTAGAGCAACACAATACAAAGATTTTTAGTCCGGGGGCCATTGGCAATTGTACTCCGTATGGTGGCCATCTTAGATTTCATAATGGCTATCATTGTGGATCAGTTTTGAATATAAGGGTCTAGGATTCCAATGGTGACATAAAATGCTTGAGATGGGGATCCACGAAACACGGTCAGACAAGTGTGCAAGATACAGCGGTGACTGTTTCATGCACCCTCCTGCGTGTGTAAGTGCGCAAACGTAGTGCGAGCAGTTGGAATGTGTGGCACCACATCGTGCCACTGCTGTGGAGAAAATAATTAAAACCACACACCATGGGGGGGGACACCGCAATTTATTGAAACCCTCTTATCGAGCGGACAATACAGTGTGATACTTCTGTTCCTCTGTAGATGACCCATGGTTACAGACGTACAGTCTTGAAATGACATGAATGAAGCCATGTGCTCCCATCATGTCCACATCTGCTGGCCTGGCGCAAGTGTCCAGCGAGTGGCATGCCATGTGGACCATAGCTCGTGGTAATGTGATATTCAGCTCGCCAGCTGAGTGTTCACATGGAGCAGCCTGCCGGTGCGTGCTGAGCAGCTACTCCAGCCCATGGCAATGGCGATATATGTTTTTATGTATTTCCATGTGAGGACAGTAAGCACACATACGTGCCTCATGCTGTAGAGTTGTGAGGTCATGTTCTTAAAAACACGGTACATACAACCCCTGGCAAAAATTATGGAATCACCGGCCTCGGAGGATGTTCATTCAGTTGTTTAATTTTGTAGAAAAAAAGCAGATCACAGACATGACACAAAACTAAAGTCATTTCAAATGGCAACTTTCTGGCTTTAAGAAACACTATAAGAAATCAGGAAAAAAATTGTGGCAGTCAGTAATGGTTACTTTTTTAGACCAAGCAGAGGGAAAAAAAATATGTACTCACTCAATTCTGAGGAATAAATTATGGAATCATCCTGTAAATTTTCATCCCCAAAACTAACACCTGCATCAAATCAGATCTGCTCGTTAGTCTGCATCTAAAAAGGAGTGATCACACCTTGGAGAGCTGTTGCACCAAGTGGACTGACATGAATCATGGCTCCAACACGAGAGATGTCAATTGAAACAAAGGAGAGGATTATCAAACTCTTAAAAGAGGGTAAATCATCACGCAGTGTTGCAAAAGATGTTGTTTGTTCACAGTCAGCTGTGTCTAAACTGGACCAAATACAAACAACATGGGAAGGTTGTTAAAGGCAAACATACTGGTGGACCAAGGAAGACATCAAAGCGTCAAGACAGAAAACTTAAAGCAATATGTCTCAAAAATCAAAAATGCACAACAAAACAAATGAGGAACGAATGGGAGGAAACTGGAGTCAACGTCTGTGACCGAACTGTAAGAAACCGCCTAAAGGAAATGGGATTTACATACAGAAAAGCTAAATGAAAGCCATCATTAACACCTAAACAGAAAAAAAACAAGGTTACAATGGGCTAAGGAAAAGCAATCGTGGACTGTGGATGACTGGATGAAAGTCATATTCAGTGATGAATCTCGAATCTGCATTGGGCAAGGTGATGATGCTGTAACATTTGTTTGGTGCCGTTCCAATGAGATTTATAAAGATGACTGCCTGAAGAGAACGTAAATTTCCACAGTCATTGATGATATGGGGCTGCATGTCAGGTAAAGGCACTGGGGAGATGGCTGTCAAATCAAATCATTTTATTTACATAGCGCCAAATCACAACAAACAGTTGCCCCAAGGCGCTTTATATTGTAAGGCAAAGCCATACAATAATTACGGAAAAACCCCAACGGTCAAAACGACCCCCTGTGAGCAAGCACTTGGCGACAGTGGGAAGGAAAAACTCCCTTTTAACAGGAAGAAACCTCCAGCAGAACCAGGCTCAGGGGGGGCAGTCTCCTGCTGGGACTGGTTGGGGCTGAGGGAGAGAACCAGGAAAAAGGCATGCTGTGGAGGGGAGCAGAGATCAATCACTAATGATTAAATGCAGAGTGATGAGTAGTAAGCTGTCCTAGCTTTACAGAGGGCTTTTTTTATAGAGCAACAGACTCTTTCCAGGCTAAGTGAAGATCTTCTAAATTAGTGAGACGTCATTTCCTCTCCAACGTACGGGTTATCTGCTTTAAGCTGCGAGTTTGTGAGTTATACCACGGAGTCAGGCACTTCTGATTTAAGGCTCTCTTTTTCAGAGGAGCTACAGCATCCAAAGTTGTCCTCAATGAGGATATAAAACTATTGACGAGATAATCTATCTCACTCACAGAGTTTAGGTAGCTACTCTGCCCTGTGTTGGTATATGGCATTGGAGAACATAAAGAAGGAATCATATCCTTAAACCTAGTTACAGTGCTTTCTGAAAGACTTCTACTCTAATGAAACTTATTCCCCACTGCTGGGTAGTCCATTAAAGTATAAATGTAAATGTTATTAAGAAATGATCAGACAGAAGGGGGTTTCAGGGAATACTGTCATTACATCATCAATAAATGCACAAGTTTACGTTGATATTTTGGACACTTATCCCATCAACTGAAAGGATGTTTGGGGATGATATCATTTTTCAAGATGATAATGCATCTTGCCATAGAGCAAAAACTGTGAAAACATTCCTTGCAAAAAGACACATAGGGTCAATGTCATGGCCTGCAAATAGTTTGGATCTTAATCCAATTGAAAATCTTTGGTGGAAGTTGAAGAAAATGGTCCATGACAAGGCCCCAATCTGCAAAGCTGATCTGGCAACAGCAGTCAGAGAAAGTTGGAGCCAGATTGATGAAGAGTACTGTTTGTCACTCATTAAGTCCATGCCTCAGAGACTGCAAGCTGTTATAAAAGCCAGAGGTGGTGCAACAAAATACTAGTGATGTGTTGGAGCGTTCTTTTGTTTTTCATGATTCCATAATTTTTTCCTCACAATTGAGTGATTCCATATTTTTTTCCCTCTGCTTGGTCTAAAAAGTAACCGTTACTGACTGCCACAATTTTTTTCCTGATTTCTTATAGTGTTTCTTAAAGCCATAAAGTTGCCATTTGAAATGACTTTAGTTTTGTGTCATGTCTGTGATCTGCTTTTTTCTACAAAATTAAACAACTGAATGAACATCCTCTGAGGCCGGTGATTCCATCATTTTTGCCAGGGGTTGTATTCTCCAGTTGTGACTCACGGGTCCAGACATCTCAACAGCTGCTGCTGTGTGCCATGCCCACCTGTTTGTTCAGCACACAGAACAAAGTGTCACTTTCTGTTTCTGTGTTATTTGATTCATTATTTTAGTTATTTGTTATGCAATCGTGTATGTGGTTATTGTAGTATTTATTTATATACTTGTCCTGGCACTGTTCTGTGTTTTTAATGTAACACGTCATGTGCACTGAACCGTCATTTCCGAGTGTCAGTGCGTGGCTGGCTGGTGATCAGCTGGGAGGCACCCTTCTGTGTTGTGTGCGCTCAGATGTTGCTGGTGGGTCCCCATGTGATTTTGTCTGTACATATATAATCAGCATGTCATGAAAGTGTGCCCCGCCGCACGCTACATGTGTTGAGGGGGGAGCCGACACACTGGCATGCCACATGCTGGGGGGAGTTTGGCACAGCAACACCCATGTGTGTTACCTGGTGACGCCACACTCATAGGGCACTTAGACGATTTTCACAAACAGCTCGAATGTGGTCAGGTCCTCTCAGCTCTCATACCAGGAGCGTGACTAGCCCCACCTTTTCTAAGTGTCCAGCGAGCAGTGTTGGATGTTCGTGTGTGACACCTGGAATTTGGCAGACACCTGCTGAGAGGGGGATCGAATGAGCACTCTGGGGTTAACAAACCTGAATAGATTTTTTTTTAATAGTGCGTGTTGGTGCGTGATATTCGTGATTTTCATGGAGTGTGTTTTTGGCTGTCAAAAAATCTTCCACGAATGTCGCACACTGCCCTCATTTCACCTCATGTCATGGAGATCGCAACTGAGCATGTTGATCCTTCTTGATTAGTGGTGATCCTTAATAGAGCGTGACAGCGTTCTTCTCTGATGTGCACACAATTAAACCCTGCTGCACCGCATTAAGTTTCATTGCTGTAGTATACTGAAAGACAGTGATGCCAAGTCAGCTAAAAGTTTTGTTCCAATGCTCCTCAGCACGATGTGCTCTTATGCATGATAGCGCGCAACAACGTGGAACATTATTCTTGACTGTGCATAATGGTTCCTGATAATTCTTCAGCAACACGCGCCATTAATCGTAACGTGTGGTAACAGGTTACAGCAGTTCCTGAGGACACCTGAGGCCTCTGCCCCGAATCATCACATTCATGATCAGCGGCCAAGAATGTACACTTCATGGCATTCATGAGTTGCCGCTGTTATGTGTAAAGGCAGCTTTAGGAACATCTAGCAATTAAAGATGTAAAAGCAATAATGCCCTGTTGAGCAGAATTGAGTGCTAATGAAGAGTCAGGAATACCAAATATGGCAACGAGTGGATAAGGCTGCAGATTCACTTTGAGATCAGAAGAAATGACTGACAACTAACACGACCAAAAATTATATAATAAAGGACAGAAAAAGAACATGTGGCCAAAATGACCTGTAGAGCCTTTATGTTTATCACATACATTCACACTATCGGTATATTGCAGAAAACCTAGATTTGGAGAAATGAACTCTTATTGTTAGCAAAGTGTGTAATTTGTTTCTTTGATAGCTTTATCTATCCATGAAGCCAGAGGACAGACACCAATTAGCTAAACTGCAGGATTGTCTTACAGACATAAAGACATGGATGACCTCTAATTTCCTGCTTTTAAACTCAGATAAAACTGAAGTTATTGTACTTGGCCCCACAAATCTTAGAAACATGGTGTCTAACCAGATCCTTACTCTGGATGGCATTACCCTGACCTCTAGTAATACTGTGAGAAATCTTGGAGTCATTTTTGATCAGGATATGTCATTCAAAGCGCATATTAAACAAATATGTAGGACTGCTTTTTTGCATTTACGCAATATCTCTAAAATCAGAAAGGTCTTGTCTGAGTGATGCTGAAAAACTAATTCATGCATTTATTTCCTCTAGGCTGGACTATTGTAATTCATTATTATCAGGTTGTCCTAAAAGTTCCCTAAAAAGCCTTCAGTTAATTCAAAATGCTGCAGCTAGAGTACTGACGGGGACTAGAAGGAGAGAGCATATCTCACCCATATTGGCCTCTCTTCATTGGCTTCCTGTTAATTCTAGAATAGAATTTAAAATTCTTCTTCTTACTTATAAGGTTTTGAATAATCAGGTCCCATCTTATCTTAGGGACCTCGTAGTACCATATCACCCCAATAGAGCGCTTCGCTCTCAGACTGCAGGCTTACTTGTAGTTCCTAGGGTTTGTAAGAGTAGAATGGGAGGCAGAGCCTTCAGCTTTCAGGCTCCTCTCCTGTGGAACCAGCTCCTAATTCAGATCAGGGAGACAGACACCCTCTCTACTTTTAAGATTAGGCTTAAAACTTTCCTTTTTGCTAAAGCTTATAGTTAGGGCTGGATCAGGTGACCCTGAACCATCCCTTAGTTATGCTGCTATAGACGTAGACTGCTGGGGGGTTCCCATGATGCACTGAGTGTTTTGACCGTTGGGGTTTTACATAATTATTGTATGGCCTTGCCTTACAATATAAAGTGCCTTGGGGCAACTGTTTGTTGTGATTTGGCGCTATATAAAAAAATTGATTGAATTGATTGATTGATACAACAGTGTCCACACAAAAATGTGTATAATCTCTAATAGTTTCTGTGGCTTTGTTTAACTCCAAATTGTGAAAGATGCTCCAGTTCGTACAAGAAAAACATCCTTTCAGCGTCTCCACACTGTCCTTAGTCCACACCGGCACAGATTTGTGCTGTGGCTTTGATTTAAGCACCGTTTTGTTTATGGGCATTAGTTGGACAGTGGCATGATCTAAATTTGCAAGTGGAGGGAGGACTTTGCTGTATAAGCACTTTTTATGTTTCCAAAGCATTTGTCCAAAAGTTTATCCTTCCGAGTGCTGCATTCAATGTACTGATAAAATCCGGGTAACGCCTGCTCCAGGTGGAAATGGTTACAATCACCCAGAATGAAGACAGCGGCTCCAGGGGTGCGTTGAAGTTGATTCTGCGCGCACTCAGACACACGATTTGCAGCTCTTTTTGTGTTCCCGTCAGGTGGGACACAAGCTGCCAAGATTAAGATGTTGCCAAATTCTCGAGGTAAATAAAACTGACGCAGGGACAGACAAAGCAGTTCCAAGTCCTGGTCACATGACAGTTCGTGGACAGTGTACTGTTTACACCATTCATTCTTAATGTAGACACAGAGCCCCCCCTCCTCTGGTCTTTCCCAATGATGCAGTCCTGTCTGAGCGCACACAAAAAAGCCTTCAATGTCAACTAGATTGTCTGGAATATCTGGCTTTAACCATGTCTCTGTTAGCATGATAATACGTGACTCCCCGTACTCGTGACAGTGGTGACAATTTAAACGCAGCTCATCAATTTTGCCAGACAATGACCACACGTTACTTAAAAGCATAGAAGGGAGCGGTGGTTTATTCTCTCTTCCTCCAAAGCTGCTGCCAGGTACCACCCCCCACTTTTATCTCTTTCGCCGCTTCTTCACACCGGCGGCAGGTTTGCACTTTACCTCCACTGGTAAGCCACTCATGGGCGACGTGCCTTTGTGCCAAAGATCCAGCAGAAACTCTCGAGTAGGTTAGTTGTCAGGCATAGTTTGATGTTGTTGAGAGCACCGAGGGAAACCACAGCTACAGTAAACCATAACATTCTTATTGAATTACACATAAGACACCATTTCCTGTAGCAAGCACACAATTCCTCACATACCACCTTAAAATTAGCTAAAATGTTTCTATAAAAAACCAAAACACAGCACTACAGTCCCGGTCGCAATGGTTAAAGCGCCAGGACTGCACTGGACAGCGATGGCTCTCCGGCCACCTCAGCCACACCTGACAATGTTGTCAGAAAGAATTAAGTACAACAAGCAAAAATAAAGAAAAGATTAAAAACCATAAACTAATTATAAGCAAAAGAAAATATGTTTAAAAAACATTTCAAATGTCAAGAGGCAGCCTGTTCCACAAGATACGAGCATGACAAGAAAAGGCTCTGAAGCCTGCTGACTTCTTTTTAACCCTTGAGACAAAGAGCAAGCCTGTGTCCAGGGACACGAGAAGGCACATAAGGCTGAACAAGTTCAGCAAGATAGTTGAGTTTGTGACCATTTAGAGTCTGAAATGTCAGCAACAAACCTTGAAATCTGCTCTTTGAGTCACATGGAGCCATTGAAGGAAAGCCATAATGGCTTTGATCAAACCTCCTGGTTTTCATCAAAACTTGAGCAGCAGTCTTCTGTACCATCTGTAGATATCCTATACTATTTTGTAGCAATCCAGAAAATAAAACATTACAAAAGTTAATTGTGGAAGACAAAGACATGAATTAAAATTTGTGAAATTTAAAACAAATCCTGAAGTACATTTCAGCTTTATCAGTTCCATCAGTGCAACAACTTATTGTCATCAGGTCAAACTCACCACTATGATACTTTATTTTAATGAGTGTTGTTCTAACATTTATTGTTAATTTATTTTTTTGCAGACATGCAGCCGTTGTTGGTGATTAAAGAAGAAACTCTCCCTGAACACCAGGAATGGAGTCTGAGTGTTGACCAGGAGGACATTAAAGAAGAAGAGAAGCTGTGGATAAGTCAGCAGGGAGAGCAACTTCAGCAGCTGGAGGAGGCAGATCTCACCAAGTTTGGTTTCACTGTAAAGAGTGAAGATAATGATGAAAAACCAGAGTCATCACAGCTTCATCAAAGCCGAAGTGATGAGAGCACAGAGGCTGAGCCTGTAGCCAGCAGCTCATCTGTACACAGAACACTGACAACAGAAGCTGATGGAGAGGACGATGGAGGACCACAACCAGCCAGCAAGTCAGGTCCAAACAGTCATTTACAACCAGATATCAGTGGCAGGAGTTCAGACAGTTCAGGAACTGAGACGGATGACAGTTATGACTGGAAACAGACCAGAGAATGCCAGTCAAGTTTTAACTGTCGAAAAAATACCAGTATTGTTCATTCATGCAACACTGATGAGAAACAATTTAAAGGCTCTAAATATGGAAAAGCATCTCGTCACGTGAACAACTCAGAGCAACAAAAGGAGAGGCAAGCAAGCAGAAAACTATTTAGCTGTTTTGATCAGAGTAAAAGACAGAAACAGAAGGGCACGCTGAACAAACACATTAGAATTCAGACAGGACAAAAAGTATTTGGCTGTTCTGAATGTGATCGAAGATTTGGACAAAAGAGCCACCTGAGCAGACACATGATAGTTCATACAGGGCAAAAAGCATTTGTCTGTTCTAAGTGTGGTCAAAGATTTGGACAAAAGAGCCACCTGAACAGACACATGATAATTCATACAGGGCAAAAAGCATTTGTCTGTTCTGAGTGTGGCCAAAGATTTGGACATAAGAGCAGCCTGAACAGACATGTGATAATTCATACTGGACAAAAGCCATTCGTCTGCTCTGAGTGTGGTAAAAAATTTGGACAAAAGAGCGACCTGAACACACACATGATAATTCATACAGGACAAAAACCATTTGTCTGTTCTAAGTGTGGTCAAAGCTATGGACAAAAGAGCACTCTGAACACACACTTGATAATTCATACTGGAGAAAAACCATTTGTCTGTACTAAGTGTGGTCAAAGATTTGGACAAAAGAGCCACCTGAACAGGCATATGATCATTCATACAGGGCAAAAATCATTTGTCTGTTCTAAGTGTGGTCAGAGATTTAGACATAAGAGCACTCTGAACACACACATGATAATTCATACAGGACAAAAACCATTTGTCTGTTCTGAGTGTGGTAAAAGATTTGGACGAAATGGCGACTTGAACACACACATGATAATTCATACAGGACAAAAACCATTTGTCTGTTCTAAGTGTGGTCAAAGATTTGGACAAAAGCGCACTCTGAACACACACATGATAATTCATACTGGACAAAAACCATTTGTCTGTTCTAAGTGTGGTCAAAGATTTAGACAAAAGAGCCACCTGAACACACACATGATAATTCATACAGGGCAAAAAGCATTTGTCTGTTCTGAGTGTGGTCAGAGATTTGGACGAAAGAGCACTCTGACCACACACATGATAATTCATACAGGGCAAAAAGCATTTGTCTGTTCTGAGTGTGGTCAAAGATTTGGACGAAAGAACATCCTGAAAAGACACATGATAATTCATACAGGACACAAACAGTCTGTCTGTTCTGGGTATGGAAAAAGATTTGGACTAAAGCGCGTCCTGAACCGACACATGATAATTCATACAGGGCAAAAAACATTTGTCTGTTCTGAGTGTGGAAAAAGATTTGGACACGAGAACTACCTGAACACACACATGAGAATTCATGCCAGTAGTGTTTAGGGTGCCATTATAGACCCCGTGTCTAGGGCCCATTGCACTGTCTTAGAAGGAAGTTCAAGACAAATGGAAAAAAAAAGGACATGTCCTGTATGATTTCTTATGAATTTAGACATCCTGATACAATAATATCTGTAATTATCTACACTGGAAAGTATGCAAGAAACTGGAGGTGGAAGTAAGGGAAAACATCTGGGAGTGTGAGCCAGCACCAGTCTCATCCAATGGAAAAGTAACTGTCTTCTATGACAAAGAGATCCCAGCAGGACGACATATCGAAGGAGGTCCAATAAAACCTGACACTGTCATCTGGAAAAGCCGGAGAAAACAGTTTTTGTGTGTCTAGATGAATTGTTAATTGACCGTTGGAGATCATGTCCAGAGAGAAGATGTAAAAAGGCAGCAAATATTAGGTTGTTTGACAGGAAGTAGCTGGGGAGCTAGCATGAAGTCTCTGAAGCAAATATGTCAGGGCTGTCAAAACTCCACGAATCCGAGGAATTCCACAGCTCTCATCATTGGGGGAGGGGGAAAGGTTAGTGTTGTACTATGGAATCATGATCTTCACTGAGTTTTTAAAATGCCTATTGCAAAGCACTTCTTTTTTACATTGTGGAAGTTTCGTAAGTCTGCGGACAATGATGTGTGTGTGTTACAGATACAAATCAGTATCCGCGGCTCCGCAGAGTTTTGAGGAGAAAAGTCCCTCTCTCAGAGTGTGGCCGTTGTGACAGTTGTCGTAAAGCGGGACGGCTTGGTTGCTACGGTGATGCTGTGTGGCTGCTCCATGTTTCTACTTTTTTTACTAATAGACCAATTTCATAGCCTTAAGAGTGTGCATATCATGAATGCTTTGTCTTGTTGGATTTGTGAGAATCTACTGGTACCTTGTTTCCCATGTAACAATAAGTAACATACTCAAAACCTGGATTAATCTTTTTAGTCACATAGCACTACTATTATTCTGAACACTACTGTATATACTGCCATAATAAGATCTGCCTTAGGTTATTGTATTGTATACAGCTCAGTCAAAAACTCTCATCTTCAAAAGATTGATGTGCTACAAGCTCAGACCCCCCCCCCCTGTAGTGTAAATGAAAATGGTGCTGTGGTCAGTTAATACTTTGTACTTGTATTGGTTAACAGCGACCATTTTTGAAGCAGAATGTGCAAACAAAACAACAAAACTATAGTGCAGCCCTAAAATCTTATCCAAATCATGTTTATCTAAACTGTCTGCCTTATAATAACAGTGCGGGGGTCCGACAAGGCGCCGTGCAGCTCTGCTGTGAATAGTGAGGTCATGTGAAGTCTTTCTATTTGAGTCAGAGTTCCAGACTTTACGTATCTTTTAATTTATAGTCATTTTAAAATAATATACCACATACTTAAAGTATTTGGTGTATGACGCTACTGTTTTTTTGGGGGGGGTTTTGACAATTATTTCATTCTTCACCCTCTGGAGTCCAGGGTATAATTGGGTGTTTTTTTTTTTTGTTTTGTTTTTTGTTTTTTTGTTGTTTTTTTTGGCTACTTTTGGTTTTACCTTCATAATTGACCTTAAAAACTGTTTACTTTGCCTTGTTTGATATGTTTTTTTTTTCAGCACAACCTCACCTGTGTGACTTTATAGTTTTTCTTTCATTCTGATGTTAGTTGTTTTTTTTTTTGTTGTTTTTTACTACAAGCGTGTGACAGACCATTTTATAACTTAGAATACAAATATGAATTGTAAATTTCACAAACATGTACAAATTCCTAGAGTTATGCAACTTTTTGCATTGAATGCAGGAATTGCTTCAGGTGTTTTTTGTTGTTTTTTTTTGTGTGTGTGTGTGTGTGTGTGTGTGTGTGTGTGTGTGTGTGTGTGTGTGTGTGTGTGTGTGTGTGTGTGTGTGTGTGTGTGTGTGTGTGTGTGTGTGGCTATTTACAAAACCATCAGATGCCACACAAATTATATTTGTACCACTCAGAAAAACAATTTCAATCCAACAAAAGGCCCTGGGTTGAGCATAAGAGACCTGACACTTCCTCTTGTTGTCCATCAGAGGCACCATTGGGCCATTAGACACTTTTTTTCTCTCTCTTCTCCGATTGACATCTGCACCCATGTGGGGTTAATGGTTTTTATTGTTGATGTCATGCGTTTCCACCAATGAAAAAGGGCAAGACCCTTTTGCACCAGCCAGAGGTGTCAATAGAGGCAGACAGACGTTCACACGTGCATGAAGACAGCATGCGTCCATCCAAATATGTGAGTCTGTGAAGGTTGTATTTATCATTTGGTGAAAAAGCACAGCCAGTTGTTGGAAAGGCATGGTTTTGTTTCAGATTGTAATTGCTTCGAGCAGAGAGGAGTGAGAACACCTCATGTTCGCCTGCTGGCTGAAGCGATCACACAGAGCAGCTGCCATGTTCCACGCAGCCACATATTGTCTGCGAGTTTCCTACCAAATGGTTGAGGTTTTCTTTTCCACCAAAGCCAAAGGGAAAATCATGGTTTTTGAGACTGTAATTGTTTCGAGCAGAGAGAAGGAGAAAACCTGTTATTTGCGTGTGCTGCGATCACATGGCGCAGCACTGCACACATTAATGTGAAAATTATTAGTCATTATTATGCAGGTTTTACTGGGTGTAGTAACAAAATTTAAAAACTGGTATGGAGGTTGGAAGTCTGCATTTTCACCAAACATTCAAACTGAACGTGTGAGGACTTTGATGGGAAGACCACTTAATTTAGTCGTGACTTTTGACGCGTATCCACGTCAAACTTCAGAGGGTTAAATATTGCAAATCATAAGACAATCATAATTATGTTTTTTAAATAATATATTCTTTTTTCAAAGTATTAGAATCTTATGTACAAAAAATATTTTGAAAATTGCTGCAAAAATGGGCCTTTAAAGGGTTTTGGGGGGGCATTCCCCACCCCTCGCCCCTGTGGCTCCGCCCGTGCACCAGAGGTCTGCAGAGTTTGTCTGCAGCTGCAAAGAGTTCACTGTCTGTTCTTATCGATTCAGTGCTCTCAAACAGTGACACAGATGATCTTAAAGAGACTTGCTGTGCATTTAAAGTGAAGCAGTGTGTTTGTGTATTTTTGTCAAAGACATGGCGTTGTGTGTTGATCCCCTGAAGCTAGAGTGCCTTGATTGGATAGTGGCGTCAACTCAGAACGTGGCACCATTTGGGGTCTAACTGCACTGAACTATTGAATGAACCTTTGTTTTCAACATTTTTTAAATCATTTAATCACATACAGCAGCACATCCAGGCACAGGTGCTATCAAAATAATAAAAAAAAAGGTTAAGCTATCAAATGTACATAAATTTTACAATTTATGATTTTATTGAATTAATTTAAAGCCTGATTTATGCAGCTGCTGCTCTATAACTCCATGTCATGCAGTGACGTGTGACAGTTTTAAAGTTCTCTGTCTCTGGATTATGCTTTATTATGGACTAATTTGACCCTCAACAAGCTTTTCTTTCTACAATCATCACCTCCAAATCAAAGGTAAGCTGTACATTTTTCTCTTTTATCGACTTCGTGCTGTAAATGTGATGCAGTTCTTTTCTGATCCATTTATTAGTGTGCACTCTATAAAAACTATTATATGATGAGAGACGAAGGATTAAAAGCAGAAAAGTGTCAAGTCACAGTCGTTTGTGTTTGATTTAACAGGTGCATGTAAGGCTGCGGGTCTGAGTCTTCACACTTTGAAAAACTAAATGGTTGGACTTTTAATCACGGAAATGACTCCTCTCACTTCACTTTCCTCACTTTCCACAAATTGGCGAGTATCAGAGTGCTGAACTTTAATTTGTACCTCTGCACGTCCAGACTGCTCAGTTTTTAATGGAAATACATTGCAGTCAGACAGAACATTTTATCTGATGTGAGCAAAAAAATCTGCTGTACAAAATCCGTTATATACAGTGTTTATTACATGAAAAACAATGCAAAAACTTTGACCTTTTTTTTTTGTCCAGTGACTGCAAATATCTTGGCTATATGATAATGGTTTAGTTGAGTTTTTCTATACATGGGACTGAACAATAAATTTACCTCGCAGAGTTTTGATGATGTCGGTTTCCATCCCACATGGCAGATTTTATTTTCCCAATTTTTCTTCTGTTCGGATCTGAAGGGAATCTGTACATCTTGAAGCCCTTGTTGTGTCTTCAAATGCACAACAACCCGGCATTTTCAGCGAATAAATAAATAAAATGGCTGGATTCACATGCAGACACATTAACAGCCAACGCTATTTTTGCCCCAAGATGGCACCACGAGTCACGTGACCGATTTTTATTTATTTATTTTTTGGCTTGTCATGTTGCCACTCTAATAAAGGCACTCTACCTGAAAGTACAAACTCTACTACAGACAGATTCATGGTTGTGCAATGGGGTCTCCGGTATCCCTCACTGTGGCCAATCTGTATGTGGAGAAGACAGCCTTGACGTCTTTCATGGGCATCTCTCCCAGTCACTGGTTCAGATATGTTGATGTCACATGGGTTAAAATCAAGCAACAGGAAGTTGAGGACTTCACAGAACACATCAACTCGGTGGATGCCAATATCAAGTTCACACGTGAGGATGCCAGAAACAACCATTTAGCCTTCTTGGACTGAGATGTTACGATTGGAGAGAACAGGCAGCTCCAGACGGGTTTACAGAAAACCCACTCACACTGACCAATATCTGCTCTTTGGCTCAAACCACCCCCTTGAACACAAGCTCGGGGTGATCAGGACGCTTCAACACAGAGCCCTACAGGTGCCCACAACTGCAGAGGGAAGGGCTAAAAAACAACTTGTCCGGAAAGCCCTCACAGTATGTGGGTACCCATGATGGTCCCTGGACAAAGGGCAAACACAAACACTACAGAGGTGAGACTAAGCAACCTTTACACAAAAGGCTATACCAGCACCGCAGAGAGGGCGCCAGTGGACCTCAGTCTGCAGTTCATCTCCACCTTAAAGACACTAACCACACGTTTGAGGACAAGGAAGTTAAAATATGAGCCAGAGAGAAGAAATGGTTTGAGAGAGGGGTCAAGGAAGCATTCTTTGTGAAATGTTTGAAACCCAGCCTTAACCGGGGAGGGGGTCTGAGATACGCTTTATCCCCTGTTTACAATGGGGTACTCAGGTCAAAGCAGTTTCAGTCTTTTGTTCATGGTAATGTCATTCACGGGTGATTCTTTAACTATGGGCACTATTGGCCTTGTAAATGTAATTTCCACCACACCATTGCCTTACAATATAAAGCGCCTTGGGGCAATTGTTTGTTGTGATTTGGCGCTATATACATGTGCTCTGATGTCACTGTTTATCTCCATAGAAACTACCCAAACAATCTTTCATACAAACTGTTTAAAGGGACATTACAGTGTTGTGGTGGAAATAGTGTGGGACAACTACATTTTGTTTTTAAAAAAAAATCAACACTTGTATGACATTGGATACCCCAATTATGTTTTGATTATTTTACTAATATTTTATTCAGAGATATTTTAAAACATTAGAAAAAACGTTTCTTTACCATTCACTTTTATCATTGAAGATCAAAAGTCTGGGTGTGGGACAAGCACAAAACGGCAATATTTGCATATAATGATGCTGGAAAAAAAAGTGAAAAAGTCATCATAGACTACTAGAACAAATTTCTTAGCACACTTTCATTGTAAAGATAACTATAAAAGTGTGAAATTTACCCTTTTTTCTGTTTTTCATACAATATGATCAAAGGACATAAGTGCCCGTAGTCTAGGAGAGGGTCCGTCCCATCATTAGGAGGGACAGCTGCCCTGTCATTAGGAGGGTGCTAACTACAGCACAATAGGTGCTAATTAGAGCTATTGTTTAGTCACTAGCCTATAGCAGTCTGCCTCGCGGTAGGAGGGGTCTGGTTAGGTTTAAAACTCCAGCTTTTGTGACTTTTTGATTATTCTTCTCTACAAGAGTCAAGACAGAAGTCAGACCACCAGAGCAAGAATTTTAGCTGAGGAAGCTTCTGTGATTTGAAGCGTGTTCATGTTCTAGTCAGTATTAGTCATGTTGGTCACTTTTTTTTTACTTTTGTTTTATCTGTGTTGTATTTGCCCACCTCATAAAAAAATGAGATGGGCTTCATAGATAATTGGCAAAGCTTTTGGGGAAAACCTGGTCTTGTTAGGAGAGACGGCATCCATCCCACTTTGGATGGAGCAGCTCTCATTTCTAGAAATCTGGCCAATTTTCTTAAATCCTCCAAACCATGACTATCCAGGGTTGGGACCAGGAAGCAGAGTTGTAGTCTTACACACCTCTCTGCAGCTTCTCTCCCCCTGCCATCCCCTCATTACCCCATCCCTGTAGAGACGGTGCCTGCTCCCAGACCACCAATAACCAGCAAAAATCTATTTAAGCATAAAAATTCAAAAAGAAAAAATAATATAGCACCTTCAACTGCACCACAGACTAAAACAGTTAAATGTGGTCTATTAAACATTAGGTCTCTCTCTTCTACGTCCCTGTTAGTAAATGATATAATAAGTGATCAACATGTTGATTTATTCTGCCTTACAGAAACCTGGTTACAGCAGGATGAATATGTTAGTTTAAATGAGTCAACACCCCCGAGTCACACTAACTGCCAGAATGCTCGTAGCACGGGCCGAGGCGGAGGATTAGCAGCAATCTTCCATTCCAGCTTATTAATTAATCAAAAACCCAGACAGAGCTTTAATTCATTTGAAAGATTGACTCTTAGTCTTGTCCATCCAAATTGGAAGTCCCAAAAACCAGTTTTATTTGTTGTTATCTATCGTCCTCCTGGTCGTTACTGTGAGTTTCTCTGTGAATTTTCAGACCTTTTGTCTGACTTAGTGCTTAGCTCAGATAAGATAATTATAGTGGGCGATTTTAACATCCATACAGATGCTGAGAATGACAGCCTCAACACTGCATTTAATCTATTATTAGACTCAATTGGCTTTGCTCAAAATGTAAATGAGTCCACCCACCACTTTAATCATATCTTAGATCTTGTTCTGACTTATGGTATGGAAATTGAAGACTTAACAGTATTCCCTGAAAACTCCCTTCTGTCTGATCATTTCTTAATAACATTTACATTTACTCTGATGGACTACCCAGCAGTGGGGAATATGTTTCATTACACTAGAAGTCTTTCAGAAAGCGCTGTAACTAGGTTTAAGGATATGATTCCTTCTTTATGTTCTCTAATGCCATATACCAACACAGTGCAGAGTAGCTACCTAAACTCTGTAAGTGAGATAGAGTATCTCGTCAATAGTTTTACATCCTCATTGAAGACAACTTTGGATGCTGTAGCTCCTCTGAAAAAGAGCTTTAAATCAGAAGTGCCTGACTCTGTGGTATAACTCACAAACTCGCAGCTTAAAGCAGATAACCCGTAAGTTGGAGAGGAAATGGCGTCTCACTAATTTAGAAGATCTTCACTTAGCCTGGAAAAAGAGTCTGTTGCTCTATAAAAAAGCCCTCTGTAAAGCTAGGACATCTTACTACTCATCACTAATTGAAGAAAATAAGAACAGCCCCAGGTTTCTTTTCAGCACTGTAGCCAGGCTGACAGAGTCAGAGCTCTATTGAGCCGAGTATTCCTTTAACTTTAACTAGTAATGACTTCATGACTTTCTTTGCTAATAAAATTTTAACTATTAGAGAAAAAATTACTCATAACCATCCCAAAGACGTATCGTTATCTTTGGCTGCTTTCAGTGATGCCGATATTTGGTTAGACTCTTTCTCTCAGATTGTTCTGTCTGAGTTATTTTCATTAGTTACTTCATCCAAACCATCAACATGTCTATTAGACCCCATTCCTACCAGGCTGCTCAAGGAAGCCCTACCATTATTTAATGCTTCGATCTTAAATATGATCAATCTATCTTTATTAGTTGACTATGTACCACAGGCTTTTAAGGTGGCAGTAATTAAACCATTACGTAAAAAGCCATCACTTGACCCAGCTATCTTAGCTAATTATAGGCCAATCTCCAACCTTCTTTTTCTCTCAAAAATTCTTGAAAGGGTAGTTGTAAAACAGCTAACTGATCATCTGCAGAGGAATGGTCTATTTGAAGAGTTTCAGTCAGGTTTTAGAATTCATCATAGTACAGAAACAACATTAGTGAAGGTTACAAATGATCTTCTTATGGCCTCAGACAGTGGACTCATCTCTGTGCTTGTTCTGTTAGACCTCAGTGCTGCTTTTGATACTGTTGACCATAAAATTTTATTACAGACATTAGAGCATGCCATAGGTATTAAAGGCACTGCGCTGTGGTGGTTTGAATCATATTTATCTAATAGATTACAATTTGTTCATGTAAATGGGGAATCTTCTTCACAGACTAAGGTTAATTATGGAGTGCCACAAGGTTCTGTGCTAGGACCAATTTTATTCACTTTATACATGCTTCCCTTAGGCAGTATTATTAGACGGCATTGCTTAAAGTTTCATTGTTATGCAGATGATACCCAGCTTTATCTATCCATGAAGCCAGAGGACACATACCAATTAGTTAAACTGCAGGAATGTCTTACAGACATAAAGACGTGGATGACCTCTAATTTCCTGCTTTTAAACTCAGATAAAACTGAAGTTATTGTACTTGGCCCCACAAATCTTAGAAACATGGTGTCTAACCAGATCCTTACTCTGGATGGCATTACCCTGACCTCTAGTAATACTGTGAGAAATCTTGGAGTCATTTTTGATCAGGATATGTCATTCAAAGCGCATATTAAACAAATATGTAGGACTGCTTTTTTGCATTTACGCAATATCTCTAAAATTAGAAAGGTCTTGTCTCAGAGTGATGCTGAAAAACTAATTCATGCATTTATTTCCTCTAGGCTGGACTATTGTAATTCATTATTATCAGGTTGTCCTAAAAGTTCCCTGAAAAGCCTTCAGTTAATTCAAAATGCTGCAGCTAGAGTACTAACGGGGACTAGAAGGAGAGAGCATATCTCACCCATATTGGCCTCTCTTCATTGGCTTCCTGTTAATTCTAGAATAGAATTTAAAATTCTTCTTACTTATAAGGATTTGAATAATCAGGTCCCATCTTATCTTAGGGACATCATAGAACCATATCACCCCAATAGAACGCTTCGCTCTCAGACTGCAGGCTTACTTGTAGTTCCTAGGGTTTGTAAGAGTAGAATGGGAGGCAGAGCCTTCAGCTTTCAGGCTCCTCTCCTGTGGAACCAGCTCCCAATTCAGATCAGGGAGACAGACACCCTCTCTACTTTTAAGATTAGGCTTAAAACTTTCCTTTTTGCTAAAGCTTATAGTTAGGGCTGGATCAGGTGACCCTGAACCATCCCTTAGTTATGCTGCTATAGACTTAGACTGCTGGGGGGTTCCCAT
Source organism: Thalassophryne amazonica (assembly GCF_902500255.1). Taxonomy (NCBI): domain Eukaryota; kingdom Metazoa; phylum Chordata; class Actinopteri; order Batrachoidiformes; family Batrachoididae; genus Thalassophryne; species Thalassophryne amazonica. The sequence goes on from NC_047120.1 coordinate 14,679,961, forward strand.
GATGCACTGAGTGTTTCTTTCTCTTTTTGCTCTGTATGCACCGCTCTGCATTTAATCATTAGTGATTGATCTCTGCTCCCCTCCACAGCATGTCTTTTTCCTGGTTCTCTCCCTCAGCCCCAACCAGTCCCAGCAGAAGACTGCCCCTCCCTGAGCCTGGTTCTGCTGGAGGTTTCTTCCTGTTAAAAGGGAGGTTTTCCTTCCCACTGTCGCCAAGTGCTTGCTCACAGGGGGTCGTTTTGACCGTTGGGGTTTTTACGTAATTATTGTATGGCCTTGCCTTACAATATAAAGCGCCTTGGGGCATCTGTTTGTTGTGATTTGGCACTATATAAATAAAATTGATAATTGAATTGATATTTTAATAATGTCTTATTTGGAAAGCACTTTGTTAACTTTGTTGTTCGTTTAAAGTGCTCTATATAAATAAAGTTGGATTGGATATTTTAACAGAAGTTAGAATCAATGTAACAAGTTGGACATTAAACATCCGGTTCTGTTGTGGTCCAGTGTTTGAATCGGGTGCATTTAGTTTTGGATTTTGACACTCAGACACAGAATTTTAAGATTCATAAGCTAATATTGCATTTAACAATTTTTCCACCATTTTCATGAAGGTGAGATGTTTTGCATTTGGAACACTGATACTGATTAAAGTTTTAAACAATTTTTCTTTTATTTTGATCCCATCACCTTTTAAAAATATTTGTTTAAAAATGCTTTTCTTGAATTGAATCAATTATAAAATTTTAGATTTTTAAAATTCAAATTGTTTTAGTGATTTTGAAATATTCTGAGTGTTTTGGTGTTCTCTAATTTCAATCATTTTCATGTTTTAAAAAATATATTATCATTTTTACAGATTTTAGGTCATTTTGTTAGTGTTGTATTAAACTTTTCTGGGGGGGGGGGGTTTCTGCTTTGTGCTGATTTTTATTTTAATAATAAAGACAACACCATGTAATTAAAAAAGGTTTCCTGAAATTATTTTAGCCCATTTTAAAGGTTTTGTTTTCATGTGTTCACAGCCTCCCCTCGATTATGTCAAATAAACAGATTTTGACGTGAAAAGGTGGGTCCACAAATTGAAGGTTCTGATTGGTTAAACTAGACTTTGATGTTACATTTCCTGAAGAAACAAACATACTGACAACTGTTACTGTTGAGAAGAAGCTGTTGTTAATCTGAGGGATTTTTGATATAAATGTAGTTATGGTCCAGTACCTTTATGGACCAAATGGTAAACAGGGACGCCTCAGAGACGGAGACAGACAGTTTGTTGGACTGAATTCTTCCTCACACACACACACAGCTTCATATTTATCAGAATCTTGTTCTATTAAAAATACATCAGCTGTGGAATAAAAACCACTTTGACCTGAGAACTGTAATATCATGGAGAACAAAAACTGTCTCTGAAGAGTTGCCATGGTAACATTTGACAACCTTTTTCAACAATTTAACATAAAACCTTGTCATTATTTGATGTGTTAAAACAACTTGTTTCTGAGTCAGTAAAAATTAATTTGTGTAAATGGGTCACAGATCTACAGGGCAAAGTAAAAATCCAAACAATGTTGAGTCCAGTTGTCTCTGTGATGTTCCACTTCTGTTTGTGTCTCAGAGAAAATGGTGCACGGTTCTTAATTTTACTGCTTCACTTTTGCTTCAAACTGAAACGTGACTCTGGCAACACAATTTACAGATCATCCAAGTTTAAATTATTTCCTTGATGTCCATGAATGAATTTGTAAAATGTAACAAACTTTAAATGTATAATGGATCAAGTGTCATTTGTCTCGGTTTCTGTTTGTTTGTTTTACAAACAAGTCGTCACAATAAAAGTACTAACAGGTTCATTCTACTACATGATGTTCTTCAATAAAAAAGTGTGTTAGTGGGGCTGTTAACTGTGACAATTGTGCACAGAATGAAAGCATGAAACTTTCAGGGTTTGTTCTTGATGACAGAAGCTTTAAGATGTGGAGCTGTTCTCAGTTTGACCTCTGGGGTCAGCTAGAGGTCATTGACCTCTGGGATGTGAAATTTCTGAACATGAGATTAGAAACAGGTGAATCTAAATGTGATAGAAATGTAAACCAAATATGTATTTCCATGTTTCTGGACACAAAAAAACTCATTTCTGATAAGTAGAACACCTCCAGAGGTCAATATGGGGTCAACAACAAGCTGAAGCAAGTGTCCACTTTGACTACTGGCTCCAAACACTGACCCTGGAGATTCACATGCTGCTCTTTGTGAGGTCATAGAGGCAGGCTGACTTTGAGTTGGATCTACAGCAGTGTTCCGAATAATAGTAGTGCTATGTGACTAAAAAGATGAATCCAGGTTTTGAGTATATTTCTTATTGTTATATGGGAAACAAGGTACCAGTAGATTCTCACAAATCCAACAAGACCAAGCATTCATGATATGTACACTCTTAAGGCTATGAAATTGGGCTATTAGTAAAAAAAAAAAGCAGAAAAGGGGGTGTTCACAATAATAGTAGCATCTGCTGTTGATGCTACAAACTCAAAACTATTATGTTCAAACTGCTTTTTTAGCAATCCTGTGAATCACTAAACTAGCATTTAGTTGTATAACCACAGTTTTTCATGATTTTTTCACATCTGCGAGGCATTAATTTTGTTGGTTTGGAACAAGATTTTGCTCATTTACTAGTGTGCTTGTTGAAACACCCATTTCAAGGGCATGTCCTCTTCAGCATAAGGCAACATGACCTCTTCAAGTATTTTGACGTATCCAAACTGATCCATGATACCTGGTATGCGATATATAGGCCCAAGACCATAGTAGGAGAAACATGCCCATATCATGATGCTTGCACCACCATGCTTCACTGTCTTCACTGTGAACTGTGGCTTGAATTCAGAGTTTGGGGGTCGTCTCACAAACTGTCTGTGGCCCTTGGACCCAAAAAGAACAATTTTACTCTCATCACTCCACAAAATATTCCTCCATTTCTCTTTAGGCCGGTTGATGTGTTCTTTGTCAAATTGTAACCTCTTCTGCACATGTCTTTTATTTAGCAGAGGGACTTTGCGGGGGATTCTTGCAAATAAATTAGCTTCACAGAGGCGTCTTCTAACTATCACAGCGCTTACAGGTAACTCCAGACTGTCTTTGATCATCCTGGAGCTGATCAATGGGTGAGGCTTTGCCATTCTGGTTATTCTTCTATCCATTTTGATGGTTGTTTTCTGTTTTCTTCCACGTGTCTCTTTTTTTTTTTGTCTATTTTAAAGCATTGGAGATCATTGTAGATGAACAGCCTATAATTTTTTGCACCTGTGTATAAGTTTTCCCCTCTCCAATCAACTTTTTAATCAAACTACGCTGTTCTTCTGAACAATGTCTTGAACGTCCCATTTTCCTCAGACTTTCAAAGAGAAAAGCATGTTCAACAGGTGCTGGCTTCATCCTTAAATAGGGGACACCTGATTCACACCTGTTTGGTCCACAAAACTGATGAACTCACTGACTGAATGTCACACTACTATTATTGTGAACACCCCCTTTTCTACTTTTTTTTTTTTTTTTACTAATAGCCCAATTTCATAGCCTTAAGAGTGTGCATATCATGAATGCTTGGTCTTGTTGGAATCTACTGGTACCTTGTTTCCCATGTAACAATAAGAAATATACTCAAAACCTGAATTAATCTTTTTAGTCACATAGCACTACTATTATTCTGAACACTACTGTACAAGTGCTGACTCTACTTCTGCCTTGGATGTTTGCTCTTGACCACACCCATGATGCCAGGTGGCTCTCAGTCCATGTGAAGGACACGATCCAACTGTCTGCGACTCATCCAGAGACACATTCAGAGTTTGTGTCTGGACAGTTTATCATTAAAAAGAGGATCAGCTGCTTTTCTGACATTGAAACTGACCATTGCTGAACCCGAACGCCATGAATTTTTCTAAGACGAAGGTCAAAGGTGAGCAGCCCCCACAGAGGCTTGATTGTAACATTTTAATATGATGTCATAGAGCCGCATCAATGTAATGCAGGAGTGTTTTACAGAATGACTACAGAACACAGCTGACACATTATGGTGGGCGTGTCTGTCCATGCAGAGGAGGAGGAGCCAACATCCAGCTGACTAAAGCTGTCAGAAACCATCTGGACACCCTGGTGTCCTCAGTTCATGTCCGTCTATTCTGTCATGTTGATCTTCCAGTATTTCTGCTGCCAAATTGTCTTCATGACAGAATCAGAAACGTCGCTGATTCAGGAAAAATGTTGTTCACCTTTAAGACACTCCTTGTTCCACCTCCACCATCAACTTCTGACCTTACAGGTATAGTAGCAGACACCATGAACCGGTTCTAGTTAATAACCAGAGCTCACCCGGGTTTATTCACCCAACTATTTTCCTGCACTACACAGGCTTGGAAAATGATGACATACAGCTTGGGACTCCACCAAGGGTGGACGCATCTCCTCTTCTCTGCCTTATCTCTGCTCTCCCCCTAAGCTGCTGGCGGCGCAACTCATCTTGCAGTGGCCCGCACCCACTGTGCCTCAATTCGGATGACGGACTGCTTCAAGTTTAGAGCACATAAACAATGTCAAATGTATATGTGTTGTCTTTTATTTTGATGTGTGCCATTATTACAGTAAACAAGTAATAATTGTGGATTAACTGTTGTATTTTGTCTGAGGTAATTGGAGTGTAAACGTATTTCATTGTTGTTGCATTTGTGATGACAATGACAATAAATCTCATTCATTCATTCAACATACCCCAAATGAAATTCTTTACCAACGGCTGTAAATTTTGTAAGAGTCATTTTAGTGTTTACACTATTGTGTAAATAGACTTTTGAAAGAAACCTGAAGTACCAGCTGAAATGTTGACAGCAGTGTGTCAACTGTATCAAGGGACAGAATTTTGATGGAAATATTTTTTTTTTTTCTGGAAGCTGAAGTTCTTTTCCAAATCCTTAACGACAATGTGCAAGTTTTTTTTGAATGCCATCTCATTTGGTGAATTATTTACTCTAAGAAACCATGCAATTCTGGAACATGCCCACCTTTGGGTGAATTTCTTTTTTCTTGGCCAATAGCTGATATTTTACCAAAATTCAATATTCTACAATGAATAACAGAGTTTTGATGAATCAATCAAAACCATCAGAATTAAAATCTATCAGAAATGGGGGGAAATAAGTATTTTGGGTGAATTTTATTGTTTTCCCAAAGCAAACATCATTTGCTTACAATAAAATTCAAAATTTTGAGAAGAAGAATTGTGAACACAAGCACACAGCAGTCATAGAGCGTGAGGTGGGGGTACACCCTGGACAGGACGCCCGTCTATCACAGGGCCACATATCGACAATCACATTGACACCCACATGCACACCTACAGGCAATTTAAAGTTTTCACTCCACCTAACCTGCATGTCTTTGGATGTGGGAGGAAGCCGGAGAGAACCCATGCAAACATGGGAAGAACATGCAAACTCAACAGAAAGGCCACAGGTGGGAATCTGTCCCATGACCTTCTCGCTGTGAGGCAACAATGCTAACTACTAAGCCACTGTGCTGCCTCAGTGTAAACAGCGTTTACATGAAAATAAATAAATAGAATAAAACAAATCTGAATCAAAAAGTCATCACAAATGAAAGAATCAACATTTTGGGTGAATTTCACCCAAATAAGTTCAATGACATTACAACATTCAGAGAATAATAAAGTTTCCCAGCATGCAGCAGGACTCCTGACACAGACGCCATCTCACACCTCAACTACTGCAACACTTTACTGACATGTTAAACACCATGAACATCCAAACACATCACACCTTCACACCACCTTTTAGTCCAAATCTTCTGACACACTGACGGACACCTTTTTTTGTTTGTTTTTTTAATTTCTCTTGGATTTCTTTTTAATAGACTGCAACGGGCTCCCTCTGTAGCTGCACCCTAAATATTGTTGGCAGTGTATCTGAGGGCTCTCTTCAAGATGGTGACCGTTCCGTTAATTGCTGTTAAATGCACCTCATGGACAAATGGGTGACCAGGAATTGACTCGAGGTATTTCTTCACAATGCCTGTTGCCCCCAAACAAGTGGTATAATTATCTACAGGGATTAAAGTTAAAAAAAAAAAAAAATCCTCCTGATTTTTTTTTTTTTAAATGGCCAAATCATACGCTGTTCACCATCTACCTTTTTATGGAAACCCTTTTGTGATTGCATCCTCGGATATAAGGTAAAACAAGGTGGAGACAGTTAAGAAAACAGCAGTTTGTTCTGCTGAACAATATTATACGCGTATTTCACTCACTAACCACTGCTGCTCTTTTCTAATGCAGCATCATATCATAGAAAGACTTTAACCTCCACATTATTTAAATACTTCAGGATAAACATGATTTAAGGGGACAGATTTTCTACAGCTTTTACTTCATTCAACACCAAATAAAAGGATAAATGAAAAACTTTTTGTGAGCTTTTCTTTGCTGCAGTTTTCACAAATCTACACACAGCAGTTTTAATCTGAACAGCAGAGCTGCATCAAATACTTTAACACCGTGACAGAGTGTGAATGCAAACTCTTCTTAAGTTTGTCATTCGTGTTGGATGAATTTACTCTGCAGCACGTTTATTTATTTATTTATTTACTTCTGTAATGTAATTTAATAAGTGCGTTGTCTTCTTAAACACACAGTCATTAAACACAAACATGGTTCAGTATGTGTTGACTTTAAAGGTTCCTGGTTTTTAATAAAAGCTAAATTCCATTTATTCTGCAGGCTGGTGTAGACTCTATTAAAAAAAAAAAAAAAAAAATCTCCAAATATAAATTTTTTTGTTGGGTCAGGTCAATTTTTCTACTTGTCTTTTCACACAACTTGTATTGTGCTACTGGTCTTTAATCCAAAAAACATACATTGTGGTTCAGAAAAGTACACAGTAAAGGAAATAACAATTCAAAGAATGAAAAAAATAATAGTTCTCAGTAATTCAAATGGAACAATTTGAGTATTTATAGCACATTAATACATCGACTTGTTCAACCTTCACTCATTTCTGAGTTTTCCTAGTTTTGGCAGGAGCTTTGGAGCTATTGATAAGGAACTGTGATCATTTGTTTTTAGACAAATAAAACAGCATGAAATTTAATGTGTACATTAAGTAAAAAGAAATATGAAACCACTGTGCTATTTTCTTTGATTAATTGATAGTTTAAAAAAAAATCTTATTTAAAGTTGAGACTTTTCTTGTGCAGCTGTGTAGATATTTACATGTCCGTCTGCCATGCTGATATTAGATGGTTTACACTCTTAACCGCAATATGACACAATCGGCACTGATCCTTCTTTAACCATGTATTCCTTTTTCAGTTCTTCTGGGAATCATCCAGCCCTTCTGTGCTGCTTCCATCAGTCCACTCACAGTTTTTGTTCTTTTTTGGCTTGATTTTCCCCTGGTCTGTCTTGCCATCTTTGGTGCAAATGTCAGACTGTTGCTTTCTTGCCCTACTAACAGATCTCTGTTTTCTGCCAATGTAATAATGGAGGTCTGTTGGGATAAGGTCTCATTGTGATGTTGTGGTACCTTTTTCATGAATTCTTCTTCAGAATTCTTTAACTACTGCTCGATACTTATTATCGATGCTCTGTAGGCCTGGCTGATTTCTGTGAGCCTCAGACTGCCTTCTCTACAAGGGAGATATACAACCCCTGGCAAAAATTACGGAATCACCGGCCTCGGAGGATGTTCATTCAGTTGTTTAATTTTGTAGAAAAAAAGCAGATCACAGACATGACACAAAACTAAAGTCATTTCAAATGGCAACTTTCTGGCTTTAAGAAACACTATAAGAAATCAAGAAAAAAAGATTGTGGCAGTCAGTAACGGTTACTTTTTTAGACCAAGCAGAGGAAAAAAATATGGACTCACTCAATTCTGAGGAATAAATTATGGAATCACCCTGTAAATTTTCATCCCCAAAACTAACACCTGCATCAAATCACATCTGCTTGTTAGTCTGCATCTAAAAAGGAGTGATCACACCTTGGAGAGCTGTTGCACCAAGTGGACTGACATGAATCATGGCTCCAACATGAGAGATGTCAATTGAAACAAAGGAGAGGATTATCAAACTCTTAAAAGAGGGTAAATCATCACGCAATGTTGCAAAAGATGTTGGTTGTTCACAGTCAGCTGTGTTTAAACTCTGTACCAAATACAAACAATATGGGAAGGTTGTTAAAGACAAACATACTGGTAGACCAAGGAAGACATCAAAGCGTCAAGACAGAAAACTTAAAGCAATATGTCTCAAAAATCGAAAATGCACAACAAAACAAATGAGGAACAAATGGGAGGAAACTGGAGTTAACTTCTGTGACCGAACTGTAAGAAACTGCCTAAAGGAAATGGGATTTACATACAGAAAAGCTAAACGAAAGCCATCATTAACACCTAAACAGAAAAAAACAAGGTTACAATGGGCTAAAGAAAAGCATCTGTGGACTGTGGATGACTGGATGAAAGTCATATTCAGTGATGAATCTCGAATCTGCATTGGGCAAGGTGATGATGCTGGAACTTTTGTTTGGTGCCGTTCCAATGAGATTTATAAAGATGACTGCCTGAAGAGAACATGTAAGTTTCCAGAGTCATTGATGATATGGGGCTGCATGTCAGGTAAAGGCACTGGGGAGATGGCTGTCATTACATCATCAATAAATGCACAAGTTTACGTTGATATTTTGGACACTTTTCTGATGTTTGAGGATGATGAAATCATTTTTCAAGAAGATAATGCATCTTGCCATAGAGCAAAAACTGTGAAAACATTCCTTGCAAAAAGACACATAGGGTCAATTTCATGACATAGGGTCAATGTCAACGAGCAGATGTGATTTGATGCAGGTGTTAGTTTTGGGGATGGAAATTTACAGGGTGATTCCATAATTTATTCCTCAGAATTGAGTGAGTCCATATTTTTTTCCTCTGCTTGGTCTAACAAAGTAACCGTTACTGACTGCCACAATCTTTTTTTTCTTGATTTCTTATAGTGTTTCTTAAAGCCAGAAAGTTGCCATTTGAAATGACTTTAGTTTTGTGTCATGTCTGTGATCTGCTTTTTTTCTACAAAATTAAACAACAGAATGAACATCCTCCGAGGCCGGTGATTCCATAATTTTTGCCAGGGGTTGTATTCTGTCCATGCATTGATTTCTATATGTAACTTTGTAGAGGGTGTGGAGGGCATCTTCCTGGTTTTATTATCTAACTTATTAAGCTCACACTGTGGCCAGTCAACTATGCCAAACCAATACGTCACCACTGGTTTTGCAAACTAGTTTATGGCTGTGAACTTGTTCTTTGGTGTCAACTCTGAACTGCACATCTTTTTAAAGCAGTTTAGGTATTCCTTTGTTACTCTTTCTCTCATTTTAATTAGTTCTATTGTAGCATTTTCTGTGTATTTTTTCCATTTCTCTTGGATTTGTTTTTGTCTTTTTTCTGTCGTGTGTGAATTCTCATGTGTCTATACAGATTGCTTGTTTGTCCAAAACTTTTACCACACTCAAAACAAGTAAATGGTTTCTGTCCTGTATGAATTCTCATGTGTGTGACCTGAGTGCTCTTGTCTCCAAAACATTTACCACATTCAGAACAACTAAATGGTTTCTGTCCTGTATGAATTATCATGTGTGTTTTCAGGTTGCCTTTTTGTCCAAATCTTCGACCACATTCAGAACAGCCGAATTGTTTTTGAACTCTATGAATTCTCATGTGTGTGTTCAGAGTGCTATTTCGTCCAAATCTTTGACCACATTCAAAACAGCCAAATTCTTTTCGCCCTGTATGAATTATCATGTGCGTCGTGAGGTTGTATTTTTTCCCAAATCTTTGACCACACTCAGAACAGACAAAATTTCTTTGTCCTGTATGAATTATCATGTGTCTGCTCAGAGTGCTGGTTTGTCCAAATCTTCGACCACATTCAGAACAGCCAAATGGTTTTTGTCCTGTATGAATTATCATGTGTCTCTTGAGGTAGCTCTTTTGTGCAAATTTCTGACCACATTCAGAACACCCAAATGGTTTTTGTCCTGTATGAATTATCATGTGTCTCTTGAGGTAGCTCTTTAGTGCAAATTTCTGACCACATTCAGAACAGCCAAATGGTTTTTGTCCTCTATGAATTATGATGTGTCTCTTCAGGTTGCGCTTATCTCCAAATCTTTGACCACATTCAAAACAGCCAAACTGTTTTTGTCCTGTCTGAATTGTCATGCCTTTATTCAGAGTGCCCTTTTGTTTCTGTCTTTTACTCTGATCAGAACAGCTAAATGTTTTTATGCTTGCTTGCTTCCCCCTGTGTTTCTCTGAGTTGTTCATGTGAGCAGATGCTTTTACATGTTTAGAGCAATTAAATGGTTTCTTGGCGATGTTGCAATTGCTTAAACCAACAATACTGGCATTTTTTTGAGAGTTAAAACTTGACTGAAGTTCTCTGGTCTGTTTCCAGTCATCACTGTCATCAGTCTCACTTCCAGAACTGTCTGAACTCCTGTCACTGGTATCTGGTTCTAAATGACTGTTTGGACCTGAGTTGCTAGGTGGTTGTGGTTCTCCATTGTCCTCTCCATCAGCTTCTGCTGTCAGTGTTCTGTGTACAGATGAGCTGCTGGCTACAGGCTCAGCCTCTGTGCTCTCATCACTTCGGCTTTGATAAAGTTGTGATGACTCTGGTTTTTCATCATTTTCACTCTTCACAGGGACGGCGGTGAAACCAAACTTGGAGAGATCTGCCTCCTGTAGCTGCTGAAGCTGCTCTCCCTGCTGACTTATCAATAGCTTCTCTTCATCTTTAATGTCCTCCTGGTCAACACTCAGATTCCATTCCTGGTGTTCAGGGAGAGTTTCTTCTTTAATCACCAACAACAGCTGCATGTCTGTAAAGAAACAAATTAACAATAAATGTTAGAACAACACTCTTTAAAATAAAGTAACAGCGTGGTGAGTCTGACCTGATGACACTAAGTTATTGCACTGATGGAACTTATAAAGTGTAAATGTACATCAGGGTGATTTGTTTTAAATTTCACAAGTTTTAATTCACATCTTTGTCTTCCACAATTGACTACTGTAACGTTTTATTTTCTGGATTGCCACAAAATAGTGTAGGATGTCTACAGATGGTACCAAAATGCTGCTGCTTGAATGTCTCTGTGTTGTCATTGTAATGTATTTGTTATGTGTCGGACGCAGCTCGGAGAACCGACCAGCGTTTGAAGGACCCAGTATGAAATAAGCAGAGCATGGTACAAAGGCTAACTGAATTTAATACATAACAGTGATAATACAAAAAGATGCGGCCTGGCGTGGTGCGCTCCCAGCAGCGCTAACGGTCCGGAGCCAGAAGCTGTTTCGGACCCAAGGACCCCGCCGACACCCCCCAGGTGGCCGCAACAACCGAGTCTGTGAAAGAAGGAACCATTATGTGAGTCCACACTCTACACACAGAACACTTAAAGGTGTACAAACAGCAAACACTTCCTGGCTTGATTACTGATCAGCTTCCAACCTGCAGGCATGGAACATCCCGTTCACAAAACTCCACCGCAGTGGAAGCTGATACATGACTAACAAACAGCTCAATACAATAAGGTGTGAGGGACACCACATTTACTGACTGTATAAATGTTAGTCACAAAATCCAACGTACCTCAGGAAGTGTGCTGACGAGCGTGAGACCTCACCCCCTCCTCTTTCACAGACCGTGCATCAAACCTGGACGTTTCTCAGCATCCGCTGCTGATGAGATGGCTCCCAAGACGACGATCTCACCCGTCTGGTCACAAGGTCGAGTCTCTGGCAAATACACACTGTGCACTCCAGTCTTAAATGCCAACATGCTCCAATCCATCCAGATGCACCTCAGCTGTGAGTCCTGACGAGTCGCAGGTGATCAGGGTGAGGTCCTGACAGCCTCAGCAACACAGCCACTCAGTCCCAAATGCACGCCACCTGGGAGGAAAACAAAAAGACAAACAAACCGGCAGCCAGGCCCCCCCAGCCATATAACAGTATTTCCTGATTTTAGTCTAAGATTTTAATTCTGTGTTTTATGTGATTTGTGTCCTTTTGTAAATTGTTCTCTGCCCTGTGAAGCGATAATGTAGTGCAACGCCTAAGGCAAATTTCCCTAATGGGACAATAAAGTTGACCTTGACCTTGCTACAGTCTTGATGAAGACCAGGAGGTTTGATCACAGCCATTCTGCCTTCCCTTCACCTGCTCCAGGTTTTGTTGCTGACATATAAGGCTCTAAACATTTATGAACTTAATTATCTTACTGAACTTGTTCAGCCTTATGTGCGTCTTCATGCACTGCGGTCCTTGGATGCAGACTTGCTCTGTGTCCTAAGGGCTAAAAAGAAGTCAGCAGGCTTCAGAGCCTTTTCTTGCTGTAATGACCTGGTTGTTTGATGAAACTGTCCCAAACAAAGGGCTCGGAAGTCTATGCTTTAAATACAGAAAAGACAATTTTTTGAAATCTCATGCAGAGTCAGATAGATCTGGGTTCTTAATGAACGTAACTCACGCAGGAACTTCTTCAAAAAGAACCATGAACACATATACAGTGGCTTTTTATAGCATGCATTAGTCCCCTCTCCATTACAATGGGTGTACCTATTCTCACAATTGGTTCCTATTGGCCTCACAGTGACAGAGTGGTGGTCCACCCCATACGTGCTCAGTAATGCACTGAATCGGATTGTGGTGTTATGTCAGGCCATGTAGCTAGCTAGTTCAAACTGGAACACACAAAAACAGTACCTTGGGTTACCAATTCACCACACTGGTATCCTGTTGTTGTGCCTTTGCAGATAAGAGAAGTGGAGACTTTCTGTGTCTTCTCGTGCAGATAAGAGACCTTAGCAAGAGCACAGTAACACACTCGTGCATATAAGAAAACTGGAGATTTACTGGCAGTTAAAAGAAGTCTAAGAGCGGTGTAAACACTGATAAGAGAAATAGACACTGAACCTTATATAACCTTTCGAAACAGAATAGATGAGAAAAGAATAGTGGTAATAATATTTTGTTGCTCAACAACACCACCTTGGGAATTTCACTGAGGGAACTCTTTAATTGAACCAATTTAAAACAAGCCACTCATGTTCATCTGCAAAGGAGAGAGACAGAGAAGTAGTTCAAAATACAAAATAATTTATTAATAGGGCACCACAGTCTCGTTTGAATCCTGCATGATATCGCGGGATTTGACCACTTATGGGGACAGCCGGTCCCGTTGTGCAATGTATACACAGCATAAGTTCACATGGAAAAATGGTGTCCCGTTTTGTTTTCAGCTGCAATCACCAAAGCAGTCGCGAAAAGTGTTTTGGGTTTTTTTTGGTTCACAGTAGAGAAGGAAAGACAAGGAAAATGGGAGATGTGTTGGTAAGTGTTAGCCTACACAGCTAACCAGAGTAGCTGCGTTCTCTCACCTGCAAAACCGCCTCGACGTGTTTGTGTTCCAGGTCATAAGCAAACCGAACACATTCACTTTCCCACCGCATCGTCAATTTTTCTTTGCATTTTCACTTTGTTTGCGTGCAATTTGCCCAAAAACTCAGACAAAATGCAATATTTTTTCTTCGGAAGTAGAGAAATTACGTCATATTTTACCCGTTTAGTACCCGCCCTCAAACGAGACTGCAGTGTCCAATTGAAATTTGTTTTCCTATCTAAAAACCATCCACTATCTAAAATGTAATTTAATTAGGAATTATAATAAGAAATAAAAATGAGAACAATGGGATTAAAAAACACACACACACACACACACACACACACACACACACACACACACACACACACACACACACACACACACACACACAAAAAAAGTTAATAAAATAAGCACAAGAGAGCACCACAGCACTACATAATCCAGCAACAAATGCACCCCCCAGTCCAGCACAGACATACGTGGCACATCCAGCAGTATAGAACAAAGCAGCAGTGGCGTCCAACAGCAAATCAGTCTGCTGTCTCAATCCTCTCAACCGCAGACCGCCAAAGCAGTCCCAGACGGCACAATGTCGAAATCATCGCTAAGCAAGAACAACCTGCATCGAATGACCAAATGGCAACAAAGTGACGAGCAGCATGCAGCAAAACCATTCAAATAAATGCTTGACAGCTTCAAAGAGCCCACAGTAGTAGCCGGGATGCCTACCTTTCAGCACAGGAATGTGGAAATGGAAACACCAGACTAAGAACTGCAGCCAAGCTCTAGCAAGCGAAATAGAGACAGGTGCGCTCTGCTCGCTTTTGTGTGAGCATTCTCCTGCAATGATTTGCTGGAATCAGACACCAGATGAAAAACATCAGGGCCAGTTATCCATCCTGCTGCACTTAGCAAGGGCACAATGACACATTAGAACTGCCATGCTTGTATCTTGTGGACCAGACTGCCTGTTGGCATTTGAAATTTGACTTTATTTTAAAATATGTTCTATTGCCTGTAATTATTTTTATGGTTTTAAATACTTTCATTATTTTTGCTTGTACTTAATTGTTTTTGTTTTTACTTTGGGATATGGGGATCTTTGTTTATTGTTTGTTTTTTCTTGAATGAATGAAAATGAATGAATGAATGAATGAATGAAAATGAATGAATGAAAATGAATGAATGAAAACTGTTTATTTCGAACATTTGATACAACAACAATTACAAGATAGATCAGTAAAGACAACAACAAAAAAGTTCCTACTGTGTACCCAACATGTCCGAAAAGGGGTAGGGTGAAGCATCAGCTTATTTATCCCTACCCCTTCTTCCCCACAACCAGTAATACCCTTTGCCACATATACACATAGATTCCTACACACCTAAACCGATATCAATATATATATATATATATATATACACATATACATACACATACACATATATATATACATACACACATCAACATACATACACATATATACACATATATATATACACAAACATAAATATACACCTACACATACCTACTTACATACAAAATACTATATATTTACAAGCCGAAGCAAAAAACAAAAACACCCTAACCCTCATTACCCTTCCTCCTCCCTATACCCAGAAAAAACCATATTTTTGTACCGCTGTTTGAACTGGTTCATGCTTGGACATTGCTTGAGCCCCACTCCCAATCTGTTCCACATCCTCACCCCACAGACAGAAATACAGAAACCTTTAATGTTGTTCGTGCCCACTGATGCTTTAAATTAAATTTCCCCCTCAGACTGTAATCCCCTGATCTGTTAAAAAACATATTTTTAATATTTGCTGGAAGTAAATTGTTTATTGCGTTATACACAATTTGTACTGTTTGAAAATGAACCAAGTCTGTGAATTTTAAGAATTTGGATTGTAAAAATAGTGGATTTGTATGATCTCTATAGCCAGTATTATGAATAATTCTTATAGCTCTTTTCTGCATTACTGATAGTGATTGTGTTGTACCTTTATAAGTATTACCCCATACCTCTGCACAGTACTGTAAATATGGTAAAACCAGTGAGCAGTAAAGAATGCGGAGTGAGTTGTGGTCCAGAATATGTTTCGCTTTGTTTAGAACTGAAATGCTTCTTGACAGTTTACTTTGTATATGTTTTATATGAGTCTTCCAGTTTATCTTATCATCTATTATCACCCCCAGAAACTTATTTCATGTACCCTTTCAATATCTACCCCCCTCGACTTGTAACTGAACCTGTATGTCTGTATTACAATAGCCAAATAACATGTATTTTGTTTTACTTAAGTTTAATGATAATTTGTTTCTGTCAAACCATATTTTCAATTTTCCCATTTCTATACTGATCCTCCTCAGTAACTCCTGCAAATCCCCCCCTGAACAAAAAATGCTTGTGTCATCTGCAAATAATACTAATTTTAATATTTTGGAAACATTGACAATATCATTTATATAAATTAGAAACAGTTTTGGACCCAATACTGACCCCTGTGGGACGCCACAAGCATTGTCCAAGCATGATGATGTATATTCCCCCAACTTCACAAACTGTTTTCTGTGTTACTTAAGTAGCTTCTCACCCAGTGCAACACCAACCCCCTAATCCCATACTGTTCAAGTTTATTGATTAATATGTCATGATTAATTGTATCAAAAGCCTTTTTAAGGTCTATAAATATTCCAACTGAATGTAATTTGTGGTCTATGGCGTTTGTAATCTCCTCAACTGATTCTATTAATGCAAGTGATGTTGAACTATGTGCTCTGAATCCATATTGACTATCAGTAAGTAATTTATGTTTATTTATGAATTTGTCTAATCTATTATTGAATAACTTTTCTAATAATTTGGAAAATTGTGGAAGCAAAGAAACAGGTCTATAATTTGTGAAGTGGTGTCTATCCCCAGTCTTATACAGCGGCACAACCTTAGCTATTTTCATTTGATTGGGAAATTTACCGGTTTGAAATGATAAGTTACAGATGTATGTTAATGGTTCTACAATCCATTCAATGACCTGTTTTACCACCACCATATCAATTTCATTTAAATCGGTAGATGTTTTATATTTACAATTATTCACAATGTCTATAATTTCATTTCCATCCACTGCTGTGAGGAACATTGAACAGGGATTTCTTTCTATAAGATTATTATCCCAATCCTCAGATTGGGAATCGGGAATTTTTTCTGCCAAGCTTGGTCCAATATTTACAAAAAAATTATTAAAACCGTTGACTACCTCATCCTTATTTTCCTTCTTGACATTATTATCAATGAAATACTGAGGGTAACTGTTTTTTATTACCATTTTTGATAATGCTATTTAATATATCCCATATTCCTTTAATATTGTTTTTGTTATTATATAATATGTTACTATAATATTCCTTCCTACATACCCGTATAATATTAGTTAATCTATTTTTGTATTTCTTATATCTATTTTCTGCCTCTTTAGTCTTTAGTTTTATGAATTCTCTATACAGTGTATTTTCTTATTACATGCATTTCGTAACCCTTTCGTCATCCATGGTCGAGCTTGGATTTTTTGTTTTCTGTAGTCTTGCTTAATTGGACAATTTTTATCATATAATGATGTAAATATTTGTAAAAAAGTTTCATATGCACTATCAACATCACTTTCACTGTATACCTTTTCCCAGTTTTGCTCCTGTAAATCCTTCTTTAGTGTGTTCATGTTTTCCTCTGTCCGCACTCGCCTGTATTTTATTTTCTCCTCTGGCTGATTCCGCCGATGGTTTCTATTATAAACGATGAAAACTGGTAGATGATCACTAATGTCATTGATTAATAATCCACTCACAGTGTTATTCTCAATATCATTGCTGAATATATTAGCAATTAAGGTAGCACTATGGGATGTAATTCTGCTTGGCCTGGTGATTTTTGGATATAAACTCATACTGTACATTATACTGATAAATTCATCTGTTATTTTATGCTTATTTGGATTGAGCAGATCAATATTTAAGTCACCACAAATGAACACAGTTTTTTGATTAGTTTTTGAGAACATTTTTCCCATACAGTCAGTGAATGTTTCAATACTAGATCCTGGTGCTCTATATATACAGCTGACTAATACATTTTTGCTTTTTTCTTCACATATTTCAATAGTTATACATTCTAATAAGTTATCAATCACAGTTGTCATATTGTCTACTATTTTATAATCCATGTTCTTATCCACATACACAGCCACTCCTCCTCCACTCTTATTTTTTCTGTTTACACAATTAAATTCATATCCATCCAGTTCAAAATCCATTCCTTTATCTTCATTGATCCATGTTTCTGATATAGCAATTATGTTAAATATTTTTTTTAAACTGACTTAAATATTCTTTAATGTTGTTAAAGTTTGCATATAGACTTCTGCTGTTGAAATGGATTATTGATAATTTGTTATCCGTTCTAATGATCCGATTAAACTGTTCATCTGTATAATAGCAACAACTGTCATTGATATTTGAGAAGAAATTATTGTCCGGGTCTATATCGTGCTCCAAGTCCAGTACATTGTGGTCTGTGTATTTAAATGTTCTCAGTTCTACTTTTCCATGATCAGCAATCCTTTGAGTTATATCCTTCTTGTCTCTTAATTTAAACTGCTTTATAAATTTAGAATTAGTACAACCCCAATTCCAATGAAGTTGGGATGTTGTGTGAAATGTAAATAAAAGCAGAATACAATGATTTGCAAATCCTCTTCAACCTATATTCAATTAAATACACCACAAAGACAAGATATTCAATGTTCAAACTGATAGACTTATTTGTTTTTGTGCAAATATTTGCTCATTTTGAAATGGATGCCTACAACACTTTTCAAAAAAGCTGGGACAGGGCAACAAAACACTGGGAATGTTGATGAATGCTCAAAAAACACCTGTTTGGAACATTCCACAGGTGAACAGGTTAATTGGAAACAGGTTAGTGTCATGACTGGGTATAAAAGGAGCATCTGCAAAAGGCTCAGCCGTTCACAAGCAAAGATGGGGTGAGGATCACCACTTTGTGAACAACTGCATGAAAAAAAAAATAGTCCAACAGTTTAAGAACAATGTTTCTCAATGTTCAATTGCAAGACAATTAGGGATTCCATCATCTACAGTCCATAATATAATCAGAAGATTCAGAAAATTTGGAGAACTTTCTACACGTAAGCGGCAAGGCCGAAAACCAACACTGAACGCCCGTGACCTTCGATCCCTCAGGCGGAACTGCATTAAAAACCCGACATCATTGTGTAAAGGATCTTACCGCGTGGGCTCAGGAACACTTCAGAAAACCATTGTCAGTTAACACAGTTCGTCACTACATCTACAAGTGCAAGTTAAAACTCTACCATGCAAAGCAAAAGCCACACATCAACAACATCCAGAAACGCTGCCACCTTCTCTGGGCCTGAGCTCATTTGAAATGGACAGGCGCAAAGTGGAAAAACATGCTGTGGTCTGATGAGTCCACATTTCAAATTGTTTTTGGAAATAATGGATGTTGTGTCCTCCGGACAAAAGAGGTAAAAGACCATCCAGACTGTTAACAGCGCAAAGTTCAAAAGCCAGCATCTGTGATGGTATGGGGGTATGTTAGTGCCCATGGCATGGGCAACTTACACATCTGTGATGGCACCATCAATGCTGAAAGGTACATCCAGGTTTCCAAGCAACATTTTTTCAGGGACGTCCCTGCTTATTTTAGCAAGACAATGCCAAGACACATTCTGCACGTGTTACAACAGCGTGGCTTCGTAGTAAAAGAGTGCGGGTACTAGACTGGCCTGCCTGCAGTCTAGACCTGTTGCCCATTGAAAATGTGCGGCACATTATGAAGCGCAAGATACGACAACGGACCCCGGACTGTTGAACAACTGAAGGCGTACATCAAGCAAGAATGGGAAAGAATTCCACCTACAAAGCTTCAACAATTAGTGTCCTCAGTTCCCAAATGCTTATTGAGTGTTGTTAGAAGGAAAGGTGATGTAACACAGTGGTAAACGTACCACTGTCCCAACTTTTTTGAAACATGTTGTAGGCATCCATTTCAAAATGAGCAAATATTTGCACAAAAACAATAAAATTGATCAGTTTGAACATTAAATAACTTGTCTTTGTGGTGTATTCAATTGAATATAGGTTGAAGAGGATTTGCAAATCGTATTCTGTTTTATTTACATTTTTCACAACATCCCAACTTCATTGGAATTGGGGTTGTACTTTTGACAGCACAGTGAATTAGTGGTTAGCACTGTTATCTCACAGCAAGAAGGTCATGGAATCGATTTCCACCTGTGAGCTTTCTATATGGAGTTTGCATGTTCTCACCGTGTTTGCGTGGGTTCTCTCCGGGTGCTCTGGCTTCCTCCCACATCCAAAGACACCCAGGTTTGGTGGAAGGAAAACTTTAAATTGACCCTCAGCGTGCGTGCGGGTGTCAATGTGATTGTTTGTCTATATGTGGCCCTGTGGTAGACGTGCGTCCTGCCCAACTCATCCCCCATGACTGCTGGGGCTTCAACCCCCCATGACCCTTAACTGGAGTAAGTGGGTATAAAAATAGATGGATGGATTGATGGAGATTTTATGAGTTGTTATCATTTATTTAATTAATCATTGCCTGCTTACATGATATTCAATGTAATCAAAAGTAGTCTGAGTTAAGTTTGTTTCTTGTGAAATGAACTATATCAACTATCTGTTATCTGTGTGATGTGGAAGTGAAACCAGCCACAAGACTGAAAGAATATGTTTCTTAGCTGACTTGTTAAAGGATTCTACATTTATTATTGTCTCAATTATATTTTTATACTTCATTTAGTCATAATAATTATGTACCCATT
Organism: Thalassophryne amazonica; assembly: GCF_902500255.1. Lineage (NCBI taxonomy): Eukaryota > Metazoa > Chordata > Actinopteri > Batrachoidiformes > Batrachoididae > Thalassophryne > Thalassophryne amazonica. Next base: position 14,700,373 of record NC_047120.1, read on the forward strand.
CATATATGCTGCACTTAAGCTAAATGATTGCTCAGCCACAGTGATGAACTAAAGGTTGCTTCAGGACTCTGTTGAAATCGAAACTTAACTGCTTACTCCCTTCTTTCGGTGAAAGAAACGAGCATGTTTCACAGGAAACCGTAACTCACAAGCAACCGTTCACCCTTCCCTTCCCCAAACATAATGTACCCTGATGCTATGTTGTATTGTTTATGAATTTTAATAAAAGGGCAGAGCGCCGGAGGGGCGGCGGAGAGGAGCAGGAGAAGCAAGGTTGGTCTTAGGTTTGTACGGTCTCTCCAAAGCTTCTCCCCTTTGCGCAAAGATCACAAAAGAGATCTCTGTCTAACAGTTGTCTTCTTTATGTGTGATTGTGCTTTGAGAAACTGTGTTTTGCAGGATACGATCTCAGGCACAGTTTAAGTGCCAGGTCCAGTTAGGGTGACGGACCTGACATGGATCATTATTACTGAAACGGCACTCGAACAAGATGTCAAAATTCACCAAATATGACATGAACACATCTATAGTGACATTACAACTCATTAAAAATATATAAGCCAACAAAATTAAGAATTCATTATTATTTCAGAATTTTGCTGTTGGCAAAAACACATTAATGGACTGCATTTCGACAGCACTTTTTACCATATGATACACGTGCTCAAAGAGCGTTGGCCATTTATTCGTTTATTTATAGACATTGAATAAACTTTCACTTTCAAACCTGTTTTCAAAATATTTTTACAGTAACAGTTTTTTTAAACATTTATTTAATGTTAAAATGGTCTCATTTTGAAGTCTTAACAAATGATCATTACATTTTCTGTTAAAACTAGCAACAAAAACTAGTCTTGCTACTTATGCTCCAAAATGATGATTTGCTATAATTTACTCATTGTACAGGCTGAAAAATAACACTTGAAAATGTCAGTTAAAACCAGTCTAAACCCAAATGTTTATTCAATGTCTACAGACTGTGAAAAATCTTTCACCTTTGAATGTCTTTTCAATGGTGAGCACAGATGATTTTTTTTTAAATGTCCTTTCAACGTAAAAATGCTTCCTGGGAATTCGGCAAGTAACCCAAACCGACTCATCAAAAACACATTGTGTTGGTTGTTACTCTCGTCAATGTAAAATAGAAATGCACTTCCAAACAAATGTAATATAAAATTCTTATTACGTTGCTACAATATGATGTAAATAAACTAAGGTTACCTGATTTTGTTCTGTGTCCGACTGATTTTATTTTGGCAATAAAAGTTCATGTACATAAAATACATAACACACATTGCTGAGAATCACAGAATAAAGCATATGAACCTATTTCCATTGCGGTCCTTTAGCTAAAGAGAGAGAGAGAGAGAGAGAGATGAGTCACGTGTGTCATTGTGAAATGACCACATAGTTTACAAGTTATACAGAGAATGTTGCACATATAAGAGAGAGAGGGGAAAAAAAAACAAAACACAGGTGGTATCTCTTTCATCAGCCATGCTGCCACCACAAAGTTGAATGGTTCCACGAGATGAATGCACGCGCAGTATGTGGAATCAATGTATCTTTACTCCATACATAATGCCTGTGACGGTGACCCCGTAACACATTATTGACAGTCACAGACTTTGATTTGTATTTATAATAAAGAAACCACAACCGTAAAGCAAACTTCATGTTTGTATTTTTTTTTAAAAGGTATAACGTTTTTAGTCACATTCTCAGACAGAATACACACTACATATCTTTGAATGAATTAACATATACAAGAAATTACAAAATTTTCATTCATGCACAACTATAGATGAACATGCACGCAAAGTTACTTTTATGAACACGTCTTTTATGACAACGTCCTGACTCTATATTCACAGTTACATGTTATTTACAACATACTGCAGGAATGACACAAGACCATTTTAAGACCTATAGGCAAAAGAAGTATTTTGGAAATTTGTTTTTAATACCGGCACACAAAAACAGGGTTCTTACTTGTGAATGCAAGACAGACTGAAAACTTTTAAAGCGCAATGGAATTTAAATTTAAGATCAACGTCACAGTGAGGCTGCATCCCAGTAATAAAACAACAAGACTTGTTGGATCCATTTTCTTGACTTTCCTCAGAAACTCATTCAGTCGGCCCCAAAACAGTTTTTGCAAACAGTCAGACGAGTGAGGAAACTGAGGCAGTTCTTAGATCAGACTGCTTTCAGTGACGATGCAGAGCTGCTTACCTCGAGCGAGCATATCATGAAAACATCAACAGATCAGGCTGGGAAGCAGCCAAGTTCATCACTAAACATGACAAACCTTTGACAGATGTGGAGTTTAACAAAAACTGTGCCATGCCATTGGTGGAGACCATAATATTAAGTATTAATCATTAATTAATTAAATATTAATTAAATATCATCATCAGACATTAAAAAAAATAACTGGGGGACAGAGGTGAATTTAAAGATCAGATACTTCTGACAGACTTCTGACTGATTTTTTTAAGGCTCTGACGATGACATGAATGTAGCAGAAGAGCTGCTTTACATCAAAAGGCTTCAAGGCCAAACAAGAGGAACAGATTAACAGATAAAGAAAAAGCTTAAGTTTTTTTAAATCCACATACGAGGTCTGTTAGAAATGTATCGGACCTTTTTATTTTTTTCAAAAACCTGATGGATTTGAATCACGTGTGCTTGCATGAGCAAACCTTGAACGTTCGTGCGCATGCGTGAACTTTTTCACGCCTGTCGATTGCGTCATTTCCTGGTAAGCAGCCTTTGTGTGGGATTTTCATTTCAAGGAAAAAGATGGAACGACTGGAGCAGCACCACATCAAATTTTGCCCGAAAATGGGCGACAGCCAGGTGGAAACCATTCGGATGATTCAGACGGCTTTCGGTGACTTTTCAGTCGTGTAACGATCCAAGAAATTGTGGAAGAGGTGAGCATGTCACAACATGTCCTGTGAGACTTCAACGCAGTGGCACTTTTGCTAAGACATCGACAGCTTCGTGCTGAAGCCATCGGCATGATTTTCACCACCGCTCCTTTCATGGCCAAATCTTCTGTCACAGTGGAATGTGCCAAAAAAGTGCTGATGTCCACCTCTTCTGCAATTTCTCAGACAGTCACACGACGGTCCGGCATCACCACAGCGTTCACTTTGGAAATGATCTGGTCATTTCAGCATGTTGATGGCTAACCGGAGTGTGGCTCTCTCTCCACCGTTGTGCGGACATCTTTAAACCGGTTGTACCGCTCCTTAATCTGTGAGATGCCCATAGGTTCGTCACCGAAAGCCGTCTGAATCATCCGAATGGTTTCCACCTGGCTGTCGCCCAGTTTCTGGCAAAATTTGATGCGGCGCTGCTCCAGTCGCTCCGCCATTTTCCTTGGAATGAAAAAACGCCGAGTGCACGACACACACCTCACACAAAGGCTGCTTACCAGGAAATGACGCAATCGACAGGCGTGAAAAAGTTCACGCATGCGCACGAAGTTTCAAGGTTTGCTCATGCAAGCACACGTGATTCAAATCCATCAGGTTTTTGAAAAAAATAAAAAGGTCCGATACTTTTCTAACAGACCTTGTATTTGTGTGAGCAGACATTTTCAGTTATGAACATCAACAACAACTGACTTGAGTTTCAGTGACAAGTCAGTATTTGTTACAGACTAAGTGGACGGATATCACAAAACCAAAGATCGTTCTGTTAACAAAGACTGTCTCTCGGACCAGACTTCCATCACAGCCTCTCTTCCTCTCTCTCTTTTGCAAACCCACATTTCTTCACACTTCCACATTTACACTGTTTGGGTTGACATGTCACGCCTGGTAACAAAGCCGGATATTAATGCTACCAAATTACCAAGGAAATGTTCCTTAGTTTGGGTTGTTGATGGGAGATGTAGAAAATAATGGATTTCATTCATTGACATCACACTGATCTGACGTCAATGAATTAATTTTGCAGCGATGAATAAATTCTGGGAGCAAAGATAATTATTCTTCGTCTGCTCATAACCAGAACTGCTCTTACTCGTGTACAACAGGTTACTGATGCTGACCTTTTAGTGCCAAGTGTTGGATCAAAATAAACCAAACCTCTACGTGCCAGAATAAACAATCACTGCAACCAGAATCCTTTCAGTTACCTTTGTTCATTTCTAAATTCAAAGTCCCTGCTGATCTTGGACAAAAGGAGTCGAAACATTGAGAGTGGTGACGTCACTTTCCGTCAGTAAGAAATTATCCAGAGATTTTACAGAATATAGAGAAATGTTACATGCATCTTTCATCAAAATCCTCCTTGTTCTGTTGTGTAAGTATTGACAGAATCACTGGAGGAATACCTGATGAGGGAAATATTTGACCGTTACAACACGTTATAAAGTATCAGTAACACAAACAAAGCTGAGTGAACAAACCTGTTCTGTAGAAGAGATTTGGAGGATTAAAAACAGCATCCAGCCCTTTACCTCTTTTGTTCTCTTGTTTTAAATGACACATTTCCTCTTCCTGGTCTGGGATCATTCCTTCATCAGGAGGTGTTAGCTGTAGTTTCAACATGTCCCTCAGCTGCTGGACTTCAGACATGTTTGTAGAAAGACTTTAAAACACACAAAAGAAAGGAGTCAACAACCAAGTGGAGGAAAAATAAAAACAGGCTGATTTAATCATCAGCTGCTGCTCTGCTGCCCAGGCTGAACAATCACAAGTGTGAGACAACACCAAAATGTCCCTGTGCTGAGACAGACGCACTACAGCAGGAGACACCAACCCTGATCCCAGAGATCAGCTAACATGCAAGTTTTCTTCTGAAACCAGCTGATATGAGAATGAGAATAAGAGAGATCATATTAATGTCCATAATATCCACAAACAAATTAATGTTTGCTTAAATAAAACTAAGATGGTGTAAAAATAACTCCCTCTGATATAGAGCTGGCAGAGATAGATGCACATACAGTACAGTTCATTGAACAGCACAGTAACATTCACAAGCAGAAAAACAGCCGAAGCTCACAGAAAAATCCTACAGCAATAAAATGCAGCAGCCAATCACATCTACTGCTTACAACCGAGCAACAACAACCACAACTGATGATGTCATGTAGCCTAGCGGTGGTCTATGTAGTCTCAAAATTAGCCATTAGACTTTATAACTCCTCCCTCTGTCACTCATTAACATAACAACTGTCCCCTCCCTGTCTCACTGTGTCTCATCAGTCCTTTTTATGATCCTCAAATGTCCAATAATAACATGTCTGCAGGTGCTCACATGTCCAAGATCTCTTCCACTCTCAGAATGTGCAGTAAATTATTTGTATGTTTGATATTATCAACACTATCAGGAGCCATTAGGAGAGTGCTAACTAGAGCACATTAGGTGCTAATTAGAGCTATTGTTTAGTCAGCCTCTCGGTAGGTGGGGTCTGGTTAGGTTAAAAAAAACTCCAGCTTTTGTTGGCTTCTGGTTTATTCTTCTCTACAAGAGTCAAGACAGAAGTCAGACTACCAGAGCAAGAATTTTAGCTGAGGAAGCTTCTGTGATTTGAAGTGAAACGTCCTCACGTCAAGCAACCCAGTCCAGTCGAAGATTCAAGCTTCTCTACTATCAGGAGCCATAATTCACCCGCAGTGTTAAAGAGGTTTTTAAAGTCATCTTACCCAGACAGATCTTAAATCTAATTTTCTTCGAATAGGGTTATTTTTATTACAGGGCAGCATGGGGGTTAGTGTGCTTGCTTCCAAACCAGAAGGTCACTGGTTCAGGACCATCTGTGCCAATTCTCCATGTCATGTGGATTCGTGTCAGGAAGGGCATCCAGTGTAAAACTATTGTGAAATCAACATACAGATACATATCAGATCTGCTGTGGTGAACCTGAGCAAAGAGAGCGAAGCTGAAAGAACTTTCGATGGTTATTTTTCTTATCCAATCTCCTGCTCTTCATGTTGACTTGTATCTCTGTTTATCTGTGCAGTTGGAACATCAGCAGTTTCCATCAAGATAAATTAAGTCTTCTGATTCTAACTGGTTATCAGGATGTTGCGTTTTGAAGCTCAGTGTTTCTACAACAAAATTTGATAAATTATGTCTTAATACATGAGCTTCAGCTTTTCTGAATTGTGTGCATAGTTCCATTGTTGTGTGTATAAAATGAGGAAAAAATGTAATCAATAGCATTGATTGATCGACTTCATCAGTCCATCACCAAGCTGAACTGTCCTTCATTTCTCATCAAAAAGCACAGTTTGTCTTATTTATGTTTGCTGATATTTGATGTTCAGTCTATAAGCCTTTTCACACTCTGGAAATGGCATGCATGACCAGGTTGGTTCAAAGGTCGAGAGGTGTAAAAACATAAACAGATCCTCGGCCGATGAGTGTCAGCATCAGTCAAACAATTGTCTAAATCCATAATAAACGTAATTTTACAGACGCTTACAAGGAGTGAAAATGCAACTGAGAGAGAAAACTGACCCACCTTTCGTCAAAAAAGTGACAGCTGCCAATCAAAATCGGCCACGTCACTAAGCCCCGCCCCCTCTATGACGTCATAGCCAATCAGAATTAATGACGTCACTATGTCCCGCCCCTAAGCCCCTCCCCTAGTCCCGCCTCCAAGCCCCGCCCCTTATGACGTAACAGCCAATCATAATCGATGACGTCATTATGCCCCGCCCCTAAGCCCCGCCCCTAGTCCCACCTCCTAGCCCCCGCCCCTTATGACGTCACATCCAATCAGAGTCGATGACGTCAGTATGTCCCGCCCCTAAGCCCCCGCCCCCGGCTCCTCCCCTAGTTCCGCCCCTGGCTCCTCCCCTAGCCCCACCCCCAAGCTCCTCCCCTAACCCCGGCCAAGCACCGCCTCCAAGCCATACCTCCCCTCCCACCCAGGGTCTAATATTTTAATGTCACTTTATTTCATGAATTAAAGAACGATTAAAAATACCTAGATCTTTTTAATGTATTAAAGAATTAACTAATTCTGAAATAATTAAACATAAATCAGTGTCTATTATTTAATGCCCCTTTAATATTTTTAATTCTTAAATTATTACGTTTCCTTTTCTGTTTTTTAATTCGTAAATTAAAGAAGGGGGTACAAATAGCCGTCTCTCGGCTGTAAGTCTTTGCAGCAAGACGGTCAAATACCCACGCATAGAGCTGCTCGCGGAAACATGACCCCACGGCTGTAAAACCTGTTGCAGAGCTGTGTCTGTGTGAGTGCGTGTGTGTGTGCGTGTGTGTGTGTGTGTGTGTGTGTGTGTGTGTGCGTGTGTGTGTGTGTGTGTGTGTGTGTGTGTGTGTGTGTGGCGGGACACCCGCTGAGCGGAGATGCTGCCCCGAGGTGATGAACCCGAAGAACAATAAACAATGCTCCTTATCACTCACGCCAGATGATGTTTTCTTTTAAGATATTAGCCGATCGATCATGGGGCGCGGGACACCCGCTGAGCGGAGATGCTGCCCCGAGCCCGAACAATAAACAATGCTCCTTATCACTTACGTCCCTGGGAACGAGTCAGCGAGCATTTCCACTACAACCGGTGAAGAGTGAAGATGCCTGGACCCCCAGCTATGGGTATAAAATAGAATAAATTTGCGGAAAAAATCCTGGAAAACCATGTTGTTTAATTAAGTTTTCTTGTCTTCGAGCAGAGTGCGAAAACCGCATCAGCTTTCAGGGTAAGTGATTTAAGTAATCTGTTTTGATAGAAATGAGTGTTTTTAAATGATGCACGCCGTCTGAAACTGTTTTTTTTTTATTTTTTTTTAGACAAAACCACGCAGACGGTCCAGAGCGCGTTCGGACCCGTCCTCGGTAATATATTTGAAATAGTACAGAATATCCGCTTGCGAGGGTGATGCTTTGTATTCATTTATTTATGTTAATTCTAGAAATCAAGTCAGAGCCCCCTGAAGAAGTTCGAAGGCTGGAAGCCCCGACTTCACCACGCAGATGTAAGTACAGCGATCGAGATTAAATCACGATTAAAACTCTGGAATAACCCGATTTTTTCTGTCACAGCCCATGGAGAAGCGGGTCAGTGGGAGAGACCCGTAAAACGATCCGCGGATGTACACGGTAAGGAGTCGGAGTTTATGTATTTATTTATTTTAAATATTTAATAACTAACGATTTTCTCTTTTTTCAGCACGCGGTGGAGGGAGACCGTCTATTTTCCACAGAGACGCAAGGCTCGAAGATATTCTGAGCTGGGATTAACCTCATCACGCAACTTTCTTGAAAATGTGTAGTCTGTTTTTATTTTTTTATTTTTTCTCTTATTCCGATGGAACGGGAGAATTCATTTTGAAGAGGTATATTAACTGAATTTCTTGAGGTAGATTCTTCCTGCTACAGATTTTAAAAGATGGAAGGAGAGAATTCACATCGGGAAAATAACTTCGGACGTGTATTGGATTTAAACGCTTCAATAATCGACTCAGCGGGGAGCGCTCCTGGAGCAGATGGTCCATTACCCGAGGCGTTAAATTCGCCGCCTCAAAATAACATCGAGTCCGGAGAGAGACTTTTAAGCCGTGTTCGTTTAACACCGTTAAATGAGGCTCTTAACAATTTAGCGGCTGAACGAGAATCGGAAGAAATTAACCCCTACATCATTTCTGCGATTAACGCTATAAATTCGACGGTCCAGTCTGATACTGAAGAGCCCCCTGACCCCCCGCACACCTCACCTCCAGACGAGTCCGGTCCCGCGGCGTTGAACCAGGTACGTCTGACTCCGTTAAATAACGCCGTAAACCTCCTCGCGTGTGAAGTTAATCCTCACGTCCAATCCGCGGTGGATGAATTAAATCAAACGCCTAACGACGCTCGCGCTTTTTCACCTTTAAGAAGTCCCTCCCCGCGCAATGCGCGCGGAGAAGAGATTTTAAACAGAGCTCGTTTAACCCCGATAAACGCGGCGATCTCTGTTTTGATGGAAGACGGAGATGATGCACGACCGGGACCCAGCCGACACTCTCCCATGACGGGCGGTGGGGCTGCTAACGTCATCAGGAGACCTGCTTTTAACAATATCGAAATCAGGCTGCCTCTCAATTTCCAGCGCGCCGACGAAATTCCCGACTACGCGGAATTTTACCGTAACGTCGTTGGGGCTCTTCATAACTCGGTCGAAAAGGCTTTAACACACGCCAGGGCCGGGGACTTTATCCAAATGGAGATTCGTGGGGACTCAGTCTACAACGAGGCCGCTTTGATCAGCTCATATAACGACGCTGGCGATGTGACGGGCTTCCAAAATCTGTTAGAACGATTGATACAATCAAATTCCAACGTTTTAGCCGACGAGTCTCTGGAATTAGTGGTTCAAGTCATCCGCAACCAGAACGGCGCGGGGAAGCGCAGAATAGATGACCTCCTCCATCACGAGGTTCTGAGGAAAAAATCCAAATGCCTTAATATCGTGTATAATCCTGACAACAGTTTATGTTTCGCGATAAACCTCGTTCAGTTATTGAATCCTCATCTGAGTACGCACGAGGCGGAGCAGCGCGGACTGGCGTTACAAAATAGCGTCGGATTAACGGCTGCTACGCCGGTATCTTTAGAGCAGGTGGGAAAATTTGAAAACGCTCTGGGTTGTAAAATTGTGGTGTTTTTCAGAGCCGAAGGGGAGAGAAAGCTGACAAAATTCCAGACAGGAATACCGGCGCAGCAGAAAACTCTTTTCGTTTTTCTGTTTAATAATCATTTTTACGGAATCATCGATTTAAAGAGATTTTTGGGAGTGAAATATGTATGTAAGTTTTGCTTTGAGGGGTACAATAACCACGCCTCCCATAATTGTCCGTCATATTGTAAAATTTGTGAATCCACGCAGTGTTATGAGAAAAATAACCCTGTATTCTGCAGCGAATGTAACAAGGAGTGTCGCTCTCCCACCTGTTACAGCCTGCATAAACAGCCGAAGTATCGTCCTTCCGCCGGTAAGTTCGTTAATGTGTGTGATAACAGAAAAAAATGCTCTCGATGTAAACGTGAGTATTACATAGCGTTTTCTAAAAACAGCGCTCCGCACGTGTGTAAGCAGAAGAGGTGTCATATATGCGGCGAGGCTCTCCAGGAGCCGAGCGAGGGTCACCTCTGCTATATGACCCCGCTCAAAGCTGAAGAGACGCATTCAGAGAAATATGTTTTTTATGATTTTGAAACGTATGTCGATAATAACGGGGAACACGTACCGTTTTACGTCAGCGCTGTAACAAAGACGGGTGATTTTTGGAGCGCATGGGGGACAGACTGCGTAGCCCGCTTCTTTAAACATTTTAGAACGAGAAAATTCAAAGAATACGTGTTCATCGCTCACAACTCAAAAGGTTTTGACGGCTATTTGCTTCTAAAGTATTTAGTCCAGCAGGGCGTAACCCCCGCTGTGATTATGACCGGGAGTAAACTATTACTCATGACAGACGCCGCCTTTAAACAGAAATATATAGATTCGTTATCTTTCCTTACAATGCGCTTATCTCAGATGCCTAAAGCCCTGGGGATCCGGCTGAAAGACGAAATCATCCGCAAAGGTTACTTTCCGCACCTGTTCAGTTCAGAAAAAAATCTGAACTATGTCGGTCCGTACCCTGACTCAGCGGCTTACGGGGTCGCAATATGTCAGAGGGAGAAAGAGAGGAATTTAACGCGTGGTACGTGCGGAAAAAAAACGCAATTTTCGATTTTAAAGCCGAGGCCGTTATGTATTGTGATAACGACACAAAAATCTTGGCTGCAGCCTGCTCCAAATTTATGTCTGAATTCATCGCTGAAACACTCGTGGATCCTTTTACCTGCGTTACAATCGCCTCGGCGTGTATGAAAGTCTTCCAAACTAACTTTCTTGCTCCAAAAACGCTGGCGATCCCCTCCGCCGACAATTATAGAACGAGGCATAAAAAATATTCGGACGTGGCCGTGCAATGGTTAGAATGGGTTGCTGAGACGCAAAACATTATCATCGATCATGCTCTAAACAGGGGCGAGAAAAAAATAGGAGGTTATTATGTTGATGGGTATGCTCAGATTGACGGCCGGATAAAAGTGTGGGAGTTTCTCGGATGTTTTTACCACGGGTGTGCAAGGTGTTTTACACAGCATGAAATAAACCCTCTCACAAACACCTCATTTGGAGAGCTCCACGCAGCGTGTCAGAAAAAAATAGCCTTTCTGCGGGCTATGCCGGGCGTCACCCTCAACGTAATTTGGGAGCATCAATGGCTTGAAATGAGGCTGAGGGATGAGAGCGTTCGGTGTTTCCTCGCCCGCAGGGGGTTACCGCCGCCCCTCGAACCTCGCGACGCTTTATACGGCGGTCGGACTTGCGCGGCCCGTCTGAGGTACACGGCTGAGCAAGATGAGACGGTCTATTACGTCGACGTGACCTCGCTGTATCCTTACGTTAACGTAAATTTCACATATCCCACGGGGCATCCGGAAATTATAGAGAGAAATTTCAGAGACCCCAGGACTTATTTCGGGCTCATCAAAGCCATCGTGTACCCGCCCCAGGGGCTAAAATTCCCCGTCCTCCCACACAGAACTCCTCACGGTAAACTGGTGTTTACTCTGTGTCGCACCTGCGCTGATGAAAATAATCAAGCTGCAGCGTGCACACACAGTCAGCAGCAGAGAGCTCTGTCTGGGACTTGGACGACCCCGGAATTCCACAAAGCTCTGGATACAGGCTATGCTGTAGCTAAGATTTTTGAAGTCTGGCATTTTGAGGAAAAAAGTGATAAAATCTTTGAGGGGTACATAAACACCTTCTTAAAACACAAGCAGGAAGCCTCTGGTTTCCCTCCCGAATTTGATAAAGACTCCGAGAGCAGAGAAAAATACATCACGGACTACTGGCTGAATCAGAAGATTCGTTTAGACCCAGAAAAAATCAGTCACAATCCGGCAAAACGTCAGATGGCTAAGATCTGCCTCAACTCCTTCTGGGGGAAATTCGCCCAGAGGGCAAATCTGACGCAGACCGCGCTCGTTAAAAATGCTGACGATCTGTTCAGGTATCTGTTTTCTGAAGAGTACGAGGTCACATATCTAACATTCCTCAGCAGTCAGGCGGCTATGGTTCAATGGAGGTACGGCCCGCGGCACGTCAGCCGACCGGGTAAAACCGTCAATATTTTCATCGCGGCGTTTACAACGGCGTACGCGCGTTTGACCTTGTACGGTTTTATGGAGGCTGTGGCAAATCCTGACAGGATTCTGTATTATGATACCGATAGCCTGATTTACGTTTGTAGGCGGGGTGAAACCCCGCTGCCTACCGGTAATTATCTGGGGCAGCTCACCGACGAGTTGAACGGCGACGTCATCACAGAGTTTGCAGCGGCGGGACCTAAAAGTTACGCATATAAAACCGCACGAGGTAAAACGGTCATGCGTGTGAAGGGGATCACTCAAACCCACGAAAGCTGTCAGAAAATAAACTTTGACAGCGTCAAAGATCTGGTCGAGGGTTATATAAAAGATCCCGCCCTCGCTGCATCTATCATAACGCCGCAGCAGGGAATTAAACGTCATAAAAGCAGTTTCAGTTTGACAAACGTGTCATTTCAAAAATCCTTCAGGGTGGTGTATGACAAGCGGCGTCTTTTAAAGGACGGGGAAACCGAACCGTTCGGATTTTGAAACATGTCTCACTCTGGAAATACGGTGGAGATTGACCCCAGACTTCAGCTCCCATTCTCCTGTCTCATCGTTGGACCGAGTGGTTCGGGAAAAGACTGTGTTTGTGAAAACATTGCTGGAAAATTGTAGCCACGCTATGAGACATGTGCCTGACAACATTGTATGGCTGTATACGTCTGAACAACCTCTGTATTCTGAACTGAAGAATAAAAATATTAAATTTGTAAGAGGACTCCCTGACTCATTTCTGGACGACAGCCTTTTCCCTGAAGGTCAGAGCCATCTGGTTATTTTGGACGATCTCATCTTTCAAGCAACGGATCATCCTGAAGTTGTAAGAATTTTCACCCAGTACAGACATCACCGGAATATGAGCGTCATCATGATCACACAGAACGTGTTTCATAAAGGGAAATACAGTCGAACCATCAGTTTGAATTGTAATTATATGGTGCTGTTTAAAAATCCCAGAGACAAGTTACAGATGAACATTCTGGCTCAGCAAATGTTTCCCGGCAGAAAACAATTTTTTTTGGAGGCACTTGATGATGCTACGAGCGTACCTTACGGGTATTTATTACTGGATTGCACGCAGGAGTGTCCAGATCAGTTCAGACTGAGATCGGGATTACTCCCGCACGAGTGGCCCACAGTTTATTTACAGAAAGATAAACGGATATGAGCTCTCTTTTAAAAAGGAACGCCCCCGCTCTTAAAGCGCTAATCAGAGCCGGGGCGAGGGAGCGTCACCACAGCCTGAAGACCTGCAGGGCGGAGCTTCTGAAAACTTTATCCGAGATCGCTTTGAATATATTAAAGGGGAATATCGCCTTGAGCGACTCTCAATTCCGGGCCTTGAAAAAACGAAAAAGAGTTTTACGTCTTCTGGCCGACAGAAAAACCAGTTATAAAAAGAAGCGGGGAGCGCTGATTCAGACGGGCGGCTTTCTCCTGCCTCTGCTCGCCGCGGCCCTGCCCGTTATAACGAGTCTAATAGTACCCAGAGGATAATGGCGTTCAAAGCGGCGCAAAAGATGTTTTTACTCACTCCACAGCAGATGCTTCAACTCAGTCATTCCGTTCCGCCGAGCGGAAATAACATCAGACAAACGGCGGAAAATGATTTAGACTCGCGAATGCGAGGTATACTGGAAGAACGTACTCACTCTCCTTATGAAAAATTAAAAAGTATGAGGCTCTGCTGCAGCGCTATTTAACCCTGATCAAGCAGGGGGAACTCGAATCACGCGTTTCACCCCCGCAAGAGACTCGCGTCGCTAAGCAACCTGAGGAGGAGGGGGTGGAGGAGGAGGAGGAGGAGGATGAGACTGTCACAGAGGTCCTGAAGAATATCCCCTCCAGAGAGCGTAGAAACGCTGAATATATTATGAGGAAATTATCGAAGGGTGATACGCGCTGGAGTCCGTCGGGGGAATTTATTTACAAGGGGAAAGTCGTGAGGGGGTCTCACGCCATAGATCTTATGAAACATCTCGGATCCTCGTTCAAGAAATCGAGCCCTCCTACAGGCTGGGTGAAGTTCCTCAATATTTTACAGGAGCGGAACATCCCGGTGGCGTGCGTATCAAACCCGCAAGCCCGCGAGCAGCTTCAGAAGCTTAAAAAAGGCCGGAGCAGCTCGCCGGATGAATCCCTTCTTTTAACCGATTCGCCGGCCAGGAAGAAACTTAAGAAAAAAAAAGACTTCCAACGCTGGGAAGGTTTCTCACCATAAAAGGAGGGTATCGAATTAAAAACTGACTGGATATTATGATCAAGATTCTTTAAAATACATCGCAGTCAGTCACGTTTTTGTATATTGTTACTAATAAAACACAGACTGAAACTCATCTCCGGCCTTCATCACTTTTATTCGGTATACGGTTTAAAAAACAACTTTCAACACTTCTCTACTTAATAACAACGATGCAAAAACATTAAAGGTATGATCGGGGGTGCATTTTCTACACATTCGGAACATTTTTCACAAAAAACACATAAAAAAAAATCAAAGGTCAAAGGTCAAAGCTTCTTTCTACGTTTAAAAACGGGGTTTACATCATGCAAACGCGATAAAACTTTAAAGGTATGATCGGAAGGCCGCTCTCACACATCCACCCCGTTTTCAGGCGAAAAAAAAACATAAAAAAAATTAGGATCAAAGATTAACACTTCTTTCTGTACTTAATAACAATGTTTTAAAGCGTGCAAACGCGATAAAACTTTAAAGGTATGTTCGGAAGGCCGCTCTCACACATCCACCCCGTTTTCAGGCGAAAAAAAAACACATAAAAAAAATCAAAGGTCAAAGGTCAAGCTTCTTTCTACGTTTAAAAACGGGGGTTTACATTATGCAAACGCGTTAAAACTTTAAAGGTATGTTCGGAAGGCCGCTCTCACACATCCACCCCGTTTCAGGCGAAAAAAAACACATAAAAAAAATCAAAGGTCAAAGGTCAAAGCTTCTTTCTACGTTTAAAAACGGGGGTTTACATTATGCAAACGCGTTAAAACTTTAAAGGTATGTTCGGAAGGCCGCTCTCACACATCCACCCGTTTTCAGGCGAAAAAAAACACATACAAAAAATCAAAGGTCAAAGGTCAAAGCTTCTTTCTACGTTTAAAAACGGAGGCTTACATTATGCAAACGCGTTAAAACTTTAAAGGTATGATCGGAAGGCCGCTCTCACACATCCACCCCGTTTTCAGGCAAAAAAAAACACATACAAAAAATCAAAGGTCAAAGGTCAAAGCTTCTTTCTACGTTTAAAAACGGAGGTTTACATTATGCAAACGCGTTAAAAACTTTAAAGGTATGATCGAAGGCCGCTCTCACACATCCACCCCGTTTTCAGGCGAAAAAAAACACATACAAAAAATCAAAGGTCAAAGGTCAAAGCTTCTTTCTACGTTTAAAAACGGGGGTTTACATTATGCAAACGCGTTAAAACTTTAAAGGTATGATCGGAAGGCCGCTCTCACACATCCACCCCGTTTTCAGGCGAAAAAAACACATACAAAAATCAAAGGTCAAAGGTCAAGGCTTCTTTCTACATTTAAAAAACGGGGGTTTAAATTTCCAAACGCAATAAAACTTTAAAGGTATGATCGGGAGAGCGTTCTAAGACGGGGGTTACATTTTCACACGGAAAAACATAAAAAAATAGGAACGCCGGTTAACACAAGCCGTGACAATATTTAAACTCATGCAGAGGCCCTGCTAGCTGGTTACAGGAGGTATTGCAGCTTTTCTTAAGGCAATAACGATATCTTTTCACAAAATCAGAAACCAAATCATCGTTCGCGATAGTATTTTCGGAGTATAAAGACACCACGTCCCGGTACGACTTCCCGCTGGCTCTGTTATACAGATAATACACGCAGTGTTGTCCGCATACTCGGATAACGCGTGCTGAAGCTGCTTGTTGTGATACAGAATGTTTTTAACATCTGGGAGATTCTCCAGATATTGCAGGATGCTTTTAGGGTAGTAATCAAAGTCAGGGCTGAGGCCGAACGAGTCAAAAAATGTGGCTCGACCATTTTTTCAACGGTGAGCGCTAACCAGTGTTCTCCCGGTAAATGTCTAGGGTGGGTGTTTACAATGAAATATACGGGAGGGCCCGGCTTGATCCGGAATAACTCGTCAGACGCAAAAACACCGGCAAACAGGTCTCCTATTAAGCCCCTCATAACTGCGTCCAATTCCAGGGTGTTCATCAGTAAAAATCCACAAGGACCTGTCGCTTGGAATTAATCTCCAGGAGAGAATCATAACACGCGTACACTATCAGCGTGGTGGTATGCGGAGTCGCGACTCTGAATCTCATTTCAAGTCGCAGGGTGCCTGTGGAGACGGGGCTCAGAGCGCCGCTGTCCTCCTCCGGGTTTAAATTGAAGACGTACAGCGCGTAGCCGCGCGCAAAATCCTCCCGGTCTATACAGAGAGGCTGGTCTTTGAGGTGTCGTCCGGTCGCGGTGTAGAGATTGTAAAACTCCCTGACAGAGAGTTCGTTGTTAAATTCAGGCTGGAAAGCTTTAGCCGGCAGCTGTCTCCCGTTTTGACTGAGTGCGAGGTACTCCAGGTCATAGTGTGCAAATTCAAACGGGGACAGATCTCTTCTCCCACTGAATGCATTGTGATTCACCATACCCAGAACCACATATTTGGGCATGGTTCCTAAAAACAGGTTCTCCTGGTTGCATATCCTGGAATGGCTGGGGATCACGTAAGTCTTAACGTTGATTCGTGATAACGGGTACACGGCGTTCCCTTTCATGAGAGCCGCGGAGTGGCCCAATCTCACTGCAGGGGATACGGTGACTTTCTTAACGAATAGGGATGCGCCCAGAATTTTCAGCTTGAAAGTGGAGGCCGCCAGCCCCATCAGGCAGAAAGCATCGCTGGCTCGAATTAATTTAACTCTTAGATCAATGTTATTCAGAAGAAGCCTCTCGCAGAAAAATATGTCCGCGTGCAGCGGACCCTGAACTTGAAATTCACGCGATTCGGCGCTAAAGCGCGCTCTGCTCACGAGGCCTTTATTCGGGCCCGCGTCATCCACAGCGGTCGAATTGTGCTGACCCGGGGTGTCCTTGTAAAACAAACCGCCCGTGAACTGCGATTTCAATGAAGCGGGGGAAAAGTTCAGCAGCGTCTCAATCATTGCCCTGTACGGGTGCGTCGCGCTGGACTGGGAAATCAGCCGGTCACCCAGAGTCACGTCGACTTGTGAGAAAATCGTATTGAGAGGATAATTTATGACGCCCACGCGGGCGTCATTAGCCAGGTCAGTCCCGTCGGCGTTTGTAATTTTCATTCGCAGATAAAGCAGCGTATTATTGAGGTCTAAATACCTCTCACCGTCTCCGGGGATAAAAAACTCGATAGGGCCCATGTCCGTCAGGGCTGATAACGGGCTGACTTCAACGTATTGGCTTTGCTCGATGGACAGCTGGGTCCCGGGGACGGCGAATAAATCCAATTCGCTCATGGTGCATTCGGGGGAATTATTTCGCAAAAGAGACATTGTTTAAGAGAAAATATCCCCGGACAACCTCCTCTTCTTATGCTTCCTTCGAACTGTTCTGCTTTTTCCGGGGGTCTTTCGCTTTTTAACTGTTTTGACCCGTTTCCCCGGGGGGCGTTTCCGGGGCCTTCTTGAGAGCACCATGATCCCGGACCCCCGCTGCTGCTGCTCGGGCTCCTGACTCCGTCCGGCCCTCTCAACAACGCGGCTCACTACGTCGGAAGCGATGCTTCGGGCTGCGTTTTTCAGGTGAGGTTTGGCGATCGTGTATCCTTGTTTAATCAGCGGCGACACAAATTTGAACAGTTTCGAAAATATGTTCCCGAGCCCGCGCCCGTACATAACAGGAGCGCCGTGGAAGCCGTGAAGGCCGTTCCCGACTTGATTTTCATAGTAAGGCACAAATCTATAAATGTCGGCTTTGTGCGCTGCCCCAGCCATTTTTTTTTTTATCCCGCCGGTTTAAAATGTAATGTCACAACCACTTTACCGTATCTGAAATCCACCGTTTGATCTTGATCGCTTTTGATTTCGATGCGTATTGTCTCAATATGTCTTTTGGAGACCGGGATGTAATAAGCGGGGTTGAATTTCTTTGTAATTATTTCCCCGAAACGACCTCCATTTCGAACGCTCGGAGGAGAGGAGCAAAAGCGTCACCCACCGCCTGAGGCTGTACAACGTCTGTATAACAGAACAGGTGATACATCCCTGCTTTTATATCGGGGTAGCGGGGACAGCTCGTGACCCCGGGTCCGCATCTCAGCCATTGATTAGGGTGCATCCCCAGCATGTACGCCGTCGGGGCTTCAAAATATACCTGGCTGGTACCGTCTCCTTCCCACAGAAACTTTTTCTGGATATCGTCATATTTTAAAGTCAGATTCGGATCTATAGTCTTCAAACGAGGGTTTATCAGCCCTGCAATAACCTCAAAGTTATCATAATATCCCGTGTCAAAATATCGCGAGTGAACGGCGAGTTTGTTCTTGCCCGTAATTTTCATCACCTGGAACGTACAGGAAGGCTTTTCCGGGATATTTAACCAGGTGTGCGGATAACAAATTTCCGTCAGCGCCACATCCCAGTCACCCTCTAGATCCAGGTGTCGAGCCAAGTCCACCTGGTAGCATGAAATTGTGTTGTCCGGGAATACTTTTAGGCTGGCGTTTGAAGGCAGAGTCATATAAAATCCGTGTTTCAGATCCCGATCCATTTCTCATATGTCGGTTGAAGATGGAAGTTCTCATATTTATACGGCCATCAGCTGGTCCACGGGAACCCAGGAGTTAAATTTCTCGGGCCAATTTTTCCATCTGACAAATACAAATTTCTTTCCCTTGGTAAAACGTTCACGAATAATTTCTTGAACCTGATACGGTCTGTCTTTTGCTATTTTAACCTTCTGCAATTCCGGTTCATAGAATGAGCCTTCAATGATCTCACCGTCATAATCTTTCAATTTATAAACGGGCGGCGTACGTTGTATACATTCTGACACCGTGAACATTTCATCCGTAAAACTTTGTTCATATTTTTTATCAAAAACTCCCCTGAGCTTGGAGACCCTGACTATATCTCCGACCTTATATTTACACTTCACAGGCCTCCTGCGTAGGGTGGATGCCCCATACAAATTTTGAAACACTTGATCGACATTTCGATCATTAACCTCATTCGGCCTCATCTTAATGCTTTTATGATAACTCTCGTTATAAGCCGTGAGTAAAGACGGTAGGACGTCGATGTATCTTCTCGTGTTTTTAGCAGTAAAATATCTCCACATTCTCGTCTTTAGCGTGCGATTAAACCTCTCGACAACCGAGGCTTTCAGATCACTTGCGGTGGCAAAATGTAGAATCCGGTGTTTTTTCATTAAATCCTTGAACGATTTGTTAAAAAACTCTTTCCCGGCATCAGTCTGCATCTTCAGAGGCACCCCGCTCTGCTTTAAGAGTGAGGCAAAGGCCTGTGAGACTTCGCGCCCTTGCTTTGACTTCAGAGGTCTGGCATACGCTTTTTTTGAGAAGATATCGATAACGGTCAGCAGGTACTTGTACCCGTCGTTAAAATCTGATAACCCCTGCATGTCGCATAAATCCGCCTGAAATTGGTTAAGCGGGTTTGTGACAAATACTCTATTTCTTGGAAAATGCGTCCTGGCAGGTTTGTGTAATGTGTATGCATCTTCCCCCGACAGGAAATCTCTGATATGCTTCATACGAATTTTAGAGCTGTGTTGATCATGCAGAGCCCTGCGTAAACGCTCCGGCCCTCCAAAACTCCCGGATTTACCGGACTATAATATACATCCTTCATTAAACCCTCATCACCCATCTTTTAAGACGGATCTCTTCAGAATGATGAACCGGATAGTCCTTTTGCATTTTTATATGTTTTAGCGACCATAAATATTAGTCTTTTGTTTTAAATTGAACTCTGATTCAGCACCGCGGAGAGCGCTCACAGAGCAGCCTCGAGCTTTTAATAAGACCGTGTTAAAAACCCCTCATTAATTCATACGAGCACCTTTTTTCCACCAAAACCTCGTTTGTATGACTCTGTCTTGCAATATGAAGCGCCTTGAGGCAACTGTTTTGTTGTGGTTTTGGCACTATATAAATTTGATTTGTAAAACATTTCACCCTTTTTCAACAATATTATAGGAAAGAACACAGGCCGTATAAGGTTTAGAATATATGCTTTATTACATTCATTAAAGTCACGCACAGAGAAAAAAGCAATTGTTCATGTTTATTAAACACAACATGTGTGAAGGAAAAAAGTATACGTTTTAAATAGGAGCTCTTGGAAACGTTAAATTGAACTCTGATTCAGCACCGCGGAGAGCGCTCACAGAGCAGCCTCGAGCTTTTAATGAGACCGTGTTAAAACCCCTCATTAATTCATACGAGCACCTTTTTTCCACCAAAACCTCGTTTGTATGACTCTGTCTTGCAATATGAAAAACATTTCACCCTTTTTCAACAATATTATAGGAAAGAACACAGGCCGTATAAGGTTTAGAATATGTGCTTTATTACATTCATTAAAGTCACACACAGAGAAAAAAGCAATTGTTCATGTTTATTAAACACAGCATACGTGAAGGAAAAAAGCATACGTTCACGTACAAAACTGGAAAACTCTCAGTAATACATCTCCCCCGCATTTACGGTTTATTTCAGTATTCAGCTGTAAAAGTGTAGGAACAATCTCCCCTCTGGACACCCCCATCTGTTTCACCCGGCACGCTATCACATCCACAAACAGAGTGTATAATGTAAGCAGATGCATCGTATTACACCGTGTAAAATCGTCAGTGGTCAAAACAGAGATTTTCAGTAATACGTTGTACAGAGATTTTTCAGATGAATGGAGAGCCGCGCTGTAGATATGATCTGTCCAGACTCCGGGCCCGGGGCGACGTCTGATAACGTCGAAAACCCTCTCCATAGCGCATAAAGGCGGGGCGTCTGGGATCTCCAGCCTGCGAATGACTACCCGCTCCAGCTTATACGAGAGTCCACGTATAATATAAACTTCCCGCAAACTTTGAAAGAGAATCATCACACAATTACCCATGACTGTAAAACAATATAATGATATTTAAAAAAAAAAAAAAAAAAAAAAAAAAAAACAGGTTTTTCTTCAGTCGTCTGGGTTATAGACGGCTACCATCCCCTCCAGGTCGAGATCTGCGTCTTCACCGAAACATGTGTACAGTTCGTTGATCTTTGCTTCAAAAGTATCAGTGTATTTCAGCTCAGTGAGGATGTTTTCTACCACCCCCCTGAACCCTCGCAGCCGATGGGTTGAGGAAGCGCTGGGCTAGGAGCTTTACCACAGCCGGGATGAAGGTCGGTCTCCAGAGTCTCACCATTAATCTCTCAAAATGTCCGGTAAAGAAATATTCATTTAACGGGTCCAGGCACTCGTGCTGGCGCTGGCTGGGGTGATCGATCTCACACCCGTAACAGAGTTTTTGTCTGTAACTTTTGATCACAGCCAAAGTAAGTGTGCCACGCCGACTTTCACCGTTTTCAGGAATTCCTCTGACAGGAACCCGTCAGGCCGGTCAGATGCGAAAGATGTGGCGTATTTCTCAGCCGGCTCGAGGTCTTGTACCTCCCGCGGACCTCGCGGCCTCCGTGACAGCGGGAAGAGACCCCACGCCTCCCGGGCTGGAAAGCGCGTGAGAAGGATGGATCTCGCCCCAGACCGCCTCGAGCTGAACTCCCCACGGGCTCTCGTACCCACCGCGGGTCCGTGAAGCCTGGCTCAGGGAGGGCCGGTCTCTTCCACAGTCGAGCGCGCAGTCACAAGCGATGTCGTCGGCCGCTGCAATGGGAGAGGTTGAGGAGCTCATGCTGGTTCGTCGTCCGATGCTTGAATGAGATGTGGTCCCCTGGTTTTTATAGAAATCCCCGTGCATGCGGGGAGGAGCTACGTCAGAGTTTTTTTATTTTTTTTATTTTTTTTATTTTATTTTTTATTTTATTTTTTATTTATTTTTTTAAGTAAAAAGAGGGGCCAAGTTTTTTCGGACTTCGATAACGTCCCTCCAGGCCAGGCACCTTGTAAAGAGGCCCGTAATCCTGTCGTTGCAGGTGTTGAACATCTCATGCCAGCTCTCAGCCGCAGCTGTGACGCTTCTGACGTGGCCGCTGGCACTAACCCGCTCCAACTTAATTTCACCCTCAGAGACAGTGTCAGGAGGTCCACGCTGGAATATCACCCTATAGCGAGGCCCCTGGGCGCTGAGCCAGGTGAGTTGGAAGCGTGTTTTCTTCTTTTCCGGCGTCCGATCTCCTGGAGGTTCAGGGTTGACCGTGTCGCGAATCATCGAGCCCGCCGCCGCGGAGAAGACACCCCAATCGGCGGAAGTAAGCGCCACCCGTGGGGTTCCTCGAGTGGCAGTCTCACCCTCGGTCAGAGTGAAGAAACTTACTTGGGCATAATACGGGTCGAACGTGTAAGTTAAACGTTCGTGCCCCTCCAGGCTGTACGTCAGATCTTCCTCCGGTATCGGCTGGCTCAGACGGCTGACGTACATTCTCGCTTTTTTTGGGGCAAGCGAGCCTTCTGTTGTCATGGTGATGTTAACCGGGGTCTCGCAGATGTAGCGGAGGATCGGAGTTCGTCTCGCCATGGTGAATGCTGTATGTCACTCTATCGTCGAAAGGGGATTTTTAAACCCTTCTTCGTCCGCGGGGCGTAATTCCTTACCTTTTGCTCTAAAAACACCGTTTGGCGTAAGTGATAAGGAGCATTGTTTATTGTTCGGGCTCGGGGCAGCATCTCCGCTCAGCGGGTGTCCCGCGCCCCATGATCGATCGGCTAATATCTTAAAAGAAAACATCATCTGGCGTGAGTGATAAGGAGCATTGTTTATTGTTCTTCGGGTTCATCACCTCGGGGCAGCATCTCCGCTCAGCGGGTGTCCCGCCACACACACACACACACACACACACACACACACACACGCACACACACACACACACACACACACACACACACGCACACACACACGCACTCACACAGACACAGCTCTGCAACAGGTTTTACAGCCGTGGGGTCATGTTTCCGCGAGCAGCTCTATGCGTGGGTATTTGACCGTCTTGCTGCAAAGACTTACAGCCGAGAGACGGCTATTTGTACCCCCTTCTTTAATTTACGAATTAAAAATATTAAAGGGGCATTAAATAATAGACACTGATTTATGTTTAATTATTTCAGAATTAGTTAATTCTTTAATACATTAAAAAGATCTAGGTATTTTTAATCGTTCTTTAATTCATGAAATAAAGTGACATTAAAATATTAGACCCTGGGTGGGAGGGGAGGTATGGCTTGGAGGCGGTGCTTGGCCGGGGTTAGGGGAGGAGCTTGGGGGTGGGGCTAGGGGAGGAGCCAGGGGCGGAACTAGGGGAGGAGCCGGGGGCGGGGGCTTAGGGGCGGGACATACTGACGTCATCGACTCTGATTGGATGTGACGTCATAAGGGGCGGGGGCTAGGAGGTGGGACTAGGGGCGGGGCTTAGGGGCGGGGCATAATGACGTCATCGATTATGATTGGCTGTTACGTCATAAGGGGCGGGGCTTGGAGGCGGGACTAGGGGAGGGGCTTAGGGGCGGGACATAGTGACGTCATTAATTCTGATTGGCTATGACGTCATAGAGGGGGCGGGGCTTAGTGACGTGGCCGATTTTGATTGGCAGCTGTCACTTTTTTGACGAAAGGTGGGTCAGTTTTCTCTCTCAACTGTTTTACCAAGCCATTACAATATAAATATTATAAATAATACCTCTGCGATTATACCAAACGCTTTCTCCACCCCCTGAAGTGCACAAGAAAAGCTGCTGTAGAAAATTCCTCTGTGCCTCCAGAGCAATTAGAGATGGTTTTATCAGCCAGTCTCTGAGAGCAAATGATTAATCCACTATGAAATAATTATTTTATATTACGCAGTGTCCAGCAGCACACAGAGCAGCATGCAGCAGGACATGTTGGCCCGGCGAATTGTGCGGCAGTGTGTGGGTTAAATGCGTGCAAGTGCCATGGAGTCATGCCGCTCTTATCATCCAGACAACTGGACTCGAGTTCGGATATCGGGTCGGGGAATGATCTGTCGCCTTGCTCTGTTGTGATACAAATCAGTGTGTTTTATCCCACCTGTGTTCATTATTCATTGATCCAAATCACAGACACGTGCCTATAAGCCTAATAAATGACACAGAACATGCAGGGAAATGGACCAGGCAGATCATGATTATTTACTAGAGACACCATTCAGCTGCCATTCACCAACCAGATCCATGATTAATTTTATTTTATTCTTCACAAATAACTTATTTCACACTCTCGGAAATACAAATGTAGTGTGCAAGATTTATAGAGGTCCGCAAAGCGAAATTGTGATCAGCTGATTCTATGTTTACGAATAAACTCTGCCTGGATTGGCAGTGGATCGAGTTGGCAAAACCTGAATTTTCAGTTCGTGTGAAGCATAAGCTTCAGTTTTTCTTCCTTGGACACCAATACCACGTTTTTATAAAACATCTTTCAAGGAATTAATGCTCCAACGGGAAAAATAATCAAAGTCTCTGTCATTCTCGCTGCTCGAGACTGCACTTTACACCTCTTGCACTTTGACCTCTCGCGTCAGACCCGGAAGCATGCGAGACTGTAAAAAGCACCCTGCCGCTCTCGCTGGAGCGACATCTCTGCTAGTTTGGCATTGTGGGTTAGCTCGCCGGACTACTTTCGCCTGACCCAGTTTACGGTTGTTTGCAAAATGGCACCGAATTTGCCAACATGCGAAGATGCTGCTGGATGAGTGTGAGTACTGACTTACCATCATTTAGGCGTAAAAACACACGAGATACACAAGTTCTTGTCCCAAATATCACAATTATCTGGGAACTACTTACTACGTACTATCACAGACTATACAAAAAACCATATAGAAGTTTGGTCAAAACGAGAGCGTCCACTTTTAGTTTGCCATAAGCTAAGCTAGTGGTATTCGGGAGAGTATGTGAACTCCAACACAAACTAACAGCTATTATTTGGATGTGGTGGAGTTGGTCTGAAATAAAGTTTAGTGGACAAACCTGCTCTGGATCACCGAACTTCAGGATTGAAAACAGCATCCAGCACGTTGACTAGTTTCTTCTCTTCTTTAAATCCACTCGTTTCTTCTTGCTGCTCTGCGATGTTTTTTGTTTCTACCAACTCAAATATCTCGGCATTAGCAGAAGTTAGCCGCTGTTTCAACAACCTTCTCAGCTGTTCAACCTTTTCGCGCTAACTTCGCCTTTTCTTCTTCTTCTGGTTTACTGTCGACCTTTGTGCTTCTGGGGCTCTTCAAAAAACATATTCGAGGATCACAGAGAGAAGTCTGATTTGTTCAGAGAAGAGTTTCCAGCGTCTCCAGCTAATTAGCTTTAGCCTCGGACGACAACAGGAAACAGTTTCTTCTTCTTTTTCTTCTAATAGATTCCGGCAGGCTATACGCTGGCGTAGCATAATGCTGCCCCCCACAGGTGATAGTTAAATACTTTATCTTATGTTAGACTCTCAAATAGAGGTTGGTGGAATGGAGGAACTTAATCACAGCTTTGTCCACTAAATGCGAGTAACTGCTCTCAGAAAAAATTGACCTAAAAGAAAACACAGTCAATCCACAGTCTGACAAATCTTTAAACAATTTCCGCCTATCACTAGAATACATAGGACAGCACATTAAAACATGATGAACATTTTCCAACTGACCACACTGACACAACCTGTCTGGATGTTTTCCAATCACTTTTAAATATGCTGCCAACCCACAATGCCCCAGTCTCAATCTAATCAATTTGACTTGATCCTTATGACAGGATGAGAAAAGGAGTCTCTTATTTATAATCGAAGGCTGACACATAAAATAGTGCCTCCCTACCGACTCACTCTCTCACTGCTTTTGCCACTTCTGATCACTCAACTCTTTAAAAATACTAAAACAATCAACCTTTCCCAAAGGGATATTAGCATCAACTTTATTCTTCAGAAGGGACTCTTTGGCCAATGAATCTGCGATCTCATTACCTAAAATGCCAGAGTGCCCAGGAATCCAAGTGAAGGTTACACAACAGCCAGCTGACTCAATGCGATGGAGGCAAGACAGAATCTCTAGCACGAGGTCAGGACGAGCTCCTCCTGAGGCTCCGCCCATCAAAGCTTGCAATGCAGCTGCAGAATCAGAATAAATACGACACTCAGAAGGTCTTACTTTGTACCCACTCTAACGCCCACCATATGGCTGACAGTTCCGTTGAACATACAGAAGAGCAATTAGTAACATGGGTACTCTGCCTTATCTGATTATTCATAACATAAACCCCAAAGCCTGCCCTACCAGAGCTTGGATCTCTAGACCCATCTGTAAAAATGTGACACATACTAACTGTATTCTGAGATATAAACCGATTTACTAGATTGCTGGCTACAGTCTTATTAAGCCCCAGAAGGTCCAACTCAACATCTGGTACAGGCAAAACCCAAAAAGGAATAGGAGACCACACTGGCCCTATCACCTTTTTTCCCTGGACAGCCCTTTTAGCGACCTGCCGGACATCAAAAAGGAAATTAGATTTAGCCTTCTTTTTAGTAAATTCATAACTCTCTTCCAATAAACACTTCGCGGGTGAGTTATGTGCAAGTCCTGACAGCCTGGCCCAGTACTGAAAACCCAACTTCTCTCTCCTAATACTCAAAGGGGTCTCTCCCTTTTCGACTAACAGTGCTGGGATAGGAGTAGTTCTAAAGGCACCGCTACAGATTCTTAGGGCTTTTGCTTGGATCCTATCAAGCTTGAGAAGTCTGGATTTTGCTGCAGCACCAAAAACAAAACAACCATAATCTAGTGACGACCTTATCATTACTCTATAAATCATGTGCAATGTTGACCTTTCTGCCCAATCACTACCAGACAGACTACGAAGTACATTATTAATCTTTTCACATTTCACAACAGTTTTTTCTATATGTGTACACCACGTTAGTTTTTCATCCATCCACATACCTAAAAATTTAAAAACTTTCACCCTCTCTAAAGGACAGCCATACATGATAAGGGTTATGTCTGGGATTTTCTTTTTAAGTCCAAAAATCATATAACTACTTTTTGATGTAGAAATCTTAAAGCCCCATTTATTTGCCCACCGCACTATTTGGTTTAAGGCTATTTGAGTTTTTCATTAAAAACGCAATGTTTCTACCCCTCCTCCAGATGGCGCCATCATCAGCAAACAAGGACCTCCCGAATCCTACATTGATATCAGGAAAAATCTCATTAATCATAACATTGAATAAAACTGGACTAATAACTGATCCTTGCAGAGTACCATTAAAAATACTTACTATTTCAGAAAATTCCCCTCCAACTCTTACTTGTATAGTTCTGTCACTTAAATCTTTGATCCATATGAACATCCTACCACAAATACCTGCATTATGTAATTTAATCAACAATCCCTCTCTTCACATACTATCATAAGCTTTCTCAATATCAAGAAACACTGCAACTACTGCTTCCTTATTGATTATAGCTCGTCTTCTATCTTGGTCTAATACTGCAACTGAGTCCATAGTATTTCTTCCAAATTCTAAAGCCATTTTGATAATCAACAAAGAAACCACCAACTTCTATATAATAAACAAGTCTGTTTGTGACCATTCTCTCCATCACCTTACACAACACCGCAGTAAGTGCTATGGGTCTGTATGACAATGGAGAGGAAGGGTCCTTTCCTGGCTTCAAAATTGGGAGCACAATAGCTTGTTTCCAAGCTTTTGGCAAAGTTTCAGCATCCCAGATATAATTAAAGAGGGCTAGAATCTCCATTAAGACTTAATCGTCAAGGTGTTGCAACAGTTTGTAACTAATCCTATCTTGTCCTGGTGACGTGTCTGCACCAGCTTGTACTGCCTCTTTTAGTTCTTCAAGGGAAAAATACAAATTAAAAGCACAGCCATTTGTATCTACACTACCTTTCAATTTCCAACCTTCTACACACAAAAACTCTTCTCTCAATCTCAAGCTTTCTTCATTTCATAATTCTGAATTATGAACATCTTGGAATGCTTTAACACACATTCCAGCCTTATCCTTACTACAAATGGCTTCTCTGCATCCATCTATTAAAACTGGAATTGAAGAATTGTTTACCTTACCTGACATCTTATGGATTCTAGCCCAAACCTGCTTCACTGGGGTATTAGAGTTTATTGTATTACAAAATGCCCTCCAGCATTTCTTTTTTTTCACTTTTATTGTCTTCCGAGCCAGAGTCCTACACCTCTTAAACTCAACATTTTCCAGAGTAGGATTCTTCCTTAAATTCTTAAATGCCTGCTTCCTATTTTTAACCACCTCATCACAAGCTTTGTTCCACCAAGGCACAATAACTCGATTACGAGGACTTCTCCTTACTTATCAAATGTACTTAAAACCGTAAAGTGATCACTACCAAGTGTATCTTCTAACACCTTCCACTCAGGAAACAGTTCTTCTTCGTTGGATCGTTATGACAGTTGGCAAACCAACTTGTAGATGCGTTGCCACCACCTACTGGACCAGATTATGAAAAAGTTGTTGACGTTCCATATCATAAAAGGGAAGCGCCTCTGTGTGTTTGTGTAGCCGAACTTCAGCATCAATTGAAATCCAGAAAGAGCTGAGTTTCGTCCTTACCTGTGTATTTTTTTCTGAGGATTCAAGACGTGAAACCAGCGAGGTGATTTAAAGAATATTTTTTGAGAAATCAGTCATTTTTGAAAACAACAAGTCTGTTTATGTCACACTTACACAAAAGGGCCTGTATTTCAAAATAAAAGCCTGTGAGGTAGTTGAAGACCTGTCAGAATTCATCAGTCTGTCCATCCTCTAACACCCCAGACAGCAGATTAAAATCTGGACATTTTCTGTTTACATGTGACTCCAAACTCACACTCCAGACAAAGTAGCAGAATTGTGTCTCAACAGTATGAAGAAAAAAGAAATAAAGAAATTTGATCTAATGTGCAAATATAAAACATCAGTTGTTTGTAATTTCTTCACATGGAATATTGTCCAGGTTAATTCAAAAACGTTCATTGATGACAAAAAATAATTTTAGAAAATTGAACACTACTGAAAACATAAAAGCCAAGAAATTTTTCAGTGTCAGCACTTAAAAAAAAATGTAGCTTCACTATAAACAGATTTTTCCCAAAAGTCAACTGTCCTCCATATATATATATATATATATATATATATATATATAGTACAAATGACCAAATCTAGAACCTGTGATTCTCCACAGGTCAGCATCCTAGTATTTGTCATAACTGAGTGACTTTGTTGTTTGCAGGTGACAGCAGACAAAATCATCACCATTAATTTTATTTCTGGCCGATGTGACATTTTGCCTTGTGGTTCAGTAACACATGGAGCCGTCCCAGGGAAATGAAGAGGTGTTTGTTGAACTGATTCAAGTGTTGGATGATAAAAGTCTGTCACTTGTGATGAGAGATGCAGCGGACGACGGCAGGAAGGTGAGACCATGATGCTGGTAAGGTGAAGCCACGTGTGATCAGCCTGTATACGGAGCTGACATCCCTTCAAAAAGCTGTTCATGAGAGCATCACAGATTATATTATTCATGCCGAGACTGTTATCACCACACTGAGGAAGGAAGAAGAGACTTTGAGTCATGTTTAAGAGTTTTGACTCAAGTTTCAAGCTGCAAAAGCACATATTGGAGCTGGCTGATGGACAGAGGACCAGCGGGGTTGTGTTGAAGAGGGGCGCAGCCAAAGTTCACTTGATTGACAGCAGAAGTCGTGCGGTGGACACGATACTGATGGAGGTGTTGTACGTCCCATAGTTTGGCTACAGGCTGTTTCTGAGTAATGGAATGAGCTACTTTTCACTGAAAATAAAGTAAAATGATTTTTGAAGTAGCGAGTGACATTACTTTTTTGAGTGATGACATCAACAATGTAGACAGCATTGTTCCACGAAATGCATTCAAGCTGTTGGAAAAATACTGAAGCTTCATTTCCAAAATTAATGTTGATTTTAAAAAAAAAGTTGAAATTTCCAGATAAGTAAAATCAACTTTTCAAAGACAATAAAAAAAAAATTCTAGTAAAACCACCATCAAATCATTCAGTCATGACACAGGTTAGTCCAGATATTTTGTGAGACACCAAAATTTCTGTCTACAAAACAGGTAGCACAGAACAAGAGTAAAAGTCTTCAGTGTCAGTACATGAATCCATATAATGAAATATATCCTCTGCATTTAAGCATCTTAATTACAGTTAGACACAATCCAGCCAGGAGGAGCCGTGTGCAGCCACAATCCAGAGCACAGGGACCAACCCCAGATGTGGAGATGTTGGAGTGCCCAGAGGAAACCCAGACACCAGGAGAACAGTGGGAATTCTGGAGTCTGAAGGTTCCCTTAATAAAAGTTCACAGGGGGGCCTCCAGCAAGGGTTCATCACCATGATGTTGTAGGTGTGGCCCTGGACTTGTTCTCACCGTCACTGTGAGGCCTTTACCAGAGTTCTGTACTACCATTTTAATAATCTTCTCCTATTTATTTAAAGTGAATGGAGACCAAAAACATTCCAAATTACCTTTTTTATTTAAAGTAAGAAATATTCACAATACAGTGATCAAGGAAAGTAATTCAATTAGGGAATAACCCCCTTGTGTCTGATGATGTGTCGGATGTTCATGCAGGGATATACGGTCGAAAATAGAGCTTAAAACGGATATTTTTGACCGTATAACAACATGAACGTCCGACACATCATCAGACACAAGGGGGTTATTCCCCTTCTAATCCAATTCCATCATTTACGTGGTTTATTTTTCTGTAGGTAATTTGGTCGGCGAGGCTTATTGTGAAGCAGCAAGCGTCTCTCCAACAGCGGTCAGCGCGCAAAGTAATCCATCAAATGTGAAAATCCATCAAACGACGAACAGTAATTCTGTATCAGAATCCACATCAATACTTTCGTACCGTATCTTAAATTCACCTATTTTGGCGGCGGCACACGTCTTTCTTTCACTATGAGCAAACAGTGCTAACAGCTAGCAGCTTGCGCAGCCAATGTTCTGACAAATTGTGCATCTCGAAAGTTCCATGTCCTGACAATACTGCACATGCGCAATTGCGCGCGCATGCGCTGTTGCGCGTGAAGGACAGAAATGACATTCAACAGTAATGACATTTTGTCAGAATACAGATCAGGGCGCAGAGTAATACATCTTTGGCCACCATTCCACAGATATTATACATCTGATATGTCACACGATTAACCAGTCAGATTCACGGAAAAGATGTAATTGGATTAGAATATGTGTTTGAAGATAAGTCAATTACATTAATGCTGTTGTGAGAAGATGAACAAAAATGTTACGGTAGAGCAGGTCTTTAAGAAAATGAGTGAGTTTAACATCAACGAAAAAAGTGATCTTGAAGTGACATAGCAGGGTTTTTCTTGGCTTTTTTATTAGCAGCTGGGGCAGGCCGGGAAACACCCTCCAATCTACACTACACATTATTATTATTATGCAACAAATGTCTTCAAACGTGGGTTTTAAGGAGTCCCTCCTGTCATCGCCGTCCTTCAGTGGGGGATCCTGCTGTACAGGATGACCTTTTTGGTGTCATCAGGCAGTGGACAGACGATTTCGCAGACTTCTTTCAGGTGAACCAGGTTCGCCAGGATGTATTCAGGCAGTCTGGTCTGGAAAGGGTAAAAAAATATATTAGTTAAAAGTCCATAAGATAACTTTTCAGAAGAGTTCTCACAGACACTCATTAAGTCTGTTTTTCATGATGTGTTTTGTAAAGTCATTTCTTGATCACAGCTGCTCTGACTGATGAAGAAGGTAAAAACAGGTGGAGTGTTTCAGAATGTCACTTACTTTGTATTTGTCCTGGAAGACCTTGAGCAGCGCCTTGGCCCACAGTCCATGAGGGAACATCTTCAGCAGCTCCTTCAGCTTCTGCTTCAGTTCTGGGCTGAGAGCTGCAGGGGAGGAAGGAGGCCTGGAGGAGGAGGATGGGAAAGAATTCATCAGATGATTCTCTCTCTGATACTTTACCATCACTTCACTGTGTGTGACATGAGTTTCATCTCAGCTTTAATTCAACATTTCAACTATTTCACTCCCTCACTGTTCCCTCTTCTTATTCCCCACAAATGCTGATTTACCCTCAAACATCAGACCATCATCTGGACGTTTGTCCAAACTTGATATGTAAAGGACAGTCAGCTCTGGGAGTTGCCCCTAAAGGGTTTGTTTTGCAAAGGTCAAGGTCAATGGGGTGAAAGGTCAAAATTTTGTGCACCAAACACAGCACACATTTGGAGGTGGATTCTGGAATTGCCCAGATCAGATTAAATCGATGAAGGTGAAGGTCATTGTTGTAAAAAGAAAAATTAAATTTCTCAGTCTGATTTACATCAAACGTGGGACACATTTGAGGTGGTTTTTGGAATTGACCAGTAAGTTTACATTTTCCTGACCTCCGTCATTGGGGATGAGCTCATGTCTTCCCGTCATTGTTGGCTGACTCCTCCCAGGTCCTTTTGCTGATTTCTATCAAACTTGGCAACTTGTCAATGAAAGCTGACCCTGAAACTATCCTGAAATAATTACTTTTGACAAAGGTCAAGATAAAGGAATTTGATTTTCAAATCACAATCAGGTTTCCATGCAACCAAAGTAGGGGCTGTGTCCAAATTCTTGTCACTTCATTGGACCTATTTCTTGTGGCTGTTGGACTGTCCTAGGGCGGTCCCCTGTCAATGATCCTGTTTGTGATTTTTGTTTTTTTCTTCTGGACAGGATTTCAAAGCTCAGTCAGAGAGTGGAGGGTGTCCAGTTTGATGACCTCAGAATTACATCTTCAGATGATGTGTTTCTGTTATGTCAGACTGAGACCTTTGATGTGCACTGGGCATGTTTAGGCCCAACGTGAAGCAACTAGGATGACAATCGGCACCTCCAAATGGTCATGAGCTTTGGGTAGGGACTGAAAGAACAAGATCATGAATAAAAGAGAAATGAGGTCCCTTTGTACGGTATTCCATTCTTCCACTCAGGGACAGGGTGAGATGTTTTAACAGTGAGAGAGCCATGGATCTTTCAGACTGAAAGCATCTACTGAGGATGCCCCCTGTTCATCTCCCCCATGAAGTCTTCCAGGCACATGGGAGGAGACTGCAGGGAAGACCCAGGACACACTGGAGGGATTTTATCTCCCAGGTGGCTTGGGAACACAGCGGGATTCTCCAGAAGGGGGTTAAAGGTCAGAACAGGGAAGTTTGGGTTGAGCCGCTTAGTCTGCTGACACATGACCCAGACCCTGATAACTGGTAAAACTGAATGAATGAATAAACTCTGGAATCACCTTGCCTAGGTCAGCAAGAGGTCAATCATTTGGGTGAAGGTACGGTCAAATGTCAGACCGCCACAGCTGTTAATGTCTTCGTGCCCATAAGTCCTATTACTGAGTCATCAAAAAAAAAAACACACACAAAAAAACAGACACAAGGAACCAATAAGTCCAACCCTAAATCACATCATTCACTCACTGTACTGAAGACGGGCGTGAGGACCTGCGTTCACACAGGACCATCCTGATGTCCCTCGTCATGAAGACAATGACATTCTGTCCACTGGGGTTGGATGGCCTGTGAGGAGTCTGAGGATTGGCTGCAGAAAGAAAAAGAAACAGTCTTCAGCTAAAGTTCAGACCTGATGAGACAGAGACGTGTGTCTGTCTCACTGCTATACTGACTGTACAGATCTGCAGAAATCCGATCCATCAAACACAATAATAATTCAATTAAAGGTGGCAACATAAACAAGACACTGACAAAATAAATGTCCACGTCTCTCCTGGACTCAGCAGTTTCACACAAACATTTCCTCAGGTTTAAAGTTGTATCAGGTAAATATGGTTCAGGGCTGTTTTATGCAAAGCAGCAAACCAAAAGATTTACAGACTTTTCCAAAACCTTTGTCATGACTTTAATGTCATTTTGTATTTATTCTAAGACAGCACTGCACATGCAACATTCATACTGTATAACATTAAGAACATGGATATGAAGAATGTTTTGTTTTTCCTGAAAAGGGGTTCGATCCTCAGAGTGCCTGACTCAGGAACATCTTGATTATCTGTTCAGTTCTAATCCAGAAACGTCACTTATGGTTCAAATGGAAAGAAAAATGTACAATAAACAAAAAACAACAGAAACAGCTGGAAAGGAGTTTGTTTTCAGATATGTTTATCTGTTTGTTTGTGAGATTATGCACAACTTTTCAAGAAGTTTCCAGAATCCTTCAGAAGAATAAGCCCCTCAGCGACAATCGACTTGTAATTTCGTTGTGTGCAGCAGCAACAGCAAAGCAAAAGGAGGGTTAATTACCACACCGTCATTTTATAAGTTCTTCACATTTCTCCCTTTGTTCTCTGGTCCTCACAGCAGATCCACAATGGATCTGCATGTTGGTTCAGTAAGTGTTTAAAGCCACATGACATAGAAAACCGGCCTTGAACCAACAACCCTATGTGCCAGAAACAAGTGCACAAACCGCTTTTCCACCTTCATTTTCAAGAGGATTTCTTGACATTTACTGAGAAAAACATGCACACGTGTACATCCACAGAAAGTCTCTTCAGCACACCAGATTAGACTTTTGCTTATTCTGTTCCAACATTAAGTGGTTAACTTTGAGCTGCCCCATACAGTTACATTATTTAGCTGTTTAGCCTGTGATGGTTTTAGTGTTCCAACTCTACAATGGAACAGTTAAAATAATTTTTGTCCCAAGTGAAATGTTGAATCTCAAAACGTATAAAAATAATGCTCAGGGTGAAAAATCCCACAGTTCCCCTTTAAAAGATTATATTCCAAAACCAAAACTTACCGTTGAATACTCGCGGTGCAGCTGGTCTGACCCTCACATCGGCGTTGACCTGATGTGGTCGGACCATCTCCTTGGAGACCTGTTTGGGGCTTCTCATGTTGGCTGTTGGGGTTTCGGTCGAGGAAAAACACATCATCTGCTAAAGAGTAAAAAACAAACATTTACGAGGTCTGTCCGTAAAGTATAGGTCCTTTTTATTTTTTTCAAAAACTATATGGATTTCATTCATATGTTTTTACGTCAGACATGCTTGAACCCTCGTGCGCATGCGTGAGTTTTTCCACGCCTGTCGGTGACGTCATTCGCCTGTGAGCACTCCTTGTGGGAGGAGTCGTCCAGCCCCTCGTCGGAATTCCTTTGTCTGAGAAGTTGCTGAGAGACTGGCGCTTTGTTTGATCAAACTTTTTTCTAAACCTGTGAGACACATCGAAGTGGACATGGTTCGAAAAATTAAGCTGGTCTTCAGTGAAAATTTTAACAGCTAATGAGAGATTTTGAGGTGATTCTGTCACTTAAAGGACTTTTCACGGTGCGAGACGTCGCGCAGCGCTCTCAGGCGGCGTCATCAGCCTGTTTCAAGCTTAAAACCTCCACATTTCAGGCTCTGTTGATCCAGGACGTCGTGAGAGAACAGAGAAGTTTCAGAAGAAGTCGGTTTCAGCATTTTATCCGGATATTCCACTGTTAAAGGAGATTTTTTTAATGAAAGACGTGCGGGCGGATTGCAGCGTTGGCTCGCAGCCGCCGCGACGCTCCGCCACAGGAAAAACACCTCTGTTGGAAGCCTTGAGGACAAGTTGGAACATCTCCAGCTGATAAACAATTTCTCATATACTCACTCCACTGAAAGCCATCAAAAGCCAACTGGATTTTAACAAATGGTTATCAACACGGAGGTGTTTTTCCTGTGCCGCAGCGCCGCGTCGGCTGCGTCCCGACGCGCGGACCCGTCCGCACGTCTTTCATTAAAAAAATCTCCTTTAACAGTGGAATATCTGGATAAAATGCTGAAACCGACTTCTTCTGAAACTTCTCTGTTCTCTCACGACGTCCTGGATCAATAGAGCCTGAAATGTGGAGGTTTTAAGCTTGAAACAGGCTGATGACGCTGCCTGAGAGCGCTGCACGACGTCTCGCACCGTGAAAAGTCCTTAAAGCGACAGAATCACCTCAAAATCTCTCATCAGCCATTAAAATTTTCACTGAAAACCAGCTTAATTTTTCGAACCATGTGCACTTCGATGTGTCTCACAGGTTTAGAAAAAATTTTGATCAAACAAAGCGCCAGTCTCTCAGCAACTTCTCAGACAAAGGAATTCCGATGAGGGGCTGGACGACTCCTCCCACAAGGAGTGCTCACAGGCGAATGACGTCACCGACAGGCGTGGAAAAACTCACGCATGCGCACGAGGGTTCAAGCATGTCTGACGTAAAGACATATGAATGAAATCCATATAGTTTTTGAAAAAAATAAAAAGGACCTATACTTTACGGACAGCCCTCGTATATGTATAATCCATGACCACAACCAGCATTAAAATATCAGTATTTGGTGTAATTATATAGATATTGGATGGTGTTGTCATAGCACATATTGTCTTATCAGGGTAAGTTAAAAATCACAAACATTTATTTTCACATGTTGGCTGTAATCTTGCCGTGAGACACCAGCTGCTGTGTTCAGCATATCAAGTTCATTTGTCAAAATATTTCAGCTATTCTCCATACTTTTATGGTGCCAGTTGTTTATTTTATGCACCTTGTCTTATAGATATGTTGTGAAACAGAAGCTACAGTCCAAGTTTAATCACTTTCCTCTGTGTGAGGTTGGAATCTTCAGCATCTGATGGTTAGTAAATAAAGTGTAAATTTAGTTCTGATGTGAAAAATAATCAACAGGCAGTAAGTATATAATATAGAAATATGTCCACCATTGGACACATGAAGGTTCTTCAGTCAGTCTGTTTTGTCCTTTCTTTTGTTTTATTTTAGGATTTCACAGAATCACTTGTTTAATATTACTGAAGTTTGATTTCTTCCATTTACAGCAAATCATCCCAACTTCCATCATCTAATAAAGACTCAGAGGTTTGGTTCAGTTCTTTCAAGAAAAAACTTTAAAAGTGAATTTACAGGGTTTGATACAAGTTTCACTTCAAGACCATGTAGTTTTTGGATCAGATTTGATGTAATCAACCTGAAGTTGCTTAAGTTTGACAAGAGAAGTGTCAGAAATGATTTCATTCCTCAAATAAAAGGAATGTAATATGCTGCTAAAATTAAGAACAGATATTATTTATATTGAAGTGTCTGTTTTAGATTTCTGAGTCTCACGATTAATGTTGGTAAAACAAAAGGCAAGAAAAATATTCACATTTAATAGTAAACACTGTTATACAAATATTTAGAAGTTGTCTGCTTCAGAAATAAAATGTGCTATTTATTATGGATTTTGGCATGTTGAATTCAAATATGACAATAACAATGGCTAATTGGTTACTGTTTCCAAGATATACAAGGTTTTACATTTTGTGTCTACATAATTATATATGTAGATGCATATATAATTATATACAGTAGAGTTTTCATGAAAAATCATAAACATAGGTCTTTTTTATGTTTCTTTGACTGTTTGTATAATATTTCACCTGTTCTCTTTTTGTAACACTTTAAAAATCAGCAAACAAATCACAAACCTCTCCAAACCGATTCTGCTCCATGTGGATAATGGAGGGCATGCTGACGAGCAGTGACATCAGCGTTCTGTGTCCCATGCGTCTGAAGGCAATGTGTTGTCCAGTCAACAGCTTGTATTCTGACTTGAGTCGGGTCAGCGACAGTTGGCCGTTGTTCATCTGCAGGATGGCTTGGACAGTCTTTTGAAAAAGTTCAAGATCTTCCATCTGTGGAAAAACAAAATTCAGAGATAAACAAACAAACAAACAAGCTGAAACTTTTATTCATTATTTCCTTTCCTTACCATTGTCTCCTGTGTGCTTGCTCTA
Source organism: Thalassophryne amazonica (assembly GCF_902500255.1). NCBI lineage: Eukaryota > Metazoa > Chordata > Actinopteri > Batrachoidiformes > Batrachoididae > Thalassophryne > Thalassophryne amazonica. The sequence continues at coordinate 14,738,570 of NC_047120.1, forward strand.
GGGGTTGGTAAGGTTAGACCTTACTTGTGTGAAGCGCCTTGAGGCAACTTTGTTGTGATTTGGTGCTATATAAATAAAAAAAAAAAAAAAGAAATTGAAATTGCAAACTGACAAAGTGAAAGTTGGAGATGAAGAAAGTGAAAATTATCATCTGCATCACGTCACACATAGAATGTCGCCTTTATGCTCCACTGATGGATAAAGTCAAACTTGAGTAAATCTGCAGTTACTTGGTGGAATATCACTTTAATTTCTCCAAATTATTTTAACATGACAGAATATTTTTAAATATCTCTGTGACTTTAAATCTAAAACAGATAAATTATTTGACAAATCCTTTCCATTCTGTTATTTTAAAAATCTAATGGCTAAAATACTGCTCAATTCAACGCATTTTACCCAAAACTCAGAGAAAGAGACTTTGAATGTTTACAATAATTGGAAATAATTATTGGCGTCTGTTGTGCTTGATTTATTACTATTTATTTATTTATTTATTTATTAGTTATTTTGAAAGGTTTTATCGGAGTTCGCCAATGACAACTATGTTTTTTCTGGAATTGTAAAGTAAATAAACAGAAAATATTTTACATTTTTTACTTTGCTGTAGACAGCTGAAGATGTCCAGTTGTTATTGTCGTTCCAAGCGCATCCAACTGCTAACTAGTTGTGTGAACTAACTGTTACTAACTGCTGAGTGGAAAAATGATGTTGGAGCGATTTGACGTCAGCTGTCACCCATGGCAACCAAACCAAACAAAACAACAACAACAAAAAAACCCTTACAACCAAAAATAAATAAATTAATGACTATATTAAAATAATTTCTTTTGAAACCATTACTCACGAAAGAACTGCCGAGTAAACTCTAAACAAATGTTTACAAAGTGATTTAAGTATCAGAAGCCTTCTTGATTTATTTTTACTCCAGATAACTTGTGATTAGACAAACATCCCGTTCAAGTGAAACACAAACTGCAACTGATAATTAAAATCATTAAAAACGTAGCTGCACCTTACTTAAATTTTTTTTACTTATTTTTAAATGTATGACTGAAGGTTGCCAGTGACTATGATCGAGCAATAAAAGTCATTACATACCCGTAAACAAGTCAGCTGGTCTGAAAATCGTAAAAGTCCAACTGTAGAAAGTCTTACTTTGCTGTAAACAGGTCAAGATGTCCAGTTATTAGTGTTGTTCCAAACTCATCCAACTGCTAACTAGTTGTGTGAAGTAAATGTTAACCGATGATGGTGAAAAAATGACGTCGGAGCGATTTTACATCAGGTGTCACACATGGCAATCAAACAAACCCTACAAAAAATGAATTAATTAATTTAAAAAATGGCTATATTAAAAGAATTTCTTTTGAAACAGTTACTCAGGGTAGAATTGTCGATTTTACTGTAAATAAATGTTTACAAAGTGATAATTATCAGAAGCCTTCTTGATTTATTTTTACTCCAGATTGTGCTCAGACAAACATCCCCGTTCAAGTGAAACACAAACTGCAACTGATAATTAAAATCATTAAAAACGTAGCTGCACCTTATTTTTTAATTTTTATTTATTTTTAAATTTATGACTGAAGGTTGCCAGTGACTACAACCCCTGGTAAAAATTATGGAATCACTGGCCTCGGAGGACGTTCATTCAGTTGTTTAATTTTTTAGAAAAAAAAAAGCAGATCACAGACATGACACAAAACTAAAGTCATTTCAAATGGCAACTTTCTGGCTTTAAGAAACACTATAAGAAATCAAGAAAAAAAAAATTGTGGCAGTCAGTAACGGTTACTTTTTTAGACCAAGCAGAGGGAAAAAAAAATATGGAATCACTCAATTCTGAGGAATAAATTATGGAATCACCCTGTAAATTTTCATCCCCAAAACTAACACCTGCATCAAATCAGATCTGCTCGTTAGTCTGCATCTAAAAAGGAGTGGACTGACATGAATCATGGCTCCAACATGAGAGATGTCAATTGAAACAAAGGAGAGGATTATCAAACTCTTAAAAGAGGGTAAATCATCACACAGTGTTGCAAAAGATGTTGGTTGTTCACAGTCAGCTGTGTCTAAACTCTGGACCAAATACAAACAACATGGGAATGTTGTTAAAGGCAAACATACTGGTGGACCAAGGAAGACATCAAATCATCAAGACAGAAAACTTAAAGCAATATGTCTCAAAAATCAAAAATGCACAACAAAACAAATGAGGAACGAATGGGAGGAAACTGGAGTCAACGTCTGTGACCGAACTGTAAGAAACCGCCTAAAGGAAATGGGATTTACATACAGAAAAGCTAAACGAAAGCCATCATTAACACCTAAACAGAAAAAACAAGGTTACAATGGGCTAAGGAAAAGCATTTGTGGACTGTGGATGACTGGATGAAAGTCATATTCAGTGATGAATCTCGAATCTGCATTGGGCAAGGTGATGATGCTGGAACTTTTGTTTGGTGCTGTTCCAATGAGATTTATAAAGATGACTGCCTGAAGAGAACATGTACATTTCCACAGTCATTGATGATATGGGGCTGCATGTCAGGTAAAGGCACTGGGGAGATGGCTGTCATTACATCATCAATAAATGCACAAGTTTATGTTGATATTTTGGACACTTTTCTTATCCCATCAGTTGAAAGGATGTTTGGGGATGATGAAATCATTTTTCAAGATGATAATGCATCTTGCCATAGAGCAAAAACTGTGAAAACATTCCTTGCAAAAAGACACATAGGGTCAATGTCATGGCCTGCAAATAGTCCGGATCTTAATCCAATTGAAAATCTTTGGTGGAAGTTGAAGAAAATGGTCCATGACAAGGCTCCAACCTGCAAAGCTGATCTGGCAACAGCAATCAGAGAAAGCTGGAGCCAGATTGACGAAGAGTACTGTTTGTCACTCATTAAGTCCATGCCTCAGAGACTGCAAGCTGTTATAAAAGCCAGAGGTGGTGCAACAAAATACTAGTGATGTGTTGGAGCGTTCTTTTGTTTTTCATGATTCCATAATTTTTTCCTCAGAATTGAGTGATTCCATATTTTTTCCCCCTGTGCTTGGTCTAAGTTACTGCCTGCCACAATTTTTTTTCCTGATTTCTTATAGTGTTTCTTAAAGCCAGAAAGTTGCCATTTGAAATGACTTTAGTTTTGTGTCATGTCTGTGATCTGCTTTTTTTCTACAAAATTAAACAACTGAATGAACATCCTCCTTGGCCGGTAATTCCATGATTGTTGCCAGGGGTTGTACATGAAAGTCTGCGCAACATGGTGCAACTGTACACATCCAAAAACTGAGTGCGTGCATCCAAAGTGAATCAGCTGTAGAACAGGTGTAGCATGTGTGGCTGCATGATCACGCAGCCCGCAGTGCCTCTGTGTGCTCAGAACAGGTGATCTAACTGGTGGACGTGTGTGCGCTCAGGACCTCAATTTATAATTCCAGAAACAGAAGGTCTTAGAAAAAAAAAGAGCGGTTACACAGCGCTCTCTCTCTCTCTCGAATACTGACAAAAAACGGGTTGTTTAAGTTTGCTTGTGACTTTAAATGGCAATATTTTCTAATTTTTTTGGGACACAAAACGGATTCTGAACTTTGCGATCTGTTTCATGCGGACAAACTGTTTCATTCACACACGGATTATATATTACCTGTTTGCTTCAGTCCAATCCATCATCACAGTCTGACAAACACATATCCATATATATGTATATATATATATATATATATATATATATATATAGTTGTGCTCAAAAGTTTACATACTCTGGCAGAATCTTTGCTTTTTTGGCCATTTTTAAGAGAATATGAATGACAACACAAAAACTTTTTTTCACTCATGGTTAGTGGTTGGGTGAAGCCTTTTATTGTCAAACAACCGTGTTTCCTCTTTTTAAATCAAAATGACAACCAAATGACCCTGATCCAAAGTTTGCATACCACTGTTCTTAATACCGTGTGTTGCCCCCTTTAACATCAACGGCAGCTTGGAGTCTTTTGTGGTAGTTTGGACGAGGATCTCTGATGGTGAAGCTGCCACTGAATATGTCTTGGACTTTATTTACATTAATTACAAAGAAATGCAAACAGTATGGCAATTTATGGTAAATCTGCATGGAGTAGACAGTCCTCAAAAACTGAGTGACTGTGCCAGAAGGAGAAGAGTGAGGAAAGCCACCAAGACACCCAGACAACCCAGGAGAAGTTATGGGCTTATGTGGCTGTGATTGGAGAAATTGTGCACAGTGCAAGCTTTGCATTTTGTATCACTACTCTTAGCTTCATAGTGGAGTAGAGCAGAGAAGGATTTTATTTCACCAAAACAGAGCAAATCCAGGCTTGCATCTCAGATGTACCTTCTGGCAATTTGTAGCTAAACTTTCAGGCCTTTTTAAGAAAACCCTCCTCTATACCACTTCATAATGAAGATGGATATATATATATATATATATATATATATATATATATATATATATATATATATATATACTACAACCCCTGGCAAAAATTATGGAATCACCGGCCTCAGAGGATGTTCATTCAGTTGTTTAATTTTGTAGAAAAAAAAGCAGATCACAGACATGACACAAAACTAAAGTAATTTCAAATGGCAACTTTCTGGCTTTAAGAAACACTATAAGAAATCAAGAAAAAAAGATTGTGGCAGTCAGTAACGGTTACTTTTTTAGACCAAGCAGAGGAAAAAAATATGGAATCACTCAATTCTGAGGAAAAAATTATGGAATCACCCTGTAAATTTTCATCCCCAAAACTAACACCTGCATCAAATCACATCTGCTCGTTGACATTGACCCTATGTGTCTTTTTGCAAGGAACGTTTTTGCAGTTTTTGCTCTATGGCAAGATGCATTATCATCTTGAAAAATGATTTCATCATCCCCAAACATCCTTTCAATTGTCCAAAATATCAACATAAACTTGTGCATTTATTGATGATGTAATGACAGCCATCTCCCCAGTGCCTTTACCTGACATGCAGCCCCATATCATCAATGACTGTGGAAATTTACATGTTCTCTTCAGGCAGTCATCTTTATAAATCTCATTGGAAAGGCACCAAACAAAAGTTTCAGCATCATCACCTTGCCCAATGCAGATTCGAGATTCATCACTGAATATGACTTTCATCCAGTCATCCACAGTCCACAATTGCTTTTCCTTAGCCCATTGTAACCTTGTTTTTTTCTGTTTAGGTGTTAATGATGCCTTTTGTTTAGCTTTTCTGTATGTAAATCCCATTTCCTTTAGGCGGTTTCTTACAGTTCGGTCACAGACGTTGACTCCAGTTTCCTCCCATTCGTTCCTCATTTGTTTTGTTGTACATTTTTCGATTTTTGAGACATATTGCTTTACGTTTTCTGTCTTGACGCTTTGTCTTCCTTGGTCTACCAGTATGTTTGCCTTTAACAACCTGCCCATGTTGTTTGTATTTGGTCCAGAGTTTAGACACAGCTGACTGTGAACAACCAACATCTTTTGCAACATTGCGTGATGATTTACCCTCTTTTAAGAGTTTGATAATCCTCTCCTTTGTTTCAATTGACATCTCTCGTGTTGGAGCCATGATTCATGTCAGTCCACTTGGTGCAACAGCTCTCCAAGGTGTGTTCACTCCTTTTTAGATGCAGACTAACGAGCAGATCTGATATGATGCAGGTGTTAGTTTTGGGGATGAAAATTTACAGGGTGATTCCATAATTTTTTCCTAAGAATTGAGTGATTCCATATTTTTTTCCTCTGCTTGGTCTAAAAAAGTAACCGTTACTGACTGCCACAATCTTTTTTTCTTGATTTCTTATAGTGTTTCTTAAAGCCAGAAAGTTGCCATTTGAAATGACTTTAGTTTTGTGTCATGTCTGTGATCTGCTTTTTTTTCTACAAAATTAAACAACTGAATGAACATCCTCCGAGGCCGGTGATTCCATAATTTTTGCCAGGGGTTGTATATATACACACACACACTTATTGCTGCTTACATTAATTGATGGGGTTATAATGTCTTGGCAATCTGTACATGTTGAGCTCATCAGTGTTTTCAAGTTTTAGCCTCACAAGGACCACAATAGAAATAAGTGTTTGCTCTATTGTGTCATCTGTGTATCATTGATATATTCACCTTTCTGTTTTTATATTGATTTTACAAAATTAACTCAGTTCTGTAAATACTGATGATTTTTGTTTTACTCTAAATACTACCGTATCTGAGAGAACAAGGCTGTCCACGTTGCCAGACTGAGAACTGCTTGACTCAGCATCCAACAGTTTGGTAAACACCTGCAGTGCCAGCCACATGGTCAGCTGGTGGTCTCCAGTGACAGCTGTCACCTACGTCATCCTGTCAGCCACCGTCTGGTAGAATGCCACCTGTGAGGCCTCGCGGTTGATCCCAGATATCCTGGATGTCTTGATGATGCAAGAACTCAAATTCTTCTCTAGTAAGGTGTACAGTTTTGAAACTACAAAACTTTTATGTCAATTTAAATCTTGTTATATCATACAAAACCTCTGGGCTTGCTGGTGATTTTTCCACAGTTTTGGCCGCTTGATAGAAACTGAAGGCAGGTGTCAGGTCCTTCATGATGCCTCTCATATTTTCTTTGCTTTATGTGCAGTGAAATAAATTATGCATATTTCATCGTATTGACCGTGTGATACCGAAATAATTTGACTGAAAATAAAATGTGAATTGTTCTTAGCTGAGTTTTGTTGTTCAGCAAAAGAGTGCAGTTCTTCTGGAACAATATCAGGCTCTTCAAGTTTGATGCCAGCCAATATTTATTGGGGGGGGGGGGGGGGGGGGGGGGGAATAGAAATTGCTACAGTGAAGCCAGCAACCTTCTGATATTGCACACATCTCTGCATGCTGCCACTGGACTGACTAAAGTCCTCCACCCCCAAAATATATATTTATGTGTGTATATATTTTTTTGCAGACCAAACACTCCCCCGCCCAAAATTGGTCTGTCCCCTGTCTTCACCGCGCATGCGTCATTTCAGACCACAGCAGCACATCTGAGATGGACTCTCTACACACCCAAAGTGATCAAAGGGAGTAATGGGATTATTAACCATCTGTTACGGTTGGGTTCGAAGTTAGGCCGAACCGGGATTTGAACTGAACTCAAATGCAAGGAAGCAGAACGAAGAAAAGAATGAATAACTGAAGATTTATTCAAGCTTAACCCAAAACAAACAACAGAATGATAATCAGGCGGTCTGTTGAGTGGAGGACAGGGTCCACTCCAGGAAGCCACAGCAAGGTACTGGACATGGAGCCAGGTGGCCGCACAGAGCTGAGGTTCTGAGGGAGACAGAGGCAGAAGTGAAAAGCACTTTGCAACACAGACAGTTATCTTAGGAATGTTCAAAGTCAGATTACACAGCAGAATACTTCCAGGCTGCGTTTGTGATCAGAAACTTCACTGGCAGGTGTGGAGCGACAAAAGCTCCAGAGGCAAGATGCAGATAGAAGCTGATGATACAAATTGTCACAGAAGCTCAACAGGGAGGTGCGAGGGAACACGAGCTGCAGGCTGTATTACGGAAAATAGAGGAGCTGGATTACCTTGAGAAGTTTGCTGTCTGACAGCTGAACAGAAGCAGAAGGAACTTTGGAATTAATTTAGGATGTCTCTGGCGAAGATGTGCTGCATCACCAGGCTATAAATACAGCAGCTCCTAATCAGGTGGAAATGAGCTGCAGGTGAGGTCACAAGGTGCTCAGCCCCGCTCAAGCGCCACCTGCTGGGAGATAACGAGAACACAGGCCAGACAGGGCACAAACCAGACCAAGACACCATCAGTTGACATGGTAAAACCTCTTAAATCATTCTAAAGTCAGTTTTAAGCAAGAACAAGGCCACAATTGGTGATGCTTTGAAATGACGGAGGCGCAGCGAACACAGCAGGAGCAGCTCGTCATTTTAAGCATGCGAATAAATATTCCCATTCAACTCTGTCAAAAGCTTTCTCTGCATCCACTGCAAGAGTTGGTGGATATCTATAAATGAATGACATTCTGAAGGAAAACCAGTTTGATCCTCAGATATCACATCATACATTGTGGTTTCCAGACGCAATTGGGCACATATGGCCTTGGCCAAAATCTTAGGAGAGAGATGGAATGATATGAACCACACTCAGTGCTGACTTTACCTGGTTTTAACAAGAGAGTAACTGATGCTTCAGTCAGTGACCTGATTCATTTATGGTGGAATATTCGGCTTTCCTAACATATGGAAGAAGGCTTTGATCAATTAAAAAAGAATCTATTCTACTTCTAGTATATCAAATCAAATCAATTTTATTTATACAGCGCCAAATCACAACAAACAGTTGCCCCAAGGTGCTTTATATTGTAAGGCAAAAGCCATACAATAATTACAGAAAAAACCCCAACAGTCAAACGACCTCCTATGAGCAAGCACTTGGCGACAGTGGGAAGGAAAACTCCCTTTTAACAGGAAGAAACCTCCAGCAGAACCAGGCTCAGGGAGGGGCAGTCTTCTGCTGGGACTGGTTGGGGCTGAAGGGACAGAATCAGGAAAAAGACATGCTGTGGAAGAGAGCAGAGATCAATCACTAATGATTAAATGCAGAGTGGTGCATACAGAGCAAAAAGAGGTGAATAAAAAGAAACACTGGGTGCATCATGGGAAACCCCCCAGCAGTCTAAGTCTATAGCAGCATAACTACGGGATGGTTCAGGGTCACCTGATCCAGCCCTAACTATAAGCTTTTTCAAAAAGGAAAGTTTTAAGCTTAATCTTAAAAGTAGAGAGGGTGTCTGTCTCCCTAATCCAAATTGGGAGCTGGTTCCACAGGAGAGGAGCCTGAAAGCTGAAGGCTCTGCCTCCCATTCTACTTTTACAAACCCTAGGAACTACAAGTAAGCCTGCAGACTGAGAGCGAAGCGCTCTATTGGGGTGATATGGTACTATGAGGTCCCTAAGATAAGATGGGACCTGATTATTCAAAACCTTATAAGTAAGAAGAAGAATTTTAAATTCTATTCTGGAATTAACAGGGAGCCAATGAAGAGAGGCCAATATGGGTGAGATATGCTCTCTCCTTCTAGTCCCCGTCAGTACTCTAGCTGCAGCATTTTGAATTAACTTAAGGCTTTTCAGGGAACTTTTAGGACAACCTTATAATAATGAATTACAGTAGTCCAGCCTAGAAGAAATAAATGCATGAATTAGCTTTTCAGCATCACTCTGAGACAAGACCTTTCTAATTTTAGAGATATTGCGCAAATGCAAAAAAGCAGTCCTACATATTTGCTTAATATGTGCATTGAAGGACATATCCTGATCAAAAATGACTCCAAGATTTCTCACAGTATTACTAGAGGTCAGGGTAATGCCATCCAGAGTAAGGATCTGGTTAGACACCATGTTTCTAAGATTTGTGGGGCCAAGTACAATAACTTCAGTTTTATCTGAATTTAAAAGCAGGAAATCAGAGGTCATCAATGTCTTTATGTCTGTAAGACAATCCTGCAGTTTAGCTAATTGGTGTGTGTCCTCTGGCTTCATGGATAGATAAAGCTGGGTATCATCTGCGTAACAATGAAAATTTAAGCAATGCTTTCTAATAATACTGCCTAAGGGAAGCATGTATAAAGTGAATAAAATTGGTCCTAGCACAGAACCTTGTGGAACTCCATAATTAACCTTAGTCCGTGAAGAAGACTCCCCATTTACATGAACAAATTGTAATCTATTAGATAAATATGATTCAAACCACTGCAGCGCAGTGCCTTTAATACCTATGGCATGCTCTAATCTCTGTAATAAAATTTTATGGTCAACAGTATCAAAAGCGGCACTGAGGTCTAACAGGACAAGCACAGAGATGAGTCCACTGTCTGAGGCCATAAGAAGATCATTTGTAACCTTCACTAATGCTGTTTCTGTACTATGATGAATTGTGAAACCTGACTGAAACTCTTTAAATAGACCATATGAGTGATGCAACGGGGAAAAAAAAGAGAATGACTTCTTTCATGGAAATAAAAAGGGCCAAGGGTCAACACTCTGTTTGATCCATGAAAGTTGCAAAAAACTTAGCCATTTTTGAAGTGTTCAAATCTTGGGGGATGGTCCAGCGCAGGATTAATAACACAGTTCAGATCACCATCAAAGATTAATTGTTGAGAGGACAAATTTGGTATTGATTTATTTTATATATATATATATATATATATATATACATATATATATATATATACACACACACACACGAGGTCTGTTAGAAAAGTAACGGACCTTTTTATTTTTTGCAAAAACTGGATTTGAATCATGTGTGATTGCATCAGCCAAGCTTGAACCTTCGTTCGCATACGTGAGTTTTTTCACGCCTGTCGGTTGCGTCATTCGCCTGTGAGCACGCCTTGTGGAAGGAGTGGTCCAGCCCCCTCGTCGGATTTTCATTGTCAGGAAATTGGCTGATCGACTGCCGCTTTGCTTCATCAAAATTTTTTCAGAAAGTGTGAGAGACAGCCATTGTGACATGACAAAAAACTACTGTAACAGTGGAATGTGCCATTCATTTCCAAAGTAAACGCTTTGTTGATCCGGGATGTCGTCTGACTACCACAGAAATGGCAGAAGAGTTTGACATCAGCACTTTTTCGGCATGAAAAGACGTGCGGAGGAATTCGCGTGTCGGGACGGAGGCGCAATGCACAGAACAAAAAGCAACGCCGTGATGAAGCCTCAGAGGACATGTTGTAGCATGTGCAGCTCGTCCACAATTTCTCGGATAGTCACACGACTGAAAAGCCACCGAAAGCCGTCTGAATTTTCCAAATGATGCAAGAGCTGGGCATGTTAGGGCTTGTCCTGTGAGACCAACACGGAGGTGCTTTCGTCCCGCGCCATGAGCGGCTCCGTGGCGAATTTCTCCGCTCCTCTTTCCATTACAAAAACTCCTGTAACAGTGGAATGTGCCGAAAAAGTGCTATGTCCAGCTGTCTTGCCATTTCTCTGGTAGTCAGACGACGTCCCAGATCAACAAAGCGTTCACTTTGGAAATGATCTGGTTGTTTGAGCCTGTCGATCGCCGCTCGGTGCGCGGCACGCCATCCGCCGCTGTGGGCCATCTTTAATCCAGTTGTAATTGTCCTTAATCTCTGTGATCCCCATAAGATCTTCACCGAAAGCCATCTGAATTTTCCAAATGGTTTCCACTTGGCTGTCTCTCACACTTTCTGAAAAAATTTTGATGAAGCAAAGCGGCAGTCGATCAGCCAATTTCCTGACAATGAAAATCCGACGAGGGGGCTGGACCACTCCTCCCACAAGGCGTGCTCACAGGCGAATGACGCAACCGACAGGCGTGAAAAAACTCACGCATGCGCACGAAGGTTCAAGCTTGTCTGATGCAATCACACGATTCAAATCCATATAGTTTTTGCAAAAAATAAAAAGGTCCGTTACTTTTCTAACAGACCTCGTATATACCAAAATGACAGGTCTGTGAAAGAGAAGCCCGGGTACCATTACAAATCTTCCTTGTGGATCTGAAATAATAGTGGTTGGATTAGACTGAATATTCTTATATATCAATATGGCTGTACCATATAGTGTTAAATTTTGAATGGAACACTTGCCAAACACACCCTTTTTTTAGTCTGTTCTGATCTTTTACCAGCAGATGAGTTTCCTGGAGAAAAGCAATGTCACATAAAGTATTTAAGGTGATTAATATTCTCGCTCTTTTGACAGGCTCATTTAATCCTTTTATGTTCCAACTTAACAACACAAAAAATTATTTATGAAGATAAAACATGTACCTTCAGAGACGTTGTTTCTGAGTGCAGGTGAAAATGAGATTTGCAGAAATCTAGGAGTGTCCCTTCCCTTAACCCAAACCCTCTTTAACAAGAAAACTAAAATCAGAACTAAGCCTATACTTGTCCCTCTCCCTGAGGTAAGCTGCAGGCTGCACACTATATCCAAACAGCTTCTGAATGTTTGTACTCAGGAGGGCCCCCAGTAACATTAAAATAACCAATCTGATAACCTTCTCATATTTAGGATGAAAAACAAACAGACTGGACCAGAGCAATAATTATATGTATGTAAAATGGTTAAGTGACATATCACTAGAACAGAGAAAACATAATGATATAGGAAACAGACTGCTGTAGAAGAAAAAGATCTTTCACTGCTTCACTTACTCAAGGCATGAGAAGCTGGGCAGGAGGACAAAGACAGTATTTGAGGAGTGGATAAAAGAAGCGGATTTACCAGCAGAAAAGAAAGAAGCCACCACAACTGAAAAACTACAATCGATTGCCTCTCAAATCACAAAATATCTGACAGCAGAGGAAATACAAAGACGAAAAGAAAAAGCCCAAAAAGAAGCGATAAAGGATCATCAGTCGATGGAGGAAAGGAAACAACTTGAGTTTGAAAGGAGTCAGTGGAAGAGGGAGGAAGAGTGGGTACTGCTGTGGCAATGGAATATGCAAAAGTATAATACACCAATAGCCAGGGAGAAAGATGTAGAGAATGGCAGAAGATATTCCACCACCACTGTCCAAGTAAAAAAGACACACCAATAGGGCGATTCACCACCCAAAGACACAACTTTATCGCACAAAAACACTTCTCGGATGCGGAAATACAAGTGATGGAACAAGAGGTTGGGCAAATAGTCAAAAAATGGTCAAAGATGGCATTCAGTGCCCCCCAAAAAAACGAGTCATTCACTGCCCCCCCAAAAAACGAAATATTCACCAGCTCAGCCACAAAACAATACACAGGTGCATTGTACCACCTACAAATGACTGTCCTCAGAAAACATACATCCAACAAAGAAGACCAGACCAAGCCAACCTCTCACACCAAAGAAGAAGTAGGAGTCAAACATCACACCAACAAAAAAGGAATCAGGCACTGTTCACCCCAAAAAGGAGCCATTCACTGCCCCCAGAAAAAAACAAGTCATTCACTATCCCCCCAAAAAACTAATCATTCACCAGCTCAACCACAAAACAATTTACAGGTGCACCCAGACCCAGAACAGCAGGAATTAGAAGAGAAATTGGCAAATAAGATTGAGGAAACAAGAAAAATGGACATGAAAGAGTGTCCAAAACTGACTACATTAAAGGAGAATAAAAAGTTCAAAACTATCCTACAGAAAGTTAACCTGGGACTGACTAAACTGGTCCCAGAAGGAACCAAGTTGACAGATTTAAACTGTGTAAATTATGGAGCGGCAAGGTACAGACAAAGTAAATGAGCCCCACAAGATTTGGAGAGAAAAGGAACCACAATTAAGAAAAAGAATACTGTGCCACAATGGAAAAAGAAATTACAACGAAAAATCAGCTGCCTAAGAGCAGAGATCTCCCAAATGGCAACATTTTTGGGAAGCCAAAACCATAAAAGAAACCTCAATCACATTAAAAAAAATACAATGTTGAAGATAAACAATTGGGTGGGAGGCTGGCTGAACATCAAGCCTTAGTGAAAGCTTTCGCTGCACAAATTACGAAAAAAGACAAGAAAATACAAGCAAAACAGATAAACAAGCAATTTGCGAAAAACCCCAGACTAGTGTACAGGAACGTGGAAACGACACAATAGAAGTACAACGTCCACCCGAGACAGAAGAAGTTGAAAAATTCTGGAGACCACTCTTTGAAGACCCAAAACAACACCAAGAGGCAGAGTGGACTGAAAAAAAATAAAACAGAAAAACAAACAGCAAATGCCAGCAATCGTAATAACTGAAGAGGAGATCAGAAAGAAAATGAGTGAATACAGTAACGTCAAGGCACCTGACATCGACAAAATCCCAAATTTTTGGCTGTAAAGGCTGACAGCATTACACCAACATTATACTGTGGCTTTCACAAAAATATTCAACGGAGGAGTGTCTTAAACGTGAACATTTTTCCTGAATCAGTGGCGTTTCTGGTTCTGTCATGAAGACATTTTGGCAGCAGAAATGCTGGAAGATCAACATGACAGAAGAGACGGACATGAACTGAGGACAACAGGGTGTCCAGATTTACAACGCTGCCGTTCAGCTGCTCTGATCACTCGAGTGACCTTCAATCCTGATCTCACCCAGTCTCAGTTCAAACTCGTGGAAATCTGATCCGGTTTGAATCAGTCAAACTCAGCCACATGTGAATGTTACTGAACTGCAAAAATAAAGACTTTGTGTTCACTCAGAGTCACAGAATCTGAGTTCGACAAATTCAGTCTGACAGCAGCTGGAAAGAAACTTCCAGACTCCAGAAAAACATCTGGATTCAACAGATCAATTCCACTGATCCTAAAAGCTGCATGGATGTTCAAAGGTGTTGCTGCCTGGAAAAACCTCCTCTGGAATGTCCTGATTGTTCATCATCTTCTCAGAGTCACTCAGCATCCAGGTGTTTCTTTAACGGCCGGCCCACTAAGATCCAGCACTAAACTGGTGTATTTTGTAGGAGACGTGGTTTGTCCCTTTACAAGTTGTTTGGGTGTGTTTTTATTGATTTATTTAAACTGACAGGTTGTGTTTTGAAGTGGCTGTTGGTCGTTTTATCCAGTGATGTCACAGCGTTTGTTGCATGTGGTGAACTCATGGACGTGTCTCTCTTCACTGTAACCAGCAGGTGAAGAAAATGAACAAATTAATTTTTATTATTACACCGTCCATAAGTGAAACACTGAAGTTCATCACTGAACAATTTGCCAAACAATGACAACACTGTAATATATATATATATACACACACACACACACAAGGCCAAATTGTTGGTAACTATATTTTATGTACACATTTTACTATATGGTCATAAATACTGTAAATGCAAAAAAAAGCAATTTTGTTTAATCAAAAATGTCCAAAATTATTTGGCAACTAAAACAAAACAAAATGCTTTCAGAAAGTAAAACAAAAAATCCTGACATAAAATGTTTGCTGGACACAATTATTGGCACCCTTTGAAGAATTGAATGTCAGGATTTATTGTTTCACTTTTTGAAAGCTTTTTGTTTTGGTTCTTGTTACCAAATAACTTTGGACATTTCAAAAAATATATTGATTAAACAAAATTGCGATTTGTTTGTATTTATCTCTGACCATATATTAAAATTTGTATATAAAATATAGAGGCACCAACAGTTTTGTCCACATGTATAATTAGAAATTAAAGACTCCAACACTTGGAAAACACATTAGATCTTAAAGGGGTAAAAATCCTGCTGGTTATCTTTCCTGATGTGTTCTGGGTAATGTGTTAGGAACGAAAGGACGTCAGATTGTTTGATGGAAATCAAAACTGTCAACCTACAGAGGGTTGAATTCAAAGTCATCCCAAAAATCAAAGTGAAATAAGTGAAATAGTACTCAGTAGTTTGTGTGGCCTTGCGTGCTTGTATTGCTGCCTGACAACATTGGGGCTCTGAAGGAGACGAAGGATGGTGTCCTGGGGGACGTCCTCTCAGATCTGGACCAGGGCATCACTTAACTCCTGGACAGTCTGGGGTGCAGCCTGGTGGTGTCAGATGGATCAAAACATAATGTCCCAGAGGTGATCTGTTGTACTGAGGTCAGGAAAGTGTGGGAGCCAGCCAGTAGTATCAATACCTTCATCCTCCAGGAACTGCCTACATACTCTCACCACATTGTCGGGTATTGTCATGCACTAGGAGGAACCCAGGACCCACTGCACCAGCATAGGGTCACACAACGAGTCCAAGGAGTTCATCCTGATACCTAATATCAGTCAGGGTGCTGTTGTTTAGTCTGTAGATGTCAATGTGTCCTTATAGGGAGATGCCTCCCCAGACCATCACTGACCCACTAAACCGGTCCTGCTGAGTGATGTTTCAGGCAGCATAACGTTCTCCACGGCTTCTCCAGACTCTTTCGTGTCTGTCACATGTGCTCAAGTTGAACCTGCTCTCATCTGTGAAAAGCACAGTGGTGGACCAACCAATTCTGGTGTTCTATGGTAAATGTCAGTGGAGCTCCACGGTGCCTGTCAGTGAGCACAGGGTCCCCTACAGGACATCAGAACCTCAGGCCTCCTCATGAAGCCTGTTTCTGATTGTTTGGTCAGAGACATTCACACCAGTGGCCTGCTGGAGATCATTTTGTAGGACTCTGGCAGTACTCATCCTGTTCCTCCTGCACAAAGTTGCAGATCCTGGTCCTGCTGATGGGTTAAGGACCTTCTGTGGCCCTGTACTGCTCTCCTAGAGTAACCGTCTTGTCTCTTGGAATCTCCTCTGTGCTCTTGAGATTGTGCTGAGACACAAGCAAACCTTCTGGCAAAGGCATATATTGATGTATGTGTTGGGTCCAAGTACCACACCATGGTACCAGTGGTGACACTGACCCCAACCAAATGCAAAATGAGTGAAAAATCAGTGAGAAAATATTAAGGAAAACCAGTAAAACCATTCCTGTTTTAATTAATAAGAAAATAGTTGTATTACCATTGAGGTGTCATCATCATCATTATTATTCACGCTGGAATCCTTTATGAAGTGTTTTGTGTATTTGTGAATATTCAAGGAAATTCTACATGTATGGGGAAAACTGTTTTAGTTCACTATTGTGTCCACCTGAGGGCAGTGAATCATCATGAGTTCCTTTAAATAAAAGCAGGATTTAGTTGTTAATGGTAATCTTATTTCTATTTCATTATTTCAAATCTGTTCTAATTGTCTGCATTATTATGCCTAAAATTCATGACGTAGTACAGAATTATATCCACTTGAGGGCATTAAGCACTCATGATTGTCGTTTCAATTTCTTAGAATTCGACTGGTGAAACATTTTTTGTAATTTTTTTTTTCCCAGTTGTTTACAGACAATTTTGAAAACAGCCTCCTTTTTTCAAAATATTCACACAATTATCCAATCTTCTTCTTTGTCTTTCGGTTGTTCCCGTTAGGGGTCGCCACAGCAGATCAATCGTTTCCATCTCACCCTGTCCTCTGTATCTTCCTCTGTCACACCAACCACCTGCATGTCCTCTCTCAGCACATCCATGAACCTCCTCTTTGGTCTCCCTCTTCTCCTCCTGCCTGGTGGCTCCATCCTCAGCATCCTTCTCCCTATATACCCTGGGTCCCTCCTCTGCACATGTCCAAACCATCTCAATCTCGTCTCTCTGTCCCTCTGATATGTTCATTCCTAATCTTGTCCATTCTTGTCACTCCCAAAGAGAATCTCAACATCTTCAGCTCTGCCACCTCCAGCTCTGCCTCCTGTCTTTTTGTTAGTGCCACTGTCTCTAAACCATACAACATAGCTGGTCTCACTACTGTTTTGAAAACTTTCCCCTTCACCCTTGCTGATATTCTTCGGTCACAAATCACTCCTGCCACCTTTCTCCACCCACTCCACCCTGCCTGCACTCTCTTCTTCACCTCTCTACCACACTCTCCATTACTTTGAACAGTTGACCCCAAATATTTAAACTCATCTACTTTCACCACTTCTACTCCTTGTAACTGCACTATTCCACTGGGCTCCCTCTCATTCACACACATGTACTCAGTCTTGCTTCTACTGACTTTCATTCCCCTTCTCTCCAAAGCATATCTCCACTTCTCCAGACTAGACTCAACTTGCTCTCTACTCTCACTACAGATCACAATGTCATCTGCAAACATCATAGTCCATGGGGACTCCTGTCTGATCTCATCTGTCAACCTGTCCATCACCACTGCAAACAAGAAAGGACTCAGAGCTGATCCTTGGTGTAATCCCACCTCCACCTTGAATGAGTCTGTCGTTCCGACTGCGCATCTCACAGCTGTCACACTATTCTTGTACATGTCCTGCACTACCCTAACGTACTTCTCTGCCACTCCAGACTTCCTCATACAATGCCACAACTCTTCTCTTGGCACCCTATCATAAGCTTTTTCTAAGTCCACAAACACACAATGTAACTCTTTCTGTCCTTCTCTGTACTTTTCCAACAGTATTCTCAGAGCAAACACTGCATCTGTAGTGCTCTTTCTCTGCATGAAACCATACTGTTGCTCACAGATCTTCACCACACTTAATTTGCAGAACTCCTAGATTGCTTGCAAAATGACACACTGCAGTCAAAACATATACACATATTTTAAATACACGTATTTATAAAAATGCTGTTTTATTTTCATCTTATTAACACAGTCTTCAAATGACAAGAAAATATTTCAGTCAGTTACACACGACTGATCAAAATATTTGTAAAAACGCCTATTTTAGTAAACAGCATGAGACTTTTTTTTACCAGACATTATAATTTAGTAGATGACAAAAAGGTATTAAACCCATAAAATTCTTCATGATTACTTTGAGGTACATAGAGAAAGTACACAAATACTATAAACTTACCAAGTACTGCACAACACTGACGCTGCAGACTGAAGTTATTTATTTCTTACCAAACTCAGTTACAGTAACTATTAATAAACAATAAAAATCAGAACAACATAGTAGTTTTTCTTGCTGCTGTAAAGTGTAGACAAAAAATACTGTATGAAGTACATACACTTATAGCAACTCTGAAGAAAAACTGAAGCAACAACAACACTGTAAACAGCACCTACTAGAGTGCCTTAATTGAGAGAGTGGCATCAACTCAGAACATAGCGCCATTTTGTTTCCAACTGCGCTGAACTACTGAATGAACTTTTTATGTTTTCATCATTTTTTAAAACTCATTTAACCACATACAGCAACACATCCAGGTACAGGTGCTATCAAAATAAATCTAAAAATAGTTAAGCTATCAAATTTACAATTTATGACTTATTTAATTAACTTAAAAATTTATGCAGCTGCTCCTCTGTAACTCTATCATGCAATGACGTGACAGTTTTAAAGTTCTCCATCTCTGGATTATGCTTCATTCTGGATTAATTTGGACCTCAACAAGCTTTTCTTTTCTTTCTACAATCATCACCTCCAAATTAAAATGTACAACTTCCTTTTTTTCCACTTTGTTATAAAGTTGTGGACTTCTTTAATCCATTTGTGGGTGATTCTTTAACTACGGGCACTATTGGCCTTGTAAATGTAATTTCCACCACACTATTGCCTTACAATATAAAGCACCTTGGGGCAACTGTTTGTTGTGATTTGGCGCTATATACATGTGCTCTGATGTCACTGTTTATCTCCATAGAAACTACCCAAACAATCTTTCATACAAACTGTTTAAAGGGACATTACAGTGTTGTGGTGGAAATTATGGCAATAGTGTGGGACAACTACATTTTGTTTAAAAAAATCACAACAGCTGTATCACATTGAATACCCCAATTATGTTTTGATTATTTTACTGATATTTTATTCAGAGATATTTTAAAACATTAGAAAAAATGTTTACCATTCATTTTTATCATTGAAGATCAAAAGTCTGGGTGTGGGACAAGCACAAAAAAGCAATATTTGCATATAATGATGCTGAAAAAAGGTGAAAAAGTCATAGACTACTAGAACAAATTTCTTAACACACTTTCATTGTAAAGATAACTATAAAAGTGTGAAATTTCCCCTTTTTTCTGTTTTTCATACAATATGATCAAAGGACATAAGTGACCGTAGTCTAAGAATCACATTTGTAATCAGCGTGCACGCTGCAGAAACTATTAAATTATGAAAGTGTGGCATGTTGCTGAGTGGTGTACCTTTAAAGTAATGGTGGACGGAGCCGACACGGCCTTGAAAGCTTGGGGCGCACACAGTGTGCGTGCATATGCACACCACCTGGAGTGGGATTTGTGGTGGTGATGTGCCGTGCACTCCTGCTTGACTGTTTGGGGCAAGTTCTACACCCAAGGCTGTGAGTTTCAGTCAATTGTTCCAGGTCAGTCTTGTGCTCTTCTTCGGTCTTGCTTGACATTGTCACGTTAGTCATGCTTGTCTCAGGTTCAGAGCAGCAGTCTGGCATGTGTTTCCTTCCCGTTTGTTCGGAGTGCGTGCTGAGTGACAGGCACACGCCGTGGGCTCGGGGCTCTCTCCCGTGGCAAGTCCATTCACTGTCTCGCTTGTTTTTACGAACTGTGCCATGGCTTTTGTTAAAATTCGCTTTCGAGCCCGGGTTGTTGTGGGACTTTGCTGTGAGTTCCTCTGCAGCGCTCCCCCTCCTCCTGCTGTCTGCAAGTGTGCACGCCTCCGCTGACAGGTGAACTGTAGAATTGATGAACTGTATTTTAGAATTTTGTAATATATATTTTTAACTGGAGATTTATTTTAAATTGTAAAAAATAAAACTACATTTTTGACAATACGCCTCTCTTCATTCCACTAACCTAGTGTAGTCTTTTGGGATAATTTAAATTTGAATGTTCCCAGGGCCATCTCCCCAGGTAGCATTGTTGGTTTCTTTTCCTAAAATTAATTTATATCCTTCTGTTCCATCAATTAAAATCTCCGCTTTGCCACAAAAGACTGAAAGCAGAAAAGTGTGAAATC
This sequence comes from Thalassophryne amazonica, assembly GCF_902500255.1. Classification (NCBI taxonomy): domain Eukaryota; kingdom Metazoa; phylum Chordata; class Actinopteri; order Batrachoidiformes; family Batrachoididae; genus Thalassophryne; species Thalassophryne amazonica. Next base: position 14,759,045 of record NC_047120.1, read on the forward strand.
ATCAAATAAGCTTTTTGTGTCTGATTTAACATGTGCACATCCAGGGTCCGAGTCTAAGCAAAGTGTGAAAAATAAAATAAAATAAAATCGGTCGGGCTTTTAATCAGGGAAATGACTCCGGTCCCACTTTCCTCAAATCGGCAAGTATCAGCGCCGAACTTTACTTTATATCTCCGTTACTGTGCACGTCCAGACTGCTCTGTGTTTTTAATGGAAATACATTGCAATCGGACGGGATATTTTATCTGATGTGAGTGAAACTCCGTTATACAAAATCCCTTATATACTGTGTTTATTTCATGGAAAACAATACAAAAACATTGGGACTTTTTTGTCCAGTGACTGGAATATCTGGTTTACACGATGACCATTTAGGTGAGTTTTACTGTACATGGGAATGAACAATAAATTTACCTCACAAAACTTTGATGATGAAGTCGCTTCCATCCCATACGGCTGACTTTTTTCCCCCAAAATTTTTCTTCTCTTCGGATCTGAAGGGAATCTGTTCATTTTGAAGCCCTTGTTGTGTCTATTTGTGCATCCAAATGCACAACAACCCGGCATTTTCAGCGAATAAATAAACAGACAGATTAAAAAGGAACGCTATTTTGAACACGAGATGGCACCATGAGCCACGTGAGGTTTTTTTTTTCGACTCGTCATGTCACCACTCTCTCAATTAAGGCACTCTAGCCGGCTGCAGTCCTCGGACAGGCAGGACAGTGTGTAGTGGCCTCATGTGGTGGTGATGAACTAATGTTGTTGCTGCTTGACCCTTTCCTCTTCACCCCCATCTTCATACTTTGTCAGCACCCAGTAGATTTCATCCTTTGCTTTTCTGTAGCTCCATTCTGACATGGTGCTTAAGGAGTCCTGGACATAGGCTGCGAAGGCGTTCTTAGCTGTGCTGGGCTGCTGCTCTTTACACTTTTGCAGTTCTTCCATGAGGGCCTGACTCTCTTCTGCTCGTTCCTGCATTAGGAGTAACATTCGGTCCATCTCACCTTCTCTGATACTTCCCCTTCTTGGACCAGCTGAAGTGGAAGCCCTCGGTTCGCTTTCAGAGTCTACGTCCGCGGCCTCCTGTGCAGCAACAGCTTCAGCAGCATCCAAGTTGCCTGAGTGCTCAAGAATAACAGCTTCCACCTGCAAAGACAAAATCAGAAACCAAGGTAAGTTTTATGGGAAGCAAAAAAAAGATTTAATTAATGTAGTAAATTTAGGAAATTAATGTTTGTACTTACACTTCTGACTGGTTTCGGCCGATGACGAACTACCCTAGCCATGAATTTCATGGACGCCATTATGAACCGTTGGCGGTCTGACCAGTTGTCGTCATCATCATCTCCGTCCCCCGACTTCCCTTTGCCCTTCTTCATGAGTTTAGTATTCGTGTCACGGACACTCTTAAACCACCCAATCAGATGTTTAGCTGCAAGTAGAGAAAAGTACACAATTTGGCCTGTTAAAATATTCTAAGTAAAAAGTAGTTTTTTTGTTTTTAAGTCTAAATATTATAGAATATATTACTGGGACTCAAATCAGGTTGGACAAAGTGAAAATACAAAAGGAGCAGCTTGTTATATAATTCTCACCACTCTTGTTCATAACTTTGGCCTGGGCCTCCCAAAGTCCTTGTTTGACATCATGTTTATGATAACCAGCCTTCTTTGCGTTCCAAACCTCTTCTGTTGCCTCAAGCCACTCAAACATGACTTTTTCTTCTTCCTCGGATAACACAAAGTCTTGTCTGGGGGCCCTCGGCTTCTTGGCAGTGGCTTTGGCTGCCTTCAGACTGGGAGACCTTGAGCAAATGCAAATATAAAAACCAGTAAAAAAAAATCATAATAAATTACGTAAGTGACAAATATTGAATTATATGAATGTAATGTACAATTATAAAAGTACTCTCAAAGTTACACTTACACATGGTGTGACTGGGCGGAGCGTGGAGACTGATCATGGGATGAATGACTGGTGACCAGAGGTGTGGCAACCGGTGATGCTGTCACACTGACATCTGTTGCTGTGGCCTGAAAAAGTAGCAGCTGGTGATGAAACAGTTAACGACATAGCTGGAACACGCAAACTCAATTATTTCCTCACCTGAGAAGATGTGTGCAACTGGGAGGTTTGGTCCCTCAACCTTGGAGAGATGCTTATCGGGGGTACTGCAAACTGAGGTGTCTCATCACCTGATGAGGAAAGGGATTCCTCTGGAGAGGGAGTCCTCTTCCTTTTCTTTCCCCTTGTCCTTGACTTCATCTTCATCTCAGGAGGCTGCTTGGACATGATACTGCTGACTGACTTCTGCAACTGCTTGGAACTACAAAACAACAGTCAGATACTCATCAAAGGTACTCATCAGCAGAGTTGCCAGAGTTACTTTGAAAAAGTAATCCAATTACTGATTACTCCTTGAAAAAGTAACTCAGTTACTTTACTGATTACTCAATTTTAAAAGTAACTCAGTCAGACTACTAGTTACTGTCACCAGCTGCCGACAACAACCCCGCTGCCACCTCAACATGAAAATGACAACCCATTTTGCCAATACTCACTTTATAGTCATGGTTTCTTGACTTCAGTGAACATAAATACTTGTTTTATAAAAAAATAAAGACATCTTTCTTGACCTCATATTTAACTGTTGATAGCGCTGTAAGAGTAAAACTTGCAATTTCTAAGCTACATTGTTTATAAATGTTATTATTAAATTCTTTAACATTTTTCTAACATTTACATTCTCTCTAAATACAGGGTGAACACAAAAACACTCCTTGGGTTCAAATATTTATAATATCAAAAGTTCCATGAATAACTTTACAATTTTGGTATCTACAGTTCCAGAAGCTCATCAAGCTCCCCCCCCCCTCTTTTGCAGATTCTTCTTGATCTTGATCCGCCACATGGCAGTGGAATCCAAGACGGATATGCTGGAACGAGTCTGGACCGAGCTTGACTATGGCCTTGATGTTTGCTGAGCAACGGGGGGGGGGGGGGGGGGGGCCCACACATCGAATCTATGACATCAACCAATCCCACATAGTCCGTGGGCTACAATAGGCTACCGTGCACCCCCCCGCCCAGGACTCAGTGCCACTACATTTTTTTGATGCTTTGGGACCTCTAGAATAAGAATTTCAAACGTTCCCATGAATAAACTCAATCCCGATAATGGTTTGCGGTTGTTTTTAAAGTAACCCTCAGGAAACTGATTACGACAAAAAAAATAGCAATTCTGGCATAAAACTTGTCCAGTAGACAAACCTCTGTGCATGGTATTGGCCCCCAAATCCATTTATAGGCTAGGAAAGATATTGTTGGTTGGGTGTAGAAAGGCAATATATGGCAGCCATCTTGGATTTCAAAATGGCGGCTCCCAAAGTGCAAAAAAACGAAGGAGCGATCCGCAAAGCCAGTTAGCTCCCAAACAAACCTTTAATGACACACCAAAAGTGACGTTTCGGGCCTTGCCCTTCATCAGACATAATGATCATGTCAGGACACACCTGTATATACACTAACAGTGATTGGCAACGTGTGAGAATCCACACACACACACAAAATCATCAAGCAGGGTTCATATTGTAATGATGTTCCACTTCGATACCACTAAAATGTCTATTACATAGAAAAAAGACAGATTTAAATACCGTTTAAATTCAGATAATTTCATTCACAAAAAAAAAAAACCCAAATTTAATTCTTAAAGTGTCTATTACAATTAGAAGGCCCCAAATTCATTGCCAAATGGGCCAGAACTACCAATTAGCAAAATTTATACCACTCTTCACCGACTTAAAAATGACGTAATTAAATAATTTAATAAATTCATGTGTTACGATTAAAAATGGGTATACATGTACAACAATAAACTCGATTAAGTCCAAAATAATGAAGACATGATTGATTGGATGAAAATATAAACAGCATAAAAAAGTGCTAGTGATAGTCGACTTAGTACTTTAAAAGGTGTCAATATGATTAAAGAAGCCAAAATTTGCAGAGAAAATGGGCCTAAGCTACCAATTACAGATCAGTACCTCTGCACAGTTCCCAAAAAAAAAAAAAAAAAAAAAAGTGCACAAATTTTGATGTTTTAATTTCAAAGACGCACAGAAACATGATCTTGGTGCCTAAAATTAGGTTTTCATGTATGACAAAGCTAATGGTGTGCATCATATTACAATGTGGATGACAGCAAACTGAAATTCAACAGGACTGTCTACATAACAGTTTTGTATAATTCCTTATCCCACAGATTTTCTATTTAATAACCTGGATTAACTCAATAAAAGTGGATAAACACAATCCCAATAAGCTTAAAGGGACAATTGCAATCTATTGCATAGGCACCTATATAGCTATTTGTTGACAAGGTCAAGCTGTACATGTGTGTTTATCCTTATATGGAACAACAGAAAAGTCTGCAGAGGTAAAACTAACCAATCAGAGAGCGTCTTACAAGTGTTGTGGGGCTCCAGTGGTGTCAGCAGAATTATGTCTGGGAGGAAAAATTGGAGACTGACAATTCTTGATGGCAATGCTCTATTTTATCAGATGAAGGAGATACCGCCAACCTTCAAGCAGATAGCAGTTAAACAGTTTGGAATGGTTCCTGCTTCTGACACAATCTTCAGCACTGATATGTACAAACCCCTTTCTATAACGGCTTTGGAAAGACAAAGAAGACGGTTTGGCGAGAAGCTGATCATAAAGGGGGAGAATACTAAGAAACCAGCCAAGTGGAAAGAGTTTCTCAGCAATGAGGAGAATAAGATGCAGCTTATAAACCTTCTTGAAAATGTCTGGTATGATGATGCCCTTGCACCTCAATTCCATAACCGCAAGGTGGTTCTTGTATGTGAAGGTACAGCAATTGAGTTTGCATCAGAGGATGGCCAGAAAGTGAGCAGGAGGGAGATTCCAGAGATGAAATCTAACCAAGAGGAGACAGACACTAGAGTAATCTTGTACAGCTTGCACGGGGAAAGAAGGATATCAGTACATCACAGTGAAGAGCCCTGACACAGACATCTTCTTTCTGCTCTTGTACTATGTGAGCACACTAATCACGAAAGCAACCATTCTCTTTGACACTGGAGTTGGGGATAACAAGCACCTGATAAATGTGACTGAATTGTCGCAAAGGTATTCTCCAGAGTACTGTACTGCACTGCTGGCCAAGCATGCTTTTACAGGTGGAGACTGTACATCTGCATTTAAGGGACTTGGCAAGATCAGCCCCCTGAAGGCTTTGCAAAGGTACCCAAAAGTACTGCAGTATTCTATCTCTTCTTGGTGACAGTTGAGATGTTACAGACAGGATGCTTGAGGAAATGGAAAAGTTGACCTGTGTGATCTATGGCAGACCTAGAATCACCAATGTCAATGATCTACGGTACCAAATGGTAAAGAAGTGTGGTGCTGAAAATAACAAGCTGGATTTCTCCAAAACTATTGACCTGTCCTGCCTCCCTCCATGCAAGAGTACTCTGGAGCAACACATTCGGCGTGTGAATTATCAAGTTGGAATCTGGAAGAGGTCCCATGAGTGCTTCCCTGAGGTCCCCCCACCAACTGAGGGACATGGCTGGACAATGAGAGGTAAACTAATCTATGTCAAATTGCAATATAATGTGCATATATAGCGAAAATATGGATGTTAGTCTTAAATTGGTTATCAAGAAACCCAATATAATGTGCATATGCAAAGTTAATTTTAATACCTGTAATATAGTGTAAATATGTTAAGTTGATGTCATATATGTTTTTTCAGACAATTCACTAGAACCATTATGGATTGAAGATGACATCCACCCACCATCGCTTATAGATGTTGTAGAGACACTAGATAGTGAGAGTGATGAATCTGAGGATGAGACAGGACCACCAGATGACTTTGCATGTTCAGACAGTGATGATTAAATGTTGAGCTAACCAGCTCATGGCTAACTGTTTGTTTGTGAAACTTTTTGTGCTTTTGAACAGCATTTCTAGTATGTTCAGTTGTTTGGATGCCTGACATTTTAAAGTGTAACAAACTCTAGAACTTGAACTATTTTTGTTTCAACAACAACTTTGATATCAGAGAGATATTATTTGGTATACATAATAGATATTGCTTTGTAAGTAATATGTTATTGTAGCATATTTCAATTTAAAAGTTATATTATAACCTTGGTGAATGAGCATGTTTTATGCAGTTACTCATTTATGATGCCAGAAAGTAAAGATATCATTAACATGTACTATAAACATAAGTGTTAACAATAGGTGTTTTTTGATATGTTATAAGTCATTCAAAATTCCAAGGTATTAGTTCCTGATGATCAAACACAATACTTAGAACACCATTACTATTTTCATTGTATTTGGAACATATAACTTTGCAATAAATAGCACTTTAAAACCAGAGAATGACATTGTCCCATTTCTGAAGCCATAAATCTTCAACTGGAAATCTTTAATGTATAGTATATACTACTTTATATAAATATAGTTTTATTGAGAGCTATTTTAAAATTCAAAATGGCTGCTGACCAGATATATTCATATGCACACAATCAGCTTGACATACATGAAAACCTAATATTAGGCACCAAGAACATATTTCAAAGTGAAAATATTAGACTTGATACTTTTTTAAGGCAGCCATTTTGAAATCCAAGATGGCTGCCATATATTGACTTTCTAAACCCAACCTACAATATCTTTCCTAGCCTAAAAATGGGTTTGGGGGCCAATACCATGCACAGAGGTTTATAACAGAGTTTTATAACAGAATTGCTATTTTTTGTCGTAGTCAGTTTCCTGGGGGTTCCTTTAAAAACAACCGCCAAACCACTATCGGGATTGAGTTTATTCATAGGAACGTTTGAAATGAGTCCCAAATCATCAAAAAAATGTAGTGGCGCTGAGTCCTGGAGGGGGAAGGGGGGGGGGGTGCACGGTAGCCTACGGACTAACATGAAACTTAAGTTTCTGCAACGCAATAATCAAGCTCTGTCCAGACAGGTAAGAAAGTTTTATCAACATTTTTACATCATGTCATCCTCAGAAACAAAGGTGCATTTGACTGGAAACTTCCCGAATGTCCGAGGGTTCTGCAAGCGCCATACGAGCAGTCCGTCAGGGGCGCGCGTCTCTCTGAACGCGTTTCCTTTTGTCCCTTTGGAAAATATTTCTACCGATTAAAGGACTGTTTTCTTTAAAGAGACTTTACGGCCACGAGCCACTGCAGTGAACATATTAGAAACGGTTCATACGTTTATAAAACAGAAACAAAATTAATTTTTATGTTAGCTGCTATGCTAACTAGCTCCAAACTAGGCCCACTGCTAACGTCACGCTAAACTAGTCTGTTAATGAGTCCTCAGCGTCCATTAGTGTCCTTTGGCTCATGTACAAATAAAGTGTTACCTTCTGAAATGCTACGCTCCACGGACTCGGACAAATGAGAAGAATAAAAAAATAATTTGAAATGTTGGAGAAGAACAGAGAACGTCAGCGATCAGACAGACACCTCCATCCAAGCAGCACAGTGACTGGCTCAGACACATCAGCCAATCAGACAGTCGCTTCTTGGAGAGGTAAACGTTTTTCGCTCACTCTCTATATTAATCATCTCCTTGGACCAAATGAATGCCATTCATACCAAAAATAAAAGATTTTTTTGTTTCAAGTTTTAACGTTTATTCGGTTCTGGACTGGACGGATATTCAGACAGATATTCGCAATTTCAGGCCGATTTCCTATATTCTGCATCTCTGTGGATCTACTGGATGTCATTCATACCAAAAATAATTTAAAAAAATTGCTGAATAAGTGTCTGAATAAGTCACTAATAACCAACTTCACTCAGAATTATAAGTAAAGTAAGTAAATAAATGTCATTCTCCAGGATTCACAACCTGGTTCTTCTTTCCTGAAGCTTGTGGCCATCAGCAAGACAAGATTTTTTTTTTTTAAATTGAGCACAATAAAACAATATAGAAAATCATATATCTTGTAGGGACTATACATTTTCATACAATAAAAGTGTTGTCAAAATATAAAGAAATATAAAGTAAGAATTACAAAACAAAAAGAAGAAAGAAAATGCAAGAACTACCTAGAAAGCAATTTGAATTTAAGTTAATTTATTAGGCAGCAATGCAAAAAACAAAAAACAAAACAAAACAAAAAAACTCATTTACAGACCACAAAATCACTACAAAAAGATAATAATAAAACAAAAGTTACAGGAAAGAAAGAACAAAAAAAAAAAAACAATAAACATGGTGCCCAAAAGGTGTAGGCAGAAACAATGCTTATCGATGCCTACACCCACTCGTACAGTCAAATTAACCCAAGCTAAATGCCAGTTCATACACGTTCATTTCCAACAAAGTCCGACCAGTAGTAGCTCATAACTACAGCTGAGGGAAGTGAGTATTTCACAACAGCCCCTATTTCGTTCTAGTTATCCTGGTACATATTCAATAGTAAGAATTCAAATGAAGCGCATTCATCATACAACACAACTCAACGTTTTCCATCAGATACATGTCCGGCGAACACCATTTCTTTGTATAAATATTTAAACTGGTTGATATTTGGACATCGTTTGAGTTTCTCAGGTAGCTTATTCCATTTTTTGGGCCACAAATAGAGACACAGAAACATTTCCTGGTCGTCTTAGTGCCAGCAATTTGAAATGATACAAACCCCTTAAATTATATATTCCTTCTCTTTGCATAAAATATCCTTGAATTCTAAATGGTACTTGCTTATTTTTCACTTTATACATCAATTGCACAGTCTTAAATGAAATCATGTCATAGAGTTTTAAAATCATTGATTTGATAAACAGTGGATTGGTATGAGCCTGATAGCCTGTTTTATGAATTATTCTTAATGCTCTTTTTTGAAGGATGACTAATGGTTGCACTGTAGTTTTATAGTTATTGCCCCATACTTCAGCACAATAAGTCAAGTAGGTGCAATCAATGTGCAATACAGAGTATGTAGTGCTTTGCCCTACGTAATATTGCAATACGTTTTGATACTTTCTTTTGAATATATTGAATATGAGCGTTCAAGTTGATTCTATCATCAATGATCACACCTAACAACTTGTTCTCTTTGACACATACTATATTTACTCCCTGTGTTTAACTCTATTTGTTCATCTTTTTTATGGTTTCCAAATAACATTATTTTAGTTTTAGACCAATTTAATGACAATTTGTTCGTACTGAACCATCTCTTCAACTTTATCATTTCAGATCCCAAATCAACTAATAATTGTTGCAAATTATCTCCTGAACAAAATATGTTTGTATCATCTGCAAAGAGAACTGCTTTAAACACATCCAAGACTTTACATAAATCATTGATATACAATATAAATAACTTTGGTGCCAACACAGAACCCTGAGGAACCCCACAAACGATGTCCAGATATGAAGAACAGCAGTCCCCAAGTTTAACAAACTGTCTCTGGTTTTGTAAATAGCTTTTAGTGTTGTATGGCTGGGGGGCCTGGCTGCCTTTTTGTTTCTGTCTTTTGTTTTTCCTTCCAGGTGGCTTGCATTTGGGACTGAGTGGCTGTGTAGCTGAGTTTATCAGGACCTCACCCTGATCACCTGAGGCTGATCACCTGCGGCTCGTCAGGACTCACAGCTGTGGTGCATCTACATGGATTGGAACATGGTGGCATTTAAGACTGGAGTACACAGTATGTATTTGCCAGAGACTCGACCTTGTGACCAGATGGGTGAGATCGTCGTCTCAAGAGCCATCTCATCATCAGTGGATGCAGAGAACGTCCAGGTTTGATGCATGGTCTGTGAAAGAGGAGGGGGTGAGGTCTCACGCTCGTCAGCACACTTCCTGAGGTACGTTAGATTTTGTGACTAACATTTATACAGTCAGTAAATGTGGTGTCCCTCACACCTTTATTATATTGAGCTGTATGTTGGTCGTTTAAATCAGCTTCCACTGCAGTGGAGTTTTGTGAACAGGGTGTTCTATGCCTGCAGGGTGGGAAGCTGATTTGCAATTAAGCCAGGAAGTGTTTGCTGTTTGTACACCTTTGAGTGGTCTCTCTCTGTGTGTTGAGTGTGGACTCACATAAGGATTCCTTCTTTCACAGACTCGGTTTGTCGCGGCCACCTGGGGGGTGTCGGTGGGGTCCTTGGGTCCGAACTGGTTCTGGCTCCGGACCATTTTGTGCTGCTGGGAGCACACCGCAAATCCGCCACGCCAGACCGCGCACTTATTTGTATTTTTTCACAGCACTGTTATGTTCATTAAACTCTGTTATCCTTTGTACCGTGCTCTGCTTATTTTATACTGGGTCCTTCAAACGCTGGTCGGTTCTCCGGGCTGCGTCCGACACATAACATTTAGTCCAATTCAAAGCCACTCCTCTGATCCCATAAAGCTCCATCTTTTGAAATAATATGTTGTGATTGATTGTGTCAAAAGCCTTTTTTAAGTCAACAAATAATCCTATCACTATTTTCCTTTGGTCCACATGTTTATTCTACTGCATAAAACAAAGCCAGTGTTGTGGACCTTTTTGCTCTAAACCCATATTGACTATCATTAAGCAAGTTGTGTCGTTCAATAAATTTATCCAATCTGTTATTGTAAAGTTTTTCCAATATCTTTGAAAATTGTGACAATCAAGACACAGGCCTATAGTTAGTAAAAAGATGCTTGTCACCAGATTTGAATAAAGGTATCACATTTGCTACTTTCATCTTTTTTTTTTTTTAGCTTGGGACTCCGACGAGGGTGGTCGCATCTCCTCCACTCTCCCTTATCTCTCTGCTTTTAACCTTCAAGTCCCTACTTCACCAGGCTGTGAATTCCTCAAAAACTATATTGGATTCTGGATCTATTGGACTACTATAGGATTAACCATGGAATTGATCAGCTGGTCTCTGAACGCTATTGACACCATTTTTTCTACAAGAAGGTCAGGACTGGGGGATCCTGCCTGCCCAGATGGAACATATCCTGCGGGCTATGTCCTCCACTCCTGGAGTTCCTGGTGTGTGGCATGCTTGGCGCCTTTCTCCGTTGAGGATGTCGAGGATTTATTCATTTTTGGTCTCATGGCAGCAGGGCTGGTACTTTTTGGCTTATGTTCTGCCCTGATCTACCGGAAAATTGGCAAGACGGCGGCATTCGCTTGTCCGTCATGATTAACGAGGTTGGCAAGGCAGTGCATTCTCAGACTGCGTTGACTCTTGAACTCAGACACAAATTGGATGACACCTTGGAGCTGATGCGTGCCTTGCAGTTGAAGCTGAAGGTTTCAGAGGCCGGTGAATATTCTTAATTCATAATTGGGATTTGGCTGTTCAAGTGGAACTGTTAAAAAGTGTTTTTCACTGCTCAGCTGCAACACTACAGGCTATCTAACCTCAAGGTCAACTGCCCACTGTTTACCTCCAGAGGAATTTATTCAGACCTTGGTGAGATTATTCGACTCCATTCTTATCTCAACCCACAAAGACAATAACTGACTTACACATGGACTGAAGCATGCTCCAGTTTCTTCTTTTACCTCTCTTCCTGCCCCCCCCCCCCCCCCGCGGCAGGCCCCCATTCTTCCCAAGCTGACAGGTGGCGCGATTTGACAGTTGCAGCAGCTACTAACACACTAACATCGCCTCAATTGGAAAATGGACTGTTTCAAGTTTAGTGCACATAAACAGTGTCAAATGTATATGTGATGTCCTAATTCTGATGTGTGCCATTATTACGGTAAACAAGTAATAAGTGTAGATTAATTGCTGTTTGTATGTGGAATGTGAGTGCGTAAATCTCGTTGTTGTAATGACAATGACAATAAAAGCTATCTATCTATCTATCTTCATACCTATGGGACAATTCCAGTTTGAAATGATTTATTAAATATATGTTAATGGTTTAGCAATTTCTGTAATTATTTGCTTTACTAAGGGTATAATTCAAATGAGCAAGAAATGAGATATATCCCCACAAATCTTTATAGCTTTTTTTTTTTTTTTTTTGGAGCAGCAAGACAAGCTGCACATACAAGCAACAAGTTGTTCATCTTGTCGAGACACCAGCCATTTTCAGCCACAGTATACTCGCCACTGAGCGCTGACACCCACTTCCTCCAAATGGTTTGTCCCGTCACTGCACACTCAGCCACCCCTATTTTCTGAATAGCTCGTTCCACCACTGCACACTCAACCAGTGCGTTAGTCTCACCCGTGACGAGAATGACAGAGACATTGATTATATTTCCAGTTGGAGCATTGATTCCTTGAAAGATATTTTGTGAAAACGTGGTATTGCTGTCCAAGGAAGAAAAACTGAAGCTTATGCTGCACACAAACTGAAAATTCAGGTTTTGTCTGACTTGACCCACTGCCGGCCCAGACAGTGTCTATTCGCAAACATAGAATCAGCTGATCACTGTTTTGCTTTTCCAACCTCTATAAATCTTGTGCATGACATTTGTTTTTCCGAGAGTGTGAAATTGTCAGGCCGAGTGGCTGTCCGGCAACTATAGCGACTGTACCCGCAAAGCAGATTCCCAGACTTGGTGTAGGAGTAGGAAAAAACATGGTCTCTATTTCAGGCTTTGGTTCGGTGCACAGGTGGTCAAGAAGCAGAGCAGAGGTATAATTGGGGTCGGACAAAAATGCAGTCATGATCAAGCAGGGGTCAAGGCATGAGCAAACACAGTAATCAAAAACGAGGCAAAAGGCATGGTTGAGGAGAACAGAGCAATAATCGGTACATGGCTTGGCAAAAACAGGACTGAGAACAAAAGGCTGGGATGTGTGCAAGAAGCAACAACAAACTGGTAGTGAGCTGTGAGACTGTGATGGTTTAAATAAGGAACAAACAAATTAGGGTCATGTGAAGCAGGTGTTAATTTGGTGCAGGTGAAGGAACAATCTACAACCCCTGGCAAAAATTATGGAATCACCGGCCTCTGAGGATGGTCATTCAGTTGTTTAATTTTGTAGAAAAAAAGCAGATCACATGACACAAAATTAAAGTCATTTCGTCATTTCGTTTTGACTGTTGGGGTTTTTCCGTAATTATTGTATGGCCTTGCCTTACAATATAAAGCGCCTTGGTGGAACTGTTTGTTGCGATTTGGCGCTATATAAATAAAATTGATTGATTGATTGATTTCAAATGGCAACTTTCTGGCTTTAAGAAACACTATAAGAAATCAGGAAAAAAAAAAAACTGTGACAGTCAGTAACGGTTACTTTTTCAGACCAAGCAGAGGGAAAAAAAATATGGAATCACTCAATTCTGAGGAAAAAATTATGGACTCATGAAAAACAAAAGAATGCTCCAACACATCACTAGTATTTTGTTGCACCACCTCTGGCTTTTATAACAGCTTGCAGTCTCTGAGGCATGGACGTAATGAGTGACAAACAGTACTCTTCATCAATCTGGCTCCAGTTTTCTCTGATTGCTGTTGCCAGATCAGCTTTGCAGGTTGGAGCCTTGTCATGGACCATTTTCTTGAATTTCCACCAAAGATTTTCAATTGGATTAAGATCCGGACTATTTGCAGGCCATGACATTGACCCTATGTGTCTTTTTGCAAGGAATGTTTTCACAGTTTTTGCTCTATGACAAGATGCATTATCATCTTGAAAAATGATTTCATCATCCCCAGACATCCTTTCAATTGATGGGATAAGAAAAGTGTCCAAAATATCAACGTAAACTTGTGCATTTATTGATGATGTAATGACAGCCATCTCCCCAGTGCCTTTACCTGACATGCAGCCCCATATCATCAATGACTGTGGAAATTTACATGTTCTCTTCAGGCAGTCATCTTTATAAATCTCATTGGAACGGCACCAAACAAAAGTTCCAGCATCATCACCTTGCCCAATGCAGATTTGAGATTCATCACTGAATATGACTTTCATCCAGTCATCCACAGTCCACGATTGCTTTTTCTTAGCCCATTGTAACCTTGTTTTTTTCTGTTTAGGTGTTAATGATGGCTTTTGTTTAGCTTTTCTGTATGTAAATCCCATTTCCTTTAGGCGGTTTCTTACAGTTCGGTCACAGACGTTGACTCCACTTTCCTCCCATTCGTTCTTCATTTATTTTGTTGTGCATTTTCGATTTTTGATACATATTGTTTTAAGTTTTCTGTCTTGACGCTTTGATGTCTTCCTTGGTCTACCAGTATGTTTGCCTTTAACAACCTTCCCATGTTGTTTGTATTTGGTCCAGAGTTTAGACACAGCTGACTGTAAACAACCAACATCTTTTGCAACATTGCGTGATGATTTACCCTCTTTTAAGAGTTTGATAATCCTCTCCTTTGTTTCAATTGACATCTCTCGTGTTGGAGCCATGATTCATGTCAGTCCACTTGGTGCAACAGCTCTCCAAGGTGTGATCACTCCTTTTTAGATGCAGACTAACGAGCAGATCTGATTTGATGCAGGTGTTAGTTTTGGGGATGAAAATTTACAGGGTGATTCCATAATTTATTCCTCAGAATTGAGTGAGTCCATATTTTTTTTTCCCTCTGCTTGGTCTAAAAAGTAACTGTTACTGACTGCCACAATTTTTTTTCTTGATTTCTTATAGTGTTTCTTAAAGCAGAAAGTTGCCATTTGAAATGACTTTAGTTTTGTGTCATGTCTGTGATCTGCTTTTTTTCTACAAAATTAAACAACTGAATGAACATCCTCCGAGGCCGGTGATTCCATAATTTTTGCCTGGGGTTGTAGAACGAGGTGTGGCTAGTGAATGAAGACTAAACACAGTGCAAGATAGGGAGGAAGAGAGTGCACCAAGTGAAGTGATGTAGGATACAAAGATGCGTGAGCAGGTGCGAGTGAAAGAAAACACAGAGTGTTTACCAAAGCTGAAAAATAAAACTCAAGATTTGTTATTGTTATTTTTTTCAGCAACATAAATGGAAATGATGCTCAGTGAATACTTTGTATTTGTACTTGTAAACAATGGTCCTTATGGAAGCAGAATGTGCAAACAAGACAACATAAAACTATAATGTACCACTAAAGCTCATCCAAATCTAGTCCACCTTAACTGTCTACCTGTCTGCCTTATAACATCAGCACGGGGGTCCATCACTGCACCGTGCAGCTCCAGTTTGAATTATGATATCACATGAAATCTCTCTCAGTAGGATTTCCCAGTCACAAGTCATCTTCAAACGCTTATCCAGGGTCAGGTTGTGGGGCAACAGTTCCAGTAGGGGACCCTAAACTTTCCTTTTACCGGGCCACATTAACCGCCTCTGACTGTGGGATTCCGAGGCATTCCTAGGCCAGTGTCGAGATATAATCCCTCCACCTAGTCCTGGGTCTTCCCCGGGGTCTCCTCCCAGCTGGACATGCCTGGAACACCTCCCTACGGAGGCACCCAGGAGGCATCCTTACCAGATGCCCGAACTACTTCAGCTGTCTCCTTTCAACATGAAGGAGCAGTGGCTCTACTCTGAGCTCTTCATGAATGACTGAGTTTCTCACCCTATCTCTAAGAGAGACCCCAACCACCCTCCTGACGAAACCCATTTCGGCCCATATAGAGGGATTTCCCCTCTATATGTATCTTTAATTTAGTCCTTTAAAAAAAATAATACACCACGTACTTAGAGTATTTGGTGTATGAAGCTCCTGTTTGTTTGTTTTTTTTTTTTTTTTTGCAAAATGACTTTACTCTTCAATGCCAGTCTGCTCTGTGCCAGCCTGATCCCGACAGATCTCAGAAGCTAAGCAGAGCAGGATCTGGTTAGTACTTGGATGGGAGACCTCTTTGGAACACCAGCAGCTGTGTGCGTTTCTCCAGGTAAAACTGGAGTTGCGTCAGGAAGGGCATCCGGCGTAAAACTTCTGCCAAGTACCAATGCAGATCTGGTTGTATCCGCTGTGGCGACCCCAAACATACCGGGAGCGGCCGAATGAACAACAACTTTACTCTTCAATATTACAAATAGTAAGCCAATGATGTTAATATAAAAGTAAGTAAGTCCTTTTGGCTGCTTCCTTGTTTTCACTCTGTATCACCACAGCAGATCCACAGTCGAGCTGCATGTTGATTTAGCACAGTTTTTTTTTTTTATGCCAGTTGCCCTTCCTGACGCAACTCCACATTACATGGAGAAATGTGGCAGGGGTGGGGTTTGACCCGGGAACCTTCCGCACTGAAACCAAGCACACACACCACTTGGCCATCACCCCTGCATAACAATAATAAAAACAATATTTAATAATAATATATAATATTTTTTTCCAACGTGCAGGGGTG
This sequence comes from Thalassophryne amazonica, assembly GCF_902500255.1. Classification (NCBI taxonomy): domain Eukaryota; kingdom Metazoa; phylum Chordata; class Actinopteri; order Batrachoidiformes; family Batrachoididae; genus Thalassophryne; species Thalassophryne amazonica. The sequence continues at coordinate 14,775,353 of NC_047120.1, forward strand.
GTGGCCAAGTGGTTAGTGTGCTTGGTTTCAGTGCAGAAGGTTCCCAGTTCAAATCCCACCCCTGCCACATTTCTCCATGTAATATGAAGTTCCATCAGGAAGGACATCGGGCGTAAAACTTGTGCCATTTCTACATGCAGATCCACCTTGGATTTCCTGTGGCGACCCCAAGTGCAAACAAGAGAGCAGCTGTAGGGACTTACTATTTTTTTCCCAAAGTATTAGAATCTGATCATTATTATTATGATTATTAGTTGCAAGAAATGTATTTAAAATTGTTGCAAAAGTGGACCTTTAAGGGGTTTGGGGGGCCCTTCCCCACCTCTCACCCCTGTGGCTCCGCCCCTGCACCAGAGGCCTGCAGAGTTTGTCTGCAGCTGTAAAGAGTTTGCTGTCTGTTCTTATCGACTCCGTGCTCTCAAACAGTGACACAGATGATCTTAAATAGACTTGTTGCATATTTAAAGTGAAGCAGTGTGTTTGTATATTTTTGATATACACACAGTGCTGTGTCAACACCCATGAAGTGAAAGGACATACACTTTTTTTTAAAGTAAATCAACTGACTGATCAAAAACACCTTTATCAGATGGATTCTTATTGGATTTGATCAGAACTTTCATCTGTGCATCAACAGGGTGGATTTATCAAAGCAGCTTTTGTGTAAAAGCTTCACATACACAAGGCTGTTTTTCACAGGCTGTGGTCACAGCGTGCACGCGTACTGTCAGGAAAGCTCCGAAACTCACAACAACACAAAGAAATAAATGATTTGACTACTTTAGAAAGAAAACTTGGACTTGTCTGATTCAGGTAAAGTTCTAAAGGATCTGTGCTGTCCAAAAGGCAGAGTTCACCCTGACTGTGTCCTGATGCAAAATCATCAAGGCTGGACACAAGATAGACAATTTACTGCATCCCTGCATCCCTGCCTGCAGAATAAATTTAATTTAACTTTTCATAAAAACCAGGTGTTGTGTGGGCCGCCGAAGAGGAGGTACTGCTGGCTCACCACCAGATGGCGCCCTGCCATGCTGGCACTTTTTGCCCTGCAGAGGGTGCACGGACCGGTTGGATCCTCCAGGTGCACAGTTTTGGCTGTCAGCTGCCATTCATTATTCATCACCACATCCATAAGAACCTGGGAGAGACACCATAACCCTGTCGAGTTATCAGCTTACCGCGCGGGTAAACCAACTCAGCTGTTTTGTGCCGTACGCACATTCATTGTTACTGAAGTCTTTGCAGTTGTGACTTATACTTGCAGCTTGTAGCCGAGTTTGTGGAAGTTGGAGGAGCTGGCGTCTCCACTCCTCACTTCTGACTTACTAAGTACAGTATAACAATTGACACTGCACATCCTCCAGTTTTTCCTCTGCACTCTGGGAGTATTTGGATTTATTCCTACAAGAGGATTTCTGTGAGTTGCTGACTGTTTGCTGGGTGTTCACACACCCACCCTTAACCTGTTTTTGTTCCTGCCAGCAGTACCGGGTCTGACAGCCACGAGCGGTGGCCACCTGGGGGAATCAGGACTTGGCAGCTCTGGTGTGTTGCAGGTCTCCATTGGCGGTGAAACTTCGTGGGTTCCGGCTCTCCTCTGGATAGGCGTCTCCTACCCTCGGGCCTGCCCACGCATCACCTTTTTGATTACTGATTGACTGAAGCATATTTGGTTTTGTTTGCACATTTGCATAATAAATTGTCATTTATTTGACTTCCTATTGACCGTTCATTTACGCCCCCTGGCGTGGGTCCGTGTACTTCACTTTCCCAACAGGATAACTCGGCCACGTCATGGACTCCGAGGGACGTTCACCACCAATTGAACAGCCAATGGAGATGCAAGGTGCGCAGGCTCCACCAGGAGGTGCATCACATTCTCACCAACCTCACTGCTTGGTTGGATTTATTAACCGAGCAGGACATTCACCTCAGCCGTAGGATGGAGGCTCTCACCGCTCTGGTGGGGACGCACGCGTCAGGCGCGGCTGCAGCCCCTCCTCCTGTGGACCTGTCGCTAAACACAGAAAATCCAGTGGTCGTTCAAAGGTCTCCCCCCGTCACCCGAAGCTTACATTAGCCCCCCGGAACCGTACGGGGGTTGTGTCGAAACGTGCGCGGACTTCTTGATGCAGTGCGAGCTCGTTTTTTCGCAACGCCCCGTGATGTACACGTCAGACCATAGCCGGGTGGCTTATGTAATTAATTTGCTTCGGGCAAGGCACGCGCCTGGGATACGGCGCTCTGGGAGCAGGACTCACGGCTCATTTCAACATATACTGGGTTTATCAGGGAATTTCGACAGGTGTTCGATCATTCCAATAGAGGCGAGTCCGCTTCAAATATGCTGCTGTCAATGAGACAGGGACACCGGAGTGCAGCTGATTACGCAATCGACTTCGGTGTTGCGGCAGCGAGGTCTGGTTGGAACTCAGTAGCACTCCGCACTGCCTTTGTAAACGGGCTGTCTCCGGCCCTAAAGGAGCATCTGGTGGCTAAGGATCAACCGCGGGATTTAGATGGGCTTATTGATCTGGTTATTCGCTTAGACAATCGTTTAGAGGAATTTAAGTGGGAGTGAGACGAAGGGCGTGTGCGGGTGTGCGCTGTCCCTCTCCCATCCAGATCCGAGTTAGTGCCGTCCCCTCCCTGCTCCAAAGCCAGGGCTCTCCGCGTTACACCAGCTCCCCCTGCTGACGTTGCTATGGAAACGAGCAGGACAAAAATGACAAAAAAGGAAAAACAAGGGAGACTGACACGTGGAGAGTGTTTACTGCGGCTCGAATGAGCATGCGCAGAATAAGGGGCCCCAGGCGGTTAAACAACAAGGCTCAACTTTAGAGACTGGGCTAAGAGTGAGTCATACTAACCATACGGGTGTCCCATGCAAATGCGCACGACTCCCAGTCACAATCCTCTGTGGGGATTTAACCCTTACCGCTCCAGCACTGATCGACACGGGGTTGGAAGGGAACGTACTGGACAGTAGGTGGGCTAAGGAGGAAGGGCTCCCTCTGGTGGCCATTCCTTCACCATTGAAGGTGCGGGCACTAGATGGCACCCTACTACCAGAAATCACACACCAGACACAGCCTTTAACTTTGGTTGTCTCTGGAAATCACAGGGAGGAGATTGTGTTCTTTGTAACACCTTCTACCTCCAGGATTATTTTGGGATTTCCATGGATGGTTAAGCACAATCCCTGGATTGATTGGCCGTCTGGGGTTGTGGCTCAATGGAGCGAAACCTGCCACCAGGAGTGTTTAAGATCCTCGGTGCCACCCGGCGATGAAGTTAAAGAGGAGGTCAGAGTCCCCCCAATCTTACGGAGGTGCCGGAGGTGCATTGATTATAGAGGGCTGAACGAGATCACGGTTCACAACCGATACCCGTTACCTCTATTGGATTCAGTGTTCACGCCTCTGCATGGAGCCAAAATATTCACAAAACTGGATTTTAGAAATGCTTATCATCTGGTTCGGATACGGAAGGGAGACGAGTGGAAGACGGCATTTAACACCCCCTTAGGTCACTTTGAGTACCTGGTCATGCCGTTCGGCCTCACCAACGCCCCTGCGACGTTCCAAGCTTTGGTTAACGATGTTCTGTGGGATTTCCTGCATCGATTCGTCTTCGTATATCTAGACAACATCCTCATCTTCTCCCCGGACTCTGAGACTCATGTTAAGCATGCCCGTCAGGTCCTGCAGCGGTTATTGGAGAACTGGCTATTTGTGATGGCCAAGAAGTGTGAGTTCCACCGCACTTCTTTGTCCTTCCTGGGGTTTATCATCTCCTTTAACTCCGTCGCACCTAATCCGGCTAAGGTAGCGGGGGTGAGAGATTGGCCCCAACCGGTAAATCATAGGAAGCTGCAACGGTTCCTAGGGTTTGCCAATTTTTACAGGAGGTTCATTAAGGGCTATAGTCAGGTAGTCAGTCCCCTTACAGCCCTAACCTCCACAAAAGTCCCCTTCACCTGGTCGGATCGGTGAGAAGCCGCATTTAGGGAGTTGAAACACCGGTTTTCGACTGCACCAGTTCTGGTGCAACCCGATCCTAACCACCAGTTCATTGTTGAAGTGGATGCCTCTGACTCAGGGATAGGAGCCGTGCTGTCCCAGAGCAGGGAGTCCGATAGTGTTCTCCACCCTTGTGCTTACTTCTCCTGCAGGTTAACCCCCGCTGAACGGAACTATGACGTTGGCAATCGGGAACTCCTGGTGGGGAAAGAGGCTCTCGAGGAGTGGAGACATCTGTTGGAGGGAGCTGTGGTCCCATTTGTGGTTCTCACTGACCATTGGAACCTGGAATACATCCAGACCGCTAAACGTCTGAACCCCAGACAAGCCCGATGGTCACTGTTTTTCGGACGCTTCAACTTTAAGATCACCTATCGCCCTGGGACCAAGAACATCCGGTCTGACGCCCTGTCCCGGGTGCATGAAGAGAAAGTTGGAGCAAGGCTGTTGGACCCACCAGACACCATCATACCAGAATCCACTATCATCGCAGCCCTCACGTGGGACGTGGAGGGAGTGGTCAGAGAGGCCCTGACGTGACACCCAGATCCCGGAGGTGGTCCTCCCAACAGGCTGTATGTCCCACCAGATGCTCGGACTGCCATATTGGACTTCTGTCATGGTTCCAAGCTCTCCTGCCATCCAGGGGTGCAAAGAACCGTGGCAGTGGTCCGGCAGCGGTTCTGGTGGGCATCAGTCGAAGCCGACACTAGGGACTACATCCGGGCATGTACCATCTGCGCCAGGGGCAAGGCTACACACCAGCCGGAGAAGGGGCTCCTCAAGCCATTGCCTGTGCCTCGTCGCCCCTGGTCCCACATAGGAGTGGACTTCGTCACGGGTCTCCCTGCGTCCCAGGGTAAGACTGTCATCATGACGATAGTGGACCGGTTCTCCAAGGCGGCCCACTTCGTGGCCCTCCCGAAGCTCCCGACTGCCCAGGAGACTGCAGACCTCCTGGTCTACCACGTTGTGCGTCTGCATGGTATCCCGATGGATATAGTGTCAGACCGTGGTCCTCAGTTCTCCTCGCAGGTCTGGAGGAGCTTCTGTAAGGAGCTGGGGGCCATGGTGAGCCTGTCGTCCTGGTACCACCCTCAAACAAACGGTCAAGCAGAGCGGGCCAACCAGGATCTGGAACAAGCCTTAAGGTGTGTTACATCTGCGCACCCAACGGTCTGGAGTCAACACCTGGCCTGGATCGAGTACGCACACAACAGCCAAGTGTCGTCCTCTACCGGCCTGTCCCCATTCGAGGTCTGCTTGGGGTATCAACCCCCGTTGTTTCCAGCTGTCAAGGGAGAAGTCAAGGTGCCCTCGGCCCAGGCCCACCTCAGGATATGCCGTCGGGTGTGGAAGAAAGCCCGCTCTGCTCTCCTGAAGGCCCGAACGCGGGCTAAGGACCATGCAGACCGCCGACGAGCCCCGGCCCCAACTCATCAGCCCGGGCTATCCACTCAAAACATCCCTCTTCAGACCGACTCACCAAAGCTCACCGACCGTTACATTGGACCGTTTAAGCTCGTCAAAGTGATCAGCCCCGCCGCAGTGAAGCTTCAACTCCCGGCTTCACTGCGGATTCACCCGGTCTTTCACGTCTCCAAAATCAAACCGTATCACACATCGGACCTCTGCACCCCCGGACCGGTGCTGCCTCCTGCCCGCATCATCGACAGCGAACCGGCGTGGACTGTCAGGAAGCTCTTGGATGTACTTCGGAGGGGTCGGGGGTACCAGTACCTGGTAGACTGGGAGGGTTATGGCCCAGAAGAACGCTCCTGGGTGAAGAGGAGCTTCATTTTGGATCCCGCCCTCCTGGTGGATTTCTACAGGGAACACCCCAACAAGCTGGGTCGGGCGCCAGGAGGTGCCCGTTGAGGGGGGGGGTCCTGTTGTGTGGGCCGCCGAAGACGAGGTACTGCTGGCCCACCACCAGATGGCGCCCTGCCATGCTGGCACCTTTTGCCCTGCAGAGAGCGCACGGACTGGTTGGATCCTCCAGGTGCACTGTTTTGGCTGTCAGCTGCCAGTCATTATTCATCACCACATCTATAAGAACCTGGGAGAGACACCATAACTCTGCCGAGTTATCAGCTTACCACGCAGGTAAACCAACTCAGCCATTTTGTGCCGTACGCACATTCATTGTTACTGAAGTCTTTGCAGTTGTAACTTATATTTGCAGCTTGTAGCCGAGTTTGTGGAAGTTGGAGGAGCTGGCGTCTCCACTCCTCACTTCTGACTTACTAAGTACAGTATAACAATTGACACTGCACGTCCTCCAGTTTTTCCTCTGCACTCTGGGAGTATTTGGATTTATTCCTACAAGAGGATTTCTGTGAGTTGCTGACTGTTTGCTGGGTGTTCACACACCCACCCTTAACCTGTTTTTGTTCCTGCCAGCAGTACCGGGTCTGACAGCCACGAGCGGTGGCCACCTGGGGGAATCAGGACTTGGCGGCTCTGGTGTGTTGCAGGTCTCCGTTGGCGGTGGAACTTCGTGGGTTCCGGTTCTCCTCTGGATAGGTGTCTCCTACCCTCGGGCCTGCCCACGCGTCACCTTTTTGATTACTGATTGACTGAAACATATTTGGTTTTGTTTGCATATTTGCATAATAAATTGTCATTTATTTGACTTCTTATTGGCCGTTCATTTACGGCGTGGGTCCGTGTACTTCACTTTCTCAACACCAGGAACCTTTTCAAGTCAACACATACTGAACCACATTTGTGTTTAATGACTGCATGTCATTAAAGACAACACACTTATTAAACTGCACGTTGAGCGATTAGACAAAAAAATAATAATTAAATAATAAATGTGCTGCAGATTAAATTCATCCAACACGAATGACAAACTGTTAATGAAAAGAAGAGTTTGCATTTACACTCTCTGTCACGTTGTTAAAGTGTCTGATGCAGCTCTGATGTTCAGATTAAACCTACTTTGTGTAGATTTGTGAAAACTGCAGCAAATAAAAGCTCGCAAAAAGGTAATTTTATTTATCTTACAGATTTTAATTGGTGATGAATGAAGTAAAAGCTGTAGAAAATCTGTCCCCTTAAAATGTGTTTATCCTTAAGTATTTAAATAATGTGGAGGTTAAAGCCTTTCTATAATATGATGCTGCATTAGAAAAGAGCAGCAGTGGTTAGTGAGTGAAATATAATCTTCTTTAGCAGTCACCATCTCTCAGAGAGCCCTCGGATACAATACCAGCAATGTTTAGGGTCCAACTATAGACCCCGAGTCTGGGGCCTGTTGCATTTTATTAAAAAGAAATCCAACAGCAATTTAAAAGGTTTGGTACACAGGCTGTCAGTCAGTGGAGCAAAGGTACAAACAGGGCTAGGCAAACACGCAGTCATAATCAAGCAGGGGTTAGTGGCCTGAGCAAACATTTTTCAGGAATGAGGCAAAAAGAGCAAATTTCAAAAACACAGCTAGGCAAAACAGGACTGAATACAAGAGCTAGGATGGATACAAACTGGCAGCGGTGAGGTGGCTGGTAGAAGTTTAAATAGACAGGTGTTAACAGGGTGCACTTCAATCAATCAATTTTCAATCAATTTTTTTTTTATATAGCGCCAAATCACAACAAACAGTTGCCCCAAGGCGCTTTATATTGTAAGGCAAGGCCATACAATAATGATGTAAAACCCCAACGGTCAAAACGACCCCCTGTGAGCAAGCACTTGGCTACAGTGGGAAGGAAACTTGAGGTGAATGATCTAGAAAGGGGGAGTGGCTGGGGGACAAAGATTATACATGGACAAGATAGTGAGGAAGGGAGTGCACAAAGTGGAGTGATGTAAGAGACAAAGACGTGAGCAGGTGTCAAGAGTGAGAAGGGAATAGAAACACAAAGCAGAAAAACTAAGTGAAAGACAGACACAATGGCAGGTGCAGAGCGTGGAGTGACCACAAACAAATGGCGTGAAGGAAAAACTGAGAACAGAGATCAAACAGAAACCTAGCACAGACTATAACTATGAAGAGGGCCAGGACAGAGCATGAATCATGAGAACTAAAAGCGAACCAAGATATACAGTGGGGGAAATAAGTATTTGATCCACTGTCAATTTTGCAAGTTTTCCCACCTACAAAGAATGGAGAGGTCTGTAAGTTTTATCTTAGGTATACCTCAACTGTGACAGACAGAATCTAAAGACAAAATCACATTGTATGATTTTTAAAGAATTTATTTGCATTTTATTACATGAAGTAAGTATTTGACCCACAAGAAAAACAGACCTTAACATTTTGTACACAAACATTTATTTGCCATTACAAAGGTCAGACATTTCCTGTAGTTCTTAACCAAGTTTGAACACTGCAACAGGGATTTTGGTCCACTCCTCCATACAGATCTTCTCCAGATCTTTCAGGTTTGGAGTTTCAGCTCCCTCCAAAGATTTTCTATTGAGATCAGGCAGGACTGAAGACTGGGTCGGCCACTCCAGGACCTTGAAATGCTTCTTACGGAGCCACTGCTTAGTTGCCCTGGCTGTGTGTTTGGGGTCATTGTCATGCTGGAAGACCCAGCCATGACCCATCTTCAATGCTCTTACTGAGGGAAGGAAGTTGTTTGCCAAAATCTCACAATACATGACCTCATCCATCCTCCCTTCAATATGGTGCAGTCGTCCTGTCCCCTTTGCAGACAAGCACCCTCAAAAATGATGCTTCCACCCTTTGCAGAAAAGCACCCCCAAAGTATGATGTTTCCACCCCCATGCTTCACGGTTGGGATGGTTTTCTTGGGGTTGTTCTCATCCTCCAAACACGGCGAGTGGAGTTGATACTAAAAAGTTCTATTTTGGTCTCATCTGACCACATGGCCTTCTCCCATGCCTCCTCTGGATCATCCAGATGGTCAGTGGTGAACTTCAAACGGTGCGGATCGGTGCGAAGCTGCGTTTAAGGAGTTGAAACGTTGGTTCTCATCTGCACCCGTTCTGGTGCAGCCCGATCCCAATTGCCTGTTTGTTGTCGAAGTGGATGCCTCTGACTCAGGGATAGGAGCGGAGAGTCCGATAAGGTTCTCCATCCTTGTGCCTATTTTTCCCTTAGGTTGACCCTGGCAGAGCGGAACTATGACGTCTGCAATCGGGAACTCCTAGCGATGAAAGAGGCTCTTCAGGAGTGGAGACACCTGTTGGAGGGAGCTACGGTGCCCTTCACGGTTTTCACGGACCATGGAACCTGGAGTACATGTGGACTGCAAAGCGTCTGAACCCCAGGCAAGCCCGCTGGTCACTGTTCTTCGGGCGTTTTGACTTCTGGATCGCCTACCGCCCCGGGACCAAAAACCAGCGATCTGACGCCCTGTCCCGGGTCCACGAAGAGGAAGTCAAGGTCGAGCTGTCAGATCCACCGGAACCCATCATCCCCGAGTCCACTATCATGGAAGCCCTCACCTGGGACGTGGAGAAGACCGTCCGGGAGGCCCTGGCATGGAACCCGAACCCGGGGACCGGCCCAAAGAATGGACTTTACGTCCCACCAGAAGCCAGAGCTGCAGTCCTGGACTTCTGTCATGGATCCAAGTTCTCCTGTCATCCTGGGGTGCGAAGAACCGTGGCAGTGGTCCAGCAGCGCTTCTGGTGGGCGTCTATGGAAGCCGACGACCGGGAGTACGTCCAGGCCTGCACCACTTGCGCCAAGGGAAAGGCAGACCACCAACGGGCACAGGGAGTCCTCCAGCCGTTACCTGTGCCCCACCGCCCCTGGTCCCACATCGGCCTGGACTTCGTCACGGGACTCCCGCTGTCCCAGGGCATGACCACCATCCTCACGATAGTGGACCGGTTCTCCAAGGCGGCCCACTTCATGGCCCTCCCGAAGCTCCCGACGACCCAGGAGACTGCAGACCTCCTGATCCACCACGTCGTACGTCTGCATGGGATTCCATCCGACGTCGTCTCTGACCGTGGTCCCCAGTTCTCCTCGCAAGTCTGGAGGAGTTTCTGTAGGGAACTGGGGGCTACCGTGAGCCTCTCGTCCGGGTACCATCCCCAGACTAACGGACAGGTAGAGCGGGCCAACCAGGAATTGGAACAGGCCCTTCGCTGCGTGACCTCAGTGCACTCGACGGCCTGGAGCAACCATCTGGCCTGGATCGAGTACGCACACAACAGCCAGGTTTCATCTGCCACCGGCCTCTCCCCATTTGAAGTATGTTTGGGGTACCAGCCCCCATTGTTTCTGCTTGTGGAGGGAGAGGTCGGGGTGCCCTCGGTCCAGGCCCATCTGAGGAGGTGCCGTCGGGTGTGGCGCACTGCCCGCTCTGCCCTGCTCAAAGCCCGGATGAGGGCCGAGGCCCATGCAGACCGCCGGCGTTCCCCGGCACCTGCATACCAGCCCAGGCAGGAGGTTTGGCTGTCAACAAAGGACATCCCATTACAAGTGGAATCCCAGAAACTGAAAGACCGTTACATTGGCCCATTCTCAATCCTCAAGGTCCTCAGCCCGGCCGCAGTGAAGCTGGCAGCTTCAGCTTCACTGCGGATTCACCCAGTTTTCCACATCTCCCGGATCAAGCCTTACCACACCTCTTCCCTCTGCACTCCCGGACCGGCGCCGCCTCCTGTCCGGATCATCAATGGGGAGCTGGCTTGGACAGTGCGTAGGCTCCTGGACGTCCGTCGACAGGGCCGGGGTTTCCAGTATCTGGTGGACTGGGAGGGTTATGGACCCGAAGAACGCTCCTGGGTGAAGAGCAGCTTCATCCTGGACCCGGCCCTCCTTGCCGACTTCTACACCCGTCATCCGGACAAGCCTGGTCGGGCGCCAGGAGGCGCCCGTTGGGGGGGGGGGGGGGGGTCCTGTTGTGTGGGCCGCTGAAGAGGAGGTACTGCTGGCCCACCACCAGAGGGTGCCCTGTCTGAAGTGCGGGCTTCAGGCACGAGAGGGCACCGGAGCAACCGGGAGTGACAGCTGTCACTCATCAACAAGCACCATCTGTCACTCATCATCATCAACCACATCTCCATAAAAGCCGGGCAGCATCGTCTACCAATCAGGTAAACACTCAGCCGTGGTTTTGTGTCATACAACTTTCTGAACATTTGCAGGCGTACCTGTTTGACTGTTCAGCAGCTGGAAGCCTGGAGGAGACGTCTTCGCTCCTCGGATAAGTAGTCCTTCAGGCGCTGCACGTTTTTGTTCCTGTGTGACTGTGATTGAGAGGTGGAGGTGTTTCCCACCCTTTCTGACTGTTTGCTGGGTGTTCACGCACCCACCATCACCTGTCTGTTCTTCCTGCCAGCAGTACCCGATCTGACAGCCGGAGGCAGTGGCCACCTGGGGACCCTGCGCTTGGTGGCTCCGGGGTGCTTCAGATCCGGTGGCAGTGGAAAGCGTGTGGGATCCGGCTCTTTTCTGGACGGACGTCTTCTATCCTCAAGCCTGCCCACACGTCACCGTGAATTATTGACTGTTGATCTCAATTGTGTTGTGTGTTGCTCTGTTGTGCACATTCACAACATTAAATTGTTATATTTTGGCTTATTCCATTGTCCGTTCATTTGCGCCCCGTTGTGGGTCCGTGTCCCTACACTTTCACAACATTGTATTTTGTAATATTACAATTTTCTATCCATACAGAAGAAACATACTTTAATTGTACTGAAATTATAAGGCATTTCTGAGTAAACTTTGAGTATCTCATTGCCAGCCGAGTGTCCTGGTTTTCGGTAATCAAAATATGGTCCCACTAGACAGAAGGGACCTACGATGAATGGCTGCTTGATAGTTTGGCCCTTTTTACATGGTGCAGCCAGACAATCCTGGTTGGGAGGCAGCTAATGAGAATCTTATCTATATGTTCACTGAAACAAATAATACCTGGCAACATTCACATCTGAACATTCCTTTTGGTCATACGTTGCACAGACAAATCTCTCAGTGGTTGGCAGTAAAGATTCTGAAGTGTCCCACTCTGTGTCCAACTCAGCAAAACAAGGTTACAAAGTCCTCTGACTTCAGGAATTTGCCCTTTCCTTTGGAGACACTCACTGAGTCACATCCAGTGAATGTGTGGAAGTCAAGAAGTGCTCGCTGCATTTTTCTTTCCCAAGTGTTTCAGCAAGCTTGGAGATACAGATGATTCAAGTTATCTCCAGAACCAGTGAGGAAGAGCAAGTCAGCAGCTGGGATTTCATGAGCTGCTGCCAAAGAGACACAAAGACGTCTGTGTCAGGACTTCACCCAAGGCTCACACAAAAATTCAATCAGGTTTTCCTTACTTGACCCCTCAGCCAAAATCTTCTTGAATTGCGTCAGTGTTTTCTGCTCAGGCCTAGTGATTTTAACTGCTTGAGCCCACTGGCTGCCCTGCGTTCTCCTACAGTTTTTAATGATGTGTGATGGATAGTGATCACATACAAAGTCCACCCTATTGCATCCATATTTTTTGGTCATACCAACTAATTCATGCAGAAACGTGTCTGCTAACTGACCAATGTGACGGGGATGTTCTGTGCTTGCTGATCAAAGGCCATTGCATCAATAATCAAAGCTGAACCTCAAGGTATCTCTGGCACACACTCGGCCCCTTTTTCCAACTCATGCATCAATTTGGTTTCCCATTTCCAGTTCCAAAGATAAAGACACGTGTCAGGGAATAACTCAGTGGAGATTTTCACATCCACCTCCCTGCTTTCCCCAATAATTAGAGCAGTCTAAAACAGCCTAATTGGTATGATTAAAAAAGGCTAATTAAAAACTTTAGAGCAATTTTGATCTAGGAACATTTTGAAAATGACATTCTCTCTGAAAAAAGAAAAAAAAAAGAATTTAAGTTGCAATTTGAGAGTCATCACGAAGTGACAAGATACAGCTTTTGCCCCGTGGCTTATGGTTAGCATTAGCTGTTGCAGCTTACAGTAAAGCTAGTTTGTTTAGCTTGGCTTGCCGTTCTTAGAAAGTTATTTAATTACAGAAACGTAGCTGTAATACTTGCTAGTCAGCTTAGTTGATGTTTCATGAATGTTCCTTACATTTGTTGGTGTCTCAGAAAAGTGATTTTAATGGATGTTGGATGGTTGATGGTGCAACTATTGGCAAAGAAATATTCAAGAAAGAAAAATAAAAACTATTAACCTATTTAATAACTTATGTACCCAAAATGACTCGTCACAAGACATGATGAAGCAGAACAGACTTTACATTTGTGTTGCATATACACTGCCATACAAAAAAGTATTATAATTGTATTTTAACATAACAGGATTTAATTATGTTTTTACATACATTTTTTTCAAAAAATTGTTAATTCAATACACATCACAGGATGGTAAAGTTACAACAATCCATACTGACACTTAACAACAAAAAATATAGATAAGTACCCACAAAACATGTTAGGTAGTGATAAATAAACAATCCCTTGACAACAATTATGACAAATATATGCAAAACCGAGAACCCCGAATTACTGATAAAGTACATCACATTCAAATACTCAAAAAACAAGTGTTTAGATCTTGTACATTGCTATTCTTAGGACACGAGTGGTGGGAGAAGATTGTACAATGCTGCACACACAAGACCATGTCATCCAGGAGAGGCAACAGTGTAATTGGCATTTTGTTCTTGAGGATGCCAAACCGTTTCAGGCTGCCTATGGCTCACTCAACATGTATCTGGCATTTACAACTTTCTTGGTCTTGGCAACATCAAGGGAGTTTGCTGCTCAATCCCTGAGCTCAGAGATGATATGTGTAGCTGGGCTCTACGCACCAGCAACTCACTCTTTATTGAGAAACCCTGATCCGCCAGTATTTCATCACCAGGGTTCAAGAGATCCAGAAAGCCTGACTTCTGTAAAATAGCCTTATCTGAAGCTCTTCCCCCATAGCCATCTGATAAAAAGCTGATCATATCTTTGGTGACAATGCAACAAGGTATTTGGCAGTATTGTTCTTTTTGTAGTCAGACCAAGTCAGAACTTGAAGTTCAAGATGCCTTGGTCTTTCTAACAAAATTTCTGTGCAGTCTAGCGTACACCTAAGAGATGGATATTTTAAGGAGAGTCTAGCTGGCAGCATTTTCTTGACACTGTCCTTCTCTTAACTGTGGTGATAGAAAAGGCAGCCATGTATGGGTAATTTCTGCAGCAGACACCCTCCCTAATACTTTAAAGATCACCAAGGAAATCAGTTGACAGCAAGTCTAAGTTTAATAACAACCAAACAAACTCAATCTTTCTACTCAGTTTTCTCTCTGGTCCAAACGTTTTGGAGATTTCTTAAAACATCGCTTAATTACCTCCGCCAACTAAGTTGGAGGGGGTTATGCTTTGGCCACTGTTTGTTTGTCTGTCTGTTTCTTTGTGAACATGGAGCCCACAATTTTTCATATATCATTATGAAATTTTTACTTAAGATTCATATCGTGATTGGCAAGAAACTGATTAAATTTTCAAGGTCATAGATCAAAGTCAGGGAAAATTCTTAGCTTAAACATTGAATGAATTTTCAAAAATGCATACTGTCAAAAAAATATCGAATTTCACATTTGAGAGTGTTATGTAGGGTGGTATCCTTTATCAACTGACCAAGTTTGGTCCGGATCTGATCCAGATTACAGATTTTATGGCCATTTAAATTTCACATTGCAAACCCCATTTAATGAATATTTTATATTATATCTTAATCAAACGTGTTCCAATCACTCTCATAATTGAAAGGGAGGTGCAGACTGACACTCACGATTGCCTGACAAAGTTTGACCCTGACCTGATCCAATTGATTGTGGATTTTGTGGACATTTGAATTGAATATTGAAAAGCCCATTTGGTGTACATTTTGCATTATATCTCAGTCTCAATCACTCTCATTTTTCTGTTATAAATTTACTTACACCACCAAAACTTAATGGAGGTTCCATTTTATGTCTATTTGTCTATCTTCCAATCATCAGTCGGAAACCAAGTGCCAAAAAGCAATGACAAGTTATGTATAGCAGAGTTAACCAATGTTCTGTGAAAATGATCTGAAAAAGAACTGAGGAACTGAAAACGCTGAGGGGAAAAAATAAAAAATAAACTAAACCTGACAACACCACAAAAACTAAAATTCAAGTGCACAAACTAAATACATACTTATATTGCCCACAGCAGTACCTACTCTTCTTCCCGCTTCCACTGACTCTTTTCAAACTCTACCTGTTTCACTTCCTCAAGTGACTGGTGATCATTTATTGATTTTTCTTTGGCTTCTTCCTTTATACTTTGTATTAATTCTGCTGTTAAAAATGTTGGGATTTGAGAGGCAATTGGTTGTAGTTTGTATTTGTGGTATCTTTATTTCTTCACTGCTGGGAGATTCACCTCTTTTATCCTTCCTCAAATACTGCTTTTTTCCTGCCCCACTTCTCCATATTTTGGGTACTGATGCAGTGTAAGTTCTTTTTCTTTCTCCTCAATAGAACACTTTACTGTGCTGTAGTTAGGCTAGTTTCTTTTGGCCCTTTAAGGCTGCTGTTGCTGGGGTCCCAGGATCAGTATTTTTGAGATCTGGTGGTTATCTAGCTGAGTGCTGGCACAGGAGAGATGTCGCCCTACAGCACTTGAAGAAGTTGTATGAATTTTCATGTGTGTGTTCAGGTTGCTCTTTTGTCCAAATCGTCGACCACATTCAGAACAGCCAAATGGCTTTTGTCCAGTATGTATTATCATGTGTTTGTATAGGTTACTCTTTAGTCCAAACATTTTACCACACTCCGAACAGCCAAATTGTTTTGTCCCGAATGAATTATCACGTGTGTGTCCAGGTGGCTCTTTCGGCTAAATCTTTTACCACATTCAGAACAGGCAAATTGTTTTTGCCTTGTATGAATTATCATGTGTGTGTTCAGGTAGCTCTTTTGTCCAAATCTTTGACCACATTCAGAACAGCCAAATGGTTTTTCTCCTGTATGAATTATCATGTGTTTGTTCATGTCGCTCTGTTGTCCAAATCTTTTACCACATTCAGAACAGCCAAATTGTTTTTCTCCTACATGATTATCATGTGTCTATTCAGGTGGCTCTTTCGTCCAAATCTTTGACCACACTCAGAACAGACAAATGGTTTTTTGCCCTGTATGAGTTATCATGTGTTTATTCAGGTAGCTCTTTAGTCCAAATCTTTGACCACATTCAGAACAGCCAAATCGTTTTGTCCTGTATGAATTATCATGTGAGCGTTTAGGTTGCTCTTTTGTACAAATCTGTGACCACATTCAAAACAGCCAAATGGTTTTTGTCCTGTATGAATTATTGTGTGTGTGTTCAAATCGCTCTTTTGTCCAAATCTTTTACCACATTCAGAACAACCAAACTGTTTTTCTTCTGTATGAATTATCAGGTGTCTGTTCAGGTGGCTCTTTCGTCCAAATCTTTGACCACACTTGGAACAGCAAAACTGTTTCTGTCCTGTATGAATTGTCTTGCGTTTATTCAGAGTGCCCTTCTGTTTCTGTCTTGTACCCTGATCAGAACAGCTAAATGGTTTTAGGCTTACTTGCCTCCCCTTGTGTTGCTCTGAATTGTTCATGTGACCAGATGCTTTTACATACTGAGAGCAATTCAACTGTTTCTCATCAATGTTGCAATTGCTTGAACTAACAATATTGATATTTGTTCGACAGTTAAAACTTGACCGAAGTTCTCTGGTCTGTTTCCAGTCATAACTGTCATCAGTCTCACTTCCAGAGCTGTCTGA
Organism: Thalassophryne amazonica; assembly: GCF_902500255.1. Classification (NCBI taxonomy): domain Eukaryota; kingdom Metazoa; phylum Chordata; class Actinopteri; order Batrachoidiformes; family Batrachoididae; genus Thalassophryne; species Thalassophryne amazonica. Next base: position 14,792,089 of record NC_047120.1, read on the forward strand.
ATTCCTGCCACTGGTATCTGGTTGTAAAGGACTGTTTGGACACTGAGCTGCTGGCTGGTTGTGGTCCTCCATCGTCCTGTCCATCAGCTTCTACTCTCAGTGTTCTGTGTACAGATGAGCTGCTGGCTACAGGCTCAGCCTCTGTGCTCTCATCACTTCGGCTTTGATGAAGTTGTGATGACTCTGGTTTTTCATCATCATTTTCACTCTTCACAGGGACGGCAGTGAAACCAAACTTGGTGAGATTTGCCTCCTCCAGCTGCTGAAGCTGCTCTCTCCATAGCTTCTCTTCTTCTTTAATGTCCTCCTGGTCAACACTCAGATTCCAGTCCTGGTGGTCAAGTAGAATTTCTTTTTCATAAACAACAATGACTGCATATCTGTGAAGAAACAATTAACAATACGAGGTCTATTAGAAAAGTATCCGACCTTATTATTTTTTTCAAAAACTATATGGATTTGAATCACGTGTGATTACATCAGACATGCTTGAACCCTCGTGGGCATGCGAGAGTTTTTTCACGCCTGTCGGTTACGTCATTCGCCTGTGGGCAGTCTTTGAGTGAGGAGTCGTCCACCCGCTCGTCGATTTTTTTCATTGTTTAGGAAGGGCTCAGAGACTGTTGCTTTGTTTGATAAAAAATTTTCAAAACTGTAAGGCACAACTGAGTGGACACCATTCAATAAATTCAGCTGGTTTTCGGTAAAAATTTTAACGGCTGATGAGAGATTTTGGTCTGGTAGTGTCGCTTTAAGGACGGTCCACGGCGCCTGAACGGCGATCTGCGCTTCGAGGCGGCAGCGTCTCGCCGTTTCAAGTTGAAAACTTCCACATTTCAGGCTCTGTTGACGCAGTAAAGTCGTCAGAGAACAGAGAACTTTCAGAAGAAGTCGGCATGAGGAGTTTATTCGGACATTCCATTGTTAACGGTCATTTTGTATGAAAGAACGTGCGGGCACAGTCGCATGTCGGGCTGGACCCGACCGCGGGGGTCCGCAGCAGGAAAAACACCTCCGTTGGAAATCTTAACGGGCAAGTTGGAACATGCCCAAGCTGTTAAACAATTTTCTCGAATAGTGTCCACTCGGATATTCCTCACAGGTCCAGAAAAAATTTTGATAAAGCAAACGCGCGCCGTCTCGAGCAGCGTGTGAAACAAGGAATTCAGCCGAGAGGGCGGGACCACATCTCACTCAAGGCCTGCCCACAGGGAAATGACGTCACCGACACGCGTGAAAAAACTCACGCATGCGCACGAGGGTTCAAGCATGATTGGTGTAATCGCATGTCATTCAAATCCATATAGTTAAAAAAAATATATAAAAGGGTCGGTTTATTATCTAAGAGACCTCGTAAATGTTAGAACAGCACTCATTAAAATAAAGAAGCAGAGTGGTGAGTTTGAACCTTTGAAGTTGTTTTTGCTTTTGTTTTTCATTTGCCTTCGATTTCTTTTAATAGAATGCAGTGGGTCCCAGACCCGGGGTCTAAAGTTGCACCCTAGGCTCTATAGTTACCCTAACCATAGCTGGCATTGTGTCCGAGGGCTCTCTTCAAGATGGCGATCGTTCCCTTATTTGCAGACAACTGCACCCCGTGTTCACTTGGGAGACCGGGAATTGCCTCAAGGTATTTCTTCGGGTTCTTCTTCTCATCAGGCCTGTTGCCCCACCACAACTGGATGATATCAATGTCTTGTCTATGTTAGCTAACATTTTCATTCGTGGATTACTTTCCAGATAACTTTGAAAACCATAAGCGGATCAATTAGCTTCCTGTAAATTTAGTTCCGATAACTTTAGAGCGCTAACATATTTTCGTGGGCATAGTGAATAAAGCATAACAGTTAAAAACATTTATAAAGTCCTGAAATCAAAGATTTAGTACCTGTCTGTTACATGTTTGTAGCAGACTGGCAGGTATGAATGACAAAGCTCTATCCTCTGCAGGCAGAGAAGAGCTCTGCCAGAGAGAAAGGAAGAGTAAAGGTCAACAAGTCTGACGTCATTGGATTCTATGGGCGTGGACATATGTTACCCCATAACCTAACTAAGCCTGAGACATGGTGCAAACTATTCCTTTTAAATGCTATTAACTCAACCAATAATTCAGATTAATACAAATTAAGATTGCAAGATTTAATTTTTGAAGAACAAATTTAATGCCTTTTGAGACTTATTAAGGCTCTGCAGGAACTCAAGGTACTGCAGATAGGCCATGAGAAATCACAAAATTAAATAAAAATGTCTGATGGTCAATCTTGTAAAGTTTAAAAATTACCCAAAATATTTGATTTTTTTTTTTAACAATGTATTCAGAAATAATAAACAAAGCCATAGGTTTTAAAATACGCATTATTCTTCATTTATGTGTCACATTTTAATAGAAAATATGTGGAAAATACTCATCTTAATCTCATGTGTTGTTCAAAATTGTGATGAAGGTTTGGGTGGGCTCCAGAAGGTTTTCAGATCCACAGTCTCAGCTCTGTCCTGCCCACTGGTGTCCTGCTTTAATTTGTGTGAGAATGCAGCATATCTCTGTGGGCACTGAGCTCTGGGTCTACTCTGTCCTTCTATGAGGCACTGTTAATGTGCTCATCATGTCCTTGTTGCTCACGTGTTCTAGTCTTCGTGTCACTCCCCTCGAGCTGTTCCAGACACTGTTAGAGGTTGTGAAGGTTCCTTCTAGAACCTGTAGATCATGAGCTGCTGATGCTGCTTCCTCAGACCTTTGACCTTTATTAACCTTTTGGCATTCAGATTATGAGCTAATGTGCTGGATTGGACCTCACAACTGTGGCAGCCCAACAAGAGTCTGAAAATTTTACTGATTTATTTGCTCACGACAATCAGAATGTTTTTTTTTTTTTTTTTTTAAATCACTTGTTTGCACAACCGGTGGATTATCCGTAGTGTCCGTGCATATCGGTGCATCTCTCATAGGTTTGTCAGTTATATGAAAGCAAATAGAGAGTTACACTAACCACAATAGTTCATTACAGACTCCCTCAATTTATTTTTTTTAGTTATCCACATCAAAAGTGGAAAATAAAAAGTGATATTTCGATTACATATATTGTACTGATTTATGATGCAGTTTATGTAACGGCCCGTGTCAAAACATTTGATGAAAGTACAGTTTAGTGTAATAAACTCTTATTTGCAAGATAATAACAAAGAGAAAATGGACATTAGTTTACCTGTGCTACATCCCGTCTTGATGGGGTGCCTGTAACTAGAGTTACGTGCATCAGTTCTAAACCGGTGACGCTTCCCGGCCTCACCTGAAGATGGTTTCTATCACCACTCAGACTACCAGGCTAAACTGGCTGCTATCACAAAACCAAAGATAGTTCTTGTTAACACAGAATGTTTCTGGGACCTGACCTCCAGCACAGCCTCTCTTTCTCTCTCTCTCTCTCTCTCTCTCTCTCTCTCTCTCTCACAAAGCCACATATGTGCACACTTCCACAGTTTACACACTGAAAAAAGAATCAATTTAAAATGTTTTACAATTGGTAACACCTGAATGAATTAAGTTCTTTGAACTTACACTTGTAAGTTAGAGTTGATCTAAGTTGCTAACTTAAGTTCAAACAACTTAATTCATTCAGGTGTTACCAATTGTAACACTTTTTTTTTTAAGTTGGTTCAACTATTCTCTTTTTTCAGTGCACTATTCAGGTCGACATATTTTAATGTATAACAGAAGATATACCTTACTGAATTTTCATGTCACAGCTGGTAGCAAAGCTGGATATTAATGCTACCAAGTTACCAAGGGAATGGAGGAAAATATTTGACGGTTTACAACATGTTCTAAAGCATCAGCAACACAAACAAAGCCGAGTGAACAAACTTGTTTTGTAGAAGAGATTTGGAGGAATAAAAACAGCATCCAGCCCTTTACCTCTTTTGTTCTCTTCTTTTAAATGCCTCATTTCTTCTTCCTGGTCTGTGATCATTCCTTCATCAGTGTTGGCTGTAGTTTCAACATGTCCGTCATCTGATGGACTCCAGATATGTTTGCAGAAAGACTTTGAAACACACAAAAGAAAGAGAGAGTCAACGACCAAGTGGAGGAAAGACTAAAAATAGGCTGATTTAATCATCTGCTGCTGCTCTGCTGCCCAGACTGACCAATCACAAGTGAGAGAATGTGTCCGAAATGTCTCTGTGCTGGGACAGACATCCTAAAACAGTAGACACCAACTCTGATCCCAGACAAATGTACATGTTTCCCTTACATACTTGCTGCAACCAGCTGATAATAGAGGCAGACAGAGAAAGGATATGATATTAATATCCATAAGATGATGTGTAATAAAATGAAGTGATCAGGAAGAGAAAAGAAGAGAATGAGACGTTGTCCCCATTCTGTAGATATTTCTGACATCCACCGAGGGTTAACGAGGACTCAAAATAACAGATATGTGATTCACATCGTGACCCGGACTTTACCTGGATCCGGATTCTACAACACAACGCAATAAGTGCATAATGATCCATTATGGTCCGACTCATCAAGATGTTGCAAACTGATATTTAATTGACAAGCTGAACCAAAATAGTGTCTTCCTGAACTTGGTTTTATATTGTGATGCCTTGTTGTGTGAATTTAATTTTCCAACTCAAAGGCTTAATTTGGGCTGGGCCATATGGCATAAAAACGTAACATTTTTTCTTCCCAAATCGATCAAATCTGATCTTTACTGTGATGCATAATTTGACTGAATCCTGAAGAAACCATGTCAGATTGAAAAATCAGATTAAAATAATTTGTCATATTGTAGTAAATACACTATCAAAGCATTTTGTAATTTAACAATGATTTGATACCAGTGTCAGAGACGAGGAAAATCACTCTGAAGCTCTGCTCTTGTGCCAAACATCAGGGGGACTCAAAGGGGTGACCCACTGCTTAGGCTATTCTAACTATTACAAGGTTTTTTTTTAAAGCTTATCAACATTTTATAAAGTTTGGAAGAAAAAAAAACATGTTCTGCAACAACTTCAGGCATGAGATCTCACCATCAGTACAGCATCCCACTGTCCACAGATGCCATTCTCGCATATTTCCCTCTGCACGTCGGACAGAGAGAAAACACTGAAAAATGCTACAGCAATAAAATGCAGTGGCCAATCCCATCTACTACTCGCAACGACAAAGACAACTGATGACGTCATGTAGCCTAGCAGTGGGTGATGTAGCCTCAGAATTAGAAATCAGACTCTATAACTCCTCCCTTTGCCACTAATTAACATAACAGCTGTCCCCTCCCTGTCTCACTGTGTCTCATCAGTCCTCCTTTTTATGCTCCTCAAATGTCCAATAATAACATGTCTGCAGCTGCTCAGATGTCCACAAACTCTTCCACTCTCAGAATGTGCAATAAATCATTTGTATGTGTGATATTATCAACACTATCAGGAGCCATAATTCACCCTCAGTGTTAAAGAGGTTTTTAAAGTCGACTTATCTGGACAGATCTTCAGTTTTATTTCTTTTGATATGGTTATTTTTATTATAGGGCAGCATGGGGGTTAGTGTACTTGCTTCCAAACCAGGACGTAGTTGGCTCAGGACCACCAGTGCCCATTTACCATGTCATGTGGAAAATGGGCACCGGTGTAAAACCTGTGCCAAATCAACATACAGATAGATATCAGATCTACCATGATGACCCTGAGCAAAAACAGAGAAACTGAAAAAATTTACAATAGTTATTTTTCTTATCCAGTCTCTTGCTCTTCATGTTAGCTTGTATCTCTGTTTCTGTGTAGTTGGAACATCAGCACTTTCCTTTGGCATAAATTAATGAACTGATTTGAGTGAAACCATGATGTTGTGCTCAGAGTTCAGCAGTTTGGAGTCATGATGTTGACACGTGAGCATCAGATTTTATGAATTGTGTGCATAGTTCCATTTTTGTGTGTATAAAATGAGGACAAACTGCAATCGATAGTATCGATTTATTGGCTTCATCAGTCCATCACCAAGCTGAACTGTCCTTCAATTATCAGTTTGTCTTATCTATTTTTGCTGATATTTGGTGTTCAGTCTATTATAAGAACTAACAGCTATCATTTGGATGTGGTGGAGTTGGTCTGAAATAAAGTTTAGTGGACAAACCTGCTCTGGATCAGCGAACTTCAGGCTTGAAAACAGCATCCAGCACGTTGACTAGTTTCTTCTCTTCTTTAAATCCACTCGTTTCTTCTTGCTGCTCTGCGATGTTTTTTGTTTCTACCAACTCAAATATCTCGCCATTAGCAGCAGTTAGCCGCTGTTTCAACAACCTTCTCAGCTGTTACACCTTTTCACGCTAACTTCGCCTTTTCTTCTTCTTCCGGTTTACTGTCGACCTTTGTACTTCTGGAGCTCTTCAAAAAACATATTCGAGGATCACAGAGTGAAGTTTGATCTGTTCAGAAAAGAGTTTCCAGCATCTCCCGCTAACTAGCTTTAGCCTCGGACGAAAACAGGAAACAATTCTTCTTCGTTGCAATATAATGGTGGTGACGAATTTATCGTTGCATTACCGCCCTCTGCTGGACTAGATCATGAACAAGCGATTTGCAGAGACGGAAAAGAAAGAAAAACGTTTTTGTCTGTCCATCAATCCTGTAATTCAAAGATGTTGAACTGTTGTGTTCTTCAATATGCTCTTCACATGCTGTCATTGTCAGAGTGCAGCAGATAATCAATAAATGACTGTGACTTTGCTCCTGGAAACTGCTCCACCTTTATGTTAAGACACGTATACCGGTCCTTTTATGATGCAACATCAACAGGTTATGGACTCAGGAAGGAGTTTGGAAGCTATTGAAACCGTTTATGTTTTGATGGAGGTTAGAAAAACTATGAGTTATGGGAAACTAAATTTTGGTCGAAAGAGGACCAAACTGCAAGAGCCAGATGAAGGCGACAAGGGTGCAGATGAAGACACTGAAAGAAATGAAGAGGTGTTTATTGAACTGATTGAAGTGTTGAATGATAAAAGTCTGATACTTCACTCAGCATGACCGTGTCATGCTGAGTGAAGTGTCAGACTTTTAATGCAGGCAGCATAACATTCTCCACGGCTTCTCCAGACTCTTTCGTGTCTGTCACATGTGCTCAGGTTGAACCTGCTCTCATCTGCAAAAAGCACAGTGGTGGACCAACCAATTCTAGTGTTCTATGGCAAATGTCAGTCGAGCTCCACGGTGCCGGTCAGTGAGCACAGGGTCCACTACAGGACGTCAGGCCCTCAGAACCCTTCATGAAGTCTGTTTCTGATTGTTTGGTCAGAGACATTCACACCAATGGCCTACTGGAGGTCATTCTGTAGGACTCTGGCAGTGCTCATCCTGTTCCTCCTGCACAAAGGAGCAGATCCTGGTCCTGCTGATGGGTTAAGGACATTCTGTTGCCCTGTCCAGCTGTCCTAGAATAACTGTCTCCTGTAATCTCCTCCGTGATCTTGAGACTGTGCTGGGAGACACAGCAAACCTTGGCAAAGGCATGTATTGATGTATGTGTTGGGTCCAGGTACCGCACCATGGTACCAGTGGTGACACTGACCCCAACCAAACGCAAAACTAATGAAAAATCAGTCACAAAATATGAGGGAGGAAAAATATCGGTGGCCTCCACCTGTAAAACCATTCCTGTTTAAATTAATAAGAAAATAGTATTTTTGCCATTGAGTTGTCATTATTATTGTTATTATTCGTACCGGAATGCCTAATGTAGTGTTTCGTATTTGTGAATATTTAAGTAAAATATAGAAATTGTTTTAGTTCACTGTTGTGTCCACCTGAGGGCAGTGAATTATCAAGATTTCGTTTAAATTCAAGCAGTTGTATTTTTTATGGACGATAATAGGCTTATATATTTATATTACATATTTTAAAATCCGTTCTAAAATCTGCATTATTCTACTGAAATTCATGACGTTGTAGTACAGCATTATGCCCACTTGAGGGCAGTAACACTCATGATTTTCATTTCAATCTCTGCAGTAATATCTGCATTATTCATTCAATGTATTTATCATTAAATATTCACAAATATACTAAATATATCTATATATGTGCTACATTGTTTTGTCTCTTCCGGAGAGTGATGGAGCTGGAGACATACTTCACGGGTCATGAACTGATTTTTGTGGATGAGGCAGGTTTCAACCTGGCAAAAACAAGGACACATGGCGGGAAGATTATTGGACACGTGACATCATCTACATCCCAGCAGGACAACAGGAGGCAGTGGTGGGCACACTTCCGCTAATCTGCTAATTATCAAAGCTAATGTTTTCATTATCGGATTAGCTTTTCAGATAACTTTGAAAACCATCATCGGACCAATTATCTGCCGATACATTTTGGTCTGATAATTTTTAGATCACCAACATGTTTTTGCAGGTGAAGTGAATAAATCTGAAACAGTTTAAAACCTTTGTTAAGTCTGATATCAAAGATTTTATCACTTACCTGTTAAATGTTTTGTAGCAGAGAAACATCAGCTATATGTTTTAGTTTTAAAGTATTGCATTAATTTTGAAGGTTTTAGTGTGGACATGCTGTGTCCAGGTGCATTGTGGGTAATCTCAGTACAGTCATGACAGGAGAAATGCATTTGGGATGCTCTGATCAAGTGTTCTGTGCATTTTGCCCCTGGTTATATCAGATGGTAATCACAACTTGACTTTTGGCTTTTGCAAATGACTTTTTTTTTTTTTTTTACATATGAATAAAATGGCATATTTTACAAAAGCGCATTCATATGTAAATACCAACACTCACATCACATTAACATGTTGACTTTTACATAGAATGAATGAGTCAACCAATCAGTGTTAGCCGAGGCTCATTTACCCATAATCCCTTTGGCATCTGTCTGTGTTTGTTACAAAACTTCAGAATTAGTGCATTATTTAAAATTAAAAGATATGTGTTATATTTTAACTTTGTACAAATGACAGAATTGACAATAATGGAGTTATTCTATCTGGATAATTTTTTTTATATCAAAACCATAAGTCAAAACTGCTTTTTTTCCCAAGACTTCTCCCTTACTGTGACACTGCTATATTCTGTTAAAGAATAATGGCGTGTGAGCGCAAGGACAGGTGCTGGAGGTAGTGATGGCAATTTCGAGGCCTCATGAACCAATGAGCCACTTCAACACAACTGGCTGAAAATCGACACACTGCTTCGAGGCATTTGATACAGTTTGAAGGGTGACATCTGCTGGATTGTTTTGAGAATTACCCTGAGCGAGTGCTGTGACAAATGTTTGCAGTAATTCATGACTGATGTGGTTTGTCCTTGAAAAATAGTAATAAAAAATGTCATCTTCATTATTGTGTCTTTCTTAATGTAATAAATAGTCCTTACAGATGTACACATACTGGTTATGAAAGCCTTTATTGTAGACTATATGTAGATTCATCAGTCCTCAATATTGGATGGAATGTGACGGGAAAAGTGAGAAAGACATGCTTATGATACTGTAATTTGTAAATTAGAATAGAGGGGATAGGAGACGGTGATTGTGCAACTATCAACAATTTTTATTCAAAAAAGAATAATTTCAACAGTGCTGGGCTTTAATCGGCTCCTCTTCTGCCTCACCACCTCTCCAGCTTTGGAGAAGACCCGCTCGCCAAAATCACAGCTCTTCAGTCACTCAGCTCAGTCTCTGATCTACCTATGAAATATAGTCTAACCTATAACCTATGTTGATGTACTGTGTGGATAAATGTTGTATATGAATAAATGCCTGTTGTGTATGGTGTGTGTCTGTCTATGTTAGGTCCTATGTGTATGTAGCTAACTATACTAAATGAACTCTAAACTAGACCTAAATATAAACTAATGCTGTCCCTGTCACGTATTAATTGGCAATAACACTGTCGCTAGCAGTCTCCTCCTCTCACAAACCCACAGTTTGTGCGATTCAGATCTCATTTAAATACTTGGCGGGTCGTATTGACACGCCCAAATTATTCGACTTTCCCGCGAAGCTCGACACGTGGTGTGACGTAACGAGGCCTCGCTCGCAGTGGTCACGTGATGAGGGCGTGCTCGAAATGCTGCTCACCGACACTTCTGGTTCACAAAGCTCGATGCTGTGTCGAGCAGCCTGACTCGAGCTTAACATCACTAGCTGGAGGTGGGCGATCCCAGAAATTTTGGTATTGATCCGATACCAAGAAAATACAGGCCCAGTATCGCCGATATCGATACTGATACTTTTTCATATTTAAGCTTCATAGATCTAAAGGATCCAAAAGACCTAGGATAGAGTTTTGTCAAACATTGTACGTGACATTTTTGTTTAAAAAAAAAAAATCACTCAACTTAAAACAAATTCTCCTGAGGTAGAGGATTGACAAACCATAATACAAGGGTGTGCTGCTCCATGTTGTGTGACATAGCGCAGCGCTGCTCTTACAGAGAGTAGACTTTGATGAATCTGTGTGCGCAGCAGTGAGTGCGTGCGGGAGAGACAAAAAAGCTTGAATATCGATCTTTTTACACAAGGATCGTTCAATATCAATACCAGCGTTGGTATCGATATTATTGATATTAGGATCGATCCGCCCACCTCTAACAGGTGCACAAAGACAGAAGTGCTGACTCACTGTGATCATGGTGTTAAGACTCAAAATCAGCTTGTTAGTAGTTGCAAGAGTACCGGAGACAATACTGAAAGTTATCGGTTAGCTGTAGCTTCGATAAATTTTTGTGTGCTTTATCGGTTTAGCTTTATAAAAGATAACTTTTCAGTTAGTTGATTAGCTGTTATCGAAGCTAACTTTTTTGGTTGGCTGTGCCCACCACTGACAGGAGGGTAATATAACTATGTGTGCAGCTGGAAGACAAAATGGTGACGTTCAGCATCATTCAACCCTGGACCCAAACAACACAGCCCCCATGATCATCTCTCGTGTTGGAGCCATGATTCATGTCAGTCCACTTGGTGCAACAGCTCTCCAAGGTGTGATCACTCCTTTTTAGATGCAGACTAACGAGCAGATCTGATTTGATGCAGGTGTTAGTTTTGGGGATGAAAATTTACAGGGTGATTCCATAATTTATTCCTCAGAATTGAGTGAGTCCATATTTTTTTTTCCCTCTGCTTGGTCTAAAAAGTAACTGTTACTGACTGCCACAATTTTTTTTCTTGATTTCTTATAGTGTTTCTTAAAGCAGAAAGTTGCCATTTGAAATGACTTTAGTTTTGTGTCATGTCTGTGATCTGCTTTTTTTCTACAAAATTAAACAACTGAATGAACATCCTCCGAGGCCGGATTCCATAATTTTTGCCTGGGGTTGTAGAACGAGGTGTGGCTAGTGAATGAAGACTAAACACAGTGCAAGATAGGGAGGAAGAGAGTGCACCAAGTGAAGTGATGTAGGATACAAAGATGCGTGAGCAGGTGCGAGTGAAAGAAAACACAGAGTGTTTACCAAAGCTGAAAAATAAAACTCAAGATTTGTTATTGTTATTTTTTTCAGCAACATAAATGGAAATGATGCTCAGTGAATACTTTGTATTTGTACTTGTAAACAATGGTCCTTATGGAAGCAGAATGTGCAAACAAGACAACATAAAACTATAATGTACCACTAAAGCTCATCCAAATCTAGTCCACCTTAACTGTCTACCTGTCTGCCTTATAACATCAGCACGGGGGTCCATCACTGCACCGTGCAGCTCCAGTTTGAATTATGATATCACATGAAATCTCTCTCAGTAGGATTTCCCAGTCACAAGTCATCTTCAAACGCTTATCCAGGGTCAGGTTGTGGGGCAACAGTTCCAGTAGGGGACCCTAAACTTTCCTTTTACCGGGCCACATTAACCGCCTCTGACTGTGGGATTCCGAGGCATTCCTAGGCCAGTGTCGAGATATAATCCCTCCACCTAGTCCTGGGTCTTCCCCGGGGTCTCCTCCCAGCTGGACATGCCTGGAACACCTCCCTACGGAGGCACCCAGGAGGCATCCTTACCAGATGCCCGAACTACTTCAGCTGTCTCCTTTCAACATGAAGGAGCAGTGGCTCTACTCTCTGAGCTCTTCATGAATGACTGAGTTTCTCACCCTATCTCTAAGAGAGACCCCAACCACCCTCCTGACGAAACCCATTTCGGCCCATATAGAGGGATTTCCCCTCTATATGTATCTTTAATTTAGTCCTTTAAAAAAAATAATACACCACGTACTTAGAGTATTTGGTGTATGAAGCTCCTGTTTGTTTTTTTTTTTTTTTTTTGCAAAATGACTTTACTCTTCAATGCCAGTCTGCTCTGTGCCAGCCTGATCCCGACAGATCTCAGAAGCTAAGCAGAGCAGGATCTGGTTAGTACTTGGATGGGAGACCTCTTTGGAACACCAGCAGCTGTGTGCGTTTCTCCAGGTAAAACTGGAGTTGCGTCAGGAAGGGCATCCGGCGTAAAACTTCTGCCAAGTACCAATGCAGATCTGGTTGTATCCGCTGTGGCGACCCCAACATACCGGGAGCGGCCGAATGAACAACAACTTTACTCTTCAATATTACAAATAGTAAGCCAATGATGTTAATATAAAAGTAAGTAAGTCCTTTTGGCTGCTTCCTTGTTTTCACTCTGTATCACCACAGCAGATCCACAGTCGAGCTGCATGTTGATTTAGCACAGTTTTTTTTTTTATGCCAGTTGCCCTTCCTGACGCAACTCCACATTACATGGAGAAATGTGGCAGGGGTGGGGTTTGACCCGGGAACCTTCCGCACTGAAACCAAGCACACACACCACTTGGCCATCACCCCTGCATAACAATAATAAAAACAATATTTAATAATAATATAAATATTTTTTTCCAACGTGCAGGGGTGGTGGCCAAGTGGTTAGTGCACTTGGTTTCAGTACAGAAGGTTCCCAGTTCAAACCTCACCCCTGCCACATTTCTCCATGTAATATGACGTTGCATCAGGAAGGACATCGGGCGTAAAACTTGTGCCATTTCTACATGCAGATCCACCTTGGATTTCCTGTGGCGACCCCAAGTGCAAACAAGAGAGCAGCTGTAGGGACTTACTATTTTTTTCCCAAAGTATTAGAATCTGATCATTATTATTATGATTATTAGTTGCAAGAAATGTATTTAAAATTGTTGCAAAAGTGGACCTTTAAGGGGTTTGGGGGGCCCTTCCCCACCTCTCACCCCTGTGGCTCCGCCCCTGCACCAGAGGCCTGCAGAGTTTGTCTGCAGCTGTAAAGAGTTTGCTGTCTGTTCTTATCGACTCCGTGCTCTCAAACAGTGACACAGATGATCTTAAATAGACTTGTTGCATATTTAAAGTGAAGCAGTGTGTTTGTATATTTTGATATACACACAGTGTGTCAACACCCATGAAGTGAAAGGACATACACTTTTTTTTAAAGTAAATCAACTGACTGATCAAAAACACCTTTATCAGATGGATTCTTATTGGATTTGATCAGAACTTTCATCTGTGCATCAACAGGGTGGATTTATCAAAGCAGCTTTTGTGTAAAAGCTTCACATACACAAGGCTGTTTTTCACAGGCTGTGGTCACAGCGTGCACGCGTACTGTCAGGAAAGCTCCGAAACTCACAACAACACAAAGAAATAAATGATTTGACTACTTTAGAAAGAAAACTTGGACTTGTCTGATTCAGGTAAAGTTCTAAAGGATCTGTGCTGTCCAAAAGGCAGAGTTCACCCTGACTGTGTCCTGATGCAAAATCATCAAGGCTGGACACAAGATAGACAATTTACTGCATCCCTGCATCCCTGCCTGCAGAATAATTTAATTTAACTTTTCATAAAAACCAGGTGTTGTGTGGGCCGCCGAAGAGGAGGTACTGCTGGCTCACCACCAGATGGCGCCCTGCCATGCTGGCACTTTTTGCCCTGCAGAGGGTGCACGGACCGGTTGGATCCTCCAGGTGCACAGTTTTGGCTGTCAGCTGCCATTCATTATTCATCACCACATCCATAAGAACCTGGGAGAGACACCATAACCCTGTCGAGTTATCAGCTTACCGCGCGGGTAAACCAACTCAGCTGTTTTGTGCCGTACGCACATTCATTGTTACTGAAGTCTTTGCAGTTGTGACTTATACTTGCAGCTTGTAGCCGAGTTTGTGGAAGTTGGAGGAGCTGGCGTCTCCACTCCTCACTTCTGACTTACTAAGTACAGTATAACAATTGACACTGCACATCCTCCAGTTTTTCCTCTGCACTCTGGGAGTATTTGGATTTATTCCTACAAGAGGATTTCTGTGAGTTGCTGACTGTTTGCTGGGTGTTCACACACCCACCCTTAACCTGTTTTTGTTCCTGCCAGCAGTACCGGGTCTGACAGCCACGAGCGGTGGCCACCTGGGGGAATCAGGACTTGGCAGCTCTGGTGTGTTGCAGGTCTCCATTGGCGGTGAAACTTCGTGGGTTCCGGCTCTCCTCTGGATAGGCGTCTCCTACCCTCGGGCCTGCCCACGCATCACCTTTTTGATTACTGATTGACTGAAGCATATTTGGTTTTTTTGCACATTTGCATAATAAATTGTCATTTATTTGACTTCCTATTGACCGTTCATTTACGCCCCCTGGCGTGGGTCCGTGTACTTCACTTTCCCAACAGGATAACTCGGCCACGTCATGGACTCCGAGGGACGTTCACCACCAATTGAACAGCCAATGGAGATGCAAGGTGCGCAGGCTCCACCAGGAGGTGCATCACATTCTCACCAACCTCACTGCTTGGTTGGATTTATTAACCGAGCAGGACCATTCACCTCAGCCGTAGGATGGAGGCTCTCACCGCTTGGTGGGGACGCACGCGTCAGGCGCGGCTGCAGCCCCTCCTCCTGTGGACCTGTCGCTAAACACAGAAAATCCCAGTGGTCGTTCAAAAGGTCTCCCCCCGTCACCCCGAAGCTTACATTAGCCCCCCGGAACCGTACGGGGGTTGTGTCGAAACGTGCGCGGACTTCTTGATGCAGTGCGAGCTCGTTTTTCGCAACGCCCCGTGATGTACACGTCAGACCATAGCCGGTGGCTTATGTAATTAATTTGCTTCGGGCAAGGCACGCGCCTGGGATACGGCGCTCTGGGAGCAGGACTCACGGCTCATTTCAACATATACTGGGTTTATCAGGGCAATTTCGACAGGTGTTCGATCATTCAATAGAGGCGAGTCCGCTTCAAATAGCTGCTGTCAATGAGACAGGGACACCGGAGTGCAGCTGATTACGCAATCGACTTCGGTGTTGCGGCAAGCGAGGTCTGGTTGGAACTCAGTAGCACTCCGCACTGCCTTTGTAAACGGGCCTGTCTCCGGCCCTAAAGGAGCATCTGGTGGCTAAGGATCAACCGCGGGATTTAGATGGGCTTATTGATCTGGTTATTCGCTTAGACAATCGTTTAGAGGAATTTAAGTGGGAGTGAGACGAAGGGCGTGTGCGGGTGTGCGCTGTCCCTCTCCCATCCAGATCCGAGTTAGTGCCGTCCCCTCCCTGCTCCAAAGCCAGGGCTCTCCGCGTTACACCAGCTCCCCTGCTGACGTTGCTATGGAAACGAGCAGGACAAAAATGACAAAAAGGAAAAACAAGGGAGACTGACACGTGGAGAGTGTTTACTGCGGCTCGAATGAGCATGCGCAGAATAAGGGGCCCCAGGCGGTTAAACAACAAGGCTCAACTTTAGAGACTGGGCTAAGAGTGAGTCATACTAACCATACGGGTGTCCCATGCAAATGCGCACGACTCCCAGGTCACAATCCTCTGTGGGGATTTAACCCTTACCGCTCCAGCACTGATCGACACGGGGTTGGAAGGGAACGTACTGGACAGTAGGTGGGCTAAGGAGGAAGGGCTCCCTCTGGTGGCCATTCCTTCACCATTGAAGGTGCGGGCACTAGATGGCACCCTACTACCAGAAATCACACACCAGACACAGCCTTTAACTTTGGTTGTCTCTGGAAATCACAGGGAGGAGATTGTGTTCTTTGTAACACACTTCTACCTCCAGGATTATTTTGGGATTTCCATGGATGGTTAAGCACAATCCCTGGATTGATTGGCCGTCTGGGGTTGTGGCTCAATGGAGCGAAACCTGCCACCAGGAGTGTTTAAGATCCTCGGTGCCACCCGGCGATGAAGTTAAAGAGGAGGTCAGAGTCCCCCCAATCTTACGGAGGTGCCGGAGGTGCATTGATTATAGAGGGCTGAACGAGATCACGGTTCACAACCGATACCCGTTACCTCTATTGGATTCAGTGTTCACGCCTCTGCATGGAGCCAAAATATTCACAAAACTGGATTTTAGAAATGCTTATCATCTGGTTCGGATACGGAAGGGAGACGAGTGGAAGACGGCATTTACACACCCCCTTAGGTCACTTTGAGTACCTGGTCATGCCTGTTCGGCCTCACCAACGCCCCTGCGACGTTCCAAGCTTTGGTTAACGATGTTCTGTGGGATTTCCTGCATCGATTCGTCTTCGTATATCTAGACAACATCCTCATCTTCTCCCCGGACTCTGAGACTCATGTTAAGCATGCCCGTCAGGTATCCTGCAGCGGTTATTGAGAACTGGCTATTTGTGATGGCCAAGAAGTGTGAGTTCCACCGCACTTCTTTGTCCTTCCTGGGGTTTATCATCTCCTTTAACTCCGTCGCACCTAATCCTGCTAATGGTAGGCGGGGGTGAGAGATTGGCCCCAACCGGTAAATCATAGGAAGCTGCAACGGTTCCTAGGGTTGCCAATTTTTACAGGAGGTTCATTAAGGGCTATAGTCGGTAGTCAGTCCCCTTACAAGCCCTAACCTCCACAAAAGTCCCCTTCACCTGGTCGGATCGGTGAGAAGCCGCATTTAGGGAGTTGAACACCGGTTTTCGACTGCAACCAGTTCTGGTGCAACCCGATCCTAACCACCAGTTCATTGTTGAAGTGGATGCCTCTGACTCAGGGATAGGAGCCGTGCTGTCCCAGAGCAGGGAGTCCGATAGTGTTCTCCACCCTTGTGCTTACTTCTCCTGCAGGTTAAACCCCCGCTGAAACGGAACTATGACGTTGGCAAATCGGGAACTCCTGGTGGGGAAAGAGGCTCTCGAGGAGTGGAGACATCTGTTGGAGGGAGCTGTGGTCCCATTTGTGGTTCTCACTGACCATTGGAACCTGGAATACATCCAGGAACCGCTAAACGTCTGAACCCCCAGACAAGCCCGATGGTCACTGTTTTTCGGACGCTTCAACTTTAAGATCACCTATCGCCCTGGGACCAAGAACATCCGGTCTGACGCCCTGTCCCTGGTGCATGAAAGAGAAAGTTGGAGCAAGGCTGTTGGACCCACCAGACACCATCATACCAGAATCCACTATCATCGCAGGCCCTCACGTGGGACGTGGAGGGAGTGGTCAGAGAGGCCCTGACGTGACACCCAGATCCCGGAGGTGGTCCTCCCAACAGGCTGTATGTCCCACCAGATGCTCGGACTGCCATATGGACTTCTGTCATGGTTCCAAGCTCTCCTGCCATCCAGGGTTGCAAAGAACCGTGGCAGTGGTCCGGCAGCGGTTCTGGTGGGGCATCAGCTCGAAGCCGACACTAGGGACTACATCCGGGCATGTACCATCTGCGCCAGGGGCAAGGCTACACACCATCCGGAGAAGGGGCTCCTCAAGCCATTGCCTGTGCCCTCGTCGCCCCTGGTCCCACATAGGAGTGGACTTCGTCACGGTTCTCCCTGCGTCCCAGGGTAAGACTGTCATCATGACGATAGTGGACCGGTTCTCCCAAGGCGCCCCCTTCGTGGCCCTCCCGAAGCTCCCCGACTGCCCGGAGACTGCAGACCTCCTGGTCTAACCACGTTGTGCGTCTGCATAGGTATCCCGATGGATATAGTGTCAGACCGGGGTCCTCATTCTCCTCGCAGGTCTGGAGGAGCTTCTGTAAGGAGCTGGGGGCCATGGTGAGCCCTGTCGTCCTGGTACCACCCTCAAACAAACGGTCAAGCAGAGCGGGCCAACCAGGATCTGGAACAAGCCTTAAGGTGTGTTACATCTGCCCTCACCCAACGGTCTGGAGTCAACACCTGGCCTGGATCGAGTACGCAACACAACAGCCAAGTGTCGTCCTCTACCGGCCTGTCCCCCATTCGAGGTCTGCTTGGGGTATCAACCACCGTTGTTTCCAGCTGTCAAGGGAGAAGTCAAGGTGCCCTCGGCCCAGGCACCCTCAGGATATGCCGTCGGGTGTGGAAGAAAGCCCGCTCTGCTCTCCTGAAGGCCCGAACAGCGGGCTAAGGACCATGCAGACCGCCGACGAGCCCCGGCCCCAACTCATCAGCCCGGGCTATCCACTCAAAACATCCCTCTTCAGACCGACTCACCAAAGCTCACCGACCGTTACATTGGACCGTTAAGCTCGTCAAAGTGATCAGCCCCGCCGCAGTGAAGCTTCAACTCCCGGCTTCACTGCGGATTCACCCGGTCTTTCACGTCTCCAAAATCAAACCGTATCACACATCGGACCTCTGCACCCCCGGACCGGTGCTGCCTCCTGCCCGCATCATCGACGGCGAACCGGCGTGGACTGTCAGGAAGCTCTTGGATGTACGTCAGCGGGGTTGGGGGTACCAGTACCTGGTAGACTGGGAGGGTTATGGCCCAGAAGAACGGTCCTGGGTGAAGAGGAGCTTCATTTGGATCCCGCCCTCCTGGTGGATTTCTACAGGGAACACCCCAACAAGCTGGGTCGGGCGCCAGGAGGTGCCCGTTGAGGGGGGGGTCCTGTTGTGTGGGCCGCCGAAGACGAGGTACTGCTGGCCCACCACCAGATGGCGCCCTGCCATGCTGGCACCTTTTGCCCTGCAGAGAGCGCACGGACTGGTTGGATCCTCCAGGTGCACTGTTTTGGCTGTCAGCTGCCAGTCATTATTCATCACCACATCTATAAGAACCTGGGAGAGACACCATAACTCTGCCGAGTTATCAGCTTACCACGCAGGTAAACCAACTCAGCCATTTTGTGCCGTACGCACATTCATTGTTACTGAAGTCTTTGCAGTTGTAACTTATATTTGCAGCTTGTAGCCGAGTTTGTGGAAGTTGGAGGAGCTGGCGTCTCCACTCCTCACTTCTGACTTACTAAGTACAGTATAACAATTGACACTGCACGTCTCCAGTTTTTCCTCTGCACTCTGGGAGTATTTGGATTTATTCCTACAAGAGGATTTCTGTGAGTTGCTGACTGTTTGCTGGGTGTTCACACACCCACCCTTAACCTGTTTTTGTTCCTGCCAGCAGTACCGGGTCTGACAGCCACGAGCGGTGGCCACCTGGGGGAATCAGGACTTGGCGGCTCTGGTGTGTTGCAGGTCTCCGTTGGCGGTGGAACTTCGTGGGTTCCGGTTCTCCTCTGGATAGGTGTCTCCTACCCTCGGGCCTGCCCACGCGTCACCTTTTTGATTACTGATTGACTGAAACATATTTGGTTTTGTTTGCATATTTGCATAATAAATTGTCATTTATTTGACTTCTTATTGGCCGTTCATTTACGGCGTGGGTCCGTGTACTTCACTTTCTCAACACCAGGAACCTTTTCAAGTCAACACATACTGAACCACATTTGTGTTTAATGACTGCATGTCATTAAAGACAACACACTTATTAAACTGCACGTTGAGCGATTAGACAAAAAAATAATAATTAAATAATAAATGTGCTGCAGATTAAATTCATCCAACACGAATGACAAACTGTTAATGAAAAGAAGAGTTTGCATTTACACTCTCTGTCACGTTGTTAAAGTGTCTGATGCAGCTCTGATGTTCAGATTAAACCTACTTTGTGTAGATTTGTGAAAACTGCAGCAAATAAAAGCTCGCAAAAAGGTAATTTTATTTATCTTACAGATTTTAATTGGTGATGAATGAAGTAAAAGCTGTAGAAATCTGTCCCCTTAAAATGTGTTTATCCTTAAGTATTTAAATAATGTGGAGGTTAAAGCCTTTCTATAATATGATGCTGCATTAGAAAAGAGCAGCAGTGGTTAGTGAGTGAAATATAATCTTCTTTAGCAGTCACCATCTCTCAGAGAGCCCTCGGATACAATACCAGCAATGTTTAGGGTCCAACTATAGACCCCGAGTCTGGGGCCTGTTGCATTTTATTAAAAGAAATCCAACAGCAATTTAAAAGGTTTGGTACACAGGCTGTCAGTCAGTGGAGCAAAGGTACAAACAGGGCTAGGCAAACACGCAGTCATAATCAAGCAGGGTTAGTGGCCTGAGCAAACATTTTCAGGAATGAGGCAAAAAGAGCAAATTTCAAAAACACAGCTAGGCAAAACAGGACTGAATACAAGAGCTAGGATGGATCAAACTGGCAGCGGTGAGGTGGCTGGTAGAAGTTTAAATAGACAGGTGTTTAACAGGGTGCACTTCAATCAATCAATTTTCAATCAATTTTTTTTATATAGCGCCAAATCACAACAAACAGTTGCCCCAAGGCGCTTTATATTGTAAGGCAAGGCCATACAATAATGATGTAAACCCCAACGGTCAAAACGACCCCCTGTGAGCAAGCACTTGGCTACAGTGGGAAGGAAACTTGAGGTGAATGATCTAGAAAGGGGGAGTGGCTGGGGGACAAAGATTATACATGGACAAGATAGTGAGGAAGGGAGTGCACAAAGTGGAGTGATGTAAGAGACAAAGACGTGAGCAGGTGTCAAGAGTGAGAAGGGAATAGAAACACAAAGCAGAAAAACTAAGTGAAAGACAGACACAATGGCAGGTGCAGAGCGTGGAGTGACCACAAACAAATGGCGTGAAGGAAAAACTGAGAACAGAGATCAAACAGAAACCTAGCACAGACTATAACTATGAAGAGGGCCAGGACAGAGCATGAATCATGAGAACTAAAAGCGAACCAAGATATACAGTGGGGGAAATAAGTATTTGATCCACTGTCAATTTTGCAAGTTTTCCCACCTACAAAGAATGGAGAGGTCTGTAAGTTTTATCTTAGGTATACCTCAACTGTGACAGACAGAATCTAAAGACAAAATCACATTGTATGATTTTTAAAGAATTTATTTGCATTTTATTACATGAAGTAAGTATTTGACCCACAAGAAAAACAGACCTTAACATTTTGTACACAAACATTTATTTGCCATTACAAAGGTCAGACATTTCCTGTAGTTCTTAACCAAGTTTGAACACTGCAACAGGGATTTTGGTCCACTCCTCCATACAGATCTTCTCCAGATCTTTCAGGTTTGGAGTTTCAGCTCCCTCCAAAGATTTTCTATTGAGATCAGGCAGGACTGAAGACTGGGTCGGCCACTCCAGGACCTTGAAATGCTTCTTACGGAGCCACTGCTTAGTTGCCCTGGCTGTGTGTTTGGGGTCATTGTCATGCTGGAAGACCCAGCCATGACCCATCTTCAATGCTCTTACTGAGGGAAGGAAGTTGTTTGCCAAAATCTCACAATACATGACCTCATCCATCCTCCCTTCAATATGGTGCAGTCGTCCTGTCCCCTTTGCAGACAAGCACCCTCAAAAATGATGCTTCCACCCTTTGCAGAAAAAGCACCCCCAAAGTATGATGTTTCCACCCCCATGCTTCACGGTTGGGATGGTTTTCTTGGGGTTGTTCTCATCCTCCAAACACGGCGAGTGGAGTTGATACTAAAAAGTTCTATTTTGGTCTCATCTGACCACATGGCCTTCTCCCATGCCTCCTCTGGATCATCCAGATGGTCAGTGGTGAACTTCAAAACGGTGCGGATCGGTGCGAAGCTGCGTTTAAGGAGTTGAAACGTTGGTTCTCATCTGCACCCGTTCTGGTGCAGCCCGATCCCAATTGCCTGTTTGTTGTCGAAGTGGATGCCTCTGACTCAGGGATAGGAGCGGAGAGTCCGATAAGGTTCTCCATCCTTGTGCCTATTTTCCCTTAGGTTGACCCTGGCAGAGCGGAACTATGACGTCTGCAATCGGGAACTCCTAGCGATGAAAGAGGCTCTTCAGGAGTGGAGACACCTGTTGGAGGGAGCTACGGTGCCCTTCACGGTTTTCACGGACCATGGAACCTGGAGTACATGTGGACTGCAAAGCGTCTGAACCCCAGGCAAGCCCGCTGGTCACTGTTCTTCGGGCGTTTTGACTTCTGGATCGCCTACCGCCCCGGGACCAAAAACCAGCGATCTGACGCCCTGTCCCGGGTCCACGAAGAGGAAGTCAAGGTCGAGCTGTCAGATCCACCGGAACCCATCATCCCCGAGTCCACTATCATGGAAGCCCTCACCTGGGACGTGGAGAAGACCGTCCGGGAGGCCCTGGCATGGAACCCGAACCCGGGGACCGGCCCAAAGAATGGACTTTACGTCCCACCAGAAGCCAGAGCTGCAGTCCTGGACTTCTGTCATGGATCCAAGTTCTCCTGTCATCCTGGGTGCGAAGAACCGTGGCAGTGGTCCAGCAGCGCTTCTGGGGGGCGTCTATGGAAGCCGACGACCGGGAGTACGTCCAGGCCTGCACCACTTGCGCCAAGGGAAAGGCAGACCACCAACGGGCACAGGGACTCCTCCAGCCGTTACCTGTGCCCCACCGCCCCTGGTCCCACATCGGCCTGGACTTCGTCACGGGACTCCCGCTGTCCCAGGGCATGACCACCATCCTCACGATAGTGGACCGGTTCTCCAAGGCGGCCCACTTCATGGCCCTCCCGAAGCTCCCGACGACCCAGGAGACTGCAGACCTCCTGATCCACCACGTCGTACGTCTGCATGGGATTCCATCCGACGTCGTCTCTGACCGTGGTCCCCAGTTCTCCTCGCAAGTCTGGAGGAGTTTCTGTAGGGAACTGGGGGCTACCGTGAGCCTCTCGTCCGGGTACCATCCCCAGACTAACGGACAGGTAGAGCGGGCCAACCAGGAATTGGAACAGGCCCTTCGCTGCGTGACCTCAGTGCACTCGACGGCCTGGAGCAACCATCTGGCCTGGATCGAGTACGCACACAACAGCCAGGTTTCATCTGCCACCGGCCTCTCCCCATTTGAAGTATGTTTGGGGTACCAGCCCCCATTGTTTCTGCTTGTGGAGGGAGAGGTCGGGGTGCCCTCGGTCCAGGCCCATCTGAGGAGGTGCCGTCGGGTGTGGCGCACTGCCCGCTCTGCCCTGCTCAAAGCCCGGATGAGGGCCGAGGCCCATGCAGACCGCCGGCGTTCCCCGGCACCTGCATACCAGCCCAGGCAGGAGGTTTGGCTGTCAACAAAGGACATCCCATTACAAGTGGAATCCCAGAAACTGAAAGACCGTTACATTGGCCCATTCTCAATCCTCAAGGTCCTCAGCCCGGCCGCAGTGAAGCTGGCAGCTTCAGTTTCACTGCGGATTCACCCAGTTTTCCACATCTCCCGGATCAAGCCTTACCACACCTCTTCCCTCTGCACTCCCGGACCGGCGCCGCCTCCTGTCCGGATCATCAATGGGGAGCTGGCTTGGACAGTGCGTAGGCTCCTGGACGTCCGTCGACAGGGCCGGGGTTTCCAGTATCTGGTGGACTGGGAGGGTTATGGACCCGAAGAACGCTCCTGGGTGAAGAGCAGCTTCATCCTGGACCCGGCCCTCCTTGCCGACTTCTACACCCGTCATCCGGACAAGCCTGGTCGGGCGCCAGGAGGCGCCCGTTGGGGGGGGGGGGGGGGTCCTGTTGTGTGGGCCGCTGAAGAGGAGGTACTGCTGGCCCACCACCAGAGGGTGCCCTGTCTGAAGTGCGGGCTTCAGGCACGAGAGGGCACCGGAGCAACCGGGAGTGACAGCTGTCACTCATCAACAAGCACCATCTGTCACTCATCATCATCAACCACATCTCCATAAAAGCCGGGCAGCATCGTCTACCAATCAGGTAAACACTCAGCCGTGGTTTTGTGTCATACAACTTTCTGAACATTTGCAGGCGTACCTGTTTGACTGTTCAGCAGCTGGAAGCCTGGAGGAGACGTCTTCGCTCCTCGGATAAGTAGTCCTTCAGGCGCTGCACGTTTTTGTTCCTGTGTGACTGTGATTGAGAGGTGGAGGTGTTTCCCACCCTTTCTGACTGTTTGCTGGGTGTTCACGCACCCACCATCACCTGTCTGTTCTTCCTGCCAGCAGTACCCGATCTGACAGCCGGAGGCAGTGGCCACCTGGGGACCCTGCGCTTGGTGGCTCCGGGGTGCTTCAGATCCGGTGGCAGTGGAAAGCGTGTGGGATCCGGCTCTTTTCTGGACGGACGTCTTCTATCCTCAAGCCTGCCCACACGTCACCGTGAATTATTGACTGTTGATCTCAATTGTGTTGTGTGTTGCTCTGTTGTGCACATTCACAACATTAAATTGTTATATTTTGGCTTATTCCATTGTCCGTTCATTTGCGCCCCGTTGTGGGTCCGTGTCCCTACACTTTCACAACATTGTATTTTGTAATATTACAATTTTCTATCCATACAGAAGAAACATACTTTAATTGTACTGAAATTATAAGGCATTTCTGAGTAAACTTTGAGTATCTCATTGCCAGCCGAGTGTCCTGGTTTTCGGTAATCAAAATATGGTCCCACTAGACAGAAGGGACCTACGATGAATGGCTGCTTGATAGTTTGGCCCTTTTTACATGGTGCAGCCAGACAATCCTGGTTGGGAGGCAGCTAATGAGAATCTTATCTATATGTTCACTGAAACAAATAATACCTGGCAACATTCACATCTGAACATTCCTTTTGGTCATACGTTGCACAGACAAATCTCTCAGTGGTTGGCAGTAAAGATTCTGAAGTGTCCCACTCTGTGTCCAACTCAGCAAAACAAGGTTACAAAGTCCTCTGACTTCAGGAATTTGCCCTTTCCTTTGGAGACACTCACTGAGTCACATCCAGTGAATGTGTGGAAGTCAAGAAGTGCTCGCTGCATTTTTCTTTCCCAAGTGTTTCAGCAAGCTTGGAGATACAGATGATTCAAGTTATCTCCAGAACCAGTGAGGAAGAGCAAGTCAGCAGCTGGGATTTCATGAGCTGCTGCCAAAGAGACACAAAGACGTCTGTGTCAGGACTTCACCCAAGGCTCACACAAAAATTCAATCAGGTTTTCCTTACTTGACCCCTCAGCCAAAATCTTCTTGAATTGCGTCAGTGTTTTCTGCTCAGGCCTAGTGATTTTAACTGCTTGAGCCCACTGGCTGCCCTGCGTTCTCCTACAGTTTTTAATGATGTGTGATGGATAGTGATCACATACAAAGTCCACCCTATTGCATCCATATTTTTTGGTCATACCAACTAATTCATGCAGAAACGTGTCTGCTAACTGACCAAATGTGACGGGGATGTTCTGTGCTTGCTGATCAAAGGCCATTGCATCAATAATCAAAGCTGAACCTCAAGGTATCTCTGGCACACACTCGGCCCCTTTTTCCAACTCATGCATCAATTTGGTTTCCCATTTCCAGTTCCCAAAGATAAAGACACGTGTCAGGGAATAACTCAGTGGAGATTTTCACATCCACCTCCCTGCTTTCCCCAATAATTAGAGCAGTCTAAAACAGCCTAATTGGTATGATTAAAAAAGGCTAATTAAAAACTTTAGAGCAATTTTTGATCTAGGAACATTTTGAAAATGACATTCTCTCTGAAAAAAGAAAAAAAAAAGAATTTAAGTTGCAATTTGAGAGTCATCACGAAGTGACAAGATACAGCTTTTGCCCCGTGGCTTATGGTTAGCATTAGCTGTTGCAGCTTACAGTAAAGCTAGTTTGTTTAGCTTGGCTTGCCGTTCTTAGAAAGTTATTTAATTACAGAAACGTAGCTGTAATACTTGCTAGTCAGCTTAGTTGATGTTTCATGAATGTTCCTTACATTTGTTGGTGTCTCAGAAAAGTGATTTTAATGGATGTTGGATGGTTGATGGTGCAACTATTGGCAAAGAAATATTCAAGAAAGAAAAATAAAAACTATTAACCTATTTTAATAACTTATGTACCCAAAATGACTCGTCACAAGACATGATGAAGCAGAACAGACTTTACATTTGTGTTGCATATACACTGCCATACAAAAAAGTATTATAATTGTATTTTAACATAACAGGATTTAATTATGTTTTTACATACATTTTTTTCAAAAAATTGTTAATTCAATACACATCACAGGATGGTAAAGTTACAACAATCCATACTGACACTTAACAACAAAAAATATAGATAAGTACCCACAAAACATGTTAGGTAGTGATAAATAAACAATCCCTTGACAACAATTATGACAAATATATGCAAAACCGAGAACCCCGAATTACTGATAAAGTACATCACATTCAAATACTCAAAAAACAAGTGTTTAGATCTTGTACATTGCTATTCTTAGGACACGAGTGGTGGGAGAAGATTGTACAATGCTGCACACACAAAGACCATGTCATCCAGGAGAGGCAACAGTGTAATTGGCATTTTGTTCTTGAGGATGCCAAACCGTTTCAGGCTGCCTATGGCTCACTCAACATGTATCTGGCATTTACAACTTTCTTGGTCTTGGCAACATCAAGGGAGTTTGCTGCTCAATCCCTGAGCTCAGAGATGATATGTGTAGCTGGGCTCTACGCACCAGCAACTCACTCTTTATTGAGAAACCCTGATCCGCCAGTATTTCATCACCAGGGTTCAAGAGATCCAGAAAGCCTGACTTCTGTAAAATAGCCTTATCTGAAGCTCTTCCCCCATAGCCATCTGATAAAAAGCTGATCATATCTTTGGTGACAATGCAACAAGGTATTTGGCAGTATTGTTCTTTTTGTAGTCAGACCAAGTCAGAACTTGAAGTTCAAGATGCCTTGGTCTTTCTAACAAAATTTCTGTGCAGTCTAGCGTACACCTAAGAGATGGATATTTTAAGGAGAGTCTAGCTGGCAGCATTTTCTTGACACTGTCCTTCTCTTAACTGTGGTGATAGAAAAGGCAGCCATGTATGGGTAATTTCTGCAGCAGACACCCTCCCTAATACTTTAAAGATCACCAAGGAAATCAGTTGACAGCAAGTCTAAGTTTAATAACAACCAAAACAAACTCAATCTTTCTACTCAGTTTTCTCTCTGGTCCAAACGTTTTTGGAGATTTCTTAAAACATCGCTTAATTACCTCCGCCAACTAAGTTGGAGGGGGTTATGCTTTGGCCACTGTTTGTTTGTCTGTCTGTTTCTTTGTGAACATGGAGCCCACAATTTTTCATATATCATTATGAAATTTTTACTTAAGATTCATATCGTGATTGGCAAGAACTGATTAAATTTTCAAGGTCATAGATCAAAGTCAGGGAAAATTCTTAGCTTAAACATTGAATGAATTTTCAAAAATGCATAACTGTCAAAAAAATATCGAATTTCACATTTGAGAGTGTTATGTAGGGTGGTATCCTTTATCAACTGACCAAGTTTGGTCCGGATCTGATCCAGATTACAGATTTTATGGCCATTTAAATTTCACATTGCAAACCCCATTTAATGAATATTTTATATTATATCTTAATCAAACGTGTTCCAATCACTCTCATAATTGAAAGGGAGGTGCAGACTGACACTCACGATTGCCTGACAAAGTTTGACCCTGACCTGATCCAATTGATTGTGGATTTTGTGGACATTTGAATTGAATATTGAAAAGCCCATTTGGTGTACATTTTGCATTATATCTCAGTCTCAATCACTCTCATTTTTCTGTTATAAATTTACTTACACCACCAAAACTTAATGGAGGTTCCATTTTATGTCTATTTGTCTATCTTCCAATCATCAGTCGGAAACCAAGTGCCAAAAAGCAATGACAAGTTATGTATAGCAGAGTTAACCAATGTTCTGTGAAAATGATCTGAAAAAGAACTGAGGAACTGAAAACGCTGAGGGGAAAAAATAAAAAATAAACTAAACCTGACAACACCACAAAAACTAAAATTCAAGTGCACAAACTAAATACATACTTATATTGCCCACAGCAGTACCTACTCTTCTTCCCGCTTCCACTGACTCTTTTCAAACTCTACCTGTTTCACTTCCTCAAGTGACTGGTGATCATTTATTGATTTTTCTTTGGCTTCTTCCTTTATACTTTGTATTAATTCTGCTGTTAAAAATGTTGGGATTTGAGAGGCAATTGGTTGTAGTTTTGTATTTGTGGTATCTTTATTTCTTCACTGCTGGGAGATTCACCTCTTTTATCCTTTCCTCAAATACTGCTTTTTTTCCTGCCCCACTTCTCATATTTTGGGTAACTGATGCAGTGTAAGTTCTTTTTCTTCTCCTCAATAGAACACTTTACTGTGCTGTAGTTAGGCTAGTTTCTTTTGGCCCTTTAAGGCTGCTGTTGCTGGGGTCCAGGATCAGTATTTTTGAGATCTGGTGGGTTATCTAGCTGAGTGCTGGCACAGGAGAGATGTCGCCCTACAGCACTTGAAGAAGTTGTATGAATTTTCATGTGTGTGTTCAGGTTGCTCTTTTGTCCAAATCGTCGACCACATTCAGAACAGCCAAATGGCTTTTGTCCAGTATGTATTATCATGTGTTTGTATAGGTTACTCTTTAGTCCAAACATTTTACCACACTCCGAACAGCCAAATTGTTTTTGTCCCGAATGAATTATCACGTGTGTGTCCAGGTGGCTCTTTCGGCTAAATCTTTTACCACATTCAGAACAGGCAAATTGTTTTTGCCTTGTATGAATTATCATGTGTGTGTTCAGGTAGCTCTTTTGTCCAAATCTTTGACCACATTCAGAACAGCCAAATGGTTTTTCTCCTGTATGAATTATCATGTGTTTGTTCATGTCGCTCTGTTGTCCAAATCTTTTACCACATTCAGAACAGCCAAATTGTTTTTCTCCTACATGAATTATCATGTGTCTATTCAGGTGGCTCTTTCGTCCAAATCTTTGACCACACTCAGAACAGACAAATGGTTTTTGCCCTGTATGAGTTATCATGTGTTTATTCAGGTAGCTCTTTAGTCCAAATCTTTGACCACATTCAGAACAGCCAAATCGTTTTTGTCCTGTATGAATTATCATGTGAGCGTTTAGGTTGCTCTTTTGTACAAATCTGTGACCACATTCAAAACAGCCAAATGGTTTTTGTCCTGTATGAATTATTGTGTGTGTGTTCAAATCGCTCTTTTGTCCAAATCTTTTACCACATTCAGAACAACCAAACTGTTTTTCTTCTGTATGAATTATCAGGTGTCTGTTCAGGTGGCTCTTTCGTCCAAATCTTTGACCACACTTGGAACAGCAAAACTGTTTCTGTCCTGTATGAATTGTCTTGCGTTTATTCAGAGTGCCCTTCTGTTTCTGTCTTGTACCCTGATCAGAACAGCTAAATGGTTTTAGGCTTACTTGCCTCCCCTTGTGTTGCTCTGAATTGTTCATGTGACCAGATGCTTTTACATACTGAGAGCAATTCAACTGTTTCTCATCAATGTTGCAATTGCTTGAACTAACAATATTGATATTTGTTCGACAGTTAAAACTTGACCGAAGTTCTCTGGTCTGTTTCCAGTCATAACTGTCATCAGTCTCACTTCCAGAGCTGTCTGAATTCCTGCCACTGGTATCTGGTTGTAAAGGACTGTTTGGACCTGAGCTGCTGGCTGGTTGTGGTCCTCCATCGTCCTGTCCATCAGCTTCTACTCTCAGTGTTCTGTGTACAGATGAGCTGCTGGCTACAGGCTCAGCCTCTGTGCTCTCATCACTTCGGCTTTGATGAAGTTGTGATGACTCTGGTTTTTCATCATCATTTTCACTCTTCACAGGGACGGCAGTGAAACCAAACTTGGTGAGATTTGCCTCCTCCAGCTGCTGAAGCTGCTCTCTCCATAGCTTCTCTTCTTCTTTAATGTCCTCCTGGTCAACACTCAGATTCCATTCCTGGTGGTCAAGTAGAATTTCTTTTTTCATAAACAACAATGACTGCATATCTGTGAAGAAACAATTAACAATACGAGGTCTATTAGAAAAGTATCCGACCTTATTATTTTTTTCAAAAACTATATGGATTTGAATCACGTGTGATTACATCAGACATGCTTGAACCCTCGTGGGCATGCGAGAGTTTTTTCACGCCTGTCGGTTACGTCATTCGCCTGTGGGCAGTCTTTGAGTGAGGAGTCGTCCACCCGCTCGTCGATTTTTTTCATTGTTTAGGAATGGCTCAGAGACTGTTGCTTTGTTTGATAAAAAATTTTTCAAAACTGTAAGGCACAACTGAGTGGACACCATTCAATAAATTCAGCTGGTTTTCGGTAAAAATTTTAACGGCTGATGAGAGATTTTGGTCTGGTAGTGTCGCTTTAAGGACGGTCCACGGCGCCTGACGGCGATCTGCGCTTCGAGGCGGCAGCGTCTCGCCGTTTCAAGTTGAAAACTTCCACATTTCAGGCTCTGTTGACGCAGTAAGTCGTCAGAGAACAGAGAACTTTCAGAAGAAGTCGGCATGAGGAGTTTATTCGGACATTCCATTGTTAACGGTCATTTTGTAATGAAAGAACGTGCGGGCACAGTCGCATGTCGGGCTGGACCCGACCGCGGGGGGTCGCAGCAGGAAAAACACCTCCGTTGGAAATCTTAACGGGCAAGTTGGAACATGCCCAAGCTGTTAAACAATTTCTCGAATAGTGTCCACTCGGATATTCCTCACAGGTCCAGAAAAAATTTTGATAAAGCAACGCGCGCCGTCTCGAGCAGCGTGTGAAACAAAGGAATTCAGCCGAGAGGGCGGGACCACATCTCACTCAAGGCCTGCCCACAGGGAAATGACGTCACCGACACGCGTGAAAAAACTCACGCATGCGCACGAGGGTTCAAGCATGATTGGTGTAATCGCATGTCATTCAAATCCATATAGTTAAAAAAAATATATAAAAGGGTCGGTTTATTATCTAAGAGACCTCGTAAATGTTAGAACAGCACTCATTAAAATAAAGAAGCAGAGTGGTGAGTTTGACCTTTGAAGTTGTTTTTGCTTTTGTTTTTCATTTGCCTTCGATTTCTTTTTAATAGAATGCAGTGGGTCCCAGACCCGGGGTCTAAAGTTGCACCCTAGGCTCTATAGTTACCCTAACCATAGCTGGCATTGTGTCCGAGGGCTCTCTTCAAGATGGCGATCGTTCCCTTATTTGCAGACAACTGCACCCCGTGTTCACTTGGGAGACCGGGAATTGCCTCAAGGTATTTCTTCGGGTTCTTCTTCATCAGGCCTGTTGCCCCCACCACAACTGGGATGATATCAATGTCTTGTCTATGTTAGCTAACATTTTCATTCGTGGATTAACTTTCCAGATAACTTTGAAAACCATAAGCGGATCAATTAGCTTCCTGTAAATTTAGTTCCGATAACTTTTAGAGCGCTAACATATTTTCGTGGGCATAGTGAATAAAGCATAACAGTTAAAAACATTTATAAAGTCTGAAATCAAAGATTTTAGTACCTGTCTGTTACATGTTTTGTAGCAGACTGGCAGGTATGAATGACAAAGCTCTATCCTCTGCAGGCAGAGAAGAGCTCTGCCAGAGAGAAAGGAAGAGTAAAGGTCAAACAAGTCTGACGTCATTGGATTCTATGGCGTGACATATGTTACCCCATAACCTAACTAAGCCTGAGACATGGTGCAAACTATTCCTTTTTAAAATGCTATTAACTCAACCAATAATTCAGATTAATACAAATTAAGATTGCAAGATTTAATTTTTGAAGAACAAATTTAATGCCTTTTGAGACTTATTAAGGCTCTGCAGGAACTCAAGGTACTGCAGATAGGCCATGAGAAATCACAAAATTAAATAAAAATGTCTGATGGTCAATCTTGTAAAGTTTAAAAATTACCCAAAATATTTGATTTTTTTTTTAACAATGTATTCAGAAATAATAAAACAAAGCCATAGGTTTTAAAATACGCATTATTCTTCATTTATGTGTCACATTTTAATAGAAAATATGTGGAAATACTTCATCTTAATCTCATGTGTTGTTCAAAATTGTGATGAAGGTTTGGGTGGGCTCCAGAAGGTTTTCAGATCCACAGTCTCAGCTCTGTCCTGCCCACTTGTGTCCTGCTTTAATTTGTGAGAATGCAGCATATCTCTGTGGGCACTGAGCTCTGGGTCTACTCTGTCCTTCTATGAGGCACTGTTAATGTGCTCATCATGTCCTTGTTGCTCACGTGTTCTAGTCTTCGTGTCACTCCCTCGAGCTGTTCACAGACACTGTTAGAGGTTTTGAAGGTTCCTTCTAGAACCTGTAGATCATGAGCTGCTGATGCTGCTTCCTCAGACCTTTGACCTTTATTAACCTTTTGGCATTCAGATTATGAGCTAATGTGCTGGATTGGACCTCACAACTGTGCAGCCCAACAAGAGTCTGAAAATTTTACTGATTTATTTGCTCACGACAATCAGAATGTTTTTTTTTTTTTTTTTTTAAATCACTTTGTTTGCACAACCGGTGGATTATCCGTAGTGTCCGTGCATATCGGTGCATCTCTCATAGGTTTGTCAGTTATATGAAGCAAATAGAGAGTTACACTAACCACAATAGTTCATTTACAGACTCCCTCAAATTTATTTTTTTTTAGTTATCCACATCAAAAGTGGAAAATAAAAAGTGATATTTTCAGATTACATATATTGTACTGATTTATGATGCAGTTTATGTAACGGCCCGTGTCAAAACATTTGATGAAAGTACAGTTTAGTGTAATAAACTCTTATTTGCAAGATAATAACAAAGAGAAAATGGACATTAGTTTACCTGTGCTACATCCCGTCTTGATGGGGTGCCTGTAACTAGAGTTACGTGCATCAGTTCTAAACCGGTGACGCTTCCCGGCCTCACCTGAAGATGGTTTCTATCACCACTCAGACTACCAGGCTAAACTGGCTGCTATCACAAAACCAAAGATAGTTCTTGTTAACACAGAATGTTTCTGGGACCTGACCTCCAGCACAGCCTCTCTTTCTCTCTCTCTCTCTCTCTCTCTCTCTCTCTCTCTCTCTCTCACAAAGCCACATATGTGCACACTTCCACAGTTTACACACTGAAAAAAGAATCAATTTAAAATGTTTTACAATTGGTAACACCTGAATGAATTAAGTTCTTTGAACTTACACTTGTAAGTTAGAGTTGATCTAAGTTGCTAACTTAAGTTCAAACAACTTAATTCATTCAGGTGTTACCAATTGTAACACTTTTTTTTTTAAGTTGGTTCAACTATTCTCTTTTTTCAGTGCACTATTCAGGTCGACATATTTTTAATGTATAACAGAAGATATACCTTACTGAATTTTCATGTCACAGCTGGTAGCAAAGCTGGATATTAATGCTACCAAGTTACCAAGGGAATGGAGGAAAATATTTGACGGTTTACAACATGTTCTAAAGCATCAGCAACACAAACAAAGCCGAGTGAACAAACTTGTTTTGTAGAAGAGATTTGGAGGAATAAAAACAGCATCCAGCCCTTTACCTCTTTTGTTCTCTTCTTTTAAATGCCTCATTTCTTCTTCCTGGTCTGTGATCATTCCTTCATCAGCAAGTGTTGGCTGTAGTTTCAACATGTCCGTCATCTGATGGACTCCAGATATGTTTGCAGAAAGACTTTGAAACACACAAAAGAAAGAGAGAGTCAACGACCAAGTGGAGGAAAGACTAAAAATAGGCTGATTTAATCATCTGCTGCTGCTCTGCTGCCCAGACTGACCAATCACAAGTGAGAGAATGTGTCCGAAATGTCTCTGTGCTGGGACAGACATCCTAAAACAGTAGACACCAACTCTGATCCCAGACAAATGTACATGTTTCCCTTACATACTTGCTGCAACCAGCTGATAATAGAGGCAGACAGAGAAAGGATATGATATTAATATCCATAAGATGATGTGTTAATAAAATGAAGTGATCAGGAAGAGAAAAGAAGAGAATGAGACGTTGTCCCCATTCTGTAGATATTTCTGACATCCACCGAGGGTTAACGAGGACTCAAAATAACAGATATGTGATTCACATCGTGACCCGGACTTTACCTGGATCCGGATTCTACAACACAACGCAATAAGTGCATAATGATCCATTATGGTCCGACTCATCAAGATGTTGCAAACTGATATTTAATTGACAAGCTGAACCAAAATAGTGTCTTCCTGAACTTGGTTTTATATTGTGATGCCTTGTTGTGTGAATTTAATTTTCCAACTCAAAGGCTTAATTTGGGCTGGGCCATATGGCATAAAAACGTAACATTTTTTCTTCCCAAATCGATCAAATCTGATCTTTACTGTGATGCATAATTTGACTGAATCCTGAAGAAACCATGTCAGATTGAAAAATCAGATTAAAATAATTTGTCATATTGTAGTAAATACACTATCAAAGCATTTTGTAATTTAACAATGATTTGATACCAGTGTCAGAGACGAGGAAAATCACTCTGAAGCTCTGCTCTTGTGCCAAACATCAGGAGGACTCAAAGGGGTGACCCACTGCTTAGGCTATTCTAACTATTACAAGGTTTTTTTTTAAAGCTTATCAACATTTTATAAAGTTTGGAAGAAAAAAAAAACATGTTCTGCAACAACTTCAGGCATGAGATCTCACCATCAGTACAGCATCCCACTGTCCACAGATGCCATTCTCGCATATTTCCCTCTGCACGTCGGACAGAGAGAAAACACTGAAAAATGCTACAGCAATAAAATGCAGTGGCCAATCCCATCTACTACTCGCAACGACAAAGACAACTGATGACGTCATGTAGCCTAGCAGTGGGTGATGTAGCCTCAGAATTAGAAATCAGACTCTATAACTCCTCCCTTTGCCACTAATTAACATAACAGCTGTCCCCTCCCTGTCTCACTGTGTCTCATCAGTCCTCCTTTTTATGCTCCTCAAATGTCCAATAATAACATGTCTGCAGCTGCTCAGATGTCCACAAACTCTTCCACTCTCAGAATGTGCAATAAATCATTTGTATGTGTGATATTATCAACACTATCAGGAGCCATAATTCACCCTCAGTGTTAAAGAGGTTTTTAAAGTCGACTTATCTGGACAGATCTTCAGTTTTATTTCTTTTGATATGGTTATTTTTATTATAGGGCAGCATGGGGGTTAGTGTACTTGCTTCCAAACCAGGACGTAGTTGGCTCAGGACCACCAGTGCCCATTTACCATGTCATGTGGAAAATGGGCACCGGTGTAAAACCTGTGCCAAATCAACATACAGATAGATATCAGATCTACCATGATGACCCTGAGCAAAAACAGAGAAACTGAAAAAATTTACAATAGTTATTTTTCTTATCCAGTCTCTTGCTCTTCATGTTAGCTTGTATCTCTGTTTATCTGTGTAGTTGGAACATCAGCACTTTCCTTTGGCATAAATTAATGAACTGATTTGAGTGAAACCATGATGTTGTGCTCAGAGTTCAGCAGTTTGGAGTCATGATGTTGACACGTGAGCATCAGATTTTATGAATTGTGTGCATAGTTCCATTTTTGTGTGTATAAAATGAGGACAAACTGCAATCGATAGTATCGATTTATTGGCTTCATCAGTCCATCACCAAGCTGAACTGTCCTTCAATTATCAGTTTGTCTTATCTATTTTTGCTGATATTTGGTGTTCAGTCTATTATAAGAACTAACAGCTATCATTTGGATGTGGTGGAGTTGGTCTGAAATAAAGTTTAGTGGACAAACCTGCTCTGGATCAGCGAACTTCAGGCTTGAAAACAGCATCCAGCACGTTGACTAGTTTCTTCTCTTCTTTAAATCCACTCGTTTCTTCTTGCTGCTCTGCGATGTTTTTTGTTTCTACCAACTCAAATATCTCGCCATTAGCAGCAGTTAGCCGCTGTTTCAACAACCTTCTCAGCTGTTACACCTTTTCACGCTAACTTCGCCTTTTCTTCTTCTTCCGGTTTACTGTCGACCTTTGTACTTCTGGAGCTCTTCAAAAAACATATTCGAGGATCACAGAGTGAAGTTTGATCTGTTCAGAAAAGAGTTTCCAGCATCTCCCGCTAACTAGCTTTAGCCTCGGACGAAAACAGGAAACAATTCTTCTTCGTTGCAATATAATGGTGGTGACGAATTTATCGTTGCATTACCGCCCTCTGCTGGACTAGATCATGAACAAGCGATTTGCAGAGACGGAAAAGAAAGAAAAACGTTTTTGTCTGTCCATCAATCCTGTAATTCAAAGATGTTGAACTGTTGTGTTCTTCAATATGCTCTTCACATTGCTGTCATTGTCAGAGTGCAGCAGATAATCAATAAATGACTGTGACTTTGCTCCTGGAAACTGCTCCACCTTTATGTTAAGACACGTATACCGGTCCTTTTATGATGCAACATCAACAGGTTATGGACTCAGGAAGGAGTTTGGAAGCTATTGAAACCGTTTATGTTTTGATGGAGGTTAGAAAAACTATGAGTTATGGGAAACTAAATTTTGGTCGAAAGAGGACCAAACTGCAAGAGCCAGATGAAGGCGACAAGGGTGCAGATGAAGACACTGAAAGAAATGAAGAGGTGTTTATTGAACTGATTGAAGTGTTGAATGATAAAAGTCTGATACTTCACTCAGCATGACCGTGTCATGCTGAGTGAAGTGTCAGACTTTTAATGCAGGCAGCATAACATTCTCCACGGCTTCTCCAGACTCTTTCGTGTCTGTCACATGTGCTCAGGTTGAACCTGCTCTCATCTGCAAAAAGCACAGTGGTGGACCAACCAATTCTAGTGTTCTATGGCAAATGTCAGTCGAGCTCCACGGTGCCGGTCAGTGAGCACAGGGTCCACTACAGGACGTCAGGCCCTCAGAACCCTTCATGAAGTCTGTTTCTGATTGTTTGGTCAGAGACATTCACACCAATGGCCTACTGGAGGTCATTCTGTAGGACTCTGGCAGTGCTCATCCTGTTCCTCCTGCACAAAGGAGCAGATCCTGGTCCTGCTGATGGGTTAAGGACATTCTGTTGCCCTGTCCAGCTGTCCTAGAATAACTGTCTCCTGTAATCTCCTCCGTGATCTTGAGACTGTGCTGGGAGACACAGCAAACCTTGGCAAAGGCATGTATTGATGTATGTGTTGGGTCCAGGTACCGCACCATGGTACCAGTGGTGACACTGACCCCAACCAAACGCAAAACTAATGAAAAATCAGTCACAAAATATGAGGGAGGAAAAATATCGGTGGCCTCCACCTGTAAAACCATTCCTGTTTAAATTAATAAGAAAATAGTATTTTTGCCATTGAGTTGTCATTATTATTGTTATTATTCGTACCGGAATGCCTAATGTAGTGTTTCGTATTTGTGAATATTTAAGTAAAATATAGAAATTGTTTTAGTTCACTGTTGTGTCCACCTGAGGGCAGTGAATTATCAAGATTTCGTTTAAATTCAAGCAGTTGTATTTTTTATGGACGATAATAGGCTTATATATTTATATTACATATTTTAAAATCCGTTCTAAAATCTGCATTATTCTACTGAAATTCATGACGTTGTAGTACAGCATTATGCCCACTTGAGGGCAGTAACACTCATGATTTTCATTTCAATCTCTGCAGTAATATCTGCATTATTCATTCAATGTATTTATCATTAAATATTCACAAATATACTAAATATATCTATATGTGCTACATTGTTTTGTCTCTTCCGGAGAGTGATGGAGCTGGAGACATACTTCACGGGTCATGAACTGATTTTTGTGGATGAGGCAGGTTTAAACCTGGCAAAAACAAGGACACATGGCGGGAAGATTATTGGACACGGTGACATCATCTACATCCCAGCAGGACAACAGGAGGCAGTGGTGGGCACAGTTCCGCTAATCTGCTAATTATCAAAGCTAATGTTTTCATTATCGGATTAGCTTTTCAGATAACTTTGAAAACCATCATCGGACCAATTATCTGCCGATACATTTTGGTCTGATAATTTTTAGATCACCAACATGTTTTTGCAGGTGAAGTGAATAAATCTGAAACAGTTTAAAACCTTTGTTAAGTCTGATATCAAAGATTTTATCACTTACCTGTTAAATGTTTTGTAGCAGAGAAACATCAGCTATATGTTTTAGTTTTAAAGTATTGCATTAATTTTGAAGGTTTTAGTGTGGACATGCTTTGTCCAGGTGCATTGTGGGTAATCTCAGTACAGTCATGACAGGAGAAATGCATTTGGGATGCTCTGATCAAGTGTTCTGTGCATTTTGCCCCTGGTTATATCAGATGGTAATCACAACTTGACTTTTGGCTTTTGCAAATGACTTTTTTTTTTTTTTTTTACATATGAATAAAATGGCATATTTTACAAAAGCGCATTCATATGTAAATACCAACACTCACATCACATTAACATGTTGACTTTTACATAGAATGAATGAGTCAACCAATCAGTGTTAGCCGAGGCTCATTTACCCATAATCCCTTTGGCATCTGTCTGTGTTTGTTACAAAACTTCAGAATTAGTGCATTATTTAAAATTAAAAGATATGTGTTATATTTTAACTTTGTACAAATGACAGAATTGACAATAATGGAGTTATTCTATCTGGATAATTTTTTTTATATCAAAACCATAAGTCAAAACTGCTTTTTTTCCCAAGACTTCTCCCTTACTGTGACACTGCTATATTCTGTTAAAGAATAATGGCGTGTGAGCGCAAGGACAGGTGCTGGAGGTAGTGATGGCAATTTCGAGGCCTCATGAACCAATGAGCCACTTCAACACAACTGGCTGAAAATCGACACACTGCTTCGAGGCATTTGATACAGTTTGAAGGGTGACATCTGCTGGATTGTTTTGAGAATTACCCTGAGCGAGTGCTGTGACAAATGTTTGCAGTAATTCATGACTGATGTGGTTTGTCCTTGAAAAATAGTAATAAAAAATGTCATCTTCATTATTGTGTCTTTCTTAATGTAATAAATAGTCCTTACAGATGTACACATACTGGTTATGAAAGCCTTTATTGTAGACTATATGTAGATTCATCAGTCCTCAATATTGGATGGAATGTGACGGGAAAAGTGAGAAAGACATGCTTATGATACTGTAATTTGTAAATTAGAATAGAGGGGATAGGAGACGGTGATTGTGCAACTATCAACAATTTTTATTCAAAAAAAGAATAATTTCAACAGTGCTGGGCTTTAATCGGCTCCTCTTCTGCCTCACCACCTCTCCAGCTTTGGAGAAGACCCGCTCGCCAAAATCACAGCTCTTCAGTCACTCAGCTCAGTCTCTGATCTACCTATGAATATATAGTCTAACCTATAACCTATGTTGATGTACTGTGTGGATAAATGTTGTATATGAATAAATGCCTGTTGTGTATGGTGTGTGTCTGTCTATGTTAGGTCCTATGTGTATGTAGCTAACTATACTAAATGAACTCTAAACTAGACCTAAATATAAACTAATGCTGTCCCTGTCACGTATTAATTGGCAATAACACTGTCGCTAGCAGTCTCCTCCTCTCACAAACCCACAGTTTGTGCGATTCAGATCTCATTTAAATACTTGGCGGGTCGTATTGACACGCCCAAATTATTCGACTTTCCCGCGAAGCTCGACACGTGGTGTGACGTAACGAGGCCTCGCTCGCAGTGGTCACGTGATGAGGGCGTGCTCGAAATGCTGCTCACCGACACTTCTGGTTCACAAAGCTCGATGCTGTGTCGAGCAGCCTGACTCGAGCTTAACATCACTAGCTGGAGGTGGGCGATCCCAGAAATTTTGGTATTGATCCGATACCAAGAAAATACAGGCCCAGTATCGCCGATATCGATACTGATACTTTTTCATATTTAAGCTTCATAGATCTAAAGGATCCAAAAGACCTAGGATAGAGTTTTGTCAAACATTGTACGTGACATTTTTGTTTAAAAAAAAAAAAATCACTCAACTTAAAACAAATTCTCCTGAGGTAGAGGATTGACAAACCATAATACAAGGGTGTGCTGCTCCATGTTGTGTGACATAGCGCAGCGCTGCTCTTACAGAGAGTAGACTTTGATGAATCTGTGTGCGCAGCAGTGAGTGCGTGCGGGAGAGACAAAAAAGCTTGAATATCGATCTTTTTACACAAGGATCGTTCAATATCAATACCAGCGTTGGTATCGATATTATTGATATTAGGATCGATCCGCCCACCTCTAACAGGTGCACAAAGACAGAAGTGCTGACTCACTGTGATCATGGTGTTAAGACTCAAAATCAGCTTGTTAGTAGTTGCAAGAGTACCGGAGACAATACTGAAAGTTATCGGTTAGCTGTAGCTTCGATAAATTTTTGTGTGCTTTATCGGTTTAGCTTTATAAAAGATAACTTTTCAGTTAGTTGATTAGCTGTTATCGAAGCTAACTTTTTTGGTTGGCTGTGCCCACCACTGACAGGAGGGTAATATAACTATGTGTGCAGCTGGAAGACAAAATGGTGACGTTCAGCATCATTCAACCCTGGACCCAAACAACACAGCCCACATGATCACACTCCTGGACACCCTGCATCACACACTCACTAACCATCAGACCCCAGACCAGACCAGGGACCTCATCATTTGAGACAATCTTTGTTTCAGTAGGGCTGCTTTGGTCCTCAGCTGGTTTACAGACCACTAAAGGAATATATCCTAAATCTGCTTAAATATGCATTAACCATTTGTGCTTTTTTTTTCCCCCATTCAGAATCATCATATTATGTTTTATCTTTTATGGAGCCAAGAATATATTGTTACATTTATGAGTGTGTTCTAATGTTTAGAAGTGATCATTTGTATATTAATAGAGCCTGTTGCTGTTGAATAATATATTATTCATATCCACACAGTTATCAGTATTTATCAATGCTTATTAAACATGAGAGAGAAAACTGACCCACCTTTCGTCAAAAAAGTGACAGCTGCCAATCAAAATCGGCCACGTCACTAAGCCCCGCCCCCTCTATGACGTCATAGCCAATCAGAATCGATGACGTCACTATGTCCCGCCCCTAAGCCCCTCCCCTAGTCCCGCCTCCAAGCCCCGCCCCTTATGACGTCACAGCCAATCATAATCGATGACGTCATTATGCCCCGCCCCTAAGCCCCGCCCCTGATCCCGCCTCCGAGCCCCCGCCCCTTATGACGTCACATCCAATCAGAGTCGATGACGTCAGTATGCCCCGCCCCCAGCTCCTCCCCTAGTTCCGCCCCTGGCTCCTCCCCTAGCCCCACCCCCAAGCTCCTCCCCTAACCCCGGCCAAGCACCGCCTCCAAGCCATACCTCCCCTCCCACCCAGGGTCTAATATTTTAATGTCATTTTATTTCATGAATTAAAGAACGATTAAAAATACCTAGATCTTTTTAATGTATTAAAGAATTAACTAATTCTGAAATAATTAAACATAAATCACTGTCTATTATTTAATGACCCTTTAATATCTTTAATTCTTAAATTATTACGTTTCCTTTTCTGTTTTTTAATTCGTAAATTAAAGAAGGGGAACAAATACCCGTCTCTCTCGGCTGTAAGTCTTTGCAGCAAGACGGTCAAATACCCACGCATAGAGCCGCTCGCGGAAACATGACCCCACGGCTGTAAAACCTGTTGCAGACGCTGTGTCTGTGTGAGTGCGTGTGTGTGTGCGTGTGTGTGTGTGTGTGTGTGTGTGTGTGTGTGTGTGTGTGGCGGGACACCCGCTGAGCGGAGATGCTGCCCCGAGGTGATGAACCCGAAGAACAATAAACAATGCTCCTTATCACTCACGCCAGATGATGTTTTCTTTTAAGATATTAGCCGATCGATCATGGGGCGCGGGACACCCGCTGAGCGGAGATGCTGCCCCGAGCCCGAACAATAAACAATGCTCCTTATCACTTACGTCCCTGGGAACGAGTCAGCGAGCATTTCCACTACGACCGGTGAAGAGTGAAGATGCCTGGACCCCCAGCTATGGGTATAAAATAGAATAAATTTGCGGAAAAAATCCTGGAAAACCATGTTGTTTAATTAAGTTTTCTTGTCTTCGAGCAGAGTGCGAAAACCGCATCAGCTTTCAGGGTAAGTGATTTAAGTAATCTGTTTTGATAGAAATGAGTGTTTTTAAATGATGCACGCCGTCTGAAACTGTTTTTTTTTATTTTTTTTTAGACAAAACCACGCAGACGGTCCAGAGCGCGTTCGGACCCGTCCTCGGTAATATATTTGAAATAGTACAGAATATCCGCTTGCGAGGGTGATGCTTTGTATTCATTTATTTATGTTAATTCTAGAAATCAAGTCAGAGCCCCCTGAAGAAGTTCGAAGGCTGGAAGCCCCGACTTCACCACGCAGATGTAAGTACAGCGATCGAGATTAAATCACGATTAAAACTCTGGAATAACCCGATTTTTTCTGTCACAGCCCATGGAGAAGCGGGTCAGTGGGAGAGACCCGTAAAACGATCCGCGGATGTACACGGTAAGGAGTCGGAGTTTATGTATTTATTTATTTTAAATATTTAATAACTAACGATTTTCTCTTTTTTCAGCACGCGGTGGAGGGAGACCGTCTATTTTCCACAGAGACGCAAGGCTCGAAGATATTCTGAGCTGGGATTAACCTCATCACGCAACTTTCTTGAAAATGTGTAGTCTGTTTTTATTTTTTTATTTTTTCTCTTATTCCGATGGAACGGGAGAATTCATTTTGAAGAGGTATATTAACTGAATTTCTTGAGGTAGATTCTTCCTGCTACAGATTTTAAAAGATGGAAGGAGAGAATTCACATCGGGAAAATAACTTCGGACGTGTATTGGATTTAAACGCTTCAATAATCGACTCAGCGGGGAGCGCTCCTGGAGCAGATGGTCCATTACCCGAGGCGTTAAATTCGCCGCCTCAAAATAACATCGAGTCCGGAGAGAGACTTTTAAGCCGTGTTCGTTTAACACCGTTAAATGAGGCTCTTAACAATTTAGCGGCTGAACGAGAATCGGAAGAAATTAACCCCTACATCATTTCTGCGATTAACGCTATAAATTCGACGGTCCAGTCTGATACTGAAGAGCCCCCTGACCCCCCGCACACCTCACCTCCAGACGAGTCCGGTCCCGCGGCGTTGAACCAGGTACGTCTGACTCCGTTAAATAACGCCGTAAACCTCCTCGCGTGTGAAGTTAATCCTCACGTCCAATCCGCGGTGGATGAATTAAATCAAACGCCTAACGACGCTCGCGCTTTTTCACCTTTAAGAAGTCCCTCCCCGCGCAATGCGCGCGGAGAAGAGATTTTAAACAG
The DNA here is from genome assembly GCF_902500255.1 of Thalassophryne amazonica. Taxonomy (NCBI): domain Eukaryota; kingdom Metazoa; phylum Chordata; class Actinopteri; order Batrachoidiformes; family Batrachoididae; genus Thalassophryne; species Thalassophryne amazonica. The sequence continues at coordinate 14,835,440 of NC_047120.1, forward strand.
AGCTCGTTTAACCCCGATAAACGCGGCGATCTCTGTTTTGATGGAAGACGGAGATGATGCACGACCGGGGTCCAGCCGACACTCTCCCATGACGGGTGGTGGGGCTGCTAACGTCATCAGGAGACCTGCTTTTAACAATATCGAAATCAGGCTGCCTCTCAATTTCCAGCGCGCCGACGAAATTCCCGACTACGCGGAATTTTACCGTAACGTCGTTGGGGCTCTTCATAACTCGGTCGAAAAGGCTTTAACACACGCCAGGGCCGGGGACTTTATCCAAATGGAGATTCGTGGGGACTCAGTCTACAACGAGGCCGCTTTGATCAGCTCATATAACGACGCTGGCGATGTGACGGGCTTCCAAAATCTGTTAGAACGATTGATACAATCAAATTCCAACGTTTTAGCCGACGAGTCTCTGGAATTAGTGGTTCAAGTCATCCGCAACCAGAACGGCGCGGGGAAGCGCAGAATAGATGACCTCCTCCATCACGAGGTTCTGAGGAAAAAATCCAAATGCCTTAATATCGTGTATAATCCTGACAACAGTTTATGTTTCGCGATAAACCTCGTTCAGTTATTGAATCCTCATCTGAGTACGCACGAGGCGGAGCAGCGCGGACTGGCGTTACAAAATAGCGTCGGATTAACGGAAGCTACGCCGGTATCTTTAGAGCAGGTGGGAAAATTTGAAAACGCTCTGGGTTGTAAAATTGTGGTGTTTTTCAGACCCGAAGGGGAGAGAAAGCTGACAAAATTCCAGACAGGAATACCGGCGCAGCAGAAAACTCTTTTCGTTTTTCTGTTTAATAATCATTTTTACGGAATCATCGATTTAAAGAGATTTTTGGGAGTGAAATATGTATGTAAGTTTTGCTTTGAGGGGTACAATAACCACGCCTCCCATAATTGTCCGTCATATTGTAAAATTTGTGAATCCACGCAGTGTTATGAGAAAAATAACCCTGTATTCTGCAGCGAATGTAACAAGGAGTGTCGCTCTCCCACCTGTTACAGCCTGCATAAACAGCCGAAGTATCGTCCTTCCGCCGGTAAGTTCGTTAATGTGTGTGATAACAGAAAAAAATGCTCTCGATGTAAACGTGAGTATTACATAGCGTTTTCTAAAAACAGCGCTCCGCACGTGTGTAAGCAGAAGAGGTGTCATATATGCGGCGAGGCTCTCCAGGAGCCGAGCGAGGGTCACCTCTGCTATATGACCCCGCTCAAAGCTGAAGAGACGCATTCAGAGAAATACGTTTTTTATGATTTTGAAACGTATGTCGATAATAACGGGGAACACGTACCGTTTTACGTCAGCGCTGTAACAAAGACGGGTGATTTTTGGAGCGCATGGGGGACAGACTGCGTAGCCCGCTTCTTTAAACATTTTAGAACGAGAAAATTCAAAGAATACGTGTTCATCGCTCACAACTCAAAAGGTTTTGACGGCTATTTGCTTCTAAAGTATTTAGTCCAGCAGGGCGTAACCCCCGCTGTGATTATGACCGGGAGTAAACTATTACTCATGACAGACGCCGCCTTTAAACAGAAATATATAGATTCGTTATCTTTCCTTACAATGCGCTTATCTCAGATGCCTAAAGCCCTGGGGATCCGGCTGAAAGACGAAATCATCCGCAAAGGTTACTTTCCGCACCTGTTCAGTTCAGAAAAAAATCTGAACTATGTCGGTCCGTACCCTGACTCAGCGGCTTACGGGGTCGCAAATATGTCAGAGGGAGAAAGAGAGGAATTTAACGCGTGGTACGTGCGGAAAAAAAACGCAATTTTCGATTTTAAAGCCGAGGCCGTTATGTATTGTGATAACGACACAAAAATCTTGGCTGCAGCCTGCTCCAAATTTATGTCTGAATTCATCGCTGAAACACTCGTGGATCCTTTTACCTGCGTTACAATCGCCTCGGCGTGTATGAAAGTCTTCCAAACTAACTTTCTTGCTCCAAAAACGCTGGCGATCCCCTCCGCCGACAATTATAGAACGAGGCATAAAAAATATTCGGACGTGGCCGTGCAATGGTTAGAATGGGTTGCTGAGACGCAAAACATTATCATCGATCATGCTCTAAACAGGGGCGAGAAAAAAATAGGAGGTTATTATGTTGATGGGTATGCTCAGATTGACGGCCGGATAAAAGTGTGGGAGTTTCTCGGATGTTTTTACCACGGGTGTGCAAGGTGTTTTACACAGCATGAAATAAACCCTCTCACAAACACCTCATTTGGAGAGCTCCACGCAGCGTGTCAGAAAAAAATAGCCTTTCTGCGGGCTATGCCGGGCGTCACCCTCAACGTAATTTGGGAGCATCAATGGCTTGAAATGAGGCTGAGGGATGAGAGCGTTCGGTGTTTCCTCGCCCGCAGGGGGTTACCGCCGCCCCTCGAACCTCGCGACGCTTTATACGGCGGTCGGACTTGCGCGGCCCGTCTGAGGTACACGGCTGAGCAAGATGAGACGGTCTATTACGTCGACGTGACCTCGCTGTATCCTTACGTTAACGTAAATTTCACATATCCCACGGGGCATCCGGAAATTATAGAGAGAAATTTCAGAGACCCCAGGACTTATTTCGGGCTCATCAAAGCCATCGTGTACCCGCCCCAGGGGCTAAAATTCCCCGTCCTCCCACACAGAACTCCTCACGGTAAACTGGTGTTTACTCTGTGTCGCACCTGCGCTGATGAAAATAATCAAGCTGCAGCGTGCACACACAGTCAGCAGCAGAGAGCTCTGTCTGGGACTTGGACGACCCCGGAATTCCACAAAGCTCTGGATACAGGCTATGCTGTAGCTAAGATTTTTGAAGTCTGGCATTTTGAGGAAAAAAGTGATAAAATCTTTGAGGGGTACATAAACACCTTCTTAAAACACAAGCAGGAAGCCTCTGGTTTCCCTCCCGAATTTGATAAAGACTCCGAGAGCAGAGAAAAATACATCACGGACTACTGGCTGAATCAGAAGATTCGTTTAGACCCAGAAAAAATCAGTCACAATCCGGCAAAACGTCAGATGGCTAAGATCTGCCTCAACTCCTTCTGGGGGAAATTCGCCCAGAGGGCAAATCTGACGCAGACCGCGCTCGTTAAAATGCTGACGATCTGTTCAGGTATCTGTTTTCTGAAGAGTACGAGGTCACATATCTAACATTCCTCAGCAGTCAGGCGGCTATGGTTCAATGGAGGTACGGCCCGCGGCACGTCAGCCGACCGGGTAAAACCGTCAATATTTTCATCGCGGCGTTTACAACGGCGTACGCGCGTTTGACCTTGTACGGTTTTATGGAGGCTGTGGCAAATCCTGACAGGATTCTGTATTATGATACCGATAGCCTGATTTACGTTTGTAGGCGGGGTGAAACCCCGCTGCCTACCGGTAATTATCTGGGGCAGCTCACCGACGAGTTGAACGGCGACGTCATCACAGAGTTTGCAGCGGCGGGACCTAAAAGTTACACATATAAAACCGCACGAGGTAAAACGGTCATGCGTGTGAAGGGGATCACTCAAACCCACGAAAGCTGTCAGAAAATAAACTTTGACAGCGTCAAAGATCTGGTCGAGGGTTATATAAAAGATCCCGCCCTCGCTGCATCTATCATAACGCCGCAGCAGGGAATTAAACGTCATAAAAGCAGTTTCAGTTTGACAAACGTGTCATTTCAAAAATCCTTCAGGGTGGTGTATGACAAGCGGCGTCTTTTAAAGGACGGGGAAACCGAACCGTTCGGATTTTGAAACATGTCTCACTCTGGAAATACGGTGGAGATTGACCCCAGACTTCAGCTCCCATTCTCCTGTCTCATCGTTGGACCGAGTGGTTCGGGAAAGACTGTGTTTGTGAAAACATTGCTGGAAAATTGTAGCCACGCTATGAGACATGTGCCTGACAACATTGTATGGCTGTATACGTCTGAACAACCTCTGTATTCTGAACTGAAGAATAAAAATATTAAATTTGTAAGAGGACTCCCTGACTCATTTCTGGACGACAGCCTTTTCCCTGAAGGTCAGAGCCATCTGGTTATTTTGGACGATCTCATCTTTCAAGCAACGGATCATCCTGAAGTTGTAAGAATTTTCACCCAGTACAGACATCACCGGAATATGAGCGTCATCATGATCACACAGAACGTGTTTCATAAAGGGAAATACAGTCGAACCATCAGTTTGAATTGTAATTATATGGTGCTGTTTAAAAATCCCAGAGACAAGTTACAGATGAACATTCTGGCTCAGCAAATGTTTCCCGGCAGAAAACAATTTTTTTTGGAGGCACTTGATGATGCTACGAGCGTACCTTACGGGTATTTATTACTGGATTGCACGCAGGAGTGTCCAGATCAGTTCAGACTGAGATCGGGATTACTCCCGCACGAGTGGCCCACAGTTTATTTACAGAAAGATAAACGGATATGAGCTCTCTTTTAAAAAGGAACGCCCCCGCTCTTAAAGCGCTAATCAGAGCCGGGGCGAGGGAGCGTCACCACAGCCTGAAGACCTGCAGGGCGGAGCTTCTGAAAACTTTATCCGAGATCGCTTTGAATATATTAAAGGGGAATATCGCCTTGAGCGACTCTCAATTCCGGGCCTTGAAAAAACGAAAAAGAGTTTTACGTCTTCTGGCCGACAGAAAAACCAGTTATAAAAAGAAGCGGGGAGCGCTGATTCAGACGGGCGGCTTTCTCCTGCCTCTGCTCGCCGCGGCCCTGCCCGTTATAACGAGTCTAATAGTACCCAGAGGATAATGGCGTTCAAAGCGGCGCAAAAGATGTTTTTACTCACTCCACAGCAGATGCTTCAACTCAGTCATTCCGTTCCGCCGAGCGGAAATAACATCAGACAAACGGCGGAAAATGATTTAGACTCGCGAATGCGAGGTATACTGGAAGAACGTACTCACTCTCCTTATGAAAAAATTAAAAAGTATGAGGCTCTGCTGCAGCGCTATTTAACCCTGATCAAGCAGGGGGAACTCGAATCACGCGTTTCACCCCCGCAAGAGACTCACGTCGCTAAGCAACCTGAGGAGGAGGGGGTGGAGGAGGAGGAGGAGGAGGATGAGACTGTCACAGAGGTCCTGAAGAATATCCCCTCCAGAGAGCGTAGAAACGCTGAATATATTATGAGGAAATTATCGAAGGGTGATACGCGCTGGAGTCCGTCGGGGGAATTTATTTACAAGGGGAAAGTCGTGAGGGGGTCTCACGCCATAGATCTTATGAAACATCTCGGATCCTCGTTCAAGAAATCAAGCCCTCCTACAGGCTGGGTGAAGTTCCTCAATATTTTACAGGAGCGGAACATCCCGGTGGCGTGCGTATCAAACCCGCAAGCCCGCGAGCAGCTTCAGAAGCTTAAAAAAGGCCGGAGCAGCTCGCCGGATGAATCCCTTCTTTTAACCGATTCGCCGGCCAGGAAGAAACTTAAGAAAAAAAAAGACTTCCAACGCTGGGAAGGTTTCTCACCATAAAAGGAGGGTATCGAATTAAAAACTGACTGGATATTATGATCAAGATTCTTTAAAATACATCGCAGTCAGTCACGTTTTTGTATATTGTTACTAATAAAACACAGACTGAAACTCATCTCCGGCCTTCATCACTTTTATTCGGTATACGGTTTAAAAAACAACTTTCAACACTTCTCTACTTAATAACAACGATGCAAAAACATTAAAGGTATGATCGGGGGTGCATTTTCTACACATTCGGAACATTTTTCACAAAAAACACATAAAAAAAAATCAAAGGTCAAAGGTCAAAGCTTCTTTCTACGTTTAAAAACGGGGGTTTACATCATGCAAACGCGATAAAACTTTAAAGGTATGATCGGAAGGCCGCTCTCACACATCCACCCCGTTTTCAGGCGAAAAAAAACATAAAAAAAATTTAGGATCAAAGATTAACACTTCTTTCTGTACTTAATAACAATGTTTTAAAGCGTGCAAACGCGATAAAACTTTAAAGGTATGTTCGGAAGGCCGCTCTCACACATCCACCCCGTTTTCAGGCGAAAAAAAACACATAAAAAAAATCAAAGGTCAAAGGTCAAAGCTTCTTTCTACGTTTAAAAACGGGGGTTTACATTATGCAAACGCGTTAAAACTTTAAAGGTATGTTTGGAAGGCCGCTCTCACACATCCACCCCGTTTTCAGGCGAAAAAAAAACACATACAAAAAATCAAAGGTCAAAGGTCAAAGCTTCTTTCTACGTTTAAAAACGGAGGCTTACATTATGCAAACGCGTTAAAACTTTAAAGGTATGATCGGAAGGCCGCTCTCACACATCCACCCCGTTTTCAGGCAAAAAAAAACACATACAAAAAATCAAAGGTCAAAGGTCAAAGCTTCTTTCTACGTTAAAAACGGAGGTTTACATTATGCAAACGCGTTAAAACTTTAAAGGTATGATCGGAAGGCCGCTCTCACACATCCACCCCGTTTTCAGGCGAAAAAAAACACATACAAAAATCAAAGGTCAAAGGTCAAAGCTTCTTTCTACGTTTAAAAACGGGGGTTTACATTATGCAAACGCGTTAAAACTTTAAAGGTATGATCGGAAGGCCGCTCTCACACATCCACCCCGTTTTCAGGCGAAAAAAAACACATACAAAAATCAAAGGTCAAAGGTCAAGGCTTCTTTCTACATTTAAAAAACGGGGGTTTAAATTTTCCAAACGCAATAAAACTTTAAAGGTATGATCGGGAGAGCGTTCTAAGACGGAGGTTACATTTTCACACGGAAAAACATAAAAAAAATAGGAACGCCGGTTAACACAAGCCGTGACAATATTTAAACTCATGCAGAGGCCCTGCTAGCTGGTTACAGGAGGTATTGCAGCTTTTCTTAAGGCAATAACGATATGTTTTCACAAAATCAGAAACCAAATCATCGTTCGCGATAGTATTTTCGGAGTATAAAGACACCACGTCCCGGTACGACTTCCCACTGGCTCTGTTATACAGATAATACACGCAGTGTTGTCCGCATACGTCGGATAACTCGTGCTGAAGCTGCTTGTTGTGATACAGAATGTTTTTAACATCTGGGAGATTCTCCAGATATTGCAGGATGCTTTTAGGGTAGTAATCAAAGTCAGGGCTGAGGCCGAACGAGTCAAAAAATGTGGCTCGACCATTTTTTTCAACGGTGAGCGCTAACCAGTGTTCTCCCGGTAATGTCTAGGGTGGGTGTTTACAATGAAATATACGGGAGGGCCCGGCTTGATCCGGAATAACTCGTCAGACGCAAAAACACCGGCAAACAGGTCTCCTATTAAGCCCCTCATAACTGCGTCCAATTCCAGGGTGTTCATCAGTAAAAATCCACAAGGACCTGTCGCTTGGAATTAATCTCCAGGAGAGAATCATAACACGCGTACACTATCAGCGTGGTGGTATGCGGAGTCGCGACTCTGAATCTCATTTCAAGTCGCAGGGTGCCTGTGGAGACGGGGCTCAGAGCGCCGCTGTCCTCCTCCGGGTTTAAATTGAAGACGTACAGCGCGTAGCCGCGCGCAAAATCCTCCCGGTCTATACAGAGAGGCTGGTCTTTGAGGTGTCGTCCGGTCGCGGTGTAGAGATTGTAAAACTCCCTGACAGAGAGTTCGTTGTTAAATTCAGGCTGGAAAGCTTTAGCCGGCAGCTGTCTCCCGTTTTGACTGAGTGCGAGGTACTCCAGGTCATAGTGTGCAAATTCAAACGGGGACAGATCTCTTCTCCCACTGAATGCATTGTGATTCACCATACCCAGAACCACATATTTGGGCATGGTTCCTAAAAACAGGTTCTCCTGGTTGCATATCCTGGAATGGCTGGGGATCACGTAAGTCTTAACGTTGATTCGTGATAACGGGTACACGGCGTTCCCTTTCATGAGAGCCGCGGAGTGGCCCAATCTCACTGCAGGGGATACGGTGACTTTCTTAACGAATAGGGATGCGCCCAGAATTTTCAGCTTGAAAGTGGAGGCCGCCAGCCCCATCAGGCAGAAAGCATCGCTGGCTCGAATTAATTTAACTCTTAGATCAATGTTATTCAGAAGAAGCCTCTCGCAGAAAAATATGTCCGCGTGCAGCGGACCCTGAACTTGAAATTCACGCGATTCGGCGCTAAAGCGCGCTCTGCTCACGAGGCCTTTATTCGGGCCCGCGTCATCCACAGCGGTCGAATTGTGCTGACCCGGGGTGTCCTTGTAAAACAAACCGCCCGTGAACTGCGATTTCAATGAAGCGGGGGAAAAGTTCAGCAGCGTCTCAATCATTGCCCTGTACGGGTGCGTCGCGCTGGACTGGGAAATCAGCCGGTCACCCAGAGTCACGTCGACTTGTGAGAAAATCGTATTGAGAGGATAATTTATGACGCCCACGCGGGCGTCATTAGCCAGGTCAGTCCCGTCGGCGTTTGTAATTTCATTCGCAGATAAAGCAGCGTATTATTGAGGTCTAAATACCTCTCACCGTCTCCGGGGATAAAAAACTCGATAGGGCCCATGTCCGTCAGGGCTGATAACGGGCTGACTTCAACGTATTGGCTTTGCTCGATGGACAGCTGGGTCCCGGGGACGGCGAATAAATCCAATTCGCTCATGGTGCATTCGGGGGAATTATTTCGCAAAAGAGACATTGTTTAAGAGAAAATATCCCCGGACAACCTCCTCTTCTTATGCTTCCTTCGAACTGTTCTGCTTTTTCCGGGGGTCTTTCGCTTTTTAACTGTTTTGACCCGTTTCCCCGGGGGGCGTTTCCGGGGCCTTCTTGAGAGCACCATGATCCCGGACCCCCGCTGCTGCTCGGGCTCCTGACTCCGTCCGGCCCTCTCAACAACGCGGCTCACTACGTCGGAAGCGATGCTTCGGGCTGCGTTTTTCAGGTGAGGTTTGGCGATCGTGTATCCTTGTTTAATCAGCGGCGACACAAATTTGAACAGTTTCGAAAATATGTTCCCGAGCCCGCGCCCGTACATAACAGGAGCGCCGTGGAAGCCGTGAAGGCCATTCCCGACTTGATTTTCATAGTAAGGCACAAATCTATAAATGTCGGCTTTGTGCGCTGCCCCAGCCATTTTTTTTTTATCCCGCCGGTTTAAAATGTAATGTCACAACCACTTTACCGTATCTGAAATCCACCGTTTGATCTTGATCGCTTTTGATTTCGATGCGTATTGTCTCAATATGTCTTTTGGAGACCGGGATGTAATAAGCGGGGTTGAATTTCTTTGTAATTATTTCCCCGAAACGACCTCCAATTTCGAACGCTCGGAGGAGAGGAGCAAAAGCGTCACCCACCGCCTGAGGCTGTACAACGTCTGTATAACAGAACAGGTGATACATCCCTGCTTTTATATCGGGGTAGCGGGGACAGCTCGTGACCCCGGGTCCGCATCTCAGCCATTGATTAGGGTGCATCCCCAGCATGTACGCCGTCGGGGCTTCAAAATATACCTGGCTGGTACCGTCTCCTTCCCACAGAAACTTTTTCTGGATATCGTCATATTTTAAAGTCAGATTCGGATCTATAGTCTTCAAACGAGGGTTTATCAGCCCTGCAATAACCTCAAAGTTATCATAATATCCCGTGTCAAAATATCGCGAGTGAACGGCGAGTTTGTTCTTGCCCGTAATTTTCATCACCTGGAACGTACAGGAAGGCTTTTCCGGGATATTTAACCAGGTGTGCGGATAACAAATTTCCGTCAGCGCCACATCCCAGTCACCCTCTAGATCCAGGTGTCGAGCCAAGTCCACCTGGTAGCATGAAATTGTGTTGTCCGGGAATACTTTTAGGCTGGCGTTTGAAGGCAGAGTCATATAAAATCCGTGTTTCAGATCCCGATCCATTTCTCATATGTCGGTTGAAGATGGAAGTTCTCATATTTATACGGCCATCAGCTGGTCCGCGGGAACCCAGGAGTTAAATTTCTCGGGCCAATTTTTCCATCTGACAAATACAAATTTCTTTCCCTTGGTAAAACGTTCACGAATAATTTCTTGAACCTGATACGGTCTGTCTTTTGCTATTTTAACCTTCTGCAATTCCGGTTCATAGAATGAGCCTTCAATGATCTCACCGTCATAATCTTTCAATTTATAAACGGGCGGCGTACGTTGTATACATTCTGACACCGTGAACATTTCATCCGTAAAACTTTGTTCATATTTTTTATCAAAACTCCCCTGAGCTTGGAGACCCTGACTATATCTCCGACCTTATATTTACACTTCACAGGCCTCCTGCGTAGGGTGGATGCCCCATACAAATTTTGAAACACTTGATCGACATTTCGATCATTAACCTCATTCGGCCTCATCTTAATGCTTTTATGATAACTCTCGTTATAAGCCGTGAGTAAAGACGGTAGGACGTCGATGTATCTTCTCGTGTTTTTAGCAGTAAAATATCTCCACATTCTCGTCTTTAGCGTGCGATTAAACCTCTCGACAACCGAGGCTTTCAGATCACTTGCGGTGGCAAAATGTAGAATCCGGTGTTTTTTCATTAAATCCTTGAACGATTTGTTAAAAAACTCTTTCCCGGCATCAGTCTGCATCTTCAGAGGCACCCCGCTCTGCTTTAAGAGTGAGGCAAAGGCCTGTGAGACTTCGCGCCCTTGCTTTGACTTCAGAGGTCTGGCATACGCTTTTTTTGAGAAGATATCGATAACGGTCAGCAGGTACTTGTACCCGTCGTTAAAATCTGATAACCCCTGCATGTCGCATAAATCCGCCTGAAATTGGTTAAGCGGGTTTGTGACAAATACTCTATTTCTTGGAAAATGCGTCCTGGCAGGTTTGTGTAATGTGTATGCATCTTCCCCCGACAGGAAATCTCTGATATGCTTCATACGAATTTTAGAGCTGTGTTGATCATGCAGAGCCCTGCGTAAACGCTCCGGCCCTCCAAAACTCCCCGGATTTACCGGACTATAATATACATCCTTCATTAAACCCTCATCACCCATCTTTTAAGACGGATCTCTTCAGAATGATGAACCGGATAGTCCTTTTGCATTTTTATATGTTTTAGCGACCATAAATATTAGTCTTTTGTTTTAAATTGAACTCTGATTCAGCACCGCGGAGAGCGCTCACAGAGCAGCCTCGAGCTTTTAATAAGACCGTGTTAAAACCCCTCATTAATTCATACGAGCACCTTTTTTCCACCAAAACCTCGTTTGTATGACTCTGTCTTGCAATATGAAGCGCCTTGAGGCAACTGTTTTGTTGTGGTTTTGGCACTATATAAATTTGATTTGTAAAACATTTCACCCTTTTTCAACAATATTATAGGAAAGAACACAGGCCGTATAAGGTTTAGAATATATGCTTTATTACATTCATTAAAGTCACGCACAGAGAAAAAAGCAATTGTTCATGTTTATTAAACACAACATGTGTGAAGGAAAAAAGTATACGTTTTAAATAGGAGCTCTTGGAAACGTTAAATTGAACTCTGATTCAGCACCGCGGAGAGCGCTCACAGAGCAGCCTCGAGCTTTTAATGAGACCGTGTTAAAACCCCTCATTAATTCATACAAGCACCTTTTTTCCACCAAAACCTCGTTTGTATGACTCTGTCTTGCAATATGAAAAACATTTCACCCTTTTTCAACAATATTATAGGAAAGAACACAGGCCGTATAAGGTTTAGAATATGTGCTTTATTACATTCATTAAAGTCACACACAGAGAAAAAAGCAATTGTTCATGTTTATTAAACACAGCATACGTGAAGGAAAAAAGCATACGTTCACGTACAAAACTGGAAAACTCTCAGTAATACATCTCCCCCGCATTTACGGTTTATTTCAGTATTCAGCTGTAAAAGTGTAGGAACAATCTCCCCTCTGGACACCCCCATCTGTTTCACCCGGCACGCTATCACATCCACAAACAGAGTGTATAATGTAAGCAGATGCATCGTATTACACCGTGTAAAATCGTCAGTGGTCAAAACAGAGATTTTCAGTAATACGTTGTACAGAGATTTTTCAGATGAATGGAGAGCCGCGCTGTAGATATGATCTGTCCAGACTCCGGGCCCGGGGCGACGTCTGATAACGTCGAAAACCCTCTCCATAGCGCATAAAGGCGGGGCGTCTGGGATCTCCAGCCTGCGAATGACTACCCGCTCCAGCTTATACGAGAGTCCACGTATAATATAACTTCCCGCAAGCTTTGAAAGAGAATCATCACACAATTACCCATGACTGTAAAACAATATAATGATATTTAAAAAAAAAAAAAAAAAAAAAAAAAAAAAAAAAAAAAAAAAAACAGGTTTTTCTTCAGTCGTCTGGGTTATAGACGGCTACCATCCCCTCCAGGTCGAGATCTGCGTCTTCACCGAAACATGTGTACAGTTCGTTGATCTTTGCTTCAAAAGTATCAGTGTATTTCAGCTCAGTGAGGATGTTTTCTACCACCCCCTGAACCCTCGCAGCCGATGGGTTGAGGAAGCGCTGGGCTAGGAGCTTTACCACAGCCGGGATGAAGGTCGGTCTCCAGAGTCTCACCATTAATCTCTCAAAATGTCCGGTAAAGAAATATTCATTTAACGGGTCCAGGCACTCGTGCTGGCGCTGGCTGGGGTGATCGATCTCACACCCGTAACAGAGTTTTTGTCTGTAACTTTTGATCACAGCCAAAAGTAAGTGTGCCACGCCGACTTTCACCGTTTTCAGGAATTCCTCTGACAGGAACCCGTCAGGCCGGTCAGATGCGAAAGATGTGGCGTATTTCTCAGCCGGCTCGAGGTCTTGTACCTCCCGCGGACTCGCGGCCTCCGTGACAGCGGGAAGAGACCCCACGCCTCCCGGGCTGGAAAGCGCGTGAGAAGGATGGATCTCGCCCCAGACCGCCTCGAGCTGAACTCCCCACGGGCTCTCGTACCCACCGCGGGTCCGTGAAGCCTGGCTCAGGGAGGGCCGGTCTCTTCCACAGTCGAGCGCGCAGTCACAAGCGATGTCGTCGGCCGCTGCAATGGGAGAGGTTGAGGAGCTCATGCTGGTTCGTCGTCCGATGCTTGAATGAGATGTGGTCCCCTGGTTTTTATAGAAATCCCCGTGCATGCGGGGAGGAGCTACGTCAGAGTTTTTTTTATTTTTTTTATTTTTTTTTATTTTATTTTTTATTTTATTTTTTTATTTATTTTTTTTAAGTAAAAAGAGGGGCCAAGTTTTTTCGGACTTCGATAACGTCCCTCCAGGCCAGGCACCTTGTAAAGAGGCCCGTAATCCTGTCGTTGCAGGTGTTGAACATCTCATGCCAGCTCTCAGCCGCAGCTGTGACGCTTCTGACGTGGCCGCTGGCACTAACCCGCTCCAACTTAATTTCACCCTCAGAGACAGTGTCAGGAGGTCCACGCTGGAATATCACCCTATAGCGAGGCCCCTGGGCGCTGAGCCAGGTGAGTTGGAAGCGTGTTTTCTTCTTTTCCGGCGTCCGATCTCCTGGAGGTTCAGGGTTGACCGTGTCGCGAATCATCGAGCCCGCCGCCGCGGAGAAGACACCCCAATCGGCGGAAGTAAGCGCCACCCGTGGGGTTCCTCGAGTGGCAGTCTCACCCTCGGCCAGAGTGAAGAAACTTACTTGGGCATAATACGGGTCGAACGTGTAAGTTAAACGTTCGTGCCCCTCCAGGCTGTACGTCAGATCTTCCTCCGGTATCGGCTGGCTCAGACGGCTGACGTACATTCTCGCTTTTTTTGGGGCAAGCGAGCCTTCTGTTGTCATGGTGATGTTAACCGGGGTCTCGCAGATGTAGCGGAGGATCGGAGTTCGTCTCGCCATGGTGAATGCTGTATGTCACTCTATCGTCGAAAGGGGATTTTTAAACCCTTCTTCGTCCGCGGGGCGTAATTCCTTACCTTTTGCTCTAAAAACACCGTTTGGCGTAAGTGATAAGGAGCATTGTTTATTGTTCGGGCTCGGGGCAGCATCTCCGCTCAGCGGGTGTCCCGCGCCCCATGATCGATCGGCTAATATCTTAAAAGAAAACATCATCTGGCGTGAGTGATAAGGAGCATTGTTTATTGTTCTTCGGGTTCATCACCTCGGGGCAGCATCTCCGCTCAGCGGGTGTCCCGCCACACACACACACACACACACACACACACACACACACACACACACACGCACACACACACGCACTCACACAGACACAGCGTCTGCAACAGGTTTTACAGCCGTGGGGTCATGTTTCCGCGAGCGGCTCTATGCGTGGGTATTTGACCGTCTTGCTGCAAAGACTTACAGCCGAGAGAGACGGGTATTTGTTCCCCTTCTTTAATTTACGAATTAAAAAACAGAAAAGGAAACGTAATAATTTAAGAATTAAAGATATTAAAGGGTCATTAAATAATAGACAGTGATTTATGTTTAATTATTTCAGAATTAGTTAATTCTTTAATACATTAAAAAGATCTAGGTATTTTTAATCGTTCTTTAATTCATGAAATAAAATGACATTAAAATATTAGACCCTGGGTGGGAGGGGAGGTATGGCTTGGAGGCGGTGCTTGGCCGGGGTTAGGGGAGGAGCTTGGGGGTGGGGCTAGGGGAGGAGCCAGGGGCGGAACTAGGGGAGGAGCTGGGGGCGGGGCATACTGACGTCATCGACTCTGATTGGATGTGACGTCATAAGGGGCGGGGGCTCGGAGGCGGGATCAGGGGCGGGGCTTAGGGGCGGGGCATAATGACGTCATCGATTATGATTGGCTGTGACGTCATAAGGGGCGGGGCTTGGAGGCGGGACTAGGGGAGGGGCTTAGGGGCGGGACATAGTGACGTCATCGATTCTGATTGGCTATGACGTCATAGAGGGGGCGGGGCTTAGTGACGTGGCCGATTTTGATTGGCAGCTGTCACTTTTTTGACGAAAGGTGGGTCAGTTTTCTCTCTAACATGTAATCAATAGCTAAGCTTAATTATGCAATATCTATATGTTCAAATACTTTTGAAATATATGTTTGTATGCTTTTGAACTTTGTATTGTGTGTACCAAATTAAAGGAATGTTATGTTTATGATTATATTTGCGTTTGCTTTAAGTATTAGTTTAGTTTCTTAGCATGCTGTTATAAAGATCATTTACTTATATAATCATTTTCAAAGTGCTATAAATGTGATGTGTCCCTTTTTCAGTGAGGCCCAGAAAGATACACTGACAAACATCCACATGTTGCAAACAGCATATGGAACAGGATGCCAGTACTGACCACAGTCAGATAAAGAGACTAAACTTGATATGCGGGTATGATTAGACGTGTTTGTCAGAATGTTGTGCAATTTTGAGTTGTGCAAATACTCTTGTGGTATAACCTCGGTGATGAGACTTGCTGACAGTCCTTCATTTAGCAGTTTTCTGCCCAAAACAATTTCCTATCAGTTTAGGCAGGAGAAAGAGAAAGCAAGAAGATTCCACGGCGCGTGTGGGCAGGACCAAAGCCATGAAGCAGAGGGATGAAGACCACTCAGATGAAGGACAACGCCTCAGATTAGCATGAATTATTGTACTAGCATAGGAAGATAGAGAATAAAAACAGAGTCCAGCCCACTGTTCGGGGTTCCTCTTTGCTGAGAGTTTGCTGGAACACCAGATGTCTGGTTGGAAGCTCTCAGCTCCGGGACCCTCAGAACTTCTGGGTATGATTTAATCTATCTCACTCATTCTGCAAAACTTGAATTCTGTTCAATTCTGTGACATTTAAATTCTGTTTAATAAATCTCTGAGCAGTGGTTTAGCCCTCAGGGTAATTGTGATTAAATTGAAATAACTGGTCAAAACCTTCTTTCAAATCAATGGACAAGTGGGATAAGAGAGACAGGGGAGGCAAGGTCACTGGAGACCCCTGAATAATCCCAAGACATCCACTCTTCACCGTACTCAGCCTCCCCGCAGATTCTCCATTCTTGAATCTGATCTCAGAGTTCTTCTCTGCCTGGTGCTGGAAGGTGTTTGACCCTCAGCTCCATCAGTGCACGGTCCTTTAACAGGCAACAGGGGAGACATGTGGGGACATTGACCAGGGGGTCACGCCAGGCCTAGATATGGCACTCCAGGAGATATTTACCCCACTGCCTTGCACTCGAAGACACTACATGCAATGCTGATGAAATTTTGTGGCCAGAGAGAAGACGAGATGCAGACTAATTTCTTTTCTGTTATTTTTGAAATTTCTGTAGTTGTTTACTTCAATTTAGACTTTGTTGCTTCAATGTTTTCTTGATTGCAAAGCACTTCATACTCTGTATTGTTCATTGGTTGCTCCCTACTTGGCTTACTGTGCTGAAGTTTGGGGCAATAATTATAAAACTACATTGCAATCATTATTCATTCTCCAAAAAAGAGCATTAAGAAGAATTCACAATGTAGGTTATCGAGATGACACCAATTTATTGTTTATTAAATCTAAAACATTAAAACGTCACAAAATGATTACGTTTAAAACTGTGCAATTAATGTATAAAGTGAAAAATAAGCAACTGCCCCTCAGAATTCAAGAATTTTTTAAGGAGAGGGGGGGAAAATATAATTTAAGAGCCTTGTATCATTTTAAAATTGCTGGTGTTCGGACAACCAGGAAAGGCCTTTGTGTTTCTACTTGTGGCTCTAAAATATGGAATAATCTGGTGAAGGAACTCAAGTGATGTCCAAATGTCAATCAGTTTAAATGCCAATATAAGGAAATGATGTTTTCTGAATATGTGAAAATTGTCTAAATTCTCTGAAAATTCAAGTCATGGTTGAAAGACTATAATATAGCTGTTGGTTAAAGTATGGACAATTAAGTTATTAATTTTGTATTATTTATTTATTGGATTATGTGATGTGTGCTGTTATTGGTGTGGATATGATGAAGAATTTGAGTTTATAGATTATTTTAAGATGTCTGTGTTTGCTGTTCTGCTCACTTTGTTTTGTTTTGTGTTGGTTTTAAAAGTTGCTGAGGTAAAAGGGGTAGGTGTATATATGCTTTGCTTCTACCTACACCCTTTCGGGTTGCATGGGTTGACTGGCTGATGTTGAGGATAACACCCTTCCTCACGTCCCAAAGGACCTGGAAGTGTTCCTCAAGTGTTCGTGAACCGTGAGACACACAAAAAACTCAGAATTCAATTTACACTTATACTGACCTTAAAGGGTTTATTGAAGAATACAGCAGAAGAGATCAGCAGATTGTCAACAACCGAGCGCAGGGTGGGTTCAATGCAACACACTTTATTATACAACAACGATACCAACAGGTTGTGTGTCAGCAAAGAATGCAGACGTCTGGAAACCCACAGTCTTTATACAATTCAGTTTAGTTCAGTTGGGGTGTTACCATCTTCATCTCCTTCCCACTGTAGCCAAGTGCTTGCTCACAGGGGGTCGTTTTGACCGTTGGGGTTTTACATAATTATTGTATGGCTTTGCCTTACAATATAAAGCGCCTTGGGGCAACTGTTTGTTGTGATTTGGCGCTATATAAAAAAAATTGATTGATTGATTGATTGATTCTGACTGGCGGCCGGGGCAAGGCCGGGGTGTGACATGAACGGTCTTCAGGAAATTGGGGGGGATGGTATAGTGGAGGTGTGGTGGTGTCTGGGGCAAACTGATTGTCCTCTTAACAGTCAAAAGTTTCAGTTCCAGGGAGTCAACAGAAAAAGATCATATCAAAGTTCAGTCAACAGTAATACATTTGAACAGTTTATAATGATGAAACATTATTCCAACTACATGATAAATCATCCAAAGCATTTCCAAAAGATTACATGCACTTTAGACATATTCATACATCATGCCGGCATCAAATAATGACTATTCAAAGTGGTCAATGCCAGGCTTACCTACAGAAAATCAACAACACGTCAGCAGTTACACATGGTTACGACGGAGTTTTAGGGCCACATTGACTTTTTATTTATTTATTTATTTATTTTGGACTTCGAGAATAAAGTCGTAATATTACGAGAAAAAAGTTGTAATATTACGAGAAAAAAGTCATATTACGAGAAAAAAGTCTAAATATTATATTATGACTTTATTCTCATAATATTATGACTTTATTCTCGTAAAATGATGAATTTATTCTCGTAATATTACGACTTTATTCTCGTAAAATTCTGACTTCATTCTCGTAAAATTATGACTTTTTTTCTCGGAATATTAGGACTTTTTTCTTGTAATATTACGACTTTATTCTCGAAGTCTTAAAATTACAACTTTATTCTCGAAGTCTAAAAAAAAAAAATTCAATGTGGCCCTAAAACGCCGTCGTACATGGTCAATACAATTAATCACAAACACATATTACAATCCTTAATCAACCCATATAATATTGTATCATTTCAAACCATGATAAATCAATTAAACACCCATCAAAGCATAAGAATACACATTTCATTCATTTGGCATCATGATAAATCCCTTAAACACATTGTGGCAGAAATATCACACCCGAATCTAAAATCAACTTTATTCAATCCATACAGTACCTAATTTGTTAGAACTGGACGATGCACATACTTCTAAACATTTGTTACTTTTTCAAAATAATGAACACAAAACATTTTATACAATTTAATAACTTTTAACATTGCTAGCATGCAAAGCTAATTATGAGCAAAATAGCAGATATACCTTCAGAAATCAGTTTTGTTTTATTTTGTTTTGTTTTATTGCAAAGTGCATTTTTATTGCAAAGACATTTGAATCTTTGTATGTGTGATTACAGAACTACATGTATGACCTCAAACTGACCTTGTGCGCAAAGAAAGCAAAAGCCAGATGTGTTTTTTTTCCGTTTCTACCATCAGTGTGTAGTTGGTGCATCGTGTGCTTAGCAATATAATGGTTTGTGTTCACTGTTTGGCACAAAATACCATTTTTAAAAGAGTTTGAGAGAAAGGTTCGTGACCGGTGAAGCTACAGCATTAAATCAGTGCAGCAGCGGAAACACTTCCTGTATTTATTTCAAAATAAAAGCCCTGTAGATTTGTGGCCGCCTACCACTGCCAACCAGCACAATGATTGACATGACCAACAGCCAATGAGAATTGGGAGAGCCACGGGGTGGCCAATCAGATAACAGGGAGCTCTCCCGCCCCTGTAATCTAAAGAAAGAAGCGACTGGTCTGATCGCTGCTCCTTTATTGACTACAAGGTTGGAATGGTCTCTTTTGTTTTAGATACCTGTGCGTTATTTTTGTTAGTCTTTAAGTGCAACAGCTGCGCAGTTTATCTCATTAATATACTGCTGTGTGAATCCTAGGAGTGGTTAGCTTCTCGTCAGCGCCTCGCTTGTTCTTTTCTTAGTGCGCAACACTTTAAAATAACTTGTGCGATGTTGTCAGACAGGGGGACCCTCTGAGAGAGGTTTACAGACCATTCATAGACAAAAAAAAAAAAAAAAATATATATATATATATATATATATTTATAGATAACGTATATCCAACGTAAAATTAATTTATTTTACGTAAAATAAATTTATCAACTGACGACTGGAAATTTATGGAAGCAAAAAATCCAAAGACAACAAAGAAATTGGAGACCTGGATTAATAAACATGACTTTGACGGACGACTAAACTTGACCAGTATTCAGAAGTTGAAGGAGAAGCTGGAAAAAGAACATAAAGGTGATGAGAAAAAGAAGCAGAAAATAGGAGCAGACTTAGTGGCATTTTGGGAGGAAGAGGCGCAGAGCAGACAGAAAGGAGCAGAGAAGAGGAGGGTGGAAAAAGCAAGGGAAAAGAAAGGGGAAGGTAAGGCAGAGGAAGATGTAATAATTCAACATAAAGAACCTGAACAACCTCAGAAACCACCGACGGCTGGACCGTCGGCAACAACGCATTTGTACCCTCCTCTACCAGAGGATGATGATGTGCCGCCACCGCAGTATGATATGGCAGTGCGACCTAAAGTAAAAAGTGAAAAACAAGAAAAGCCACAAACACGCAGTCAGACAAAAACACCCACAGCACCTCCATTAGATGGGGAGCTTGACCCTGAGGGCACAGACACAGTAGCATTATTGTGTTTCTTATTTGATAATGGCCACAAAGTGAGTAAAAACAAAGTTCAGTTGTGTAGGGATAAAGTAAAATATTTAGGACATGAATTGTCAGCAACAGGGCGCGCTATTTTGTCTGATAGGAAAGAAGCAATTTTGAATGCTCCAAAACCACAAACCAAAAAGCAGATGATGTCATTTCTTGGACTGACAAACTATTGCAGAGCGTGGATTCCTTGCTATGCAGAGTTAACTAGTCCACTTTCAGATTTTATGTATAAAGATGATATTTCAATGTCAACCGTGTTGGAATGGAACAAAGATGCTGAGGAAGCCTTTGTGAAAGTAAAACAAACATTAGTGTCATCTACAGTTTTGGCACTGCCGGATTATAGTAAGCCATTCATTCAGACTGTGGATTGTAGAAACAATTTCATGACAAGTGTCTTATTACAATCACATGGCACCAAATTAAGACCAGTGGCATACTACTCATCTAGATTGGATGCAGTGGCAAGTGCTCTACCACCATGTGTACGAGCTGTGATTGCAGCCTCCATGGCTGTTCAAAGTAGCAGTACTGTTGTTTTATTCCATCAGTTGACATCGAAGGTCCCGCATGCAGTCTCAGCGCTTTTGTTGCAAACAAATATGACATTCCTGTCTCCAGCCAGTACGCTTTCAGCACAGTGCATGTGTTTGCAAAATTGTGGGAAGAGCGTGGGATGGTGACGTCGTCTGGAAAACCGGTGACTCCTGCCACTCTTCTAACTGCACTACTGAAAGCTGTCAAATGGCCAAAACAGATTGCTATATGCAAATGTGCGGCTCACACCAAAGGCTCTGATGTCGTTTCAAAAGGAAATGATTTCGCTGACAAAACCGCAAAGGCAGCAGCAACTTCTTCTGTTTTTGTTGTACAGGAAACCACTCCAGATTTGCATTTAGGTCACACACTGCTTGCTGACATGCAACAACAGGCACCTGAAAAGGAAAAACAAATGTGGTTAAACAAAGGAGCTACATTCGCAAATGATTTGTACTCATGACCACAAAAGAAACCCATATTGCCAAAAAATATGTTTAAATGGGCAGCTATCATGAGCCATGGTGTGACACATGTCTCATCAGGGGGTATGATATCGCAGTTACAATATATTTTTTGTCTTTATGGGTTTGATGCATATGCAAAACAGCATTGTAGAGCATGCATGACATGTGCAAAAAACAAAACAACTCAAGGCAATTGAGACCCCAAAGAGGCAAATTTCCAACACCACAATATCCCTTTCAAGTGATTCATATGGATTATATACAGTTGAGTAAACATGAAGGGAAGGAATTTTGTTTAGTCATAATTGATGCCTTCTCAAAATGGGTAGAATTGTTCCCCACAAAACATGCAGATGCACTTACAGTGGCTAAAGCATTGTGCAAAGACATCATTCCACGATTTGGAATACCAGAAACAGTCTATTCAGATAATGGAGCGCACTTTGTTAATACAATAGTGCAATATGTAGGAGAAGCGCTACAGATTAATCTCAAAAATCACTGTGCTTATCATCCACAAAGTGCCGGATTAGTGGAAAGGATGAATGGGACAGTAAAAAACAGACTTAGAAAGACTATGGACGAAACAGGCAGACCATGGACACACTGTATAGATTTGGTGAAGATGTACATAAACATACACTCAACAAAAATATAAACGCAACACTTTTGGTTTTGCTCCCATTTTGTATGAGATGAACTCAAAGATCTAAAACTTTTTCCACATATACAATATTACCATTTCTCTCAAATATAAATGAGTCAACACCCCCGAGTCACACTAACTGTCAGAATGCTCGTAGCACGGGCCGGGGCGGAGGATTAGCAGCAATCTTCCATTCCAGCTTATTAATTAATCAAAAACCTAGACAGAGCTTTAATTCATTTGAAAGCTTGTCTCTTAGTCTTGTCCATCCAAATTGGAAGTCCCAAAAACCAGTTTTATTTGTTATTATCTATCGTCCACCTGGTCGTTACTGTGAGTTTCTCTGTGAATTTTCAGACCTTTTGTCTGACTTAGTGCTTAGCTCAGATAAGATAATTATAGTGGGCGATTTTAACATCCACACAGATGCTGAGAATGACAGCCTCAACACTGCATTTAATCTATTATTAGACTCTATCGGCTTTGCTCAAAAAGTAAATGAGTCCACCCACCACTTTAATCATATTTTAGATCTTGTTCTGACTTATGGTATGGAAATAGAAGACTTAACAGTATTCCCTGAAAACTCCCTTTTGTCTGATCATTTTTTAATAACATTTACATTTACCCTGATGGACTACCCTGCAGTGGGGAATAAGTTTCATTACACTAGAAGTCTTTCAGAAAGCGCTGTAACTAGGTTTAAGGATATGATTCCTTCTTTATGTTCTCTAATGTCATATACCAACACAGAGCAGAGTAGCTACCTAAACTCTGTAAGGGAGTTAGAGTATCTTGTCAATAGTTTTACATCCTCATTGAAGACAACTTTGGATGCTGTAGCTCCTCTGAAAAAGAGAGCTTTAAATCAGAAGTGTCTGACTCCGTGGTATAACTCACAAACTCGTATCTTAAAGCAGATAACCCGTAAGTTGGAGAGGAAATGGCGTCTCACTAATTTAGAAGATCTTCACTTAGCCTGGAAAAAGAGTTTGTTGCTCTATAAGAAAGCCCTTCGTGAAGCTAGGACATCTTTCTACTCATCACTAATTGAAGAAAATAAGAACAACCCCAGGTTTCTTTTCAGCACTGTAGCCAGGCTGACAAAGAGTCAGAGCTCTATTGAGCTGAGTATTCCATTAACTTTAACTAGTAATGACTTCATGACTTTCTTTGCTAACAAAATTTTGACTATTAGAGAAAAAATTACTCATAACCATCCCAAAGATGTATCGTTATCTTTGGCTGCTTTCAGTGATGCCGGTATTTGGTTAGACTCTTTCTCTCCGATTGTTCTGTCTGAGTTATTTTCATTAGTTACTTCATCCAAACCATCAACATGCTTATTAGACCCCATTCCTGCCAGGCTGCTCAAGGAAGTCCTACCATTATTTAATGCTTCAATCTTAAATATGATCAATCTATCTTTGTTAGTTGGTTATGTACCACATTCCTTTAAGGTGGCAGTAATTAAACCATTACTTAAAAAGCCATCACTTGACCCAGCTATCTTAGCTAATTATAGGCCAATCTCCAACCTTCCTTTTCTCTCAAAGATTCTTGAGAGGGTAGTTGTAAAACAGCTAACTGATCACCTGCAGAGGAATGGTCTATTTGAAGAGTTTCAGTCAGGTTTTAGAATTCATCATAGTACAGAAACAGCATTAGTGAAGGTTACAAATGATCTTCTTATGGCTTCGGACAGTGGACTTATCTCTGTGCTTGTTCTGTTGGACCTCAGTGCTGCTTTTGATACTGTTGACCATAAAATTTTATTACAGAGATTAGAGCATGTCATAGGTATTAAAGGCATTGCGCTGCGGTGGTTTGAATCATATTTGTCTAATAGATTACAGTTTGTTCATGTAAATGGGGAATCTTCTTCACAGACTAAAGTTAATTATGGAGTTCCACAAGGTTCTGTGCTAGGACCAATTTTATTCACTTTATACATGCTTCCCTTGGGCAGTATTATTAGACGGTATTGCTTAAATTTTCATTGTTACGCAGATGATACCCAGCTTTATCTATCCATGAAGCCAGAGGATACACACCAATTAGCTAAACTGCAGGATTGTCTTACAGACATAAAGACATGGATGACCTCTAATTTCCTGCTTTTAAACTCAGATAAAACTGAAGTTATTGTACTTGGCCCCACAAATCTTAGAAGCATGGTGTCTAACCAGATCGTTACTCTGGATGGCATTTCCCTGATCTCTAGTAATACTGTGAGAAATCTTGGAGTTATTTTTGATCAGGATATGTCATTCAAAGCGCATATTAAACAAATATGTAGGACTGCCTTTTTGCATTTACGCAATATCTCTAAAATCAGAAAGGTCTTGTCTCAGAGTGATGCTGAAAAACTAATTAATGCATTTATTTCCTCTAGGCTGGACTATTGTAATTCATTATTATCAGGTTGTCCTAAAAGTTCCCTAAAAAGCCTTCAGTTGGTTCAGAATGCTGCAGCTAGAGTACTGACGGGGACTAGCAGGAGAGAGCATATCTCACCCGTGTTGGCCTCCCTTCATTGGCTTCCTGTTAATGCTAGAATAGAATTTAAAATTCTTCTTCTTACTTATAAGGTTTTGAATAATCAGGTCCCATCTTATCTTAGGGACCTCGTAGTACCATATTACCCCATTAGAACGCTTCGCTCTCAGACTGCGGGCTTACTTGTAGTTCCTAGGGTTTGTAAGAGTAGAATGGGAGGCAGAGCCTTCAGCTTTCAGGCTCCTCTCCTGTGGAACCAGCTCCCAATTCAGATCAGGGAGACAGATACCCTCTCTACTTTTAAGATTAGGCTTAAAACTTTCCTTTTCGCTAAGGCTTATAGTTAGGGCTGGATCGGGTGACCCTGGACCATCCCTTGGTTATGTTGCTTTAGACGTAGACTGTGGGGGGGTTCCCATGATGCACTGTTTCTTTCTCTTTTTGCTCCGTATGCATCACTCTGCATTTAATCATTAGTGATCGATCTCTTTTTCCTGGTTCTTTCCCTCAGCCCCAACCAGTCTCAGCAGAAGACTGCCCCTCCCTGAGCCTGGTTCTGCTGGAGGTTTCTTCCTGTTAAGGGGGAGTTTTTCCTTCCCACTGTGGCCAAGTGCTTGCTCATAGGGGGTCGTTTTGACCGTTGGGGTTTTTCATAATTATTGTATGGCCTTGCCTTGCAATGTGGAGCACCTTGGGGCAACTGTTTGTTGTGATTTGGCGCTATATAAGAAAAAAGTTGATTGATTGATTGAAATATTGTTCACAAACCAGTCTGAATCTGTGATAGTGAGCACTTCTCCTTTGTTGAGATAATCCATCCCACCTCACAGGTGTGCCATATCAAGATGCTGATTAGACACCATGATTAGTGCACAGGTGTGCCTTAGACTGCCCACAATAAAAGGCCACTCTGAAAGGTGCAGTTTTATCACACAGCACAATGCCACAGATGTCGCAAGATTTGAGGGAGCGTGCAATTGGCATGCTGACAGCAGGAATGTCAACCAGAACTGTTGCTCGTGTATTGAATGTTCATTTCTCTACCATAAGCTGTCTCCAAAGGCGTTTCAGAGAATTTGGCAGTACATCCAACCAGCCTCACAACCGCAGACCACGTGTAACCACACCAGCCCAGGACCTCCACATCCAGCATGTTCACCTCCAAGATCATCTGAGACCATCCACTCGGACAGCTGCTGGAACAATCGGTTTGCATAACCAAAGAATTTCTGCACAAACTGTCAGAAACTGTCTCAGGGAAGCTCATCTGCATGCTCGTCGTCCTCATCGGGGTCTCGACCTGACTCCAGTTCGTCGTTGTAACCGATTTGAGTGGGCAAATGCTCACATTTGCTGCTGTTTGGCACGTTGGAGAGGTGTTCTCTTCACAGATGATGCGAAGGAGATGTGTTGCACTGCATGAGGCAAATGGTGGTCACACCAGATACTGACTGGTATCCCCCCCAATAAAACAAAACTGCACCTTTCAGAGTGGCCTTTTATTGTGGGCAGTCTAAGGCACACCTGTGCACTAATCATGGTGTCTAATCAGCATCTTGATATGGCACACCTGTGAGGTGGGATGGATTATCTCAGCAAAGGAGAAGTGCTCAATATCACAGATTTAGACTGGTTTGTGCACAGTATTTGAGGGAAATGGTGATATTGTGTATGTGGAAAAAGTTTTAGATCGTTGAGTTAATCTCATACAAAATGGGAGCAAAACCAAAAGTGTTGCGTTTATATTTTTGTTGAGTATAACTTGCACCACGGGTTTGACACCTTATGAAACATTGTTTGGAAGAAAATATCGACTACCATATTATGGGCAAATTTGGGATGTACCTGAGGAAGCCAATTTGGCAGATTACATGAGGAAGATGTTAGAAAGACAACGAGGGAGAGTTTCAAACACTGATGATCCCATTTCTCCACAGGATGACCCTAAAGTGGTACCTGGAGACTGGGTGTTGATAAGAAGCATCAAGAGAAAACACTGGCATTCACCTAAGTGGGAAGGGCCCCATCAAGTACTACTCACAACACCCACAGCCTTGAAAATTGGGGAAAGAAGTACATGGATTCATTTAACTCACTGTAAGAAAGTCATTTCTGCAGACACAGACAAACAGTAAGAACAGTAGGATAAGACTAGTAATAGTGTGTGAGCTTGGTGTTAAGATCCAGGTTAGACACGAAAGCTAGCAGAAGACTTTAGAAACCACTGTTCTGAACATAGGTGTGCTGTAGTGTGTAGAAATGACGAAAGTAAAAAACAAAAAGAACGAGGGTCCCTGGACCCCATGGACAGTCCTTATTATGCTACTTTTCTTTTTCGGATTGGGCTTATTATTGAAAACCATAAGCACAGGACACGATGGTAAGGGACACATCAACAAACTAAATAGGCCAAAAAGAGAGGGCAAAGACCCCAATCCACGTATACCTGTAGGGCATCGATGTAGTAAACAAAGAGCATATCAATTTGGTGTACAGGCCTGCTTTCCCCGAAATGCTTCAGTAGTAATCAAAGTCCCTTTTACATCCTTGACACGGACACAGGATGATCAACAGGGATCATGGTATAGTGGCTATGATTGGTATATGACAAATGATCAACAGGATAAGAGATGGGAGACCTTGGTGGCAGATAGGTATGACAGATGGACGCCTAGATGGGCACAAACCGGGTGGGCTAAGTACCAAAGCCAATTTCTTAAAATGTATCAAACAGAGGATAGCTTGCTGATTGTAGTGGATACAAAAACAAATCCATAATCCCACCAGGAACACCGGATTCAGAATGTTGGTTGTTTTTGTTGTGGGTCCACAAAACAGGGTCTGACCCCTACTTCTCCCTGATATTGTGTGAAGATAATATCATGGCTACAGCTAACAAGACATTAAAGCAACCAGTTATGACTGATCTCAGCAGGACAAAGGGTGCATCCATAAGAACTACAAAGGACATGAAAACAGATGACTGGTTCCTAGTAACTACAGGAATTAGTGGACAAAATAACAATTGGCTTTTAATGGCAGAACAAGCAGGACTAGCTACAAAGAAGGACTGTGTTGTATGTATGGGACCCAGACCTATATTACAGGTAATACCGGCAGCATTAACCACAGACTGTCTGTTGACTGTAATGACACAGACATACATTGCAACAAACAACAATTGTTCTAAGTGGGACAAGATCTATCCATTGACCAAATTGACTAAGATTAAACCTTTATTTTCAAGCAAAGTTGGGCATGCTAACCACACATGTGTAAACTTGACAGGGACAAGCACGACTTTGGGTAGCTTAAACCACACTGCCTGGTGTAAGAATGTGGTCCATAGTAATTCCACATTCAAACCTGTCAGAAGGAGTGATGTATGGTGGTGGTGTGGTGATAACAGAATCTTTGACAGACTGCCAAGAAATGTGTCAGGTTATTGTGCATTAATATCATTATTGTTACCAGTTAAAGCCATACCCATGGCACCTGAAGAAGTCATGACATATACAGCCTCTCTCATTCCTGAAGACTGGCAGAAAGGCATAACCAGACATAAAGTAAAAGAGATTGGAAAGGAGTGGGAGATCCCACATATATTGATGCGATAGGAGTCCCCAGAGGAGTGCCTGACGAGTATAAACTGGCTGATCAAATAGCAGCTGGATTCGAATCCTCCATCTGTTGGTGGTGTTCAATTAATAAGAACGTGGACAGAATAAACTACATCCACTACAATGTACAGAAATTAGGAAATTGGACTGAGGAAGGATTTAAGGCTGTCCATTCACAGTTAGAAGCCACGTCCCTTATGGCCTTCCAGAACCGTATTGCTCTGGATATGTTGTTGGCAGAGAAAGGAGGTGTTTGTGCCATGTTCGGAGAACAATGCTGCACATTCATTCCCAACAACACAGCTGCAGATGGCAGCCTCACTCAAGCCATCGACGGTCTGAGGACGTTGAACAGGAAAATGAAAGAGCACAGTGGAGTAAACACCGAAGGCTGGGATTGGTGGCTGGAAGGGATGGGAAAATGGAGGTCTTTGATTTCTTCACTATTAGTGTCTATAGCAGTGTTTGCTGCGATTCTAACATTGTGTGGATGTTGTTGTATTCCATGTCTTCGAGGCCTTGTAAATAGAATGATAACCACAGCAATAGGTCCAGGACCAGGAGGGGGACCAGCTTCATATCCACTCCTGGGGCAAAACGACGATGAGGAGGAAGATGACTCTCATGACCTGTACCCAGTCCAATGGAAGTATGATGACCCAGACACCGATGATGATGACAATGATGACATAACCTCTGGGGTGTAAGCCTGTAGAACATACCATGACTAACCTCTTAGTGAAAATCTCAAAAGAAGTGCTAAGCTAGGTGATGCCTACTATATGTTTAACAAGCAATAACAGGAGGGAAATGTTAAAGATTTTGTATATATATATATTTTTATCACTGTTAAACATTTGTTCCTTTGTCTTTGTTCTGATGAAATGTTATTGAGCTGTTTTGCACCTGTCTTAACGCAACCCTGAGAATGTACTTGTTATTATTACACTGATAGCACAACTTTGTTTTTGTAGCCACTAACGACTGGGAGTGAAGCATGCTGGGGTCAGTTTGAACTGGGAGTGAAGAGCTGGAGGTTATTTTGACCTTATGCTGTACAAATGCTTACGGTACAAAACAGGACACTCCAAGCTTTTGCAGAACAGATGATAAGTGCAAACAGAGGAGCCTGCAAGAACGGGATGTGCTGACCTTCAATGATAAGATTAAAACAAAAGGAACCGTTTCTCCACACAGCTGCAACTATTGGCATACGTGCCATGAGATGTTTTGTATTACGGGAGGAAACTTGTCATGCGAAGTTCCCCCCACCTTTAGGACAAGTTTCACAATGTGGGTAGGGCGTCTCCTAATAAAAGAGTGGGCGTGCAGCAGTCCACAGTGCTCTCAGTGGTACTACGTGTACGGACTGTCTGCACTCCTCGCGAGCTAAAATTGACATTCTGTCTCACTGGTGTTTCTTGACTCTGTTTGTCTTATCAAGGTTTTAAGAATGTTTGGAGGAAAATACCCAACAGTTGTAGACCTCGTATATGTAAAAAACGCGCTGTTAGACGTTTATGATCGCACCACTGTCAAGATAATCCAATGATTTTCACTCTTCTTCAGTTCATTCCAGATTAAAATATGAACAGTTATAAACTGTACACTCTTGTACTTGTCTGTGACTTTTTCTGTTTTAAATAAAAGATAAGCAGACAAACGTGACATGGGTGATGGTTGTTTTGGTTTACAAGAAATAAAATTCAGCTTTTACACTGTAAAAAAATCCAGTTGTTTTTACAGAAAAATTCTGTTAGCTGTGGTTTCCAGGGGAATTCTGTCAAAATTAAAATGAAGCAATGACCTTCTTATTCTGAGGCAACATGCGCTAACCACAAAACTATTGTGCTTATTAATCTATAAGATACAGACAGATATCAGGGGTGGTGGCCAAGTGTTTAGTGCACATGGTTTCATTAACAAAGGTTCCTGGTTTGAACCCCACCCCTGCCACATTTCACTGTGTAATGTGACATTGCAGCAGAAAGGGCATCTGGTGTACAGCTTGTGCCAAATCAACATGCAGACCCTCTTTGCATCTGCTGTGGTGCCCTGAGTAAAATCTTGGGAGCAGCCAAAGAGACTATATATATATATCTATAAATTTTATGAAAAAAAAAAAAAGTTTAATATCAGCATGGCCATGCCAATTCAACATGAAAAAGACCATCAAAATTACAGATTAATATTTTTTAATTACAGGTTTAAACTGTAAAATTTACATAAATACGTATGTGTAAAACCATTTACATATTCATTCTAATTTTGACAGAATTCCCCTGGAAACCACAGCTAACAGAATGTTTCTGTAAAAACAACTGAATTTTATTTATTTATTGTAAACCAAAACAACCATCACCCATATCACGTTTGTCTGCTTATCTTTTATTTAAAACAGAAAAAGTCACAGACAAGTACAAGAGTGTACAGTTTATAACTGTTCATATTTTAATCTGGAATGAACTGAAGAAAGAGTGAAAATCATTGAATTATCTTGACAGTGGTGCGATCATAAATGTGTAACAGCGTTTTTTTTTTTTTTTTTTTACATATATAAACGGGTTACAGCGTTTTCTTTTATAATAAATGTCTTACAGCGTGTTTTTTATGTTGGACACTTTGTGCTGTGCGTGTAATCGACGTGAAGACACGCATGCATTAAATGTCGTCAAAAGATTATGAAACTTATTTTTTAATGTATTGAACAACTAACATGCTGTTATTTTTGTCTGGGAGCAGCGTGAGATCGTCTGTAAGCACTGAGTCAGAGCGCGCTCCCACGCCAGGGGATATAAATTCTGACGGGGATAAGTACTTTGGCACGACACTGTGTCGGCGGCTATCAGCACAAACAAAGCCATGTGCGCAGCTGTCAGTGCTTTATATTATTTTTATTACATTTATTATGCTTACTTTTGATGAGGAATGCCATTTAACGCACGCAGTAGTGAGCGATATTACGCTGATTACACGTCCGCCATCAAGCACGTGCATTTGTTTGTCCCGATGCCTTCCCATCAGCCCGAGATACTGAAAAGGTTTAAGGGCCTTTCACACAGAATATGTCAGGCTAATCCATCAACGCATCCGACGCATGACATCAGACGCATTGTTTCGGAAGCGGCAAGGGGGCGTAGATTGCCACGTCACACTCTGGCTGTTTCCACAACCTGAAAAATGTTCAGCGATCGGCATCTTGAATTTCCGTTGCCTGAACCACAAAAAAGCTTTAAAAAACAGCAGTAGAACGATTCTCCCATCACCCTGCTGGGAGAAGCTTTTTTTTCCAGCTACTTTTCGGAGTGACACCGACCGAGGGAGGACTGACGACTTGGTGGGATAGCGATCGAACTGCGACAGCGGGCCGACCCGCATGGAGAAGCCGGCCTTCAGGCATCATCACTGGGCAGAGCGAGGCAGGCAGCCGGGGTGATGGAGCAAACCCACTCAGTCCGAAATCTCCCACTTTTTGGATATATGCGAAGTCCCAGTTTACCCAACGGAGTTCAGTTCTGCAGCTTTATCGAGGTGAGAATAATGTAAAAATAAAACGTGACGTTTACTGAACTGCTGTGAAGGTTTATTGATCGGCTAATGTTAGCGTAGCCTTTTAGCACAGTTGATCTGAGTGAATGCTTTAATTTGTAAATGGTTCAGTCTTTTTTATTTTTACCAAATAAAGCTACAGCTTTTTTCAGACACCACAAAAGCTCAACTTTAAATAACTTATTTTTTCGGGCGTTTTTTTCCATCGTTTTTTTCCCCCTTTTTATATATAAACTGTTTAGTGTTTCTTTATATTTAAAGAAATATTTTTATTTGTCCCAATCAGGAACATTTGCTGTGCAGACAGCCAAACTTCCATTGATGAGCTGAACACCACGAAGTCCAGTCGAAAGAAAACATCTCTGCTTTTCAAAATAGGACAAAAGTGTCTTCAGCAACACCACCAGAGTTCAAAGCTGCAGAAGAGACCTTCATCTGGTCCCGAGAATCCAGCAGAACATCACCTGCTTCTAAATAAAAGGCTCTTTCAACAGCATCTATTTTATTATTTTTTAAAAAAGCTGTTTCATTTTATATTTTAACAATAACTGAACGGACCATTAAAAATGTCCACGAATCAAAGTCAAAAGACATTTGCACAAGTAGAAGCTCTCCACTTATTGTGCTCAAATTCATATTTTAGAAATGACTCTGTCCTGATAACAACATTAAAGGCAATTACATATTTTGGTGAAATTACAAGTTGAAATGACTATATAAAAAAAATTCATCATGAGGTTTATGTCACAGAAATCCTACTTTACATTCACACTGCAGTCATTGTTAAATTATTTCCTGTTGCATTTATAATAAACATTTGTATTTATTTAGTGTCTGTTTTTCTGGTTGAAATGAGAAATAATCTACCAGACTTAAAAAAAAATGTACAAATTTCCATGTTATTTTGTCTAAAAATAAATGTCTGAGGTTCCTTATGTTAAACAAGAAATTATCTAATGTGAATCACAGGTGGTTTTAATTGACAGATGAAAGGTTTCTAAAGAACCATTTATTGATTTATTTAGCTATTTTAATTACAAGTGTTCTAAATTTTTTTTTAAACAGTAATCAGAAATTCTGAGGTAACAACAAAAAAAACATCTCGAAGGATTTTTCTTCAGAAAACTGCTCTATAGATGAGCAGTCCTGTGACTGTGATCCGTTTTGTACAGATCAGTGGTTTCTGCCACTAGTCTTCCGTGTTTTGGCCCGATGCATCGTTCCTATTGGACACCGCAAAGGTACGCCACAGCTCAGAGCATCGAAAGTTGGATTGGATTGAACTTTGACTGCATCAACCTGACGACAAGCGGCAATGTGCGCTCCAGTCAGAAGCGTCGGTTTAGCTTGGCTTTTGACGCAACGCTTCTGACGCATCTAAAAAGCAATGCGTCTTATTGAAAATAATACTTTTTAGACTGATTTTTGACACATCTGACGTATTCAGTGTGAAAGGCCCTTTAGTAAAAACACGGAGATAGAAGACGGCACCCTGCTCAGCGTGCCGCTCTTGTTGGAGCGACAACACACAGAGATCTCTTTCAGTGCAGCTTCTTGTTCTGACTTAAGTCTTTCATCGGCAACTGTAAATTTAAAATTAATTAAACGTATAAACGCATTTAAAATGCATAAACGAGGTGTATCTCATGCAGCCAGTGGAGCTCTATGATCCCACACCGATTTTGAGTCAGCTGATCACATGACTTGGAAGCTATTGAGCTAAAATGCTAATATTTACATTTAAAATTAATTCAAAATATTCAGCAATTTAAAATGCAAAAACAAGAGGTGGATCTCATGCAGCTAGTGCAGTAGTATGATCCTACACTGATTTTGAGTCAATTTAGCACATGACCTGGAAGCTATTGAGCTAAAATGCTAATATTTAACCTTTAAAATGAATTAAAAATATTCAGCGATTTAAAATGCAAAAGCAAGGGGTGAATCTCAAGCAGTCGGTCGAGTACTATGATCCCACACTGATTTTGAGTCAGTTGATCCCATGACCTGGAAGCTATTGAGCCAAAATGCTAATATTTACATTTAAAATTAGTTAAAAAATATAAACAGATTTAAATGCAAAAACAAGAGGTGTACCTCATGCAGCCAGTGGAGCGCTATGAGACCACACTGATTTTGACTCGGTTGATCACATGCCATGGAAGCTTTTTAATGTGTGCACACTTCGCATGTAGCCTTTGCGCCTGGAAAACAGTGGACTGTATCATGAGGTTTTTACAGTTGAGTTACTGCCACATATGTAGCCAAAGCGGGGGGGCTAGGTAGAGAGATACAACCCCAATTCCAATGACGTTGGGACGTTGAGTAAAATGTAAATAAAAACAGAACACAATGATTTGCAAATCCTCTTCAACCTATATTCAATTGAATACACCACCAAGACAAGATATTTAATGTTCAAACTGATAAACTTCATTGTTTTTGTGCAAATATTTGCTCATTTTGAAACGGATGCCTGCAACACGTTTCAAAAAAGCTGGGACAGTGGTATGTTTACCACTGTGTTACATCACCTTTCCTTCTAACAACACTCAATAAGTGTTTGGGAACTGAGGACACTAATTGTTGAAGCTTTGTAGGTGGAATTATTTCCCATTCTTGCTTGATGTATGACTTCAGTTGTGCAACAGTCCGGGGTCTCCGTTGTCGTATTTTGCGCTTCATAATGCGCCACACATTTTCAATGGCCAACAGGTCTGGATTGCAGGCAGGGCAGTCTAGTACCCACACTCTTTTACAACAAAGCCACGCTGTTGTAACACGTGCAGAATGTGTCTTGGCATTGTCTTGCTGAAATAAGCAGGGACGTCCCTGAAAAAGACGTTGCTTGGATGGCAGCATGTGTTGCTTCAAAACCTGGATGTACCTTTCAGCATTGATGTTGCCATCACAGATGTGTAAGTTGCCCATGCCATGGGCACTAACACACCCCCATACCATCACAGATGCTGGCTTTTGAACTTTGCACTGGTAACAATCTGGATGGTGTTTTTCCTCTTTTGTCCGGAGGACACAACGTCCATGATTTTCCAAAAACAATTTGAAATGTGGACTCATCAGACCACAGCACACTTTCCACTTTGCGTTTGTCCATTTCAATGAGCTCGGGCCCAGAGAAGGTGGCGGCGTTCCTAGATGTTGTTGATGTGTGGCTTTTGCTTTGCACGGTAGTAGTGACTGATGAGGCTGAAAGAATTTTCAGGCTTGTCTGTGAAAGAAAAAGTCAAGACATTGACCGTTTTGTCCAGGGCTGTGAAAACTGCGGATCCGCGAAATTCTGTGGATTTCATCATGGGGGGGTGTTAGTTATTTACTCTGTAATTCTGATTGTCACTGAGTTTTTAAAATGTCTATCGCAAAATGTTCTTTTTTTATGACATTGTGCAAGTTTTATAAGTCTGCGGACACTGATCTGTGTGTTACAGATACAAATCAGTGTCCTCAGATCCGCAGAGTTTTGAGGAGAAAAAAAGCCTGGCTGTTGCCACAGTTGTCGTTAAGTGAGACTGGTTAGTTGCTGCGGCGACACTGTGTGGCTCCTGTGCGAAGCTTAAGCTAAATGTAGTAGAATAATTGTATTCTGTTTTTATTTACATTTTACACAATGTCCCAACTTCATTGGAATTGGGGTTGTAAATTGTGGATGCTCTGCTTCTGTATCAGAACCAGCGGCTCCACAATCAACGTGTAAATTTTTTATTATAACAGCGCAACGTACCGTTATGTTTTGATAATGCTGGTGAGATCCCTGACTTTTTCCAAGCTGTACTTTTCTGTGCAAATAAAAGGATTTTAACAAGAACCCAGTGTGTCACTCTACAGATGATTTTCAACAAGAACTTATTGACCTGCAAACTTGCTGTCCGTCATTGATCTTAACCTCACGTAATCCCCAGCAGAAATGCAACAACGTATTAACATGGGTTTAGAGCATTTGAAATCAATATTATATTCCATGTGTATTTCTGAGGTATTTATTAACAATATATGAGCATGTACTTATCTCAACAGTGCAAGCAGAGGAACTGCACAGAAGCCGACAAACAAACCATAAAAATAGCTACAGGATTTTAGAGGTTTGGAACAGAAAGTGAAAGTGGAACTGTATTTAGGATTTCAAGCAGTGCAAAAGAGTCAGGGCACCCCAGTAAAAAGTATAGAATGCCTCAACAGACACATTTTGTGACGTCCGGGTCTTCTGAAAACAGGGCAGATGCCCGTCGAGTCGGCTAGAGCACTCGTTAGCATTAGTTTAGCTCCGCCGGCTAAAGATGATGGCTTGAAATCTGCGAGGCCGCAGTTAACTTCTACCCCGATCTCCAGGCCAGAACATCATGCGTTAGTGAGAGGGGATTTGATTTGATATCTCTGAGCAAATCAATATCCTGTCCGTGTGGCTCACAGAGGACATTCCAGTCTGTTGTCCCCAAACAGCCCTGCAGTGTCTCCTAGCTGTCCTCAGTCCATCTCCTCAGACTTTGTGATCAAATGACTAAATTGGGCTGTTTTCAGTCATTCCTGGTTTCTCTTCAGCTCACTGAATCTCTGCACTTGTTCTCTCCCTGATAGTTCACTGAATCATCAGTTCACTTGGTCAGTAACTCTGTTTGTGTCTTTTTAAAGGTTTTCTACAAACATGTCTAAAGCCCAACAGCTGAGGGACAGGCTGAAACAACTGCTGACAGCTGCTGATGAAGACGTATTTGAGTTGTTAGAAGGATTGACCGCAGACTATGAAGAAGAAATTCATCATTTAAAAGAAGAGAACAACAAAGGGCATAATGTTCTGGAAGCTGTTTTTAATCGAGTTCGCTTGTACAAAGCAGGTTTGTTCATTGTAAACAGTGTGTTACTTTTACCCCATTACAGGTTGTTTTGACTGTCAAATATTTTCCTAATCAGGTATTCAACTGGTAATTTTGCAAATACTTGTGCAGTATAATGAGTGATTTTTATGAAAAAATAAAAATTGTAAAAGCTCTGATTCAGCGTTACAACACACTGAAGGACAAGAGTCTCCTTTATAAAACAGAGCCTAGAACTCATTCTCAAAAAAGCTGAAAGTGGTGTGCGCAAAAAGTCTGATTTATAAAAACCATGCATGAACACACCTGCAAACAATGATCTTTCTAAATCGCACTCCAGAATTGTGCACACCTGGATCAATCATATTCCACCCTGTAAACGACCACATTCAGCCATAAATGGTCAATACAAAACACCTCAAATGTTTCAGACAAATAAGTGTTTACTGACCTTGACAACTGAGATAAAGTGCAAGTAAAATTTTTCTGAAACAGAAAGGCTCTTGTGGAAAAGAAACTAGATGAAACATTTTGTTTGGTGGTCACAGCAGTGGGGTGACAAACAAACAATATTTGCAAGATTTAAGATCTGAGTAAATATTGTACAATTGAAAATTCCTCAATGAATAATTGTGGCTCATTTTTACATATAAAGCTGCTGAGTACAAGTTGTGACTCATTCGCGCAATGTATCATGTGTGTAAAGATGCCCCTTGTTATGTGACGACGCGGATTGAGGAGCGAACCTGCGTCAGACAGGACCCAGCGCTAAAAATAACCAGAAAGCGGTTCCAAACAAAAACTATTTATTATACACCTGTGTTTAAAAGTGTAAAAACATAAAAAAACAACGTCCATCTGGTGGAGTGATCCGCAGCTCGCTCTCCAGCGCCCGCAAGGATTAAAGCCGGCGCTCCTGGACTTCCTACCACCGCCAAACACCCCCCAGGTGGACACGACAAACTGATTCTCTGTGAAGCAAAGAGACGGTGAGGTAAGTCAACAGATACAACTATATCTTCCAATAAACACACGCTGCCAGCAACACACTCAGGTCAGTGTCCTTTTTTTTTAACTTTATGCAAATGAGCAGCTTCTCACAACAAGTGGAGGATCACTTATCCTTCACGCCACAGCAGTGAGAAGCAAACTGCGCAATTCTCTTTACAATTCCAGTACACTGTGTAACAAAACACCAAGTTACTATCAACAAGTACCTAAACACTTAATTACCTTTCGTGTGTGCTGACAGCATGTGTCCTCACCCCTCCCTGCTTCACGGGCTCGATGTGTCAAACCCAGGCGCGGTCCTCAGCATCTCACAAACGAACGTCACAAGGTCGAGTTCCCGGCAGTTCTGCTTGAATCACACATGACTTAAATGCAGAACGCCATCCAATTATCTGCTTCAGCTGCAAGTCGTCCAGGTTGCACGTGAGCACCAAGCACAGGTGCTTTCCATGATGTTAATGAGGGTGAAGACTCTTCAGCCAGCACCTTCTTCACAGACAAATCAGCCCTCATGCCACCTGGAGAGCAAAGAAAAGAAAAGAACACCAAAACATCCAGCCATGCCCCCCCCAACACACAACACCCCTGATATTTTTCCTATTATCCAGCTTCAGTTTACCCCATCAACTGCAGCGTTATGTTCTAAAATCAGCTTTCCCACTCCTTGTGATTATTGTGGGAACATGTAGCCATTTTTTTTTTTTAAACTGGGGTCCACTGGATACTGGGGATGGGTATCAAATACAGTTCCTGTTAAGAATCGATAAGAAATGATTTGATCCACTGACATCAGTAGCCTTTTTGCTTAATGACTCCCTTATCAGTCCTTTAGTTCACATTACACCGGAGCGGTCATTGTTTTTGAGGGTGTGTATCGGGGAAATTATCATTTCTCTGTTAACTGCAGACACAAGAAGCAAAGCAGCGCTGCAACCAGCTACCTCACTGGTTCTCTGCTTCCTCGCTTTTCTGAAGTGGCAGGTCTGCAGTTTCTTCATTAACCCCCCTCAAAGCCATTAATACTTTCTATGTTTTTTGAGGAACAAGAGAGGAAAAAAGTATGGAACATACACACCACTTCTAACAAACATTTAGACCAACTAGGATGGGCGACGACAAATTAAGTCCAAAGGAAATTGTTGAGAAAGTGAATGCACGGACCCACGTTAGGGGGCGTAAATGGGCGGTCAATGGGAATTCCAATAAATTACAATTTATTATGCAAACGTGCAAACAGGGTTCCAAATATGCAAAGTCCAATTAAGTAACAAATGGTGACACGTGGGCAGGCCCGAGGGTAGGAGACGCCTATCTAGAGAAGAGCCGGGACCCACGTAGTTCCACCGCCAGCCGGAGGTCTGCAACACACCAGAACCGCCAAGTCCTGGTACCCCAGGTGGCCACCGCTCGAGGCTGTCGGACCGGTACTGCTGGCAGGAGCAAAAACAGATTAGGTGGGTGTATGTACACCCAGCAAACAGTCAGCAAAAACACAGTAATCCTCCTGAGGGAATAAATCCAATACTCCCAGAGTACAGAGGAAAACTAGAGAACGTGCAGTGTCAATGGTTATACTCAGTAAGTCAGAAGTGAGGAGTGGAGACGCCAACTCCTCCAACTTTCACAAACCCAGCTACAAGCTGCAAGTATAAGTCACAACTGCAAAGACTTCAGTACAATGAATGTGCATACAGCACAAAACGGCTGAGTAGGTTTACCTGTATGGTAAGCTGATAACTCAGCAGAGTTATGGTGTCTCTCCCAGGCTTATGGAGTGATGGATGAGATGAAGAGTGACAGCTGATGACGGCCTAACGGGGCGTACCTGGTGGTGCTAACAGGTCCGTGCGCCCTCTGCAGGGCATAAAGGTGCCAGCATGGCAGGGCGCCATCTGGTGGTGGGCCAGCAGTACCTCCTCTTCAGCGGCCCACACAACAGAAATAAAAATAAGGAAATATGTACAAATCAATGCAAAACCATCAGATGAAAGAAAATAACTGCAATGATCATAGAGTTGGTTCTGAATTCACAATGTTCTCTGATTCAGGTAAATGTCCCATTTCTTCCAATTCTTCTCACATTTGTCAACCACAAGTCGTATTGAAAAAAGTCAATCTCTCCATTATGTAAATCTCTGACAGTCCAGCGATGATGGTGGATCCACACTCAGCCATTTGTGAGTTATAACTTTCTTTGCAGCTACTAGTAGAATTAAAAGAAGATATCTGTCCAATTTCCTCAAAACTTGGGGTAGATTGCTTAGATAAAATAAAGTGAACTCACAGGACAAGTTCAAGCCCATTATGGTGTTGATTTCTATTTTCACCTCTGAACAATAGGGTGTCATCTTAGTACATTCCCAGAAAATATCAAAATGACCTGCTAACATGCTCCCAGTGATGCCGGTAACACGTTACTCAAATCTGACCGCTTTTTTTCAGTAACGAGTAATCTAAGGCGTTAACCTTTCCAAATCTGTAATCAGATTAAAGTTATTTCTCCAAGTCACTGTGCGTTACTATTATTTTTGCATTGCGGGTCAATCGCAGCATTAAACTGGCCCGCGGGCAGGGGGTCGGGACTCGACTGAACTGCCCACTTTCAGCGAGCTGCGAGCTTTTCAACCACGGTTTTCAGCAGTGTCTCCGAGTTGAAAAAACAGTCGTCATCTCTAAAGGCGCGGTGACAACAGCACACCTGCGCTGAGCTTGACAGACATTTTTATGCTTTTTTCCCCCCTTTATTTAAAACTCTGGGCCGCTCTGTGTCTCCTCGCTAAAAAGAGCTGATCCGCGACACGTTAACAACTGTTTTTTTTCCACCCAAGTCCACCTAAACTCTCTGAGGATAACATGATGTTAAAAAAAAAAAAAAAAGATAATTTCTTACTTGCCAATCTGGTCGTGTTTTCTACATGAATAAACATTAACCAGTCTTCCTGCTCAAACGCCAAAGCAGGGGTGAATCCAGATGGGCGTGGAGCGGGGCAGGGAGGTGGCCCCCCACAACACCCCTAGATTAAAGGTCCACTTTTGAAACCTTTTTTTTTCCTTCTTCTTTCTACTACTACTATTTATGATAATTATAATAATTTCAACAACTAAAATGTGTTGGGAAAGTGTAAGTACACGGACCCACAACAGGGGGCGCAAATGAACGGACAATGGAATAGGTCAAATAACACACTTTACTGTTGTGAATATGCACAACAAGTACAACAGATTACAATAATGGACAAAGTCAAATTCACACAGGTGTCGTGTGGGCAGGCTCGAAGATAGGAGACGCCTCTCCACAGTAGAACCGGAACCACACGGTTTCCTCCGCCACCAGACCCCGGGAATACTGGAGCCGCCAAGTCCCGAATTCCCAGGTGGCCACTGCCTCCGCGTGTCGGACCTGGTACTGCTGGCGAGGAATAAAGAACAATTAAAGGAGGGCGCGTTCGCACCCAGGAATCCGAACGGCAGGTAAGCTGCCTCCACCTCTCGTTGGAAAGTTCTCTCAGAGTAATGCACAAAGTCACAAAGATCACTGTCAAACAGTTAGCTGAGTACGTTACCTTCTCGGTAGAAACGATATCTCGGCAAAGAGGTGGAGACGTCGTCCTGCTGATATACTCCTGCCATCAGATGATTGGTAACAGCTGTTGCAGGTGATGCGTGACAGCTGTCACCCTGGCTGCTCCTGTGAGGCGGCTGCGCCCTCTGGTGCCTGGAGCCCGCACTCCAGACAGGGCGCCCTCTGGTGGTGGGCCAGCAGTACCTCCTCTTCTGGCGGCCCACACAACAAAATGTTTAGAGAGAATTAAAATGTTAGAATGAATTTAATGGTTACATTTCTAAACGATGTAGGTTAGAAATTGCAAGTTTGACCATTACAGTGCCGCCAATGGTTAAATATGAGGTCAAGAAAGATGTCTATTTTATTTTTATAAAAGGGCAACTATAAAGTAAGTATTGGCAAAACTGGTTATCATTTTCATGTTGAGGTGGTGGGGGGGGGGGGGGGGGTGTTGTCGGCAGCTGCTGAAAGTAACTAATAAAGTAACTTGTAATCTAACTTAGTTACTTTTGAAATTGAATAATCAGTAAAGTAACTAAGTTACTGTTTCAAGGAGTAATCGGTAATTGGATTACATTTTCAAAGTAACTGTGGCAACACTGCATACTCCCACAGTTCCTCCAACTCTGAGACTTTTCAGGAACGTTACTTTGTCTACTTTTCATACTAGGGGTGACAAAAATGCACAATGTTATTCCATGCAAATTTCCACCACAGCCCTGAGCTTGAAGTAATGACCACAGCATTGCATATAGTTAACCAGTTATCATCCGTTATTATTTTACCTTTTTCCCATCTAATTTTAATGTGTGTTGCATTAAGATTTCTCCTCATTTGTAAATATGAGTATAATCTGGTTATCTGTTTCTTTGGAGCGTTTCCTTTGCATGAGTCGAGAAGGATCTTAACCAGGCCTGTTTCCTCTTCTTAAAACTTGATATTTTATATCATAATGGTGTCTTAACTGGAGATATCTTTAAAAAAAAAAAAAAAAAACCCTCTTTATTCAAATTATACATTTCTTGAAGTTGCTGAAAATCTTTCAGTACATTTTGTCTGAAATTCTCCAGTATCCTATTAGACCCCTTTGTAACCATTGTCTGAAACGCTTGTCCACGTTTACAGGTTAAAAAAAAAAAATCTGTCCTCGGCGGGCCGTCGCAGACTCCAGACATTCATTTCAATTTTTCTGTGTTTTAATATTTTATGCCACATTTATTGGTACTTTTATCCACATAGGGAACAGGTCTGTTTCTGTGTCTTTTAATAAGAGGTTGATCTACAAGCAACTGTCAGATAGAGCAATCCTACTGTGTCTCACAGTTGCTCTATCTCCTTCCATTTGGTCTCATAGGTTGGGTCACACCAGCCAATCACACAACTTGCATCTGCTTTGCCCTTTAATAATCCTCCACGTGTGGCAGAACCAGCCCGCTCTTGTCCTTTTGTAATTGCAACATTTGAAATCTTATTCTTGGTTTTGTCTTACACCAAATAAAATTTGAGATGATCCTATTCCACTTGTTAAATTGCTTGGAGGGGACGTGCACAGGCAGTGCTTGAAAAAGAAGTCTTGGTAAAAAATACATTTTTATTATATCTATCCGATTGTGCATATTTATGTGAATAATGACTAATGCTGTAGATCCGCTTTAATTTCTGATGTTCGTGGGACGTAATTGTATTCAAGAAGGTTGGATAAATATTTCTGGAATGTTATTCCAGAATATTTTTGAATGTCTTGCAATGGTTGATAATTATATGCGAGAACTTGCGTCTTCTGTAGATTTAACTTGTATCCTGAGTATGTGCCGAATGTCTTAAGTTAAAAAGAGCAGATTTGGTAAACTAACGTCGGGATTAGACAATGTTACCAGGACGTCATCCGCATGCAAACAGACAAATTGTTACACTTACAATATCTTTGTGTTCTCTGATAGCCTGTGCCACAGGTTCCACAAACAGCGCAAAATGAGAGGGGCCGAGGGCGCACCCTTGATGACTGCCCCTTTCCAGTTGTACTGTATCTGTTGGGAAAGTGTAGTGACACGGACCCACAACAGGGGGCGTAAATGAACGGACAATGGAAATGCCAAAAGATAATTTAATGTTGTGAAAATGTGCACAACGGAATACAGATACAACTTTAGGTAACAGTCAATTAAACAATAGGTGATGTGTGGGCAGGGTCGAGGATAGGAGACGCCTGTCCAGAGAAGAGTCAGGCCCCACACGATTTCCACTGCCAGCGGAGACCTGCAACACACCGGAGCTGCCAAGAGTCCCCAGGTGGCCACTGCCTCCAGCTGTCGGATCGGGTACTGCTGGCAGGAAGCACAAACAGATTATGTGGGTGTGTGGAACACCCAGCAACAGTCAGCAACTCACAGTTCCTTCCTGAGGGAAAAATCCTCCACTTCCAGGTAGCAGGAGAACACAGTACGTGCAGTGCCTACTGTAACACTTAAGAATTTAGGAGTGGAATCGCCAACTCCTCCAAATTCCTACAAACCAGCTCCAAGCTATAAGTTACAGAAAGTTACGACTGCAGAACGTTCGGAAAACAACTATGTGCGTACGGCACAGATACGGCTGAGAAGTTACCTGTCGGGTAAGCTGATTTCTCGGCAGGGATGCGATGTCTCTGCCAGGCTTTTATGGTGTGATGAGTGATGAGGTGAGTGGTGACAGCTGTCAGCTCCGGGCTCCTGGAGCTCCCATGAGGCGACTGCGCCCTCTGGTGCCTGAAGCCCGCCTTCAGGCAGGGCACCCTCTGGTGTTGGGCCAGCAGTACCTCCTCTTGGGGCGTCCCACACAAG
This sequence comes from Thalassophryne amazonica, assembly GCF_902500255.1. Lineage (NCBI taxonomy): Eukaryota > Metazoa > Chordata > Actinopteri > Batrachoidiformes > Batrachoididae > Thalassophryne > Thalassophryne amazonica. The sequence goes on from NC_047120.1 coordinate 14,879,047, forward strand.
AGTATCTGATAAATCACCATTAATCTTAATCCTGGCAGTGAGTGAATTATATCACGACTGCAGGCACCTGATAATTTCTCCACTAAAGCCAAATCTCTCTAAGACTGAATAAGGGTAATTCCAACATACAGAATCGAACGCCTTTTCGGCATCGAGGCTCATAGCTGTTGATTTTGTATTTTTCATTTGGTCTACTAGAAGACCTGTCCTCACATTGTCATGAGTTTGCCTATTTCGAACAAAACCTCTTTGATCTGTATCTGTCAATTCAGGATTTATAAATTCAAGCCTTTTAGCTAATATTGTTCCAAATATCCTGTAGTCTATGTTTAAAACTAATGATGGTCTGCAGGAACCACACTCAGCTTTCTTTACCCGCCTTAGGAATTACTGAAATCACCGCTCGTTTCCATGATGCGTATGATTAAAGCAGATCCCAAGCAGGGGAATTACACACACACACACAGACACACACATCTTTAACCGCTTAGTCCAATTGAGGGTTGCGTGGGGCTGGAGCTTATCCCAGCAGTCATAGAGCGTGAGGCGGGGTACACCCAGGACAGGACGCCAGTCTGTCGCAGGGGAATTGCTAGCTGTCGAAAATGTTTATAACACTCCGCTGGGTAACCATCCTCACTTGCCGTTTTATTCCCTTTCAGTCTTAAAATTACTTTATTAACCTCCACAATTATTGTTTGCATTAATCTTTTATTTTGTTCTGTTCCTATTGATGGTAAATCCAGTGAGGAAAGAAGGGGACACGAGCACATGTGGAGTCATTATGCCACGGTTCTGAACATGCTTTTGAGCGCCTTGATCTAAATGGTGCAACAGAATCAAGAATATTCACACGTGGAATTAAAACTGCTTAGAAGTTTCACATCAGCCAGGGAATGACAATTTACCCAGACTGACTTGAAATATGAGTAAATTAAGTACTTTTTGGGGCAGGGTTCTTGTTGCATTTTTTTGTAAATGAGGAAATGCCTCTGTCCTGAAAACAGTTCATGTATTCAGAGTGGATGTGCCATCTAGTGTTCAAGAGAAGAAACTTCAGTCACTGACCCAACAACAAGTGCACCGAAACATCAAATCTAGGTGTGCATCTTAGCTGTACCTTCTGGCAAATTGTAGCTGTAGTTTAGAGATCCACACAATAAATGTTCTCAAAATTTAAGATAATTTCTTCCAAGTCTTGAATTTGTGCAGATCCTGATGTACTTGATACAAGCAAAATAACTCAGAAGCTGTTGTTACAAATCCAAGCAATATTGTTGGTCATGTTCAAGCAAAATAAAAACTATGAAGTAATAATGGTTTTGTTTTTTAATGCTTTCAAAATTGGTATTGGATCGGTATCAGCAAGACTAATCATTTAAAATATTAGATTGGAAGCCAAAAAATCTGGATCGGGACATCCCTAGTACAAACTGAAATTGAACTTTGTCATTGTTTTTGCTGTTTTCACCCTGTAATTTCTTAGCATTGAGTCAGTTTCAATTTATTTTCATTTATATAACGCCAAATCACAACAGAGTTGCCTCAAGGCGCTTCACACATGTAAGGTCTAAACTCCAGAGCAACAGTGGTAAGGAAAAACTCCCCCTGAGGAAGAAACCTCAAGCAGATCAGACTCAGAGGGGTGGCCCTCTGCTTGGGCTTTGAGTCAAGGATAGTCTAAACTATACCTTTTTAGAATTGTTATGATCAGACAAATAATATGATATACCTTTTAATATGATTGGAACATTTTATATTTTGACCCCTGTGTAATTCTTCATTGACCTCTGTAAGTAATGAGAGGTCAGCTCCAGAATACCTTCACATATGAAAATAAGAATATTAATTTAGAATGTGTGCTAAATTTTGTGCTTTAGTCACAAAATTAACAATTGTTAAGGAAATTTTAGCGAAGCTGCACCACTATGCTGAAAGCAGTCTGATCTGAGAACTGACTCGTCTGACTGTTTGCCAAAACCACTTTGACGTTGACTGAAAGTCATTCTCTGTGGGCCCTTTTTCCTCCCACATCCTGTTGTGTGGGCCGCTGAAGAGGAGGTACTGCTGGCCCACCACCACCAGAGGGTGCCCTGCCTGGAGTGCGGGCTCCAGGCACCAGAGGGCGCTGCCGCCTTATGGGAGTAGCCTGGGTGACAGCTGTCACCCATCACCAGACACAGCTGTTCCACTCAGCACAGAGGTATATCAGGAGGACAGCGTCTCCACCTCAGTGCCGAGATATCGCCTAAGACTGAGGTAATATTCTCTGCATTTATATTCTGAACAACCAGCTAAACTTGTTAAACCTTTTCAGGACTGTTGACTGCTGATAGCTTCATTGCTTGAATAAGTACTCACCTTCCTGCTGTACTTTGACAAGAGGTGGAGGCGGCTTCTCCCCTCTCCGTTACTGGGTGCGGTCGCATCCACACCTGTGTGTTGTTGCTCTCTCCCGCCAGCAGTACCGGATCCGATGAGCGGAGGCAGTGGCCACCTGGGAATTCGGGACTTGGCGGCTCCAGTATTTCCAGGGTTCGGTGGCAGAGGAGATTTGGGTGGTTCCGGTTCGACTGAGACGGACGTCTCCTACCTTCGAGCCTGCCCACACGACACCAGCGGATTCGACCCCCAAATTGTGATTGTTGTATTTATTGTGCTCGTTTCACAATAGTAAACCTTGTTATTTACCTTCTCCATTGTCCGTTCATTGCGCCCCCTGTTGTGGGTCCGTGTTCCTACACTTTCACAACAACATCCACTCAGTTTTTGCGTCAACAACCACTGAATTTTTGATGAAAATCAAGAGAGTGTATCCATCAAATCTTGTTTGATTGCTGGGATGATGCCTCTCTGTGATCCATCCATCGATCCATTTTCTTCCGCTTTATCTGGAGTCGGGTTGCGGAGGCAGCAGCTCAAGCAAAGCCACCCAGACCTCCCGATCCACACACACCACCCCCAGCTCCTCCGGGGGAACCCCAAGGCGTTCCCAAGCCAGCCGAGAGATGTAATCCTTCCAGCGTGTCCTGGGTCTTCCCTGGGGCCTCCTCCCAATGGGACGTGCCCGGAACACCTCTCCAGCGAGGCGTCCAGGGGGCATCCGGAAAAGATGCCGAGCCACCTCAACTGACTCCTTTCGACGTGGAGGAGCAGCGGCTCGACTCCGAGCTCCTCCCGAGTGACCGAGCTCCTCACCCTATCTCTAAGGGAGCGCCCAGCCACCCTGCGGAGGAAACTCATCTCGGCCGCTTGTACCCGCGATCTCGTTCTTTCGGTCATGAGCCAAATCTCATGACCATAGGTGAGGATCGGAACGTAGATCGATCGGTAAATCGAGAGCTTTGCCCCCCTACTCAGCTCTCTCTTCACCACGAAGGTCCGATACAGCGACCGCATCACTGCAGACGCTGCACCGATCCGTCTATCGATCTCATGCTCCATTCGTCCCTCACTCGTGAACAAGACCCCGAGATACTTAAACTCCTCCACTTGAGGCAAGGACACTCCACCGACCTGAAGAGGGCAAAGCACCTTTTTCCGGTCAAGAACCATGGCCTCGGATTTGGAGGTGCTGATTTTCATCCCGGATGCCTCACACTCGGCTGCAAACCGCCCCAATGCACGCTGAAGGTCCTGATTTGATGAAGCCAACAGAACCACATCGTCCGCAAACAGCAAAGACAAGATTTTGTGGTTCCCAAACCAGACCCCCTCTACACCCTGGCTGCGCCTAGAAATTCTGTCCATAAAAATAATGAGCAGAACCGGTGACAAAGGGCAGCCCTGGCGGAGGCCAACGTGCACTGGAAACAGGTTTGACTTACTACCGGCAATGCGAACCAAGCTCCTGCTGCGGTCGTACAGGGACTGGATAGCCCTTAGCAAAGGACCCCGGACCCCGTACTCCCGGAGCACTCCCCACAGGGTGCCCCGAGGGACACGGTCGAATGCCTTCTCCAGATCCACAAAATACATGTGGACTGGTTGGGCGAACTCCCATGAACCCTCGAGCACCCGATGGAGCGTGTAGAGCTGGTCCAGTGTGCTGCGACCAGGACGAAAACCACACTGCTCCTCCTGAATCCGAGGAACGACCATCGGTCGAATTCTCCTCTCCAGTACTCTGGAATAGACCTTACCAGGGAGGCTGAGGAGTGTGATCCCCCTATAGTTAGAACACACCCTCCGGTCCCCCTTCTTAAACAGAGGGACCATCACCCTGGTCTGCCAATCCAGAGGCACTGTCCCCGATTGCCACGCGATGTTGCAGAGGCGTGTCAGCCAAGACAGTCCCACAACATCCAGAGACTTAAGGTACTCAGGACGGATTTCATCCACCCCAGGAGCCTTGCCACCGAGGAGCTTTCTAACCACCTCGGTGACTTCTGCCTGGGTAATGGATGAGTCCGCCTCTGGGTCCCCAGTCTCTGCCTCCTCTTCGGAAGACGTGACGATGGGATTGAGGAGATCCTCGAAGTACTCCTTCTACCGCCCAACAACATCCCCAGTCAGGGTCAACAGCTACCCACCTGCACCTAAACAGTGCCGGTGGAGAGCTGCTTCCGCCTCCTGAGGCGTCGGACGGTTTGCCAGAATCTCTTCGAGGCCAACCGATAGTCCTCCTCCATAGCCTCCCTGAACTCCTCCCAGACCCGTGTTTTTGCCTCTGCGACCACACGGGCTGCGGCACGCTTGGCCTGCCGGTACCTGTCAGCTGCCTCTGGGGTCCCACCTACCAACAAAGATAAGTGGGACTCCTTCTTCAGCTTGACGGCATCCCTTACTTCCGGTGTCCACCACCGGGTTCAGGGATTGCCGCCGCGACAGGCACCAGAGACCTTGCGACCACAGCTACGAGCGGCCGCATCAACAATGGAGGTGGAGAACATGGTCCACTCGGACTCCATGTCTCCAACCTCCCCCAGGATCTGGGCTAAGCTCTCCCGGAGGTGGGAGTTGAAGACCTCCCTGACAGAGGGTTTCGCCAGTCGTTCCCAGCAGACCCTCATGATACGTTTGGGCCTGCCAGGTCTGACCGGCTTCCTCCCCTCCCAGCGGATCCAACTCACCACCAGGTGGTGATCGGTCGACAGCTCTGCCCCTCTCTTTACTCGAGTGTCCGAGACACGTGGCCAAAGGTCAGATGATACGACTACAGAGTCGATCATCGACCTCCGGCTCAGGGTGTCCTGGTGCCACGTGCACTTATGGACACCCTTGTGCTCGGACATGGTGTTCGTGATGGACAAACTGTGACTAGCACAGAAGTCCAACAACTGAACACCACTCGGGTTCAGATCAGGGAGGCCATGCTTCCCGATCATCCCCCTCCAGGTCTCACTGTCACCGCCCACGTAGGCGTTGAAATTCCCCAGGAGAACAATGGAGTCCCCAGTCGGAGCGCTATCTAGTACCCCTCCCAGGGACTCCAGGAAGGTCGGGTACTCTGCACTGCTGCTCGGCCCGTAGGCCGAGACAACGGTGAGAGACCTGTCCCTGACCCAAAGGCGTAGGGACGCGACCCTCTCGTTCACCGGAGTGAACTCAACACATGGTGACTGAGCTGGGGAGCAATAAGCAATGCAACACCAGCTCTCTGCCTCTCCTAGTGGGCAACGCCAGAAAAATGAAGTGTCCAGCCCCTCTCCAGGAGTTGGGTACCAGAGCCCATGCTGTGCGTGGAGGTGAGCCTGACTATCTCTTGTCGGTATCTCTCAACCTCCTGCACAAGCTCAGGCTCCTTGCCCCCCAGTGAGGTGACATTCCACATCCCAACAGCCAGGGGCTGTGAGCATGGACTGGGCCGCCAGGCCACCCGCCCTCGACCGCCACCCAATCCTCTCTGCACCCGACCCCCATGGCCCCCTCTGCAGGTGGTGAACCCACAGGAGGGCGGGCCCACGTTGCTTCTTCGGGCTGAGCCCGGCCGGGCCCCATGGGCTAAGGCCCGACCACCAGGCGCTCGCGCACGAGCCCCAACCCCAGGCCTGTGTTGGGAAAGTGTAAGTACATGGACCCACAACAGGGGGCGCAAATGAACGGACAATGGAATAGGTCAAATAACACACTTTACTGTTGTGAATACGCACAACAAGGACAACAGATCACAATAAAGGGACAAAGTCAAATTCACACAGGTGTCGTGTGGGCAGGCTCGAAGATAGGAGACACCTCTCCAAAGTAGAACCGGAACCACACGGTTTCCTCCGCCACCAGACCCCGGGAATACTGGAGCCGCCAAGTCCCGAACTCCCAGGTGGCCACTGCCTCCGCGTGTCGGACCTGGTACTGCTGGCGAGGAATAAAGAACAGTTAAAAGAGGGCGCGTTTGCACCCAGGAATCCGAACGACAGGTAAGCTACCTCCACCTCTCGTTGGGAAGTTCTCTCAGAGTAATGCACAAGTTACAAAGATCACTGTTAATCAGCTAGCAGAGTACGTTACCTTCTCGGTAGAAACGATATCTCGGCAAAGAGGTGGAGACGTCGTCCTGCTGATGTACTCCTGCCGATCAGATGATTGGTAACAGCTGTTGCGGGTGATGCGTGACAGCTGTCACCCTGGCTGCTCCTGTGAGGCGGCTGCGCCATCTGGTGCCTGGAGCCCGCACTCCAGACAGGGCGCCCTCTGGTGGTGGGCCAGCAGTACCTCCTCTTCTGGCGGCCCACACAACAGGACCCCCCCCTCAACGGGCGCCTCCTGGCGCCCGACCAGGCTTGTCCGGGTGGCGGCGGTAGAAATCGGCCAGGAGGGCCGGGTCCAGGATGAAGCTCCTCTTCACCCAGGAGCGTTCTTCAGGTCCGTACCCCTCCCAGTCCACCAAATACTGGAAGCCCCGGCCCATCCTACGGACATCTAAGAGCCGGCGCACAGTCCAAGCCGGCTCGCCATTGATGATCCGGGCAGGAGGTGGTGCCGGACCGGGAGTACAGAGGGGTGAGGTGTGATGGGGCTTGATCCAGGACACGTGAAAAACGGGATGGATCCGCAGTGAGGCCGGAAGCTGAAGCCTCACTGCGGCTGGACTGATGACCTTGATTTTGAACGGACCGATATACCGGTCCTGCAGTTTAGGGGAGTCCACTTGAAGGGGTATGTCCTTGGTAGACAACCACACTGCCTGCCCTGGCCGGTACGTAGGGGCCGGCGTCCGCCGACGGTCTGCATGGGCCTTCGTCCTCATCCGGGCCCTCAGCAAGGCAGAACGGGCGGCACGCCACACCCGACGGCACTTCCGTAGGTGGGCCTGGACCGAGGGCACACCGACCTCTCCCTCAACCACCGGAAACAAAGGAGGTTGGTACCCCAGACATACCTCGAAAGGGGAGAGGCCGGTGGCTGACGACACCTGGCTGTTATGGGCATACTCGATCCAGGCCAGATGGGTACTCCAGGCCGCCGGGTGCGCGGCTGTCACGCAACGCAGGGCCTGCTCCATCTCCTGATTGGCCCGTTCTGCTTGCCCGTTGGTCTGGGGATGATACCCGGATGAGAGACTCACCGTGGCCCCCAGTTCCCGGCAGAAGCTCCTCCAGACGTGCGAGGAGAACTGGGGACCGCGATCGGAGACGATATCTGTTGGGATCCCATGCAGCCGGACGACGTGGTGAACCAGGAGGTCCGCTGTCTCCTGGGCCGTCGGGAGCTTCGGGAGGACCACGAAGTGGGCCGCCTTGGAGAATCGGTCCACTATCGTGAGAATGGTGGTGTTGCCCTGGGACGGCGGGAGGCCCGTGACAAAATCCAGGCCGATGTGGGACCAGGGGCGATGGGGCACGGGCAGCGGCTGGAGCAGTCCCGAAGCCCTGCGATGGTCAGCCTTGCCCCTGGCGCAGGCCTGGATATAATCTCGGACGTCGGCCTCTAGGGACGCCCACCAGAAGCGCTGCCGGACAACTGCCACGGTTCTTCGCACCCCTGGATGACAGGAGAGCTTAGAGCCGTGACAGAAGTCCAGGACTGCAGCCCTAGCTTCTGGTGGGACGTAGAGTCTGTTCTTCGGCCCAGTTCCGGGGTCCGGGCTTTGTGCCAGGGCCTCCCGGACGGTTCTCTCTACGTCCCAGGTGAGGGTGGCCACGATAGTAGACTCCGGGATGATGGGTTCCGGTGGATCCGACAACTCCGTTTTGACTTCATCTTCATGTACCCGGGACAAGGCATCCGATCTCTGGTTTTTGGTCCCGGGACGGTAGGTGATCCGGAAGTCAAAACGGCCAAAGAACAGTGACCAGCGGGCTTGCCTGGGGTTCAGCCGCTTGGCGGTCCTGATATACTCCAGGTTCCGGTGGTCAGTGAAAACCGTGAATGGCACGGACGTTCCCTCCAACAGATGTCTCCACTCTTCAAGAGCCTCTTTCACCGCAAGGAGTTCTCGATTGCCGACGTCATAATTCCGTTCGGCCGGGGTCAACCTGCGGGAAAAGTAGGCACACGGGTGAAGGACCTTATCGGTCTTCCCGCTCTGGGAAAGCACAGCTCCTATCCCTGAGTCCGAGGCATCCACTTCAACCACTAACTGGCGACTAGGATCGGGCTGCACCAGAACGGGTGCAGACGAGAAGCGCCGTTTCAACTCCTTGAACGCGGCATCGCAACAATCCGACCAGGTGAAGGGGACTTTTGGTGAGGTCAGGGCTGTCAGGGGGCTAACTACCTGACTGTAGCCCTTAATGAACCTCCTGTAGAAATTAGCAAAGCCGAGGAACTGTTGCAGCTTCCTACGGCTAGTGGGTTGGGGCCAGTCTCTCACCGCCGCAACCTTGGCCGGATCAGGAGCGACGGAGTTGGGGGAGATGATAAACCCCAGGAAGGACAAAGATGTGCGGTGGAATTCACACTTCTTGCCCTTCACAAACAGCCGGTTCTCCAACAACCGCTGCAGGACCTGACGTACATGCCGGACATGAGTCTCAGGATCCGGAGAAAAGATGAGTATATCGTCTAGATATACGAAGACGAATCGGTGCAGGAAATCCCGCAAGACATCATTAACCAAAGCTTGGAACGTCGCGGGGGCGTTTGTGAGGCCAAACGGCATGACCAGGTACTCAAAGTGACCTAAGGGGGTGTTAAATGCCGTCTCCCACTCGTCTCCCTTCCGGATCCGAACCAGGTGATACGCATTTCTAAGATCTAGCTTAGTGAATATTCGGGCTCCATGCAGGGGTGTGAACACTGAATCCAATAGGGGCAACGGGTATTGATTACGAACCGTGATTTCGTTCAGTCCCCTATAATCAATGCATGGACGAAGTCCGCCGTCTTTTTTACCCACAAAAAAGAAACCTGCACCCATCAGGGAGGTGGAATTCCGGATCAACCCGGCGGCTAAAGAGTCCCGGATGTAGGTCTCCATTGATTCGCGCTCAGGTCGTGAGAGGTTATACAGCCTGCTGGATGGGAACTCAACGCCTGGAACCAAATCAATGGCACAATCGTACGGACGGTGGGGGGGAAGGGTGAGCGCCAGATCCTTACTGAACACATCTACAAGGTCATGGTACTCCACCGGCACCGTCCCCAGATTGGGCGGGACTCTGACCTCCTCCTTAGCCTGGGAACCGGGAGGAACCGAGGAACCTAAACATACCCGATGGCAGGTCTCGCTCCACTGAACCACTACCCCGGACGGCCAATCGATCCGGGGATTGTGTTTTAACATCCAGGGGAACCCTAAAATCACACGGGAGGTAGTAGGAGTTACAAAAAACTCGATCTCCTCCCGGTGATTTCCTGACACCACCAGAGTTACTGGTGGTGTCTTATGTGTGATTGGTGGGAGTAGGGAGCCATCTAGTGCCCGCACCTGCACAGGCGAGGTAAGCGCCAGAGGGAGCCCTATCTCCCTGGCCCATCTGCTGTCTAACAGATTCCCTTCAGAGCCCGTGTCCACCAGTGCTGGGGCCTTCAGGGTTAAATCCTCATAAAGGATTGTCACTGGGAGTCGTGTGGCAATATGTGTATGTCCCACGTGAATGTTTTGGCCCACCCCTAACCCAGTGTCTAGGGGCGGGTGTTGGTGTTTTAACCGCTCGGGGCAGTCCCTTACTTGTTGCTCTATTGAGCCACAAACAAAGCACGCTCCGCGGGCCAGCCTCCTCTGTCTATCTGGTGCCCTAAATTTGGCCCTGCTCGTGTCCATAGCTTCATCAGCAGGGGGAGCTGTCACCACACGGAGCGTAGAGGCCGTGGAGCGTGGGGAGGGCGGAACTCGGTCGGAACCGGAAGGGAGAGGGACGGCGCGTGCCCGGCCACGCCCTTCGTCTCGTTCCCGACGGCGTTCTTCTAACCGATTGTCTAATCATATAACGAGATCAATAAGCCCGTCTAAATCCTGCGGTTCGTCCTTGGCCACCAGGAGCTCCTTCAGGACCAACGACAGTCCATTTACGAAGGCGGAGCGGAGGGCAGTGTTATTCCAGCCGGACCTCGCAGCCGCGATGCGGAAGTCGACTGCATAAACAGCTGCGCTCCGGCGCCCCTGTCTCATTGACAGCAGCACGGCTGAAGCGGTCTCTCCTCTATTTGGGTGATCGAACACTGTTCTGAACTCCCTCACAAACCCATCATATGTCAGAAGAAGCTGTGAATTTTGCTCCCAGAGCGCTGTAGCCCAAGCGCGTGCCTTGCCGCGAAGCAGATTAATTACATAAGCTATCTTACTAGCATCAGTCGCGTACATGACGGGACGTTGTGCGAAGACGAGAGAACACTGCATAAGAAAGTCCGCGCACGTCTCCACACAACCCCCGTACGGCTCTGGAGGGCTTATGTATGCTTCAGGGGAAGGTGGGAGGGGTCGTTGAACGACCTGTGGAACGTCACTGTTGCGCACAGGATCGACAGGAGGGAGAGCCGCAGCAGCGCCCTGAGGGCGCACCTCCACCTGCGCGGCGAGAGCCTCCACCCTGCGGTTAAGGAGGATGTTCTGCTCGGTCATTAGATCCAACCGAGCCGTAAAAGCGGTGAGGATTCGCTGCAACTCACCGACCATTCCTCCTGCAGACGCCTGTGCGCCCTGCTCTTCCATTGGCCGTTCAACAGCCGGTTGACGCCCCTCGGGATCCATGACGTTGGCCGAGATATCCTGTTGGGAAAGTGTAAGTACACGGACCCACAACAGGGGGCGCAAATGAATGGACAATGGAATAGGTCAAATAACACACTTTACTGTTGTGAATACGCACAACAAGGACAACAGATCACAATAAAGGGACAAAGTCAAATTCACACAGGTGTCGTGTGGGCAGGCTCGAAGATAGGAGACACCTCTCCAAAGTAGAACCGGAACCACACGGTTTCCTCCGCCACCAGACCCCGGGAATACTGGAGCCGCCAAGTCCCGAACTCCCAGGTGGCCACTGCCTCCGCGTGTCGGACCTGGTACTGCTGGCGAGGAATAAAGAACAGTTAAAAGAGGGCGCGTTCGCACCCAGGAATCCTAACGACAGGTAAGCTACCTCCACCTCTCGTTGGGAAGTTCTCTCAGAGTAATGCACAAGTTACAAAGATCACTGTTAATCAGCTAGCAGAGTACATTACCTTCTCGGTAGAAACGATATCTCGGCAAAGAGGTGGAGACGTCGTCCTGCTGATGTACTCCTGCCGATCAGATGATTGGTAACAGCTGTTGCAGGTGATGCGTGACAGCTGTCACCCTGGCTGCTCCTGTGAGGCGGCTGCGCCCTCTGGTGCCTGGAGCCCGCACTCCAGACAGGGCGCCCTCCGGTGGTGGGCCAGCAGTACCTCCTCTTCTGGCGGCCCACACAACAGCCTGGCTCCAGGGTGGGACCCTGGCTCCGCCATACCGGGCGACGTCTCGGTTCTTGATCTTTCACTGGTCATGGAGGTTCTGAGCTGCCCTTAGTCTGACCCGTCACCTAGGACCTGTTTGCCTTGGGAGACCCTACAGGGAGCACAAAGTCCCCGACAACATAGCTCCTAGGATCATCCGGGTACGCAAACTCCCCCACCACGATAAGGTGGCAGCTAGAGGGGGAGGCCTCACTGTGATGTTGATTTTAAATTTAAATCCCACTGTTCTTAAAAAGTTTTCAGTCTGTCTTGCATTCAGTGGTAGGAACCCTGTTTTAGGGTAACAACATTAAAAACTAGAAGCACTCAGAGTGTAAACCTCTGTCAAGGCCATGGGGTCACTGACACCATAACATCTACATGCCGTGGAATCATTGAACCTAAAAAAGTCTAACAATGATGTTTGCTCAGTAGTAAAAAAAAAGTTTCATCTGCTGTGACTGGATAGCATGTATCCTTAGCGCTTGGCATCACTGTTTATTGCAACTTGCACCTTTCCCAGAAGCTACTGTCATCTGAGCACTGATATTGATATTTCATGTGCTTATAGACAGAAACTAATGAGACAAAATTCAATTTATTATTCAACTAAACTGCAAATATATGAATTTTTTAAACATTTATGAAACACTTCTCTAAAAAAGATCATAGGGTTACTGACCCTAAAGAGATTCCCTCCTTGGCACATTGATCTATTCAACAATTCAGTGTTACAACCAAAACTATGATACATACACTTTTCTTTCCTTTATATTTTACATCCTTGACCATGAAAACATACCACTAGAACTTGGAATCACTTTTATGTCTTTATTATTTCAAAAGTTATTGTATAAAAACAATTTTTCAGTAATGGCAGTTTTCTTCTCGATCTAGCTCCATAACATTTGAAGCTACATCAAATCTGATGACAACTTACTGAATCAGTACAGATTCAGCTACAATTTGGTGTTAGTTGTGCAGCTCTAGCTTCATTTGTCACCTCACACTAACACATTTTCTATTTTCCCTATATTTTTGCATATTCTGGATCACCAGATCCGGAATCCGGATCCGATCATCACCAAACTTTGTTGTTTGATAGAACATTTGACTATGTTATACCCTAATTTTTTTCAAGCCTTTCTGCCTTGTTTTTGTGGAGTTAGAAACTATAATGTCAAAATTCCCCCTATCCTGCAATGGTGAAGAATCCTTTAAAAAATTCCTGGATCCGGATTGTGATCCGGATCACCACTAAAATTTAATCACTTGTTCCTCTTGTCATTTCCAACCACTCCACAAAATTTCATCAAAATCTGTTCAAAACGTTTTGAGTTATCCAGCTGACAGACAGACAGACAAACAAACAAACAAACAAACGCGACCGAAAACATAACCTCCTTGGCGGAGGTAACAAAGAAAAACAGGCGCTTGCATGCATGTGTTGACATGAAATGTAGTAATTGTAAAATAGAAATGACCAGTGGTGGGCACAGTTAACCAAAAAGTTAGCGGAAGCTACAGCTAACTTTCAGTATTGTCTCCGGTACACTTGCAACTACTAACAAGCTGATTTTGAGTTTTAACACCACGACTGCTTCTGGTAGCATCAAAGGCGACTACAGACCCGAACAATGAGTCAGCACTTCTGTCTTTGAGCGCCCTGCCCTCTGCTGGAAGCTCCTGTTTACTACATAGCTTGCAGCAGAGATGGAACAGTGAAGCTTAACTCTCTGTTTAATAACAACCTCGCTGTAAGACGGAGGTCTTGGAAAATAAAGCAGTGCTGAGTTATGGTTTGGATTTAAAAATAAAATAAATACCGATAGAATACCTCCATTAATGTCAATTCTGTCATTTGTACAAAGTTAAAATATAACGTATATCTTTTAATGTTAAATAATGCACTAATTCTGAAGTTTTGAAACAAACATAGACAGATACGAAAGGGATTATGGGTAAAATATGCCTCCTCTAAACACTGATTGGTTGACTCATTTATTCTATGGAAAAACCAACACGTTAATGTGAGGTGTGTGTTGGGTCTTTACAAATGTACTTTTGTAAAATATGCCTTTTTTTTAATTTGTAAAAAAAAAAAAAAAAAAACGGCATTGTACGGAGCCCGCCTGAGGACATGGTGGTTAATTTTTTTGGCCCAGATTATTGCGTTCCCTCGCAATATTATTGTGTTTCCTCGCAATAGTTTTTGCCTTCCCTCGCAATAACCTAATATCATATTAAAGCTCATGCCTATCAGAGCACACAGTGAGTGGAATCAGGTGGGGGGAGACTGAACGCATATGTGCGCACACATACGCAGACACACACAGCAGACAGAAAAATGAGTGTGTAAGTTGCTACACCTTGCACAGCTGTAAGACTCCGTATGAAATTTAGTTTATTTATACAACAGCGGTAGTAAGTAGCAACACCTGTTAGTGTGCCTTATGAACATTTGTTTTCTTTTCTTTTTTTACCGTCGTCTTGTGAATCCTGTTGCTGTCTACTGTGTGTGTACGCGCGCATAACTATAAGTTAAAACAGTATGCCTCCGGATGACTTGGGTGATATTGTCAATGTATCAGTATGCCTATCTCGGCTTCAGTCCAGCAGTTCAGCAGGCCAATAAGTATCAGAGAAATTGTGGAGAGCTAGACATGTCCAAACTTGTCCACTGACACGCCGAAACGGAGGTGTTCTTTGTCTCGCTCATCAAGCGAATCGGTCATGACGCGCGGAGGCGTTCCATGACAAAATCTCTGGTTAAAAGTGAAATCTGCCGGAAAATGGCTGATGTCCAGCTCTTGTGATTACCGGAGAAAGAGCGCACGACGTCTCGTATCCACAGAGCCATCCGTTTAGAAATGATACGGTGTTTTGTGCCGCGTTGTCGCAGCTCGGAGCGCGGTGCACCAAGCGTCCTTAAAGGGGTCCTTAAAGCGACAGTTAACAGTCCTTATTCTCTGTGAAGCCCGCAAAATTTTCACTGAAAGCCAGATAAATTTTTCGAATGGTTTCCAGGTGCCAGTTTCTAACAGCTTCTGAAAAAAATCTGATGGAAAAAAAAAGTCCTTTTCATTCCGCCATTTCCAGACAATGAAATTCCGACGAGGAGGCGGGACCACTCCTTCCCAAGGCGTGCTCACAGGCGAATGACGTCACCGACAGGCGTGGAAAACGCATGCATGCGCACGAGGGTTCAAACTTGCCTGACGTAAAAACATATGAATGAAATCCATATAGTTTTTAAAAAAAATAAAAAGGACCGATACTTTACGGACAGCCCACGTAGTTAGTTGTGGAAAACAAAGATGTGAAGGAAAATGTGTGAAATTTAAAACGCCATCAGTTTATTGATAATTTGTTTCTTTGCAGACATTCAGCCGTTGTTGGTGATTAAAGAAACTCTCCCTGAACACCAGGAATGGAATCTGGATGTTGACCAGGAGGACATTAAAGAAGAGAAGCTGTGGATAAGTCAGCAGGGAGAGCAGCTTCAGCAGCTGGAGGAGGCAGATCTCACCAAGTTTGGTTTCACTGCCGTCCCTGTGAAGAGTGAAAATGATGATGAAAAACCAGAGTCATCACAGCTTCATCAAAGCCGAAGTGATGAGAGCACAGAGGCTGAGCCTGTAGCCAGCAGCTCATCTGTACACAGAACACTGACAGCAGAAGCTGATGGAGAGGATGATGGAAGACCACAACCAGCCAGCAACTCGAGTACAAACTGTCATTTACAACCAGATACCAGTGGCAGGAGTTCAGACAGTTCTGGAACTGAGACTGATGACAGTGATGACAAAGGCTCTGAATATGGAAAAGCATATGGTCACATTAACAGCTCAGAGCAACAAAAGGAGCGGCAAGCAAGAAGAAAGCCATTTAGCTGTTCTGATCAGCGTAAAAGACAGAAACAAAAGGGCACTCTGAACAAAGACATTAGAATTCAGACAGGACAAAAACCATTTGTCTGTTCTGAGTGTGGTCAAAGATTTGGACAAAAGAGCATCCTGAACACACACATGATAATTCATACAGGGCAAAAAGCATTTGTCTGTTCTGAATATGGTCAAAGATTTGGGCAAAAGAGCAACCTAAACAGACACATGATAATTCATACGGGGCAAAAACCATTTGTCTGTTCTGAATGTGGTCAGAGATTTGGACGAAAGGGCCACCTGAACAGACACATGATAATTCATACGGGGCAAAAAACATTTGTCTGTCTTGAATGTGATCAAACATTTTGGCGAAAGGGCTATCTGAACACACACATGATTACTCATACAGGGCAAAAAGCATTTGTCTGTGCTGAGTGTGATCAGACATTTGGACAAAAGGGGAACCTAACTGCACACATGATAACTCATACAGGGCAAAAATCAGACAAAGACATCCAAAGAATGGCAAAAAATATTCCACCACCACTGCCCAAGTAAGAAAGACATCACTTGTAAGAATCTCACAACCCAAAGATCAAACTTTATCAAACAAAAACATTTCTCAGATAATGAAATAAAAACAATGCAACAGGAGGTTGAGAAAATGATAAGAGAAGGCATCTGCCCTCTGACGCAACCCATTACACCACCAAAAAATGATTGCCCTCAAAAAAAGTTTATCCCCGAAAAAACAAACCATCCACTGCCTCCCGAAAAACCAAACCATTTATTGCCTCCCGAAAAAATGAACAAGTCATTGCCCCCCAAAAAAACGAGCAACTCACTACCCCCCGAAAAAACGAACCATTCACTGCCTCCCAAAAAACCGAACAACTCAATGCCTCCCAAAAAACCGAACAACTCAATGCCTCCCAAAAAACCGAACAACTCAATGCCTCCCGAAAAAACGAACAATTCACTGCCTCCCGAAAAAACGAACAATTCACTGCCTCCCAAAAAACCGAACAATTCACTGCCTCCCAAAAAACCGAACAATTCACTGCCTCCCAAAAAACCGAACAATTCACTGCCTCCCGAAAAAACGAACAATTCACTGCCTCCCAAAAAACCGAACAATTCACTGCCTCCCGAAAAAACGAACTACTCACTACCTCACGAAAAACCGAACCATTTACTGCCTCCCGAAAAAATGAACAACTCACTGCCCCCTGAAAAAACGAGCAACTCATTGCCCACTGAAAAAACAAACAACTCACCAGCTCATCTACAAAATAATTCACAGGTGCACACAGACACAGAACAGCAGGAGCTAGAAGAGGAATTGGCGCCCTTGGCAAATGCTGTGTGTGTGAGGAAGAATTCAGTCCAGCAAACTGTCTGTCTCCGTCTCTGAGGCGTACCTGTTTACCATTTGGTCCATAAAGGTACTGGAACATAACTGCATTTATATCAAAAATCCCTCAGATTAACAACAGCTTCTTCTCAACAGCCAGTATGTTTGTTTCTTCAGGAAATGTAACATCACAGTCGAGTTTAACCAATCAGAACCCTCAATTTGTGGACCCGCCTTTTCACCTCAAAATCTGTTAACTTGACATAATCGAGGGGAGGCTGTGAACACATGAAAACAAAACCTTTAAAATGGGATAAAATAATTTCAGGAAAATTTTCTTTAATTACATGGTATCGTCTTTATTATTAAAATAAAAATCACAAAGCAGAAAAAAGTCACAAAAATAAACAGTGTTGGGGAAAGTAACTTTGGAAAGTTACTTCATTAGTTAATCTATACAGTTATATTTTACAGTTACTTCTTACAGTATTAATAAAGTTACTCATAATCTAATTTGGTTATTTTCAAGATTTAGTACTCAGAAAAGTAACTATTAGTTACTTTGCTGATTAGTTACTTTTCTGATTGCTCAATCTTACGAGTAACCAAGTTAGATTACTCATTACCTTATTAGTTACATTACTTATTAGTTGCAAGTTTTCTGCAGATTCTAATAAAGTAATTACATAAAGCTGCTAATGAAGTAACTGCATAAAGCACCTGTATAAAGCAACTAAAAAAGTAAGTAAAAAAGTAAGTTGTCAAAGTTACTTTCACAACACTGAAAATAAATACAGCATTAAGGAAATGACCTAAAATCTGTAAAAATGATGAAGAAAATCAGTAGCGGCTGGCCCATAGGGGGCGCTGGGGCGCCGCTCTCCAAGATGTGGAGGGGAAAATTATAAAATACATATAATTTTAAAAGTATTATTATCAATGTCAGTTTTATTTAATAGTATGTGCCTACATGGAATCTGAATTATTAAAACAACATTTCCACCAACTGACTCTCATTCAACAGTGTATTTCCACCTACAGAAGCAGAGAACGTATCATTTCTCTTCTTGGGCGTCACTCATCAGCCCTTGAAGCGAAATGACCAATTGTGTATGTTGCTAAGCAGATTAATAAATATTTGGCCAATCAGCATCGCCAAATTTAATGGCTTGGGTCGCCCGTAGATTTATCAAAGTGCTGCTGTTTTTGGCGGAAACAGAAACCTCACCGACGTTTGGGGACTTTACGGTGCTGCTCCTCCTGCTCGTTATGTCCTCGGAGGTTTTCAGCTGCGGACTGACTCGCCTTTGGATCCACTTCAGCTCAGGTGAGCTGACGAGCTGTTATGTTAGCTGCTTTATTCCCGAATGTTGCTCCTGGTGTGGAAATTAGGAAAATTTAAGATAAAACGAATGAGTGATTTAAAAAGAAAATTATTATTATTTTTTTTAGGGGGTTAAAGCTGTGATCTTGTGATCTACTGGGCAGCACAGTGGCTTAGTGGATACCACTGTTGCATCACAGCAAGGTCATGGGATCGATTCCTACCTATGGAGTTTGCATGTTCTCCCTGTGTTTTGCGCCTTGGGGCAACTGTTTGTTGTGATTTGGCGCTATATAAAAAAATTGATTGATTGATTGATCTTTATTGGTACAGCGGTCCAGTTACAGGGATAGGGGAGACCGGGGTCGGTTGTAACAGTGTTCAAAGCTGCAGCCATGCTGGCATTTTGATTTCAGTTTACGTGTAATGACGATCAGCCCCAGCCCACAGAAGTGAAAACAGTCAAAAACAAATGATTTGCTCAGTTACAAAACCCTAAAATAGCAATTTGTGTGTCTTTTAAAGAAATTCTAACTCTGTCACTGAATTCACACAAGACGCTTATAGTCAGAGTAACTCAAGGTTAGCAAAGCATTTAATTAAGTGGTTTTGTATACTTAACAGGGTTCTCCCCAGAAATCTTTAGTATCGTGGTGCTGTTGGCAATTATCATGGGGGGCAACGCACACTGCGAGTCATTTTGCCTGATTTTAGATGCATTGAAATCGCAAAAAAAAATGACACTTGTGTTGTAATATCAAAGTTCTTTTTTGCATTTTTCTGTCTAAGTGAAGAAAATAAATAACATTGAAAATTTAATTAATATTTGATGGACATAGCATTTGCTCTCTTCTTTAAAAATAACACACTGTACGTTTAATCCATTTCTGTCATGTTGACAATTGTGTGTGGTTGCTAAGGAAATGTAATAAATATTTGGCCAATCAGCATCACCAAATTTAATGGCTTGGGTCGCCCGTGGATTTATCAAAGTGCTGCTGTTTTTGGCGGAAACAGAAACACCACACGGAACGGCCCAGGCGAGAAGCGATCCCAGGACCTTCTTGCTGTAAGGTCACAGTGTTAACCACGACATCACCGTGCTGCCATTCAGAGCACAAGTTCATTTTGAAAATCATTCAAATAAATCTATCTGATAACACTCATCTGTTTTGGTCTCAGTGCAGAAATGATAAAGTTGCCATTCAGCAGTAACTTTAATACCTCTGCGGCTGAGAGCTGAGATCAAGAGAGGTCAGGGAAGAAATTACGGAGTCATGACATTGATGGACAGAGGTGTTAACACCAGCGTGACCAAATGTTACGACCGAGTGGGAAATATTAGCACTTCTGGCAAAATTAGCCACACGCCAAGAAAATAATAAAATGGTGAATTTTAAAAAATGCTTCACTAATGTGTGCACACGTCCTTTAACCAGGTGTGCAAACTGATAATGTGATGACAACATTCAATTCCACAATTCAATGAGGGAATCAGTCTCAAAACAAAAACCTGCCTCCCAGTTTCTTCAAATCTTTAAGAAGCTCTGTTCTTTTTTTTTTTTTTTTTTTGGAAGCTGACCATTAGTGACTTCTTCATATTAACTGTCAGGGCTCAAGTCTTGTTCAGTCATGCAGGACTTGAGCCCACAACCTTCAGTTTATGAGGCCGACACGCATATGAAAATGAACTCATGATTCACTTGCTGAGTTTCCTTTCTTGTGCATGTTTGTGTTTCATGCTTCCATATTCTCAGTTGTTCTGATACATGTAATTATAATTACCTCAGCCAACGAAGTGGGAGGAGGTTATGTTTTCACCCCTGTGTGTGTGTGTGTGTGTGTGTGTGTGTGTGTGTGTGTGTGTGTGTGTGTGTGTGTGTGTGTGTGTGTGTGTGTGTGTGTGTGTGTGTATACACTAATGTATAAAACATGAGACATTAATCTGTATGATTTGATTTTATTTTCAATCTCACTGGGTCATCAGGAAATCTAAAAAACAAAAAACAAAAAAACATTCCAATTAAAATCAACAACAATATAGTTTTTGTTTTTCTGTTTTATCAATGAAACTATTAAATTATGAAGTTTTAAAAAAATGATTCTGTTCAGGTGAACTGTTGGTCACAAACAGCTGCTGATCTGTCAGTCACAAAATGACTGTAAAAACCTGATTAAAAGCAAATGTACTTGCTTCTAAATTAAAGATTAGCTCCTATGATACGTTATAGCCAAAAAATAATGTCCTTTTGAAATGTGGTTCACATTTTATGAATTCATTGATAATCATTCCTGCTGCAATTTTCTCTTGCTCTTTTCTTGATCTTCTTTGCCCAGTGTTCCGCCACTCTGTTACTCAGATCTGGTTCTTACTTTGCCAGAAACTTTGTTGACAAGAACCCAACGAGAACACAAGCGCCACCAACAACGTAAATCCAAGACTTCTCCATCTTGGATTCCATTTCCTTCTGGAAGCTGGCTTCCTGGTCTTCCAGCTTCTGTTGGAATCTGGCCTCTTGCTCTTTCTGCTGTTGTCAAGCAGTGGCCTTCTGGTCTTTCAGCATCTGCTGGTATCTGACCTGTTGGTCCTTCAGTTGTTCTCCAAGGCTGGCCTTCTGGGCTTCCAGCTGCTGCTGGAACTTTGTCTCTTTGGCTTGGAGGGCTTTTTCATATTCCTCCCTCATTGCTGCACACTCTTTTTTTTGTAAAAGTTGTTTTGCAGCTTCCAGCTCCTCCTTCATTTGAGCTTGCTGTTCTTTCATCTTCATCTGGTCATATAGAACAGCCTCTGAGAGGTCATCACTTGGCATTATGACCTCGCTGACCTTGCTTTGATGAACCACAGCTTCCTCTTCGTGATGATGATCTCCACCAATGAAGTCGAGAAGTGTCACACTTCACTGACGTTTCTCTGGTGCCTTTTGAGCACCAGGCTTTGGAGAGTTGGAAACTGTCTTCAGCTGGAGCTTGAAGGCCGGCTCCTCCTCTCCAGAACGAGGTGACCACCTCTCTTTAGGTGAGGCACCACGGTGAAGTCATCATCAAGGGAGGGACCTTCTCTTCACTTAAAACATCAAACCGGTGTGACGTTTTGATGGGTGGTTTGGAAGGTGGAAGACGTCCAGCAACATCTCTAACACCTCCATTCTTCTTGCCCTTCTAGACTGCAGTCCACTCACCCTGCAGGTCCAGAGTTGAGCTCGGCGCCGGCTGCTTCATCTCTTTGCACTGTGAGGGGAAAAAAGAAGGGGTGAGGGTGGAGGGGGGATGATATCAACATGAAGTGTTTCAGTGCTGCAGACAGAAACAAATAATCAGGCTGATGTCTTTATAATCTTGATCAAATATTCATCTGACATTTACTTTCCAGTGCCAGTGGTCACATTTTTTGGGGGCACTGTGGCAGGACAGGGTGGTACCCGAGCTACTACACACATGTGGATGGAGTACTAATCCCACCACCAACCCCCAAAAAGTATTTTCACCAGGTTGGAGACCCACATGTATTCCTGGAAGTATGAACCAACTTTTAATTGATTTGGCTAAAAATGGGCAGTTGGAAAAAAAAAATACAGATCACAAAAGACAAAACAGGAAATTAAATGATGCCCTCAGGAGAACTGACCTTTATCTGTCTTTTGCTCAAAATTTTGTCTGAAGCTGATTAAACTGATTAAAGCTGATTAATTGGATCCAAATGTGTCCTGAGTTTCTAATATAATACGTCTCTGCTTGCTGTAGTGACAACAATGACACTCTGATCTTTGTGCAGTTATGCTTTGTGGTACTTTTCCTCCTTCGTGACATCACAATTTGGTAGAAATTATGTTTCAGCTGCAAGCATGGAAATGATTGTTGCCATGGTTAGAGTTACTTTGTGACATCACTAAGTGCATAAAGCACACACCCTTTTTTTTTGGTGATGCATAGGAATAGAGATGATTTGAAAAATAATGTTCAATAATTGCAAATGGCTCAATTATTAATTCACAGACAGTCAATTTTTTTTGCATTTCAATCATTATTCCAAAAGAAGAATAAAAATGGAGTTTTTGACATTTTACTTCCTGATTTTAGCGTGAAATCATTCAATTATTTATGAAAGACTAATAAAGCTGAATCTGGTAGTAATACAGGTAGTTTACCATTGATTTATTTATCATATTTACTGAACTGGGCCCTGTTTGCGACTCAGACTGCACCCTGATCCGAGCGTCTCAATGCATTTCTCCTGTCATGAAACGTTACCCATAATGCACTGCAGCATGTGCGGTCCAAACACCAAAACCTTCAAAATTAGTGCATCACTTTAAAACTAAAACATATATCTGATATTTTCACTTTATAAAATGCCAGACGTGACATTAAATTAAATAACTTGTCTGAAATGAGTTTGGTTAAAATTTTAACTATTGTTAAAACTGTATGCCTGTTGACGACTTGCGTAATATGCTGGAGAGTCATTATGGTGTAAAGAGAAATTATTTTTTTTCTCTCTTCCTTTCTCTCCTCTGTCTGCAGAGGATAGAGCTGTCTGTTTCCAAGGAAGCACGTCACAGGTAGGTACTAAAATCTTTGACTTCTGACTTCACAAATGTTTTTAACTGTTTAGCTTTATTAGCTATGCCTGCAAAAAATGTGTTAGCGGTCTAAAAATTATTGGACCTAAATTTAGCGGAAGCTAATTGGACCACTGATGGTTTTCAAACTTATCTGAAATGCTAATCCGATAATGAAAACATTATCTTTGATAATTAGCGGATTAGCGGAACTGTGCCCACCACTGTAAATATGTAAGACGATTACCAGCCACAAAAAGAATACAACTGCTTGAATTTAAAGGAAATCGTGATGACTCACTGCCCTCAGGTGGACTCGAATATTGTAATTTTCTCCTATACATATATAATTTCCTTGACTATTCATAAATATACAAAACACTACATTAAGGATTCCAGCATGAATATGAATAATAATAATAATGATGATGATGATGATAACTCAATGGTAAAACAACTAGTTTCTTATTAATTACAACAGGAATGGTTTTACAGGTGGAGGCCACTGACATTTTTTCCCCTCATATTTTCTGACTGAATTTTCACTAGTTTGGTTGGGGTCAGTGTCACCACTGGTACCATGGTGCGGTACCTGGACCCAACACATACATCAGTATGTGTCTTTGCCAGAAGGTTAACTGTGTCTCCCAGCAGAATCTTAAGAGCACAGAGGAGATTCCTGGAGACACACAGTTACTCTAGGACAGCTGGATGGGGCCTCAGAAGGTCCTTTGTGCAGGAGTAACAGGATGAGCACTGCCAGAGTCCTACAAAATGACCTCCAGCAGGCCACTGGTGTGAATGTCTCTGACCAAACAATCAGAAACAGACTTCATGAGGGGGTCTGAGGACCTGACGTCCTGTAGTGGACCCTGTGCTCACTGACCGGCACAGTGAAGCTTGACTAAAATTTACCATAGAACACCAGAACTGGTTGGTCCACCACTGTGCTTTTCTCAGATGAGAGCAGGTTCAACCTGAGCACATGTGACAGACATGAAAGTGGAGAATGTTATGCTGCCCGCAACATCACTCAGCACGACCAGATTTTTGGGTCAGTGATGGTCTGGTGAGACATCTCCCTGGAAGGACACACAGACATCTATAGATGTCATTATGGTCTCTGACCAAACAAGTCTCTGACCAAACAAGACACACAGACATGTCTGTGTGTCTTGTTTGGTCAGAGACGTTTAGCCTGTGTACAGGCTAAACAACAGCACCCTGACTGATATCAGGTATCAGGATGAAGTCTTTGGACTCACTGTCTGAGAATCGATTGCCTCCTCCATAGCTCTGAAACACAAATCTGAATTTGATGACTTCATGGCCTCCTTCAGAGTTTGGTGTATGTCATAACTTCTCCTTTCTCTTCTTGGATAACGTGGATTGTGTCGTCTCTCACCCTCCTCTGTAGTTGTATCTGTGTCATTTATCTCTGCTTTAAACTCCTGTCTGATTGGTTTAATAATGTCAGTTTTTGGTAGGTGGCTTTCATTCTTATCCTTGTGTCATGACGGGCGGCTGCCCGACACCAGGAGCGGGTGGATCCACAATACAAACTCCCAAACCAGGCTTTGAGGTATAAGTCGTTGTGTTTATTTCGGGCAGAGCTTCGGTACACAGGTTGTCAGAAAACGGAGCAGAGGCACAAACAGGGTGAGGCAAAATGCAGTCATCAACCAGGCAGGGGTCTGAGGCACGGGCAAACACTGGCATATAGGCTGAGGCAAAAAGGCGCGGTCAGAAAACACAGAGCAAGGAACTGGTACACGGCAAGACTAATCAGGACAAAGAACAAAAAGGCTGGAGAGTGTGCTGGAAGCGACAACAATCTGGCAAGGGACTGTGAGGGTTTATATGAAAGTGGACTAATGAGGGACAGGTGGTGATAACAAGGTGCACGTGAGGAACAATCTAGAAGGGGGCGTGGTATAACAGATAGTTGATACAGTTTATTTCACAAGAAGCAGAAACTTAACTCAGACTACTTTTGATTACATTGAATATCATGTAAGCAGGCAATGATTAATTAAATAAATAACAACTCATAAAATCTTCATCATTTCCCTCCTCTTTTAACGTTTATTTGTAGTTAGCTAGTGTAAAAATAAATGTATTTACAGTGTATGACAATAATTCAGCATAATTTCACTCATCCATCATGAGCACTTGTTTACACATTTTCACTCATAACTTCATTACTTTACACTTTCAATTATCATCATAAGTGTCTTGTCCTTAGTCCACATTATCACGTCCTTCCTGGGGCTCCTCGAGGTTCAAAAGTGTATAGGTTGGTGTGTGAGCCAATTGTAATTGCACAAACAGCTTGGTTGCCAGCCTGGTAACCATTGCCTTAATACAGGGTATGGCACAGCAGGAGAAAACAATCAAAACTCCAATCAAAATCAGAACCGGTGTAAAGAATTTTAGCAATATTTGCCACCAGGAGCCGGAGGTAAACCACCCCCACAGGCTCCATCGTGCTGCTGTTTCCTGAAACTCGGTGGTCATGGTAGTTTACATTTTTTCCAGGACCCTCATCGCCTGTTGTGCCGAATCAGAATTTATCTCATCAGATATATATGTACAGCACGTGGCATTTATCATTCCACATACTCCGCCTTGTGCCGCTGTTAACAAATCTAACACTAATCGATTTTGGAGGACCATCGTATGGATTTCGGTCAACATTTTGTTTTGGGCTTTGTTGACTACGAGAGACGCGTTTAGGAATACAGCCAGTCGATAATTTACTGTTTCTAATCAAAACTGTAAGTTTGGAATACCCAACCAGGGCAACACGGACAGACCACCCCTCTCCCAATCTTTCCAGATCTTAAACTCCTCGGGCACATCATCGCTCTGCCAGATGTGTTTTACCTGGTGAATCTCCATGTCGTCGAAATTCCGCCTCACCCTGTCTGGCCTTTTGGGCTCGGCCGCGACGACAAAGGTGTGATCTGACACCTGGGTAGGGGCGCAAATTCCATCCCATCCCGGTGGGAGATTCAGGTACAAGCGTGTACCACAAACCCAGAACACGTCATCCACTGGCCATGTTCCGTTCCGGGCTGGTAACCATAATTTTGCTATCCTGAAGCAATTGTGATCTGTTGGACAGGAGGGTCTGTCCTGAGCCCACTTTCCACAATATAGGGTTTCAGATTTGGTTGTGTTAACTTGAATACACTCTCCAACATTTAGGCGAGTCTCTACACATCGCTTAGCAGTCAACCGTCCCACTGATACATTCCCTTCCTGATAATAACAAATTGGAAATTTAATTCCGTGGGGTATTATAACAGTTTTGGCCACAAGTGCAGATGCCTTAATCCTAGTCAAGGTTAC
Source organism: Thalassophryne amazonica (assembly GCF_902500255.1). Taxonomy (NCBI): domain Eukaryota; kingdom Metazoa; phylum Chordata; class Actinopteri; order Batrachoidiformes; family Batrachoididae; genus Thalassophryne; species Thalassophryne amazonica. The sequence continues at coordinate 14,905,321 of NC_047120.1, forward strand.
TAATTGACTACACGGGTCCTAAATTTTCCCCCAGTGAGATCCATTCCATCCGCTGTATGCTTTGTACATATATGTTAAAGATTTTGTATATACGTTATCACTGTTAAACATTTGTACCTTTGTCTTTGTTCTTTATTTGTGCAGGCCTGTTGTGTGGTATTTGTTACACAGGTTATTTTGACTGTTGTGACTTTATGACCTTATGCTGTGCGAGTGCTTAGTGTGCAAAACAGGAACTCTCCAAGCAGATGCAGAACAGATGATAAGTGCAAACCACAAGCACAAGATGTGCAGCCGACAAATTCAACAAACGGCTGGGTCAACAGCAGGGAACAGGATGTGCTGACCGCCAACGGTAGACGAAACAAAAAGGAAAGAAACTGTTTTTCCACGCAGCTGCTTTTATTGGCATGTGTGTCATGAGACGTTTGTTTTACGAGAGGAAACTTGTCATGCGATGTTTCCCCCCACCCTTAGGACAAGTTTCCCAATGTGGGTAGGGCTTCTCCTAATAAAAAGAGTGAGCGTGCAGCAGTCCTCAGTGCTCTCAGTGGTACTACGTGTACGGACTGTCTGCACTCCTCGCGAGCTTAAATTGATGTTCTATGTCACTGGTATTCTTGGCTCTGTTTGTCTTGTTAAAGGGTTTAAGAATGTTTGGAGGAGAAAATACCCAACAATATATACGTGATCCTCACCAGTCATTGTTATGTACATAGCTTGAACAATACAGTCAGTGACACCATAACTAAATGTTCGTGCCCATAAAGTTGGTTGTGTGCTGGATATTGGGATGTATGAACAGACATAGCAGTCTGTCTCATTAACTGATTGAGCTATGATTGTTGCATAATTGTACCATGAGTTTTGCTGTAATGGATTGTCTGTGGTATCGTTTTTTATCTCATCGAGTAGTGCAGGGGTGTCCAAACTTTTTTTAGTGAGGGCCAAATACAGAAAAATAAACAAAGGGCCGGGCCACACACTAGGTGACATATTGACACATGAATACTGTGTGTATTTCTAACTCACCTATAACGTGAAGAACATTGCACTCAGTGGGAGCAGTGATGCTGTCCTTTGGATTGAAGGATGGCTGACATGTCAGGAGAAAGTTTGGTGGTTGAGACACGAAGGACTTCACAGAGATGGCTATCAGTCATTCTGGTTCTCAGTCTGCTTTTGTTCTGATTTAACAGAGAAAATGTTTGTTCACATATGTATGTTGAGCCGAACAGGCTCATCATTCTTTTTGCGTGGCGTCTCATCAGAGGAAACTTGGCATTATCCAAACTCTGATAGAATTCAGGGAGGGAGAGAAGCTGATGTTGACTGTCGGGTTTAGAATACTGTACCTTTTGATAAGAGGAAGAGACAACCAGGCAATAAAACAAGTGAGAGATAGAATTCAATTTAAGCTCGCGAGGAGTGCAGTCAGGCTGTAAACCAAAGCTACACTAAAGTCTGGCCTGCGCTCCCGCTCTTTTTATTTAGGACTTCCCTACATACATGGGCGGTACAGCTCCTGAGGGGAAGAGTGATATCGCGTGAGCTGTTGCCGCAGAACTGCTGATTGCACAGTACATTCAGGATGTTCAGAACCTTTTTAATCTTGGGCTCGGTTAAGATGTGTTTAAGACATCTAACGATTAATCACACTTCTTCTGACAAAAGGACTGATGTATCACAATCACACTGTGGTTGGAACATTCAATTCTCTATTCTTTATCTTACTGCTCAGCTTCGGCTGCGTCCTGCATGAGTCATCTTCACATGTCCTAAAAAGAGCTTAGCGTGCACACAGAGATACCACAACTTGCAGAAACACGTCATGTCACATATCTTAAGTAACCTTCACCCATCACATCAGTACAATACACTTTATCAGAGCAGAGAGAACTACATTCTACCAGAGCAGAGAACACAAAACATGCATGATAAAATAAAACGGTGTATCTACAGAATAACTCCAACATTTCCTCCCTGTTTATCATGCATTCCAACGGTATTACATCTTCACCTAAAAGTAAACAATTGTTACTAAGCAACCACTTCTTATTCAGATTTTTCAGCTGCAGGGTCATTAAACAATGGTAAGAATACATTTACACTCGGGAGGTCTTATCGTTGGTGTTGAGGTCATCGTCAGGTTCACCATAATCACCTGGATCAGGGAACAGATCTGGAAGATAGTGGTCGTAGTCGTCTTCTTCATCAGTTTCATCATCGTCATCGCCTGGATGGTTACCCAGAAGGGGGTATGCCTGAGCTGAATCCTGTCTGGCTGGTGAGATAGCAGTGGTTATCATTCTATTGACTAGACCACGTAGACAAGGAATACAACAGCATCCACACAAGGTCAGAATTGCAGCAAAAACTGCGATAGATATAAGCGCAGAGGAGACCAAAGTGCGATACTTCTCAAACACGTCCAGCCACGAGTCCCAGAATTCGGCATTAACGCCGCTGTGATCCTTCATCTTCTTGTTCAGTGTCCGCAGGCCCTCAATGGCCTGGGTCAGGCTTCCATCGGCTGCTGTGTTGTTCAGTATGAATGTGCAACACTGTTCTCCAAACATTGCACAGACTCCTCCTTTCTCAGTGAGTAGCATGTCCAGGGCTATGCGGTTCTGGAAGGCCATCAGTGAGGTGGCTGCCAGTTGGGAATGTACCGCTTTAAAACCTTCCTCTGTCCAATTTCCCAATTTCTGCACGTTGTAGTGGATGTAGTTTATTCTGTCTACGTTCTTATTAATTGAGCACCACCAACAGATGGAGGATTCAAATCCAGCTGCTATCTGATCAGCCAGTTTGTACTCATCAGGCACTCCTCTGGGGACTCCTATTGCGTCAATATATGTTGGATCTCCCACTCCTTTCCAATCTCTTTTTACTCTATGCCAATTTTCAGGCACCACAGACTTTAGGTGCGTCAGCAAGTCCTTGGCTAAAATGGGAATGGCTTTTACTGGGAGGAGTAGGGACACTAAAGCACAGTAGCCTGACACATTCCTAGGCAATCTGTCAAAAATTCTATTATCTCCACACCACCACCACACGTCACTTCGGCTGACTGGTACAAATGAACCGTTTATCTGTATTATTCGACTACACCACTTAGTCTCGTTCAGATTTCCCAGTGGTTTCCCTGTTCCGGGCAGTTTGATACAGGAGAAATTTCCCAAAGCTACCTTTTCTGAGAATATTGGTTTGTTTTTTACCGCAGCCGCAACAGGGTAAATGTGGTCCCATACTGAACAATTGTGGTTTCGGTGTATTGCTGTATTTTTCATTACCACCAATAGGCAGTCGTCCGATATCGCTGCTGGAATCACCTGTAAAATTGGTCGGGGCCCCATACATACTACGCAATCCTGTTTTGTGGATTTTACTGCTTGCTCCGCCATCAGGAGCCAATTGTTATTTTGTCCGCTAATTCCCGTAGTTACCAAAAACCAATCATCTGCTGACAGAGGCCCTTTATGCAAGCGGGTCTGCTTGGCTCTTACAGACCCCGGTCCGGGGAGAAGGTCACCCAGTATTGTTTGATTCGTGGTGTCTCTTGAGGCATTTGTATTTGGTGTCTTTGGGCATAGCACAATCTTCCAGCAAGGATCATACCCCGCTTTGTATGCACACAGTGCAAACGTGTGACATATCCGTTCGATTGGTCTGCTTATCGGGAATTTTAACGAGTTTATTGTGAATGTCACTGTTTTGGTTCGGCCGCTGACTGTTAGGTTTGATATGATATTTTTCCAACTATACGCTTCGTCTGTCCACCCATAGGAATTTTGTGGCCAGGCGGACGGGTAGCCATTCGTCAGAAAGGTATTTCCCCACCAATGACTGGCACGGGGAAAACCCGTAGTCATGTAGAAATCATAAGCCAGCCATTGTCCAGGATCACCAATCCAGCTATCTTGTCTGAGGGCCAAAAAGGGTATCTGTACAACATAATAGATCCTGGGCGTGGTGTAACAGGCATAAAACCATTGGTAGGATGTTTCCTGGTCTTCACAAGGATTTAGTCCGCATAGTATCTGCCTCCCATGATTGTAGCAGGTTACTCCCTTTGAGGTAACCACATATCGTTTAACGCGGCGGATTGAATTTCCACTTGTAGTTTCGTCTGTTCTGGTTGTGATGTTCTCTACTTCCCCAAAGTCAATTCCCTTTTTCATTAATGGTGTCCACACGTGCATTCCCCATATAGTGACTGTTATGGCTCTTAACACTAATGCCCAGCAGCACAGTGTTGTTTTCATCCATAATGGTGTATGGTGCGACATAGTCAGGATCTCCCTAAAGTCAGTGTCCTAAGTTTCTGGTCAGTGGCTTGTAATTTCTTCTGCTGATTTTCGTGTCTGCCCTGGATCTTAACACCAGAGCCACACACTATTATCAGACTTGCTCACTTTCCGTACTTACACTGGGTTTACAGAGATCACTTTCTTACAATGTGTTAAATGTATCCACGTTTGTCTTTCTCCTATTTTTAAGGCTGTGGGTGTAGTGAGCAGTACTTGGAATGGACTTTCCCACTTAGGTGAGTGCCAGTATCAACGACAGTAAATACTTTAGCATCTGGTCGCAACGAATTTAACAACGTGTACGGATCCGGGACACAAGGAGCTCTTTGAACAACAGCATTGTTGACAGCTTGTAGGTCTTGCACCATTCTCCAACCTACGGAGGGAGGAGCCTTTTTTACCGGAAAGATAGGTGTGTTACATGGTGAATCGGGGCAGGGGATCAAGACTCCTGCCTTCAATAGATCTTGTATTACCGGTCGGATCCCTTCCGTCGCATCGGGTCTCAAAGGGTACTGCCGGACACATGGGCGATATTCCGTTTTTGGTCTAATTTGCACTGGTAGGGCTCCTTTTACTAGCCCTACATCAGAGGGTCCTTGGGACCAGAGGGTAGGTGGAACTTCCACCAACCTCTGCTCATCCTCTGGATTCAATAAATATGATCATGCTGTCTGTTGAGGATTATCGCAATGGTCAACACTACTCCCTGCTTCCAAATCCGTTCTATGGAGAAGGAGTACACGGAATAGACCGGTGGAAGGACTGAAAAATTCTCCACTCCCTGGATGGGATTCAACCCAATCGGTTGCATTTATGCCCTCTTTGACCATAAACCCTAGGCTTTGCCAAGTCACGAGATATGGTTTGAAGAGGGACACATGGAAGGGAGTCCCAGTCCTATGTAATCTCTGAATTTCTGGAGGAACATGAGAGACCGCAATTGCAGCTCTATTTTTTCCCATCATGGTAAATACAGTCTGCTACTGCAGATGTTGGGGTTACTTCCTCCAAGAGGCTCTCATAGTTACCGTCCGGTCCTGGAGTACCCTTGAACCACAATGTGACATGGAGATCTTCCGGTTCATGTGTTTGTTCAGGATGAGACAACAATGTTTTAGCAAACGACAGAACAGATGCACCAAAAGAGGTGTGGCTAGCATCTCGTAGTTTCAGAAAATAATAATAGTAGCAGTTTAGGGCGTAATTTGAGCCTAAAGTAAAGACCTGCAGCTGATGATGTCGTTTTACTCGCAACAGTCCATTGTCCGACACTAGAGACAGTCCCAATGCAGTTAGACCATCTCGTCCGAGAAGATTAACCGGACATTGGGGCATCATCAATACAGAGATGCAACATGACTTCCCTTCTGGGTCCCGAATCCACACGGGTTGGGACACAGGGACAGCACATGTCTTCCCATTGGCTGCTCTTACCCAAAATGTTTCATCATTGGGCTGTAACCCTACCGGCCATGAGCAACATGTTGTTTTACATGCGCCCGAATCGCATAGGAAAACACCGTTGATGTTGCTTGTCGGGCGGTTAGTCATTGCGGATTCTGTGTTCTTTGTGGGCAGTCCTTGGCGAAATGTCCTAATTTGCCGCAAACCCAACACTCATTTGACCTTCCAGCCCAGGGCTTTGGGGGAGCTGACTGGCCTTGGCCCTGCCAATTTCCTTGCCTGTCCTGCTTCCATTGCCTCTGTGGGTTTGATTGAAAACGTCCTCGGGGTGGGCCTCTAAAACGGCCCCGCCCACGAGGTGGTCCGAATTTTCTGCCTTGAAAAAAGACTTGGCCTTCCTGCCATTCAGACTCATCAGAATAGAAGGTAGTCACCTGTTTCCTTTTTGGGGCTGCCTTTTTTGTTTTCAGATTTCTTTCTGCGTGTATGGCGTGGTCTACGTACTCTTGTAACCCAGCTGTTGGGAGCGTTATCATGTGTTTGTCTACCCATGCTCGGATATCTGATCTGGAGTTGGCATGGAGTGCATTTTTCAATTGTTGTTCATACACGCTATCATTTTTCAGTGGTAGAAGACCACTGTGCACTTTAAAAACTTTTTCCATTCGATGTCGATAGTCTTCGAATGGTTCATCATCTTTCTGTTTTGTGCGATTTATTTCTGTGTAATTTGACTTCTGCTGGTATTTCTGCTTAATTCTCAGCAGTAGTGCGGCCAATCGATCTTCCAATTCCTGACTATCATGGGCTAATGGAGTGTGGTCTGCCTCTGCAGGATCCCAATCTCCTTTTACATCAGCCCAATCCTTTGTCACAGTTGCCATTATGACTTGTTGAACTTCATCCCCTCTAAGATTGTAGGATTTAACCAAAGCGGTTATGTCAATAATGTACTGGGCTACATCTTCTCGTGGGGGAGTTACACCTTCCACAGCTGCCTTAACGTCTGCTTGTGTCCAAGTTCGGTACACAAGAATAGTTCTTGGTCCTGACGTATGTGGATTTGCCACATGAATCATTGGATAGACTCCTGATCCACCTGGTTCCTGATCAGCCGGTGGGGCTGATGGTCCAGGTTGATTTTCTTCATCTTTTAGTGTTTTGGATCGTGTTTTCATGACGTGTTGTGTAGGGTCTACATATGATGGGGGTTGTCCCTGCGGTAAATCTGGATAGAGTTTATTCTCCTTTATTTCAGCTTCTGGCTGACTGTGTTTTGTAGTATCCAATTTTACTACCATTTCTACTTTTGGAGCCGCAGGCCCTGTCTCATTATCTTCTTGTCTGTGAAACATCACGTTCCCCTGCTCCTTCTTATCATTTACTGTTTCTTTCTGTCTTTCCTTTGCTTCTCTAAGGCCCTTCTTTCGTTTCTCAACTTCTCTTTCCCATGCTACAATTTCACCTTGACCTTCTTTTTCTTTCTTTTTCTCACTTGTTCCACACTTTTTCTCAATACTGTTCTTTAGTTTAGTTAATGACTCTTTCTGCAGGCGTCCATCAAATCCATGATCTTTTATCCACTTATCTAAGTGTTTTGTTGAATTTGGATCAATTTTATTCATGTATAGCCAATCTTTTGTTTTTAGATCGTCCCAGGACTTAGGTCTCTCATTTTTACTGTTAGATTTTCCCCTTTTGTGTTTTCAGAACGTTTTAGACCAGTGATGGTTTTGCCCCTACAGGGTCCTAATCCACTGGTGTTGTTACAATCACAGGGTAGTAATCAACTATTCTGAGAAGTGCGTTCCCTTTCGCCACCCCGGAGGGCACGGGAAGGCCTTGCCTTTGCTTCTTCTCAAAACTTACTACTTACTTTCCTGTGAGATTTTCATAGAGGGGAGTCGAAGTGACTCCACACTCTCACTCAGTCACTTTTATTACACTCACACACAGTTATTTTATTTACACAAATACATAGAAACACTTTTAATAACCGTACGTGTATTCTTAGGTCAGGGGAGCTCGCCCTCCCGTGGAATTTAACTAATGTCCTGTATTAGGGGACTCCACCATCCCTGCGAGGTTTAACTGCCTTTTCACTGTGCACTTATTTCCCTGTTTAACCGTGACTTTCTGTCACTATTTCACTATTTCAACATTTCTATTTTACGCAGCCTACTGCCACCATTCACAACAACAATTTTATCAGAATCAAATTCTATACTCACACTCCGTCGGTCTCTTTCCCTCTCGGTGATCCCGTCAACCTTTCAGATCCCAGCCAACGGATTGAGCCAGTCCCGTCAAAGGGTCTGAGTTACCTTGGTCAAGGATTTCTCTGGTGTCGATCACGCTCGCTGGATCCGTCAGGTCTGTTGGGATCCCGGACGAGCCCCCAGTCTTTGTCGGGTTTAGAATACTGTACCTTTGATAAGAGGAAGAGACAACCAGGCAATAAAACAAGTGAGAGATAGAATTCAATTTAAGCTCGCGAGGAGTGCAGTCAGGCTGTACACCAAAGCTACACTAAAGTCTGGCCTGCGCTCCCGCTCTTTTTATTTAGGACTTCCCTACATACATGGGCGGTACAGCTCCTGAGGGGAAGAGTGATAGCGCGTGAGCTGTTGCCGCAGAACTGCTGATTGCACATTACATTCAGGATGTTCAGAACCTTTTTAATCTTGGGCTCGGTTAAGATGTGTTTAAGACATCTAACGATTAATCACACTTCTTCTGACAAAAGGACTGATGTATCACAATCACACTGTGGTTGGAACATTCAATTCTCTATTCTTTATCTTACTGCTCAGCTTCGGCTGCGTCCTGCATGAGTCATCTTCACATGTCCTAAAAAGAGCTTAGCGTGCACACAGAGATACCACAACTTGCAAAACACGTCATGTCACATATCTTAAGTAACCTTCACCCATCACATCAGTACAATACACTTTATCAGAGCAGAGAGAACTACATTCTACCAGAGCAGAGAACACAAAACATGCATGATAAAATAAAACAGTGTATCTACAGAATAACTCCAACATTGACTCTTCAGAGAATCATCACATTGCATTTCAATCAGTTCTAACTGCAGACTCTCTTCCACTTCTTCTGCTTCCACCAGGAAGGGGGTCGAGAACAGCTTGATTTGTTTTTCAATGACAGAAAAATCTTGGAAACGCTGGTTGAATTCTGTCATGAGAGATGCAATCACAGACACATATTTCTCCTTTTTAGCAGAAAGGTCGGCCTTTGGAAAAGCACTCTTGATTTCAGACAGCGCAGGGAAGTGTGCAGCATTAAAGCCTCATAGTTGTGTTGCAAACAGGCGGAGCTTTACGCAGAAGGCTTTCATGTGCGCATACAGGTGTGGCACCAGCTGTTCTCTGCCTTGTAGGTTCTTGTTCAGTGAATTCAGATGATGTGTAAGATCAACTAAAAATGCCAGGTCTGCCAGCCACAGAGGGTCACTTAGTTCATGACTGGCCCTTCTCTTTTAAAAACTGGTAGATTTCTGATCTCGGCGAATAAAACCGGTGCCGCGGCTGAGCCAGCGCACATCAGAGTGGTAGAGTACATCCCCGTATTCAGCATCCACATCAGATAGGAAAGCCTGAAATTCTCTGTGGTACAGTCCTCTAGCTCGAATTATGTTGACAGTTTTTACAACAGTGTTCATCACATCACCCAGCTGGACAGTCTTGGCACACAGTGCTTCTTGGTGGATTATACAGTGCATCCTAACAGCCTCACCTCCGCTCTCTTTTACCTTGGCGCACACTAACGATGCCATTCCTTTGCGCTCACCCGCCATGGCCGGAGCTCCATCAGTTGTTACTCCACAGAGCTTGTCCCATTTAAGCCCCATCTTTTCAACTGCCTCTGACACAGCTTCAAAAATATCTTTTCCTGTCATTGTGCCTTTTAGGCTCATCATATCAAGCAGCTCCTCCGTACAGCAAAAATGATCATCTACTCCCCGCAAAAAAATTAACAGTTGCGCGGTGTCTGTGGCATCTGTGCTCTCATCGCATGCTATCGAGTAAAAATCAAAAGCACAAGCTTTATCTCTCAGCTGAAGTTTCAAGTTAGCGGACAAGTCCTCGATTCTCCGCACCACTGTATTTCTGGATAAGCTCACATTGTTGAAATCCGGCACTTTTTCTGGGCACATTATTTCTGTGACTTTGATGAGGCACTGCTTTATGAAATCACCGTCTGAAAACGGTTTGCCGTGCTGGGCAATAAGTTTAGCGACTTCATAACTTGCTGTTGTGGCGTTTTCCTGTATTTTGTTAGCACGAAAAAAAACTGCTGTTGAGCTTGCAGGCTAGCTGCCATTTGCTTGACTTTCTGTGTTCGCTCGGCACCGGTGTACGATGTGTAGCTCTGATGTTTGGTCTCATAGTGCCGACGGACATTATACTCTTTCATCACAGCAACATCTTCGTTACAAATCAAACAGACACACTTTCCGTTGATTTCTTTGAAAAAATGCTCGTTTTCCCACCGTGTTTGAAATCTTCTACATTCACTTAATATTTTGCGTTTCTTCGGTGCTGCCATTTCTTCTTCTTCGGTGCTGTAAAAGTTTTCTTCGCTTAATTTTGTTTCTGTGGCTGGCTAGATGGAGCCAGCCGCTGGCTCCATCTAGTGTTGAAACTGAGACGTGCAACAAAGTTGACCTCAAGCTTCTTGTGTGGGCCATATTTAATTATATTTTCAGAATTTGCTGCGGGCCAATAAAAACTGAACCGCGGGCCGCAGTTGGCCCGCGGGCCGTAGTTTTGACACCCCTGGAGTAGTGCTAGCATCTGTTTAGGTATGTATCTTTTATTGATTTTTGCAAATGCTTCGCATTGTCTAGCTGTCCCTTGTAACCGGAAATGATGACGTAAATATATTACCCCTGCTAACAGAATCAACATTATCATACAACAACAAAAACAAGAGCATTTCTTTCTGCTGTGAACCTCTCGAATTTCTCCCTTACATCGTTTAACTCTTTCTCTCCTCAGCAGGAGCTCTTTGTTCTTCATGTTGACTGGTACAGGCGTCATCTTTAGTGACAGTTCAAAAGGTGCAGTTTATGTTGGCTTAGGGGCTGAAGGTGACAGTTCAGTCTCAGTTCAGTTCAGCAAGGGACTGAGGGACTCTGGAACCTTTTTTTTCTGTTATTTCCCTTCAGTTGTAGTGCATAAATCTGTACTATTATTAGTATGTGTAAGGCATGTTGCAAGTGGACTTAAGATAATGTGTCATATACTCTGTCCTGTGCCCTGTTCTTGATGTTTCTTTTAAACACAGGTGCACAGGATTAGAACAGGATCGTCTTGTCTCCTGTTTTCAAAGATGCAGTTTCATCTGCTTCTGTCTCCTGGTCTGGTCACGTCAGCTTCAGTGCTCTTATTTCAAGCTTGTAGTACGTCTGCTTCTGATCCTGGTCTGAGTTGACAGGCCTCTCCTTGGTCACAGCTGGTTACCCGTCTGCTTCAGCCTTTGGTCTTTGTCTTTGTAGTGGGATAGATGCACCCAAGATGACTTTTTCCTCTGGGCTGGATGCCTTTTCCTCTGGGTTGTCCAGGAGTTTTACCAGCTTACAGTGGCTTAGGTGGATCCAACTCGACCTCTCAGCGATTTTAACTGCAGTTGATGTTGTTAATAACACTTGGAATGGCCCTTCCCACTTTGGGCTGGACCAGGATTTCCTTTTGATTACTTTAATGTAGATCCAATCTCCAGGGTGTACTTCCAGAGTCTGTAAGTCTGTAGGAAGTAAAGAGTTTGATGGCAGTAAATGTGTCTTTTGTATTTGTTTTTCTTGCAGCAGTTCTTTCATATAGTCTGCTAGGTTCTTTTCTTCAGTCATAGTCTGAACGTCTGGTAGCAAGTCCGGAAGTTTAAAACTTTGTCCATACAATATCTCAAATGGTGTGAGTCCTGCTTGTGTGGGTGCTATTCTCATGTACATTTTGACTAAATCCAAGCATTCTGGCCAGGATCTTTTTGTGTCCTCCATGCATTTTCTGAGTCTGCTCTTAATTGTCCCATTTGTTCTTTCTACTAATCCTGCACTTTGTGGATGATAAGAACAGTGATTTTTTGAGGGTCATCCCCAAGTTTCGTGCTACTTTTGTGATCACCTCATTCACAAAATGTGTTCCATTATCACTATACAGCATCTCTGGGACACCATATGCTGGAATGATCGTCTTGCAGATGGCTTCAGCAACAGTTAATGCATCAGCTTTTGCACTTGGAACAATCTCAACCCATTTTGAGAAGGCGTCAACACCAAACAGTATTGGTAGGGTCCACTTTTATTCAACTCAATAAAATCCATGTGTACACTCTGGAAGGGGTACTGAGGTGCAGGAAACTGTCCCCGCTTTGGCCTCAAATTGTCTTATACATGTAACACATGCTTTACAGAAGTTTTTTGCATAGGAATTGAATCCAAATGTCGTAAAATGTTTGTTCAATAATGCCACCATACCCCCGGTTGACACATGACAAACTCCATGTGTCATGATAGCAGCCATTTTGAACAAACTTTTAGGCAGGATGGGCTTCCCTCCTAATTCAAAAATTTTATTAGCGTTCTGGAGGGCACCTTGTGTCGACCAGAAGGCTTTTTCTCGACATGGGGAATTTTGTTGGGTGTCATAAAGAAGATCCAAGTCCAAAACCGAAGAGTCAGCCATGTAAATGTCAGACACACCGAGTTCGCCCAAAGCAGCAGTTTTGGCTACTTGGTCTGCAAACCTGTTTCCTTCAGACACAAAATCGGAACACTTGGTGTGTGCGGCACATTTACATAGAGCTAGCTTAGCGGGAAGCTTAATAGACTGCAAAAGATCAAGCAACAAGCTGTGGTGGGTAACGGGTTTACCAGTTGAGGTAATCATACCCCGCTGTTCCCACTGCTTAGCAAAGAACCAGACCGTAGAAAAAGCATACTGTGAATCAGTGTAGATTGTCACAGTTTTCCCTTCTGCAAGACGGCAAGCTCTAGTCAAGGCAATTAGCTCAGCAGCTTGAGCCGAATGCCTGGAGGACACTTGTTTGGCCTCGATAATCGTGCCAGGTAGCATTATGACTGCATAACCTGAACGTGTACTTCCTTTATCATCTCTTGAACAGGAACCATCCACGAACCAGTAAAGTCCATCTTGGAATGGTTCATCTGATAAGTCTGGCCGTGGGAGCTGGAGATCATGTGTCACTTGTTCACAATCATGCGGTGTTCCACTATCCTGTGTTGGTAACAGTGTGGCTGGATTCAATGTGGTACACCTTTTAATAGTTATGTGTGGCTGCGACAACAACACAGCTGTATAAGCTATGTGTCTAGCAGGCGATAAGAACGCCATCTTGGATTGGAGCAGCAACACACTAACTGCATGTGGAACCATAACAGTCAGAGGGTGGAACAAAACTAAATTAGCAGTGGCCTCAACAGCCATGGCTGTAGCACAAACTGCTTGGACACACGGTGGGAGCCACGGCTAACAGGATCCAGCCTTTTAGAAAAATAGCCAAGTGGCTTTAGCTTATCTCCATGTTGTTGTAGCAGTACAGCACACATATAACCGTGTTTGCAATCTGTCATCAATGTAAAGGGTTTACTGTAGTTTGGTAATGACAACACTGTGGAATTGACAAGTTCAACTTTCAGTTTTGTGAATTGGTCTTCTGCCTCGTGAGTCCATGTGATGGGGTCAGAGAGAGCCATCGGAGTTGAATAAATTAGATCCAACAACAACTGTGTCTTTTCTGCATAGCATGGGATCCATGACCGGCAGTAATTACAAAGTCCAAGGAACGCCATCATGTCTTTCTTGAGCACAGGTTTTGGAGCTTTGAGGATGGTGTCCTTCCGAGTTGTTTGAATGCATAGGCCATCCTTAGACAGAGTATGTCCCAGATACATCACGGCTATTTAAACATACTGCAATTTAGACATTTTGACTTTGTTGCCAGTCACAGCCAAGTGTTTCAAGATTGCAGTCGTACATGCTTTTCATCCATCTTCAGATTTCCCTGCGACTAAAATGTCATCGACATAAACCAAAAACTGGGAATTCTCTGGGGGCTCAAAAATGGACATGCATGCATTGATTGCTTGTGTGAAAATGGTAGGACTGTCAGTGAAACCCTGAGGTAGCCTGGTAAATGTGTACTTCACTTTCCTGAAGGTAAATGCAAACCAGAACTGAGAGTCAGGGTGCAATGGTACTGCGAAAAAGGCATTGCTAATATCAATCACGGAGAAATGTGTATGCCCATATTCAAGGGAATTCAGGAGGGTGTGTGGATCCGGCACCAATGGGGCTCGGGTCTCCACAACAGCATTTACTGCACGCAGGTCTTGTATCATTCTCCAATTTACTCCATCCGCTTTCTTAACGGGGAAAATGCGCGTATTACATGGGGAGTCAGGACATTCCCTGATTACTCCTGCCGCCAGTAATTCTTCTATTACTGGTGCGATTCCCCTCTCCGCATCTGGTTTCAGCGGATATTGTCTAACACACGGTTAGGACAAGTTTGGACATGTCTATCTTGGCTTTCAGTGCTTACCAGTCCAGTAAGTATCAGTGAAATTGTGGAGAGCTGGACATGTCCAAACTTGTCCTCTGTCATGCCGAAAGGGAGGTTTTCCTTTGTCTCGCTTCCAAAGCGAATTGGTCGTGATGCGCGAAGCCTCCGCGCGGCTTTCCATGACAAAATCTCTTGTTAAAAGTGAAATCTGCCGGAAAATGGCTGATGTCCAGCTCTTGTGATAACCAGAGAAAGAGCACACGACGGTCTCGTATCCACAGAGCCATCAGCTCAGAAATGGTCCGGTGGCTTGTGCCGTGTCGTCGCAGTTTGGAGCGCAGACCTTATTCTCTGTGAAGCCCGTAAAATTTTCACCGAAAGCCAGATACATTTTTCGAATGGTTTCCAGGTGCCAGTCTCTAACAGCTTCTGAAAAAATTCTGATGGAAAAAAAGTCCTTTTCATTCCGCCATTTCCAGACAATGAAAATCCGACGACGGGGCGGGACCACTCCTTCCACAAGGCGTGCTCACAGGCGAATGACGTCACCGACAGGTGTGGAAAAACTCACGCATGCGCACAAGAGTTCAAGCTTGTCTGACGTGAAAACATATGAATTAAATCCATATAGTTTAAAAAAAAAAAAAGGTACAATACTTTATGGACAGACCTCATAGTTCATCACTGTGGCTGAGCAATCATTTAGCTTAAATGCAGCATACATGAATGGGTACATAATTATTATGAGTAAATGAAGTATAAAAGAATATAATTCAGACAATAATAAATGTAGAATCCTTTAACAAGTCAGCTAAGACACATATTCTTTCAGTCTTGTGGCTGGTTTCACTTCCACATCACACAGATAACAGATAGTTGATACAGTTCTGTTGGTTATTTTCTCCTCCAAACATTCTTAAACCTTGATAAGACAAACAGAGTCAAGAAACACCAGTGAGACAGAATGTCAATTTTAGCTCGCGAGGAGTGCAGACAGTCCGTACACGTAGTACCACTGAAAGCACTGAGGATTGCTGCACGCTCACTCTTTTTATTAGGAGAAGCCCTAACCACATTGTGAAACTTGTCCTAAGGGTGGGGGAAACAACGCAAGACAAGTTTCTTTCCGTAAAACAAACACATACGTCAATAAGTGCAGCTGCGTGGAAAAACAGTTTCTTTCCTTTAATCTTATCATCGAAGGTCAGCACATCCCGTTCTTGCAGGCTCGTCTGTTGCACTTATCATCTGTTCTGCATCTGCTTGGAATGTTCCTGTACTCGCACAGCACAAGGTCGTAAATTCACAACTGTCAAAACAACCTCCAGTTCTTCACTCCCAGTTCAGACTGACCCCAGCATGCTAAAACAAAGTTGAATAACAAGTACATTCTCAGGGTTATTTTAAGACAAGTGAAAAACAGCATAATAACATTTTCATCAGAACGAAGACAAAGGTACAAATGTTTAACAGTGATAACATATATACAAAATCTTTAACAAGTTCATTTCACAAGAAGCAGAAACTCAACTCAGACTACTTTTGATTACATTGAATATCATGTAAGCAGGCAATGATTAATTAAATAAATGATAACTCATAAAATCTCCATCAGGCACAGAGCTAGTGGAGTGACATCACGTGACAACACAGAGTTGCCAGAGGGATGAAAACATAGAGCAGGTGCAGGTTGGAGTGAAACACAGAACTAAGAACAGAGCTACTACGGAATATAATATTACTATGAACAAAAGTAACAATGAAAACTTAGGGAAGAAAAACATAGCCAAGAACCAGGCATGACATGATAACTGATCAGGAGACATGAAGCAGAATACTAAAGCAAAACTAAACAAGTGATAACATAATGAAAACACAACTGATTGAAGAATACCAAATGAAAACCAGAAAATCAACAAGCCATAATGCCAAAATACCAATACTAAAGATCAACAGAAATTAATAGATGATAAACAATGAAAACACAATCTGGCAGAACAAGAAAAGAACTAGACAATAGCTAAAGAATGCGAAGTAACAGAGAACCAAAGTAAAATAGAACAGGGAATAAATACATGATAAACTAGAAGCACTCAGAGTGCAAACCTCCGCCAAGGCCATCGGGTCAGTGACGCCATAACATGTACACGCCGTGGAATCATTGAACCTAAAAAAGTCTTACAATGATGTTTGCTCAGTAGTAAAAAAAAGTTTCATCTGCTGTGACTGGATAGCATGTATCCTTAGCGCTTGGCATCACAGTTTATTGCAATTTGCACCTTTCCCAGAAGCTACTGTCGTCTGAGCACAGATATTGATATTGCATGTGCTTATAGACAAAAACAAATAAGAGACAAAATTCAATTTATTTTTCAGCTAAACTGCAAATATATGAATTTTTTTAACATTTATGAAACACTTCTCTAAACAAGGCCATAGGGTCACTGACCCTAAAGAGATTCCCTCCTTGGCACAGTGATCTATTTCTTTTTGTCTCTTTCTCTAAAATTGTATATAATAATCATTAGATTATTAATATATAAACAAAAATAAATTAAAGAAATATTACAATTTGAAAACAAATGCACTCGAACGTGGTGACAGCTGCAACTGCTTAATGCTAACTTTTAACATTGAAAATGCCATAGACATGCTAACGCGTTATCATTGTGATCCGGCTCATGATCCGGATCACCACTAAAATTGAATCACTTGTTCCTCTTGTCATTTCCAACCACTCCACAAAATTTCATCAAAATCTGTTCAAAACTTTTTGAGTTATCCTGCTGACAAACAAACGCGACCGAAAACATAACCTCCTTGGCGGATAACTAATAAAACAGAACAGGAGCAGAAAGTGGGTCAAAGAAAGGGGAAGCAATTAAACCAAAAACCCAATCAGGGCCGAGCATGACACCTTGTACAGAATCTTTTCTCTCGTGTCCAGATCTGTCTGAGTCTGACACTCATTTACACATTTGGTGACCCTTACCAAAAAATAGTACTGATAAGTATATAAAAAGTAAACTGGAAGTATACTTGAAACATACTTGCATGTACTACTTTTTGGTAAGGGGATGAACTTCACCAACCTGTTTTTGAGGTTCTTTTCCTGTGTCTGGATAAAAGACAAGATATGAAGAGCTGTTTTTGTCATAACTCACTGTTAGAAATTGTAAATATATGTTACCAATTATGTCTTTATTCTGTTTTTCCTATACATTGTGTGTCTGATTTTTTTTTTTTTTTTTCTTACTAAACGAATCACTGAGCATTTCACATGGCAAAATGTCCTCTTGCTGCCTTGAGAAATGTCTGAGAGCATAAATCTTGTTACTGAGCAGGAACATTGTGCCCTGTGAAAACCAGCTGTAACTGGTTTTGTTTTGACTCTGTTGAGAAACCCATGATAATGTCTTATCTGGATGGAGACAGGCGCTGAGCTGTTTTCTTTTGCTCATTCTTGTCTTTATGTTTGTATTTGAATAAAAGGAGGGGAGCAAGAACGGGTCCTTCAGAGTGAGATGGGGGGGGTGGTTCCGTCATCTTTGCTCTCCTTGCATGCAAGAAAGAATTACAGTCTCACTGTCTGATTATTCTCTGTGTATAATGTCTGGGTTGTCTTTAATTTAACAGGTTTACACTCACAAAAACCCCTTTTTCACATTGTCAGTCCAGTTTTTTTCTTGTTCTGTTTGTGGACACAACACACCGACCCAAATGTTCTCATCCTTGAAAGGTCAGACTTTGTCCATGTCCCATTTTGATGGGGACAATAATGAGCTGAGGTCTCATGCTGAATGGTGTTTTGACAAATCAGTGACTGAAACTCTGGAGATGTAAACTCTGTGCCGTTATCTGATCTGATGCACTTGATTTTTCCATAAGTTGCTCCATCAGCAATGAACTTCTCTGTAGCTTTAACTGTGTCGCTCTGAGCTTTAAAAAAATACACAAAAGTAGCTCCTGAATAGTGATCGGTGAATAATATAATCTGTGACGCTCACAGCTTTTTGAAGGGATGCCAGCTCTGTATACAGACTGATCACACATGGCTTCACCTTACCAGCATCATGGTCTCTGAGAATCTGAAGCACCTTCCTGCCGTCGTCCGCTGCATCTGTCATCACAAGTGACAGACTTTCATCATCCAACACTTGAATCAGTTCAAAAAACACCTCTTTATTTCTTTCAGCGTCTTCATCTGCACCTCGTCACCTTCATCTGGCTCTTGCAGTTTGAGCCTCTTTAGATCGAGCAGACGCAGGTGTGCGAGAAACTTAACTGACAGCTTTTCTCATCTCCATCGAAACATAATTGGTCCATCAGCTTCCAAACTCCTTCCTGGTTCCATAACCTGTTGATGTTTCCATTATAAAAGTACTGAAATACTGTCTTAACATAATGGAGGAACAAACTCACACACTGCCTTCAGTTTCTTCGACTCGCAGGAAAACTGCTCGCAGGAGCAAAGTCACAGTCATTTATTGATTATCTGCTGCACTCTGACAATGACAGCAGAGGGAAAAAAATATGGACTCACTCAATTCTGAGGAAAAAATTATGGAATCATGAAAAACAAAAGAACACTCCAACACATCACTAGTATTTTGTTGCACCACCTCTGGCTTTTATAACAGCTTGCAGTCTCTGAGGCATGGACTTAATGAGTGACAAACAGTACTCTTCATCAATCTGGCTCCAACTTTCTCTGATTGCTGTTGCCAGATCAGCTTTGTAGGTTGGAGCCTTGTCATGAACCATTTTCTTCAACTTACACCAATGATTTTCAATTGGCTTAAGATCCGGACTATTTGCAGGCCATGACATTGACCCTATGTGTCTTTTTGCAAGGAATGTTTTCACAGTTTTTGCTCTATGGCAAGATGCATTATCATCTTGAAAAATGATTTCATCATCCCCAAACATCCTTTCAATTGATGGGATAAGAAAAGTGTCCAAAATATCAACATAAATTTGTGCATTTATTGATGATGTAATGACAGCCATCTCCCCAGTGCCTTTACCTGACATGCAGCCCCATATCATCAATGACTGTGGAAATTTACATGTTCTCTTCAGGCAGACATCTTTATAAATCTCATTGGAACGGCACCAAACAAAAGTTCCAGTATCATCACCTTGCCCAATGCAGATTCGAGATTCATCGCTGAATATGACTTTCATCCAGTCATCCACAGTCCACGATTGCTTTTCCTTAGCCCATTGTAACCTTGTTTTTTCTGTTTAGGTGTTAATGATGGCTTTCGTTTAGCTTTTCTGTATGTAAATCCTATTTCCTTTAGGCGGTTTCTTACAGTTCGGTCAGACGTTGACTCCAGTTTCCTCCCATTCATTCCTCATTTGTTTTGTTGTGCATTTTCGATTTTTGAGACATATTGCTTTACGTTTTCTGTCTTGATGCTTTGATGTATTCCTTGGTCTACCAGTATGTTTGCCTTTAACAACCTTCCCATGGTGTTTGTATTTGGTCCAGAGTTTAGACACAGCTGACTGTGAACAACCAACATCTTTTGCAACATTGTGTGATGATTTACCCTCTTTTAAGAGTTTGATAATCCTCTCCTTTGTTTCAATTGACATCTCTCGTGTTGGAGCCATGATTCATGTCAGTCCTTTTGGTGCAACAGCTCTCCAAGGTGTGATGACTCCTTTTTAGATGCAGACTAACGAGCAGATCTGATTTGATGCAGGTGTTAGTTTTGGGGATGAAAATTTACAGGGTGATTCCATAATTTATTCCTCAGAATTGAGTGAGTCCATATTTTTTTCCCTCTGCTTGGTCTAAAAAAGTAACCGTTACTGACTGCCACAATTTTTTTTTCTTGATTTCTTATAGTGTTTCTTAAAGCCAGAAAGTTGCCATTTGAAATGACTTTAGTTTTGTGTCATGTCTGTGATCTGCTTTTTTTTTCTACAAAATTAAACAACTGAATGAACATCCTCCAAGGCCGGTGATTCCATAATTTTTGCCAGGGGTTGTATGAAGAGCTTCAGAAACACAAAGGTCGACAGTAAACTGGAAGAAGAATAAAAGGTGAAGTTGGCGCGAAAAGGTCGAGTAACTGAGAAAGTTTTGAAACAGCGGCTAACTGCTGCTAATCCACTGTCTGGCCATATCTGGTGAAGTTTTGTCTCTGCTGTTGGTCGCTGGTGTTGGGTATTTTCTCCTCCAAACATTCTTAAAACCTTTGATAAGACAAACAGAGTCAAGAACCACCAGTGAGACAGAAAGTCAAATTAATCACGCGCGGAGTGCGGCCAGGCTGTACACCAAAGCTACACTAAAGTCTGGCCTGTTCTCCCGCTCTTTTTATTAGAGAAGCCCTCATTACATCATGAAACTTGTCCTAAGGGGGGGGGGACAACGCGAGACAAGTTTCTTCCCGTAACATAAACACATACGTCAATAAGTGCAGCTGTAAGGAAAAACAGTTTCTTTCTTTTACTCTTATCGTCGAAGGTCAGCACATCCCGTTCGCAGTTATCAGCTGTTCTGCATCTGCCTGGAACACTAAGCATCACATCATAATCAGTCAAAATTCAACCTTCAGTTCTTTTACTCCCAGTCGTTAGCGGCTACGAAAACAAGTTGTGTAATAATAATAATAAGTACATCCCACTCCTCATTCCCAGTTCAGATTGACCCCAGCATGCTAAAACAAGGTTGAATAACACGTACATTCTCGGGTTTAAGTGCAAACAGCACAACACCGTTCTCATCAGAAAGAAGACAAAAGGTACAAATGTTTAACAGTGATAACACATATATATATATAAAATCTTTAACATTTCCCTCCTGTTTATCACCTGTTAAACATACAGTAGTAGTTATCACCTAGCTTAGCACTTCTTTTTGAGATTTTCACTAAGAGGTTCATCATGGTATGTTCTATAGGCTTACACCCCAGAGGTGATGTCATCATTGTCACTATCATCGGTGTCTGGGTCATCATACTTCCATGGGTCTGGGTACAGGTCATGGGAGTCATTGTCCTCCTCGGTGTCGTCTTTCCCCAGGAGTGGATATGATGCTGGTCCCCCTCCTGGTCCTGGACTTATTGCTGCGGTTATCATTCTATTTACAAGGCCTCGGAGACATGGAATACAACAACATCCACACAATGTTAGAATTGCAGCAAATACTGCTATAGACACTAATAGTGAAGAAATCAAAGACCTCCATCTTCCCATCCCTTCCAGCCACCAATCCCAGCCTTCGGTGTTTACTCCACTGTGCTCTTTCATCTTCCTGTTCAACGTCCTCAGCCCGTCAATGGCTTGAGTGAGACTGCCGTCTGCAGCTGTGTTGTTGGGAATGAATGTGCAGCATTGTTCTCCGAACATGGCACAAACACCTCCTTTCTCCGCCAACAACATATCCAGAGCAATACGATTCTGGAAGGCCATAAGGGACGTGGCTTCTAACTGTGAATGGACAGCCTTAAATCCTTCCTCAGTCCAATTTCCTAATTTCTGCACATTGTAGTGGATGTAGTTTATTCTGTCCACGTTTTTATTAATTGAACACCACCAACAGATGGAAGATTCGAATCCAGCTGCTATTTGATCAACCAGTTTATACTCGTCAGGCACTCCTCTGGGGACTCCTATTGCGTCAATATATGTTGGATTTCCTACTCCTTTCCACTCTCTTTTTACTCTGTCTGGCTATGCCTTTCTGCCAATCTTCAGGAATAAGAGAGGCTGCATATGTCGTAACGTCTTCAGGGGTCATGGGTATGGCTTCAACTGGTAACAATAATGATATTAATGCACAATAACCTGACACATTTCGTGGCAGTCTGTCAAAGATTCTGTTATCACCACACCACCACCATACATCACTCCTACCGACAGGTTTGAATGTGGGAGTACTATGGACCACATTCTTACACCAGGCAGTGTGGCTTAAGCTACCCAAAGTCTTACTTGTCCCTGTCAAGTGTACACATGTATGGTTAGCATGCCCAACTTTGCTTGAAAATAAAGGTTTGATCTTAGTCAATTTGGTCAATGGATAGATCTTGTCCCACTTAGAACAATTGTTGTTTGCCGCAATGTATGTCTGTGTCATAATAGTCAACAGACAGTCTTTGGGTAATGCTGCCAGTATTACCTGTAATATAGGTCTGGGTCCCATACATACAACACAGTCCTTCTTTGCTGCTAGTCCTGCTTGTTCTGCCATTAAAAGCCAATTGTTATTTTGTCCACTAATTCCTGTAGTTACTAGGAACCAGTCATCTGCCTTCATGTCTTTTGTGCCTTGTACGGGCACCCCCTTTACTTGTATGGACACCCCCTTTGACGTACTTAATTCGGTCAATATTGGTTGCTGTACTCTATCTGTTTCACAGAGGAAAAAATGGAAATACGGATCTTTTCCTTTTTTGTATACCCAAAGGAGGAACAACCAACAGTCTCCCTCTATATCAGGTGGGAATATGGTTCCTTTTTCTGTGGTATTCACCACTATAGACAGCTTATCATCTGTTTGATACATTTTGAGAATTTGACTCTGGTACTTAGCCCACTCGGTTTGTGCCCATCTTGGTGTCCATCTACTCCATTCATCGGCTACCAACGTTTCCCATCTCTTATCTTGTTGATCATTGGTCATATACCATGAGAAACTATTTCCGTAATTAGTCCCTCTGTCACCATCCCCACCATCCCATATTCCATGGGTAAGGGCACTATATGGTACAGAGATGACCACAGAAGCTTTTCTAGGAATGCAGGCTTGTATACCAAATCGGTACGCATTGTTCCTATCACAGCTATGTACTGTGGCATTTATTATCGGACTGGGGTCTTCGTTACTTCTTTTTGGTCTCTGCAATCTGCGGAGGTGATCCTTATTATCATGTCTCGTGCTTATGGCTTTTAATAATAAACCCAATCCGAAAAAGAAAAGTAGCATAACAAGGACTGTCCATGGGGTCCAGAAACCCTCGTTCTTTTGTTTTTTTTCTTTCGCCATTTCTGCACACTACAGCACACCTATGTTCAGAACAGTGGCTTCTTAATGTCTTCTGCTAGCTTTCGTGTCTAACCTGGATCTTAACACCAAGCTCACACACTATTACTAGTCTTGTCCTACTGTTCTTACTGTTTGTCTGTGTCTGCAGAAATGACTTTCTTACAGTGAGTCAAATGAATCCATGTACTTCTTTCCCCAATTTTCAAGGCTGTGGGTGTTGTGAGTAGTACTTGATGGGGCCCTTCCCATTTAGGTGAATGCCAGTGTTTTCTCTTGATGCTTCTTATCAACACCCAGTCTCCAGGTACCACTTTAGGGTCCTCCTGTGGAGAAATGGGATCATCAGTGTTTGGAACTCTCCCTCGTTGTCCTTCTAACATTTTTCTCATGTAATCCGCCAAATTGGCTTCCTCAGGTACATCCCAAATTTGTCCATAATATGGCAATCGATATTTTCTGCCAAACAATGTTTCATACGGTGTCAACCCCATGGTACTAGTTATGTTTATATACATTTTTACCAAATCTACACAATGCGTCCATGGTCTGCCTGTTTCCTCCATTGTCTTTCTAAGTCTGTTTTTTACTGTTCCATTCATCCTTTCCACTAATCCGGCGCTTTGTGGATGATAAGCACAATGATTTTTGAGATTGACCTGTAGCGCTTCTCCTACGTATTGCACTATTGTATTAACAAAATGCGCTCCATTATCTGAATAGACTGTTTCTGGTATTCCAAATCGTGGAATGATGTCTTTGCACAATGCCTTAGCCACTGTAAGTGCATCTGCATGTTTTGTAGGGAACAATTCTACCCATTTTGAGAAGGCATCAATTATGACTAAACAAAATTCCTTCCCTTCATGTTTACTCAGCTGTATATAATCCATATGAATCACTTGAAAGGGATATTGTGGTGTTGGAAATTTGCCTCTTTGGGGTCTCAAATTGCCTTGTGAGTTGTGTTTTGCACATGTCATGCATGCTCTACAATGCTGTTTTGCATATGCATCGAACCCATAAAGACAAAAAATAGATTGCAATTGCGATATCATACCCCCTGATGAGACATGCGTCACGCCATGGCTCATAATAGCTGCCCATTTAAACATATTTTTTGGCAATATGGGTTTCTTTTGTGGTCATACGTACAAATCATTTGCATACGTAGCTCCTTTAGCTATCCACATTTGTTTTTCTCTGTCATTTGCCTGCTGTTGCATGTCAGCAAGCAGTGTATGACCTAAATGCAAATCTGGAGTAGTTTCCTGTACAACAAAAATAGAAGAAGCTGCTGCTGCCTCTTTTGCTGCTCTGTCAGCAAAATCATTTCCTTTTGAAATACTGTCAGAGCCTTTGGTGTGAGCCGCACATTTGCATATAGCAATTTGTTTAGGCAATTTCACAGCTTTCAGTAGTGCAGTTAGGAGAGTGGCATGAGTCACTGGCTTTCCAGATGATGTCACCATTCCACGCTCTTCCCACAGTTTTGCAAACACATGCACTGTGCTGAAAGCGTACTGGCTGTCTGTATAAATTGATACAGCCGTACCTTTAAACAGATAGCAAGCTGCAGTTAAAGCAACTAATTCAGCTGCTTGTGCTGAAAATGAGGATGGCAATGAAGCAGAATCCAATACTTCTGAATTTGTGACAACAGCATATCCAGATTGTGTTTGTCCATAAGCGTTTTTAGTGGAAGAACCATCCACATACACGATTGTACTGTTTGGGATGGGTGTGTCCCGGAGGTCTGGGCGTGCTTTCGTACAGACCGTAGCTACATCAAGACAATTGTGCGGCTCACCATCCTCAGGTAAAGGTATCAATGTGGATGGATTCAATGTTGTACAGCGCTCTACCGTAAGGTGTGGTTGTGATAATAGCAAGGACATACACGAAAGATGTCTTGCTGGGGACAAAAGGCTCATGTTTGTCTGCAACAGAAGTGCAGAGACTGCATGTGGAACTTTCAGTGTCAACTGATGGAATAGAACAACACTACTGCTACTTTGAACAGCCATAGAGGCTGCAACAACAGCCTGTACGCATGGTGGTAAAGCACTTGCTACTGCATCCAATTTAGATGAGTAGTAGGCAACTGGCCTCAATTTTGAGCCATACACTTGAACCAAAACACTAGTCATGAACTTATTCTTACAATCAACTGTTTGAATGAATGGTTTACTATAATCTGGTAGTGCCAAAACTGTGGATGACACTAATGTTTGTTTTACTTTTACAAAAGCTTCCTCAGCATCTTTGTTCCATTCCAACACGGTTGACATTGAAATATCATCCTTGTACATCAAATCAGAAAGTGGACTAGTTAATTCTGCATAGCAGGGAATCCATGCCCTGCAGTAATTAGTCAGTCCAAGAAATGACATCATCTGCTTTTTGGTTTGTGGTTTTGGAGCGTGCAAAATTGCTTCCTTCCTATCAGACAGGATAGTACGCCCTGTGGCTGATAATTCATGTCCTAAATATTTTACTTTATCCCTACACAACTGAACTTTGTTTTTACTCACTTTGTGGCCATTGTCAAATAAGAAACATAATAATGCTACTGTGTCAGTTATGCAGTTTTCTCGTGTGTCAGAGGCAATCAAAATGTCATCAACATACACTAATAGTTGGCTATCTGCCGGTGGAACGAAATTAGCTAAACATGCTGACATGACTTGAGAATAAATAGTTGGACTCTCTGCGTAACCCTGCGGTAATCTGGTGAATGTATATCGTTGTCCTTTAAAGGTAAAACCAAACCAGAATTGACTATCTGGATGTACTGGCACAGAGAAAAATGCATTACTTATGTCAATTACTGAGAAACTATTAGAATTTGGTCTCAGCGAATTTAACAAGGTGTGTGGATCTGGGACACATGGTGCTCTTTTAATCACAGCAGCATTTACTGCCTGCAGATCTTGAATCATTCTCCACCCCACTGAGGGCGGAGCCTTTTTTACAGGAAATATGGGTGTGTTACATGGTGAATCTGGACATGGCACTATTACTCCTGCTGTTAATAAATTCTCTATTACTGGCCTGATTCCTTCAATTGCATCAGGTTTCAATGGATACTGTCTTACACATGGTCTGTATTCTGTTTTTGGTCTTATAACTACAGGTTGTGCATTTTTTATCAGTCCTACGTCTGAAGGACCTGTTGTCCACAATCCTGATGGTACAGAAGAGAGAAGATCATCCTCTTCAGGACTCAACTGAAACACTCAGGATTGT
This sequence comes from Thalassophryne amazonica, assembly GCF_902500255.1. Taxonomy (NCBI): domain Eukaryota; kingdom Metazoa; phylum Chordata; class Actinopteri; order Batrachoidiformes; family Batrachoididae; genus Thalassophryne; species Thalassophryne amazonica. Next base: position 14,931,841 of record NC_047120.1, read on the forward strand.
GAAGTGGACGCATCAATGTGTGTTCCAGCTGTCAGCACCAATGAGGCATTAACTGGCACTTTATACAATTTAGTTGATGGACTGAACTCCGTTCGTGGTCCAACTCTGCTCCAATCAGTGGCTGACAAAGCTGTTATGACTGTCAGTCCCAGTTCTTGCCATTCTGTCAAATATGGCTTACAAAGTGACACATGCAAAGGCATACCTGTGAATCTCAATTTTAAAATGTCTTCAGTGGCACCTGTCACTGTTATGACAGCTGTTGAGTTGCCATCATGAATCAAATCGGTCATTGTCAGCTTCACAGGTGAAATGTTTTTCAATTTGTTTTCATAGTCACCATCCGGACCTGGAAGATCTTTATGCCACATTGTGACATGCAGGTCAGGTGGTGACATCTTTTGTTCAGGATTTTTTAGTAGGGCTGTCGCTTGCAAGACGACATCTTTACCCCATCCTGCAGCATCTTCTTCTGAAATGTCAAATGTATAGTAATAGTGGAATGTGGGGTCATCGCTTTCTTCTCTTACCATGTTAACGCCTCCTGGGCGTTCAACAACTAATTTCCCTTGTTCCACAATTATGGACAAGCCCAATGCAGTCAATCCGTCTCGTCCTAAAAGGTTAACTGGACATTGTGGCATGCTCAACACTGACATAGTACATGTCAGGCCAAATGGATCTGTCAACGTTATGGGTTTAGTGATAGGGACGTCTGATGTTTGTCCATTTGCAGAGCGAACCCTAAAAATTTTGTTGCTTAATTGATGGACAGGTATGTTGTCATTACATGTGGTTCTACATGCTCCTGTATCACAAAGGAATGTCACTGGTCGTCCATTTACCAACAAAGTCACTTCTGGTTTTGGTACCGGATTTCCCAGTAAGGCACACAGATCCATATCACAATCAGACTGCCTATCTGATGTGGAATCATGGATTATGGATTCTAGTCATTGTGGATACTGTGGCTGTGGAGGATTATTCCGTTGTGGAATTCCTCCTGCTGCTCCCTCAGTAGGTGGATTCGGACAATTTCTATACATATGTCCCTCTCTTCCACAGTTCCAACAAATTAGGGGACCCCGTGGTCGCCCTCCCTGTCTGTGCTGCTGTTGTGGTTGCCATGGTCCTTGACGTTGTGGCTGTCCACCTTGTCTATTTTGCCATGGCTTTTGGGGGCGTTTGCACTGCTTCTGCTGTCTTAAGTTACCCTGTTGGTAACATATTTCATCATCTCCGTGTGCTACATACACTCCTTTGTTGCTGTTCCCTGTCTTTTTCTGCTTTAAGACTCCTTCTGCATGACAGCAGTGTGTATGTGTTTCTTCCAATGTGCCTGTAGGCAATCCAATCCAATGTTTCTGTATCCAAGCTTTTATATCCTTATTGGAATGTTGGATCAGAGCGTTTTTCAATTGTTGTTCATACACTGGTGTTCCTGGCAATATGCCACTATGGACCCTAAATACACTCTCAAATCTGCATCTAAACTCTGTCCATGGTTCTCCTTCTTTCTGAGTTGTCCTGGTAATTTCAGTATAATTTATCTTTGGTCCTAACACACCTTTTGCACGTGTAATCATAGCTTCCACTCTTGTTTTCAAGACTGGATCATCATGTGTCAGTGGTACGCCTTGTTGGTCTGCAGGATTCCAGTCTCCCCGTGCTTGACTCCATTTAGGGCCACATGCTTTCATCCACACCTGTTGGACTTCAGGTCCACTAAGGTGGTAAGAATTTCTAATGTTTTCTATATCCTGCATAAATCCCTCAATATCGACATGTGGCGATGGTATCATGTCGACTGCTGCTTTGATATCATCAGCATTCCATGTTCGATATACGAGCATGGTTGATCGCTGTCCTGCTGTTCCTGCACGAGGATTTGGTACTTCTATCATAGGATAGGCACCTCCCTGGTCACTGTGTTCCACCATGGGAGGGGCTGTAGGCACTTTCGCTTGACTGCGTGTTTGTGGTTTTTCTGGTTTTTCTGGTTTTTCACTTTTTACCTTAGGTTTTACTGCCAAATCATACTGTGGTGGCGGTACATCGTCATCCTCTGGTAGAGGAGATAAGGGTGGTGTTGTCACCGACGATCCAGCCGTCGGTGGTTGCTGAGGCTGTTCTGGTTCTCTGTGCTGAATTATCACATCTTCTTCTGCCTTACCTACAGCTTTCTTTTTCCTTGCTTTCTCTAATCGTCGCTTCTCTGCTCCCTTCTGTCTGTTCTCTGCTTCCTCCTCCCAAAATGCCACTAAATCTGCCCCTACTTTCTGCATCTTTTTCTCATCACCTTTATGTTTCTGTTCTAACTCCTTCTTTAGCTTCTGTATGCTGATCAGGTTCAGTCGTCCGTCAAAGTCATGTTTATTTATCCAGGTCTCCAATTTCTTAGTTGCTTTTGGATTTTTTGCTTCCATAAATTTCCAGTCGTCAGTTGATAAATTTTCCTTCTTTTTAGACGTCTTACCCCCCATTTTTATTATCCCTTGTTATAATTTGGACTTCAGACGGGGGCACACCTAGGGTGTTCTAAATCTGAAGTTTTCACACTTTGGACGTGACAATTAATTTGCCGTCGTGTGGTTGATTCCTTTCACCTCCCCGTAGGAAGCGGAATCACTTGCCTGCTGCTTCCACACACACGGTTGTCACTAACGTTGTCCAAAGTATTACACTTTCACACAGTTATTTACACTTACACAAAACACTATTTACACATAGAAACACTTTTAATAATCGTACGCGTATTCTTATGCCAGGGGAGCTCGCCCTCCCGTGAATTTTAACTAATGTCCTGCATTAGGGGACTCCGCCGTCCCTGCCAAATTTAACTGCTTTTTTACAGTGCACGTATTTCTACCCGGGATTTCCTTTACATATTAAAACAGAGGAGTCCGTATCCTCCTTCCGGAATTTAACTACGTGCGTCCCTCGCAACCGTAGAGGAGTCCGCCCTCCTTACAGAGTTTAACTGTGTTTCATTAACAGACGATTCTGTATCATCGCTTACGGAGTTTAACTGTTTTATGTGATCACTTTTATCCCCTACCGGTACGCGTATATAAACAGAGGAGTCCGCACCCTCCTTACAGAGTTTAACTGCTTTGCATTAACAGACGATTCTGTATCATCGCTTGCGGAATTTAACTGTTTATGTGATCTGATCACCACTCACTCAGTACTGTTACAAAGAAATTTTACTCACTGACTCGACCTCCTGTCTGTCTTCTTCGGGAAAATCTCGTCAACCAGACGATGCCAACGGTGGTCGACAATTGCAGACACAATCAATCGATCGGACCTTGGCCAAGGATTTACGTCTGGACTTGACGACCTCCGCTGGACACCTCCGGTATTGTTGAGATCCCGGACGAGCCCCCAGTCAATGTTGGGTATTTTCTCCTCCAAACATTCTTAAAACCTTTGATAAGACAAACAGAGTCAAGAACCACCAGTGAGACAGAAAGTCAAATTAATCACGCGCGGAGTGCGGCCAGGCTGTACACCAAAGCTACACTAAAGTCTGGCCTGTTCTCCCGCTCTTTTTATTAGAGAAGCCCTCATTACATCATGAAACTTGTCCTAAGGGGGGGGGGGGGGGGGGACAACGCGAGACAAGTTTCTTCCCGTAACATAAACACATACGTCAATAAGTGCAGCTGTAAGGAAAAACAGTTTCTTTCTTTTACTCTTATCGTCGAAGGTCAGCACATCCCGTTCGCAGTTATCAGCTGTTCTGCATCTGCCTGGAACACTAAGCATCACATCATAATCAGTCAAAATTCAACCTTCAGTTCTTTTACTCCCAGTCGTTAGCGGCTACGAAAACAAGTTGTGTAATAATAATAATAAGTACATCCCGCTCCTCATTCCCAGTTCAGATTGACCCCAGCATGCTAAAACAAGGTTGAATAACACGTACATTCTCGGGTTTAAGTGCAAACAGCACAACACCGTTCTCATCAGAAAGAAGACAAAAGGTACAAATGTTTAACAGTGATAACATATATATATATAAAATCTTTAACAGCTGGTGATCAGGTAAATGCTTTTTTTAAGATGTGTTTGACGTTAATGTGTTATATTGTTTTACTGTTTGTTTCCTCGTTTTTTTTTTCCTCCAGTTCGTGTGGCGACAAATTACTCCAACACGTTTATTAGTGAAGAAAACGCCGTAATGTTGACTCCGAGTTAAAAATGCTTTGCCGTGTTGTATGAACTAATCTTAATAACTTGTAGTGCTGTGTGCGCAGGCTGTGAACTGTGTCGAAACCCTGAACCTTGTGTCGAGTCCTGTAGTGGCTGAAGCCTGAACAGAAGCTCGTATTGTTTCCTAGAAATCACGTGACTGATACACATCAGGCGCACAGACTGCTCATTGGTCAGGCGTCGGCTCTGAGGTGACGTCAGCACATCTGTGCCCATACACCGCGTCGGCCATTGCTGCCTATTGGCGCTGACGAGCCGTGGGGCCGCCCGCTCCACGCAGTGCTGTTCGACAGCGCAGTGTATAAGCCTTTTCAGCATCTCGGGCGTGCAGGGGCTGATGGGAAGGCATCGGGACAAACAAATGCACATGCTTGACGGCGGACACGTAATATCGCTCACTACTGCGTGCGGTAAATGGCATTTCTCATCAAAAGTAAGCATAATAAATGTTTCCCAGTACATTAGGCTGTGTTGTTACAGAAGCGTTTTTTGTTTGTCCCGATAGCCGCCGACCGAAACGCACTCCGCACATGCGTACTGGTGATGCTGAAAAGCTTAATTAATCGGAATGCATCTGTCAGGACAGGGGACCCATACAGTGTTAGAAGAATACATCTGTTCACACATAAACAGAGTTAAGTAAGAGGAAACAATGGTTGTTCTCCTATCTATGAGAGTGACAGGCCTGTGATGATCAAAGGGTCCTTTCATTTACAAGAATGTCTATTCATTGTGGCGTGGAACAGGAGTCCTTGGGGGTCTTGAAGCCATGTCCCACTGTGAGACTGTCTACAGTGCTTCTTCTCGCATTGTGATAAACAATGTCCCACTGTGAGACTGTGGATGGCATTGTGATTGATCAGGGTTTTGCACTGTGACACGGTGTGACAAGGCAATGGAAGGCTGGAGGAATATCACCTTAAGCATGTCTTAACTTTTAGGTACAGGAAGGTGACAGGGCTGTTGAACAGTACATATAGTCAAACAGGATATTTAGTAAAACATGCAATATTTATCATTTTAACACTGCAATTAATTTATAAAGTGAAAAATAAGCAACTGCCCCTCAGAATTCATGATTTTTTTTTTTAAGGAGAGAGAGGGGGAAAATATAATTTAAGGGGCTTGTATCATTTTAAAATTGCTGGCGCTAGGTAGACCAGGAAAGGCTTTTGTGTTTCTACTTGTGGCCCTAAAATACGGAATAATCTGGCGAAGGAACTCAAGCGATGTCCAAATGTCAATCAGTTTAAATGCCAATATAAGGAAATTATGTTTTCTGAACATGTGAAAATTGTCTAAATTCTCAAGTTCAAATTCAAATTCTCAAATTCAAGTCATGGTTGAAATAATACTATAATATAGTTATACTATACTATATACTTACTATAATATATAGTAGTTATACTATAATATATAATAGTTATACTTACTATAATATAGCTGTTGGTTAAAGTATGGACAATTAAGTTATTATTTATTTATTTATTTATTTTTTATTATGTGATGTGTCAGGGTCAAATACCTTACCCTACCGGACATTTATAAATGAGTGAACACGAGACCAGCAACCTTTTCAGCTTTGCATGCAAAGGGAAGAGCAGTCTCAGTGAGCCGTCTCCTTTCTCTCTCTCTTTGACTCTCGTCGAACTGTCTTCCTGTGCTCAGCATTTTTATTAAGCAAAAGTGGCATACAAGCAGGGCGTGACGACATTGTTGGCTATTATGAATATCATGAATAAAAGCAATGAATAGGAGCAAAACATCCTGTGCAGCTGGTGAGCTATTGCAAGCTAATATGTGTTTCCGTGGGTTTGCTGCTGTGTGCCTGTACTCCTTTTCCCCATCAAACATGTCACCCGACATGACGTGAATCCAGCTGGTGTACAACAATTCCATTGTTTCGCTGTCCTCCCACAGACACTGTCCTTGCTTCAAGGCCGTAATCCCAACAGAGACGTGCAAAACTACATGGTGCAAAAGATATATGCATGCATATGACGTGATGCAGAACAAACGATAATATACGTTGTGACTATATATATATATATATATATATATATATATATACACACGAGGTCTGTCAAAGTATAGGTCCTTTTTATTTTTTTCAAAAACTATATGGATTTCATTCATATGTTTTTATGTCAGACATGCTTGAACCCTCGTGCGCATGCGTGAGTTTTTCCACGCCTGTCAGTGACGTCATTCGCCTGTGAGCACTCCTTGTGGGAGGAGTCGTCCAGCCCCTCGTCGGAATTCCTTTGTCTGAGAAGTTGCTGAGAGACTGGCGCTTTGTTTGATCAAAATTTTTTCTAAACCTGTGAGGCACATCGAAGTGGACACGGTTAGAAAAATTAAGCTGGTTTTCGGTGAAAATTTTAACGGCTGATGAGAGATTTTGAGGTGATACTGTCGCTTTAAGGACTTCCCACGGTGCGAGAGGTCGTGCAGCGCTCCCAGGCGCCGTCGTCAGCCTGTTTCAAGCTGAAAACCTCCACATTTCAGGCTCTATTGATCCAGGACATCGTGAGAGAACAGAGAAATTTCAGAAGAAGTCAGTTTCAGCATTTTATCCGGATATTCCACTGTTAAAGGAGATTTTTTTTAATGAAAGACGTGCGGACGGATTGTAGCATCGGCTCGCAGCCGCTGCGATGCTCCGCCACAGGAAAAACATCTCTGTTGGAAGCCTTAAGGACAAGTTGGAACATGTCCAGCTGTTAAACAATTTCTCATATACTCACTCCACTGAAAGCCATCAAAAGCCACCTGGATTTTACAAATGGTTATCAACACAGAGGTGTTTTTCCTGTGCCGCCGCACTGCACCGGCTGCGTCCCGACGCGCGGACCCGTCCGCACGTCTTTCATTAAAAAAATCTCCTTTAACAGTGGAATATCCGGATAAAATGCTGAAACCGACTTCTTCTTAAACTTCTCTGTTCTCTCACGACATCCTGGATCAATAGAGCCTAAAATGTGGAGGTTATCAGCTTGAAACAGGCTGACGACGGCGCCTGGGAGCGCTGCGCGACGTCTCGCTCCAAGGGAAGTCCTTAAAGCGACAGTATCACCTCAAAATCTCTCATCAGCAGTTAAAATTTTCACCGAAAACCAGCTTAATTTTTCGAACCGTGTCCACTTCGATGTGCCTCACAGGTTTAGAAAAAATTTTGATCAAACAAACCGCCAGTCTCTCAGCAACTTCTCAGACAAAGGAATTCCGACGAGGGGCTGGATGACTCCTCCCACAAGGAGTGCTCACAGGCGAATGACGTCACCGACAGGCGTGGAAAAACTCACGCATGCGCACGAGGGTTCAAGCATGTCTGACATAAAAACATATGAATGAAATCCATATAGTTTTTGAAAAAAATAAAAAGGACCTATACTTTATTGACAGCCCTCGTGTGTGTGTGTGTGTGTGTGTGTGTGTATATATATATATATATATATATATATATATATATATATATATATATATATATATATACACTCAACAAAAATATAAACGCAACACTTCTGGTTTTGCTCCCATTTTGTATGAGATGAACTCAAAGATCTAAAACTTTTTCCACATACACAATATCACCATTTCCCTCAAATATTGTTCACAAACCAGTCTAAATCTGTGATAGTGAGCACTTCTCCTTTGCTGATGTTAGGTTTAAAATTACCTAAACATCATTAAACTGCAACAGAGAAAGACATAACAGTCAAATAAGAGTCAGAGAGTAGAATTCAATTGTAAATGCTCGCGAGGAGTGCAGCACAGAGACAAGCTTATCTAACAATCTCCAAACTGCACTAAACTCTGGCTGCGCCCTCGCTCTTTTTATTTAGGATGTCCCTACATACAGGCGCGGCTGTCAGCATACGTGGCTGGAACATTTGAGCAATCATAAGCAGGTTTTGCAACTTCAGGTAGCTGGTGTGGTGAGGGTGCAGTTAGAACATCCTGTCCCGTGCTCCGTTATCAGGCGTTGTCTCAGCCAGCATATGTCAGTTAACCTTTTGTTCATTCCTGTGGTTGAAACCACATGCGTGCGAGTAGAAACATCAGCTTGCAACACAGCATACTTTCTCAAGAGGTCATCAAGAAGTCAGCAACAGACTTCTGACAGATACAATGAGTTTATTTCTATTGCTGAAGTATTAATAAAAGAATGTATGATAACTGATATATCCATATATACATAAAGCCAACAGCTGAGATAATCCATCCCACCTCACAGGTGTGCCATACCAAGATGCTGATTAGACACCATGATTAGTGCACAGGTGTGCCTTAGACTGTCCACAATAAAAGGCCACTCTGAAAGGTGCAATTTTGTTTTATTGGGGGGGGATACCAGTCAGTATCTGGTGTGACCACCATTTGCTTCATGCAGTGCAACACATCTCCTTCACATAGAGTTGATCAGGTTGTCAATTGTGGCCTGTGGAATGTTGGTCCACTCCTCTTCAATGGCTGTGCGAAGTTGCTGGATATTGGCAGGAACTGGTACACGCTGTTGTATACGCCGGTCCAGAGCATCCCAAACATGCTCAATGGGTGACATGTCCGGTGAGTATGCCGGCCATGCAAGAACTGGGACATTTTCAGCTTCCAAGAATTGTGTACAGATCCTTGCAACATGGGGCCGTGCATTATCCTGCTGCAACATGAGTGATGTTCTTGGATGTATGGCACAACAATGGGCCTCAGGATCTCGTCACGGTATCCCTGTGCATTCAAAATGCCATCAATAAAATGCACCTGTGTTCTTCGTCCATAACAGACGCCTGCCCATACCATAACCCCACCACCACCATGGGCCACTCGATCCACAACATTGACATCAGAAAACCGCTCACCCACACGATGCCACACTCGCTGTCTGCCATCTGCCCTGGACAGTGTGAACCGGGATTCATCCGTGAAGAGAACACATCTCCAACGTGCCAAACGCCAGCGAATGTGAGCATTTGCCCACTCAAGTCTGTTACAACGACGAACTGGAGTCAGGTCGAGACCCCGATGAGGACGACGAGCATGCAGTTGAGCTTCCCAGAGACAGTTTCTGACAGTTTGTGCAGAAATTCTTTGGTTATGCAAACCGATTGTTCCAGCAGCTGTCCGAGTGGCTGGTCTCAGACGATCTTGGAGGTGAACATGCTGGATTTGGAGGTCCTGGGCTGGTGTGGTTACACGTGGTCTGCGGTTGTGAGGCTGGTTGGATGTACTGCCAAATTCTCTGAAACACCTTTGGAGGCGGCTTATGGTAGAGAAATGAATATTCAATACACGAGCAACAGTTCTGGTTGACATTCCTGTTGTCAGCATGCCAATTGCACGCTCCCTCAAATCTTGCGACATCTGTGGCATTGTGCTGTGTGATAAAACTGCACCTTTCAGAGTGGCCTTTTATTGTGGGCAGTCTAAGGTACACCTGTGCACTAATCATGGTGTCTAATCAGCATCTTGATATGGCACACCTGTGAGGTTGGATGGATTATCTCAGCAAAGGAGAAGTGCTCACTATCACAGATTTAGACTGGTTTGTGAACAATATTTGAGGGAAATGGTGATATTGTGTATGTGGAAAAATTTTTAGATCTTTGAGTTCATCTCAAACAAAATGGGAGCAAAACCAAAAGTGTTGCGTTTATATTTTTGTGGAGTGTGTGTGTGTGTGTATATATATATATATAAGGTGTGCTGGTGACAATATAATGATATACAGTCAGGTGCATAATTTCTCTAACAGATGTGTGCTGTTATTGGTGTAGATATGATGAGGAATTTGAGTTTATTGATTATTTTAAGATTTCTGTGTTTGCTTGTTAAAGAATTTTAAAGATACTTATCAATGATCAATGTCTTTGATTCTGTTTTTATACATATATATGTGTGATTTCACTTATTACTTTCCTAGTTAATCACTGAACTGTTCACACTGTAAAATGACCTTTTACTTACATGAAAACTATGAGAAATGTAAGCCTTGTTTTTGCTGAGCACAGATGTACATTTTAATTAACAGGTTGGCCTTTAACAGAGAACAACGCAGCCTCACTAGCCCAAGGTTGGCGCTGTTTCATTTCTGAAGAACAGTCACTATCTGTCTGAGTAGACCACAAGGCGCCTTCAGGTGCAAAGTGATACAAATATGAATTGACTGAAGAAACATAGCTGTGCCTTGTATATTGTTTTTGTAATATGTCTGTGTGTAACTTGTTTCAATAAATCCAGGAGCAGAGTGGGCGGGCCCTTCAGAGCGGACTGAGTGACAGTGACGAGGGGTCATGCCGGCTCTCCCTGATCAGGAAAGAGACTCTGTTTCCTGCGTGGTCATTCTCTGTGTTAACTGAGTTGTTCTCTTTTACCAGATAAAATTCTACATTGCTGTTCTGCTCACTTGTTTTGTTTTGGTTTTTCTGTGATAATTAAAAGTTGCTGAGGTTAAAGGGGTAGGTGTATATAAGCATTGCTTCTACCTGCACCCTTTCGGTTGCATGGGCTGAGAAATCAGTTTTATTTTGTTTTGTTTTTATTTTATTGTAAAGTGCCGAATGAACTTGAACTTCTTGGGGGGGGGCTTTGTAGAAAACATTTGTTTTGATGTGTGGAAATAAACTTGACATTTGAATCCTTGTGTGATTACAGAACTACATGTATGACCTACGAGGTTTATTAGAAAACTAACCGGCAGTTTTATAAAAAAAAAAAACTATATGGATTTGAATCACGTGCGATTACACCAGACATGCTTGAACCCTCGTGCACATGCGTGAGTTTTTTCACGCGTGTCAGTGACGTCATCCGCCTGTGGGCAGGCTTTGAGTGAGCACTGGTCCAGCCCTCTCGGCTGAAATCCTTTGTCTGAGACGCTGCTGGAGACGGCGCGTGTTGCTTTATCAAAATTTTTTCAGGACCTGTGAGGGATATCCGAGTGGACACTATTTGAGAAATTCAGCTGGTTCTCGGTGAAAAGTTTAACGGCTGATGAGAGATTGTGGAGTTTCTTTCGCTTTAAGGACAGCTCAAAAAGCGGATCGGTGCGGCGCGGTCGGAGGTGGCGTCCGTCTGGCTGTTTCGAGCTGAAAACATCCTAATTTAAGGCTCTGTTCACCCAGGTCATCGTCAGAGAACAGAGAAGTTTCAGAAGAAGTCGGCATGAGGAGTTTATGCGGACATTCCACTGTTAAAGGAGATTTTGTAATGAAAGAACGTGCGGGCAAATTCGCCGAGTCAGTTCCGTGACGACGCCGCAAATCTGTCTGCGCCGCAACAAGAAAAACAAGAAAACCGTGTTGAAAACCATTTGTAAAATTCAGGCGGCTTTTGATGGCTTTCAACAAGTGAGTATCTGAGAAATTGTTTAACAGCTTGGGCATGTTCCAACTTGCCGTTAAGGTTTCCAATGGAGGGGTTTTTCCTGTCGCGACCCCCGCGGTCGGGTCCGGCTCGACGTGTGAATCTGCCCGCACATTCTTTCATTACAAAATCTCCTTTAATAGTGGAATTTCTGCATAAACTCCTCACGCCGACCTCTTCTGAAACTTCTCTGTTCTCTGACGACGACCTGGGTGAACAGAGCCTGAAATGTGGAAGTTTTCAGCTTGAAACACAGCGAGATGACGCCGCCTTGGAGAGCAGATCGCCGTCAGGCGCCGTGGGCCGTCCTTAAAGCGACACTTGCAGACCAAAATCTCTCATCAGCCGTTAAAATTTTTACCGAAAAAAAGCTGAATTTATCGAATGGTGTCCACTCAGTTGTGCCTTACAGTTTTGAAAAATTTTGATCCAACAAAGCAGCAGTCTCTGAGCCATTCCTAAACAATGAAAAAACGACGAGAGGGTGGGCCACTCCTCACTCAAAGACTGCCCACAGGTGAATGACGTAACCGACAGGCGTGAAAAAACTCTCGCATGCCCACGAGGGTTCAAGCATGTCTGATGTAATCAGACGTGATTCAAATCCATATGGTTTTTGAAAAAAATAAGGTCGGATACTTTTCTAATAGACCTCGTAAAACTGACCTTGTGTGCAAAGAAAGCAAAAACCACATGTGTTTTTCCATTTCTACCATCAGTGTGTAGTTGATGCATCGTGTGCTTAGTAATATGATGGTTTGTGTTCACTGTTTGGCACAAAAATACAATTTTTAAGAGTTTGAGAGGTTCGTGACCGGTGAAGCTACAGCATTTAATCAGTGCAGCAGCGGAACCACTTCCTGTATTTGGTTCAAAATAAAAGCCCTGTAGAGTTTCATACACAGTCCAGTATTACACTGGGCTTCAGCTTTGTTTCCGTTTGATCTTTCAACGGTGGCTGCCAACCAGCACAATGATTGACATGACCAACAGCCAATGAGAATTAGGAGAGCCACGGGGTGGCCAATCAGATTGCAGGGAGATCTCCTCCTTGTATCTGTAATCTGAAGAAGTCTCAGGATGATTCCAGTCGGACCTTCTTTTGTGGAAGCATTTGCTTCTGAGGGACCGGCCTGGTTAACGCTCTTCTACTGACTACAAGGTTGGAATGGGCTTTTTTCTTTCTTTCTTAGATACCCGTGCGTTACTTTTGTTAGTCTTTAAGTGCAACAGCTGCGCAGTTTAAATCATTAATTTACTGTTGTGTTAATCCAAGGAGTGGCTAGCTTCTCGTTAGCGCCTAGCTTTGCCGAGCGTTCGCTCCTCGCTTGTTCTTTTCTTTGTGCGCAACACTTTAACTTGCGATGTTGTCAGACAGGGTGGCCCTCAGAGAGGTTTACGGACCATTCGTAGACAACAAAAAATACTATTCATAGACAAGGACCATTCCTAGACATATGAAGAACCATTTATTTATTTAAACACAGACCGCAGTGAAATTAGTTTTACGTTGGATATTCGACAGACATTCGTGACACCTGCCGTGGGCCCTTCTGGAAATAAGTCGTTGACTTTCATTGGCCCACGTTAAATAAGTCTTCTTCCCAGATCGATCTCTTTCAGTGCAGCTTCTAGTTCTGACTTTAACACGAAGTTAACACCCAAGTCTTTCATCACCAACTGGAAATTTAAAATTAATTAAAAATATGAACACAAATTTATATTTACAATTAATTAAAAATATGAAGATATTTAAAATGAAAAAACGAGGTGTACCTCATGCAGCCAGTCGAGTACTATGATCCCACACTGATTTTGAGTCAATTGATCCCGTGACCTGGAAGCCATTGAGATAAAAGGCTAATATTTACATATAAAAGAAAATGATAAATATTTAGAGATTTAAAATGTAAAAACACGAGGTGGATCTCATGCAGCCAGTGGAGCACTATGATTCCACACTGATTTTGTGTCAATAGATCCCATGACCTGGAAGCTATTGAGCTAAAATGCTAATATTTACATTTAAAATTAGTTAAAAATATGAACAGGTTTAAGATGCAAAAACAAGAGGTGGCTCTCATGCAGCCAGTGGAGCTCTATGATCCCACACTGATTTTGTGTCAGTTGAACACATGACCTGGAAGTTGTTGAGCTCACTGAGCAGGGTGCCGTCTTCTGTCTCTGTTTTTACTGTAAAGTCTGCAATACGGGTGCACTTGAAATGTTGGCCTTTCTTGCTCAGAGTCAGACTGTACCCGGAGCGAAGAAGATGTTTCACCGGAATGAAGAAGAGGTTTACCCGGATCGAATGTCTAATATCTTTCGAATATCCAACATAAAACTAACTTCACTGCGGTAAACACAGCACTGTCACAGGTGTTGATTGTGGACTAGTTTATGGCAGATGAGTCGTGGATATTCCATGGTATTAGCTCCAGCTCCATACTGATTTTTATGTCTGGTGCAGCTCTCTCTTTAAAAGTGACAATTCCTTTATGCTGCGTTTACACATTGGCAGGTTGCATTACGAATGTCATATTTGCATCATTCTTGGCACATTCCTGACATTCTTAATGTGACTTAACGCATCTGAATAGGTTTCTTAATAGTGTGTGATATTCGTGATCTTCGTGGAGCATGTTTTTGGTTGTCAAAAAAATCTTCCACGAGTGTTACGCACCACCCTCATTTCGCCTCATGTCGTGGACGTCACAGCTGAGTGTGTTGGTCCATCTTGATTAGTGGTGATCCTTGATAGAGCGTGACAGCTTTCTTCTTTGACGTTCGTGCAATTAAACCCTGCTACATTGCGTTCAGTTTCATTGCTGCAGTATGCTGAAGGAGGACAGTGACACCAAGTCGGTCAAAAGTCTCGTTTCAGTGCTCATCAGCGCGCTCCTGCAGGTGTTCCACCTGCTTCTGCTGCTGCTGCTGCTGTGCCTGATGTTTGGGGAAAAAAGAGACAAGAGCCACGTGGAGCCACACATCTGGCTCTCTATGTCACTCCATGGCACAGAACCCAACCAAGCATGCAGTCACAAAGTTCTTCTGCTGTGGATTAATCTAGATTTTGAGGAGCAAACTGGAGCAATCTGAATTGTTCAGCAGATGGTTGGATGAAAATGAGGGTATGTGTGGAGACAATTCGCCCCATTCGCATTGTGAAAGAATGTAACGATGCGCTGTTACGTGCATCAGCGCGGAACATTATTCTTGGCCGTGCTCAGTGTTTCCTGATAATTCGCCAGCAACATGTGCCATTAATCGTAACGCGTGGTAACAGGGTGCAGCAGTTCCCAAGGACACCTGATGCTTCTGCCTCAAAATAATCACATTCGTGATCAGCGGCCAAAAATGTATACTTTGAGGCATTCGTGACTTGTTGTCCTTATGTGTAACTGCAGCATTAACTTTGTGTTATGTCTTCAAAATCGGTCTTTTGCGCGCTCTCCTTCTGTGTTGCCGCACAGCTTCTGTTCTTAGCGGCTTCACTGGAGTTATCTTCCATGGCTTTAAACACACATCCACTTTCATGCAGTCACCCAAATTTTAACTTTGTGTTCGTCCAATATTGACTGAAAAATCACTCTTTTGTGAGCTGGCGTTCTGCCTAAATGCTCATTTGAAGCATGATGATGATGAGTCACTGCCTCAGTGCGCACGCACAGCGGAGCTCATGTGATCCATTAATTCCAGAAGTGATTAGAGGTGTTTCATCATCCAAGGTTTGACAGAAAATGATTAATGCACTACAAAATAATTATTTTATATAGAGTCCAGCGCACAGAGCAGGTGGAATTGTGTGCGCAGAAGGAGAGCCGCTTCAAAAATAGCCTCTCAGGTCCTGCGTAACTGCCAGGCGCACCGATAATGGGCTTTTAGCAGACTTGTAAGCACCACGCAAATACCTCTTAGCCGTCACAGTAACTCATACACAAACTGCGCCACGCTGTTGTTGCTAAATTTTGAACTTCTTGAAATTAGCGCCACACTTAGAGAGGAGCCTCGTTAACTGAAGATAATGCCTCTAAGAGCCACGAAACTCCCACAATAGTTGAAGAAACCCTCTCGTAGCAAAGAAAACATGCTGCGTGGCTCCTTCTTCATCCTTCAATATTCAGTGGGACCCAGGCTTTACATGTAGCTATGATACAAGACAAATGGTTTGTCATATTTTAATATTCATATTTGGATTAACAGTAATGCAGCTGGTCTGCTCTGTCTCAGCCTGATCCCGTCAGATCTCAGAAGCTAAGCAGTGCGAGACCTGGTTAGTACTTGGATGGGAGCCCTCTTTGGAACACCAGCGGCTGTATGTGTTTCTCCGGGTAAAACTGGAGTTGTCAGGAAGGGCAACTGGCGTAAACCTTGTGCCAAATACCTACTGAAACGGGAGCAGCTGAATGGACGACGACGACAACAACAACATTGGGATTAACATTAATAGAATATTCTGATATAGCCTGGACTGTAGATATTTTAGCAAACACTGTAAACACACATTACGCATACACACACCAGTATATGATAGAGAGGGCAGGTAATGGCAGTAAAGTCGACTGTTTTCGTAATTTGAAGAGACAAATGATTAGGCTATAAATAAATATTTATTAATTACAAACTACTGACTAATGAATACATTATGTTTCTGTATAAAACATAATAGATATGTTATAACACAGGCGTGACACTAATTTAACACAGGTGTGATCTCACAGAAGTATGACTTGACTTCTGTTACCACTATCCCAACTTTTTTGAAATGTGTTGCAGGCATCCATTTCAAAATGAGCAAATATTTACACAAAAACAATCAAGTTTATCAGTTTGAACACTAAATATCTTGTCTTTGTGGTGTACTCAGTTGAAGAGGATTTGCAAATCGTATTTTGTTTTTATTTACATTTTACACAACATCCCAACTTCATTGGAATTGGGGTTGTAAATTGTGGATGCGCTGCTTCTATATCAGAATCTGCAGCTCCACAAGCAACATAGAGAAATGATTATTTTCCTGTTACACACCCTCAAAAACAACATAACCCAACTGCAGCGTAATTTTTTTTTTTTTTATTATAACAGCGTAATGGACCGTGACGGTGTTATAATGCTGGTGAGATCCCTGACTTTTTCCAAGCTGTACTTTTCTGTGCAGATAAAAGGATTTTAACAAGAACCCAGTAAAGATGATTTTCAACAAGAACTTATTGACCTGCAAACTTGCTGTCCGTCATTGATCTTAACCTCACGTAACCCCCAGCAAAAATGCAACAACGTATTAACATGGGTTTAGAGCATTTGAAATCAATAATGTTATATTACATATATATTTCTGAGGTATTTATTAACAATATGAGCATGTACTTATCTCAATATTGCAGGCAGAGGAACTGCACAGAAGCCGACAAACAAACCATAAAAATAGCTACAGGATTTTAGGGTGCTGGAACAGAAAGTGAAAGTGGAACTGTATTTAGGATTTCAAGCAGTGCAAAAGAGTCAGGGCACCCCAGTAAAAAGTATGGAATGCCTCAACAGACACATTTTGTGACGTCCGGGTCTTCTGAAAACAGGGCAGACTCCCGTCGAGTCGGCTTGAGCACCCATTAGCATTAGTTTAGCTCCGCTGGCTAAAGATGATGGCTTGAAATCAGCGAGGCCGCAGGTAACTTCTACCCTGATCTCCAGGCCAGAACACCATGCGTTAGTGAGACAGGATTTGATTTGACATCTCTGAGCAAATCAGTATCCTGTCCGTGTGGCTCACAGAAGACATTCCAGTCTGTTGTCCCCAAACAGCCCTGCAGTGTCTCCTAGCTGTCCTCAGTTCATCTCCTCAGACTTTGTGATCAGATGATTAAATTGGCCTGTTTTCAGTCATTCCTGGTTTCTCTTCAGCTCACTCAATCTCTGCACTTGTTCTCTCCCTGATAGTTCACTGAATCATCAGTTCACTTGGTCAATAACTCTGTGTCTTTTTAAAGGTTTTCTACAAACATGTCTAAAGCCCAACAGCTGAGGGACAGGCTGAAACAACTGCTGACAGTTGCTGATGAAGAAGTATTTGAGTTGTTAGAAGGATTGACCACAGACTATGAAGAAGAAATTCATCGTTTAAAAGAAGAGAACAAAGGACCAACGGTTCTGGAAGCTGTTTTTAATCCTCGGGTTCGCTTGTACAAAGCAGGTTTGTTCATTGTAAACATTGTTACTTTTTTTTTATTTTCTTCATTAGAAGACAAAGACAACATGACAACATAAAACAAAACAGGCATTAACGAGCACTGGCAACAACGGTAATATAAAGAAATAAATGCATGAGGATAATAACCATATAACATAAAACAATACAGACATGCATACATATATATATATATACACATGTACGTACATACTTACATGCACACACGTCTACAAAACACATATCTGTGTATATTAATAGCAATAATCATAACATCAATCCATACCACAGCAACAACAACAATGATTAAACAACCTTTCAAAATAGTGTGACAATGATTATTGCGTTGTATCTGACCCATTCTTTTTTTTGTTTTTTGTTTTTTTTGTCTGTGTGTGGGTCTCATCTTGTATGGTGCATTAAAAACACACAGACATAAATGTAGGGTTAGAATGGACAGGATCCTTGAATGTGCAGTGTTTCATTTTTAATTATCTTTAATATATATATTAATTCAACCTGTCCTTGTGTTGTCACTATTAGTATTTCATGCAGCCGTTAATCATATAAGTAATCGTAAAATCTCATACATACATATACACATCATGTCATATATCATATGAAAACAATTATAATAATATCAATAATTATTATATTACCATCAATAATGAATACATAAATAGCCAAATTTTTTTATTATATATACACACACACACACACACACACGTACAACTGGTGTGAGGTTATGAGAGAAAAGTTATTAATATTGACCAGATGCCAGTGGGCTCTGTGACGGGGGGGTAGAGGCGAGTGTGCTGTCAAGAGTGACGTGGTTTTGATTTTTTTTTTTCCTCTTTCTCTCTCTTCCTTCCACTCCCTTTTTTTCCTTTTTCTTTTCCTTTCCCTTCCCCTCTAATTTCCTTCCCTTTCCTTTCTCCTTCTCCCTCCTTCCTTTTCTTTCTTCTTCCCTCCTCCCCGAAAGGAAACTAAAACAATACTAGGTCAGTTAATGTTGAGTGGGAGGGTTGGGATTCTGCTGAGTCATTGTAGGGAGGTGAAGAATATTGCATTGTGATGAAATCTGTGAGATTTCTCCAGTAACTGGTAATTTTGCAGATACTTGTGCAGTAAGATGAGAATGATTTTTATGAAAAAAAAAAAAATGTAAAAGCTCTGATTCAGCGTTAAGCCTCGGTCCCACCGAATAATGAAGGCTGAAGAAGGAGCCACGCATGGGTGTGGAGTGATTATTCAAAGAATGACCCACGTTTTCATCTTAACACGTATCCACTACTAAGGTGCCTCTCTATACCCTGCACGTGCCACGTAGAAGCCACGACCAACAGGTCATTAGAGCCTCGAATGGCTTGTATCAGCCATGCTAAGCCACGTATGAGCCACACAGTGCTGTGTAGCGTGATGTTATCAAGCTATAAAAACATTAAAAATAGTTACCTTAAGCTGTTCAAAATATATTCCACATGGAGCAGGAAAGAGAGGGGAAAAAAGCGTCCAGATGAAACAGTCCTCTGTCATTCCAGCAGTGATTAGAGGTGTTTTCAGCATCTGACGTTTGGCAGAAAATGATTACATTATTTATATAGAGCTCAGCACAGAGCAGGTGGAATTGTGTGCAAGAGGAGAGCCGTTCCAAAAATAGCCTCTCGGGTCCTGCGTAACTGCCAGGCGCACGGATAATGGGCTTTTAGCAGACTCGTAATCACCACGCAAATGCCTCTAAGCCGTCGCAGTAACTCGAACACAAACTGCGCCACGCTGTTGTTGCTAAATTTTGAACATCTTGAAATTAGCGCCACGCTCAGAGAGGAGCCTCGTTAACTGAAGATAATGCCTCTAAGAGCCACTCTGAGCCACTATACTGCCACGATAGCTCACGAAACAAAAAAAACAGGGTGCGTGGCTCCTTCACTTGGTGGGACCGAGGCTTTACAACACACTGAAGGACAAGAGTCTCCTTTATAAAACAGAGCCTAGGACTCATGCTCATAAAAGCTGAAAGTAGTGTGCGCAAAAAATCTGATTTATATAAACCACGCATGAACACACGAGGGCTGCGAAAACTCAGCAGATCCGCGAAATTCATTTCATCATGGGGAGGAGGGGGTGTTAGTGTTTTACTCTATAATCGTGATCATCAGTGAGTTTTTAAAATGTCTATCGCCAAGTTTTTTTTTTTTTTTTTTTTTTTTAGGACATCATGCAAGTTTTATAAGTCAGCGGACACTGTTCTGTGTGTTACAGATACAAATCAGTGTCCTCAGATCCGCGGAGTTTCGAGGAGAGAGAAGCTTGGCTGTTGGGACGGGATTGGTTGGTTGCTGCGGCGACGCTGTGTGTCTCCTGCGTGAAGCTTAAGCTAAATGTTGCATGTGGATATCACAAACCTTTAGAGCTCTAAAGTTTTTAAAAGAAGATTTGTGCAGGATGTCTCCGTCACAGACCGACGTTTGAAAAAGTCTGATACGGACAAGAATCTGTGGAATTGCCGCTGGCTTCATGAACACACCTGAAAGATAAAAGAAACAGGAAAAGAGTAGATGAAACATTTTGTTTGGTGGTCACAGCAGTGGGATGACAAACAAACAGTATTTGCAAGATTTAAGATCTGAGTCGATATTGTACAATTGAAAATTCCTCAATGAATAATAGTGGCTCATTTTTACAAATAAAGCTGCTGAATACAAGTTGTGACTCATTAGCGCAATGTATCATGTGTAAAGATGCCCCTGATATTTTTCCTATTATCCAGCTTCAATTTACCCCATCGACTGCAGCGTTATGTTCTAAAATCAGCTTTCCCGCTCCTTGTGATTATTGTGGGAACATGTAGCCATTTTTCTTAAAAACTGGGGTCCAGTGGATACTGGGGATGGGTATCAAAAACAGTTCCTGTTAAGAATCGATAAATTATTTGATCCACTGACATCAATAGCCTTTTTGTTTAATGACTCCCTTATCAGTCCTTTAGTTCACATTACACCGGAGCGGCCATTGTTTTTGAAGGTGTGTATCGGGGAAATGATCATTTCTGTTAATTGCAGACCCAAGAAGCAAAGCAGCACTGCGACCAGCTACCTCGCTGGTTCTCTGCTTTGTCGCTTTTCTGAAGTAGCAGGTCTACAGTTTCTTCATTAACCCCCCTCAAAGCCATTTTTTTAAATTTTATTTTTAATACTTTCTATGTTTTTTGGAGGAACAAGAGAGGAACAAAGTATGAAACATACACACCACTTCTAACAAACATTTAGAGCAACTAGAATGGGTGACGACAAGTTAAGTCCAAAGGAAATAAAAAATAAGGAAATATGTACAAATCAGTCCAAAACCATCAGATGAAAGAAAATAACTGCAATGATCATAGTTGGTTCTGAATTCACAATGTTCTCTGATTCAGCTAAATGTCCCATTTCTTTGAATTCTTCTCACATTTGTCAACCACAAGTCGTATTGGAAAAAGTCAATCTCTCCATTATATAAATCTCTGACAGTCCAGCGATGATGGTGGATCCACACTCAGCCATTTGTGAGTTATGGCTTTCTTTGCAGCTACTAGTAGAATTAAAAGAAGATATCTGTCCAATTTCCTCAAAACTTGGGGTAGATTGCTTAGATAAAATAAAGTGAACTCACAGGACATGTTCAAGCCCATTATGGTGTTGATTTCTATTATCACCTCTGAGCAATAGGGTGTCATCTTAGTACATTCCCAGAAAATATGAAATGTCCTGCCGACATACTCCCAGTGATGCCGGTAACACGTTACTCTAATCTGATATCTTTTTTCAGTAACGAGTAATCTAACGCCTTAATTTTTCCAAATCTGTAATCAGATTAAAGTTATTTCTCCAAGTCACTTTGCATTACAATTATCTTTGCATTGCAGGTCGATCACAGCATGAAACTGGCCCGCGGGCAGGGGGTCGGGATTCGACTGAACTGCCCACTTTCAGCGCGCTGCGAGCTTTTCATCCACAGGTTTCAGCAGTGTCTCAGAGTTGAAAAAACAGTTGTCATCTCTAAACGCGCGGCGACAACAGCACACCTGCGCTGACCTTGACAAAGCCATTGTTATGCTTTTTCCACCCTTTATTTAAAACTCTGGGCCACTCTGTGTCTCCTCGCTAAAAACAACTGATCTGCGATGTGTTAACCAACCCCCCCCCAGTGCACCTAAACTCTCTTTCTGAGGATGACATGATAAACATAAAAATTTATTACTTGCCAATCTTGTTGTTTTCTGCATGAATAAATGTTATCCATTCTTCCTGCTCAAACGCCAAAGCAGGGGTGAATTCAGACGGGCGTGGAACGGGGCAGGGAAGTGGCCCCCCCACAACACCCCGAGATTAAAGGTCCACTTTTGAAACTTTTTTTTTTTTTTTTTTACTAGTAATACTACTTATGATAATAATTATAATAGTAATTTCAACAGCTAAAATGTTTAGAGAGAATTAAAATGTTAGAATGAATTTAATGGTTACATTTATGAACGATGTAGGTTACAAATTGCAAGTTTGACCATTACGTTGCTGTCAGTGGTTAAATATGAGGTCAAAAAGTTGTCTTTTATTTTTTATAAAACAAGTATTTATGTTCATTGAAGTCAAGAAAGGGCAACTGTAAAGTACGTTTTGGCAAAACTGGTTATCATTTTCATGTTGAGGTGGTGGGGGAGGGTGTTGTTGGCAGCTGCTTAAAGTAACTTGTAATCTAACTTAGTTACTTTTAAAATTAAGTAGTAAGTAAAGTAGTCAGCAAAGTAACCAGTTAACTTTTTCAATCGGTAATTGGATTACTTTTTCAAAGTAACTGTGGCAACACTGCATACTCCCACAGTTCCTCCAACTCTGAGACTTTTCAGGAGTGTTACTTTCACTGCTTTTCTTACTAGGGGTAACAAAAAACAGTTTTTCCATGCAAATTTCCACCACAGCCCTGAGCTTGAAGTAATGACCACAGCATTGCATATAGTTAACCTGTTATTATTTTACCTTTTTCCCCATCTAATTTTAATGTGTGTTGCATTAAGATTTCTCCTCATTTGTAAATATGAGTATAATCTGGTTATCTGTTTCTTTGGAGCGTTTCCTTTGCATGAGTCGAGAAGGATCTTAACCAGGCCTGTTTCCTCTTCTTAAAACTTGATATTTTTATCATAATGGTGTCTTAACTGGAAGTATCTTAAAAAAAACCCTGTTTGTTCAAATTATACATTTCTTGAAGTTGCTAAAAATCTTTCAGTACATTTTGTCTGAAATTCTCCAATATCCTGTTAGACCCCTTTGTGACCATTGTCTGAAACGCTTGTCCACGTTTACAGGTAAAAAAAAACATCTGTCCTCGGCGGGCCGTCGCAGACTCCAGACATTCATTTCAATTTTTCTGTGTTTTAATATTTTATGCCACATATTTATTGGTACTTTTATCCAAATAGGGAACAGGTCTGTCTGTCTTTTAATAAGAGAGTGACTGGAGGGGGTGTCTCACAGTAGGATTGCTCTAACTCCTTCCATTTGGTCTCATAGGTTGGGTCACACCAGGCAATCACAACTCGCATCTGCTCTGCCCTTTAATAATCCTCCAAGTGTGGCAGAACCAGCCCGCTGTTGTCCTTTTGTAATTGCAACATTTCAAATTTTATTGTTGGTTTTGTCTTACCCCAAATAAAATTTGCGATGATCCTACTCCACTTGTTAAATTGCTTGGAGGGGATGTGCACAGGCAGTGCTTGAAAAAGATAATGAAGTCTGGGTAGAAGAATAATTTTTATTTTACTTATCCGATTGTGCATATTTATGGGCAATAATGACTAATGCTGTAGAGCCACTTTAATTTCTGATGTTAGTGGAACATAATTAGATTCAAGAAGGTTGGATAATTCTATGTGAGAACTTGCGTCTTCTTTAGATTTAACTTGTATCCCGAGTATGTGCCGAATGTCTTAAGTTAAAAAGAGCAGATTTAGTAAACTAATGTTGGGATTAGACAATGTTACCAGGACGTCATCCGCATGCAAACAGACAAATTGTTACACTTACAATATATTTGTGTTCTCTAATAGCCTGTGCCACAGGTTCCACAAAGCGCAGAGAGAGAGGGGCTGAGGGGGCACCCCTGATGACAGCCCCTTTCCAGTTGTACTGTAAATCACCATTAATCTTAATCCTGGCAATGGCTGAATTATATCACGACTGCAGGCATCTGATAATTTCTCTTCTAAAGCCTAATCTCTCTAAAACTGAATAAGGGTAATTCCAACATACAGAATCGAACGCCTTTTTGGCGTCGAGGCTCACAGCTGTTTATTGTGTTTTTTCATTTGGTCTACTGGACCACCTGTCCTCACATTGTCATGAGTTTGGCTATTTCGAACAAAACCTGTTTCATCTGTATCTGTCAATTCAGGATTTAGAAATTCAAGCCTTTTAGCTAATATTGTTGCGGATATCCTGTCGTCTATGTTTAAAACTGATGTTGGTCTGCAGGAATCACACTCAGCTTTACCTGCCTTTGGAATTGCTGAAATCACCGCTCGTTTCCATGATGCAAATGATTAAAGCAGTCCCCAAGCAGGGGAATTACTAGCTGTCGAAAAATGTTTATGCCATTCCACTGGGTAGCCATCCTCACTTGCCTTTTTATTCCCTTTCACTTTTGAAATTATTTTATTAATCTCCGCTATTATTGTTTGGATTAATCTTTTATTTTGTTCTGTTCCTATTGATGGTAAATCCAGTGAGGAAAGAAGGTGACACGAGCACATGTGGAGTCATTAAGCCACAGTTCTGACCATGCTTTTGAACACCTTGATCTAAAAGATGCAACAGAATCAAGAATATTCACACGTGGTATTAAAACTGCTTCGAAGTTTCACATCAGCCAGTGGCCCACCGTGTAGGAGCACTGGCCCATGGTTTTGCGCGCGAGAGTTCATGATATTCCACCTTGAAATCCTTCAAATAAAACTGCCTATATAATATAAACAATCCAGAAAAAACATAAAATAGTCTATGGACCGCGACCTGACTCCGGATAAAGCGGAAGAAAATGGATGGATGGATAGTTTATGGACCATGAAGTAAAAAAAAAAAAAAAAAAAAAATGGAATTTATCAGAGGGCATTCTCAAGTGTAAAAAAAAAAAATAGTGACTCCCATAAAATTTAGAGGGCATTTTTTTTAGAAACCCTCAGAGTTGGTTAACTCACAGTCAAAAATGTAAAATACAGATGTAGGTCCATATCAAAACTAAAAAGTATGCCGTGTCTGGATTGGAGTTATACATCTAAAAATTGAGAAAAAAAAAATATGCTTGGCTTCTTTGTTAATGGTGTCACCATGGGGTTTCCACAAAGGCAAGCTGGTTAGAATTTTAAACTAGCTTCAAAACAGCCAGTGTCTACCATGACCAAGCATATACTTTATTACTTATCAGCATACGATGGATAGGCCCTGCAGATTTGGCAGAAAACCTCCTTTTTCTCTTGGTCATGACCAAGCCACAGCCATATCTGTGGCCACGTCGGGACAAAACCTCTCTTCCTCTTGTTTCTTTCATATAGCCTGTCTCTCTCCCTTAATTCATCATCATTAAGCTTCCTCTTCTGGCCAATTCCTTTAGCAAAACTCTTTCCTGTTTGTTGTCCGGGTTTGGGTGGTTGTAGTTTAAACATATTTCAAAGCGTTCTTTTAGATTTGTGTCTCGTTCGTCTTCGATTCCTGCAGCTTCCAACGCATTTAAAGATGCTAACGAACATTGCCGAATATCAGTGACGGAAACGGCCGAAGGCACGCTCCACGCATCGACAACATACATTTCAGTGTGCACGAGATTCTGCAGGAGCATGGAGCGTGGCGCACGACCAAAACAAACATGGCGGACTCTGTGAAGTTTGAAACGCAGATGAAGTTTGACTTTGCTGCCGCAAAAATATGGTATAATAAATAGAATTTTGCGTTATTTTTGTAGTGACCCGAGCGTGCCATCATTTGGTAAATTGTAGTGTCCTGAAAGTGGGCCAAATCAGCACCCGCCAGCAGACAAAATGGCTATGTCGAGCCCTGATTAACCCAGACTGACTTCAAATATGAGTAAATGAAGTACTTTTTGGGGCAGGGTTCTTGATGCATTTTTGGAAATGGGGAAATGCCTCTGTCCTGGAAACAGTTCATGTATTCAGAGTGGATGTGCCATCTAGTGTTCAAGAGAAGAAACTTCAGTGACTGCCCCAACAACAAGTGCACCAAAACATAAAATCTAGGTGTGCATCTTAGTTGTACCTTCTGGCAAATTGTAGCTCTAGTTTAGAGATCCACACAATAAATGTTCTCAAAATTTAAAATAATTTCTTCCAAGTCTTGAATTTGTGCAGGCCCTGATGTACTTGATACAAGCAAAATAACTCAGAAGCTGTTTGTTACAAATCCAAGCAGTATTGTTGGTGATGTTCAAGCAAAACAAAAGTTATGAAGTAATAATGGTTTTGTTTTTTAATGCTTTCAAAATTGGTATTGGATTGGTATCCACAAGGCTAATCATTTAAAATATTGGATCATATCGGAAGCCAAAGAATCTGGATCGGGACATCCCTAGTACAAACTGAAATTGAACTTTATTGTTTTTGCTGTTTTCACCCTGTAACTCCACAGCATTGAGTCAAGGATAGTCAAAACTATACCTTTTTAGAATTGTTATGATCAGACAAATAATCTGATATGGGTGAAAGCACAGTCAAAGCCCCAATTGATTTTTGAAGGGTCAAAGTAAATTTAAGCTCTTTGCATTTACTTATGGAAGTATATTTTCTCATTCTAATTGATTAAATATAATGCAGCAGTCATATTCTGTAATCTTTGAAAGTTTCAGAGGTCTGCTATAAATAATAAGAAATTTACGGCTTTCTGAATGTAACATATTTGGTCCATTTTAGCATGTAACCAGTGGCCCTTTTGCTCAGATGCCAAAACTGGTTGATTGCCATGATGGTAATAATACGTCAGACAGCTGCCAGATGGCAGCAGTTGTTTGCTGTGTCCACCAGTCTTCATGAACTGACCACTGCAGACTTCCCAGCATGCCCTTGGAGCAGCCATTGTGGCTTGAAACGTGTGCTGTTTTGTAACCACTTTTTGGATTTTGCAGTAGATGCTGCTTCAAAAGCCTGGTAAATATGCACATTTGTGTTTTATTATATCAATTTTGCTGCAAAAAATAAGTTTAGTGCTAGTTTTGGAATATACTACATAACAAAATGGAGAAAAATTGAAAGTTTTGCACAACCATCCATCCAGAGGTGGATGACCCAGTGTCTGTCCATTACGTCAACATCAATTTTTTGGAGCATTTGTATTGATTGATATTTTTAAAGAAAACCTTAGTAGTATTAAATAAATAGTCTTTTCTATTATAAAAGACCTAGAACAAGAGCAAAAGAGTTAAAACTGTGTATTATTATTATTCCTGCTGAGTCAGGCTTGAATATAAATGTCTGTCCATTACGTCAACATGATGGTGAAAATTAGCCTCTGGTCAATTTTTGATCTTTTATATTTTCCAAATTATTTAAACCATCACAAACTGAGCCAAATTTGAAAATATTTATTACTTTAATCAAATAAAACTAGAAAAATGATAACAGAAAGCTCCACTTCTTAATATCAAGTTAGTAAACATGGCTCACAAGCCAGCATTTTATAAAAAATCTATATTTTGATCGAACTTTGACTTAACTGTGTACCTTGGATTTCTATTTTGAATCCCCTTCAACTGTTTTTTTTCTTGATTAATGCAATGTATAGCTATGACAAAAGTAAGAAAAATGTCTATTATATAAAAATTGATTTTATATGGCCATGAAAATTGCAAAAAAACATTTTTTCAGATTTTTACCTAATTTTAATAGTGTATTAAATATGTCCACTTTGGAAAATTAAATCTGATTTATAAAATAAATGCATTTCTGAATTCTACAGAGCAACAGCTTTCATTTGATGTAATACACTTGTCTGTACCATAAATTAGATTTTTGGTGCCAAGGGTCTATTTTCAGGGGCGTTCACCATGCTTTCACTTTCATATATCTTTTAATATGATTGCAATATTTTATATTTTGATCCCTGTGTAATTCTTCATTGACCCCTGCAGGTCATGAGAAGTCAGCTCCAGAATACCTCCACGTATGAAAATAAGTATTTGTTAATTTAGAATGTGTGCCAAATTTTGTGCTTTTGTCACAAAATTAACAATAAAGGAAATTTTAGCTAAGCTGCACCACTGTGCTGAAAGCAGTCTGATCTGAGAACTGCCTCAGTTTCCTGACTCGTCTGAATGTTTGCCAAAACCACTTTGACGTTTAGTCATTCTCTGTGGGCCCTGCTTCTTCCCGCACCCACTCAGTTTTTGCTTCAACAACCACTGAGTTGATGATGCCTCACTGTGGTGTTGATTTTAAATTTAAATCCCACTACTCTTAAATAGTTTT
Source organism: Thalassophryne amazonica (assembly GCF_902500255.1). Lineage (NCBI taxonomy): Eukaryota > Metazoa > Chordata > Actinopteri > Batrachoidiformes > Batrachoididae > Thalassophryne > Thalassophryne amazonica. The sequence continues at coordinate 14,960,106 of NC_047120.1, forward strand.
CTATGGGGTTAAAATTGTCTCATTAATATTTGTAAATGCACACAGGGTGATCTTCAAATAATCATTGATTTGCAAATGTGTTCACATATCCACAAATGCAAATTTCATATTTGTAACTTGTAAATTGGTCTTTGCAAATAATGTTGTATTTGCAAATATAAAACTTAATTTGTAAAAAAAAAATTTACATTTGTAAAACTGGAAATTGTATTTATGAATTGAGTTTCAGCATTTGTGGATCACCAATTACACACATTCATCGTGTTCCTCTGTGACGTAATTTTGAGACATTCTTTTCGTGAAATCCACACAGATCCACAAACAAATGCCTACTGATTCGCAAATACACACTCACGCACACTGGATATCGGACAAGAAGAGCAGTTGCCATCATCTAATGTAAGTACAAACAACTTTTGTTGTCCTAACTTAAGACTTGACTCGCTCGATTATGTTCCTTCTTGGAAAATTGACTTTATTGCGATTCGTCAAGAAGGAACATAATCAAGCGAGTCAAGTCTTAAGTTAGGACAACAAAAGTTGTTTGTACTTACATTAGATGATGGCGACTGCTCTCCTTGTCCATCCATGTCCGTCCAGCTCATATCAGAAATCAAAATGAGTCAAATGGCTGAGAGATCTAAAGCTGCGTTCACACCGGGCGCAACGCGAGCAACTGCAGCCTCAGGTTGCCATGTAATCCCTATGTAAGGATGCGTTTTGGCGCCAAACCGCGTAGCGCGACGCGATGGATGCGAGTGAAGCGATTTTGAGCGTTTCGTGTGTTTGTGGCGTGATATTGCGTCGCCTCACGTCGCGCTGCCCTCCTCCCCAAGTTCAAAAATCTGAACTTTTTCATCTCGTCGCGCCGCGATGACCAATCACGGACTGGATATGTAGTGACATGGAGATGTCTGGAGTTTGACTGAAGATGTGAACATGTCCTGTATCTGGTAGCAGCCTGTGAGCAGGACTTATGTCTCTTTTGTCCTTTATTTCACAATCATGACAATTTTTGGAGCGAACAGCAGCGGGGAGCGGAGTTTCTTTTTTTTATTTTACGTGCGCGCGCGAATCGTCCTGGAGATTATTTTACTTATTAACTACACAGATGTATAATAAAGCAAGCAAATGGTGACTGGTTTCTAAACACAATTATGACAGAGTTTTTGGAGCGAGCAGCAGCCCTACTTGCAGCAGCGGGAGTGGAGCGTTTTCCTTTTTTTTTCTACGTGCGCACGCGAGCGAATCGTCTGTAGAGAATATTTTATTAACTACACAGATGTATAATAAAACAAATGGTGACTGGTTGGGTGAAGAGCCAGCTGCAGCAAGCTGCGGAGTTTCTTTTTTTTTTTTTTTATATTATTTACATGTGCGCGCGCGAACGGGACAGTTGATCCTCAAACTGGGTCCCGCAGAGGTGGAAGGACCGCTGAAAGCGGCCGTCACCCAGACACAGCTCCTGCAGCAAATAATGATACTCTCTGTATTGGGAGCTTTCCACAGCAACTCGCTCCGTGTGATCAAGGTCCGTCATGTTAGCTTGACTGACAATCGGAGCCGGCAAGCGGAATGGAAGCTCCTCCTATTTGATGACGCACCGGGGTGAATTTTTGCAGCGAAAGTCCACCCAAGCAGAGCGACAGACCGGGCGAAGGAGGTGCGTCCAACGCCTGGGGACCCATGCGAATTTGTAGCGTCTGATCGCTCCCGGTGTGAACTAGACGGCTCTGTAATGAATGGAACCACACTGCCATCTAGTGGATATCCAGTGTGTGTGTGTGTGTGTGTGTGTGTGTGTATTTGAGAATCAGTAGGCATTTGTTTGTGGAGCTGTGTGGATTTCGCGAAAAGAATGTCTCAAAATTACATCACAGAGAAAAGCGATGAATGCGTGTAATTGGTGATCCACAAATGCTGAAACTCAAATCATAAATTCAATTTCCAGTTTTACAAATGTATTTTTTTTTTTTACAAATTAAGTTTTATATTTGCAAATACAACATTATTTGCAAAGACCAATTTACAAGTTACAAATATGAAATTTGCATTTGTGGATATCTGAACACATTTGCAAATCAATGATTATTTGTAGATCACCCTGTGTGCATTTACAAATATTAATGAGACAATTTTAACCCCATAGTTTTCAGTCTGTAAGGCATTCAGTGGTAGGAACCCTGTTTTAGTTGTAACATTAAAAGCAATTTTCCAAAAACACTTCTTTCACCTAAAGGTCTTAAAGTGGCCTTGTGTCATTCTTGCAGTATGTGGTAAACAAAGTGTAACTGTCGCAGGGATGGGAATCACCTGCTGCTCAGTGGCTTCCCAATTTTTGGGATAATTTTAGTCACCTGTCTCATTTCAAATCCCGTGAGGAAAAAAATTGAAGTGTGACGTGTTTCTTACAGTTCTCACATTAACCACGGGGCATCACTGTTACTGAACAGCGTGGTGTGCACAATGTTTGCCAGTAGTAGGTAGAAAAAGCTGCTATGCTAAATCGCTCAGCACCTCATCCCGCAGTTTGTTTGTGTCCGTAAATGTAAATAAAGCCAGTTAACGAGACATTGGCTGGGTAGTTCATGACAGGGCAGGGGTACCCTAAGCGGTAAAGACTTTACTTTTCCTGAAAAACATCTCTCGTGTGAGATCCTGCATGTGAGAACTATTTATACCTCCAGCTCGGGTTTACGAGTGGATCCAGACCCCCCGTATCAGGTGCTTTAGATCCAAGTTGTGCCGAAACTACAGGGTGAACACAAAAACACTCCTTGGTTTCAAATATTTACAATATCAAAAGTTACAAACGCAAGTTTTTTTTCTCTTTTGCAGATTCCTTTTGATCTTGATCCACCACATGGCAGCGTAATCCATGATGGATATGCTGGACCAAGCTTGATTATTGCATTGCAGAAACTTATCAAGTTTCATGTGGGATTCGTTGATGTCATAAACATTCGATGTGTGCCTCTCTTGTTGCTCGGCAAACATCAAGGCAATAATCAAGCTCAGTCCAGACTCATTCCAGCATATCTATCTTGGATTACACTGCCATGTGGCGGATCAAGAGGAATCTGCAAAAGAGAAAAAAAAAACCTTGAGTTTCTGCAACTGTAGACACCAAAATTGTAAAATTATTCATGTAAATTTTGATATTATCAATATTTGAAACAAAGGATTGTTTTTGTGTTCACCCTGTACTTTTCTTCGGCCATCTTTGTTGACGGAGGGACAATAGTTCCACACAAAATGGATCCCCAGTCTTGTTAACGTATGTTTAATAAAAATACAGTCACGGCTGAGTTATAAAAACAAAACACCCACTCGTCTGGGGAGCAATGTGAGCAGATCCAGTGCATTGAGGATGGTGGAGGGATCACCTTCACTTACTTTGCTCCCCAGACTCAGGGTGTCTTGTCATTGTATTATGGAATGCATAATGGCAGCAAGCAAAAAGTTTGAAAGTTTGGACAGATTTTGTGAGGAAAATACGCCGGAAAGGATAAAAGACAAAGATGGCAAGTGTGTCCGAGAAATTGGTAAAGATTACAAAGAAAAGTTTGCATGGACGTGGCTGGATAAAGTAATAATGCTGACAACCTGCAGCCCTGATGCTGGACTGAATATTTAGTCCTTATATAAGTTGGTAATTATTTAAAAAAAAAAAAAAAAAAAAAAAAAAAAAAAAAAAAAGCTTAGTGGGTAAGAAAATACAAATGAACTAAGAAGAGGGGAAAAAAAGGATTAACCACATCAACAAGGGACAGTAGTGGGGCCCGTGTTTCTCCAGGATTTGATATGAATGGCTGAATAAGCGTGAAATACCACACAAACTAGAACTGTCTGTACGGTTTTTTTTTTTTATCCCTTTCAGTACTGTAGATAGTGTCAAATTGGATTTAACATTGGACTGAGTGAATATCAACATGCTTTTTTTTTTTTTTTTTTTTTTATTATTAAAAAAAAAAATCATTTGTAATGTGGTCTTGAATGAATTTTACCAGAATTTACATGTACATTGGACTGGCTTTTGTGTAGGCTCTCAGTTGTCCAGGTGGTTTCCATAGTAGAGAAGCTTGAATCTTCGACTAGACTGGGTTGCTTGACGCGAGGACTTTATTCTTCTCTACAAGAGTCAAGACAGAAGTCAGACCACCAGAGCAAGAATTTTAGCTGAGGAAGCTTCTGCGATTTGAAGCGGAACGTCTCGCGTCCAGTCGAAGATTCAAGCTTCTCTACTATTGGACTGGCTACATATCCTGGCTATTTGCTTTCATTATTGGCAATGTCTGGTGACAATAAATATTTGATACAATTTTTTATGAATTGTCAATCACGGCCAAGATTTTTAAACAAAGGTATAAATGAGAGCATTTTTATACACCTAAAATCATATTTGCATCTGTTAAAATTCACCAGAATAGCTCCTTTAAATTCAAAAATTTCTCCCTTGGGGGGGGGGGGGGCTCCCCCCTCCCCTCTCCTCTCCTCTCCTCCCCTCACAGTCGACCACCACTCTTTTTCCTTCCAGATTGTTCTCATCCCATGTCCAGCTCTCCACAAGTTCTTTTATACTCACTCGACTGGTAAGCACTGAAAGCCGAGATAGACATGTCCCAACTTGTCCTCTAACACTCCGAAACGGAGGTGTTCCTTTGTCTCGCTTCATCAGTGAATCGATCGTGACGTGCGAAGCCTCCGCGCGGCTTTCCATGACAAAATCTCTTGTTAAAAGTGAAATCTGCCGGAAAATGGCTGATGTCCAGCTCTTGTGATAACCAGAGAAAGAGCACATGACGGTCTCGTATCCACAGAGCCATCAGCTTAGAAATGATCCAGTGGTTTGTGCCACATCGTCGCAGCTCGCAGCGCGGCGCACCGACCGTCCTTAAAGGGGTCCTTAAACCTGTAGTTAAAGTCCTTATTCTCTGTGAAGCCCGTAAAATTTTCACTGAACGCCAGATAAATTTTTCGAATGGTTTCCAGGTGCCAGTCTCTAACAGCTTCTGAAAAAATTCTGATGGAAAAAAAAGTCCTTTTCATTCCGCCATTTCCAGACAATGAAAATCCGACGAGGGGGCGGGACCACTCCTTCCACAAGGCGTGCTCACAGGTGAATGACATCACCGACAGGCGTGGAAAAACTCACGCATGTGCACGAGGGTTCAAGCATGTCTGATGTAAAAACATATGAATGAAATCCATATAGTTTTTGAAAAAAATAAAAAGGTACGATACTTTATGGACAGACCTCGTATATGCATGTTCGTCTATAGTTGTGCATGAATGGAAAATTTTGTAATTTCTTGTAAATGTCAATTCATTCAAAGATATGTAGCATGTATTCTGTCTGAGAATGTGAAAAAGTTACACCTTTTAAAATAATACAAATATGAAGTGTGCTTTTACAGTTGTGGTTTATTATAAATACAAATCAAAGTGTGACTGTCAATGAGTCACAGGGTAACGGGTATTATGTATGGAGCAGAAGATGCATTAATTCCCCATACTGGGCGACCATTCAACTCCGTGGTGGCAGGATGGCTGAAAGAAATACCTGTGTGTTTGTTGTTTTTTTGCCCCCCCCAATTATCCCGAGGACCACAATGGAAAATAATTTTTATGCTTTGTTGTGTTATTCTCAGTCATGTGTGTTTTATGTACATGGACTATTATTGCCAAAATAAATTCAGTCTGTTAGACAGAGAACAAAATCAGGTAACATTAGTTTTTTACATTATATTGTAGTAACATAGTAAAAAAATTGTATATTTGTTTGGAAGTGTATTTCTATCTTACACAGACAAGAGTAACAGCCACTATGATGCGTGTTTCATCAGTTGGCTCGGGCTTACTCAGGGGCGTAGCACCAAATTCTGGGCCGTAGGTACTAGCCATATTGAAAAAAATTGTATTGTAGCATTATTAGTTATTACTATTATTGTTGTTGCTATTATTATTAATATAGAAATAAAAATAAATTTAAAAAATATTACTATCTGTAATACATTTTGCTCTTACGACAACAAATGCTGAGCCATTAATTATTATACAGAAAACAAATGCACACAAACGTGCTGAGATGCGAACAGCTTAATGCTAACTTTAACATTGAAAACGCCATAGACATGCTAATCAATCAATCAATCAACTTTTTTCTTATATAGCGCCAAATCACAACAAACAGTTGCCCCAAGGCGCTCCATATTGCAAGGCAAGGCCATACAATAACCATGAAAAACCCCAACGGTCAAAACGACCCCCTATGAGCAAGCACTTGGCCACAGTGGGAAGGAAAAACTCCCTTTTAACAGGAAGAAACCTCCAGCAGAACCAGGCTCAGGGAGGGGCAGTCTTCTGCTGAGACTGGTTGGGGCTGAGGGAAAGAACCAGGAAAAAGACATGCCGAGAAGGGGGGCAGAGATCGATCACTAATGATTAAATGCAGAGTGATGCATACGGAGCAAAAAAAGAAAGAAACGGTGCATCATGGGAACCCCCCACAGTCTACGTCTAAAGCAACATAACCAAGGGATGGTCCAGGGTCACCCGATCCAGCCCTAACTATAAGCCTTAGCGAAAAGGAAAGTTTTAAGCCTAATCTTAAAAGTAGAGAGGGTATCTGTCTCCCTGATCTGAATTGGGAGCTGGTTCCACAGGAGAGGAGCCTGAAAGCTGAAGGCTCTGCCTCCCATTCTACTCTTACAAACCCTAGGAACCACAAGTAAGCCCGCAGTCTGAGAGCGAAGCGCTCTAATGGGGTAATATGGTACTACGAGGTCCCTAAGATAAGATGGGACCTGATTATTCAAAACCTTATAAGTAAGAAGAAGAATTTTAAATTCTATTCTAGAATTAACAGGAAGCCAATGAAGAGAGGCCAACACGGGTGAGATATGCTCTCTCCTGCTAGTCCCCGTCAGTACTCTAGCTGCAGCATTCTGAACCAACTGAAGGCTTTTTAGGGAACTTTTAGGACAACCTGATAATAATGAATTACAATAGTCCAGCCTAGAGGAAATAAATGCATGAATTAGTTTTTCAGCATCACTCTGAGACAAGACCTTTCTGATTTTAGAGATATTGCGTAAATGCAAAAAGGCAGTCCTACATATTTGTTTAATATGCGCTTTGAATGACATATCCTGATCAAAAATAACTACAAGATTTCTCACAGTATTACTAGAGATCAGGGAAATGCCATCCAGAGTAACGATCTGGTTAGACACCATGCTTCTAAGATTTGTGGGGCCAAGTACAATAACTTCAGTTTTATCTGAGTTTAAAAGCAGGAAATTAGAGGTCATCCATGTCTTTATGTCTGTAAGACAATCCTGCAGTTTAGCTAATTGGTTATGGTAATTGGTTACTCATGCTAATGAGTTAGCATCGGCTCCATTTGTAAGTTAAATACATCTATCAACTGTTTCAGTAGACCACAACGGGTCAGTTTAACATAAAGGTAAATATTATTCACAGACAATATGCTCTTTAGGGTTTTAGCGGGGAAAAATTAAGGCACAGCAAAATAAAACAACCAACGTAGCAATACAACCCCTGGCAATAATTATGGAATCACCGGCCTCAGAGGATGTTCATTCAGTTGTTTAATTTTGTAGGAAAAAAGCAGATCACAGACATGACACAACTAAAGTCATTTCAAATGGCAACTTTCTGGCTTTAAGAAACACTATAAGAAATCAGGAAAAATAATTGTGGCAGTCAGTAATGGTTACTTTTTTAGACCAAGCAGAGGGAAAAAAAAATATGGACTCACTCAATTCTGAGGAATAAATTATGGAATCACCCTGTAAATTTTCATCCCCAAAACTAACACCTGCATCAAATCAGATCTGCTCGTTAGTCTGCATCTAAAAAGGAGTCATCACACCTTGGAGAGCTGTTGCACCAAAAGGACTGACATGAATCATGGCTCCAACACGAGAGATGTCAATTGAAACAAAGGAGAGGATTATCACACTCTTAAGAGGGTAAATCATCACACAATGTTGCAAAAGATGTTGGTTGTTCACAGTCAGCTGTGTCTAAACTCTGGACCAAATACCAACATGGGAAGGTTGTTAAAGGCAAACATAGTGGTAGACCAAGGAAGACATCAAAGTGTCAAGACAGAAAACTTAAAGCAATATGTCTCAAAAATTGAAAATGCACAACAAAACAAATGAGGAACGAATGGGAGGAAACTGGAGTCAACGTCTGACTGAACTGTAAGAAACCGCCTAAAGGAAATGGGATTTACATACAGAAAAGCTAAAGGAAAGCCATCATTAACACCTAAACAGAAAAAAAAAACAAGGTTACAATGGGCTAAGGAAAAGCAATCGTGGACTGTGGATGACTGGATAAAAGTCATATTCAGTGATGAATCTCGAATCTGCATTGGGCAAGTTGATGATGCTGGAACTTTTGTTTGGTGCCGTTCCAATGAGATTTATAAAGATGTCTGCCTGAAGAGAACATGTAAATTTCCACAGTCATTGATGATATGGGGCTGCATGTCAGGTAAAGGCACTGGGGAGATGGCTGTCATTACATCATCAATAAATGCACAAGTTTACGTTGATATTTTGGACATTTTTCTCATCCCATCAGTTGAAAGGATGTTTGGGGATGATGAAATCATTTTTCAAGATGATAATGCATCTTGCCATAGAGCAAAAACTGTGAAAACATTCCTTGCAAAAAGACACATAGGGTCAGTGTCATGGCCTGCAAATAGTCCGGATCTTAATCCAATTGAAAATCTTTGGTGGAAGTTGAAGAAAATGGTTCATGACAAGGCTCCAACCTACAAAGCTGATCTGGCAACAGCAATCAGAGAAAGTTGGAGCCAGATTGATGAAGAGTACTGTTTGTCACTCATTAAGTCCATCAGTGATGCCGGTAACGCGTTACTTACTAACGCGTTACTCTAATCTGACCACTTTTTTAGTAACGAGTAATCTAACGCGTTACTCTTTCCAAATCAGTAATCAGATTAAAGTTACTTCTCCATGTCACTGTGCGTTACTATTATTTTTCATTGTGGGTCGATAGCAGCATTAAACTTGGTCTGTGGGCAGGAGGTCGGGGTTCGACTGAACTGCCCACTTTAAACGAGCTGTGAGCTTTTCATCCACGGTTTTTTGCAGCTGCTCGACTCGTCGTCTCTTAAAGCACGGTGATCAGCACACCTGCACTGACCTTTACAAAGACATTTTTATACTTTTTTTCCTCCTTTATTTAGAATTCTGAGCTAAGCCGCTCCGTATCTGCACGTTAAAACAGCTGATCCTCCGCGATGCGTCAACAACTAACACTATTTTCCACTCAAATGCACCTAAACTCTCTTTCTGAGGACCACATGATGTGAAAACACAATAAAACTTTCTTACCTGTAAATCTGGTCACGTTTTCTGCATAAATAAATGTTATCCATTCTTTGTGCTCAAACGCCAAAGTAGGGGCGAGTCCAGATGGAATGGGGGCGTGGGGGAGAGATGTGCCCCCCTCACAACACCCCTAGATTAAAGGTCCAGTTTTGAAGCCTTTTTTTACTACAACTACTAATACTACTTAAAATAATATTAATTTCTACAAGTAAAATATTTAGAGAGAATTTAAATGTTAGAAAAATGCTAGAATAAATTTAATAGTTACATTTATAAACAATGTAGGTTCGAAATTGCAAGTTTTACTGTTACAGTGCTGTCAACAGTTAAATATGAGGTCAAGAAAGAGGTCTTTATTTTACTTTTTATAAAACAAGTATTTATTTTCATTGAAGTCAAGAAAGGGTGACTATAAAGTAAGTTTTGGCAAAACAGGTATTGTCATGTTGAGGTGGCAGAGTGTTGTTGTCGGCAGCTGGGAAAAGTAACTAAAAAAGTAACTAGTAATCTAACTTAGTTACTTTTACAATTGTGTAATCAGTAAAGTAACTAAGTTACTTTTTCAAGGAGTAATCAGTAATCGGATTACTTTTTCAAAGTAACTGGCAACACTGAAGTCCATGCCTCAGAGACTGCAAGCTGTTATAAAAGCCACAGGTGGTGCAACAAAATACTAGTGATGTGTTGGAGCGTTCTTTTGTTTTTCATGATTCCATAATTTTTTCCTCAGAATTGAGTGATTCCATATTTTTTTTCCCCTCTGCTTGGTCTAAAAAAGTAACCGTTACTGACTGCCACAATTTTTTTTTTCCTGATTTCTTATAGTGTTTCTTAAAGCCAGAAAGTTGCCATTTGAAATGACTTTAGTTTTGTGTCATGTCTGTGATCTGCTTTTTTCTACAAAATTAAACAACTGAATGAACATCCTCCGAGGCCGGTGATTCCATAATTTTTGCCAGGGGTTGTAGATCAAAGCACTGCTTCATTGTTTCAAGGTTCAAAGCAAAGCCGCGCTGCAGAATCGGTTGACAGGGAAGAAAAGAAACATTTGCGGTGAAAGTTATTTAGCAACTAATCGATGAATAAATTAGTTGACAACTATTTTAATAATCGATTTTAATTGATTAAATCGATTAGTTGTTTCAGCTCTAGTCTTATTTCAGCCTAAGCACCTCTCCTCATACTGTCAGATCCCGTTTGGGGTGTGTGTGTGTGGGTGGCAGCGTGCCACCTGTGCTAAACCATTGTACAACTGTGCAGGGGTGGGATGATCCCTCAGATCTTTCAATATTATTGTTAGAGCAGAATTATGTTTTGCAACATTTAGATATTTCCCTGTGCTTACTTATTGAGTTCCCAGTGATGGTAAACAGTGGTGTAGAATTGTAGTCCATTAATGTGTTTTTGCAAACAGCAACATTACAAAGTATAAAATTAGTTGGCTTATATTTTTAATGTGTTGTAATGTCACTATAGATGTGTTCTGTCATATTTGATGAATTTTGAGGTCTTGTTTGAGAGCTGTTTAAGTAATAATAATCCATCCATCCATTTTCTATACCTGCTTACTCCAATTAAAGGTCACAGGGGGGCTGGAGCCTATTCCAGCAGTCATAGGGCATGAGGCAAGGTACACCCTGGACAGAATGCCAGTCGATCACAGGCCCACACACAGACACCTAGGATCAATTTAAAGTTTTCATTTCACCTAGTTTGCATGTCTTTGGATGTGGGAGGAAGCCGGAGCACCCAAAGAGCACCCACACAAACACGCGGAGCACATGCAAGCCCCACACAGAAAGGCAACAGGTGGTAATCGATCCCATGACCTTCTTGCTGTGACGCAACAGTGCTAACCACGAAGCTGCCATTCTGTCCTAAATAATACAAGGTCTGTCCAAAAAGTATCAGACCTTTTTATTTTTTTCAAAAACCATATGGATTTGAATCATGTGTGCTTGCATGAGCCAACCTGGAACCTTCATGCGCATGCGTGATTTTTTTCACGCCCGTCGGTTGCATCATTCGCCTGTGAGCAGGCTTTGTATGAGCACTGGTCCTCCCCTCTCGTTGGATTTTCATTGCGAGGTGGAACAATTTGGAGCTTTGCTGCATCAAATTTTTCCAGAAACTGTGAGAGACAGCCAGGTGGAAACCATTCGGAAGATTCAGACGGCTTTCGGTGACGATCCTATGGGCATCACACAGATTAAGGAGTGTTACAAAGACAGCGCACAATGGCGGAGGGTGCGCCGCGCTCCGAGCGGCCATCGACAGGCTGAAATGACCAGATCATTTCCAAAGTGAACGCTGTGTTGATCCGGGACGTCGTCTGACTACCAGAGAAATTTCAGAAGAGGTGGACATCAGCACTTTTTCGGCACATTCCACTGTTACAGGAGATTTTGTAATGAAAGACGTGCAGAAGTTGGAAGTCTCACAGGACATGTTGTGACATGTCCAGCTCTTACACAATTCCTCGGATACTCACTCAACTGAAAAGCCACCGAAAGCCGTTTGAATCTTCCGAATGGTTTCCACCTGGCTGTCTCTCACGGTTTCTGGAAAAATTTGATTCAGCGCTGCTCCAATCGTTCAGACATTTTCCTCGAAATGAAAATCCAACGAGGGGGGAGGACCAGTGCTCATTCAAAGCCTGCTCACAGGTGAATGACGTAACCGACAGGCGTGAAAAAACTCACGCATGCGCACAAAGGTTCAAGGTTGGCTCATGCAAGCACACGTGATTCAAATCCATAAGGTTTTTGAAAAAAATAAAAAGGTCTGATACTTTTTGGACAGACCGTATGTATAAACACAGTGACCCTAAATTCACATAAAACACAATGCAAATATAAATTGTACATTTCAAAGACATATGTACAAATACAGTAAAGTTATATACAACTATTTACATTAAAATGCAGGAAATGTTTAGGTCTTTTTTTTTTGTACAGCTATTATCAAAACAATACGATGCAACACAAATTATTTGTGCCACTTCAAAAACAATTCCTATCCAAAACAAGACTGATTGAACACAGTCCTCACTCACAGTAGTATAACTCCTCCTGCTGTCCTCCTGGAGGCAGTGTCAACCACCCCCCCAATCCCCACGTAGTGTGATCCCCAACCCGTGCCAGGGAATGCAGTTCTTGATTGGTTTAGGATTAGGTTGTGCATTGTTCCACCACTGATAAAGGGAATGCCCTTTTTTCACCTCTCTCTCTCTCCAGTCTGATGGAGCTAACTGAACAAGGAAGTCACACTTTTCTTTGGTGTGCATTTCAGCAAATTTGCTCAGCAAAAATGATCATAATATTCAGGAAAAACTGTGCATTTACTATTATTAATTATTCAAGTTATACTAAGTCTATCAACAGAATTTAAAAACTGGTATGTAGTTTGAAGGCGGCACTTTCAATGCACATAGGGCCGCTTAATTAGGTCATGTGACCTTTACACAGATATACGTCAGATGACCCCAGAAGGTGAAACAAAGATCCCCATATCCCAAAATAAATCAATTAAAAACACAAAAGAATTAAATACAAGTAAAAATAATGAGATTGAAAACCATAGAACTAATTACAGGCAATAGAAAATATGTTGTAAAAATAATCTTATTCACATTTCAAATGCCAACAGGCATTTGAAATGTGGCAAGAAAAGGCTCTGAAGCCTGCTGACTTCTTTTTTTCTAACCTTTGAGACACAGAGCAAATCTGCATCCAAGGACTGCAGGGCATGAGGAGGCACATGAGGTTGAACAAGTTCAGCAAGATAGTTGAGTTCATGACCGTTTAGAGCCTTATGTCAGCAACAAAACCTTAAAATCTGCTCTTTGAATCACATGGAGCCAGTGAAGGGAATAAAACTTGCTTTTCATCAAAACTCGAGGAGCAGTATCCAGTACCATCTGTACACATCCTATACTATTTTGTGGCAATCCAAAGAAATAAAGCATTACAATAGTTAGTTGTCAAAAACAAAGCTGTGAATGAAAATGTGTGAAATTTAAAACAAATCCTGATGCACATTTCCTCTTTATCAGTTCCATCAGTTTATTGATAATTTGTTTCTTTGCAGACATTCAGCCGTTGGTGGTGATTAAAAAAGAAACTCTCCCTGAACACCAGGAATGGAATCTGTATGTTGACCAGGAGGACATTAAAGAAGAGAAGCTGTGGATAAGTCAGCAGGGAGAGCAGCTTCAGCAGCTGGAGGAGGCAAATCTCACCAAGTTTGGTTTCAATGCCGTCCTTGTGAAGAGTGAAAATGATGATGAAAAACCAGAGTCATCACAGTTTCATCAAAGCCCAAGTGATGAGAGCACAGAGGCTGAGCCTGTAGCCAGCAGCTCATCTGTACACAGAACACTGACAGCAGAAGCTGATGGAGAGGACGATGGAGGACCACAATCAGCCTGCAAGTCAGGTCCAAACAGTCATTTACAACCAGATACCGGTCGCAGGAGTTCAGACAGTTCAGGAACTGAAACTGATGTCAAAGGCTCTAAATATGGAAAAGCATTTGGCCACATTAACAGCTCAGAGCAACAAAAGGAGCGGCAAGCAAGAAGAAAACTATTTAGCTGTTCTGATCAGCGTAAAAGACAGAAACAAAAGGGCAATCTGAACAAAAACATTAGAATTCAGACAGGACAAACACCATTTGTCTGTTCTGAGTGTGGTCAAAGATTTGGAAGAAAGGGACACCTGAAAATTCACATGATAATTCATACAGGGCAAAAACCATTTGTCTGTTCTGAGTGTGGTCAAAGATTTGGACAGAAGAGAAGCCTGAACACACACATGATAATTCATACAGGGCAAAAACCATTTGTCTGTTCTGAGTGTGGTCAAAGATTTGTACAAAGGAGCAGCCTGAACACACACATGTTAATTCATACAGGGCAAAAACCATTTGTCTGTTCTGAGTGTGGTCATAGATTTAGGCAAAATCGCTACCTGAAGAGACACATGATAATTCATACAGGACAAAAACCATTCATCTGTTCCGAGTGTGGTCAACGATTTGGACGAAAGAGCCACCTGATCAGACACATGATAATTCATACAGGACAAAAAGCATTCATCTGTTCCGAGTGTGGTCAACGATTTGGACGAAAGTGCAACCTGAAAACACACATGATAATTCATACAGGGGAAAAAGCATTTGTCTGTTCCGAGTGTGGTCAAGCATTTGGACAAAAGAGCAACCTGCGCACACACATGATAACTCATACAGGGGAAAAACTATTTGTTTGTTCTGAGTGTGGAAAAAGATTTGGATTAAACAGCCAGCTGAACGTTCACATGATAGTTCATACAAGGCAGAAACCATTTATGTGTTCTGAGTGTGGTCAAAGATTTGGACAGAAGAGAAGCCTGAACACACACATGATAATTCATACAGGGCAAAAACAACAGTCTCACGACTGCAACAAAAGTTTCAAGACAGACCAGAGAACAATACAGCAAAAGAGAAGGAAAACATCGAGTGGAAAGATGAAAACGGCACAAGAGTCAGACGATTCCAAGAAGAACTCGAAAAGGAATACATTGACAAACTTGGATCAATGCAGTGGCTAAAAATGGAGAACTTGGTTTTCATGGAGAAAGAATTCTGATTGGAGCACAAGATCAGGGACTTCTAACAAATGGCTTCAAAAAAATGGCAGAGATCTCAAAAAATGATAAATGCTGATTCTGTCATACAGCTGTTGAGAGTGTAAACCATCTAACTTCAGCATGCCAGATCCTCATGGCAGATGGACATTATACATCCAGACACAAGACCTGTCAATATGTCCACTGGAAGGTATGCAAGGAACTGGAGATGGAAGTCAAAGAACACGTCTGGGAGCATGAGCCAGCACCAGTCTCATCCAACGGAAAGTAACAATCAAACCTGATATTGTCATCTGGAACAAGCAAGAGATAACAGCCAAAATCATCTATGTGACACTCCCCAATGACTACTGCCTGAATCAATCGGAAAGGGGAAAGATCTCGAAATACCAAGACCTGAAAAATGACCTACGAACAACATGGTCATTGAAAGACTTAGATATCATCCCAGTTGTGGTGGGGGCAACAGGCCTGATGAAGAAGAATCTGAAGAAATACCTTAAGGCAATTTCCGGTCACCCAAGCGCACATGAGGTGCAGTTGTCTGCAATTAAGGGAACAATCACCATCTTGAAGAGAGCCCTCGGATACAATGCCAGTTCTGGTTAGGATAACTATAGAGCCTACGGTGCAACTTTAGACCCCAGGTTTGGGGCCCACTGCATTCTATTAAAAAGACATCAAAGATAAATGAAAAAACAAAGGGCAAAAACCATTTGTTTGTTCTGAGTGTGGTCAAAGATTTAGAGGAAAATGGCCACCTGAAGACACAAATGATAATTCATTGGAGTTCCTACTGGACACAAGCCTCGAGTGTCCTCTGTCCCACCGTGAAGGGGTTTGCCAGGAGAGATCTTGGTAGGAGGATGTTTCAAAAGAAACAAACCCCAGCTAAAACCTCCACAAAGTGCCTAGGCACCAGGGCAGATGAAGAAAATGGTGCAACTTCTCCCATTGCTGCTGGGAGACATCTCCTCTGTAGCAGCACTCAGCTGGGTCATCCACCAGATCAGCGGTGTCATCTACCAGATAGTTCTGATCCTGGACCCCAACAACAACACCATCAATGGGCTAAAAGAATCCAGTGAAACTGCATCATTGTAAATTGGTCCATTGGGGAGAAGAAAAAGATCTCTCACTGCTTCGCTTACTCAAACTTGAGAAGTGGGGCAGTATTCGAGGAGAGGTCACCATCTTGAAGAGAGCCCCTCGGATACAAAGTCAGTAATGTTAAGGGTGCAGTTTTAGACCCCGTGTCTGGGGCCCACTGCACTCTTGTACAACCCCTGGCAAAAATTATGGAATCACCGGCCTCTGAGGATGTTCATTCAGTTGTTTAATTTTGTAGAAAAAAAGCAGATCACAGACATGACACAAAACTAAAGTCATTTCAAATGGCAACTTTCTGGCTTTAAGAAACACTATAAGAAATCAAGAAAAAAAGATTGTGGCAGTCAGTAACGGTTACTTTTTAGACCAAGCAGAGGAAAAAAAATATGGAATCACGCAATTCTGAGAAATAAATTATGGAATCACCCTGTAAATGTTCATCCCCAAAACTAACACCTGCATCATATCAGATCTGCTCGTTAGTCTGCATCTAAAAAGGAGTGAACACACCTTGGAGAGCTGTTGCACCAAGTGGACTGACATGAATCATGGCTCCAACACGAGAGATGTCAATTGAAACAAAGGAGAGGATTATCAAACTCTTAAAAGAGAGTAATCATCACGCAATGTTGCAAAAGATGTTGATTGTTCACAGTCAGCTGTGTCTAAACTCTGGACCAAATACAAACAACATGGGAAGGTTGTTAAAGGCAAACATACTGGTAGACCAAGGAAGACATCAAAGAGTCAAGACAGAAAACCTAAAGCAATATGTCTCAAAAATCGAAAAATGTACAACAAAACAAATGAGGAACGAATGGGAGGAAACTGGAGTCAATGTCTGTGACCGAACAGTAAGAAACCGCCTAAAGGAAATGGGATTTACATACAGAAAAGCTAAACGAAAGCCATCATTAACACCTAAACAGAAAAAAACAAGGTTATTCCATATTTTTTTCCTCAGAATTGAGTGATTCCATATTTTTTTCCTCTGCTTGGTCTAAAAAAGTAACCGTTACTGACTGCCACAATCTTTTTTCTTGATTTCTTATAGTGTTTCTTAAATCCAGAAAGTTGCCATTTGAAATGACTTTAGTTTTGTGTCATGTCTGTGATCTGCTTTTTTCTACAAAATTAAACAACTGAATGAATCCTCTGAGGCCGGTGATTCCATAATTTTTGCCAGGGGTTGTAGAAGGAAATTCAAGGCAAATGAAAAAAAAAAGACAAAAAACCAAAGACAAAAAGCATTCATCTGTTCTGAGTGTGGTCAAACATTTGGACAAAAGAGCATCCTGCGCACACACATCTGATAACTCATACGGGGGAAAAACCATTTGTTTGTTCTGAGTGTGGAAAAAGATTTGAAATGAAGAGCACCCTGAACACACACATGGTAATTCATACAAAAAAAGACAAAGATAAATGAAAAAACAAAGACGAAAAAGAAAAAAACAAAAGGCAAAAGAGATAAAACAAAGAGATCCCAGCAGGAAGACACATCGAAGGAGTTGCAATCAAACCTGATATTGACATCTGGAAGAAGCAAGAGAAAATGGCGAAAATCATCTATGTGACAGTCCCCAATGACTATGGCCTGAATTGAGCAGAAGGGGGAAAGATCACAAAATACCAAGACCTGAAAAATGACCTGCGAACAACATGGTCATTGAAAGACATCAATATCATCCCAGTTGTGGTGGGGGCAACAGGCCTGATGAAGAAGGGCCCTCTGCATTCTAAAATGAAATCAAAGAAAAATGAAAAAACACAAGGCAAAAAGCATTTGTCTGTTCTGAATGTGGTCAAAGATTTGGATGAAAGGGCCACCTGACAGGGTCGGACTGGGAACAAATTTCGGCCCTGGCATTTTTCCTCTGGACCAGCCCACTATTGGCCCGACCAATCCACCCCCCAAACACGCACACCCACCCGTCCATACCGAACCCCCAATGAACAAATACTATACACCTAAACACCATGAACACACACCTAAACACACACTTTCACTGTCATTTCACCTTGATCATAGTACAAATGCGGACCCGGCGCCACGAGGGGGCGTCCTGATAACATTAAAGGCAATTACATATTTTGACGAAATTACAAGTTTAAATGACTATATATATATATATATATATATATATATATATATATATATATATATATATATATATATAAAACATCATGAGGTTTATGTCACAGAAATCCTTTACAATCACACTGCAGTCATTGTTAAATTATTTCCTTTTGCATTGATAATAAACATTTGTATTTAGTGTTTGTTTTTCTGGTTGAAATAAGATACAAATAATCTACCAGACTTCAAAAAATATACAAGTTTCCATGTTATTTTGTCTAAAAGTTTTAATACAGATGAAAGGTTTCTAAAGAACCATTTATTGATTTATTTACCTGTTTTAATTACAAGTGTTCTAAACTTTTTTAACAGTAATCAGAAATTTTGAGGTAACAGCAACAAAAAAACATTTCCAATGATTTTTCTTCAGAAAACTGCTCTCTAAATGAGCAGTCCTGTCACACGTTAATGTTTTGTACAGATCAGTGGTTTCTGCACCAATCCGATTGGTCCAATCCATTTTGTACAGATCAGTGGTTTCTGCCACGAGTCTTCCGTGTTTTGGCCCGACGTGTCATTCCTATTGGACAATGCGAAGGTACGTCACAGCTCAGAGTGTCGAAAGTTGGCGCACCTCATCTCGACAGAACACCAGCTCTGTGTGGAATGCAGGAGATCACTTGACCGAGCGTCTATACGTTCAAATAATAATAAAAAAAAATACTGTCTTCACTCTTAGTCAGTCTCTTACAATGGTGCAGCGTAAATACACGAGCTTTCCAGGAGCGCACGTCTCCTCCGGTGAGCACTTTTTTGGGGGGGAGACCCCGCCCCCTGTGATTTTTTTTTTTTTTTTTTTTTCTGGCGCCGGGTCTGACAAATCGGAAGCAAAAGCACACAAGCGGAAAAAAGTCTTTGTGTCTCCAAAGTGTGTGTGAGAGAGAGAGAAAGAGAATGTGTAACCACTGCTAGGATTCACACTGCAGCAAATTAAGGAGCTGAAGTCCGTAGCTATTGCATTTAAAGATTAACAAAAGTAAAGCAGTTAATTAAGATAAACGATTCCAACCTTGTATCAGTAGAAGAGCGGAGAGAAGTCCAGGCGCCGAGCACTCAATCCATTCACAGGGGCGGGAGCGGCCGTCTGCTCTTCCTGCAATCTGATTGGCCACCCTGTATGCTTCTCCATTGTCAGTGGCTGTTGGTCATGTCAGTCATTGTGTTCAATGTAAGTCTCCGTTGTGTGATCAAACGGAAACAAAACTGAAACCTAGAATAAGACTGCGCCATGTATGAAACATTACAGAACTTTTATTTTGACACAAATTCAGGAAGTGGCTCTGCAGCTGCGCCGATTAAATACTGTAGCTTCACCGATCACGGACTTTCCTCGTGTTGACAGCGGTTCGAGAACACTATATTTCCATAATCTGTATAAATATGGGAGGGCCGGCCCACGCACGTCTAAACGTGCAGCAGCCCACCGGGCAAATGCCCAAAATCACAGATTACCAGTCCGAGCCTGCTGCCTGACACATGATAACTCAAAAGAAATTACAACAAAAAATCAGCCGCCTAAGTGCAGAGATCTCCCAAATGGCAACTTTTTGGGAGGCCAAAACCATAAAAGGAATCTCCTTAAAGTTAATCGCATTAAAAGAAAATACAATGTTGATGAACAGCTGGCTGAACATCAAGCCTTAGTGAAAGCTTTTGCGGCACAGATTAGGAACAAAGACAAGAAAATACAAGCAAAACAGATTAACAATTTGCAAAAAACCCCAGGCTAGTGTACAGGAAGTTGTCAAACGACACAATAGAAGTACAATAGCCACCCGAGAGAGAAATTGAAAAATTCTGGAGACCACTCTTTGAAGACCCAAAACAACACCAAGCGGCCGAGCGGATTGAACAAATAAAAAATAGAAAAAGACAAATAGCAAATGTCAGGAATTGTAATCACTGAAGAGATCAGAAAAAAAAGAGGACACACCAGACTGCCTAACGCCTGGGAACACAAGCCTACTACCAAAGACCAAGGAAACACAGCTTCCTAAGAAGTACAGACCCATCTGCTACCTAACAGCAACGTACAAGGGTGATTCTTAGACTACGGGCACTTATGTCCTTTGATCATATTGTATGAAAAACAGAAAAAAGGGGAAATTTCACACTTTTATAGTTAGCTTTACAATGAAAGTGTGTTAAATTTGTTCTAGTAGTCTATGATGACTTTTTCACCTTTTTTCAGCATCATTATATGCAAATATTGCCGTTTTGTGCTTGTCCCACACCCAGAGTTTTGATCTTCAATGATAAAAATGAATGGTAAATGTTTTTTCTAATGTTTTAAAATATCTCTGAATAAAATATCAGTAAAATAATCAAAACATAATTGGGGTACTCAATGTCATACAACCGTTGTGATTTTTTTAAACAAAATGTAGTTGTCCCACACTATTGCCGTAATTTCCACCACAACACTGTAATGTCCCTTTAAACAGTTTGTATAAAAGATTGTTTGGGTAGTTTCTATGGAGATAAACAGTGACATCAGAGCACATGTATATAGTGCCAAATCACAACAAACAGTTGCCCCAAGGCGCTTTATATTGTAAGGCAATAGTGTGGTGGAAATTACATTTACAAGGCCAATAGTGCCCGTAGTTAAAGAATCACCCACAAATGGCTGAAAGGAACCATAGCTGATGTAGCACATGGCCTCGATTCGCCCTAATTAAATAAATATATTAATGCTGTCTCTGCCTGAGGTTTGGAACTGAGGACAGAGACTGTTGTGTGTTTCACTCTCAACTGAGAAATTCCTAAGTCCATCTGGAGATAAGCTGGAGCCCCCCCCCCCCCCCCCCTTTTGGACCTCCACACTGTGGCCCACACCACAACAGAAGTGTAACTCAGAGTTCTTCAAAGGACCCCTAGCTTGTTTATCGGTTAAATTTCGGTCACTATGAATTACATGACATTATCATGGCTTCACGTCAGAATCTGAAACTCTCGAAGAACCCACCTTTATGGCCTCACGCCAAAGCCAGAACTGCTCAAGACTGCAAGAGGATCTCCCCTCATAAGACATGGCCATAAAACTTTGAGTCTTGACAACCAGCTATTATCTTTAGCTCTAAGTGAAAAAGACCCTTGCTTAAATAAAAAAATGCATCAGTATTCTTTTATTCATATATCAAAACTTCTGTTGTTTGTATTGATTATTCAAGCAAATGCTTTGTATGTATTCCATTTAATTGACATGTTCCTTGTAACTGATGTTTGTTAAATGTGATATTTCTGAACAAATAGTATGCCAAAATAGTTAGTGTTTAAATAATTGAATCATTTTTTGTCTGCCTTTGAGCACATGAAGTTTTCTGTGAAGTTACACACCCTAAATGGGCAGAATTTAATGATGTAAATCCCCTTTAAAAAGTTAGAACAGAGATTCTCTTGCTCTTGTAACGCTTTCTGCCTCTTCTCTCTCTTCCTTTGTTAAGCGCTTAATTATTTTTTGGTCAACAAGGCCCCATGCTAAACTACGCTACCACGTGGCATTCATTCATTGTTTCAATTATTCATCATTATTCTGTGATAACGTTTTAAGTTTCGTCAAGTCTTTCGAATTTTTAAAACAACTTCCAAGCTGAACTTTTCAAAATAATAGCAAAGTGACAGAAAAGCGACTGTCCTTTTCTGTAATTTCCAGCGCTTTTAAAGTTTTTTACCTTTTTTCTAAATTTACAAAGACTTTTAGGCTGAATCTCAATAATACCCCTCGGCCCGTTCCCTTCCCCTCTGTTTTGCGTGGGCACGAGTGACAGGGGTGTCTCAATTCTCTTTTTGGAGCTAGGCAGAGGGCTACAAACCCCTCCAAACGGAGTGAATCTGGATGCACACTCCGTTTGCAAGGGTAGGAGGAGCTTACCGCTGTCTCCAAAGAAACAAACATGGCGCCCAAAGAGCCGCAGAAATGAAAGCAGCTTTCATTACATACTACACTGTTTAGAAAGTTATAACTTACCAAAAAACTTTACAGGCAGTTGCCTATGACAGCAATGTGTATGCTGCTGGATGCATGTTGCATATATTTTGTCGTTCTGAAGAATATGGTAACTGCTCGTGCCCCGAGGCGTTATAATGCACATACACGAACGCTACGATAGGACACTTTTATATCTCACAATGGAGAAAATCATGATAAAGGATAAGCATGTTAATTTGCGTCTGTACTTTGTAAACAGAGAGCCCTGAGCACACTGTCCTAATACGTAAGCTTTCAGGAAGAAAATGAGAAGTTGGAAAATATATACACGCATGTATATGTGTAACACATAACTTGATGTCCTAATAGACTGCTATTATTTGTCAAGGAAATTTCTAAAGGAAATAGTGCTGGATGCAAAAAATGGGAGAATTTGAAATAGAAATATAAAGTTAACAGAACTAGATGCAGCCCATAACATACATACAGGTGCTGGTCATATAAAATTTCAAGTGTTTAATTACTAATTAACTACCTAATTAATTAGTAATCAATTAATAATTACTATTAATGATTATTAGTATTATTGACATTAATTACAATTAATACTATTAATTACTATTATTAAATTATGAATTAATTAAATTAATACCACAAAATTCTCCAACATGATTGCGATGCGTCGAAGAAATCTGCAACTTCTATTTCTTTGCATTTACAGAGAAAGGTGAGAAAATAAAAAGAGCAAACAGGCTACTGCAACAAGTTGCGCTTCTGTTGCCATGTTGACAAACAGTGAAGACGGCAGTTTGAGAGGGGCAGCCCACCCCCACACACATACAAGGCGGATGGGTGTCTCAATTCATAGGGCTAGAGGTATACCCCTTCACCTTACCCCTTGTTTTAAAGGGGTAGGGGTAGAGCCAAGGGGAATGGCTACAAAAGAGAATTGAGATTGGGCCTTAATCTGGCTCCAACAAACTTAAAAAAAACTACCAGAACCCATTTTCAACAAATGCCTTCCACCTCTGGGGTCCAGCGGCTGATGACCTGACTGCAAGCAGCCATCCTGTCCGTAAAGCCAGCCGACACAAGCGTTTGGGATCACCCGGGGAGACCACTGAGTTAACCCCTGACCCAAGTGAACTCGCACTGCAAAGAGCATCAACACATTGACTGACGGACGGACAGAGAACCATCTCTTCAACGGATCAGCTAAGTGACCCAGGTAAAGGTTCCAGAAAAAGGGTTTTGTTGTCAATGGATGCAAAGTGGCTTCTTCTTTTTAAACATATTCATATGTTTGTTTAATAATTTTTGTAATAATTGGCTTCAAATTTAATCACTAAATTGTAATCAGATTTATTTACTTAGTCTTTAAGCTTTATCTCTCTCTTTCATTGTCTCATGAGTAAGCAAGTTGTGTCCATAAATGAACTTATTTAATCACTCCACAAATATCCCAGTAAACTTAATTTCTTGTATAATTGTAAATAAAATTAAATATTTCTGCTGTGGTTCATTTTGTGTTCAGAAGGAAACCTTTGGTCAATCATATTGTAGAATTCAGACTTAAAGACCCGAGACTGATTGATTAATTTGAGACTGATAAATGAATGAATGTTTAAATTAAAGTACCTATGCTTTAAATAGGTGGTGTCCCCGAGGAGATTACAATAATATCTAATCAAATAATTAAACCCTAAAATTGTTAATTATTTTGGTGACTCATTAAATGAGGTCTAGGCCAATCTAATTCAATTTGAGAGTTTAATTTCTTATTCACTACATTAAATTGGTGCCCATGTGAGGCACCATTCATTCCAAATAATTAAATTTCACTACATTATAATGGTGGCCCTGTTGTGAGGCAGTTTAGTGAATTTGTTACACTGATGCCATTTACAAACATCTTGACACTGGTGGCTACCTGGAAAATGAACAGAGAGGCTGTTCCAGAAGAAGATTAGGAGCTAAAGACCAGTTAGTGATAGTCAAAGCTATCCTGGAGGATTGCAAAAAAGGAGAAACCTTATGGCGCTAAATCCAGGCCAAAAGTTTTGTAATCTTAAAATAAAAAAAGATTAAAAAAATTAATTTTGAAACTGAAAATTCAATGTTTGTTCTTGAATTTTATAATCATTTAAAAAGTATTATCAAAATAATAAGTAAGATATATATTTTGATTCAGCTCTAATTATTTTGATCAAATAAATTATTTCCTTTAATATTTCTTTCTTTCACTTTCAGATCTTATTTTTTCAGTTTCAAACTTTTGGCCCCGTTCTAGCATGGGAGGGCGTGGCTTCGATTTAGAGGTGCGTGGAATTGTGAGTGACAGCAGAGCAATCAGTCCTCACATGACGTTGCTTTCAGGAAACGTGGGTACTTTGATAGATAATGACTCTGCTCCCGTCTCCATCGCGGCTGGCGCGTGAAAGAAAATAGAGAGAATGAAAGCTTATTACGAGGTTTTAAACCCTCGAGATAGTTGATTATTGTGATCAGTGTGTAGCTGTTGATTCAGTGGATCCATATGTTGTACAGGATATTGAATTTAATGATGATGTGACAAAGTGACCAGCAGTTTCACTGTGTAAACTTAATATGACCAGAACCAAGCAGACCGCCCGTAAATCCAAAGCCAGAAGAGCGCTCCGGCTATCGGCGGTGTGAAGAAGCCTCACCATTACAGGCCCGGCACTGAGTCGCTGAGAGAGATCCGCCGCTACCAGAAATCCACCGAGCTGATCTGCGAGCTGCCGACCAGGTCAGCCTTGCCGGCTTCCTGCAGAGCATCACAGCGGAGCTTTGAAAGCAGAGGTCGGTCTTGAAGTCCTGAGCGATTTCTCTCACCAGGTGCTGGAAGGGCAGCCTGTGGATCAGCAGCTCGGTGGATTTCTGGTAGCAGCGGAGCACCACAATGCCGGGCCTGTAATGGTGAGGCTTCTTCGCACCACCTGTAGCCAGAGCGCTCTTCCGGGTGGCTTAGTTTTGTCTATATTAAAGCTTCCTTCAGATCTGCTGAGTCAGGTCTCTCTGTGTGTCACTTAGAAAGCTTGTAACACTCCGCTGCACAATAACTGCTGGCAGCCTGTAAAATGAGCAACCTGCCTCATTTTCATGCGGCGATGCTGCGCTGCGTTCAATGTCTTGTGTGGATTTGGGACATCGGTTTTTTAGGTATAGGTGTTAGACTTTACAATCTTGCACATTTTCCAGTTTTTAAACATCAAAAATGATTTTTGTTCCTGGCTTCTAAGTGTTATATTTCAACTGCTTATGTCTAACGTCTATGGAAAAATGACTACATTCAGCACAAACTTTTTTCTTTTTTTTAACGTTCTAGAAAGTTATAAAAGTTTCTTGAAATTTCTAGATAATTCTGGAAACTTCTAGAAAATTCTGGACAGTTGTAGCAGTTCAAGAATATTCTAGAAGACTAATCAGTAGTAGTGAAGGCGAATCGAGAATATTCTTGAAAACAGACAAATTTCTTAATATCATTGTCCTGATCACAGAAGCAAAGTTTCTGTGGAATAACAGCTATTTTCTATTTATTTAAGGCATAACAGGTTAGGAAAACACACTGTGTACCCAGGAACAAAACAAAAATAAAAATTTGTTACATAGTGTTATCTATCAACATACCCACGTTTCCTGAAAGACAATCAATCAAAAACTTGTGAACCACCTGCTGTTCATGGATGATTTGAAAATCTATGCCAACACAAAACAGGGACTCAGTCAGCTCGTGGAAGCTGTCCATACATTCTCCAAAGACATTGGTATGGAATTTGGACTGGATAAATGCCAAAATGCACAATCAAAAAAGGTAAAAAAAAACAAAAAAACATACAGTTGGATGAAGGGAGCTACACTGAACAAAAATATAAATGCCCCATGTCAAATTTGAGTTTTTATTAACATTAGGATTATGTGTAACGGAGGCCAGCAGGTGTTGCTGTGCAGATGTAGTTAGTAAATCTCACTCCCAACAGCTCAAAAGGATTCTCTGGTCACAAGGCCAGAGCCCTGGGTTTTGGCCTTCTGGTTAGAGTCCAACTTCTATGCCGGAGCTTGTGAGTTCGCATCCCGAGGGGAGTGAATGGGCGGAGTCATAACAACACAACGCAGAGTGCAGCCGCTACAATGGTGCCGTGACCCGGATGGGAGTTTAGGGGGGGTGAGTGTAACGGAGGCCAGCAGGTGTCGCTGTGCAGATGTAGTTAGTAAATCTCACTCCCAACAGCTCGCCCTGGGTTTTGGCCTTCTGGTTAGAGAGTCCGACTTCCATGCCGGAGATCGTGAGTTCGTGTCCTGAGGGGAGCGAATGGGCGGAGTCATAACAACACAACGCAGAGTGCAGCCGCTATATGCAATATATTAACCGAATCCAAATTCACTTTGTTAATGAATAATCTTTAGATCACCGTCCATTACATCTTGATATTGGCATCTGAAAAAGATTGACAACCCTTTGAACACGTTAGGGGTGAGTGAAGAAATTGAAGGTTCAATATCTCGTGTGTCCACCATGTGTGTCTCTCAGAGCAACACACTGCCTTCGCATAGAGTTGATCATTTTGTCTATTGTGGCCTGTGGAATGTTACTCCATTCTGGTGTGGTTACACGTGGCCGACGTGAGTATGATCAATTTGCAGTACTGTCCGTCTGTCGGAAACTAACTCTCAAACGGCCTATTGTCTGATAATTGAGATTCATCTGTACAGCGACTGCTCTGGTGGATGGCCTGCATCCAGCATGCCGATGGCACGTTCCCGCATGACCTGAGACATTTGTGGCATTATGACTTTTGACAAAATTGCACATTTTGCGGTGGCCTTTTGTTGTCCCCAGTATAGGGAGTGTCTGGGTACTGCTCATTCTGTCTGATCACCGTCTATGCCACACCCATGCAATGAGTGAAATCACTGCATCACTGAGCAAATGCTCACTAACAGAGAGATGGATTAAAAATGGTACAGAAATCAAGAGAAATATCCCTATTGTACAAGTAAAACTCAGCATATGCTCACTTACAGTTGTTGACCCCACGTGGCATCAATATTTCACATGGGGCGTTTATATTTTTGCTCAGTGTACACTGAAGATCTAGCTGTAGACTCCACATACAAATACTTGGGAATTGAACAAAATGCTACAATCAAGCACAAGAAAATGAGAATGAAAACAACACAACAATATCTAAACCGCTTAAAAAAGATCTGCAAAACAGAGTTGACACCAAAGAACAAGATCACACCCATAAACCAGTTTGCAATACCAGTCATGACCTATGGGTTTGACATAGTAGACTGGCCACAGCTTGAGCTTAATAATTTGGACACGAAAACCAGGAAGATGCTCACCCTCCACAAAGTCATGTACAGAAATAAGCGCATGGACAGAATATATCTCCCTCACAGAGAAGGCGGTCTGGGTCTCACTGAAATTAACAAGGCCTACAGAGCATCGATAATAAGTATTGGACAGTACTTGAAGAGCTCTGAAGAAGAAATCATGAAAAAGGTTGCATAACACCATGAGAAGACCTTATCTGAACAGACCTCGGTCACCAAACTGGTGAAAAACTTTGGCGAACTTCTACAAGAGAGAGATAGCAACAATCTGACACCTACAACAAAACTCACATGACAGACCAGAGAACAATACAGCAAAAGAGAAGGAAAACATCAAGTGGAAAGATGGAAACAGCACAAAAGGACAATTCCAACAAGAACTCGAAAACGAATACATTGACAAAGTTGGATCAATGCAGTGGCTGAAAAATGGAGAACTTGGTTTTGATGGAGAAAGAATCCTGATTGGAGCACAAGATCAGGGACTTCTAACAAATGGCAGGGATCTCACAAAATGATAAATGCTGATTCTGTCATACAGCTGTTGGGAGTGTAAACCATCTAACATCAGCATGCCAGATCCTTATGGCAGATGGACATTATACATCCCGACACAACAAGATCTGTCAATATCTCCACTGGAAAGTATGCAAGGAACTGGAGATGGAAGTCAAAGAAAACGTATGGGAACATGAGCCAGCACCAGTCTCATCCAGCGGAAAAGTAACTATCTTCTACAACAAAGAGATCCCAGCAGAAAGACATATCGGTCCCCATTGACTATGGTCTTAATCAAGCAGAAAGGGGAAGGATCACAAAATACCAAGGTCTGAAAAATGACCTACGAACAACATGGTCATTGACTGACATCGATATCATCCCAGTTGTGGTGGGGGCAACAGGCCTGATGAAGAACCTGAAGAAATACCTTGAGGCAATCCCTGGTCACCCAAACGCACATGAGGTGCAGTTGTCTGCAATTAAGGGAACAATCACCATCTTGAAGAGAGCCCTCGGATACAATGCCAGCTCTGGTTAGGATAACTATAGAGCCTAGGGTGCAACTTTAGACACTGGATCTGGGGCCCACTGTATTGTATTAAAAAGACATCAAAGATAAATGAAAAAACAAAGGCAAAAGCAGTTTGTTTGTTCTCTCTGTGGAAAAAGATTTGGACTAAAGAGCTACCTGAAGAGACATATGATAATTCATACAGGGCAAAAGCCATTTGTCTGTTCTGAGTGTGGAAAAAGCAATCTGAACATACAGTAGTGTTCACAATAATAGTAGTGCTATGTGACTAAAAAGATTAATCCAGGTTTTGAGTATATTTCTTATTGTTACATGTGAAACAAGGTACCAGTAGATTCAGTAGATTCTCACAAATCCAACAAGACCAAGCATTCATGATATGCACACTCTTAAGGCTATGAAACTGGGCTATTAGTAAAAGTAGAAAAGGGGTGTTCACAATAATAGTAGTGTGGCATTCAGTCAGTGAGTTTGTCAATTTTGTGGAACAAACAGGTGTGAATCAGGTGTCCCCTATTTAAGGATGAAGCCAGCACCTGTTGAACATGCTTTTTTCTTTGAAAGCCTGAGGAAAATGGGATGTTCAAGACATTGTTCAGAAGAACAGCGCAGTTTGATTAAAAAGTTGATTGGAGAGGGGAAAACTTATACGCAGGTGCAAAAAATTATAGGCTGTTCATCTACAATGATCTCCAATGCTTTAAAATGGACAATAAAACAAAAAACAAAACAGAGACACGTGGAAGAAAATGGAAAACAACCATCAAAATGGATAGAAGAATAAGCAGAATGGCAAAGGCTCACCCATTGATCAGCTCCAGGATGATCAAAGACAGTCTGGAGTTACCTGTAAGTGCTGTGACAGTTAGAAGATGTCTGTGTGAAGCTAATTTATTTGCAAGAATCGCCCGCAAAGTCCCTCTGTTAAATAAAAGATGTGCAGAAGAGGTTACAATTTGCCAAAGAACACATCAACTGGTCTAAAGATAAATGGAGGAATATTTTGTGGACTGATGAGTAAAATTGTTCTTTTTGGGTCCAAGGGCCGCAGACAGTTTGTGAGACGACCCCCAAACTCTGAATTCAAGCCACAGTTCACAGTGAAGACAGTGAAGCATGGAGGTGCAAGCATCATGATATGGGCATGTTTCTCCTACTATGGTGTTGGGCCTATATATCGCATACCAGGTATCATGGATCAGTTTGGATATGTCAAAATACTTGAAGAGGTCATGTTGCCTTATGCTGAAGAGGACATGCCCTTGAAATGGGTGTTTCAACAAGACAATGACCCCAAGCACACTAGTAAACAAGCAAAATCTTGGTTCCAAACCAACAAAATTAATATCTTGCAGATGTGAAGAAATCATGAAAAACTAAATACTAGTTTAGTGATTCACAGGATTGCTAAAAAAGCAGTTTGAACATAATAGTTTTGAGTTTGTAGCGTCAACAGCAGATGCTACTATTATTGTGAACACCCCCTTTTCTACTTTTTTTTACTAATAGCCCAATTTCATAGCCTTAAGAGTGTGCATATCATGAATGCTTGGTCTTGTTGGATTTGTGAGAATCTACTGGTACCTTGTTTCCCATGTAACAATAAGAAATATACTAAAAACCTGGATTAATCTTTTTAGTCACATAGCACTACTATTATTCTGAACACTACTGTACATATGAGAATTCATACATGACACACAAGCAAAAATAATGAAAAGATTAGAAACCATAAAACTAATTGCAAGCAATAGAAAATATGGGTTGGAGTTCCTACTGGTCGGAATCAGCAGTTTATCCGGACATTCCACTGTTAAAGGAGATTTTTTTTAATGAAAGACGTGTGGACAGATTGGCGCGTCAGCTCGCAGCCGGCGCAGCACGCCCGCCACAGGAAAAACACCTCCGTGTTGATAACCATTTGTAAAATCCAGGCGTTTTTTGGTGGCTTTCAGTTGAGCAAGTATCTGAGAAATTGTTTAACAACAGGGCATGTTCCAACTTGTCCTTAAGGCTTCCAACGGAGGTGTTTTTCCTGTGGTGGGTGCGCCGCGCCGGCTGCGAGCCGACGTGCCAATCCGTCCGCATGTCTTTCATTAAAAAAATCTCCTTTAACAGTGGAATGTCCGGATAAACTGCTGATTCTGACCTCTTCTGAAAGTTCTCTGTTCTCTCACGACGTCCTAGGTCAACAGAGGCTTAAATTTGGAGGTTTTCAGCTTGAAACAAGATGACGACGTCGCCTCGGAGCACTGCGCGACGTCCCGCTCCATGGGAAGTCCTTACAGCGATAGAAACAATCCAAAATCTCTCATCAGCCATTAAAACTTTCACCGAAAACCAGCTGAATTTCTCGAATGGTGTCCACTCAGATGTGCCTCACAGTTTTTGAAAAAAGTTTGATCAAGCACAGCGCCAGTCTGTCAGCAACTTCTCAGACAATGAAAATCTGACGAGGGGGCTGGACCACTCCTTCCACAAGGCGTGCTCACAGGCAAATGACGTCACCGACAGGCGTGAAAAAACTCTCGCATGCCCACGAGGGTTCAAGCTTGGCTGATGTAATCACACGTGATTCAAATCCATATGATTTTTAAAAACAAATAATAAGGTCGGCTACTTTTCTAATAGACCTCGTATACACAGCGTAAAGTTACATGGACAGTTACATGTACTGTTGTTTTTGGCTGTAATCACTGAAGCAGAAAAAGAGAAAAGTGTTTTTTTTTTCGGTTCCCAGTGGAGAAGGGAAGACTAAGCGAGTGGGAGACATCATGTCTGTAAGTGTTAGCCTACACAGCTAACCAGAGCAGCTATGTTTTCTCACCGGCAAAACCGCTTTGACATGTTTTTATGCTCAGGGTCAGAAACAAACTGCAACACATGTTCACTTTCCTACTGCATCATTGCTTTTTCTTTGCATTTTCACTTTGTTTGTCTGTAATTTGCCAAAAAACTCTTAGAAAATGCTATTGTTTTCCCCGGAAGGAGAAAAAAATTGTCGTATTTTATCCCTTTTGCACCAGCCCTCAAACGAGCCTGCGGTGCCCTCCACCGCATCTTCCAGCATCTGGACTTCCCAGGAACCTACTTCAGGATTCTGTTGTCAACTTCAACTCTGCTTTCAATATGATCATTCTGGCCCTGCTGCAGGACAATCTCTCTCTGCTTGGTGTGCCTGACTCCACCTGTAGATGGATTGCTGACTTCCTGTCCAACAGAAGGCAGCAGGTGAAGCTAGGGAGGCACGTCTCCAACACACGGTCCATCAGTACTGGATCTCCCAAGGCTGCATTCTTTCCACTCTACTCTTCTCCCTGTACACCAACAGCTGCACTTCCAGTCACCAGTCTCTCAAGCTCCTGAAGTTCGCGGATGATACAACCCTTATCGGACTTGTCTCTGATGGGGATGAGTATGCCTACAGATGGGAGATCGATCACCCGGTGTCCTGGTGCAAACAGAACACTCTGGAGCACAATGTCTTCAAGACAGTGGAGATAGTTACTGACTCGTCTGACTGTTTGCCAAAACCACTTTGACGTTGACTGAAAGTCATTCTCTGTGGGCCCTTTTTCCTCCCACATCCACTCAGTTTTTGCGTCAACAACCACTGAATTTTTGATGAAAATCAAGAGAGTGTATCCATCAAATCTTGTTTGATTGCTGGGATGATGCCTCTCTGTGATCCATCCATCCATCCATTTTCTTCCGCTTTATCCGGAGTCGGGTTGCGGGGGCAGCAGCTCAAGCAAAGCCGCCCAGACCTCCCGATCCACACACATCTCCCCCAGCTCCTCCGGGGGAACCCCAAGGCGTTCCCAAGCCAGCCGAGAGATGTAATCCTTCCAGCGTGTCCTGGGTCTTCCCTGGGGCCTCCTCCCAATGGGACGTGCCCGGAACACCTCTCCAGCGAGGCATCCAGGGGGCATCCGGAAAAGATGCCGAGCCACCTCAACTGACTCCTTTCGAGGTGGAGGAGCAGCGGCTCGACTCCGAGCTCCTCCAGAGTGACCGAGCTCCTCACCCTATCTCTAAGGGAGCGCCCAGCCACCCTGCGGAGGAAACTCATCTCGGCCGCTTGTACCCGCGATCTCGTTCTTTCGGTCATGAGCCAAATCTCATGACCATAGGTGAGGATCGGAACGTAGATCGATTGGTAAATCGAGAGCTTTGCCCCCCTACTCAGCTCTCTCTTCACCACGAAGGTCCGATACAGCGACCGCATCACTGCAGACGCTGCACCGATCCGTCTATCGATCTCATGCTCCATTCGTCCCTCACTCGTGAACAAGACCCCGAGATACTTAAACTCCTCCACTTGAGGCAAGGACACTCCACCGACCTGAAGAGGGCAAAGCACCTTTTTCCGGTCGAGAACCATGGCCTCGGATTTGGAGGTGCTGATTTTCATCCCGGATGCCTCACACTCGGCTGCAAACCGCCCGAATGCACGCTGAAGGTCCTGATTTGATGAAGCCAACAGAACCACATTGTCCGCAAACAGCAGAGACGAGATTTTGTGGTTCCCAAACCAGACCCCCTCTACACCCTGGCTGCGCCTAGAAATTCTGTCCATAAAAATAATGAACAGAACCGGTGACAAAGGGCAGCCCTGGCAGAGGCCAACGTGCACTGGAAACAGATTTGCCTTACTACCGGCAATGCGAACCAAGCTCCTGCTGCGGTCGTACAGGGACTGGATAGCCCTTAGCAAAGGACCCCGGACCCCGTACTCCCAGAGCACTCCCCACAGGGTGCCCCGAGGGACACGGTCGAATGCCTTCTCCAGATCCACAAAATACATGTGGACTGGTTGGGCGAACTCCCATGAACCCTCGAGCACCCGATGGAGCGTGTAGAGCTGGTCCAGTGTGCTGCGACCAGGACGAAAACCACACTGCTCCTCCTGAATCCGAGGAACGACCATCGGTCGAATTCTCCTCTCCAGTACTCTGGAATAGACCTTACCAGGGAGGCTGAGGAGTGTGATCCCCCTATAGTTAGAACACACCCTCCGGTCCCCCTTCTTAAACAGAGGGACCATCACCCCGGTCTGCCAATCCAGAGGCACTGTCCCCGATTGCCACGCGATGTTGCAGAGGCGTGTCAGCCAAGACAGTCCTACAACATCCAGAGACTTAAGATACTCAGGACGGATTTCATCCACCCCAGGAGCCTTGCCACCGAGGAGCATTCTAACCACCTCGGTGACTTCTGCCTGGGTAATGGATGAGTCCGCCTCTGGGTCCCCAGTCTCTGCCTCCTCTTCGGAAGACGTGACGATGGGATTGAGGAGATCCTCGAAGTACTCCTTCTACCGCCCAACAACATCCCCAGTCAGGGTCAACAGCTACCCACCTGCACCGTAAACAGTGCCGGTGGAGAGCTGCTTCCGCCTCCTGAGGCGTCGGACGGTTTGCCAGAATCTCTTCGAGGCCGACCGATAGTCCTCCTCCATAGCCTCCCTGAACTCCTCCCAGACCCGTGTTTTTGCCTCTGCGACCACACGGGCTGCGGCACGCTTGGCCTGCCGGTACCTGTCAGCTGCCTCTGGGGTCCCACCTACCAACAAAGATAAGTAGGACTCCTTCTTCAGCTTGACGGCATCCCTTACTTCCGGTGTCCACCACCGGGTTCAGGGATTGCCGCCGCGACAGGCACCAGAGACCTTGCGACCACAGCTACGAGCGGCCGCATCAACAATGGAGGTGGAGAACATGGTCCACTCGGACTCCATGTCTCCAACCTCCCCCAGGATCTGGGATAAGCTCTCCCGGAGGTGGGAGTTGAAGACCTCCCTGACAGAGGGTTTCGCCAGTCGTTCCCAGCAGACCCTCATGATACGTTTGGGCCTGCCAGGTCTGACCGGCTTCCTCCCCTCCCAGCGGATCCAACTCACCACCAGGTGGTGATCGGTCGACAGCTCTGCCCCTCTCTTTACTCGAGTGTCCGAGACACGTGGCCAAAGGTCAGATGATACGACTACAGAGTCGATCATCGACCTCCGGCTCAGGGTGTCCTGGTGCCACGTGCACTTATGGACACCCTTGTGCTCGGACATGGTGTTTGTGATGGACAAACTGTGACTAGCACAGAAGTCCAACAACTGAACACCACTCGGGTTCAGATCAGGGAGGCCATGCTTCCCGATCACCCCCCTCCAGGTCTCACTGTCACCGCCCATGTAGGCGTTGAAATTCCCCAGGAGAACAATGGAGTCCCCAGTCGGAGCGCCATCTAGTACCCCTCCCAGGGACTCCAGGAAGGTCGGGTACTCTGCACTGCTGCTCGGCCTGTAGGCCGAGACAACGGTGAGAGACCTGTCCCTGACCCAAAGGCGTAGGGACGCGACCCTCTCGTTCACCGGAGTGAACTCAACACATGGTGACTGAGCTGGGGAGCAATAAGCAATGCAACACCAGCTCTCCGCCTCTCCTAGTGGGCAACGCCAGAAAAATGAAGCGTCCAGCCCCTCTCCAGGAGTTGGGTACCAGAGCCCATGCTGTGCGTGGAGGTGAGCCTGACTATCTCTTGTCGGTATCTCTCAACCTCCTGCACAAGCTCAGGCTCCTTGCCCCCCAGTGAGGTGACATTCCACATCCCAACAGCCAGGGGCTGTGAGCATGGACTGGGCCGCCAGGCCACCCGCCCTCGACCGCCACCCAATCCTCTCTGCACCCGACCCCCATGGCCCCCTCTGCAGGTGGTGAACCCACAGGAGGGCGGGCCCACGTTGCTTCTTCGGGCTGAGCCCGGCCGGGCCCCATGGGCTAAGGCCCGACCACCAGGAGCTCGCGCACGAGCCCCAACCCCAGGCCTGTGTTGGGACAATGGAATAGGTCAAATAACACACTTTACTGTTGTGAATACGCACAACAAGGACAACAGATCACAATAAAGGGACAAAGTCAAATTCACACAGCTGTCGTGTGGGCAGGCTCGAAGATAGGAGACACCTCTCCAAAGTAGAACCGGAACCACACGGTTTCCTCCGCCACCAGACCCCGGGAATACTGGAGCCGCCAAGTCCCGAACTCCCAGGTGGCCACTGCCTCCGCGTGTCAGACCTGGTACTGCTGGCGAGGAATAAAGAACAGTTAAAAGAGGGCGCGTTCGCACCCAGGAATCCGAACGACAGGTAAGCTACCTCCACCTCTCATTGGGAAGTTCTCTCAGAGTAATGCACAAGTTACAAAGATCACTGTTAATCAGCTAGCAGAGTACGTTACCTTCTCGGTAGAAACGATATCTCGGCAAAGAGGTGGAGACGTCGTCCTGCTGATGTACTCCTGCCGATCAGATGATTGGTAACAGCTGTTGCGGGTGATGCGTGACAGCTGTCACCCTGGCTGCTCCTGTGAGGCGGCTGCGCCCTTTGGTGCCTGGAGCCCGCACTCCAGACAGGGCGCCCTCTGGTGGTGGGCCAGCAGTACCTCCTCTTCTGGTGGCCCACACAACAGCCTGGCTCCAGGGTGGGACCCTGGCTCCGCCATACCGGGCGACGTCTCGGTTCTTGATCTTTCACTGGTCATGGAGGTTCTGAGCTGCCCTTAGTCTGACCCGTCACCTAGGACCTGTTTGCCTTGGGAGACCCTACAGGGAGCACAAAGTCCCCGACAACATAGCTCCTAGGATCATCCGGGTATGCAAACTCCCCCACCACGATAAGGTGGCAGCTAGAGGGGGAGGCCTCACTGTGATGTTGATTTTAAATTTAAATCCCACTGCTCTTAAAAAGTTTTCAGTCTGTCTTGCATTCAGTGGTAGGAACCCTGTTTTAGGGTAACAACATTAAAAACTAGAAGCACTCAGAGTGTAAACCTCTGTCAAGGCCATGGGGTCACTGACACCATAACATCTACATGCCGTGGAATCATTGAACCTAAAAAAGTCTAACAATGATGTTTGCTCAGTAGTAAAAAAAAGTTTCATCTGCTGTGACTGGATAGCATGTATCCTTAGCGCTTGGCATCACAGTTTATTGCAACTTGCACCTTTCCCAGAAGCTACTGTCATCTGAGCACTGATATTGATATTTCATGTGCTTATAGACAGAAACTAATGAGACAAAATTCAATTTATTATTCAACTAAACTGCAAATATATGAATTTTTTAAACATTTATGAAACACTTCTCTAAAAAAGACCATAGGGTTACTGACCCTAAAGAGATTCCCTCCTTGGCACATTGATCTATTCAACAATTCAGTGTTACAACCAAAACTATGATACATACACTTTTCTTTCCTTTATATTTTACATCCTTGACCATGAAAACATACCACTAGAACTTGGAATCACTTTTATGTCTTTATTAGTTCAAAAGTTATTGTATAAAAACGATTTTTCAGTAATGGCAGTTTTCTTCTCGATCTAGCTCCATAACATTTGAAGCTACATCAAATCTGATGACAACTTACTGAATCAGTACAGATTCAGCTACAATTTGGTGTTAGTTGTGCATCTCTAGCTTCATTTGTCACCTCACACTAACACATTTTCTATTTTCCCTATATTTTTGCATATTCTTGATCACCAGATCCGGAATCCGGATCCGATCATCACCAAACTTTGTTGTTTGATAGAACATTTGACTATGTTATACCCTAATTTTTTTCAAGCCTTTCTGCCTTGTTTTTGTGGAGTTAGAAACTATAATGTCAAAATTCCCCCTATCCTGCAATGGTGAAGAATCCTTTAAAAAATTCCTGGATCCGGATTGTGATCCGGATCACCACTAAAATTTAATCACTTGTTCCTCTTGTCATTTCCAACCACTCCACAAAATTTCATCAAAATCCATTCAAAACGTTTTGA
This sequence comes from Thalassophryne amazonica, assembly GCF_902500255.1. Classification (NCBI taxonomy): domain Eukaryota; kingdom Metazoa; phylum Chordata; class Actinopteri; order Batrachoidiformes; family Batrachoididae; genus Thalassophryne; species Thalassophryne amazonica. Next base: position 14,997,535 of record NC_047120.1, read on the forward strand.
GTTATCCTGCTGACAAACAGACAGACAAACAAACAAATGCGACTGAAAACATAACCTCCTTGGCGGAGGTAATAAATTTAAGAAATATTACAATTTGAACACAAATGCACCCGAAAGTGATGACAACTGCAACTGCTTAATGCTAACTTTTAACATTGAAAATGCCATAGACATGCTAACACGTTAGCATCGGGATCCGGATTGTGATCCGGATTACCACTAAAATTTAATCACTTGTTCCTCTTGTCATTTCCAACCACTCCACAAAATTTCATCAAAATCTGTTCAAAACGTTTTGAGTTATCCAGCTGACAGACAGACAGACAAACAAACAAACGCGACCGAAAACATAACCTCCTTGGCGGAGGTAACAAAGAAAAACAGGCGCTTGCATGTATGTGTTGACATGAAATGTAGTAATTGTAAAATAGAAATGACCAGTGGTGGGCACAGCTAACCAAAAAGTTAGCGTCTATAACAGATAATCAGCTAACTGAAAAGTTATCTTTTATAAAGCAAAACCGATAAACTACCCAAAAATTTAGCGGAAGCTACAGCTAACTTTCAGTATTGTCTCCGGTACACTTGCAACTACTAACAAGCTGATTTTGAGTTTTAACACCAGGACTGCTTCTGGTAGCATCAAAGGCGACTACAGACCCGAACAATGAGTCAGCACTTCTGTCTTTGAGCGCCCTGCCCTCTGCTGGAAGCTCCTGTTTACTACATAGCTTGCAGCAGAGATGGAACAGTGAAGCTTAACTCTCTGTTTAATAACAACCTCGCTGTAAGACGGAGGTCTTGGAAAATAAAGCAGTGCTGAGTTATGGTTTGGATTTAAAAATAAAATAAATACCGATAGAATACCTCCATTAATGTCAATTCTGTCATTTGTACAAAGTTAAAATATAACGTATATCTTTTAATGTTAAATAATGCACTAATTCTGAAGTTTTGAAACAAACATAGACAGATACGAAAGGGATTATGGGTAAAATATGCCTCCTCTAAACACTGATTGGTTGACTCATTCATTCTATGTAAAAAACAACACGTTAATGTGAGGTGTGTGTTGGGTCTTTACAAATGTACTTTTGTAAAATATGCCTTTTTTTTTTAATTTGTAAAAAAACAAACAAAAAAAAAACGGCATTGTACGGAGCCCGCCTGAGGACATGGTGGTTAATTTTTTTGGCCCAGATTATTGCGTTCCCTCGCAATATTATTGTGTTCCCTCGCAATAGTTTTTGCCTTCCCTCGCAATAACCTAATATCATATTAAAGCTCATGCCTATCAGAGCACACAGTGAGTGGAATCAGGTGGGGGGAGACTGAATGCATATGTGCGCACACATACGCAGACACACACAGCAGACAGAAAATGAGTGTGTAAGTTGCTACACCTTGCACAGCTGTAAGACTCCGTATGAAATTTAGTTTATTTATACAACAGCGGTAGTAAGTAGCAACACCTGTTAGTGTGCCTTATGAACATTTGTTTTCTTTTTTACCGTCGTCTTGTGAATCCTGTTGCTGTCTACTGTGTGTGTACGCGCGCATAACCATAAGTTAAAACAGTATGCCTCTGGATGACTTGGGTGATATTGCCAATGTATCAGTATGCCTATCTCGGCTTCAGTCCAGCAGTTCAGCAGTCCAATAAGTATCAGAGAAATTGTGGAGAGCTAGACATGTCCAAACTTGTCCACTGACACGCCGAAATGGAGGTGTTCTTTGTCTCGCTCATCAAGCGAATCGGTCATGACGCGCGAAGCCTCCGCATGGCGTTCCATGACAAAATCTCTGGTTAAACTACACTAGTAAACCAACAAAAACCAACAAAATTAATATCTTGCAGATGTGAAGAAATCATGAAAAACTAAATACTAGTTTAGTGATTCACAGGATTGCTAAAAAAGCAGTTTGAACATAATAGTTTTGAGTTTGTAGCGTCAACAGCAGATGCTACTATTATTGTGAACACCCCCTTTTCTACTTTTTTTTACTAATAGCCCAATTTCATAGCCTTAAGAGTGTGCATATCATGAATGCTTGGTCTTGTTGGATTTGTGAGAATCTACTGGTACCTTGTTTCCCATGTAACAATAAGAAATATACTAAAAACCTGGATTAATCTTTTTAGTCACATAGCACTACTATTATTCTGAACACTACTGTACATATGAGAATTCATACATGACACACAAGCAAAAATAATGAAAAGATTAGAAACCATAAAACTAATTGCAAGCAATAGAAAATATGGGTTGGAGTTCCTACTGGTCGGAATCAGCAGTTTATCCGGACATTCCACTGTTAAAGGAGATTTTTTTTTAATGAAAGACGTGTGGACAGATTGGCGCGTCAGCTCGCAGCCGGCGCAGCACGCCCGCCACAGGAAAAACACCTCCGTGTTGATAACCATTTGTAAAATCCAGGCGGTTTTTGGTGGCTTTCAGTTGAGCAAGTATCTGAGAAATTGTTTAACAACAGGGCATGTTCCAACTTGTCCTTAAGGCTTCCAACGGAGGTGTTTTTCCTGTGGTGGGCGCGCCGCGCCGGCTGCGAGCCGACGTGCCAATCCGTCCGCATGTCTTGCATTAAAAAAATCTCCTTTAACAGTGGAATGTCCGGATAAACTGCTGATTCTGACCTCTTCTGAAAGTTCTCTGTTCTCTCACGACGTCCTAGGTCAACAGAGGCTTAAATTTGGAGGTTTTCAGCTTGAAACAGGATGACGACGTCGCCTCGGAGCACTGCGCGACGTCCCGCTCCATGGGAAGTCCTTACAGCGATAGAAACAATCCAAAATCTCTCATCAGCCATTAAAACTTTCACCGAAAACCAGCTGAATTTCTCGAATGGTGTCCACTCAGATGTGCCTCACAGTTTTTGAAAAAAGTTTGATCAAGCACAGCGCCAGTCTGTCAGCAACTTCTCAGACAATGAAAATCTGACGAGGGGGCTGGACCACTCCTTCCACAAGGCGTGCTCACAGGCGAATGACGTCACCGACAGGCGTGAAAAAACTCTCGCATGCCCACGAGGGTTCAAGCTTGGCTGATGTAATCACACGTGATTCAAATCCATATGATTTTTAAAAACAAATAATAAGGTCGGCTACTTTTCTAATAGACCTCGTATACACAGCGTAAAGTTACATGGACAGTTACATGTACTGTTGTTTTCGGCTGTAATCACTGAAGCAGAAAAAGAGAAAAGTGTTTTTTTTTTTTCGGTTCCCAGTGGAGAAGGGAAGACTAAGCGAGTGGGAGACATCATGTCTGTAAGTGTTAGCCTACACAGCTAACCAGAGCAGCTATGTTTTCTCACCGGCAAAACCGCTTTGACATGTTTTTATGCTCAGGGTCAGAAACAAACTGCAACACATGTTCACTTTCCTACTGCATCATTGCTTTTTCTTTGCATTTTCACTTTGTTTGTCTGTAATTTGCCAAAAAACTCTTAGAAAATGCTATTGTTTTCCCCGGAAGGAGAAAAAAATTGTCGTATTTTATCCCTTTTGCACCAGCCCTCAAACGAGCCTGCGGTGCCCTCCACCGCATCTTCCAGCATCTGGACTTCCCAGGAACCTACTTCAGGATTCTGTTGTCAACTTCAACTCTGCTTTCAATATGATCATTCTGGCCCTGCTGCAGGACAATCTCTCTCTGCTTGGTGTGCCTGACTCCACCTGTAGATGGATTGCTGACTTCCTGTCCAACAGAAGGCAGCAGGTGAAGCTAGGGAGGCACGTCTCCAACACACGGTCCATCAGTACTGGATCTCCCAAGGCTGCATTCTTTCCACTCTACTCTTCTCCCTGTACACCAACAGCTGCACTTCCAGTCACCAGTCTCTCAAGCTCCTGAAGTTCGCGGATGATACAACCCTTATCGGACTTGTCTCTGATGGGGATGAGTATGCCTACAGATGGGAGATCGATCACCTGGTGTCCTGGTGCAAACAGAACACTCTGGAGCTCAATGTCTTCAAGACAGTGGAGATAGTTACTGACTCGTCTGACTGTATGCCAAAACCACTTTGACGTTGACTGAAAGTCATTCTCTGTGGGCCCTTTTTCCTCCCACATCCACTCAGTTTTTGCGTCAACAACCACTGAATTTTTGATGAAAATCAAGAGAGTGTATCCATCAAATCTTGTTTGATTGCTGGGATGATGCCTCTCTGTGATCCATCCATCCATCCATTTTCTTCCGCTTTATCCGGAGTCGGGTTGCGGGGGCAGCAGCTCAAGTAAAGCCGCCCAGACCTCCCGATTCACACACACCTCCCCCAGCTCCTCCGGGGGAACCCCAAGGCGTTCCCAAGCCAGCCGAGAGATGTAATCCTTCCAGCGTGTCCTGGGTCTTCCCTGGGGCCTCCTCCCAATGGGACGTGCCCGGAACACCTCTCCAGCGAGGCATCCAGGGGGCATCCGGAAAAGATGCCGAGCCACCTCAACTGACTCCTTTCGAGGTGGAGGAGCAGCAGCTCGACTCCGAGCTCCTCCAGAGTGACCGAGCTCCTCACCCTATCTCTAAGGGAGCGCCCAGCCACCCTGCGGAGGAAACTCATCTCGGCCGCTTGTACCCGCGATCTCGTTCTTTCGGTCATGAGCCAAATCTCATGACCATAAGTGAGGATCGGAACGTAGATCGATTGGTAAATCGAGAGCTTTGCCCCCCTACTCAGCTCTCTCTTCACCACGAAGGTCCGATACAGCGACCGCATCACTGCAGACGCTGCACCGATCCGTCTATCGATCTCATGCTCCATTCGTCCCTCACTCGTGAACAAGACCCCGAGATACTTAAACTCCTCCACTTGAGGCAAGGACACTCCACCGACCTGAAGAGGGCAAAGCACCTTTTTCCGGTCGAGAACCATGGCCTCGGATTTGGAGGTGCTGATTTTCATCCCGGATGCCTCACACTCGGCTGCAAACCGCCCCAATGCACGCTGAAGGTCCTGATTTGATGAAGCCAACAGAACCACATCGTCCGCAAACAGCAGAGACGAGATTTTGTGGTTCCCAAACCAGACCCCCTCTACACCCTGGCTGCGCCTAGAAATTCTGTCCATAAAAATAATGAACAGAACCGGTGACAAAGGGCAGCCCTGGCGGAGGCCAACGTGCACTGGAAACAGGTTTGACTTACTACCGGCAATGCAAACCAAGCTCCTGCTGCGGTCGTACAGGGACTGGATAGCCCTTAGCAAAGGACCCCGGACCCCGTACTCCCGGAGCACTCCCCACAGGGTGCCCCGAGGGACACGGTCGAATGCCTTCTCCAGATCCACAAAATACATGTGGACTGGTTGGGCGAACTCCCATGAACCCTCGAGCACCCGATGGAGCGTGTAGAGCTGGTCCAGTGTGCTGCGACCAGGACGAAAACCACACTGCTCCTCCTGAATCCGAGGAACGACCATCGGTCGAATTCTCCTCTCCAGTACTCTGGAATAGACCTTACCAGGGAGGCTGAGGAGTGTGATCCCCCTATAGTTAGAACACACCCTCCGGTCCCCCTTCTTAAACAGAGGGACCATCACTCCGGTCTGCCAATCCAGAGGCACTGTCCCCGATTGCCACGCGATGTTGCAGAGGCGTGTCAGCCAAGACAGTCCTACAACATCCAGAGACTTAAGGTACTCAGGACGGATTTCATCCACCCCAGGAGCCTTGCCACCGAGGAGCTTTCTAACCACCTCGGTGACTTCTGCCTGGGTAATGGATGAGTCCGCCTCTGGGTCCCCAGTCTCTGCCTCCTCTTCGGAAGACGTGACGATGGGATTGAGGAGATCCTCGAAGTACTCCTTCTACCGCCCAACAACATCCCCAGTCAGGGTCAACAGCTACCCACCTGCACCGTAAACAGTGCCGGTGGAGAGCTGCTTCCGCCTCCTGAGGCGTCGGACGGTTTGCCAGAATCTCTTCGAGGCCGACCGATAGTCCTCCTCCATAGCCTCCCTGAACTCCTCCCAGACCCGTGTTTTTGCCTCTGCGACCACACGGGCTGCGGCACGCTTGGCCTGCCGGTACCTGTCAGCTGCCTCTGGGGTCCCACCTACCAACAAAGATAAGTAGGACTCCTTCTTCAGCTTGACGGCATCCCTTACTTCCGGTGTCCACCACCGGGTTCAGGGATTGCCGCCGCGACAGGCACCAGAGACCTTGCGACCACAGCTACGAGCGGCCGCATCAACAATGGAGGTGGAGAACATGGTCCACTCGGACTCCATGTCTCCAACCTCCCCCAGGATCTGGGATAAGCTCTCCCGGAGGTGGGAGTTGAAGACCTCCCTGACAGAGGGTTTCGCCAGTCGTTCCCAGCAGACCATTATGATACGTTTGGGCCTGCCAGGTCTGACCGGCTTCCTCCCCTCCCAGCGGATCCAACTCACCACCAGGTGGTGATCGGTCGACAGCTCTGCCCCTCTCTTTACTCGAGTGTCCGAGACACGTGGCCAAAGGTCAGATGATACGACTACAGAGTCGATCATCGACCTCCGGCTCAGGGTGTCCTGGTGCCACGTGCACTTATGGACACCCTTGTGCTCGGACATGGTGTTCGTGATGGACAAACTGTGACTAGCACAGAAGTCCAACAACTGAACACCACTTGGGTTCAGATCAGGGAGGCCATGCTTCCCGATCACCCCCTCCAGGTCTCACTGTCACCGCCCATGTAGGCGTTGAAATTCCCCAGGAGAACAATGGAGTCCCCAGTCGGAGCGCTATCTAGTACCCCTCCCAGGGACTCCAGGAAGGTCGGGTACTCTGCACTGCTGCTCGGCCCGTAGGCCGAGACAACGGTGAGAGACCTGTCCCTGACCCAAAGGCGTAGGGACGCGACCCTCTCGTTCACCGGAGTGAACTCAACACATGGTGACTGAGCTGGGGAGCAATAAGCAATGCAACACCAGCTCTCCGCCTCTCCTAGTGGGCAACGCCAGAAAAATGAAGCGTCCAGCCCCTCTCCAGGAGTTGGGTACCAGAGCCCATGCTGTGCGTGGAGGTGAGCCTGACTATCTCTTGTCGGTATCTCTCAACCTCCTGCACAAGCTCAGGCTCCTTGCCCCCCAGTGAGGTGACATTCCACATCCCAACAGCCAGGGGCTGTGAGCATGGACTGGGCCGCCAGGCCACCCGCCCTCGACCGCCACCCAATCCTCTCTGCACCCGACCCCCATGGCCCCCTCTGCAGGTGGTGAACCCACAGGAGGGCGGGCCCACGTTGCTTCTTCGGGCTGAGCCCGGCCGGGCCCCATGGGCTAAGGCCCGACCACCAGGCGCTCGCGCACGAGCCCCAACCCCAGGCCTGTGTTGGGAAAGTGTAAGTACACGGACCCACAACAGGGGGCGCAAATGAACGGACAATGGAATAGGTCAAATAACACACTTTACTGTTGTGAATACGCACAACAAGGACAACAGATCACAATAAAGGGACAAAGTCAAATTCACACAGGTGTCGTGTGGGCAGGCTCGAAGATAGGAGACACCTCTCCAAAGTAGAACCGGAACCACATGCTTTCCTCCGCCACCAGACCCTGGGAATACTGGAGCCGCCAAGTCCCGAACTCCCAGGTGGCCACTGCCTCCGCGTGTCGGACCTGGTACTGCTGGCGAGGAATAAAGAACAGTTAAAAGAGGGCGTGTTCACACCCAGGAATCCGAACGACAGGTAAGCTACCTCCACCTCTCGTTGGGAAGTTCTCTCAGAGTAATGCACAAGTTACAAAGATCACTGTTAATCAGCTAGCAGAGTACGTTACCTTCTCGGTAGAAATGATATCTCGGCAAAGAGGTGGAGACGTCGTCCTGCTGATGTACTCCTGCCGATCAGATGATTGGTATCAGCTGTTGCGCGTGATGCATGACAGCTGTCACCCTGGCTGCTCCTGTGAGGCGGCTGCGCCCTCTGGTGCCTGGAGCCCGCACTCCAGACAGGGCGCCCTCTGGTGGTGGGCCAGCAGTACCTCCTCTTCTGGCGGCCCACACAACAGGACCCCCCCCCCCCCTCAACGGGCGCCTCCTGGCGCCCTACCAGGCTTGTCCGGGTGGCGGCGGTAGAAATCGGCCAGGAGGGCCGGGTCCAGGATGAAGCTCCTCTTCACCCAGGAGCGTTCTTCAGGTCCGTACCCCTCCCAGTCCACCAAATACTGGAAGCCCCGGCCCATCCTACGGACATCTAAGAGCCGGCGCACAGTCCAAGCCGGCTCGCCATCGATGATCCGGGCAGGAGGTGGTGCCGGACCGGGAGTACAGAGGGGTGAGGTGTGATGGGGCTTGATCCGGGACACGTGAAAAACGGGATGGATCCGCAGTGAGGCCGGAAGCTGAAGCCTCACTGCGGCTGGACTGATGACCTTGATGATTTTGAACGGACCGATATACCGGTCCTGCAGTTTAGGGGAGTCCACTTGAAGGGGTATGTCCTTGGTAGACAACCACACTGCCTGCCCTGGCCGGTACGTAGGGGCCGGGGGCCGCCGACGGTCTGCATGGGCCTTCGTCCTCATCCGGGCCCTCAGCAAGGCAGAACGGGCGGCACGCCACACCCGACGGCACTTCCGTAGGTGGGCCTGGACCGAGGGCACACCGACCTCTCCCTCAACCACCGGAAACAAAGGAGGTTGGTACCCCAGACATACCTCGAAAGGGGAGAGGCCGGTGGCTGACGACACCTGGCTGTTATGGGCATACTCGATCCAGGCCAGATGGGTACTCCAGGCCGCCGGGTGCGCGGCTGTCACGCAACGCAGGGCCTGCTCCATCTCCTGATTGGCCCGTTCTGCTTGCCCGTTGGTCTGGGGATGATACCTGGATGAGAGACTCACCGTGGCCCCCAGTTCCCGGCAGAAGCTCCTCCAGACGTGCGAGGAGAACTGGGGACCGCGATCGGAGACGATGTCTGTTGGGATCCCATGCAGCCGGACGACGTGGTGAACCAGGAGGTCCGCTGTCTCCTGGGCCGTCCGGAGCTTCGGGAGGGTGGAACTCGGTCGGAACCGGAAGGGAGAGGGACGGCGCATGCCCGGCCACACCCTTCGTCTCGTTCCCGACGGCGTTCTTCTAACCGATTGTCTAATCATATAACAAGATCAATAAGCCCGTCTAAATCCCGCGGTTCGTCCTTGGCCACCAGGAGCTCCTTCAGGACCAACGACAGTCCGTTTACGAAGGCGGCGCGGAGGGCAGTGTTATTCCAGCTGGACCTCGCAGCCGCGATGCGGAATTCGACTGCATAAACAGCTGCGCTCCGGCGCCCCTGTCTCATTGACAGCAGCACGGCTGAAGTGGTCTCTCCTCTATTTGGGTGATCGAACACTGTTCTGAACTCCCTCACAAACCCATCATATGTCAGAAGAAGCCGTGAATTTTGCTCCCAGAGCGCTGTAGCCCAAGCGCGTGCCTTGCCGCGAAGCAGATTAATTACATAAGCTATCTTACTAGCATCAGTCGCGTACATGACGGGACGTTGTGCGAAGACGAGCGAACACTGCATAAGAAAGTCCGCGCACGTCTCCACACAACCCCCGTACGGCTCTGGAGGGCTTATGTATGCTTCAGGGGAAGGTGGGAGGGGTCGTTGAACGACCTGTGGAACGTCACTGTTGCGCACAGGATCGACAGGAGGGAGAGCCGCAGCAGCGCCCTGAGGGCACACCTCCACCTGCGCGGCGAGAGCCTCCACCCTGCGGTTAAGGAGGACGTTCTGCTCGGTCATTAGATCCAACCGAGCCGTAAAAGCGGTGAGGTTTCGCTGCAACTCACCGACCATTCCTCCTGCAGACGCCTGTGCGCCCTGCTCTTCCATTGGCCGTTCAACAGCCGGTTGACGCCCCTCTGGATCCATGACATTGGCCGAGATATCCTGTTGGGAAAGTGTAAGTACACGGACCCACAACAGGGGGCGCAAATGAACGGACAATGGAATAGGTCAAATAACACACTTTACTGTTGTGAATACGCACAACAAGGACAACAGATCACAATAAAGGGACAAAGTCAAATTCACACAGGTGTCGTGTGGGCAGGCTCGAAGATAGGAGACACCTCTCCAAAGTAGAACCGGAACCACACGGTTTCCTCCGCCACCAGACCCCGGTAGAAACGATATCTCGGCAAAGAGGTGGAGACGTCGTCCTGCTGATGTACTCCTGCCGATCAGATGATTGGTAATAGCTGTTGCGGGTGATGCGTGACAGCTGTCACCCTGGCTGCTCCTGTGAGGCGGCTGCGCCCTCTGGTGCCTGGAGCCCGCACTCCAGACAGGGCGCCCTCTGGTGGTGGGCCAGCAGTACCTCCTCTTCTGGCGGCCCACACAACAGCCTGGCTCCAGGGTGGGACCCTGGCTCCGCCATACCGGGCGACGTCTCGGTTCTTGATCTTTCACTGGTCATGGAGGTTCTGAGCTGCCCTTAGTCTGACCCGTCACCTAGGACCTGTTTGCCTTGGGAGACCCTACAGGGAGCACAAAGTCCCCGACAACATAGCTCCTAGGATCATCCGGGTACGCAAACTCCCCCACCACGATAAGGTGGCAGCTAGAGGGGGAGGCCTCACTGTGATGTTGATTTTAAATTTAAATCCCACTGCTCTTAAAAAGTTTTCAGTCTGTCTTGCATTCAGTGGTAGGAACCCTGTTTTAGGGTAACAACATTAAAAACTAGAAGCACTCAGAGTGTAAACCTCTGTCAAGGCCATGGGGTCACTGACACCATAACATCTACATGCCGTGGAATCATTGAACCTAAAAAAGTCTAACAATGATGTTTGCTCAGTAGTAAAAAAAAGTTTCATCTGCTGTGACTGGATAGCATGTATCCTTAGCGCTTGGCATCACTGTTTATTGCAACTTGCACCTTTCCCAGAAGCTACTGTCATCTGAGCACTGATATTGATATTTCATGTGCTTATAGACAGAAACTAATGAGACAAAATTCAATTTATTATTCAACTAAACTGCAAATATATGAATTTTTTAAACATTTATGAAACACTTCTCTAAAAAAGACCATAGGGTTACTGACCCTAAAGAGATTCCCTCCTTGGCACATTGATCTATTCAACAATTCAGTGTTACAACCAAAACTATGATACATACACTTTTCTTTCCTTTATATTTTACATCCTTGACCATGAAAACATACCACTAGAACTTGGAATCACTTTTATGTCTTTATTAGTTCAAAAGTTATTGTATAAAAACGATTTTTCAATAATGGCAGTTTTCTTCTCGATCTAGCTCCATAACATTTGAAGCTACATCAAATCTGATGACAACTTACTGAATCAGTACAGATTCAGCTACAATTTGGTGTTAGTTGTGCATCTCTAGCTTCATTTGTCACCTCACACTAACACATTTTCTATTTTCCCTATATTTTTGCATATTCTTGATCACCAGATCCGGAATCCGGATCCGATCATCACCAAACTTTGTTGTTTGATAGAACATTTGACTATGTTATACCCTAATTTTTTTCAAGCCTTTCTGCCTTGTTTTTGTGGAGTTAGAAACTATAATGTCAAAATTCCCCCTATCCTGCAATGGTGAAGAATCCTTTAAAAAATTCCTGGATCCGGATTGTGATCCGGATCAACACTAAAATTTAATCACTTGTTCCTCTTGTCATTTCCAACCACTCCACAAAATTTCATCAAAATCCATTCAAAACGTTTTGAGTTATCCTGCTGACAAACAGACAGACAAACAAACAAATGCGACTGAAAACATAACCTCCTTGGCGGAGGTAATAAATTTAAGAAATATTACAATTTGAACACAAATGCACCCGAATGTGATGACAACTGCAACTGCTTAATGCTAACTTTTAACATTGAAAATGCCATAGACATGCTAACGCGTTAGCATCGGGATCCGGATTGTGATCCGGATCACCACTAAAATTTAATCACTTGTTCCTCTTGTCATTTCCAACCACTCCACAAAATTTCATCAAAATCTGTTCAAAACGTTTTGAGTTATCCAGCTGACAGACAGACAAACAAACAAACAAACAAACAAACAAACAAACGCGACCGAAAACATAACCTCCTTGGCGGAGGTAACAAAGAAAAACAGGCGCTTGCATGTATGTGTTGAAATGAAATGTAGTAATTGTAAAATAGAAATGACCAGTGGTGGGCACAGCTAACCAAAAAGTTAGCGTCTATAACAGATAATCAGCTAACTGAAAAGTTATCTTTTATAAAGCAAAACCGATAAACTACCCAAAAAATTTAGCGGAAGCTACAGCTAACTTTCAGTATTGTCTCCGGTACACTTGCAACTACTAACATGCTGATTTTGAGTTTTAACACCACGACTGCTTCTGGTAGCATCAAAGGCAACTACAGACCCGAACAATGAGTCAGCACTTCTGTCTTTGAGTGCCCTGCCCTCTGCTGGAAGCTCCTGTTTACTACATAGCTTGCAGCAGAGACGGAACAGTGAAGCTTAACTCTCTGTTTAATAACAACCTCGCTGTAAGACGGAGGTCTTGGAAAATAAAGCAGTGCTGAGTTATGGTTTGGATTTAAAAATAAAATAAATACCGATAGAATACCTCCATTAATGTCAATTCTGTCATTTGTACAAAGTTAAAATATAACGTATATCTTTTAATGTTAAATAATGCACTAATTCTGAAGTTTTGAAACAAACATAGACAGATACGAAAGGGATTATGGGTAAAATATGCCTCCTCTAAACACTGATTGGTTGACTCATTCATTCTATGTAAAAACCAACACGTTAATGTGAGGTGTGTGTTGGGTCTTTACAAATGTACTTTTGTAAAATATGCCTTTTTTTTTAATTTGTAAAAAAACAAACAAAAAAAAAACGGCATTGTACGGAGCCCGCCTGAGGACATGGTGGTTAATTTTTTTGGCCCAGATTATTGCGTTCCCTCGCAATATTATTGTGTTCCCTCGCAATAGTTTTTGCCTTCCCTCGCAATAACCTAATATCATATTAAAGCTCATGCCTATCAGAGCACACAGTGAGTGGAATCAGGTGGGGGGAGACTGAACGCATATGTGCGCACACATACGCAGACACACACAGCAGACAGAAAAATGAGTGTGTAAGTTGCTACACCTTGCACAGCTGTAAGACTCCGTATGAAATTTAGTTTATTTATACAACAGCGGTAGTAAGTAGCAACACCTGTTAGTGTGCCTTATGAACATTTGTTTTCTTTTTTACCGTCGTCTTGTGAATCCTGTTGCTGTCTACTGTGTGTATACGCGCGCATAACCATAAGTTAAAACAGTGTGCCTCCGGATGACTTGGGTGATATTGCCAATGTATCAGTATGCCTATCTCGGCTTCAGTCCAGCAGTTCAGCAGTCCAATAAGTATCAGAGAAATTGTGGAGAGCTAGACATGTCCAAACTTGTCCACTGACACGCCGAAACGGAGGTGTTCTTTGTCTCGCTCATCAAGCGAATCGGTCATGACGCGCGAAGCCTCCGCGCGGCGTTCCATGACAAAATCTCTGGTTAAAAGTGAAATCTGCCGGAAAATGGCTGATGTCCAGCTCTTGTGATTACCGGAGAAAGAGCGCACGACGTCTCGTATCCACAGAGCCATCCGTTTAGAAATGATACGGTGTTTTGTGCCGCGTTTTCGCAGCTCGGAGCGCGGTGCGCCAAGCGTCCTTAAAGGGGTCCTTAAAGCGACAGTTAACAGTCCTTATTCTCTGTGAAGCCCGCAAACTTTTCACTGAAAGCCAGATAAATTTTTCGAATGGTTTCCAGGTGCCAGTTTCTAACAGCTTCTGAAAAAAATCTGATGGAAAAAAAAGTCCTTTTCATTCCGCCATTTCCAGACAATGAAATTCCGAAGAGGAGGCGGGACCACTCCTTCCCAAGGCGTGCTCACAGGCGAATGACGTCACCGACAGGCGTGGAAAAACTCATGCATGTGCACGAGGGTTCAAACTTGCCTGACGTAAAAAGATATGAATGAAATCCATATAGTTTTTAAAAAAAATAAAAAGGACCGATACTTTACGGACAGCCCACGTAGTTAGTTGTGGAAAACAAAGATGTGAAGGAAAATGTGTGAAATTTAAAACGCCATCAGTTTATTGATAATTTGTTTCTTTGCAGACATTCAGCCGTTGTTGGTGATTAAAGAAACTCTCCCTGAACACCAGGAATGGAATCTGGATGTTGACCAGGAGGACATTAAAGAAGAGAAGCTGTGGATAAGTCAGCAGGGAGAGCAGCTTCAGCAGCTGGAGGAGGCAGATCTCACCAAGTTTGGTTTCACTGCCGTCCCTGTGAAGAGTGAAAATGATGATGAAAAACCAGAGTCATCACAGCTTCATCAAAGCCGAAGTGATGAGAGCACAGAGGCTGAGCCTGTAGCCAGCAGCTCATCTGTACACAGAACACTGACAGCAGAAGCTGATGGAGAGGATGATGGAAGACCACAACCAGCCAGCAACTCGAGTACAAACTGTCATTTACAACCAGATACCAGTGGCAGGAGTTCAGACAGTTCTGGAACTGAGACTGATGACAGTGATGACAAAGGCTCTGAATATGGAAAAGCATATGGTCACATTAACAGTTCAGAGCAACAAAAGGAGCGGCAAGCAAGAAGAAAACCATTTAGCTGTTCTGATCAGCGTAAAAGACAGAAACAAAAGGGCACTCTGAACAAAGACATTAGAATTCAGACAGGACAAAAACCATTTGTCTGTTCTGAGTGTGGTCAAAGATTTGGACAAAAGAGCATCCTGAACACACACATGATAATTCATACAGGGCAAAAAGCATTTGTCTGTTCTGAATGTGGTCAAAGATTTGGGCAAAAGAGCAACCTAAACAGACACATGATAATTCATACGGGGCAAAAACCATTTGTCTGTTCTGAATGTGGTCAGAGATTTGGACGAAAGGGCCACCTGAACAGACACATGATAATTCATATGGGGAAAAAAACATTTGTCTGTCTTGAATGTGATCAAACATTTTGGCGAAAGGGCTATCTGAACACACACGATTACTCATACAGGGCAAAAAGCATTTGTCTGTGCTGAGTGTGATCAGACATTTGGACAAAAGGGGAACCTAACTGCACACATGATAACTCATACAGGGGGCCCATTGCATTCTACTAAAAAGACATCAAAGATAAATGAAAAAACAAAAGGCAAAAACCATTTGTCTGTTCTGAGTGTGGAAAAAGATTTGGACTAAAGACCTACCTGAAGAGACACATGACAATTCATACAGGGCAAAAGGATGTTCCAAAAGAAGATTAGGAGCTAAAGACCAGTTACTGACAGACAAAGCTATCCTGGAGGACTGCAAAACAAGGCAGAGGAACCTCAGCATGGCTTGGATTGATTACAAAAAGGAATTTGACAGTGTACCACACTCCTGGATCTTGAGGTGCTTAGAACTCTACAACATCAATGAGAAAATAAGAACCTTCCTGAGAGCACAAATGAACAAGTGGAACACCACCATCACCCTCAATCACACAGAGGGACAAATAACAATCCCAGACGTACGAGTTCAGAGAGGGATACTTCAAGGAGACAGCCTTTCACCTCTCTTATTCTGCTTAATCATGGACCCGCTCAGCAAGATCCTGAAGGAGCAAGACATTGGATATGACTTAAGTAAAGACAAAGGAAAGGAAAACCAAAAACTTGTGAACCATCTGTTGTTCATGGACGATTTGAAAATCTATGCCAACACAAAAAACGGACTCACTCAACTCGTGGAAACTGCCCATAAGTTCTCAAAAGACATTGGCATTGAATTTGGACTGGATAAATGCTCAAAATGCACAATGACAAAAGGAAAAAAGACAAAAACCGAAAACATACAATTGGATGAAGGGAGCTACATTGCAGACATGGCTGCAGACTCCACATACAACCTTAATAGACTGCAAAAGATCAAGCAACAAGCTGTGGTGGGTAACGGGTTTACCAGTTGAGGTAATCATACCCCGCTGTTCCCACTGCTTAGCAAAGAACCAGACCGTAGAAAAAGCATACTGTGAATCAGTGTAGATTGTCACAGTTTTCCCTTCTGCAAGACGGCAAGCTCTAGTCAAGGCAATTAGCTCAGCAGCTTGAGCCGAATGCCTGGAGGACACTTGTTTGGCCTCAATAATCGTGCCAGGTAGCATTATGACTGCATAACCTGAACGTGTACTTCCTTTATCATCTCTTGAACAGGAACCATCCACGAACCAGTAAAGTCCATCTTGGAATGGTTCATCTGATAAGTCTGGCCGTGGGAGCTGGAGATCATGTGTCACTTGTTCACAATCATGCGGTGTTCCACTATCCTGTGTTGGTAACAGTGTGGCTGGATTCAATGTGGTA
This sequence comes from Thalassophryne amazonica, assembly GCF_902500255.1. Classification (NCBI taxonomy): domain Eukaryota; kingdom Metazoa; phylum Chordata; class Actinopteri; order Batrachoidiformes; family Batrachoididae; genus Thalassophryne; species Thalassophryne amazonica. Next base: position 15,013,912 of record NC_047120.1, read on the forward strand.
CACCTTTTAATAGTTATGTGTGGCTGCGACAACAACACAGCTGTATAAGCTATTTGTCTAGCAGGCGATAAGAACGCCATCTTGGATTGGAGCAGCAACACACTAACTGCATGTGGAACCATAACAGTCAGAGGGTGGAACAAAACTAAATTAGCAGTGGCCTCAACAGCCATGGCTGTAGCACAAACTGCTTGGACACATGGTGGGAGCCACGGCTAACAGGATCCAGCCTTTTAGAAAAATAGCCAAGTGGCTTTAGCTTATCTCCATGTTGTTGTAGCAGTACAGCACACATAAAACCGTGTTTGCAATCTGTCATCAATGTAAAGGGTTTACTGTAGTTTGGTAATGACAACACTGTTGAATTGACAAGTTCAACTTTCAGTTTTGTGAATTGGTCTTCTGCCTCGTGAGTCCATGTGATGGGGTCAGAGAGAGCCATCGGAGTTGAATAAATTAGATCCAACAACAACTGTGTCTTTTCTGCATAGCATGGGATCCATGACCGGCAGTAATTACAAAGTCCAAGGAACGCCATCATGTCTTTCTTGAGCACAGGTTTTGGAGCTTTGAGGATGGTGTCCTTCCGAGTTGTTTGAATGCATAGGCCATCCTTAGACAGAGTATGTCCCAGATACATCACGGCTATTTGAACATACTGCAATTTAGACATTTTGACTTTGTTGCCAGTCACAGCCAAGTGTTTCAAGATTGCAGTCGTACATGCTTTTCATGCATCTTCAGATTTCCCTGCGACTAAAATGTCATCGACATAAACCAAAAACTGGGAATTCTCTGGGGGCTCAAAAATGGACATGCATGCATTGATTGCTTGTGTGAAAATGGTAGGACTGTCAGTGAAACCCTGAGGTAGCCTGGTAAATGTGTACTTCACTTTCCTGAAGGTAAATGCAAACCAGAACTGAGAGTCAGGGTGCAATGGTACTGAGAAAAAGGCATTGCTAATATCAATCACGGAGAAATGTGTATGCCCATATTCAAGGGAATTCAGGAGGGTGTGTGGATCCGGCACCAATGGGGCTCGGGTCTCCACAACAGCATTTACTGCACGCAGGTCTTGTATCATTCTCCAATTTACTCCATCCGCTTTCTTAACGGGGAAAATGGGCGTATTACATGGGGAGTCAGGACATTCCCTGATTACTCCTGCCGCCAGTAATTCTTCTATTACTGGTGCGATTCCCCTCTCCGCATCTGGTTTCAGCGGATATTGTCTAACACACGGTTAGGACAAGTTTGGACATGTCTATCTCGGCTTTCAGTGCTTACCAGTCCAGTAAGTATCAGTGAAATTGTGGAGAGCTGGACATGTCCAAACTTGTCCTCTGTCATGCCGAAAGGGAGGTTTTCCTTTGTCTCGCTTCCAAAGCGAATTGGTCGTGATGCGCGAAGCCTCCGCGCAGCTTTCCATGACAAAATCTCTTGTTAAAAGTGAAATCTGCCGGAAAATGGCTGATGTCCAGCTCTTGTGATAACCAGAGAAAGAGCACACGACGGTCTCGTATCCACAGAGCCATCAGCTCAGAAATGGTCCGGTGGCTTGTGCCGTGTCGTCGCAGTTCGGAGCGCAGACCTTATTCTCTGTGAAGCCCGTAAAATTTTCACCGAAAGCCAGATACATTTTTCGAATGGTTTCCAGGTGCCAGTCTCTAACAGCTTCTGAAAAAATTCTGATGGAAAAAAAGTCCTTTTCATTCCGCCATTTCCAGACAATGAAAATCCGACGACGGGGCGGGACCACTCCTTCCACAAGGCGTGCTCACAGGCGAATGACGTCACCGACAGGTGTGGAAAAACTCACGCATGCGCACAAGAGTTCAAGCTTGTCTGACGTGAAAACATATGAATTAAATCCATATAGTTTAAAAAAAAAAAAGGTACAATACTTTATGGACAGACCTCATAGTTCATCACTGTGGCTGAGCAATCATTTAGCTTAAATGCAGCATATATGAATGGGTACATAATTATTATGAGTAAATGAAGTATAAAAGAATATAATTCAGACAATAATAAATGTAGAATCCTTTAACAAGTCAGCTAAGACACATATTCTTTCAGTCTTGTGGCTGGTTTCACTTCCACATCACACAGATAACAGATAGTTGATACAGTTCTGTTGGGTATTTTCTCCTCCAAACATTCTTAAACCTTGATAAGACAGAGTCAAGAAACACCAGTGAGACAGAATGTCAATTTTAGCTCGCGAGGAGTGCAGACAGTCCGTACACGTAGTACCACTGAAAGCACTGAGGATTGCTGCACGCTCACTCTTTTTATTAGGAGAAGCCCTAACCACATTGTGAAACTTGTCCTAAGGGTGGGGGAAACAACGCAAGACAAGTTTCTTTCCGTAAAACAAACACATACGTCAATAAGTGCAGCTGCGTGGAAAAACAGTTTCTTTCCTTTAATCTTATCATCGAAGGTCAGCACATCCCGTTCTTGCAGGCTCGTCTGTTGCACTTATCATCTGTTCTGCATCTGCTTGGAATGTTCCTGTACTCGCACAGCACAAGGTCGTAAATTCACAACTGTCAAAACAAGCTCCAGTTCTTCACTCCCAGTTCAGACTGACCCCAGCATGCTAAAACAAAGTTGAATAACAAGTACATTCTCAGGGTTATTTTAAGACAAGTGAAAAACAGCATAATAACATTTTCATCAGAACGAAGACAAAGGTACAAATGTTTAACAGTGATAACGTATATACAAAATCTTTAACAAGTTCATTTCACAAGAAGCAGAAACTCAACTCAGACTACTTTTGATTACATTGAATATCATGTAAGCAGGCAATGATTAATTAAATAAATGATAACAACTCATAAAATCTCCATCAGGCACAGAGCTAGTGGAGTGACATCACGTGACAACACAGAGTTGCCAGAGGGATGAAAACATAGAGCAGGTGCAGGTTGGAGTGAAACACAGAACTAAGAACAGAGCTACTACGGAATATAATATTACTATGAACAAAAGTAACAATGAAAACTTAGGGAAGAAAAACATAGCCAAGAACCAGGCATGACATGATAACTGATCAGGAGACATGAAGCAGAATACTAAAGCAAAACTAAACAAAACAAGTGATAACATAATGAAAACACAACTGATTGAAGAATACCAAATGAAAACCAGATGACAAAATCAACAAGCCATAATGCCAAAATACCAATACTAAAGATCAACAGAAATTAATAGATGATAAACAATGAAAACACAATCTGGCAGAACAAGAAAAGAACTAGACAATAGCTAAAGAATGCGAAGTAACAGAGAACCAAAGTAAAATAGAACAGGGAATAAATACATGATAAACTAGAAGCACTCAGAGTGCAAACCTCCGCCAAGGCCATCGGGTCAGTGACGCCATAACATGTACACGCCGTGGAATCATTGAACCTAAAAAAGTCTTACAATGATGTTTGCTCAGTAGTAAAAAAAAGTTTCATCTGCTGTGACTGGATAGCATGTATCCTTAGCGCTTGGCATCACAGTTTATTGCAATTTGCACCTTTCCCAGAAGCTACTGTCGTCTGAGCACAGATATTGATATTGCATGTGCTTATAGACAAAAACAAATAAGAGACAAAATTCAATTTATTTTTCAGCTAAACTGCAAATATATGAATTTTTTTAACATTTATGAAACACTTCTCTAAACAAGGCCATAGGGTCACTGACCCTAAAGAGATTCCCTCCTTGGCACAGTGATCTATTTCTTTTTGTCTCTTTCTCTAAAATTGTATATAATAATCATTAGATTATTAATATATAAACAAAAATAAATTAAAGAAATATTACAATTTGAAAACAAATGCACTCGAACGTGGTGACAGCTGCAACTGCTTAATGCTAACTTTTAACATTGAAAATGCCATAGACATGCTAACGCGTTATCATCGTGATCTCACCACTAAAATTTAATCACTTGTTCCTCTTGTCATTTCCAACCACTCCACAAAATTTCATCAAAATCCGTTCAAAACTTTTTGAGTTATCCTGCTGACAAACAAACGCGACCGAAAACATAACCTCCTTGGCGGATAACTAATAAAACAGAACAGGAGCAGAAAGTGGGTCAAAGAAAGGGGAAGCAATTAAACCAAAAACCCAATCAGGGCCGAGCATGACACCTTGTACAGAATCTTTTCTCTCGTGTCCAGATCTGTCTGAGTCTGACACTCATTTACACATTTGGTGACCCTTACCAAAAAATAGTACTGATAAGTATATAAAAAGTAAACTGGAAGTATACTTGAAACATACTTGCATGTACTACTTTTTGGTAAGGGGATGAACTTCACCAACCTGTTTTTGAGGTTCTTTTCCTGTGTCTGGATAAAAGACAAGATATGAAGAGCTGTTTTTGTCATAACTCACTGTTAGAAATTGTAAATATATGTTACCAATTATGTCTTTATTCTGTTTTTCCTATACATTGTGTGTCTGATATTTTTTTTTTTTCTTACTAAACGAATCACTGAGCATTTCACATGGCAAAATGTCCTCTTGCTGCCTTGAGAAATGTCTGAGAGCATAAATCTTGTTACTGAGCAGGAACATTGTGCCCTGTGAAAACCAGCTGTAACTGGTTTTGTTTTGACTCTGTTGAGAAACCCATGATAATGTCTTATCTGGATGGAGACAGGCGCTGAGCTGTTTTCTTTTGCTCATTCTTGTCTTTATGTTTGTATTTGAATAAAAGGAGGGGAGCAAGAACGGGTCCTTCAGAGTGAGATGGGGGGGGTGGTTCCGTCATCTTTGCTCTCCTTGCATGCAAGAAAGAATTACAGTCTCACTGTCTGATTATTCTCTGTGTATAATGTCTGGGTTGTCTTTAATTTAACAGGTTTACACTCACAAAAACCCCTTTTTCACATTGTCAGTCCAGTTTTTTTCTTGTTCTGTTTGTGGACACAACACACCGACCCAAATGTTCTCATCCTTGAAAGGTCAGACTTTGTCCATGTCCCATTTTGATGGGGACAATAATGAGCTGAGGTCTCATGCTGAATGGTGTTTTGACAAATCAGTGACTGAAACTCTGGAGATGTAAACTCTGTGCCGTTATCTGATCTGATGCACTTGATTTTTCCATAAGTTGCTCCATCAGCAATGAACTTCTCTGTAGCTTTAACTGTGTCGCTCTGAGCTTTAAAAAAATACACAAAAGTAGCTCCTGAATAGTGATCGGTGAATAATATAATCTGTGACGCTCACAGCTTTTTGAAGGGATGCCAGCTCTGTATACAGACTGATCACACATGGCTTCACCTTACCAGCATCATGGTCTCTGAGAATCTGAAGCACCTTCCTGCCGTCGTCCGCTGCATCTGTCATCACAAGTGACAGACTTTCATCATCCAACACTTGAATCAGTTCAAAAAACACCTCTTTATTTCTTTCAGCGTCTTCATCTGCACCTCGTCACCTTCATCTGGCTCTTGCAGTTTGAGCCTCTTTAGATCGAGCAGACGCAGGTGTGCGAGAAACTTAACTGACAGCTTTTCTCATCTCCATCGAAACATAATTGGTCCATCAGCTTCCAAACTCCTTCCTGGTTCCATAACCTGTTGATGTTTCCATTATAAAAGTACTGAAATACTGTCTTAACATAATGGAGGAACAAACTCACACACTGCCTTCAGTTTCTTCGACTCGCAGGAAAACTGCTCGCAGGAGCAAAGTCACAGTCATTTATTGATTATCTGCTGCACTCTGACAATGACAGCAGAGGGAAAAAAATATGGACTCACTCAATTCTGAGGAAAAAATTATGGAATCATGAAAAACAAAAGAACACTCCAACACATCACTAGTATTTTGTTGCACCACCTCTGGCTTTTATAACAGCTTGCAGTCTCTGAGGCATGGACTTAATGAGTGACAAACAGTACTCTTCATCAATCTGGCTCCAACTTTCTCTGATTGCTGTTGCCAGATCAGCTTTGTAGGTTGGAGCCTTGTCATGAACCATTTTCTTCAACTTACACCAAAGATTTTCAATTGGATTAAGATCCGGACTATTTGCAGGCCATGACACTGACCCTATGTGTCTTTTTGCAAGGAATGTTTTCACAGTTTTTGCTCTATGGCAAGATGCATTATCATCTTGAAAAATGATTTCATCATCCCCAAACATCCTTTCAACTGATGGGATAAGAAAAATGTCCAAAATATCAACGTAAACTTGTGCATTTATTGATGATGTAATGACAGCCATCTCCCCAGTGCCTTTACCTGACATGCAGCCCCATATCATCAATGACTGTGGAAATTTACATGTTCTCTTCAGGCAGACATCTTTATAAATCTCATTGGAATGGCACCAAACAAAAGTTCCAGCATCATCAACTTGCCCAATGCAGATTCGAGATTCATCACTGAATATGACTTTCATCCAGTCATCCACAGTCCACGATTGCTTTTCCTTAGCCCATTGTAACCTTGTTTTTTTTCTGTTTAGGTGTTAATGATGGCTTTCCTTTAGCTTTTCTGTATGTAAATCCCATTTCCTTTAGGCGGTTTCTTACAGTTCAGTCACAGACGTTGACTCCAGTTTCCTCCCATTCGTTCCTCATTTGTTTTGTTGTGCATTTTCAATTTTTGAGACATATTGCTTTAAGTTTTCTGTCTTGACACTTTGATGTCTTCCTTGGTCTACCACTATGTTTGCCTTTAACAACCTTCCCATGTTGGTATTTGGTCCAGAGTTTAGACACAGCTGACTGTGAACAACCAACATCTTTTGCAACATTGTGTGATGATTTACCCTCTTAAGAGTGTGATAATCCTCTCCTTTGTTTCAATTGACATCTCTCGTGTTGGAGCCATGATTCATGTCAGTCCTTTTGGTGCAACAGCTCTCCAAGGTGTGATGACTCCTTTTTAGATGCAGACTAACGAGCAGATCTGATTTGATGCAGGTGTTAGTTTTGGGGATGAAAATTTACAGGGTGATTCCATAATTTATTCCTCAGAATTGAGTGAGTCCATATTTTTTTCCCTCTGCTTGGTCTAAAAAAGTAACCGTTACTGACTGCCACAATTTTTTTTTCTTGATTTCTTATAGTGTTTCTTAAAGCCAGAAAGTTGCCATTTGAAATGACTTTAGTTTTGTGTCATGTCTGTGATCTGCTTTTTTTTTCTACAAAATTAAATAACTGAATGAACATCCTCCAAGGCCGGTGATTCCATAATTTTTGCCAGGGGTTGTATGAAGAGCTTCAGAAACACAAAGGTCGACAGTAAACTGGAAGAAGAATAAAAGGTGAAGTTGGCGCGAAAAGGTCGAGTAACTGAGAAAGTTTTGAAACAGCGGCTAACTGCTGCTAATCCACTGTCTGGCCATATCTGGTGAAGTTTTGTCTCTGCTGTTGGTCGCTGGTGATCAGGTAAATGCTTTTTTTAAGATGTGTTTGACGTTAATGTGTTATATTGTTTTACTGTTTGTTTCCTCGTTTTTTTTTTTCCTCCAGTTCGTGTGGCGACAAATTACTCCAACACGTTTATTAGTGAAGAAAACGGCGTAATGTTGACTCCGAGTTAAAAATGCTTTGCCGTGTTGTATGAACTAATCTTAATAACTTGTAGTGCTGTGTGCGCAGGCTGTGAACTGTGTCGAAACCCTGAACCTTGTGTCGAGTCCTGTAGTGGCTGAAGCCTGAACAGAAGCTCGTATTGTTTCCTAGAAATCACGTGACTGATACACATCAGGCGCACAGACTGCTCATTGGTCAGGCGTCGGCTCTGAGGTGACGTCAGCACATCTGTGCCCATACACCGCGTCGGCCATTGCTGCCTATTGGCGCTGACGAGCCGTGGGGCCGCCCGCTCCACGCAGTGCTGTTTGACAGCGCAGTGTATAAGCCTTTTCAGCATCTCGGGCGTGCAGGGGCTGATGGGAAGGCATCGGGACAAACAAATGCACATGCTTGACGGCGGACACGTAATATCGCTCACTACTGCGTGCGGTAAATGGCATTTCTCATCAAAAGTAAGCATAATAAATGTTTCCCAGTACATTAGGCTGTGTTGTTACAGAAGCGTTTTTTGTTTGTCCCGATAGCCGCCGACCGAAACGCACTCCGCACATGCGTACTGGTGATGCTAAAAAGCTTAATTAATCGGAATGCATCTGTCAGGACAGGGGACCCATACAGTGTTAGAAGAATACATCTGTTCACACATAAACAGAGTTAAGTAAGAGGAAACAATGGTTGTTCTCCTATCTATGAGAGTGACAGGCCTGTGATGATCAAAGGGTCCTTTCATTTACAAGAATGTCTATTCATTGTGGCGTGGAACAGGAGTCCTTGGGGGTCTTGAAGCCATGTCCCACTGTGAGACTGTCTACAGTGCTTCTTCTCGCATTGTGATAAACAATGTCCCACTGTGAGACTGTGGATGGCATTGTGATTGATCAGGGTTTTGCACTGTGACACGGTGTGACAAGGCAATGGAAGGCTGGAGGAATATCACCTTAAGCATGTCTTAACTTTTAGGTACAGGAAGGTGACAGGGCTGTTGAACAGTACATATAGTCAAACAGGATATTTAGTAAAACATGCAATATTTATCATTTTAACACTGCAATTAATTTATAAAGTGAAAAATAAGCAACTGCCCCTCAGAATTCATGATTTTTTTTTTTAAGGAGAGAGAGGGGGAAAATATAATTTAAGGGGCTTGTATCATTTTAAAATTGCTGGCGCTAGGTAGACCAGGAAAGGCTTTTGTGTTTCTACTTGTGGCCCTAAAATACGGAATAATCTGGCGAAGGAACTCAAGCGATGTCCAAATGTCAATCAGTTTAAATGCCAATATAAGGAAATTATGTTTTCTGAACATGTGAAAATTGTCTAAATTCTCAAGTTCAAATTCAAATTCTCAAATTCAAGTCATGGTTGAAATAATACTATAATATAGTTATACTATACTATATACTTACTATAATATATAGTAGTTATACTATAATATATAATAGTTATACTTACTATAATATAGCTGTTGGTTAAAGTATGAACAATTAAGTTATTATTTATTTATTTATTTATTTTTTATTATGTGATGTGTCAGGGTCAAATACCTTACCCTACCGGACATTTATAAATGAGTGAACACGAGACCAGCAACCTTTTCTGCTTTGCATGCAAAGGGAAGAGCAGTCTCAGTGAGCCGTCTCCTTTCTCTCTCTCTTTGACTCTCGTCGAACTGTCTTCCTGTGCTCAGCATTTTTATTAAGCAAAAGTGGCATACAAGCAGGGCGTGACGACATTGTTGGCTATTATGAATATCATGAATAAAAGCAATGAATAGGAGCAAAACATCCTGTGCAGCTGGTGAGCTATTGCAAGCTAATATGTGTTTCCGTGGGTTTGCTGCTGTGTGCCTGTACTCCTTTTCCCCATCAAACATGTCACCCGACATGACGTGAATCCAGCTGGTGTACAACAATTCCATTGTTTCGCTGTCCTCCCACAGACACTGTCCTTGCTTCAAGGCCGTAATCCCAACAGAGACGTGCAAAACTACATGGTGCAAAAGATATATGCATGCATATGACGTGATGCAGAACAAACGATAATATACGTTGTGACTATATATATATATATATATATATATATATATATATATATACACACGAGGTCTGTCAATAAAGTATAGGTCCTTTTTATTTTTTTCAAAAACTATATGGATTTCATTCATATGTTTTTATGTCAGACATGCTTGAACCCTCGTGCGCATGCGTGAGTTTTTCCACGCCTGTCAGTGACGTCATTCGCCTGTGAGCACTCCTTGTGGGAGGAGTCGTCCAGCCCCTCGTCGGAATTCCTTTGTCTGAGAAGTTGCTGAGAGACTGGCGCTTTGTTTGATCAAAATTTTTTCTAAACCTGTGAGGCACATCGAAGTGGACACGGTTAGAAAAATTAAGCTGGTTTTCGGTGAAAATTTTAACGGCTGATGAGAGATTTTGAGGTGATACTGTCGCTTTAAGGACTTCCCACGGTGCGAGAGGTCGTGCAGCGCTCCCAGGCGCCGTCGTCAGCCTGTTTCAAGCTGAAAACCTCCACATTTCAGGCTCTATTGATCCAGGACATCGTGAGAGAACAGAGAAGTTTCAGAAGAAGTCGGTTTCAGCATTTTATCCGGATATTCCACTGTTAAAGGAGATTTTTTTTTAATGAAAGACGTGCGGACGGATTGTAGCATCGGCTCGCAGCCGCTGCGACGCTCCGCCACAGGAAAAACATCTCTGTTGGAAGCCTTAAGGACAAGTTGGAACATGTCCAGCTGTTAAACAATTTCTCATATACTCACTCCACTGAAAGCCATCAAAAGCCACCTGGATTTTACAAATGGTTATCAACACAGAGGTGTTTTTCCTGTGCCGCCGCACTGCACCGGCTGCGTCCCGACGCGCGGACCCGTCCGCACGTCTTTCATTAAAAAAATCTCCTTTAACAGTGGAATATCCGGATAAAATGCTGAAACCGACTTCTTCTTAAACTTCTCTGTTCTCTCACGACATCCTGGATCAATAGAGCCTAAAATGTGGAGGTTATCAGCTTGAAACAGGCTGACGACGGCGCCTGGGAGCGCTGCGCGACGTCTCGCTCCAAGGGAAGTCCTTAAAGTGACAGTATCACCTCAAAATCTCTCATCAGCAGTTAAAATTTTCACCGAAAACCAGCTTAATTTTTCGAACCGTGTCCACTTCGATGTGCCTCACAGGTTTAGAAAAAATTTTGATCAAACAAACCGCCAGTCTCTCAGCAACTTCTCAGACAAAGGAATTCCGACGAGGGGCTGGATGACTCCTCCCACAAGGAGTGCTCACAGGCGAATGACGTCACCGACAGGCGTGGAAAAACTCACGCATGCGCACGAGGGTTCAAGCATGTCTGACGTAAAAACATATGAATGAAATCCATATAGTTTTTGAAAAAAATAAAAAGGACCTATACTTTATTGACAGCCCTCGTGTGTGTGTGTGTGTGTGTGTGTGTGTGTGTGTGTGTGTATATATATATATATATATATATATATATATATATATATACACTCAACAAAAATATAAACGCAACACTTCTGGTTTTGCTCCCATTTTGTATGAGATGAACTCAAAGATCTAAAACTTTTTCCACATACACAATATCACCATTTCCCTCAAATATTGTTCACAAACCAGTCTAAATCTGTGATAGTGAGCACTTCTCCTTTGCTGATGTTAGGTTTAAAATTACCTAAACATCATTAAACTGCAACAGAGAAAGACATAACAGTCAAATAAGAGTCAGAGAGTAGAATTCAATTGTAAATGCTCGCGAGGAGTGCAGCACAGAGACAAGCTTATCTAACAATCTCCAAACTGCACTAAACTCTGGCTGCGCCCTCGCTCTTTTTATTTAGGATGTCCCTACATACAGGCGCGGCTGTCAGCATACGTGGCTGGAACATTTGAGCAATCATAAGCAGGTTTTGCAACTTCAGGTAGCTGGTGTGGTGAGGGTGCAGTTAGAACATCCTGTCCCGTGCTCCGTTATCAGGCGTTGTCTCAGCCAGCATATGTCAGTTAACCTTTTGTTCATTCCTGTGGTTGAAACCACATGCGTGCGAGTAGAAACATCAGCTTGCAACACAGCATACTTTCTCAAGAGGTCATCAAGAAGTCAGCAACAGACTTCTGACAGATACAATGAGTTTATTTCTATTGCTGAAGTATTAATAAAAGAATGTATGATAACTGATATCCATATATACATAAAGCCAACAGCTGAGATAATCCATCCCACCTCACAGGTGTGCCATACCAAGATGCTGATTAGACACCATGATTAGTGCACAGGTGTGCCTTAGACTGTCCACAATAAAAGGCCACTCTGAAAGGTGCAATTTTGTTTTATTGGGGGGGATACCAGTCAGTATCTGGTGTGACCACCATTTGCTTCATGCAGTGCAACACATCTCCTTCACATAGAGTTGATCAGGTTGTCAATTGTGGCCTGTGGAATGTTGGTCCACTCCTCTTCAATGGCTGTGTGAAGTTGCTGGATATTGGCAGGAACTGGTACACGCTGTTGTATACGCCGGTCCAGAGCATCCCAAACATGCTCAATGGGTGACATGTCCGGTGAGTATGCCGGCCATGCAAGAACTGGGACATTTTCAGCTTCCAAGAATTGTGTACAGATCCTTGCAACATGGGGCCGTGCATTATCCTGCTGCAACATGAGGTGATGTTCTTGGATGTATGGCACAACAATGGGCCTCAGGATCTCGTCACGGTATCCCTGTGCATTCAAAATGCCATCAATAAAATGCACCTGTGTTCTTCGTCCATAACAGACGCCTGCCCATACCATAACCCCACCACCACCATGGGCCACTCGATCCACAACATTGACATCAGAAAACCGCTCACCCACACGATGCCACACACGCTGTCTGCCATCTGCCCTGGACAGTGTGAACCGGGATTCATCCGTGAAGAGAACACATCTCCAACGTGCCAAACGCCAGCGAATGTGAGCATTTGCCCACTCAAGTCTGTTACAACGACGAACTGGAGTCAGGTCGAGACCCCGATGAGGACGGCGAGCATGCAGTTGAGCTTCCCTGAGACAGTTTCTGACAGTTTGTGCAGAAATTCTTTGGTTATGCAAACCGATTGTTCCAGCAGCTGTCCGAGTGGCTGGTCTCAGACGATCTTGGAGGTGAACATGCTGGATGTGGAGGTCCTGGGCTGGTGTGGTTACACGTGGTCTGCGGTTGTGAGGCTGGTTGGATGTACTGCCAAATTCTCTGAAACACCTTTGGAGACGGCTTATGGTAGAGAAATGAATATTCAATACACGAGCAACAGTTCTGGTTGACATTCCTGTTGTCAGCATGCCAATTGCACGCTCCCTCAAATCTTGCGACATCTGTGGCATTGTGCTGTGTGATAAAACTGCACCTTTCAGAGTGGCCTTTTATTGTGGGCAGTCTAAGGCACACCTGTGCACTAATCATGGTGTCTAATCAGCATCTTGATATGGCACACCTGTGAGGTTGGATGGATTATCTCAGCAAAGGAGAAGTGCTCACTATCACAGATTTAGACTGGTTTGTGAACAATATTTGAGGGAAATGGTGATATTGTGTATGTGGAAAAAATTTTAGATCTTTGAGTTCATCTCAAACAAAATGGGAGCAAAACCAAAAGTGTTGCGTTTATATTTTTGTGGAGTGTGTGTGTATATATATATATATATATATAAGGTGTGCTGGTGACAATATAATGATATACAGTCAGGTGCATAATTTCTCTAACAGATGTGTGCTGTTATTGGTGTAGATATGATGAGGAATTTGAGTTTATTTATTATTTTAAGATGTCTGTGTTTGCTTGTTAAAGAATTTTAAAGATACTTATCAATGATCAATGTCTTTGATTCTGTTTTTATACATATATATGTGTGATTTCACTTAATATTACTTTCCTAGTTAATCACTGAACTGTTCACACTGTAAAATGACCTTTTACTTACATGAAAACTATGAGAAATGTAAGCCTTGTTTTTGCTGAGCACAGATGTACATTTTAATTAACAGGTTGGCCTTTAACAGAGAACAACGCAGCCTCACTAGCCCAAGGTTGGCGCTGTTTCATTTCTGAAGAACAGTCACTATCTGTCTGAGTAGACCACAAGGCGCCTTCAGGTGCAAAGTGATACAAATATGAATTGACTGAAGAAACATAGCTGTGCCTTGTATATTGTTTTTGTAATATGTCTGTGTGTAACTTGTTTCAATAAATCCAGGAGCAGAGTGGGCGGGCCCTTCAGAGCGGACTGAGTGACAGTGACGAGGGGTCATGCCGGCTCTCCCTGATCAGGAAAGAGACTCTGTTTCCTGCGTGGTCATTCTCTGTGTTAACTGAGTTGTTCTCTTTTACCAGATAAAATTCTACATTGCTGTTCTGCTCACTTGTTTTGTTTTGGTTTTTCTGTGATAATTAAAAGTTGCTGAGGTTAAAGGGGTAGGTGTATATAAGCATTGCTTCTACCTGCACCCTTTCGGTTGCATGGGCTGAGAAATCAGTTTTATTTTGTTTTGTTTTTATTTTATTGTAAAGTGCCGAATGAACTTGAACTTCTTGGGGGGGGGCTTTGTAGAAAACATTTGTTTTGATGTGTGGAAATAAACTTGACATTTGAATCCATGTGTGATTACAGAACTACATGTATGACCTACGAGGTTTATTAGAAAACTAACCGGCAGTTTTATAAAAAAAAAACTATATGGATTTGAATCACGTGCGATTACACCAGACATGCTTGAACCCTCGTGCACATGCGTGAGTTTTTTCACGCGTGTCAGTGACGTCATCCGCCTGTGGGCAGGCTTTGAGTGAGCACTGGTCCAGCCCTCTCGGCTGAAATCCTTTGTCTGAGACGCTGCTGGAGACGGCGCGTGTTGCTTTATCAAAATTTTTTCAGGACCTGTGAGGGATATCCGAGTGGACACTATTTGAGAAATTCAGCTGGTTCTTGGTGAAAAGTTTAACGGCTGATGAGAGATTGTGGAGTTTCTTTCGCTTTAAGGACAGCTCAAAAAGCGGATCGGCGCGGTCGGAGGTGGCGTCCGTCTGGCTGTTTCGAGCTGAAAACATCCTAATTTAAGGCTCTGTTCACCCAGGTCATCGTCAGAGAACAGAGAAGTTTCAGAAGAAGTCGGCATGAGGAGTTTATGCGGACATTCCACTGTTAAAGGAGATTTTGTAATGAAAGAACGTGCGGGCAAATTCGCCGAGTCGGTTCCGTGACGACGCCGCAAATCCGTCTGCGCCGCAACAAGAAAAACAAGAAAACCGTGTTGAAAACCATTTGTAAAATTCAGGCGGCTTTTGATGGCTTTCAACAAGTGAGTATCTGAGAAATTGTTTAACAGCTTGGGCATGTTCCAACTTGTCCGTTAAGGTTTCCAATGGAGGGGTTTTTCCTGTCGCGACCCCCGCGGTCGGGTCCGGCTCGACATGTGAATCTGCCCGCACATTCTTTCATTACAAAATCTCCTTTAATAGTGGAATTTCTGCGTAAACTCCTCATGCCGACCTCTTCTGAAACTTCTCTGTTCTCTGACGCCGCCTTGGAGAGCAGATCGCCGTCAGGCGCCGTGGGCCGTCCTTAAAGCGACACTTGCAGACCAAAATCTCTCATCAGCCGTTAAAATTTTTACCGAAAAAAAGCTGAATTTATCGAATGGTGTCCACTCAGTTGTGCCTTACAGTTTTGAAAAAATTTTGATCCAACAAAGCAGCAGTCTCTGAGCCATTCCTAAACAATGAAGAAACGACGAGAGGGTGGGCCACTCCTCACTCAAAGACTGCCCACAGGTGAATGACGTAACCGACAGGCGTGAAAAAACTCTCGCATGCCCACGAGGGTTCAAGCATGTCTGATGTAATCAGACGTGATTCAAATCCATATGGTTTTTGAAAAAAATAAGGTCGGATACTTTTCTAATAGACCTCGTAAAACTGACCTTGTGTGCAAAGAAAGCAAAAACCACATGTGTTTTTCCATTTCTACCATCAGTGTGTAGTTGATGCATCGTGTGCTTAGTAATATGATGGTTTGTGTTCACTGTTTGGCACAAAAATACAATTTTTAAGAGTTTGAGAGGTTCGTGACCGGTGAAGCTACAGCATTTAATCAGTGCAGCAGCGGAACCACTTCCTGTATTTGGTTCAAAATAAAAGCCCTGTAGAGTTTCATACACAGTCCAGTATTACACTGGGCTTCAGCTTTGTTTCCGTTTGATCTTTCAACGGTGGCTGCCAACCAGCACAATGATTGACATGACCAACAGCTAATGAGAATTAGGAGAGCCACGGGGTGGCCAATCAGATTGCAGGGAGATCTCCTCCTTGTATCTGTAATCTGAAGAAGAAGAAGTCTCAGGATGATTCCAGTCGGACCTTCTTTTGTGGAAGCATTTGCTTCTGAGGGACCGGCCTGGTTAACGCTCTTTTACTGACTACAAGGTTGGAATGGGCTTTTTTCTTTCTTTCTTAGATACCATACCCGTGCGTTACTTCTGTTAGTCTTTAAGTGCAACAGCTGCGCAGTTTAAATCATTAATTTACTGTTGTGTTAATCCAAGGAGTGGCTAGCTTCTCGTTAGCGCCTAGCTTTGCCGAGCGTTCGCTCCTCGCTTGTTCTTTTCTTTGTGCGCAACACTTTAACTTGCGATGTTGTCAGACAGGGTGGCCCTCTGAGAGGTTTACGGACCATTCGTAGACAAAAAATACTATTCATAGACAAGGACCATTCCTAGACATATGAAGAACCATTTATTTATTTAAACACAGACCGCAGTGAAATTAGTTTTACGTTGGATATTCGACAGACATTCGTGACACCTGCCGTGGGCCCTTCTGGAAATAAGTCGTTGACTTTCATTGGCCCACGTTAAATAAGTCTTCTTCCCAGATCGATCTCTTTCAGTGCAGCTTCTAGTTCTGACTTTAACACGAAGTTAACACCCAAGTCTTTCATCACCAACTGGAAATTTAAAATTAATTAAAAATATGAACACAAATTTATATTTACAATTAATTAAAAATATGAAGATATTTAAAATGAAAAAACGAGGTGTACCTCATGCAGCCAGTCGAGTACTATGATCCCACACTGATTTTGAGTCAATTGATCCCGTGACCTGGAAGCCATTGAGATAAAAGGCTAATATTTACATATAAAAGAAAATGATAAATATTTAGAGATTTAAAATGTAAAAACACGAGGTGGATCTCATGCAGCCAGTAGAGCACTATGAATCCACACTGATTTTGAGTCAGTTGATCCCACGACCTGGAAGCTATTGAGCTAAAATTCTAATATTTACATTTAAAACGAGTTAAAAATGAACAGATTTAAAATGCAAACACAAGAGGTGGATCTCATGCAGCCAGTGGAGCACTATGAATCCACACTGATTTTGTGTCAATAGATCCCATGACCTGGAAGCTATTGAGCTAAAATGCTAATATTTACATTTAAAATTAGTTAAAAATATGAACAGGTTTAAGATGCAAAAACAAGAGGTGGCTCTCATGCAGCCAGTGGAGCTCTATGATCCCACACTGATTTTGTGTCAGTTGAACACATGACCTGGAAGTTGTTGAGCTCACTGAGCAGGGTGCCGTCTTCTGTCTCTGTTTTTACTGTAAAGTCTGCAATACGGGTGCACTTGAAATGTTGGCCTTTCTTGCTCAGAGTCAGACTGTACCCGGAGCGAAGAAGAGGTTTCACCGGAGTGAAGAAGAGGTTTACCCGGATTGAATGTCTAATATCTTTCGAATATCCAACATAAAACTAACTTCACTGCGGTAAACACAGCACTGTCACAGGTGTTGATTGTGGACTAGTTTATGGCAGATGAGTCGTGGATATTCCATGGTATTAGCTCCAGCTCCATACTGATTTTTATGTCTGGTGCAGCTCTCTGTTTAAAAGTGACAATTCCTTTATGCTGCGTTTACACATTGGCAGGTTGCATTATGAATGTCATATTTGCATCATTCTTGGCACATTCCTGACATTCTTAATGTGACTTAACGCATCTGAATAGGTTTCTTAATAGTGTGTGATATTCGTGATCTTCGTGGAGCATGTTTTTGGTTGTCAAAAAAATCTTCCACGAGTGTTACGCACCACCCTCATTTCGCCTCATGTCGTGGACGTCACAGCTGAGTGTGTTGGTCCATCTTGATTAGTGGTGATCCTTGATAGAGCGTGACAGCTTTCTTCTTTGACGTTCGTGCAATTAAACCCTGCTACATTGCGTTCAGTTTCATTGCTGCAGTATGCTGAAGGAGGACAGTGACACCAAGTCGGTCAAAAGTCTCGTTTCAGTGCTCATCAGCGCGCTCCTGCAGGTGTTCCACCTGCTTCTGCTGCTGCTGCTGCTGTGCCTGATGTTTGGGGAAAAAAGAGACAAGAGCCACGTGGAGCCACACATCTGGCTCTCTATGCCACTCCATGGCACAGAACCCAACCAAGCATGCAGTCACAAAGTTCTTCTGCTGTGGATTAATCTAGATTTTGAGGAGCAAACTGGAGCAATCTGAATTGTTCAGCAGATGGTTGGATGAAAATGAGGGTATGTGTGGAGACAATTCGCCCCATTCGCATTGTGAAAGAATGTAACGATGCGCTGTTACGTGCATCAGCGCGGAACATTATTCTTGGCCGTGCTCAGTGTTTCCTGATAATTCGCCAGCAACA
Organism: Thalassophryne amazonica; assembly: GCF_902500255.1. NCBI lineage: Eukaryota > Metazoa > Chordata > Actinopteri > Batrachoidiformes > Batrachoididae > Thalassophryne > Thalassophryne amazonica. The sequence goes on from NC_047120.1 coordinate 15,032,214, forward strand.
TGTGCCATTAATCGTAACGCGTGGTAACAGGGTGCAGCAGTTCCTAAGGACACCTGATGCTTCTGCCTCAAAATAATCACATTCGTGATCAGCGGCCAAAAATGTATACTTTGAGGCATTCGTGACTTGTTGTCCTTATGTGTAACTGCAGCATTAACTTTGTGTTATGTCTTCAAAATCGGTCTTTTGCGCGCTCTCCTTCTGTGTTGCCGCACAGCTTCCGTTCTTAGCGGCTTCACTGGAGTTATCTTCCATGGCTTTAAACACACATCCACTTTCACGCAGTCACCCAAATTTTAACTTTGTGTTCGTCCAATATTGACTGAAAAATCACTCTTTTGTGAGCTGGCGTTCTGCCTAAATGCTCATTTGAAGCATGATGATGATGAGTCACTGCCTCAGTGCGCACGCACAGCGGAGCTCATGTGATCCATTAATTCCAGAAGTGATTAGAGGTGTTTCATCATCCAAGGTTTGACAGAAAATGATTAATGCACTACAAAATAATTATTTTATATAGAGTCCAGCGCACAGAGCAGGTGGAATTGTGTGCGCAGAAGGAGAGCCGCTCCAAAAATAGCCTCTCAGGTCCTGCGTAACTGCCAGGCGCACGGATAATGGGCTTTTAGCAGACTCGTAAGCACCACGCAAATACCTCTTAGCCGTCACAGTAACTCATACACAAACTGCGCCACGCTGTTGTTGCTAAATTTTGAACTTCTTGAAATTAGCGCCACACTTAGAGAGGAGCCTCGTTAACTGAAGATAATGCCTCTAAGAGCCACGAAACTCCCACAATAGTTGAAGAAACCCTCTCGTAGCAAAGAAAACATGCTGCGTGGCTCCTTCTTCATCCTTCAATATTCAGTGGGACCCAGGCTTTACATGTAGCTATGATACAAGACAAATGGTTTGTCATATTTTAATATTCATATTTGGATTAACAGTAATGCAGCTGGTCTGCTCTGTCTCAGCCTGATCCCGTCAGATCTCAGAAGCTAAGCAGTGCGAGACCTGGTTAGTACTTGGATGGGAGCCCTCTTTGGAACACCAGCGGCTGTATGTGTTTCTCCGGGTAAAACTGGAGTTGTCAGGAAGGGCAACTGGCGTAAACCTTGTGCCAAATACCTACTGAAACGGGAGCAGCTGAATGGACGACGACGACGACAACAACAACATTGGGATTAACAGTAATAGAATATTCTGATATAGCCTGGACTGTAGATATTTTAGCAAACACTGTAAACACACATTACGCATACACACACCAGTATATGATAGAGAGGGCAGGTAATGGCAGTAAAGTCGACTGTTTTCGTAATTTGAAGAGACAAATGATTAGGCTATAAATAAATATTTATTAATTACAAACTACTGACTAATGAATACATTATGTTTCTGTATAAAACATAATAGATATGTTATAACACAGGCGTGACTCTAATTTAACACAGGTGTGATCTCACAGAAGTATGACTTGACTTCTGTTACCACTATCCCAACTTTTTTGAAATGTGTTGCAGGCATCCATTTCAAAATGTGCAAATATTTGCACAAAAACAATCAAGTTTATCAGTTTGAACACTAAATATCTTGTCTTTGTGGTGTACTCAGTTGAAGAGGATTTGCAAATCGTATTTTGTTTTTATTTACATTTTACACAGCATCCCAACTTCATTGGAATTGGGGTTGTAAATTGTGGATGCGCTGCTTCTATATCAGAATCTGCAGCTCCACAAGCAACATAGAGAAATGATTATTTTCCTGTTACACACCCTCAAAAACAACATAACCCAACTGCAGCGTAATTTTTTTTTATTATTATAACAGCGTAATGGACCGTGACGGTGTTATAATGCTGGTGAGATCCCTGACTTTTTCCAAGCTGTACTTTTCTGTGCAGATAAAAGGATTTTAACAAGAACCCAGTAAAGATGATTTTCAACAAGAACTTATTGACCTGCAAACTTGCTGTCCGTCATTGATCTTAACCTCACGTAACCCCCAGTAAAAATGCAACAACGTATTAACATGGGTTTAGAGCATTTGAAATCAATAATGTTATATTACATATATATTTCTGAGGTATTTATTAACAATATGAGCATGTACTTATCTCAATATTGCAGGCAGAGGAACTGCACAGAAGCCGACAAACAAACCATAAAAATAGCTACAGGATTTTAGGGTGCTGGAACAGAAAGTGAAAGTGGAACTGTATTTAGGATTTCAAGCAGTGCAAAAGAGTCAGGGCACCCCAGTAAAAAGTATGGAATGCCTCAACAGACACATTTTGTGACGTCCGGGTCTTCTGAAAACAGGGCAGACTCCCGTCGAGTCGGCTTGAGCACCCATTAGCATTAGTTTAGCTCCGCTGGCTAAAGATGATGGCTTGAAATCAGCGAGGCCGCAGGTAACTTCTACCCTGATCTCCAGGCCAGAACACCATGCGTTAGTGAGACGGGATTTGATTTGACATCTCTGAGCAAATCAGTATCCTGTCCGTGTGGCTCACAGAAGACATTCCAGTCTGTTGTCCCCAAACAGCCCTGCAGTGTCTCCTAGCTGTCCTCAGTTCATCTCCTCAGACTTTGTGATCAGATGATTAAATTGGCCTGTTTTCAATCATTCCTGGTTTCTCTTCAGCTCACTCAATCTCTGCACTTGTTCTCTCCCTGATAGTTCACTGAATCATCAGTTCACTTGGTCAATAACTCTGTTTGTGTCTTTTTAAAGGTTTTCTACAAACATGTCTAAAGCCCAACAGCTGAGGGACAGGCTGAAACAACTGCTGACAGTTGCTGATGAAGAAGTATTTGAGTTGTTAGAAGGATTGACCACAGACTATGAAGAAGAAATTCATCGTTTAAAAGAAGAGAACAAAGGACCAACGGTTCTGGAAGCTGTTTTTAATCCTCGGGTTCGCTTGTACAAAGCAGGTTTGTTCATTGTAAACATTGTTACTTTTTTTTTTATTTTCTTCATTAGAAGACAAAGACAACATAAAACAAAACAGGCATTAACGAGCACTGGCAACAACGGTAATATAAAGAAATAAATGCATGAGGATAATAACCATATAACATAAAACAATACAGACATGCATACATATATATATATATACACACGTATGTACATACATACTTACATGCACACACATCTACAAAACACATATCTGTGTATATTAATAGCAATAATCATAACATCAATCCATACCACAGCAACAACAACGATTAAACAACCTTTCAAAATAGTGTGACAATGATTATTGCGTTGTATCTGACCCATTCTTTTTTTTGTTTTTTGTTTTTTTTGTCTGTGTGGGTCTCATCTTGTATGGTGCATTAAAAACACACAGACATAAATGTAGGGTTAGAATGGACAGGATCCTTGAATGTGCAGTGTTTCATTTTTAATTATCTTTAATATATATATTAATTCAACCTGTCCTTGTGTTGTCACTATTAGTATTTCATGCAGCCGTTAATCATATAAGTAATCGTAAAATCTCATACATACATATACACATCATGTCATATATCATATGAAAACAATTATAATAATATCAATAATTATTATATTACCATCAATAATGAATACATAAATAGCCAAATTTTTTTATTATATATACACACACACACACACGTACAACTGGTGTGAGGTTATGAGAGAAAAGTTATTAATATTGACCAGATGCCAGTGGGCTCTGTGACGGGGGGGTAGAGGCGAGTGTGCTGTCAAGAGTGACGTGGTTTTGATTTTTTTTTTCCTCTTTCTCTCTCTTCCTTCCCCTCCCTTTTTTTTCCTTTTTCTTTTCCTTTCCCTTCCCCTCTCATTTCCTTCCCTTTCCTTTCTCCTTCTCCCTCCTTCCTTTTCTTTCTTCTTCCCTCCTCCCCGAAAGGAAACTAAAACAATACTAGGTCAGTTAATGTTGAGTGGGAGGGTTGGGATTCTGCTGAGTCATTGTAGGGAGGTGAAGAATATTGCATTGTGATGAAATCTGTGAGATTTCTCCAGTAACTGGTAATTTTGCAGATACTTGTGCAGTAAGATGAGAATGATTTTTATGAAAAAAAAAATGTAAAAGCTCTGATTCAGCGTTAAGCCTCGGTCCCATCGAATAATGAAGGCTGAAGAAGGAGCCACGCATGGGTGTGGAGTGATTATTCAAAGAATGACCCACGTTTTCATCTTAACACGTATCCACTACTAAGGTGCCTCTCTATACCCTGCACGTGCCACGTAGAAGCCACGACCAACAGGTCATTAGAGCCTCGAATGGCTTGTATCAGCCATGCTAAGCCACGTATGAGCCACACAGTGCTGTGTAGCGTGATGTTATCAAGCTATAAAAACATTAAAAATAGTTACCTTAAGCTGTTCAAAATATATTCCACATGGAGCAGGAAAGAGGGAAAAAAGCGTCCAGATGAAACAGTCCTCTGTGATTCCAGCAGTGATTAGAGGTGTTTTCAGCATCCAACGTTTGGCAGAAAATGATTACATTATTTATATAGAGCTCAGCACAGAGCAGGTGGAATTGTGTGCAAGAGGAGAGCCGTTCCAAAAATAGCCTCTCGGGTCCTGCGTAACTGCCAGGTGCACGGATAATGGGCTTTTAGCAGACTCGTAATCACCACGCAAATGCCTCTAAGCCGTCGCAGTAACTCGAACACAAACTGCGCCACGCTGTTGTTGCTAAATTTTGAACATCTTGAAATTAGCGCCACGCTCAGAGAGGAGCCTCGTTAACTGAAGATAATGCCTCTAAGAGCCACTCTGAGCCACTATACTGCCACGATAGCTCACGAAACAAAAAAAACAGGGTGCGTGGCTCCTTCTTCACTTGGTGGGACCGAGGCTTTACAACACACTGAAGGACAAGAGTCTCCTTTATAAAACAGAGCCTAGGACTCATGCTCATAAAAGCTGAAAGTAGTGTGCGCAAAAAATCTGATTTATATAAACCACGCATGAACACACGAGGGCTGCGAAAACTCCGCAGATCCGCGAAATTCATTTCATCATGGGGAGGAGGGGGTGTTAGTGTTTTACTCTATAATCGTGATCATCAGTGAGTTTTTAAAATGTCTATCGCCAAGTTTTTTTTCTGTTGGTTTTTTTTTTTTTTTTTTTTTTTTTTTAGGACATCATGCAAGTTTTATAAGTCAGCGGACACTGTTCTGTGTGTTACAGATACAAATCAGTGTCCTCAGATCCGCGGAGTTTCGAGGAGAGAGAAGCTTGGCTGTTGGGACGGGATTGGTTGGTTGCTGCGGCGACGCTGTGTGTCTCCTGCGTGAAGCTTAAGCTAAATGTTGCATGTGGATATCACAAACCTTTAGAGCTCTAAAGTTTTTAAAAGAAGATTTGTGCAGGATGTCTCCGTCACAGACCGACGTTTGAAAAAGTCTGATACGGACAAGAATCTGTGGAATTGCCGCTGGCTTCATGAACACACCTGAAAGATAAAAGAAACAGGAAAAGAGAGTAGATGAAACATTTTGTTTGGTGGTCACAGCAGTGGGATGACAAACAAACAGTATTTGCAAGATTTAAGATCTGAGTCGATATTGTACAATTGAAAATTCCTCAATGAATAATAGTGGCTCATTTTTACAAATAAAGCTGCTGAATACAAGTTGTGACTCATTAGCGCAATGTATCATGTGTAAAGATGCCCCTGATATTTTTCCTATTATCCAGCTTCAATTTACCCCATCGACTGCAGCGTTATGTTCTAAAATCAGCTTTCCCGCTCCTTGTGATTATTGTGGGAACATGTAGCCATTTTTCTTAAAAACTGGGGTCCAGTGGATACTGGGGATGGGTATCAAAAACAGTTCCTGTTAAGAATCGATAAATTATTTGATCCACTGACATCAATAGCCTTTTTGTTTAATGACTCCCTTATCAGTCCTTTAGTTCACATTACACCGGAGCGGCCATTGTTTTTGAAGGTGTGTATCGGGGAAATGATCATTTCTGTTAATTGCAGACCCAAGAAGCAAAGCAGCACTGCGACTAGCTACCTCGCTGGTTCTCTGCTTTGTCGCTTTTCTGAAGTAGCAGGTCTACAGTTTCTTCATTAACCCCCCTCAAAGCCATTTTTTTAAATTTTATTTTTAATACTTTCTATGTTTTTTGGAGGAACAAGAGAGGAACAAAGTATGAAACATACACACCACTTCTAACAAACATTTAGAGCAACTAGAATGGGTGACAACAAGTTAAGTCCAAAGGAAATAAAAATAAGGAAATATGTACAAATCAGTCCAAAACCATCAGATGAAAGAAAATAACTGCAATGATCATAGTTGGTTCTGAATTCACAATGTTCTCTGATTCAGCTAAATGTCCCATTTCTTTGAATTCTTCTCACATTTGTCAACCACAAGTCGTATTGGAAAAAGTCAATCTCTCCCATTATATAAATCTCTGACAGTCCAGCGATGATGGTGGATCCACACTCAGCCATTTGTGAGTTATGGCTTTCTTTGCAGCTACTAGTAGAATTAAAAGAAGATATCTGTCCAATTTCCTCAAAACTTGGGGTAGATTGCTTAGATAAAATAAAGTGAACTCACAGGACATGTTCAAGCCCATTATGGTGTTGATTTCTATTATCACCTCTGAGCAATAGGGTGTCATCTTAGTACATTCCCAGAAAATATGAAATGTCCTGCCGACATACTCCCAGTGATGCCGGTAACACGTTACTCTAATCTGATATCTTTTTTCAGTAACGAGTAATCTAACGCCTTAATTTTTCCAAATCTGTAATCAGATTAAAGTTATTTCTCCAAGTCACTTTGCATTACAATTATCTTTGCATTGCAGGTCGATCACAGCATGAAACTGGCCCGCGGGCAGGGGGTCGGGATTCGACTGAACTGCCCACTTTCAGCGCGCTGCGAGCTTTTCATCCACAGGTTTCAGCAGTGTCTCAGAGTTGAAAAAACAGTCGTCATCTCTAAACGCGCGGCGACAACAGCACACCTGCGCTGACCTTGACAAAGACATTGTTATGCTTTTTCCACCCTTTATTTAAAACTCTGGGCCACTCTGTGTCTCCTCGCTAAAAACAACTGATCTGCGATGTGTTAACCAACCCCCCCCCCCCCCCCCCCCAAGTGCACCTAAACTCTCTGAGGATGACATGATAAACATAAAAATTTATTACTTGCCAATCTTGTTGTTTTCTGCATGAATAAATGTTATCCATTCTTCCTGCTCAAACGCCAAAGCAGGGGTGAATTCAGACGGGCGTGGAACGGGGCAGGGAAGTGGCCCCCCCACAACACCCCGAGATTAAAGGTCCACTTTTGAAACTTTTTTTTTTTTTTACTAGTAATACTACTTATGATAATAATTATAATAGTAATTTCAACAGCTAAAATGTTTAGAGAGAATTAAAATGTTAGAATGAATTTAATGGTTACATTTATGAACGATGTAGGTTACAAATTGCAAGTTTGACCATTACGTTGCTGTCAGTGGTTAAATATGAGGTCAAAAAGTTGTCTTTATTTTATTTTTTATAAAACAAGTATTTATGTTCATTGAAGTCAAGAAAGGGCAACTGTAAAGTACGTTTTGGCAAAACTGGTTATCATTTTCATGTTGAGGTGGTGGGGGAGGGTGTTGTTGGCACCTGCTTAAAGTAACTTGTAATCTAACTTAGTTACTTTTAAAATTACGTAGTAAGTAAAGTAGTCAGCAAAGTAACCAGTTAACTTTTTCAATCGGTAATTGGATTACTTTTTCAAAGTAACTGTGGCAACACTGCATACTCCCACAGTTCCTCCAACTCTGAGACTTTTCAGGAGTGTTACTTTCACTGCTTTTCTTACTAGGGGTAACAAAAAACAGTTTTTCCATGCAAATTTCCACCACAGCCCTGAGCTTGAAGTAATGACCACAGCATTGCATATAGTTAACCTGTTATTATTTTACCTTTTTCCCCATCTAATTTTAATGTGTGTTGCATTAAGATTTCTCCTCATTTGTAAATATGAGTATAATCTGGTTATCTGTTTCTTTGGAGCGTTTCCTTTGCATGAGTCGAGAAGGATCTTAACCAGGCCTGTTTCCTCTTCTTAAAACTTGATATTTTTATCATAATGGTGTCTTAACTGGAAGTATCTTAAAAAAAAAACCCTGTTTGTTCAAATTATACATTTCTTGAAGTTGCTAAAAATCTTTCAGTACATTTTGTCTGAAATTCTCCAATATCCTGTTAGACCCCTTTGTGACCATTGTCTGAAACGCTTGTCCACGTTTACAGGTAAAAAAAAAATCTGTCCTCGGCGGGCCGTCGCAGACTCCAGACATTCATTTCAATTTTTCTGTGTTTTAATATTTTATGCCACATATTTATTGGTACTTTTATCCAAATAGGGAACAGGTCTGTCTGTCTTTTAATAAGAGGTTGATCTGCAAGCAGTGACTGGAGGGGTGTCTCACAGTAGGATTGCTCTAACTCCTTCCATTTGGTCTCATAGGTTGGGTCACACCAGGCAATCACAACTCACATCTGCTCTGCCCTTTAATAATCCTCCAAGTGTGGCAGAACCAGCCCGCTGTTGTCCTTTTGTAATTGCAACATTTCAAATTTTATTGTTGGTTTTGTCTTACCCCAAATAAAATTTGAGATGATCCTACTCCACTTGTTAAATTGCTTGGAGGGGACGTGCACAGGCAGTGCTTGAAAAAGATAATGAAGTCTGGGTAGAAGAATAATTTTTATTTTACTTATCCGATTGTGCATATTTGTGGGCAATAATGACTAATGCTGTAGAGCCACTTTAATTTCTGATGTTAGTGGAACATAATTAGATTCAAGAAGGTTGGATAATTCTATGTGAGAACTTGCGTCTTCTTTAGATTTAACTTGTATCCCGAGTATGTGCCGAATGTCTTAAGTTAAAAAGAGCAGATTTAGTAAACTAATGTTGGGATTAGACAATGTTACCAGGACGTCATCCGCATGCAAACAGACAAATTGTTACACTTACAATATATTTGTGTTCTCTAATAGCCTGTGCCACAGGTTCCACAAAGCGCAAAGAGAGAGGGGTTGAGGGGGCACCCCTGATGACAGCCCCTTTCCAGTTGTACTGTAAATCACCATTAATCTTAATCCTGGCAATGGCTGAATTATATCACGACTGCAGGCATCTGGTAATTTCTCTTCTAAAGCCTAATCTCTCTAAAACTGAATAAGGGTAATTCCAACATACAGAATCGAACGCCTTTTTGGCGTCGAGGCTCACAGCTGTTTATTGTGTTTTTTCATTTGGTCTACTGGACCACCTGTCCTCACAGTCATGAGTTTGGCTATTTCGAACAAAACCTGTTTCATCTGTATCTGTCAATTCAGGATTTAGAAATTCAAGCCTTTTAGCTAATATTGTTGCGGATATCCTGTCGTCTATGTTTAAAACTGATGTTGGTCTGCAGGAATCACACTCAGCTTTACCTGCCTTTGGAATTGCTGAAATCACCGCTCGTTTCCATGATGCAAATGATTAAAGCAGTCCCCAAGCAGGGGAATTAGCTGTCGAAAAATGTTTATGCCATTCCACTGGGTAGCCATCCTCACTTGCCTTTTTATTCCCTTTCACTTTTGAAATTATTTTATTAATCTCCGCTATTATTGTTTGGATTAATCTTTTATTTTGTTCTGTTCCTATTGATGGTAAATCCAGCGAGGAAAGAAGGTGACACGAGCACATGTGGAGTCATTAAGCCACAGTTCTGACCATGCTTTTGAACACCTTGATCTAAAAGATGCAACAGAATCAAGAATATTCACACGTGGTATTAAAACTGCTTCGAAGTTTCACATCAGCCAGTGGCCCACCGTGTAGGAGCACTGGCCCATGGTTTTGCGCGCGAGAGTTCATGATATTCCACCTTGAAATCCTTCAAATAAAACTGCCTATATAATATAAACAATCCAGAAAAAACATAAAATAGTCTATGGACCGCGACCTGACTCCGGATAAAGCGGAAGAAAATGGATGGATGGATAGTTTATGGACCATGAAGTAAAAAAAAAAAAAAAAAAAAAAAAATGGAATTTATCAGAGGGCATTCTCAAGTGTAAAAAAAAAAATAGTGACTCCCATAAAATTTAGAGGGCATTTTTTTTAGAAACCCTCAGAGTTGGTTAACTCACAGTCAAAAATGTAAAATACAGATGTAGGTCCATATCAAAACTAAAAAGTATGCCGTGTCTGGATTGGAGTTATACATCTAAAAATTGAGAAAAAAAAAATATGCCTGGCTTCTTTGTTAATGGTGTCACCGTGGGGTTTCCACAAAGGCAAGCTGGTTAGAATTTTAAACTAGCTTCAAAACAGCCAGTGTCTACCATGACCAAGCATATACTTTATTACTTATCAGCATACGATGGATAGGCCCTGCAGATTTGGCAGAAAACCTCCTTTTTCTCTTGGTCATGACCAAGCCACAGCCATATCTGTGGCCACGTCGGGACAAAACCTCTCTTCCTCTTGTTTCTTTCATATAGCCTGTCTCTCTCCCTTAATTCATCATCATTAAGCTTCCTCTTCTGGCCAATTCCTTTAGCAAAACTCTTTCCTGTTTGTTGTCCGGGTTTGGGTGGTTGTAGTTTAAACATATTTCAAAGCGTTCTTTTAGATTTGTGTCTTGTTCGTCTTCGATTCCTGCAGCTTCCAACGCATTTAAAGATGCTAACGAACATTGCCGAAGATCAGTGACGGAAACGGCCGAAGGCACGCTCCACGCATCGACAACATACATTTCAGTGTGCACGAGATTCTGCAGGAGCATGGAGCGTGGCGCACGACCAAAACAAACATGGCGGACTCTGTGAAGTTTGAAACGCAGATGAAGTTTGACTTTGCTGCCGCAAAAATATGGTATAATAAATAGAATTTTGCGTTATTTTTGTAGTGACCCGAGCGTGCCATCATTTGGTAAATTGTAGTGTCCTGAAAGTGGGCCAAATCAGCACCCGCCAGCAGACAAAATGGCTATGTCGAGCCCTGATTAACCCAGACTGACTTCAAATATGAGTAAATGAAGTACTTTTTGGGGCAGGGTTCTTGATGCATTTTTGGAAATGGGGAAATGCCTCTGTCCTGGAAACAGTTCATGTATTCAGAGTGGATGTGCCATCTAGTGTTCAAGAGAAGAAACTTCAGTGACTGCCCCAACAACAAGTGCACCAAAACATAAAATCTAGGTGTGCATCTTAGTTGTACCTTCTGGCAAATTGTAGCTCTAGTTTAGAGATCCACACAATAAATGTTCTCAAAATTTAAAATAATTTCTTCCAAGTCTTGAATTTGTGCAGGCCCTGATGTACTTGATACAAGCAAAATAACTCAGAAGCTGTTTGTTACAAATCCAAGCAGTATTGTTGGTGATGTTCAAGCAAAACAAAAGTTATGAAGTAATAATGGTTTTGTTTTTTAATGCTTTCAAAATTGGTATTGGATTGGTATCCACAAGGCTAATCATTTAAAATATTGGATCATATCGGAAGCCAAAGAATCTGGATCGGGACATCCCTAGTACAAACTGAAATTGAACTTTATTGTTTTTGCTGTTTTCACCCTGTAACTCCACAGCATTGAGTCAAGGATAGTCAAAACTATACCTTTTTAGAATTGTTATGATCAGACAAATAATCTGATATGGGTGAAAGCACAGTCAAAGCCCCACTTGATTTTTGAAGGGTCAAAGTAAATTTAAGCTCTTTGCATTTACTTATGGAAGTATACTTTCTCATTCTAATTGATTAAATATAATGCAGCAGTCATATTCTGTAATCTTTGAAAGTTTCAGAGGTCTGCTATAAATAATAAGAAAATTACGGCTTTCTGAATGTAACATATTTGGTCCATTTTAGCATGTAACCAGTGGCCCTTTTGCTCAGATGCCAAAACTGGTTGATTGCCATGATGGTAATAATACGTCAGACACCTGCCAGATGGCAGCAGTTGTTTGCTGTGTCCACCAGTCTTCATGAACTGACCACTGCAGACTTCCCAGCATGCCCTTGGAGCAGCCATTGTGGCTTGAAACGTGAAGGAACATAATCAAGCGAGTCAAGTCTTAAGTTAGGACAACAAAAGTTGTTTGTACTTACATTAGATGATGGCGACTGCTCTCCTTGTCCATCCATGTCCGTCCAGCTCATATCAGAAATCAAAATGAGTCAAATGGCTGAGAGATCTAAAGCTGCGTTCACACCGGGCGCAACGCGAGCAACTGCAGCCTCAGGTTGCCATGTAATCCCTATGTAAGGATGCGTTTTGGCGCCAAACCGCGTAGCGCGACGCGATGGATGCGAGTGAAGCGATTTTGAGCGTTTCGTGTGTTTGTGGCGTGATATTGCGTCGCCTCACGTCGCGCTGCCCTCCTCCCCAAGTTCAAAAATCTGAACTTTTTCATCTCGTCGCGCCGCGATGACCAATCACGGACTGGATATGTAGTGACATGGAGATGTCTGGAGTTTGACTGAAGATGTGAACATGTCCTGTATCTGGTAGCAGCCTGTGAGCAGGACTTATGTCTCTTTTGTCCTTTATTTCACAATCATGACAATTTTTGGAGCGAACAGCAGCGGGGAGCGGAGTTTCTTTTTATTTTTATTTTACGTGCGCGCGCGAATCGTCCTGGAGATTATTTTACTTATTAACTACACAGATGTATAATAAAGCAAATGGTGACTGGTTTCTAAACACAATTATGACAGAGTTTTTGGAGCGAGCAGCAGCCCTACTTGCAGCAGCGGGAGTGGAGCGTTTTCCTTTTTTTTTCTACGTGCGCACGCGAGCGAATCGTCTGTAGAGAATATTTTATTAACTACACAGATGTATAATAAAACAAATGGTGACTGGTTGGGTGAAGAGCAAGCTGCGGCGTTTCTTTTTTTTTTTTTTAAATTATTTACATGTGCGCGCGCGAACGGGACAGTTGATCCTCAAACTGGGTCCCGCAGAGGTGGAAGGACCGCTGAAAGCGGCCGTCACCCAGACACAGCTCCTGCAGCAAATAATGATACTCTCTGTATTGGGAGCTTTCCACAGCAACTCGCTCCGTGTGATCAAGGTCCGTCATGTTAGCTTGACTGACAATCGGAGCCGGCAAGCGGAATGGAAGCTCCTCCTATTTGATGACGCACCGGGGTGAATTTTTGCAGCGAAAGTCCACCCAAGCAGAGCGACAGACCGGGCGAAGGAGGTGCGTCCAACGCCTGGCGACCCATGCGAATTTGTAGCGTCTGATCGCTCCCGGTGTGAACTAGACGGCTCTGTAATGAATGGAACCACACTGCCATCTAGTGGATATCCAGTGTGTGTGTGTATTTGAGAATCAGTAGGCATTTGTTTGTGGAGCTGTGTGGATTTCGCGAAAAGAATGTCTCAAAATTACATCACAGAGAAAAGCGATGAATGCGTGTAATTGGTGATCCACAAATGCTGAAACTCAAATCATAAATTCAATTTCCAGTTTTACAAATGTATTTTTTTTTTTTTTTACAAATTAAGTTTTATATTTGCAAATACAACATTATTTGCAAAGACCAATTTACAAGTTACAAATATGAAATTTGCATTTGTGGATATCTGAACACATTTGCAAATCAATGATTATTTGTAGATCACCCTGTGTGCATTTACAAATATTAATGAGACAATTTTAACCCCATAGTTTTCAGTCTGTAAGGCATTCAGTGGTAGGAACCCTGTTTTAGTTGTAACATTAAAAGCAATTTTCCAAAAACACTTCTTTCACCTAAAGGTCTTAAAGTGGCCTTGTGTCATTCTTGCAGTATGTGGTAAACAAAGTGTAACTGTCGCAGGGATGGGAATCACCTGCTGCTCAGTGGCTTCCCAATTTTTGGGATAATTTTAGTCACCTGTCTCATTTCAAATCCCGTGAGGAAAAAAATTGAAGTGTGACGTGTTTCTTACAGTTCTCACATTAACCACGGGGCATCACTGTTGCTGAACAGCGTGGTGTGCACAATGTTTGCCAGTAGTAGGTAGAAAAAGCTGCTATGCTAAATCGCTCAGCACCTCATCCCGCAGTTTGTTTGTGTCCGTAAATGTAAATAAAGCCAGTTAACGAGACATTGGCTGGGTAGTTCATGACAGGGCAGGGGTACTCTAAGCGGTAAAGACTTTACTTTTCCTGAAAAACATCTCTCGTGTGAGATCCTGCATGTGAGAACTATTTATACCTCCAGCTCGGGTTTACGAGTGGATCCAGACCCCCCGTATCAGGTGCTTTAGATCCAAGTTGTGCCGAAACTACAGGGTGAACACAAAAACACTCCTTGGTTTCAAATATTTACAATATCAAAAGTTACAAACTCAAGTTTTTTTTCTCTTTTGCAGATTCCTTTTGATCTTGATCCACCACATGGCAGCGTAATCCATGATGGATATGCTGGACCAAGCTTGATTATTGCATTGCAGAAACTTATCAAGTTTCATGTGGGATTTGTTGATGTCATAAACATTCGATGTGTGCCTCTCTTGTTGCTCGGCAAACATCAAGGCAATAATCAAGCTCAGTCCAGACTCATTCCAGCATATCTATCTTGGATTACACTGCCATGTGGCGGATCAAGAGGAATCTGCAAAAGAGAAAAAAAAACCTTGAGTTTCTGCAACTGTAGACACCAAAATTGTAAAATTATTCATGTAAATTTTGATATTATCAATATTTGAAACAAAGGATTGTTTTTGTGTTCACCCTGTACTTTTCTTCGGCCATCTTTGTTGACGGAGGGACAATAGTTCCACACAAAATGGATCCCCAGTCTTGTTAACGTATGTTTAATAAAAATACAGTCACGGCTGAGTTATAAAAACAAAACACCCACTCGTCTGGGGAGCAATGTGAGCAGATCCAGTGCATTGAGGATGGTGGAGGGATCACCTTCACTTACTTTGCTCCCCAGACTCAGGGTGTCTTGTCATTGTATTATGGAACGCATAATGGCAGCAAGCAAAAAGTTTGAAAGTTTGGACAGATTTTGTGAGGAAAATACGCCGGAAAGGATAAAAGACAAAGATGGCAAGTGTGTCCGAGAAATTGGTAAAGATTACAAAGAAAAGTTTGCATGGACGTGGCTGGATAAAGTAATAATGCTGACAACCTGCAGCCCTGATGCTGGACTGAATATTTAGTCCTTATATAAGTTGGTAATTATTTAAAAAAGAAAAAAAAAAAAAAAAAAGCTTAGTGGGTAAGAAAATACAAATGAACTAAGAGGGGAAAAAAAGGATTAACCACATCAACAAGGGACAGTAGTGGGGCCCGTGTTTCTCCAGGATTTGATATGAATGGCTGAATAAGTGTGAAATACCACACAAACTAGAACTGTCTGTACGTTTTTTTTTTAATCCCTTTCAGTACTGTAGATAGTGTCAAATTGGATTTAACATTGGACTGAGTGAATATCAACATGCTTTTTTTTTTTTTTTTTTTTTTTTATTATTAAAAAAAAAAATCATTTGTAATGTGGTCTTGAATGAATTTTACCAGAATTTACATGTACATTGGACTGGCTTTTGTGTAGGCTCTCAGTTGTCCAGGTGGTTTCCATAGTAGAGAAGCTTGAATCTTCGACTAGACTGGGTTGCTTGACGCGAGGACTTTATTCTTCTCTACAAGAGTCAAGACAGAAGTCAGACCACCAGAGCAAGAATTTTAGCTGAGGAAGCTTCTGCGATTTGAAGCGGAACGTCTCGCGTCCAGTCGAAGATTCAAGCTTCTCTACTATTGGACTGGCTACATATCCTGGCTATTTGCTTTCATTATTGGCAATGTCTGGTGACAATAAATATTTGATACAATTTTTTATGAATTGTCAATCACGGCCAAGATTTTTAAACAAAGGTATAAATGAGAGCATTTTTATACACCTAAAATCATATTTGCATCTGTTAAAATTCACCAGAATAGCTCCTTTAAATTCAAAAATTTCTCCCTTGGGGGGGGGGGGGGGGGCTCCCCCCTCCCCTCTCCTCTCCTCTCCTCCCCTCACAGTCGACCACCACTCTTTTTCCTTCCAGATTGTTCTCATCCCATGTCCAGCTCTCCACAAGTTCTTTTATACTCACTCGACTGGTAAGCACTGAAAGCCGAGATAGACATGTCCCAACTTGTCCTCTAACACTCAGAAACGGAGGTGTTCCTTTGTCTCGCTTCATCAGTGAATCGATCGTGACGCGCGAAGCCTCCGCGCGGCTTTCCATGACAAAATCTCTTGTTAAAAGTGAAATCTGCCGGAAAATGGCTGATGTCCAGCTCTTGTGATAACCAGAGAAAGAGCACATGACGGTCTCGTATCCACAGAGCCATCAGCTTAGAAATGATCCAGTGGTTTGTGCCACATCGTCGCAGCTCGCAGCGCGGCGCACCGACCGTCCTTAAAGGGGTCCTTAAACCTGTAGTTAAAGTCCTTATTCTCTGTGGAGCCCGTAAAATTTTCACTGAACGCCAGATAAATTTTTCGAATGGTTTCCAGGTGCCAGTCTCTAACAGCTTCTGAAAAAATTCTGATGGAAAAAAAGTCCTTTTCATTCCGCCATTTCCAGACAATGAAAATCCGACGAGGGGGCGGGACCACTCCTTCCACAAGGCGTGCTCACAGGTGAATGACATCACCGACAGGCGTGGAAAAACTCACGCATGCGCACGAGGGTTCAAGCATGTCTGATGTAAAAACATATGAATGAAATCCATATAGTTTTTGAAAAAAATAAAAAGGTACGATACTTTATGGACAGACCTCGTATATGCATGTTCGTCTATAGTTGTGCATGAATGGAAAATTTTGTAATTTCTTGTAAATGTCAATTCATTCAAAGATATGTAGCATGTATTCTGTCTGAGAATGTGAAAAAGTTACACCTTTTAAAATAATACAAATATGAAGTGTGCTTTTACAGTTGTGGTTTATTATAAATACAAATCAAAGTGTGACTGTCAATGAGTCACAGGGTAACGGGTATTATGTATGGAGCAGAAGATGCATTAATTCCCCATACTGGGCGACCATTCAACTCCGTGGTGGCAGGATGGCTGAAAGAAATACCTGTGTGTTTGTTGTTTTGTTGTTTTTTTGCCCCCCCCCAATTATCCCGAGGACCACAATGGAAAATAATTTTTATGCTTTGTTGTGTTATTCTCAGTCATGTGTGTTTTATGTACATGGACTATTATTGCCAAAATAAATTCAGTCTGTTAGACAGAGAACAAAATCAGGTAACATTAGTTTTTTTACATTATATTGTAGTAACATAGTAAAAAAATTGTATATTTGTTTGGAAGTGTATTTCTATCTTACACAGACAAGAGTAACAGCCACTATGATGCGTGTTTCATCAGTTGGCTCGGGCTTACTCGGGCGTAGCACCAAATTCTGGGCCGTAGGTACTAGCCATATTGAAAAAAATTGTATTGTAGCATTATTAGTTATTACTATTATTGTTGTTGCTATTATTATTAATATAGAAATAAAAATAAATTTAAAAAATATTACTATCTGTAATACATTTTGCTCTTACGACAACAAATGCTGAGCCATTAATTATTATACAGAAAACAAATGCACACAAACATGCTGAGATGCGAACAGCTTAATGCTAACTTTAACATTGAAAACGCCATAGACATGCTAATGAGTTAGCATCGGCTCCATTTGTAAGTTAAATACATCTATCAACTGTTTCAGTAGACCATAACGGGTCAGTTTAACATAAAAAAGGTAAATATTACTCACAGACAATATGCTCTTTAGGGTTTTAGCGGGGAAAAATTAAGGTACAGCAAAATAAAACAACCAACGTAGCAATACAACCCCTGGCAATAATTATGGAATCACCGGCCTCAGAGGATGTTCATTCAGTTGTTTAATTTTGTAGGAAAAAAGCAGATCACAGACATGACACAACTAAAGTCATTTCAAATGGCAACTTTCTGGCTTTAAGAAACACTAAGAAATCAGGAAAAATAATTGTGGCAGTCAGTAATGGTTACTTTTTTAGACCAAGCAGAGGGAAAAAAAATATGGACTCACTCAATTCTGAGGAATAAATTATGGAATCACCCTGTAAATTTTCATCCCCAAAACTAACACCTGCATCAAATCAGATCTGCTCGTTAGTCTGCATTTAAAAAGGAGTCATCACACCTTGGAGAGCTGTTGCACCAAAAGGACTGACATGAATCATGGCTCCAACACGAGAGATGTCAATTGAAACAAAGGAGAGGATTATCACACTCTTAAGAGGGTAAATCATCACACAATGTTGCAAAAGATGTTGGTTGTTCACAGTCAGCTGTGTCTAAACTCTGGACCAAATACCAACATGGGAAGGTTGTTAAAGGCAAACATAGTGGTAGACCAAGGAAGACATCAAAGTGTCAAGACAGAAAACTTAAAGCAATATGTCTCAAAAATTGAAAATGCACAACAAAACAAATGAGGAACGAATGGGAGGAAACTGGAGTCAACGTCTGTGACTGAACTGTAAGAAACCGCCTAAAGGAAATGGGATTTACATACAGAAAAGCTAAAGGAAAGCCATCATTAACACCTAAACAGAAAAAAAAACAAGGTTACAATGGGCTAAGGAAAAGCAATCGTGGACTGTGGATGACTGGATGAAAGTCATATTCAGTGATGAATCTCGAATCTGCATTGGGCAAGTTGATGATGCTGGAACTTTTGTTTGGTGCCGTTCCAATGAGATTTATAAAGATGTCTGCCTGAAGAGAACATGTAAATTTCCACAGTCATTGATGATATGGGGCTGCATGTCAGGTAAAGGCACTGGGGAGATGGCTGTCATTACATCATCAATAAATGCACAAGTTTACGTTGATATTTTGGACATTTTTCTTATCCCATCAGTTGAAAGGATGTTTGGGGATGATGAAATCATTTTTCAAGATGATAATGCATCTTGCCATAGAGCAAAAACTGTGAAAACATTCCTTGCAAAAAGACACATAGGGTCAGTGTCATGGCCTGCAAATAGTCCGGATCTTAATCCAATTGAAAATCTTTGGTGGAAGTTGAAGAAAATGGTTCATGACAAGGCTCCAACCTACAAAGCTGATCTGGCAACAGCAATCAGAGAAAGTTGGAGCCAGATTGATGAAGAGTACTGTTTGTCACTCATTAAGTCCATCAGTGATGCCGGTAACGCGTTACTTACTAACGCGTTACTCTAATCTGACCACTTTTTTAGTAACGAGTAATCTAACGCGTTACTCTTTCCAAATCAGTAATCAGATTAAAATTACTTCTCCATGTCACTGTGCGTTACTATTATTTTTCATTGTGGGTCGATAGCAGCATTAAACTTGGTCTGTGGGCAGGAGGTCGGGGTTCGACTGAACTGCCCACTTTAAACGAGCTGTGAGCTTTTCATCCACGGTTTTTTGCAGCTGCTCGACTCGTCGTCTCTTAAAGCACGGTGATCAGCACACCTGCACTGAGCTTTACAAAGACATTTTTATACTTTTTTTCCTCCTTTATTTAGAATTCTGAGCTGAGCCGCTCCGTATCTGCACGTTAAAACAGCTGATCCTCCGCGATGCGTCAACAACTAACACTATTTTCCACTCAAATGCACCTAAACTCTCTTTCTGAGGACCACATGATGTGAAAACACAATAAAACTTTCTTACCTGTAAATCTGGTCACGTTTTCTGCATAAATAAATGTTATCCATTCTTTGTGCTCAAACGCCAAAGTAGGGGCGAGTCCAGATGGAATGGGGGCGTGGGGGAGAGATGTGCCCCCCTCACAACACCCCTAGATTAAAGGTCCAGTTTTGAAGCCTTTTTTTACTACAACTACTAATACTACTTAAAATAATATTAATTTCTACAAGTAAAATATTTAGAGAGAATTTAAATGTTAGAAAAATGCTAGAATAAATTTAATAGTTACATTTATAAACAATGTAGGTTCGAAATTGCGAGTTTTACTGTTACAGTGCTGTCAACAGTTAAATATGAGGTCAAGAAAGAGGTCTTTATTTTACTTTTTATAAAACAAGTATTTATTTTCATTGAAGTCATGAAAGGGTGACTATAAAGTAAGTTTTGGCAAAACAGGTATTGTCATGTTGAGGTGGCAGAGTGTTGTTGTCGGCAGCTGGGAAAAGTAACTAAAAAAGTAACTAGTAATCTAACTTAGTTACTTTTACAATTGAGTAATCAGTAGGGTAACTAAGTTACTTTTTCAAGGAGTAATCAGTAATCAGTAATTGGATTACTTTTTCAAAGTAACTGGCAACACTGAAGTCCATGCCTCAGAGACTGCAAGCTGTTATAAAAGCCACAGGTGGTGCAACAAAATACTAGTGATGTGTTGGAGCGTTCTTTTGTTTTTCATGATTCCATAATTTTTTCCTCAGAATTGAGTGATTCCATATTTTTTTCCCCCCTCTGCTTGGTCTAAAAAAGTAACCGTTACTGACTGCCACAATTTTTTTTCCTGATTTCTTATAGTGTTTCTTAAAGCCAGAAAGTTGCCATTTGAAATGACTTTAGTTTTGTGTCATGTCTGTGATCTGCTTTTTTCTACAAAATTAAACAACTGAATGAACATCCTCCGAGGCCGGTGATTCCATAATTTTTGCCAGGGGTTGTAGATCAAAGCACTGCTTCATTGTTTCAAGGTTCAAAGCAAAGCTGCGCTGCAGAATCGGTTGACAGGGAAGAAAAGAAACATTTGCGGTGAAAGTTATTTAGCAACTAATCGATGAATAAATTAGTTGACAACTATTTTAATAATCGATTTTAATTGATTAAATCGATTAGTTGTTTCAGCTCTAGTCTTATTTCAGCCTAAGCACCTCTCCTCATACTGTCAGATCCCGTTTGGGGTGTGTGTGTGTGGGTGGCAGCGTGCCACCTGTGCTAAACCATTGTACAACTGTGCAGGGGTGGGATGATCCCTCAGATCTTTCAATATTATTGTTAGAGCAGAATTATGTTTTGCAACATTTAGATATTTCCCTGTGCTTACTTATTGAGTTCCCAGTGATGGTAAACAGTGGTGTAGAATTGTAGTCCATTAATGTGTTTTTGCAAACAGCAACATTACAAAGTATAAAATTAGTTGGCTTATATTTTTAATGTGTTGTAATGTCACTATAGATGTGTTCTGTCATATTTGATGAATTTTGAGGTGTTGTTTGAGAGCTGTTTAAGTAATAATAATCCATCCATCCATT
The DNA here is from genome assembly GCF_902500255.1 of Thalassophryne amazonica. Lineage (NCBI taxonomy): Eukaryota > Metazoa > Chordata > Actinopteri > Batrachoidiformes > Batrachoididae > Thalassophryne > Thalassophryne amazonica. The sequence goes on from NC_047120.1 coordinate 15,053,486, forward strand.
TTCTATACCTGCTTACTCCAATTAAAGGTCACAGGGGGGCTGGAGCCTATTCCAGCAGTCATAGGGCATGAGGCAAGGTACACCCTGGACAGAATGCCAGTCGATCACAGGCCCACACACAGACACCTAGGATCAATTTAAAGTTTTCATTTCACCTAGTTTGCATGTCTTTGGATGTGGGAGGAAGCCGGAGCACCCAAAGAGCACCCACACAAACACGCGGAGCACATGCAAGCCCCACACAGAAAGGCAACAGGTGGTAATCGATCCCATGACCTTCTTGCTGTGACGCAACAGTGCTAACCACGAAGCTGCCATTCTGTCCTAAATAATACAAGGTCTGTCCAAAAAGTATCAGACCTTTTTATTTTTTTTCAAAAACCATATGGATTTGAATCGTGTGCTTGCATGAGCCAACCTGGAACCTTCATGCGCATGCGTGATTTTTTTCACGCCCGTCGGTTGCATCATTCGCCTGTGAGCAGGCTTTGTATGAGCACTGGTCCTCCCCTCTCGTTGGATTTTCATTGCGAGGTGGAACGATTTGGAGCTTTGCTGCATCAAATTTTTCCAGAAACTGTGAGAGACAGCCAGGTGGAAACCATTCGGAAGATTCAGACGGCTTTCGGTGACGATCCTATGGGCATCACACAGATTAAGGAGTGTTACAAAGACGGCGCACAATGGCGGAGGGTGCGCCACGCTCCGAGCGGCCATCGACAGGCTGAAATGACCAGATCATTTCCAAAGTGAACGCTGTGTTGATCCGGGACGTCGTCTGACTACCAGAGAAATTTCAGAAGAGGTGGACATCAGCACTTTTTCGGCACATTCCACTGTTACAGGAGATTTTGTAATGAAAGACGTGCGGAAGTTGGAAGTCTCACAGGGCATGTTGTGACATGTCCAGCTCTTACACAATTCCTCGGATACTCACTCAACTGAAAAGCCACCGAAAGCCGTTTGAATCTTCCGAATGGTTTCCACCTGGCTGTCTCTCACGGTTTCTGGAAAAATTTGATTCAGCGCTGCTCCAATCGTTCAGACATTTTCCTCGAAATGAAAATCCAACGAGGGGGGAGGACCAGTGCTCATTCAAAGCCTGCTCACAGGTGAATGACGTAACCGACAGGCGTGAAAAAACTCACGCATGCGCACAAAGGTTCAAGGTTGGCTCATGCAAGCACACGTGATTCAAATCCATAAGGTTTTTGAAAAAAATAAAAAGGTCTGATACTTTTTGGACAGACCGTATGTATAAACACAGTGACCCTAAATTCACATAAAACACAATGCAAATATAAATTGTACATTTCAAAGACATATGTACAAATACAGTAAAGTTATATACAACTATTTACATTAAAATGCAGGAAATGTTTAGGTCATTTTTTTTTTTTTGTACAGCTATTATCAAAACAATACGATGCAACACAAATTATTTGTGCCACTTCAAAAACGATTCCTATCCAAAACAAGACTGATTGAACACAGTCCTCACTCACAGTAGTATAACTCCTCCTGCTGTCCTCCTGGAGGCAGTGTCAACCACCCCCCCAATCCCCACGTAGTGTGATCCTCAACCCGTGCCAGTGAATGCAGTTCTTGATTGGTTTAGGATTAGGTTGTGCATTGTTCCACCACTGATAAAGGGAATGCCCTTTTTTCACCTCTCTCTCTCCAGTCTGATGGAGCTAACTGAACAAGGAAGTCACACTTTTCTTTGGTGTGCATTTCAGCAAATTTGCTCAGCAAAAATGATCATAATATTCAGGAAAAACTGTGCATTTACTATTATTAATTATTCAAGTTATACTAAGTCTATCAACAGAATTTAAAAACTGGTATGTAGTTTGAAGGCGGCACTTTCAATGCACATAGGGCCGCTTAATTAGGTCATGTGACCTTTACACAGATATACGTCAGATGACCCCAGAAGGTGAAACAAAGATCCCCATATCCCAAAATAAATCAATTAAAAACACAAAAGAATTAAATACAAGTAAAAATAATGAGATTGAAAACCATAGAACTAATTACAGGCAATAGAAAATATGTTGTAAAAATAATCTTATTCACATTTCAAATGCCAACAGGCGGCCTGTTCTACAAAATGCGAGCATGGCAAGAAAAGGCTCTGAAGCCTGCTGACTTCTTTTTTTCTAACCTTTGAGACACAGAGCAAATCTGCATCCAAGGACTGCAGGGCATGAGGAGGCACATGAGGTTGAACAAGTTCAGCAAGATAGTTGAGTTCATGACCGTTTAGAGCCTTATGTCAGCAACAAAACCTTAAAATCTGCTCTTTGAATCACATGGAGCCAGTGAAGGGAATAAAACTTGCTTTTCATCAAAACTCGAGGAGCAGTATCCAGTACCATCTGTACACATCCTATACTATTTTGTGGCAATCCAAAGAAATAAAGCATTACAATAGTTAGTTGTCAAAAACAAAGCTGTGAATGAAAATGTGTGAAATTTAAAACAAATCCTGATGCACATTTCCTCTTTATCAGTTCCATCAGTTTATTGATAATTTGTTTCTTTGCAGACATTCAGCCGTTGGTGGTGATTAAAAAAGAAACTCTCCCTGAACACCAGGAATGGAATCTGTATGTTGACCAGGAGGACATTAAAGAAGAGAAGCTGTGGATAACTCAGCAGGGAGAGCAGCTTCAGCAGCTGGAGGAGGCAAATCTCACCAAGTTTGGTTTCAATGCCGTCCTTGTGAAGAGTGAAAATGATGATGAAAAACCAGAGTCATCACAGTTTCATCAAAGCCCAAGTGATGAGAGCACAGAGGCTGAGCCTGTAGCCAGCAGCTCATCTGTACACAGAACACTGACAGCAGAAGCTGATGGAGAGGACGATGGAGGACCACAATCAGCCTGCAAGTCAGGTCCAAACAGTCATTTACAACCAGATACCGATCGCAGGAGTTCAGACAGTTCAGGAACTGAAACTGATGTCAAAGGCTCTAAATATGGAAAAGCATTTGGCCACATTAACAGCTCAGAGCAACAAAAGGAGCGGCAAGCAAGAAGAAAACTATTTAGCTGTTCTGATCAGCGTAAAAGACAGAAACAAAAGGGCAATCTGAACAAAAACATTAGAATTCAGACAGGACAAACACCATTTGTCTGTTCTGAGTGTGGTCAAAGATTTGGAAGAAAGGGACACCTGAAAATTCACATGATAATTCATACAGGGCAAAAACCATTTGTCTGTTCTGAGTGTGGTCAAAGATTTGGACAGAAGAGAAGCCTGAACACACACATGATGATTCATACAGGGCAAAAACCATTTGTCTGTTCTGAGTGTGGTCAAAGATTTGTACAAAGGTGTAGCGTGAACACACACATGTTAATTCATACAGGGCAAAAACCATTTGTCTGTTCTGAGTGTGGTCATAGATTTAGGCAAAATGGCCACCTGAAGAGACACATGATAATTCATACAGGACAAAAACCATTCATCTGTTCCGAGTGTGGTCAACGATTTGGACGAAAGAGCCTCCTGGTCAGACACATGATAATTCATACAGGACAAAAAGCATTCATCTGTTCCGAGTGTGGTCAACGATTTGGACGAAAGTGCAACCTGAAAACACACATGATAATTCATACAGGGGAAAAAGCATTTGTCTGTTCCGAGTGTGGTCAAGCATTTGGACAAAAGAGCAACCTGCGCACACACATGATAACTCATACAGGGGAAAAACTATTTGTTTGTTCTGAGTGTGGAAAAAGATTTGGATTAAACAGCCAGCTGAACGTTCACATGATAGTTCATACAAGGCAGAAACCATTTATGTGTTCTGAGTGTGGTCAAAGATTTGGACAGAAGAGAAGCCTGAACACACACATGATAATTCATACAGGGCAAAAACAACAGTCTCACGACTGCAACAAAAGTTTCAAGACAGACCAGAGAACAATACAGCAAAAGAGAAGGAAAACATCGAGTGGAAAGATGAAAACGGCACAAGAGTCAGACGATTCCAAGAAGAACTCGAAAAGGAATACATTGACAAACTTGGATCAATGCAGTGGCTAAAAATGGAGAACTTGGTTTTCATGGAGAAAGAATTCTGATTGGAGCACAAGATCAGGGACTTCTAACAAATGGCTTCAAAAAAATGGCAGAGATCTCAAAAAATGATAAATGCTGATTCTGTCATACAGCTGTTGAGAGTGTAAACCATCTAACTTCAGCATGCCAGATCCTCATGGCAGATGGACATTATGCATCCAGACACAAGACCTGTCAATATGTCCACTGGAAGGTATGCAAGGAACTGGAGATGGAAGTCAAAGAACACGTCTGGGAGCATGAGCCAGCACCAGTCTCATCCAATGGAAAGTAACAATCAAACCTGATATTGTCATCTGGAACAAGCAAGAGATAACAGCCAAAATCATCTATGTGACACTCCCCAATGACTACTGCCTGAATCAATCGGAAAGGGGAAAGATCTCAAAATACCAAGACCTGAAAAATGACCTACGAACAAGATGGTCATTGAAAGACTTAGATATCATCCCAGTTGTGGTGGGGGCAACAGGCCTGATGAAGAAGAATCTGAAGAAATACCTTAAGGCAATTTCCGGTCACCCAAGCGCACATGAGGTGCAGTTGTCTGCAATTAAGGGAACAATCACCATCTTGAAGAGAGCCCTCGGATACAATGCCAGTTCTGGTTAGGATAACTATAGAGCCTACGGTGCAACTTTAGACCCCAGGTTTGGGGCCCACTGCATTCTATTAAAAAGACATCAAAGATAAATGAAAAAACAAAGGGCAAAAACCATTTGTTTGTTCTGAGTGTGGTCAAAGATTTAGGGGAAAATGGCCACCTGAAGACACAAATGATAATTCATTGGAGTTCCTACTGGACACAAGCCTCGAGTGTCCTCGGTCCCACCGTGAAGGGGTTTGCCAGGAGAGATCTTGGTAGGAGGATGTTTCAAAAGAAACAAACCCCAGCTAAAACCTCCACAAAGTGCCTAGGCACCAGGGCAGATGAAGAAAATGGTGCAACTTCTCCCATTGCTGCTGGGAGACATCTCCTCTGTAGCAGCACTCAGGTGGGTCATCCACCAGATCAGCGGTGTCGTCTACCAGATAGTTCTGATCCTGGACCCCAACAACAACACCATCAATGGGCTAAAAGAATCCAGTGAAACTGCATCATTGTAAATTGGTCCATTGGGGAGAAGAAAAAGATCTCTCACTGCTTCGCTTACTCAAACTTGAGAAGTGGGGCAGTATTCGAGGAGAGGTCACCATCTTGAAGAGAGCCCCTCGGATACAAAGTCAGTAATGTTAAGGGTGCAGTTTTAGACCCCGTGTCTGGGGCCCACTGCACTCTTGTACAACCCCTGGCAAAAATTATGGAATCACCGGCCTCGGAGGATGTTCATTCAGTTGTTTAATTTTGTAGAAAAAAAGCAGATCACAGACATGACACAAAACTAAAGTCATTTCAAATGGCAACTTTCTGGCTTTAAGAAACACTATAAGAAATCAAGAAAAAAAGATTGTGGCAGTCAGTAACGGTTACTTTTTAGACCAAGCAGAGGAAAAAAAATATGGAATCACTCAATTCTGAGGAATAAATTATGGAATCACCCTGTAAATGTTCATCCCCAAAACTAACACCTGCATCATATCAGATCTGCTCGTTAGTCTGCATCTAAAAAGGAGTGAACACACCTTGGAGAGCTGTTGCACCAAGTGGACTGACATGAATCATGGCTCCAACACGAGAGATGTCAATTGAAACAAAGGAGAGGATTATCAAACTCTTAAAAGAGAGTAATCATCACGCAATGTTGCAAAAGATGTTGATTGTTCACAGTCAGCTGTGTCTAAACTCTGGACCAAGTACAAACAACATGGGAAGGTTGTTAAAGGCAAACATACTGGTAGACCAAGGAAGACATCAAAGAGTCAAGACAGAAAACCTAAAGCAATATGTCTCAAAAATCGAAAAATGTACAACAAAACAAATGAGGAACGAATGGGAGGAAACTGGAGTCAATGTCTGTGACCGAACTGTAAGAAACCGCCTAAAGGAAATGGGATTTACATACAGAAAAGCTAAACGAAAGCCATCATTAACACCTAAACAGAAAAAAACAAGGTTACAATGGGCTAAGGAAAAGCAATTGTGGACTGTGGATGACTGGATGAAAGTCATATTCAGTGATGAATCTCGAATCTGCATTGGGCAAGGTGATGATGCTGGAACTTTTGTTTGGTGCCTTTCCAATGAGATTTATAAAGATGACTGCCTGAAGAGAACATGTAAATTTCCACAGTCATTGATGATATGGGGCTGCATGTCAGGTAAAGGCACTGGGGAGATGGCTGTCATTACATCATCAATAAATGCACAAGTTTATGTTGATATTTTGGACAATTGAAAGGATGTTTGGGGATGATGAAATCATTTTTCAAGATGATAATGCATCTTGCCATAGAGCAAAAACTGCAAAAACATTCCTTGCAAAAAGACACATAGGGTCAATGTCATGGCATAGGGTCAATGTCAATGAGCAGATCTGATTTGATGCAGGTTTAATTTGGGGGATGAAAATTTACAGGGTGATTCCATATTTTTTTCCTCTGCTTGGTCTAAAAAAGTAACCGTTACTGACTGCCACAATCTTTTTTCTTGATTTCTTATAGTGTTTCTTAAATCCAGAAAGTTGCCATTTGAAATGACTTTAGTTTTGTGTCATGTCTGTGATCTGCTTTTTTCTACAAAATTAAACAACTGAATGAATCCTCTGAGGCCGGTGATTCCATAATTTTTGCCAGGGGTTGTAGAAGGAAATTCAAGACAAATGAAAAAAAAAAGACAAAAAACCAAAGACAAAAAGCATTCATCTGTTCTGAGTGTGGTCAAACATTTGGACAAAAGAGCATCCTGCGCACACACACCTGATAACTCATACGGGGGAAAAACCATTTGTTTGTTCTGAGTGTGGAAAAAGATTTGAAATGAAGAGCACCCTGAACACACACATGGTAATTCATACAAAAAAAAGACAAAGATAAATGAAAAAACAAAGACGAAAAAAACAAAAGGCAAAAGAGATAAAACAAAGAGATCCCAGCAGGAAGACACATCGAAGGAGTTGCAATCAAACCTGATATTGACATCTGGAAGAAGCAAGAGAAAATGGCGAACGTCATCCATGTGACAGTCCCCAATGACTATGGCCTGAATTGAGCAGAAGGGGGAAAGATCACAAAATACCAAGACCTGAAAAATGACCTGCGAACAACATGGTCATTGAAAGACATCAATATCATCCCAGTTGTGGTGGGGGCAACAGGCCTGATGAAGAAGGGCCCTCTGCATTCTAAAATGAAATCAAAGAAAAATGAAAAAACAAGGCAAAAAGCATTTGTCTGTTCTGAATGTGGTCAAAGATTTGGACGAAAGGGCCACCTGACAGGGTCGGACTGGGAACAAATTTCGGCCCTGGCATTTTTCCTCTGGACCAGCCCACTATTGGCCCGACGAATCCACCCCCCAAACACGCACACCCACCCGTCCATACCGAACCCCCAATGAACAAATACTATACACCTAAACACCATGAACACACACCTAAACACACACTTTCACTGTCATTTCACCTTGATCATAGTACAAATGCGGACCCGGCGCCACGAGGGGGCGTCCTGATAACATTAAAGGCAATTACATATTTTGACGAAATTAAGGTTTATGTCACAGAAATCCTACTTTACAATCACACTGCAGTCATTGTTAAATTATTTCCTTTTGCATTGATAATAAACATTTGTATTTATTTAGTGTTTGTTTTTCTGGTTGAAATAAGATACAAATAATCTACCAGACTTCAAAAAATATACAAGTTTCCATGTTATTTTGTCTAAAAGTTTTAATACAGATGAAAGGTTTCTAAAGAACCATTTATTGATTTATTTACCTGTTTTAATTACAAGTGTTCTAAACTTTTTTAACAGTAATCAGAAATTTTGAGGTAACAGCAACAAAAAAACATTTCCAATGATTTTTCTTCAGAAAACTGCTCTCTAAATGAGCAGTCCTGTCACACGTTAATGTTTTGTACAGATCAGTGGTTTCTGCACCAATCCGATTGGTCCAATCCATTTTGTACAGATCAGTGGTTTCTGCCACGAGTCTTCCATGTTTTGGCCCGACGTGTCGTTCCTATTGGACAATGCGAAGGTACGTCACAGCTCAGAGTGTCGAAAGTTGGCGCACCTCATCTCGACAGAACACCAGCTCTGTGTGGAATGCAGGAGATCACTTGACCGAGCGTCTATACGTTCAAATAATAAAAAAAAATACTGTCTTCACTCTTAGTCAGTCTCTTACAACGGTGCAGCGTAAATACACGAGCTTTCCAGGAGCGCACGTCTCCGGTGCGCACTTTTTTGGGGGGGAGACCCCGCCCCCTGTGATTTTTTTTTTTTTTTTTTTTTTTCTGGCGCCGGGTCTGACAAAACAGAAGCAAAAGCACACAAGCGGAAAAAAGTTTTTGTGTCTCCAAAGTGTGTGTGAGAGAGAGAGAGAGAGAGAGAGAGTGTGTAGCCACTGCTAGGATTCACACTGCAGCAAACTAAGGAGCTGAAGTCCGTAGCTATTGCATTTAAAGATTAACAAAAGTAAAGCACAGTTAATTAAGATAAACGATTCCAACCTTGTATCAGTAGAAGAGCGGAGAGAAGTCCAGGCGCCGAGCACTCAATCCATTCACAGGGGCGGGAGCGGCCGTCTGCTCTTCCTGCAATCTGATTGGCCACCCTGTATGCTTCTCCATTGTCAGTGGCTGTTGGTCATGTCAGTCATTGTGTTCGATGTAAGTCTCCGTTGTGTGATCATACGGAAACAAAACTGAAACCTAGAATAAGACTGCGCCGTGTATGAAACATTACAGAACTTTTATTTTGACACAAATTCAGGAAGTGGCTCTGCAGCTGCGCCGATTAAATACTGTAGCTTCACCGATCACGGACTTTCCTCGTGTTGACAGCAGCGCGCGGTTCGAGAACACTATATTTCCATAATCTGTATAAATATGGGAGGGCCGGCCCACGCACGTCTAAACGTGCAGCAGCCCACCGGGCAAATGCCCAAAATCACAGATTACCAGTCCGAGCCTGCTGCCTGACACATGATAACTCAAAACAAATTACAACAAAAAATCAGCCGCCTAAGTGCAGAGATCTCCCAAATGGCAACTTTTTGGGAGGCCAAAACCATAAAAGGAATCTCCTTAAAGTTAATTGCATTAAAAGAAAATACAATGTTGATGAACAGCTGGCTGAACATCAAGCCTTAGTGAAAGCTTTTGTGGCACAGATTAGGAACAAAGACAAGAAAATACAAGCAAAACAGATTAACAATTTGCAAAAAACCCCAGGCTAGTGTACAGGAAGTTGTCAAATGACACAATAGAAGTACAATAGCCACCCGAGAGAGAAATTGAAAAATTCTGGAGACCACTCTTTGAAGACCCAAAACAACACCAAGCGGCCGAGCGGATTGAACAAATAAAAAATAGAAAAAGACAAATAGCAAATGTCAGGAATTGTAATCACTGAAGAGATCAGAAAAAAAAGAGGACACACCAGACTGCCTAACGCCTGGGAACACAAGCCTACTACCAAAGACCAAGGAAACACAGCTTCCTAACAAGTACAGACCCATCTGCTACCTAACAGCAACGTACAAGGGTGATTCTTAGACTACGGGCACTTATGTCCTTTGATCATATTGTATGAAAAACAGAAAAAAGGGGAAATTTCACACTTTTATAGTTAGCTTTACAATGAAAGTGTTAAATTTGTTCTAGTAGTCTATGATGACTTTTTCACCTTTTTTCAGCATCATTATATGCAAATATTGCCGTTTTGTGCTTGTCCCACACCCAGAGTTTTGATCTTCAATGATAAAAATGAATGGTAAATGTTTTTTCTAATGTTTTAAAATATCTCTGAATAAAATATCAGTAAAATAATCAAAACATAATTGGGGTACTCAATGTCATACAACCGTTGTGATTTTTTTTAAACAAAATGTAGTTGTCCCACACTATTGCCGTAATTTCCACCACAACACTGTAATGTCCCTTTAAACAGTTTGTATGAAAGATTGTTTGGGTAGTTTCTATGGAGATAAACAGTGACATCAGAGCACATGTATATAGTGCCAAATCACAACAAACAGTTGCCCCAAGGCGCTTTATATTGTAAGGCAATAGTGTGGTGGAAATTACATTTACAAGGCCAATAGTGCCCGTAGTTAAAAAATCACCCACAAATGGCTGAAAGGAACCATAGCTGATGTAGCACATGGCCTCGATTCGCCCTAATTAAATAAATATATTAATGCTGTCTCTGCCTGAGGTTTGGAACTGAGGACAGAGACTGTTGTGTGTTTCACTCTCAACTGAGAAATTCCTAAGTCCATCTGGAGATAAGCTGGAGCCCCCCCCCCCTTTTGGACCTCCACACTGTGGCCCACACCACAACAGAAGTGTAACTCAGAGTTCTTCAAAGGACCCCTAGCTTGTTTATCGGTTAAATTTCGGTCACTATGAATTACATGACATTATCATGGCTTCACGTCAGAATCTGAAATTTCCCAGGCTCGAAGAACCCACCTTTATGGCCTCACGCCAAAGCCAGAACTGCTCAAGACTGCAAGAGGATCTCCCCTCATAAGACATGGCCATAAAACTTTGAGTCTTGACAACCAGCTATTATCTTTAGCTCTAAGTGAAAAAGACCCTTGCTTAAATAAAAAATGCATCAGTATTCTTTTATTCATATATCAAAACTTCTGTTGTTTGTATTGATTATTCAAGCAAATGCTTTGTATGTATTCCATTTAATTGACATGTTCCTTGTAACTGATGTTTGTTAAATGTGATATTTCTGAACAAATAGTATGCCAAAATAGTTAGTGTTTAAATAATTGAATCATTTTTTTGTCTGCCTTTGAGCACATGAAGTTTTCTGTGAAGTTACACACCCTAAATGGGCAGAATTTAATGATGTAAATCCCCTTTAAAAAGTTAGAACAGAGATTCTCTCGCTCTTGTAACGCTTTCTGCCTCTTCTCTCTCTTCCTTTAAGCGCTTAATTATTTTTTGGTCAACAAGGCCCCATGCTAAACTACGCTACCACGTGGCATTCATTCATTGTTTCAATTATTCATCATTATTCTGTGATAACGTTTTAAGTTTCGTCAAGTCTTTCGAATTTTTAAAACAACTTCCAAGCTGAACTTTTCAAAATAATAGCAAATTGACAGAAAAGCGACTGTCCTTTTCTGTAATTTCCAGCGCTTTTAAAGTTTTTTACCTTTTTTCTAAATTTACAAAGACTTTTAGGCTGAATCTCAATAATACCCCTCGGCCCGTTCCCTTCCCCTCCGTTTTGCGTGGGCACGAGTGACAGGGGTGTCTCAATTCTCTTTTTGGAGCTAGGCAGAGGGCTACAAACCCCTCCAAACGGAGTGAATCTGGATGCACACTGTTAAAGATTTTGTATATACGTTATCACTGTTAAACATTTGTACCTTTGTCTTTGTTCTTTATTTGTGCAGGCCTGTTGTGTGGTATTTGTTACACAGGTTATTTTGACTTGTGACTTTATGACCTTATGCTGTGCGAGTGCTTAGTGTGCAAAACAGGAACTCTCCAAGCAGATGCAGAACAGATAAGTGCAAACCACAAGCACAAGATGTGCAGCCGACAAATTCAACAAATGGCTGGGTCAACAGCAGGGAACAGGATATGCTGACCGCCAACGGTAGACGAAACAAAAGGAAAGAAACTGTTTTTCCACGCAGCTGCACTTATTGGCATGTGTGTCATGAGACGTTTGTTTTACGGGAGGAAACTTGTCATGCGATGTTTCCCCCCACCCTTAGGACAAGTTTCCCAATGTGGGTAGGGCTTCTCCTAATAAAAAGAGTGAGCGTGCAGCAGTCCTCAGTGCTCTCAGTGGTACTACGTGTACGGACTGTCTGCACTCCTCGCGAGCTTAAATTGATGTTCTGTCTCACTGGTATTCTTGGCTCTGTTTGTCTTGTTAAAGGTTTTAAAGAATGTTTGGAGGAGAAAATACCCAACATTGACTGGGGGCTCGTCCGGGATCTCAACAACACCGGAGGTGTCCGGCGGAGGTCGTCAAGTCCAGACGTAAATCCTTGGCCAAGGTCCGATCGATTGATCGTGTCTGCAATTGTCGACCGCCGTTGGCATCATCTGGTTGACGAGATTTTCCCGAAGAAGACAGGCAGGAAGTCGAGTCAGTGAGTAGAATTTCTTTGTAAAAGTACTGAATGAGTGGTGATCAGATCACATAAAACAGTTAAACTCCGTAAGCGATGGCGTGGAATCGTCTGTTAATGTAACACAGTTAAACTCCGCGGGGAGGGCGGACTCCTCTACGGTAGCGAGGAACGCACGTAGTTAAATTCCGAAGGAGGGTACGGACTCCTCTGTTTTAATACGTAAAGGAAATACCGGTTAGAGAATAAAAGTGTGGAAGCGTAATACTTTGGACAAGGGAGTGACAACCGTGTGTGGAAGCAGAGGCAAGTGATTCCGCTTCCTACGGGGAGGTGAAAGGAATCAACCACACGACGGAATATTAATCGTCACGTCCAAAGAAAGTGAAAACTTCAGATTTAGAACACCCTAGGTGTGCCCCCGTCTGAAGTCCAAATTATAACAACAAATAATAAAAATGGGGGGAAAGACGTCTAAAAAGAAAGAAAATCTGTCAACTGACGATTGGAAGTTTATGGAAGCAAAGAATCCAATAACAACAAGAAAATTGGAGACCTGGATTAATAAACATGACTTTGACGGACGACTAAACCTGACCAGTATTCAGAAACTGAAGGAAAAGCTAGAAAGTGAACACAAAGGTGATAAGAAAAAGAAACAGAGTAGGAGCAGACTTAGTGGCATTTTGGTAAGAAGAAGCGCAGAGCAGACAGCAAGGAGCAGAGAAAAGGAGGTTAGAGAAAGCAAGGAAAAAGAAAGGGGTAGGAAAAGCAGAGGAAGATGTAATAGTACAACAGGAAGACCTAAAACAGAAACCGCAATCATCTCAAATACAGACGGCAGGACCGTCCACAAGTGTGATATATCCTCCAGTGGGGGATGAACCACCACATTATGATCTGGCAGTAAAACCGAAAGTAAAAATAGAAAGACCACAAACTCGCAGCCATACAAAAACGCCTTCCGCACCGGCAGTAGATAATACACATGACGGTGAAGAACAGTGTCCGCTGATCGAAGTACCTAATCCACGCGCAGGCACACCTGGTCAGCCGGCAGTTATGCTCGTGTATCGTACATGGAACGCAGATGACATACAATCTGCTGTTGACACAATACCACCCCCAAATGAAGACATTGAAGCCTTCATACAGGGCCTATGGGACATAATAAACTCATATCACCTAAATGGAACGGAGGTCCAACAGGTGATGATGAGAGCGTGTGGTCCAAAATGGGGACGTATCAGAGGTAATTGGAATCCTGCTGACGATGACAGAATACCGTTACATCATGACGACCCCATTCTGGCAACACGAATAGAGGCACTGATGACGCGAACAAGGGCTGAATTGGGCTCAAAACCAAATTACACGCAAATCACCAGAACAACTCAAAAACCAGACGAACCATGGTCAGATTTCAGGCACAGATTTGAGCGTGTTTTCAGAACACAGTGGCATTGTGCCTGACACAGATGTATACGACCAACAATTGAAAAATGCGATTATACAAAATTCGAAACAGGACATAAAAGAGTGGGTGTGTAAACATTGGATCGATATGCCTACAGGCACACTAGAACAAGCACATATGCACTGTTGTCATGCTGAAGAAGTCCTCAAACAAAAGAAAATAGGTGATCAACACTCAAAAGGGGTATATTTAACCCAGAGTGATGATGAAATATATTACCAGCAGGGTCATCCAAGACAGCAGAAACAGTGGAAACAACCACAGAAGTCATGGCAGAGCAGACGGGGTGGACAGCCGCAACAACGTCGGTTGCCTTTCCGTCCACAACAACAGAATAGACAAGGAGGGCCACCACGTGGTCCCCTGATATGTTGGAACTGTGGAAGAGAAGGACATATTGCTAGACAGTGTCCACAACCACCAGCAGAGGGAGCACTGGGAGATGTCCCACAAAGGAGCAACCCTCCACAACCACAGTATCCACAATGACTAGAGTCCATAATCCACAATACCACACCGGTGAGTGATCCTGAGTGTGATATGGATGTATGTGCATTGCTGGGAAATCCAGTACCAAAGCCAGAAGTGACCTTGTTACTGGATGGCCTACCAGTGGTGTTTCTTTGTGACACAGGTGCATGCAGAACTACATGTAATGACAACATACCTATTCATAAATTAAGTAGCGAAACCTTTAGGGTTCGATCTGCAAATGGACAGACATCTAACGTCCCTATTACTAAACCAGTAACATTGGAAGATCCATTCGGAATGACGTGTACAATGCCACTGCTGAGTATGCCACAATGTCCTGTAAATCTTTTGGGACGAGATGGTCTAACAGCATTGGGATTGTCCATAATTGCTGAACAAGGGAGGCTAGTTGTCAAATGTGTAGGGGATGTTAATATGGTCAGAGAAGAAAGTGAGGACTCCATAGTCCATTATTATTATACCCTAGACATTTCTGAAGAAGATGCTGCAGGATGGGGTAAAGATATCATCCTGCAAGCTACAGCCTTACTGAAACAACCTGAACAAAAGATGTCGCCACCTGACCTGCATGTCACAATGTGGCACAAAGACAGTCCAGGTCCAGATGGTGACTACGAAAACAAATTACATGGCATTTCACCTGTAAAGATAGAAATGACAGATCTGATTCATGATGGCAACTCAACAGCTGTCATAACAGTGACAGGTGCCACTGAGGATGTCTTGAAATTGAGATTCACAGGCATGCCATTACATGTGTCACTATGTAAACCGTATTTGACAGAGTGGCAAGAATTGGGACTGACAGTCATGACAGCATTGTCAGCCACTGATTGGAGCAGAGTTGGGCCACGCATAGAGTTCAGTCCATCAACCAAACTGTATAAAGTTCCAGTTAATGTCTCATTAGTGTTGAAGGCAGGAACACATATTGATGTGTCCACGTCACAGTCCTGAGTGTTTCAGTTGAGTCCTGAAGAGGATGAGCTTCTTTCTTCAGTACCTTCAGGACTGTGGACAACAGGTCCTTCAGATGTAGGACTTATTAAGAATGCACGACCCGTAGTCATAAGACCAAAAACAGAATACAGACCATGTGTAAGACAGTACCCATTAAAGCCAGATGCACGTGAAGGAATACGACCAGTTATTGATGATCTATCAAAAGCAGGAGTAATAATTCCATGTCCAGATTCTCCATGTAACACACCGATATTTCCGGTTAAAAAGGCTCCACCCTCAGTGGGATGGAGAATGATTCAAGATCTCCAAGCAGTGAATGCTGCTGTGGTTAAAAGAGCACCGTCAGTTCCAGATCCGCACACTTTGTTGAATTCATTAAGACCACGTTCCAGCTGTTTTTCTGTAATAGACATCAGTAATGCGTTTTTCTCTGTACCGATAGATCCAGATAGTCAATTATGGTTTGCCTTTACTTTCGAAGGGCAACGATATACATTTACCAGATTGCCACAGGGTTATGCAGAAAGTCCAACCATTTATTCCCAAGTCATGTCAGCCTGTTTAGCTAATTTTGTTCCACCCGCAGACAGCCAATTACTAGTGTATGTTGATGACATCTTAATTGCTTCTGACACACGTGAACACTGCACCACCGACACAGTAGCACTGCTGTGTTTCTATTTGACAATGGCCATAAAGTGAGCAAAAATAAAGTGCAATTGTGTAGGGACAAAGTGAAGTATTTGGGGCATGAGTTATCAGCTACAGGACGCACTATTCTGTCTGATAGGAAAGAAGCAATTTTGAATGCTCCAAAACCACGAACCAAAAAGCAGATGATGTCATTTCTTGGACTGACAAACTATTGCAGAGCATGGATTCCTTGCTATGCAGAGTTAACTAGTCCACTGTTAGAGTTGATGTATAAAGATGACATTTCAATGTCATCCATGTTGGAATGGAACAAAGATGCTGAAGAAGCCTTTGTAAAAGTAAAACAAACATTAGTGTCATCTACAGTTTTGGCACTACCAGATTACAGTAAACCATTCATTCAAACAGTGGATTGTAAAAATAATTTCATGACAAGTGTATTAGTACAATCACATGGCACCAAGTTAAGACCAGTGGCATACTACTCCTCTAAATTGGATGCAGTAGCAAGCGCCTTGCCGCCTTGTGTGCGTGCTGTAATTGCAGCCTCCATGGCTATCCAAAGTAGTAGCAACGTTGTTCTGTTCCATCAGTTGACACTGAAAGTTCCACATGCAGTTTCAGCACTCTTATTGCAAACAAACATGACATTCTTGTCTCCAGCTAGACATCTTTCGTGTATGTCTTTGCTGTTATCACAACCACATCTAACAGTGGAACGGTGCACGACATTGAATCCGTCAACATTGATACCTTTGCCTGAGGATGGTGAGCCGCATAATTGCCTTGACGTAGCAACAGTCTGCATGAAAGCTCGCCAAGATCTTCAAGATACGCCCATCCCACACAGCGCAGTTGTGTATGTGGATGGCTCGTCCACTAAAAATGCTCGTGGACAGACGCAATCTGGATATGCTGTTGTCACTAATTCAGAAGTATTGGACTCTACGTCGCTACCCCCTTCATTTTCAGCTCAGGCTGCAGAATTGGTCGCCTTAACAGCCGCCTGTCATTTGTTCAAAGGTAAATCCGTAACTATTTACACAGACAGTCAATACACTTTCAGCACAGTGCATGTGTTTGCAAAACTATGGGAGGAGCGTGGTATGATAACATCATCAGGAAAACCTGTGACTCATGCCACCCTTTTGATAGCCTTGCTGAAAGATGTTCAATTACCACATAAGATTGCTATATGCAAATGTGCGGCTCACACCAAAGGGTCAGATTTAGTCTCAAAAGGAAATGACTTCGCTGACAGAACTGCAAAAGCAGCTGCAGTGTCCTCCATTTTCGTTATGCAAGAGACCACTTCAGATGTGAGTTTGGATCATACACTGCTTGCTGAGATGCAACAGCAGGCACCTGAGAAAGGAAAAACAGATGTGGTTAAACAAAGGAGCTATGTTTACAAATGATCTGTACACATGACCCCAAATGAAACCCATATTGCCAAAAAATATGTTTAAGTGGGCAGCAGTTATGAGCCATGGTGTAACGCATGTCTCATCAGGGGGTATGCTTTCCCAGTTACGGCCTATTTTTTGTCTTTATGGGTTTGATGCGTATGCAAAGCAGCATTGCAGAGCATGCATGACGTGTGCAAAACACAACTCACAGGGCCAATTGAGGCCCCAGAGAGGCAAATTTCCAACACCACAATACCCCTTTCAAGTAATACACATGGATTACATTCAGTTAAATAAACATGAAGGGAAAGAATTTTGTTTAGTCATAATTGATGCGTTCTCAAAATGGGTAGAATTGTTCCCTACCAAGCACGCAGATGCACTTACAGTGGCAAAAGCGTTGTGCAAGGATATCATTCCGCGGTTTGGAATACCAGAAACCGTCTATTCAGATAACGGAGCACACTTGGTTAACGCTATGGTGCAACATGTAGGAGAAGCACTACAGATTAACCTTAAGAATCACTGTGCTTACCACCCACAAAGTGCCGGATTAGTGGAAAGGATGAATGGTACAGTCAAGAACAGATTAAAGAAAACTATGGACGAAACAGGCAGACCATGGACACACTGTGTAGAGTTGGTACAGATGTACATAAACATTACCAGTATGACAGGGCTGACGCCATATGAAACGCTGTTTGGAAGAAGATACCGACTCCCATTTTATGGGCAAATCTGGGACGTTCCAGAAGAAGCAAATTTGGCAGACTATATGAGAAAAATGCTGGAAAAGCAAAAGGACAGGCCCTCAAACATTGATAATCCCATCTCTCCACAGGACGACCCTAAAGTGGTACCTGGAGACTGGGTACTGATAAGAAGCATCAAGAGGAAACACTGGCACTCACCCAAGTGGGAAGGTCCATTCCAAGTACTGCTCACTACACCCACAGCCTTAAAAATAGGAGAAAGACAGACGTGGATACATTTAACACATTGTAAGAAAGTGATCTCCGTAAACCCAGTGTAAGTACGGAAAGTGAGCAAGTCTGATAATAGTGTGTGGCTCGGGTGTTAAGATCCAGAGCAGACACGAAAGTCAGCAGAAGCAATTACAAGCCACTGACCAGAAACACAGGACACTGACTTTAGGGAGATCCTGACTATGGGGCGCCATACACCATTGTGGATAAAAACAGCATTGTGCTGCTGGGCCTTAGCGTTAGGAGCCACAACGGTCACTATATGGGGAACGCACGGGAAAAAGGGAATAGACTATGGGGAAGTAGAGAATGTCACGACAAGAATAGACAAAAATAGTGGAAATGCAATCCGCCGCGTTAAGCGATATGTGGTTACCTCAAAGGAAGGAACCTGCTACAATCATGGGAGGCAGATACTGTGCGGACTAAATCCTTGCGAAGACCAGGAAACATCCTATCAATGGTTTTATGCCTGTTACACCACGCCCAAAATTTATTACGTCGTACAGATACCCTTTTTGGCCCTCAGGCAGAGCAGTTGGGTTGGTGACCCGGAACAATGGCTGCATTATGATTTTTATATGACTACAGGCTTTCCCCGTGCCAGTCATTGGTGGGGAAATACCTTCCTAACAAATGGCCACTGGGCGCGAAATTCTTATGGGTAGACAGATGATGCAGTTAATTGGGAAAATATCATATCAAATTTAACAGTCAGCGGCCGAACAAAAACAGTGACATTCACAATAAATTCATTAGCATTCCTGATAAGTAACCCAGTGCATGTCTGCCACACATTTGCGCTGTGCGCCTACAAAGCGGGATATGATCCCTGCTGGAAGATTGTGCTGTGTCCAAAAACACCGAACACCAACGTTTCAAGACACACCAAAAATCAAACAGTGTCTGGCGATCTTCTGCCAGGACCGGGGTCTATAAGAGCAAAGCAGCCCCGTCTGCACAAAGGGCCGCTATCGGCGGACAACTGGTTTCTCGTGACCACAGGAATTAGCGGACAAAATAATAATTGGCTCCTGATGGCAGAGCAAGCAGGACGTTCCACAAAACAGGACTGCATAGTATGCATGGGTCCAAGACCTATATTGCAAGTCATACCAGCGGCCTTAGAACAAAACTGTGTACTGCTGGTAATGACTAGTACATCAATTAGACCCGAACATAACTGCTCAAAGTGGGACACGGTCTATCCACTGTCCGCCATGTCACGGAGCAAACCGCTGTTCTCTGAAAAAGTGGCACTAGGAAATTATACGTGTGTAAACCTTCCAGGAACGGGAAAACAATTGGGATTGTTGAATCACAGTGCCTGGTGCCAAAACACCGTTCAAACCAACAAGCCTTTCAAGCCAGTAAGTAGAAGTGATGTATGGTGGTGGTGTGGAGATAATAGACTGTTTGACAGATTGCCTAGGAATGTGTCAGGCTACTGTGCTTTGGTATCCCTACTCCTCCCAGTACAGGCCATTCCCATTTTAGCCAAGGACTTACTGTCGCACCTACAGTCTGTAATGCCCGAAAAGTGGCATAGAGTAAAAAGAGATTGGAAAGGAGTGGGAGATCCAACATATATTGATGCAATAGGAGTCCCCAGAGGAGTGCCTGATGAGTATAAACTGGCTGATCAGATAGCAGCTGGATTCGAATCCTCCATCTGTTGGTGGTGTTCGATTAATAAAAACGTGGACAGAATAAACTACATCCACTACAATGTGCAGAAATTAGGGAATTGGGCTGAGGAAGGATTTAAGGCTGTCCATTCACAGTTAGCAGCCACATCCCTTATGGCCTTCCAGAACCGGATTGCTCTGGATATGTTGTTGGCAGAGAAAGGAGGTGTTTGTGCCATGTTCGGAGAGCAATGCTGCACATTCATTCCCAACAACACAGCTGCAGATGGCAGTCTCACTCAAGCCATTGATGGTCTAAGGACGTTGAACAGAAAGATGAAAGAGCACAGTGGAGTAAACACTGAAGGCTGGGATTGGTGGCTGGAAGGGATGGGAAAATGGAGGTCTTTGATTTCTTCACTATTGGTGTCTGTAGCGGTGTTTGCTGCGATTCTAACATTGTGTGGATGTTGTTGTATTCCGTGTGTACGTGGACTTATTAATCGAATGATCACAACAGCAATAGGGCCAGGAATGCCCACTTCAGCTACATACCCTCTCCTTGGACCTGAAGCCGAGGACGATGACGAGGATGAAGATGACCACAATGATGACTGGGAGCAAGGAGTTCATGATCTTTTCCCTGACCAAACTAAGTATAATGACCAAGACACCGATGAAGATGACGATAATGACATAACCTCTGGAGTGTAAGCCTGAAGAACATACCATGATGAGCCTCTTAGTGAAAATCTCAAGAAAGAAGTGCTAAGCTAGGTGATAACTACTATATGTTTAACAGGCGATAAACAGGAGGGAAATGTTAAAGATTTTGTATATACGTTATCACTGTTAAACATTTGTACCTTTGTCTTTGTTCTTTATTTGTGCAGGCCTGTTGTGTGGTATTTGTTAGACAGGTTATTTTGACTGTTGTGACTTTATGACCTTATGCTGTGCGAGTGCTTAGTGTGCAAAACAGGAACTCTCCAAGCAGATGCAGAACAGATGATGAGTGCAAACCACAAGCACAAGATGTGCAGCCGACAAATTCAACAAATGGCTGGGTCAACAGCAGGGAACAGGATATGCTGACCGCCAACGGTAGACGAAACAAAAGGAAAGAAACTGTTTTTCCACGCAGCTGCACTTATTGGCATGTGTGTCATGAGACGTTTGTTTTACGGGAGGAAACTTGTCATGCGATGTTTCCCCCCACCCTTAGGACAAGTTTCCCAATGTGGGTAGGGCTTCTCCTAATAAAAAGAGTGAGCGTGCAGCAGTCCTCAGTGCTCTCAGTGGTACTACGTGTACGGACTGTCTGCACTCCTCGCGAGCTTAAATTGATGTTCTGTCTCACTGGTATTCTTGGCTCTGTTTGTCTTGTTAAAGGTTTTAAGAATGTTTGGAGGAGAAAATACCCAACACACACTCCGTTTGCAAGGGTAGGAGGAGCTTACCGCTGTCTCCAAAGAAACAAACATGGCGCCCAAAGAGCCGCAGAAATGAAAGCAGCTTTCATTACATACTACACTGTTTAGAAAGTTATAACTTACCAAAAAACTTTACAGGCAGTTGCCTATGACAGCAATGTGTATGCTGCTGGATGCATGTTGCATATATTTTGTCGTTCTGAAGAATATGGTAACTGCTCGTGCCCCGAGGCGTTATAATGCACATACACGAACGCTACGATAGGACACTTTTATATCTCACAATGGAGAAAATCATGATAAAGGATAAGCACGTTAATTTGCGTCTGTACTTTGTAAACAGAGAGCCCTGAGCACACTCTCCTAATACGTAAGCTTTCAGGAAGAAAATGAGGAGAAGTTGGAAAATATATACACGCATGTATATGTGTAACACATAACTTGATGTCCTAATAGACTGCTATTATTTGTCAAGGAAATTTCTAAAGGAAATAGTGCTGGATGCAAAAAATGGGAGAATTTGAAATAGAAATATAAAGTTAACAGAACTAGATGCAGCCCATAACATACATACAGGTGCTGGTCATATAAAATTTCAAGTGTTTAATTACTAATTAACTACCTAATTAATTAGTAATCAATTAATGCTTAATCAATTAATAATTACTATTAATGATTATTAGTATTATTGACATTAATTACAATTAATACTATTAATTACTATTATTAAATTATGAATTAATTAATTAAATTAATACCACAAAATTCTCCAACATGATTGCGATGCGTCGAAGAAATCTGCAACTTCTTCTATTTCTTTGCATTTACAGAGAAAGGTGAGAAAATAAAAAGAGCAAACAGGCTACTGCAACAAGTTGCGCTTCTGTTGCCATGTTGACAAACAGTGAAGACGGCAGTTTGAGAGGGGCAGCCCACCCCCACACACATACAAGGCGGATGGGTGTCTCAATTCATAGGGCTAGAGGTATACCCCTTCGCCTTACCCCTTGTTTTAAAGGGGTAGGGGTAGAGCCAAGGGGAATGGCTACAAAAGAGAATTGAGATTGGGCCTTAATCTGGCTCCAACAAACTTAAAAAAAAACCTACCAGAACCCATTTTCAACAAATGCCTTCCACCTCTGGGGTCCAGCGGCTGATGACCTGACTGCAAGCAGCCATCCTGTCCGTAAAGCCAGCCGACACAAGCCTTTGGGATCACCCGGGGAGACCACTGAGTTAACCCCTGACCCAAGTGAACTCGCACTGCAAAGAGCATCAACACATTGACTGACGGACGGACGGAGAACCATCTCTTGAACGGATCAGCTAAGTGACCCAGGTAAAGGTTCCAGAAAAAGGGTTTTGTTGTCAATGGATGCAAAGTGGCTTCTTCTTTTTAAACATATTCATATGTTTGTTTAATCATTTTTGTAATAATTGGCTTCAAATTTCATCACTAAATTGTAATCAGATTTATTTACTTAAAGTCTTTAAGCTTTATCTCTCTCTTTCATCGTGTCATGAGTAAGCAAGTTGTGTCCATAAATGAACTTATTTAATCACTCCACAAATATCCCAGTAAACTTAATTTCTTGTATAATTGTAAATAAAATTAAATATTTCTGCTGTGGTTCATTTTGTGTTCAGAAGGAAACCTTTGGTCAATCATATTGTAGAATTCAGACTTAAAGACCCGAGACTGATTGATTAATTTGAGACTGATAAATGAATGAATGTTTAAATTAAAGTACCTATGCTTTAAATAGGTGGTGTCCCCGAGGAGATTACAATAATATCTAATCAATAATTATTAAACCCTAAAATTGTTAATTATTTTGGTGACTCATTAAATGAGGTCTAGGCCAATCTAATTCAATTTGAGAGTTTAATTTCTTATTCACTACATTAAATTGGTGCCCATGTGAGGCACCATTCATTCCAAATAATTAAATTTCACTACATTATAATGGTGGCCCTGTTGTGAGGCAGTTTAGTGAATTTGTTACACTGATGCCATTTACAAACATCTTGACACTGGTGGCTGGTGGAAAATGAACAGAGAGGCTGTTCCAGAAGAAGATTAGGAGCTAAAGACCAGTTAGTGATAGTCAAAGCTATCCTGGAGGATTGCAAAAAAGGAGAAACCTTATGGCGCTAAATCCAGGCCAAAAGTTTTGTAATCTTAAAATAAAAAAAGATTAAAAAAATTAATTTTGAAACTGAAAATTCAACGTTTGTTCTTGAATTTTATAATCATTTAAAAAGTATTATCAAAATAATAAGTAAGATATATATTTTGATTCAGCTCTAATTATTTTGATCAAATAAATTATTTTAATATTTCTTTTTTTCACCTTCAGATCTTTCTTTCACTTTCAGATCTTATTTTTTCAGTTTCAAACTTTTGGCCCCGTTCTAGCATGGGAGGGCGTGGCTTCGATTTAGAGGTGCGTGGAATTGTGAGTGACAGCAGAGCAATCAGTCCTCACATGACGTTGCTTTCAGGAAACGTGGGTACTTTGATAGATAATGACTCTGCTCCCGTCTCCATCGCGGCTGGCGCGTGAAAGAAAATAGAGAGAATGAAAGCTTATTACGAGGTTTTAAACCCTTGAGATAGTTGATTATTGTGATCAGTGTGTAGCTGTTGATTCAGTGGATCCATATGTTGTACAGGATATTGAATTTAATGATGATGTGACAAAGTGACCAGCAGTTTCACTGTGTAAACTTAATATGACCAGAACCAAGCAGACCGCCCGTAAATCCAAAGCCAGAAGAGCGCTCCGGCTATCGGCGGTGTGAAGAAGCCTCACCATTACAGGCCCGGCACTGAGTCGCTGAGAGAGATCCGCCGCTACCAGAAATCCACCGAGCTGATCTGCGAGCTGCCGACCAGGTCAGCCTTGCTGGCTTCCTGCAGAGCATCACAGCGGAGCTTTGAAAGCAGAGGTCGGTCTTGAAGTCCTGAGCGATTTCTCTCACCAGGTGCTGGAAGGGCAGCCTGTGGATCAGCAGCTCGGTGGATTTCTGGTAGCAGCGGAGCACCACAATGCCGGGCCTGTAATGGTGAGGCTTCTTCGCACCACCTGTAGCCAGAGCGCTCTTCCGGGTGCTTAGTTTTGTCTATATTAAAGCTTCCTTCAGATCTGCTGAGCCAGGTCTCTCTGTGTGTCACTTAGAAAGCTTGTAACACTCCGCTGCTTGATGCACAATAACTGCTGGCAGCCTGTAAAATGAGCAACCTGCCTCATTTT
Organism: Thalassophryne amazonica; assembly: GCF_902500255.1. Taxonomy (NCBI): domain Eukaryota; kingdom Metazoa; phylum Chordata; class Actinopteri; order Batrachoidiformes; family Batrachoididae; genus Thalassophryne; species Thalassophryne amazonica. The sequence goes on from NC_047120.1 coordinate 15,078,098, forward strand.
CATGCGGCGATGCTGCGCTGCGTTCAATGTCTTGTGTGGATTTGGGACATCGGTTTTTTAGGTATAGGTGTTAGACTTTACAATCTTGCACATTTTCCAGTTTTTAAACATCAAAAATGATTTTTGTTCCTGGCTTCTAAGTGTTATATTTCAACTGCTTATGTCTAACGTCTATGGAAAAATGACTACATTCAGCACAAACTTTTTTTCTTTTTTTTAACGTTCTAGAAAGTTATAAAAGTTTCTTGAAATTTCTAGATAATTCTGGAAACTTCTAGAAAATTCTGGACAGTTTTAGCAGTTCAAGAATATTCTAGAAGACTAATCAGTAGTAGTGAAGGCGAATCGAGAATATTCTTGAAAACAGACAAATTTCTTAATATCATTGTCCTGATCAGAGAAGCAAAGTTTCTGTGGAATAACAGCTATTTTCTATTTATTTAAGGCATAACAGGTTAGGAAAACACACTGTGTACCCAGGAACAAAACAAAAATAAAAATTTGTTACATAGTGTTATCTATCAACATACCCACGTTTCCTGAAAGACAATCAATCAAAAAACTTGTGAACCACCTGCTGTTCATGGATGATTTGAAAATCTATGCCAACACAAAACAGGGACTCAGTCAGCTCGTGGAAGCTGTCCATACATTCTCCAAAGACATTGGTATGGAATTTGGACTGGATAAATGCCAAAATGCACAATCAAAAAAGGTTAAAAAAAACAAACAAAACAAAAACATACAGTTGGATGAAGGGAGCTACACTGAACAAAATATAAATGCCCCATGTCAAATTTGAGTTTTTATTAACATTAGGATTATGTGTAACGGAGGCCAGCAGGTGTCGCTGTGCAGATGTAGTTAGTAAATCTCACTCCCAACAGCTCAAAAGGATTCTCTGGTCACAAGGCCAGAGCCCTGGGTTTTGGCCTTCTGGTTAGAGTCCAACTTCCATGCCGGAGCTTGTGAGTTCGCATCCCGAGGGGAGTGAATGGGCGGAGTCATAACAACACAACGCAGAGTGCAGCCGCTACAATGGTGCCGTGACCCGGATGGGAGTTTAGGGGGGGTGAGTGTAACGGAGGCCAGCAGGTGTCGCTGTGCAGATGTAGTTAGTAAATCTCACTCCCAACAGCTCGCCCTGGGTTTTGGCCTTCTGGTTAGAGAGTCCGACTTCCATGCCGGAGATCGTGAGTTCGTGTCCTGAGGGGAGCGAATGGGCGGAGTCATAACAACACAACGCAGAGTGCAGCCGCTATATGCAATATATGAACCGAATCCAAATTCACTTTGTTAATGAATAATTTTAGATCACCGTCCATTACATCTTGATATTGGCATCTGAAAAAGATTGACAACCCTTTGAACACGTTAGGGGTGAGTGAAGAAATTGAAGGTTCAATATCTCGTGTGTCCACCATGTGTGTCTCTCAGAGCAACACACTGCCTTCGCATAGAGTTGATCATTTTGTCTATTGTGGCCTGTGGAATGTTACTCCATTCTGGTGTGGTTACACGTGGCCGACGTGGGTATGATCAATTTGCAGTACTGTCCGTCTGTCGGAAACTAACTCTCAAACGGCCTATTGTCTGATAATTGAGATTCATCTGTACAGCGACTGCTCTGGTGGATGGCCTGCATCCAGCATGCCAATGGCACGTTCCCGCATGACCTGAGACATTTGTGGCATTATGACTTTTGACAAAATTGCACATTTTGCGGTGGCCTTTTGTTGTCCCCAGTATAGGGAGTGTCTGGGTACTGCTCATTCTGTCTGATCACCGTCTATGCCACACCCATGCAATGAGTGAAATCACTGCATCACTGAGCAAATGCTCACTAACAGAGAGATGGATTAAAAATGGTACAGAAATCAAGAGAAATATCCCTATTGTACAAGTAAAACTCAGCATATGCTCACTTACAGTTGTTGACCCCATGTGGCATCAATATTTCACATGGGGCGTTTATATTTTTGCTCAGTGTACACTGAAGATCTAGCTGTAGACTCCACATACAAATACTTGGGAATTGAACAAAATGCTACAATCAAGCACAAGAAAATGAGAATGAAAACAACACAATATCTAAACCGCTTAAAAAAGATCTGCAAAACAGAGTTGACACCAAAGAACAAGATCACACCCATAAACCAGTTTGCAATACCAGTCATGACCTATGGGTTTGACATAGTAGACTGGCCACAGCTTGAGCTTAATAAGTTGGACACGAAAACCAGGAAGATGCTCACCCTCCACAAAGTCATGTACAGAAATAAGCGCATGGACAGAATATATCTCCCTCACAGAGAAGGCGGTCTGGGTCTCACTGAAATTAACAAGGCCTACAGAGCATCGATAATAAGTATTGGACAGTACTTGAAGAGCTCTGAAGAAGAAATCATGAAAAAGGTTGCATAACACCATGAGAAGACCTTATCTGAACAGACCTCGGTCACCAAACTGGTGAAAAACTTTGGCGAACTTCTACAAGAGAGAGATAGCAACAATCTGACACCTACAACAAAACTCACACGACATACCAGAGAACAATACAGCAAAAGAGAAGGAAAACATCAAGTGGAAAGATGGAAACAGCACAAAAGGACAATTCCAACAAGAACTCGAAAACGAATACATTGACAAAGTTGGATCAATGCAGTGGCTGAAAAATGGAGAACTTGGTTTTGATGGAGAAAGAATCCTGATTGGAGCACAAGATCAGGGACTTCTAACAAATGGCAGGGATCTCACAAAATGATAAATGCTGATTCTGTCATACAGCTGTTGGGAGTGTAAACCATCTAACATCAGCATGCCAGATCCTTATGGCAGATGGACATTATACATCCCGACACAACAAGATCTGTCAATATCTCCACTGGAAAGTATGCAAGGAACTGGAGATGGAAGTCAAAGAAAACGTATGGGAACATGAGCCAGCACCAGTCTCATCCAGCGGAAAAGTAACTATCTTCTACAACAAAGAGATCCCAGCAGAAAGACATATCGGTCCCCATTGACTATGGTCTTAATCAAGCAGAAAGGGGAAGGATCACAAAATACCAAGGTCTGAAAAATGACCTACGAACAACATGGTCATTGACTGACATCGATATCATCCCAGTTGTGGTGGGGGCAACAGGCCTGATGAAGAAGAACCTGAAGAAATACCTTGAGGCAATCCCTGGTCACCCAAACGCACATGAGGTGCAGTTGTCTGCAATTAAGGGAACAATCACCATCTTGAAGAGAGCCCTCGGATACAATGCCAGCTCTGGTTAGGATAACTATAGAGCCTAGGGTGCAACTTTAGACACTGGATCTGGGGCCCACTGTATTGTATTAAAAAGACATCAAAGATAAATGAAAAAAACAAAGGCAAAAGCAGTTTGTTTGTTCTGTCTGTGGAAAAAGATTTGGACTAAAGAGCTACCTGAAGAGACATATGATAATTCATACAGGGCAAAAGCCATTTGTCTGTTCTGAGTGTGGAAAAAGCAATCTGAACATACAGTAGTGTTCACAATAATAGTAGTGCTATGTGACTAAAAAGATTAATCCAGGTTTTGAGTATATTTCTTATTGTTACATGGGAAACAAGGTACCAGTAGATTCAGTAGATTCTCACAAATCCAACAAGACCAAGCATTCATGATATGCACACTCTTAAGGCTATGAAACTGGGCTATTAGTAAACAAAGTAGAAAAGGGGGTGTTCATAATAATAGTAGTGTGCATTCAGTCAGTGAGTTTGTCAATTTTGTGGAAACAAACAGGTGTGAATCAGGTGTCCCCTATTTAAGGATGAAGCCAGCACCTGTTGAACATGCTTTTTTCTTTGAAAGCCTGAGGAAAATGGGACGTTCAAGACATTGTTCAGAAGAACACCGCAGTTTGATTAAAAGTTGATTGGAGAGGGGAAAACTTATACGCAGGTGCAAAAAATTATAGGCTGTTCATCTACAATGATCTCCAATGCTTTAAAATGGACAATAAAACAAAAAACAAAACAGAGACACGTGGAAGAAAATGGAAAACAACCATCAAAATGGATAGAAGAATAAGCAGAATGGCAAAGGCTCACCCATTGATCAGCTCCAGGATGATCAAAGACAGTCTGGAGTTACCTGTAAGTGCTGTGACAGTTAGAAGATGTCTGTGTGAAGCTAATTTATTTGCAAGAATCGCCCGCAAAGTCCCTCTGTTAAATAAAAGATGTGCAGAAGAGGTTACCAATTTGCCAAAGAACACATCAACTGGTCTAAAGATAAATGGAGGAATATTTTGTGGACTGATGAGTAAAATTGTTCTTTTTGGGTCCAAGGGGCGCAGACAGTTTGTGAGACGACCCCCAAACTCTGAATTCAAGCCACAGTTCACAGTGAAGACAGTGAAGCATGGAGGTGCAAGCATCATGATATGGGCATGTTTCTCCTACTATGGTGTTGGGCCTATATATCGCATACCAGGTATCATGGATCAGTTTGGATATGTCAAAATACTTGAAGAGGTCATGTTGCCTTATGCTGAAGAGGACATGCCCTTGAAATGGGTGTTTCAACAAGACAATGACCCCAAGCACACTAGTAAACAAGCAAATCTTGGTTCCAAACCAACAAAATTAATATCTTGCAGATGTGAAGAAATCATGAAAAACTAAATACTAGTTAGTGATTCACAGGATTGCTAAAAAAGCAGTTTGAACATAATAGTTTTGAGTTTGTAGCGTCAACAGCATATGCTACTATTATTGTGAACACCCCCTTTTCTACTTTTTTTTACTAATAGCCCAATTCATAGCCTTAAGAGTGTGCATATCATGAATGCTTGGTCTTGTTGGATTTGTGAGAATCTACTGGTACCTTGTTTCCCATGTAACATAAGAAATATACTAAAAACCTGGATAATCTTTTTAGTCACATAGCACTACTATTATTCTGAACACTACTGTACATATGAGAATTCATACATGACACACAAGCAAAAATAATGAAAAGATTAGAAACCATAAAACTAATTGCAAGCAATAGAAAATATGGGTTGGAGTTCCTACTGGTCGGAATCAGCAGTTTATCCGGACATTCCACTGTTAAAGGAGATTTTTTTTAATGAAAGACGTGTGGACAGATTGGCGCGTCAGCTCGCAGCCGGCGCAGCACGCCCCACCACAGGAAAAACACCTCCGTGTTGATAACCATTTGTAAAATCCAGGCGGTTTTGGTGGCTTTCAGTTGAGCAAGTATCTGAGAAATTGTTTAACAACAGGGCATGTTCCAACTTGTCCTTAAGGCTTCCAACGGAGGTGTTTTTCCTGTGGTGGGCGCGTCGCGCCGGCTGCGAGCCGACGTGCCAATCCGTCGCATGTCTTTCATTAAAAAAATCTCCTTTAACAGTGGAATGTCGGATAAACTGCTGATTCTGACCTCTTCTGAAAGTTCTCTGTTCTCTCACGACGTCCTAGGTCAACAGAGGCTTAAATTTGGAGGTTTTCAGCTTGAAACAGGATGACGACGTCGCCTCGGAGCCACTGCGCGACGTCCCGCTCCATGGGAATGTCCTTACAGCGATAGAAACAATCCAAAATCTCTCATCAGCCATTAAAATTTTCACCGAAAACCAGCTGAATTTCTCGAATGGTGTCCACTCAGATGTGCCTCACAGTTTTTGAAAAAAGTTTGATCAAGCACAGCACCAGTCTCTCAGCAACTTCTCAGACAATGAAAATCTGACGAGGGGGCTGGACCACTCCTTCCACAAGGCGTGCTCACAGGCGAATGACGTCACCGACAGGCGTGAAAAAACTCTCGCATGCCCACGAGGGTTCAAGCTTGGCTGATGTAATCACACGTGATTCAAATCCATATGATTTTTAAAAACAAATAATAAGGTCGGCTACTTTTCTAATAGACCTCGTATACACAGCGTAAAGTTGCATGACAGTTACATGTACTGTTGTTTCGGCTGTAATCACTGAAGCAGAAAAAGAGAAAAGTTTTTTTCGGTTCCCAGTGGAGAAGGGAAGACTAAGCGAGTGGGAGACATCATGTCTGTAAGTGTAGCCTACACAGCTAACCAGAGCAGATATGTTTTCTCACCGGCAAAAAACCGCTTTGACATGTTTTTATGCTCAGGGTCAGAAACAAACTGCAACACATGTTCACTTTCCTACTGCTCATTGCTTTTTCTTTGCATTTCACTTTGTTTGTCTGTAATTTGCCAAAAAACTCTTAGAAAATGCTATTGTTTTCCCCGGAAGGAGAAAAAAATTGTCGTATTTTATCCCTTTTGCACCAGCCCTCAACGAGCCTGCGGTGCCTCCACCGCATCTTCCAGCATCTGGACTTCCCAGGAACCTACTTCAGGATTCTGTTGTCAACTTCAACTCTGCTTTCAATATGATCATTCTGGCCCTGCTGCAGGACAATCTCTCTCTGCTTGGTGTGGCCTGACTCCACCTGTAGATGGATTGCTGACTTCCTGTCCAACAGAAGGCAGCAGGTGAAGCTAGGGGGCACGTCTCCAACACACGGTCCATCAGTACTGGATCTCCCAAGGCTGCATTCTTTCCACTCTACTCTTCTCCCTGTACACCAACAGCTGCACTTCCAGTCACCAGTCTCTCAAGCTCCTGAAGTTCGCGGATGATACAACCCTTATCGGACTTGTCTCTGATGGGGATGAGTATGCCTACAGATGGGAGATCGATCACCCGGTGTCCTGGTGCAAACAGAACACTCTGGAGCTCAATGTCTTCAAGACAGTGGAGATAGTTACCTTCAGGAAGAACCAGCCACCCCCATCACCATGTGAGACTCCCCAGTTGCCATTGTAGAGTCCTTCCGCTACCTGGGGATCACCATCACCCAGGACCTCAAGTTGGAGCTGAACATCAGCTCTCTTGGTGTGGGAGCTGACTTTCTGTGGCAGCTAAGGAAGTTCACTGCCAAAAACAATGATCGTAATTTCTACATTGTCATTATTGATTCTATCTTCTACTCCTCCTCCATCACTGCTTGGTACGCTGCTGCCACTGCTAAGGAAAGGAGCAGACAGCGTATCATCGACACAGCAGAGAAGGTGAGCAGTCTGCTATCCCTTCAGGACCTGTACACCTCCAGGACCCTGAGGCGAGCAAGGAAGATTGTCACCGATCCCTCTCACCCAGGACACAAACTTTTTGTTACCCTCCCCTCTGGCAGATGGCTGAGGTCCATCAGGACTACAAAACAGCCTCTTTCTGTCCGCAGCTAGACTTAAAATAATGCCAGAGACCCCTTTACCCTGCTCCCCCCACTCCCACAAAATACAGACTGTTCGTGTGCATGCCTGCACAGCTCCATTCCACAATATATATTGACAGTAAACTTAGCTTTGCCCATTTGTCTATTTGACTCCTTACAGGTTTATTCTTTTTCTTCTTGTTGTTCATGCATCTATTACTTTTTACAGATGTATTTTCTTTTATTGTTGTTTATGCACCAATGACATCAGATCAAATTCCTTGTATGTGAGAACTTACTTGGCAATAAAGTTGATTCTGATTGTGATTTGTAAAGATTAATGCATTAAGTTACTCATTACTGAAAAAAGCGGTCAGATGAGAGTAACACATTACCGGCATCACTGGTGAAATATAATCTTGTTCAGCAGAATACTTTGCTGTTTTCTTAGCTGTCTCCACCTTGTTTTACCTTAAATCCCTGAACACAATCGCAGTGAACCTTTAAGGAGTTTGGGGGGCCCTTCCCCACCCCTCGCCCCTGTGGCTCCGCCCCTGCACCAGATGCCTGCAGAGTTTGTCTGCAGCTGTAAAGAGTTCGCTGTCTGTTCTTATCGACTCCATGCTCTCAGTGACACAGATGATCTTAAATAGACTTGTTGCATATTTAAAGTGAAGTAGTGTGTTTGTGTATTTTTGTTACACACGGTGCTGTGTGTCGACCCCCATGAAGTGAAAGGACGCACACATTTTTTTTAGTGAATTAACTGATTGATCAAAAAACACCTTTATCAGACGGATTCAGGGTGGCTTTATCAAAGCAGCTTTTGTGTAAAGCTTCACACACGCGAGGCTGTTTTTCACAGGCTGTGGTCACAACGTGAACGCGTACTGTCAGGAAAGCTCCGAAACTCACAATGACAACAAAGAAATAAATGATTTGACCACGTTAGAAAGAAAACTTGGACTTGTCTGATTCGGGTAAAGTTCTAAAGGATCTGTGCTGTTCAAAAGGCAGAGTTCACCTTGACTGTGTCCTGATGCAAAATCATCAAGGCTGGACACAAGATAGAAAATTTACTGCATCCCGAGACATAACGTCCACAAGACACATGGAGACACGTCAGGCAACTAGTCAAAAAATACATAAATAATAAACGTGCTGCAGATTAAATTCATTCAACACGAATAACAAACTGTTAATGAAAAGAAGAGTTTGCATTTACACTCTGTCACGGTGTTAAAGTGTCTGATGCAGCTCTGCTGTTCAGATTTGTGAAAACTGCAACAAATAGTCTTACAAAAGTTTCTTTTATTTAGCCAAATAGATTTTAATTGGTGACGAATGAAGTAAAACTGTAGAAAACCTGTCCCCTTAAAATGTATTTATCCTGAAGTATTTAAATAATGTGTGTAGCAACAGATAATGTAATAATGACCGCATATGTAATACCTGCCAATAATGTAATAATTCTGGCCATTTTAAATGTAATAAAGACAACGTAATAATTGCCAATAATGTAAAAAGTTTTGAGCCAGTAAGGTAATAACATTTTGGCAATAATATAATAAGTTATTACGTTATTGGCTGGTTATTACATTATTGGCACAGCATTAAAGAAAATCCTTTGGAATGTAATAACTGCAGCCAATAATGTAATAATACATAAATAGGACTGCATTTCTTGGAAACAAAATATTTTTATAGTTTTGTGCAGTTTGCTCATCAAACATAGATATAGTGGATGGCATAGTCGTCATATTCCTTCATCAAGATTATGTATTATGCAGCACTCTCACTCCTTAAGTGTGGCTGTAAGAGCCAATTTGAGAATTATTTATTGTACAAAATCTATACTTGGAATGTTTATATGCTTAGATATGTAAATTCAGAATTTAATGTCAGTGCCTCTGTTGGATGTTGCATTGTCAAATTACCAAATTAATTTCTTGGAAACATTTTTTGTTCTAGTAGTCTATGATGACTTTTTCACCTTTTTTCAGCATCATTATATGCAAATATTGCCGTTTTGTGCTTGTCCCACACCCAGAGTTTTGATCTTCAATGATAAAATGAATGGTAAATGTTTTTTCTAATGTTTTTAAAATATCTCTGAATAAAATATCAGTAAAATAATCAAAACATAATTGGGGTACTCAATGTCATACAACCGTTGTGATTTTTTTTAAACCAAATGTAGTTGTCCCACACTATTGCAGTAATTTCCACCACAACACTGTAATGTCCCTTTAAACAGTTTGTATGAAGATTGTTTGGGTAGTTCTATGGAGATAAACAGTGACATCAGAGCACATGTATATAGTGCCAAATCACAACAAACAGTTGCCCCAAGGCGCTTTATATTGTAAGGCAATAGTGTGGTGGAAATTACATTTACAAGGCCAATAGTGCCCGTAGTTAAAAATCACCCACAAATGGCTGAAAGGAACCATAGCTGATGTAGCACATGGCCTCGATTCGCCCTAATTAATAAATATATTAATGCTGTCTCTGCCTGAGGTTTGGAACTGAGGACAGAGACTGTTGTGTGTTTCACTCTCAACTGAGAAATTCCTAAGTCCATCTGGAGATAAGCTGGAGCCCCCCCCCCCCTTTTGGACCTCCACACTGTGGCCCACACCACAACAGAAGTGTAACTCAGAGTTCTTCAAAGGACCCTAGCTTGTTTATCGGTTTAAATTTCGGTCACTATGAATTACATGACATTATCATGGCTTCACGTCAGAATCTGAAATTTCCCAGGCTCGAAGAACCCACCTTTATGGCCTCACGCCAAAGCCAGAACTGCTCAAGACTGCAAGAGGATCTCCCTCATAAGACATGGCCATAAACTTTGAGTCTGACAACCAGCTATTATCTTTAGCTCTAAGTGAAAAAGACCCTTGCTTAAATAAAAAATGCCATCAGTATTCTTTTATTCATATATCAAAACTTCTGTTGTTTGTATTGATTATTCAAGCAAATGCTTTGTATGTATTCCATTTAATTGACATGTTCCTTGTAACTGATGTTTGTTAAATGTGATATTTCTGAACAAATAGTATGCCAAAATAGTTAGTGTTTAAATAATGAATCATTTTTTTTGTCTGCCTTTGAGCACATGAAGTTTTCTGTGAAGTTACACACCCTAATGGGCAGAATTTAATGATGTAAATCCCTTTAAAAAGTTAGAACAGAGATTCTCTCGCTCTTGTAACGCTTTCTGCCTCTTCTCTCTCTTCCTTTAAGCGCTAATTATTTTTTGGTCAACAATGGCCCCATGCTAAACTACGCTACCACGTGGCATTCATTCATTGTTCAATTATTCATCATTATTCTGTGATAACGTTTAAGTTTCGTCAAGTCTTTTCGAATTTTTTAAAACAACTTCCAAGCTGAACTTTTCAAAATAATAGCAAATTGACAGAAAAGCGACTGTCCTTTTCTGTAATTTCCAGCGCTTTTAAAGTTTTTTACCTTTTTTTCTAATTTACACAGACTTTTAGGCTGAATCTCAATAATACCCCTCGGCCCGTTCCCTTCCCCTCCGTTTTGCGTGGGCCACGAGTGAACAGGGGTGTCTCAATTCTCTTTTTGGAGCTAGCAGAGGGCTACAAACCCCTCCAAACGGAGTGAATCTGGATGCACACTGTTAAAGATTTTGTATATACGTTATCACTGTTAAACATTTGTACCTTTGTCTTTTGTTCTTTATTTGTGCAGGCCTGGTTGTGTGGTATTTGTTACACAGGTTATTTTGACTTGTGACTTTATGACCTTATGCTGTGCGAGTGCTTAGTGTGCAAAACAGGAACTCTCCAAGCAGATGCAGAACAGATAAGTGCAAACCACAAGCACAAGATGTGCAGCCGACAAATTCAACAAATGGCTGGGTCAAACAGCAGGGAACAGGATATGCTGACCGCCAACTGTAGACGAAACAAAGGAAAGAAACTGTTTTTCCACGCAGCTGCACTTATTGGCATGTTGTGTCATGAGACGTTTTGTTTTATTACCGGGAGGAAACTTGTCATGCGATGTTTCCCCCCACCCTTAGGACAAGTTTCCCCATGTGGGTTAGGGCTTCTCCTAATAAAACGAGGTGAGCGTGCAGCAGTCCTCAGTGCTCTCAGTTGGTACTACGTGTACGGACTGTCTGCACTCCTCGCGAGCTTAAATTGATGTTCTGTCTCACTGGTATTCTGGCTCTGTTTGTCTTGTTAAAGGTTTTAAAGAATGTTGGAGAGAAAAATACCAACATTGACTGGGGGCTCGTCCGGGATCTCAACAACACCGGAGGTGTCCGGCGGAGGTCGTCAAGTCCAGACGTAAATCCTTGGCCAAGGTCCGATCGATTGATCGTGTCTGCAATGGTCGACCAGCCGTTGGCATCATCTGGTTGACGCGATTTTCCCGAAGAAGACAGGCAGGAAGTCGAGGTCAGTGAGTAAATTTCTTTGTAAAAGTACTGAATGATGTGGTGATCAGATCACATAAAACAGTTAAACTCCGTAACGATGGCGTGGAATCGTCTTGTTAATGTAACACAGTTAAACTCCGGGGGAGGGCGGACTCCTCTACGGTAGCGAGGAACGCACGTAGTTAAATTCCGAAGGAGGGTACGGACTCCTCTGTTTTTAATACGTAAAGGAAATACCGGTTAGAGAATAAAAGTGTGGAAGCGTAATACTTTGGGACAAGGGAGTGACAACCGTGTGTGGAAGCAGAGGCAAGTGATTCCGCTTCCTACGGGGAGGTGAAAGGAATCAACCACAACGACGGAATATTAATCGTCACGTCCAAAGAAAGTGAAAACTTCAGATTTAGAACACCCTAGGTGTGCCCCCGTCTGAAGTCCAAATTATAACAACAAATAATAAAAATGGGGGGAAAGACGTCTAAAAAGAAAGAAAATCTGTCAACTGACGATTGGACGTTTAGGGGAAGCAAAGAATCCAATAACAACAAGAAAATTGGAGACCTGGATTAATAAACATGACTTTTGACGGACGACTAAACCTGACCAGTATTCAGAAACTGAAGGAAAAGCTAGAAAGTGAACACAAAGGTGATAAAGAAAAAGAAACAGAGTAGGAGCAGACTTAGTGGCATTTTGGTAAGAAGAAGCGCAGAGCAGACAGCAAGGAGCAGAGAAAGGAGGTTAGAGAAGCAAGGAAAAAGAAAGGGGTAGGAAAAGCAGAGGAAGATGTAATAGTACAACAGAAGACCTAAAACAGAAACCGCAATCATCTCAAATACAGACGGCAAGGACCGTCCACAAGTGTGATATATCCTCCAGTGGGGGATGAACCACCACATTATGATCTGGCAGTAAAACCGAAAGTAAAAATAGAAAGACCACAAACTCGCAGCCATACAAAAAACGCCTTCCGCACCGGCAGTAGATAATACACATGACGGTGAAGAACAGTGTCCGCTGATCGAAGTACCTAATCCACGCGCAGGCACACCTGGTCAGCCGGCAGTTATGCTCGTGTATCGTACATGGAACGCAGATGACATACAATCCTGCTGTTGACACAATACCACCCCCCAAATGAAGACATTGAAGCCTTCATACAGGGCCTATGGGACATAATAAACTCATATCACCTAAATGGAACGGAGGTCCAACAGGTGATGATGAGAGCGTGTGGTCCAAAATGGGGACGTATCAGAGGTAATTGGAATCCTGCTGAGATTGACAGAATACCGTTACATCATGACGACCCCATTCTGGCAACACGAATAGAGGCACTGATGACGCGAACAAGGGCTGAATTGGGCTCAAAACCAAATTACCACGCAAATCACCAGAACAACTCAAAAACAGACGAACCATGGTCAGATTTCAGGCACAGATTTGAGCGTGTTTTCAGAACACAGTGGCATTGTGCCTGACACAGATTGTATACGACCAACAATTGAAAATGGCGATTATACAAAATTCGAAACAGGACATAAAAGAGTGGGTGTGTAAACATTGGATCGATATGCCTACAGGCACACTAGAACAAGCACATATGCACTGTTGTCATGCTGAAGAAGTCCTCAAACAAAAGAAATAGGTGATCAACACTCAAAAGGGTATATTTAACCCAGAGTGAGATGAAATATATTACCAGCAGGGTCATCCAAGACAGCAGACAGAAACAGTGGAACAACACAGAAGTCATGGCAGAGCAGACGGGGTGGACAGCCGCAACAACGTCGGTTGCCTTTCCGTCCACAACAACAGAATAGACAAGGAGGGCCACCACGGGTCCCGGATATGTTGGAACTGTGGAAGAGAAGGACATACTTGCTAGACAGTGTCCACAACCACCAGCAGAGGGAGCACTGGGAGATGTCCCACAAAGGAGCAACCCTCCACAACCACAGTAGTCCACAATGACTAGAGGTCCATACTCCACAATACCACACCGGTGAGTGATCCTGAGGGTGATATGGATGTCTGTGCATTGCCGGGAAATCCAGTACCAAAGCCAGAAGTGACCTTGTTACTGGATGGCCTACCAGTGGTGTTTCTTTGTGACACAGGTGCATGCAGAACTACATGTAATGACACCATACCTATTCATAAATTAAGTAGCGAAACCTTTAGGGTTCGATCTGCAAATGGACAGACATCTAACGTCCCTATTACTAAACCAGTAACATTGGAAGATCCATTCGGAATGACGTGTACAATGCCACTGCTGAGTATGCCACAATGTCCTGTAAATCTTTTGGGACGAGGATGGTCTAACAGCATTGGGATTGTCCATAATTGCTGAACAAGGGATGGCTAGTTGTCAAATGTGTAGGGGATGTTAATATGGGTCAGAGAAGAAAGTGAGGACTCCATAGTCCATTATTATTATACCCTAGACATTTCTGAAGAGATGCTGCAGGATGGGGTAAAGATATCATCCTGCAAGCTACAGCCTTACTGAAACAACCTGAACAAAAGATGTCGCCACCTGACCTGCAGTCACAATGTGGCACAAAGACAGTCCAGGTCCAGATGGTGACTACGAAAACAAATTACATGGCATTTCACCTGTAAAGATAGAAATGACAGATCTGATTCATGATGGCAACTCAACAGCTGTCATAACAGTGACAGGTGCCACTGAGGATGTCTTGAAATTGAGATTCACAGGCATGCCATTACATGTGTCACTATGTAAACCGTATTTGACAGAGTGGCAAGAATTGGGACTGACAGTCATGACAGCATTGTCAGCCACTGATTGGAGCAGAGTTGGGCCACGCATAGAGTTCAGTCCATCAACCAAACTGTATAAAGTTCCAGTTAATGTCTCATTAGTGTTGAAGGCAGGAGGAACACATATTGATGTGCCACGTCACAGTCCTGAGTGTTTCAGTTGAGTCCTGAAGAGGATGAGCTTCTTTCTTCAGTACCTTCAGGACTGTGGACAACAGGTCCTTCAGATGTAGGACTTATTAAGAATGCACGACCCTTAGTCATAAGACCAAAAACAGAATACAGACCATGTGTAAGACAGTACCCATTAAAGCCAGATGCACGTGAAGGAATACGACCAGTTATTGATGATCTATCAAAAGCAGGAGTAATAATTCCATGTCCAGATTCTCCATGTAACACACCGATATTTCCGGTTAAAAAGGCTCCACCCTCAGTGGGATGGAGAATGATTCAAGATCTCCAAGCAGTGAATGCTGCTGTGGTTAAAAGAGCACCGTCAGTTCCAGATCCGCACACTTTGTTGAATTCATTAAGACCACGTTCCAGCTGTTTTTCTGTAATAGACATCAGTAATGCGTTTTTCTCTGTACCGATAGATCCAGATAGTCAATTATGGTTTGCCTTTACTTTCGAAGGGCAACGATATACATTTACCAGATTGCCACAGGGTTATGCAGAAAGTCCAACCATTTATTCCCAAGTCATGTCAGCCTGTTTAGCTAATTTTGTTCCACCCGCAGACAGCCAATTACTAGTGTATGTTGATGACATCTTAATTGCTTCTGACACACGTGAACACTGCACCACCGACACAGTAGCACTGCTGTGTTTTCTATTTGACAATGGCCATAAAGTGAGCAAAAATAAAGTGCAATTGTGTAGGGACAAAGTGAAGTATTTGGGGCATGAGTTATCAGCTACAGGACGCACTATTCTGTCTGATAGGAAAGAAGCAATTTTGAATGCTCCAAAACCACGAACCAAAAAGCAGATGATGTCATTTCTTGGACTGACAAACTATTGCAGAGCATGGATTCCTTGCTATGCAGAGTTAACTAGTCCACTGTTAGAGTTGATGTATAAAGATGACATTTCAATGTCATCCATGTTGGAATGGAACAAAGATGCTGAAGAAGCCTTTGTAAAAGTAAAACAAACATTAGTGTCATCTACAGTTTTGGCACTACCAGATTACAGTAAACCATTCATTCAAACAGTGGATTGTAAAAATAATTTCATGACAAGTGTATTAGTACAATCACATGGCACCAAGTTAAGACCAGTGGCATACTACTCCTCTAAATTGGATGCAGTAGCAAGCGCCTTGCCGCCTTGTGTGCGTGCTGTAATTGCAGCCTCCATGGCTATCCAAAGTAGTAGCAACGTTGTTCTGTTCCATCAGTTGACACTGAAAGTTCCACATGCAGTTTCAGCACTCTTATTGCAAACAAACATGACATTCTTGTCTCCAGCTAGACATCTTTCGTGTATGTCTTTGCTGTTATCACAACCACATCTAACAGTGGAACGGTGCACGACATTGAATCCGTCAACATTGATACCTTTGCCTGAGGATGGTGAGCCGCATAATTGCCTTGACGTAGCAACAGTCTGCATGAAAGCTCGCCAAGATCTTCAAGATACGCCCATCCCACACAGCGCAGTTGTGTATGTGGATGGCTCGTCCACTAAAAATGCTCGTGGACAGACGCAATCTGGATATGCTGTTGTCACTAATTCAGAAGTATTGGACTCTACGTCGCTACCCCCTTCATTTTCAGCTCAGGCTGCAGAATGGTCGCCTTAACAGCCGCCTGTCATTTGTTCAAAGGTAAATCCGTAACTATTTACACAGACAGTCAATACACTTTCAGCACAGTGCATGTGTTTGCAAAACTATGGGAGGAGCGTGGTATGATAACATCATCAGGAAAACCTGTGACTCATGCCACCCTTTTGATAGCCTTGCTGAAAGATGTTCAATTACCACATAAGATTGCTATATGCAAATGTGCGGCTCACACCAAAGGGTCAGATTTAGTCTCAAAAGGAAATGACTTCGCTGACAGAACTGCAAAAGCAGCTGCAGTGTCCTCCATTTTCGTTATGCAAGAGACCACTTCAGATGTGAGTTTGGATCATACACTGCTTGCTGAGATGCAACAGCAGGCACCTGAGAAAGGAAAAACAGATGTGGTTAAACAAAGGAGCTATGTTTACAAATGATCTGTACACATGACCCCAAATGAAACCCATATTGCCAAAAAATATGTTAAGTGGGCAGCAGTTATGAGCCATGGTGTAACGCATGTCTCATCAGGGGGTATGCTTTCCCAGTTACGGCCTATTTTTTGTCTTTATGGGTTTGATGCGTATGCAAAGCAGCATTGCAGAGCATGCATGACGTGTGCAAAACACAACTCACAGGGCCAATTGAGGCCCCAGAGAGGCAAATTTCCAACACCACAATACCCCTTTCAAGTAATACACATGGATTACATTCAGTTAAATAAACATGAAGGGAAAGAATTTTGTTTAGTCATAATTGATGCGTTCTCAAATGGGTAGAATTGTTCCCTACCAAGCACGCAGATGCACTTACAGTGGCAAAAGCGTTGTGCAAGGATATCATTCCGCGGTTTGGAATACCAGAAACCGTCTATTCAGATAACGGAGCACACTTGGTTAACGCTATGGTGCAACATGTAGGAGAAGCACTACAGATTAACCTTAAGAATCACTGTGCTTACCACCCACAAAGTGCCGGATTAGTGGAAAGGATGAATGGTACAGTCAAGAACAGATTAAAGAAAACTATGGACGAAACAGGCAGACCATGGACACACTGTGTAGAGTTGGTACAGATGTACATAAACATTACCAGTATGACAGGGCTGACGCCATATGAAACGCTGTTTGGAAGAAGATACCGACTCCCATTTTATGGGCAAATCTGGGACGTTCCAGAAGAAGCAAATTTGGCAGACTATATGAGAAAAATGCTGGAAAAGCAAAAGGACAGGCCCTCAAACATTGATAATCCCATCTCTCCACAGGACGACCCTAAAGTGGTACCTGGAGACTGGGTACTGATAAGAAGCATCAAGAGGAAACACTGGCACTCACCCAAGTGGGAAGGTCCATTCCAAGTACTGCTCACTACACCCACAGCCTTAAAATAGGAGAAAGACAGACGTGGATACATTTAACACATTGTAAGAAAGTGATCTCCGTAAACCCAGTGTAAGTACGGAAAGTGAGCAAGTCTGATAATAGTGTGTGGCTCGGGTGTTAAGATCCAGAGCAGACACGAAAGTCAGCAGAAGCAATTACAAGCCACTGACCAGAAACACAGGACACTGACTTTAGGGAGATCCTGACTATGGGGCGCCATACACCATTGTGGATAAAAACAGCATTGTGCTGCTGGGCCTTAGCGTTAGGAGCCACAACGGTCACTATATGGGGAACGCACGGGAAAAAGGGAATAGACTATGGGGAAGTAGAGAATGTCACGACAAGAATAGACAAAAATAGTGGAAATGCAATCCGCCGCGTTAAGCGATATGTGGTTACCTCAAAGGAAGGAACCTGCTACAATCATGGGAGGCAGATACTGTGCGGACTAAATCCTTGCGAAGACCAGGAAACATCCTATCAATGGTTTTATGCCTGTTACACCACGCCCAAAATTTATTACGTCGTACAGATACCCTTTTTGGCCCTCAGGCAGAGCAGTTGGGTTGGTGACCCGGAACAATGGCTGCATTATGATTTTTATATGACTACAGGCTTTCCCCGTGCCAGTCATTGGTGGGGAAATACCTTCCTAACAAATGGCCACTGGGCGCGAAATTCTTATGGGTAGACAGATGATGCAGTTAATTGGGAAAATATCATATCAAATTTAACAGTCAGCGGCCGAACAAAAACAGTGACATTCACAATAAATTCATTAGCATTCCTGATAAGTAACCCAGTGCATGTCTGCCACACATTTGCGCTGTGCGCCTACAAAGCGGGATATGATCCCTGCTGGAAGATTGTGCTGTGTCCAAAAACACCGAACACCAACGTTTCAAGACACACCAAAAATCAAACAGTGTCTGGCGATCTTCTGCCAGGACCGGGGTCTATAAGAGCAAAGCAGCCCCGTCTGCACAAAGGGCCGCTATCGGCGGACAACTGGTTTCTCGTGACCACAGGAATTAGCGGACAAAATAATAATTGGCTCCTGATGGCAGAGCAAGCAGGACGTTCCACAAAACAGGACTGCATAGTATGCATGGTCCAAGACCTATATTGCAAGTCATACCAGCGGCCTTAGAACAAAACTGTGTACTGCTGGTAATGACTAGTACATCAATTAGACCCGAACATAACTGCTCAAAGTGGGACACGGTCTATCCACTGTCCGCCATGTCACGGAGCAAACCGCTGTTCTCTGAAAAGTGGCACTAGGAAATTATACGTGTGTAAACCTTCCAGGAACGGGAAAACAATTGGGATTGTTGAATCACAGTGCCTGGTGCCAAAACACCGTTCAAACCAACAAGCCTTTCAAGCCAGTAAGTAGAAGTGATGTATGGTGGTGGTGTGGAGATAATAGACTGTTTGACAGATTGCCTAGGAATGTGTCAGGCTACTGTGCTTTGGTATCCCTACTCCTCCCAGTACAGGCCATTCCCATTTTAGCCAAGGACTTACTGTCGCACCTACAGTCTGTAATGCCCGAAAAGTGGCATAGAGTAAAAGAGATTGGAAAGGAGTGGGAGATCCAACATATATTGATGCAATAGGAGTCCCCAGAGGAGTGCCTGATGAGTATAAACTGGCTGATCAGATAGCAGCTGGATTCGAATCCTCCATCTGTTGGTGGTGTTCGATTAATAAAACGTGGACAGAATAAACTACATCCACTACAATGTGCAGAAATTAGGGAATTGGGCTGAGGAAGGATTTAAGGCTGTCCATTCACAGTTAGCAGCCACATCCCTTATGGCCTTCCAGAACCGGATTGCTCTGGATATGTTGTTGGCAGAGAAAGGAGGTGTTTGTGCCATGTTCGGAGAGCAATGCTGCACATTCATTCCCAACAACACAGCTGCAGATGGCAGTCTCACTCAAGCCATTGATGGTCTAAGGACGTTGAACAGAAAGATGAAAGAGCACAGTGGAGTAAACACTGAAGGCTGGGATTGGTGGCTGGAAGGGATGGGAAAATGGAGGTCTTTGATTTCTTCACTATTGGTGTCTGTAGCGGTGTTTGCTGCGATTCTAACATTGTGTGGATGTTGTTGTATTCCGTGTGTACGTGGACTTATTAATCGAATGATCACAACAGCAATAGGGCCAGGAATGCCCACTTCAGCTACATACCCTCTCCTTGGACCTGAAGCCGAGGACGATGACGAGGATGAAGATGACCACAATGATGACTGGGAGCAAGGAGTTCATGATCTTTTCCCTGACCAAACTAAGTATAATGACCAAGACACCGATGAAGATGACGATAATGACATAACCTCTGGAGTGTAAGCCTGAAGAACATACCATGATGAGCCTCTTAGTGAAAATCTCAAGAAAGAAGTGCTAAGCTAGGTGATAACTACTATATGTTTAACAGGCGATAAACAGGAGGGAAATGTTAAAGATTTTGTATATACGTTATCACTGTTAAACATTTGTACCTTTGTCTTTGTTCTTTATTTGTGCAGGCCTGTTGTGTGGTATTTGTTAGACAGGTTATTTTGACTGTTGTGACTTTATGACCTTATGCTGTGCGAGTGCTTAGTGTGCAAAACAGGAACTCTCCAAGCAGATGCAGAACAGATGATGAGTGCAAACCACAAGCACAAGATGTGCAGCCGACAAATTCAACAAATGGCTGGGTCAACAGCAGGGAACAGGATATGCTGACCGCCAACGGTAGACGAAACAAAAGGAAAGAAACTGTTTTTCCACGCAGCTGCACTTATTGGCATGTGTGTCATGAGACGTTTGTTTTACGGGAGGAAACTTGTCATGCGATGTTTCCCCCCACCCTTAGGACAAGTTTCCCAATGTGGGTAGGGCTTCTCCTAATAAAAAGAGTGAGCGTGCAGCAGTCCTCAGTGCTCTCAGTGGTACTACGTGTACGGACTGTCTGCACTCCTCGCGAGCTTAAATTGATGTTCTGTCTCACTGGTATTCTTGGCTCTGTTTGTCTTGTTAAAGGTTTTAAGAATGTTTGGAGGAGAAAATACCCAACACACACTCCGTTTGCAAGGGTAGGAGGAGCTTACCGCTGTCTCCAAAGAAACAAACATGGCGCCCAAAGAGCCGCAGAAATGAAAGCAGCTTTCATTACATACTACACTGTTTAGAAAGTTATAACTTACCAAAAAACTTTACAGGCAGTTGCCTATGACAGCAATGTGTATGCTGCTGGATGCATGTTGCATATATTTTGTCGTTCTGAAGAATATGGTAACTGCTCGTGCCCCGAGGCGTTATAATGCACATACACGAACGCTACGATAGGACACTTTTATATCTCACAATGGAGAAAATCATGATAAAGGATAAGCACGTTAATTTGCGTCTGTACTTTGTAAACAGAGAGCCCTGAGCACACTCTCCTAATACGTAAGCTTTCAGGAAGAAAATGAGGAGAAGTTGGAAAATATATACACGCATGTATATGTGTAACACATAACTTGATGTCCTAATAGACTGCTATTATTTGTCAAGGAAATTTCTAAAGGAAATAGTGCTGGATGCAAAAAATGGGAGAATTTGAAATAGAAATATAAAGTTAACAGAACTAGATGCAGCCCATAACATACATACAGGTGCTGGTCATATAAAATTTCAAGTGTTTAATTACTAATTAACTACCTAATTAATTAGTAATCAATTAATGCTTAATCAATTAATAATTACTATTAATGATTATTAGTATTATTGACATTAATTACAATTAATACTATTAATTACTATTATTAAATTATGAATTAATTAATTAAATTAATACCACAAAATTCTCCAACATGATTGCGATGCGTCGAAGAAATCTGCAACTTCTTCTATTTCTTTGCATTTACAGAGAAAGGTGAGAAAATAAAAAGAGCAAACAGGCTACTGCAACAAGTTGCGCTTCTGTTGCCATGTTGACAAACAGTGAAGACGGCAGTTTGAGAGGGGCAGCCCACCCCCACACACATACAAGGCGGATGGGTGTCTCAATTCATAGGGCTAGAGGTATACCCCTTCGCCTTACCCCTTGTTTTAAAGGGGTAGGGGTAGAGCCAAGGGGAATGGCTACAAAAGAGAATTGAGATTGGGCCTTAATCTGGCTCCAACAAACTTAAAAAAAAACCTACCAGAACCCATTTTCAACAAATGCCTTCCACCTCTGGGGTCCAGCGGCTGATGACCTGACTGCAAGCAGCCATCCTGTCCGTAAAGCCAGCCGACACAAGCCTTTGGGATCACCCGGGGAGACCACTGAGTTAACCCCTGACCCAAGTGAACTCGCACTGCAAAGAGCATCAACACATTGACTGACGGACGGACGGAGAACCATCTCTTGAACGGATCAGCTAAGTGACCCAGGTAAAGGTTCCAGAAAAAGGGTTTTGTTGTCAATGGATGCAAAGTGGCTTCTTCTTTTTAAACATATTCATATGTTTGTTTAATCATTTTGTAATAATTGGCTTCAAATTTCATCACTAAATTGTAATCAGATTTATTTACTTAAAGTCTTTAAGCTTTATCTCTCTCTTTCATCGTGTCATGAGTAAGCAAGTTGTGTCCATAAATGAACTTATTTAATCACTCCACAAATATCCCAGTAAACTTAATTTCTTGTATAATTGTAAATAAAATTAAATATTTCTGCTGTGGTTCATTTTGTGTTCAGAAGGAAACCTTTGGTCAATCATATTGTAGAATTCAGACTTAAAGACCCGAGACTGATTGATTAATTTGAGACTGATAAATGAATGAATGTTTAAATTAAAGTACCTATGCTTTAAATAGGTGGTGTCCCCGAGGAGATTACAATAATATCTAATCAAATAATTATTAAACCCTAAAATTGTTAATTATTTTGGTGACTCATTAAATGAGGTCTAGGCCAATCTAATTCAATTTGAGAGTTTAATTTCTTATTCACTACATTAAATTGGTGCCCATGTGAGGCACCATTCATTCCAAATAATTAAATTTCACTACATTATAATGGTGGCCCTGTTGTGAGGCAGTTTAGTGAATTTGTTACACTGATGCCATTTACAAACATCTTGACACTGGTGGCTGGTGGAAAATGAACAGAGAGGCTGTTCCAGAAGAAGATTAGGAGCTAAAGACCAGTTAGTGATAGTCAAAGCTATCCTGGAGGATTGCAAAAAAGGAGAAACCTTATGGCGCTAAATCCAGGCCAAAAGTTTTGTAATCTTAAATAAAAAAAGATTAAAAAAATTAATTTTGAAACTGAAAATTCAACGTTTGTTCTTGAATTTTATAATCATTTAAAAAGTATTATCAAAATAATAAGTAAGATATATATTTTGATTCAGCTCTAATTATTTTGATCAAATAAATTATTTTAATATTTCTTTTTTTCACCTTCAGATCTTTCTTTCACTTTCAGATCTTATTTTTTCAGTTTCAAACTTTTGGCCCCGTTCTAGCATGGGAGGGCGTGGCTTCGATTTAGAGGTGCGTGGAATTGTGAGTGACAGCAGAGCAATCAGTCCTCACATGACGTTGCTTTCAGGAAACGTGGGTACTTTGATAGATAATGACTCTGCTCCCGTCTCCATCGCGGCTGGCGCGTGAAAGAAAATAGAGAGAATGAAAGCTTATTACGAGGTTTTAAACCCTTGAGATAGTTGATTATTGTGATCAGTGTGTAGCTGTTGATTCAGTGGATCCATATGTTGTACAGGATATTGAATTTAATGATGATGTGACAAAGTGACCAGCAGTTTCACTGTGTAAACTTAATATGACCAGAACCAAGCAGACCGCCCGTAAATCCAAAGCCAGAAGAGCGCTCCGGCTATCGGCGGTGTGAAGAAGCCTCACCATTACAGGCCCGGCACTGAGTCGCTGAGAGAGATCCGCCGCTACCAGAAATCCACCGAGCTGATCTGCGAGCTGCCGACCAGGTCAGCCTTGCTGGCTTCCTGCAGAGCATCACAGCGGAGCTTTGAAAGCAGAGGTCGGTCTTGAAGTCCTGAGCGATTTCTCTCACCAGGTGCTGGAAGGGCAGCCTGTGGATCAGCAGCTCGGTGGATTTCTGGTAGCAGCGGAGCACCACAATGCCGGGCCTGTAATGGTGAGGCTTCTTCGCACCACCTGTAGCCAGAGCGCTCTTCCGGGTGGCTTAGTTTTGTCTATATTAAAGCTTCCTTCAGATCTGCTGAGCCAGGTCTCTCTGTGTGTCACTTAGAAAGCTTGTAACACTCCGCTGCTTGATGCACAATAACTGCTGGCAGCCTGTAAAATGAGCAACCTGCCTCATTTTCATGCGGCGATGCTGCGCTGCGTTCAATGTCTTGTGTGGATTTGGGACATCGGTTTTTTAGGTATAGGTGTTAGACTTTACAATCTTGCACATTTTCCAGTTTTTAAACATCAAAAATGATTTTTGTTCCTGGCTTCTAAGTGTTATATTTCAACTGCTTATGTCTAACGTCTATGGAAAAATGACTACATTCAGCACAAACTTTTTTTCTTTTTTTTTAACGTTCTAGAAAGTTATAAAAGTTTCTTGAAATTTCTAGATAATTCTGGAAACTTCTAGAAAATTCTGGACAGTTTTAGCAGTTCAAGAATATTCTAGAAGACTAATCAGTAGTAGTGAAGGCGAATCGAGAATATTCTTGAAAACAGACAAATTTCTTAATATCATTGTCCTGATCAGAGAAGCAAAGTTTCTGTGGAATAACAGCTATTTTCTATTTATTTAAGGCATAACAGGTTAGGAAAACACACTGTGTACCCAGGAACAAAACAAAAATAAAAATTTGTTACATAGTGTTATCTATCAACATACCCACGTTTCCTGAAAGACAATCAATCAAAAACTTGTGAACCACCTGCTGTTCATGGATGATTTGAAAATCTATGCCAACACAAAACAGGGACTCAGTCAGCTCGTGGAAGCTGTCCATACATTCTCCAAAGACATTGGTATGGAATTTGGACTGGATAAATGCCAAAATGCACAATCAAAAAAGGTTAAAAAAAACAAACAAAACAAAAACATACAGTTGGATGAAGGGAGCTACACTGAACAAAAATATAAATGCCCCATGTCAAATTTGAGTTTTTATTAACATTAGGATTATGTGTAACGGAGGCCAGCAGGTGTCGCTGTGCAGATGTAGTTAGTAAATCTCACTCCCAACAGCTCAAAAGGATTCTCTGGTCACAAGGCCAGAGCCCTGGGTTTTGGCCTTCTGGTTAGAGTCCAACTTCCATGCCGGAGCTTGTGAGTTCGCATCCCGAGGGGAGTGAATGGGCGGAGTCATAACAACACAACGCAGAGTGCAGCCGCTACAATGGTGCCGTGACCCGGATGGGAGTTTAGGGGGGGTGAGTGTAACGGAGGCCAGCAGGTGTCGCTGTGCAGATGTAGTTAGTAAATCTCACTCCCAACAGCTCGCCCTGGGTTTTGGCCTTCTGGTTAGAGAGTCCGACTTCCATGCCGGAGATCGTGAGTTCGTGTCCTGAGGGGAGCGAATGGGCGGAGTCATAACAACACAACGCAGAGTGCAGCCGCTATATGCAATATATGAACCGAATCCAAATTCACTTTGTTAATGAATAATTTTTAGATCACCGTCCATTACATCTTGATATTGGCATCTGAAAAAGATTGACAACCCTTTGAACACGTTAGGGGTGAGTGAAGAAATTGAAGGTTCAATATCTCGTGTGTCCACCATGTGTGTCTCTCAGAGCAACACACTGCCTTCGCATAGAGTTGATCATTTTGTCTATTGTGGCCTGTGGAATGTTACTCCATTCTGGTGTGGTTACACGTGGCCGACGTGGGTATGATCAATTTGCAGTACTGTCCGTCTGTCGGAAACTAACTCTCAAACGGCCTATTGTCTGATAATTGAGATTCATCTGTACAGCGACTGCTCTGGTGGATGGCCTGCATCCAGCATGCCAATGGCACGTTCCCGCATGACCTGAGACATTTGTGGCATTATGACTTTTGACAAAATTGCACATTTTGCGGTGGCCTTTTGTTGTCCCCAGTATAGGGAGTGTCTGGGTACTGCTCATTCTGTCTGATCACCGTCTATGCCACACCCATGCAATGAGTGAAATCACTGCATCACTGAGCAAATGCTCACTAACAGAGAGATGGATTAAAAATGGTACAGAAATCAAGAGAAATATCCCTATTGTACAAGTAAAACTCAGCATATGCTCACTTACAGTTGTTGACCCCATGTGGCATCAATATTTCACATGGGGCGTTTATATTTTTGCTCAGTGTACACTGAAGATCTAGCTGTAGACTCCACATACAAATACTTGGGAATTGAACAAAATGCTACAATCAAGCACAAGAAAATGAGAATGAAAACAACACAATATCTAAACCGCTTAAAAAAGATCTGCAAAACAGAGTTGACACCAAAGAACAAGATCACACCCATAAACCAGTTTGCAATACCAGTCATGACCTATGGGTTTGACATAGTAGACTGGCCACAGCTTGAGCTTAATAAGTTGGACACGAAAACCAGGAAGATGCTCACCCTCCACAAAGTCATGTACAGAAATAAGCGCATGGACAGAATATATCTCCCTCACAGAGAAGGCGGTCTGGGTCTCACTGAAATTAACAAGGCCTACAGAGCATCGATAATAAGTATTGGACAGTACTTGAAGAGCTCTGAAGAAGAAATCATGAAAAAGGTTGCATAACACCATGAGAAGACCTTATCTGAACAGACCTCGGTCACCAAACTGGTGAAAAACTTTGGCGAACTTCTACAAGAGAGAGATAGCAACAATCTGACACCTACAACAAAACTCACACGACATACCAGAGAACAATACAGCAAAAGAGAAGGAAAACATCAAGTGGAAAGATGGAAACAGCACAAAAGGACAATTCCAACAAGAACTCGAAAACGAATACATTGACAAAGTTGGATCAATGCAGTGGCTGAAAAATGGAGAACTTGGTTTTGATGGAGAAAGAATCCTGATTGGAGCACAAGATCAGGGACTTCTAACAAATGGCAGGGATCTCACAAAATGATAAATGCTGATTCTGTCATACAGCTGTTGGGAGTGTAAACCATCTAACATCAGCATGCCAGATCCTTATGGCAGATGGACATTATACATCCCGACACAACAAGATCTGTCAATATCTCCACTGGAAAGTATGCAAGGAACTGGAGATGGAAGTCAAAGAAAACGTATGGGAACATGAGCCAGCACCAGTCTCATCCAGCGGAAAAGTAACTATCTTCTACAACAAAGAGATCCCAGCAGAAAGACATATCGGTCCCCATTGACTATGGTCTTAATCAAGCAGAAAGGGGAAGGATCACAAAATACCAAGGTCTGAAAAATGACCTACGAACAACATGGTCATTGACTGACATCGATATCATCCCAGTTGTGGTGGGGGCAACAGGCCTGATGAAGAAGAACCTGAAGAAATACCTTGAGGCAATCCCTGGTCACCCAAACGCACATGAGGTGCAGTTGTCTGCAATTAAGGGAACAATCACCATCTTGAAGAGAGCCCTCGGATACAATGCCAGCTCTGGTTAGGATAACTATAGAGCCTAGGGTGCAACTTTAGACACTGGATCTGGGGCCCACTGTATTGTATTAAAAAGACATCAAAGATAAATGAAAAAACAAAGGCAAAAGCAGTTTGTTTGTTCTGTCTGTGGAAAAAGATTTGGACTAAAGAGCTACCTGAAGAGACATATGATAATTCATACAGGGCAAAAGCCATTTGTCTGTTCTGAGTGTGGAAAAAGCAATCTGAACATACAGTAGTGTTCACAATAATAGTAGTGCTATGTGACTAAAAAGATTAATCCAGGTTTTGAGTATATTTCTTATTGTTACATGGGAAACAAGGTACCAGTAGATTCAGTAGATTCTCACAAATCCAACAAGACCAAGCATTCATGATATGCACACTCTTAAGGCTATGAAACTGGGCTATTAGTAAACAAAGTAGAAAAGGGGGTGTTCATAATAATAGTAGTGTGGCATTCAGTCAGTGAGTTTGTCAATTTTGTGGAACAAACAGGTGTGAATCAGGTGTCCCCTATTTAAGGATGAAGCCAGCACCTGTTGAACATGCTTTTTTCTTTGAAAGCCTGAGGAAAATGGGACGTTCAAGACATTGTTCAGAAGAACACCGCAGTTTGATTAAAAAGTTGATTGGAGAGGGGAAAACTTATACGCAGGTGCAAAAAATTATAGGCTGTTCATCTACAATGATCTCCAATGCTTTAAAATGGACAATAAAACAAAAAACAAAACAGAGACACGTGGAAGAAAATGGAAAACAACCATCAAAATGGATAGAAGAATAAGCAGAATGGCAAAGGCTCACCCATTGATCAGCTCCAGGATGATCAAAGACAGTCTGGAGTTACCTGTAAGTGCTGTGACAGTTAGAAGATGTCTGTGTGAAGCTAATTTATTTGCAAGAATCGCCCGCAAAGTCCCTCTGTTAAATAAAAGATGTGCAGAAGAGGTTACAATTTGCCAAAGAACACATCAACTGGTCTAAAGATAAATGGAGGAATATTTTGTGGACTGATGAGTAAAATTGTTCTTTTTGGGTCCAAGGGGCGCAGACAGTTTGTGAGACGACCCCCAAACTCTGAATTCAAGCCACAGTTCACAGTGAAGACAGTGAAGCATGGAGGTGCAAGCATCATGATATGGGCATGTTTCTCCTACTATGGTGTTGGGCCTATATATCGCATACCAGGTATCATGGATCAGTTTGGATATGTCAAAATACTTGAAGAGGTCATGTTGCCTTATGCTGAAGAGGACATGCCCTTGAAATGGGTGTTTCAACAAGACAATGACCCCAAGCACACTAGTAAACAAGCAAATCTTGGTTCCAAACCAACAAAATTAATATCTTGCAGATGTGAAGAAATCATGAAAAACTAAATACTAGTTTAGTGATTCACAGGATTGCTAAAAAAGCAGTTTGAACATAATAGTTTTGAGTTTGTAGCGTCAACAGCATATGCTACTATTATTGTGAACACCCCCTTTTCTACTTTTTTTTACTAATAGCCCAATTTCATAGCCTTAAGAGTGTGCATATCATGAATGCTTGGTCTTGTTGGATTTGTGAGAATCTACTGGTACCTTGTTTCCCATGTAACAATAAGAAATATACTAAAAACCTGGATTAATCTTTTTAGTCACATAGCACTACTATTATTCTGAACACTACTGTACATATGAGAATTCATACATGACACACAAGCAAAAATAATGAAAAGATTAGAAACCATAAAACTAATTGCAAGCAATAGAAAATATGGGTTGGAGTTCCTACTGGTCGGAATCAGCAGTTTATCCGGACATTCCACTGTTAAAGGAGATTTTTTTTAATGAAAGACGTGTGGACAGATTGGCGCGTCAGCTCGCAGCCGGCGCAGCACGCCCACCACAGGAAAAACACCTCCGTGTTGATAACCATTTGTAAAATCCAGGCGGTTTTTGGTGGCTTTCAGTTGAGCAAGTATCTGAGAAATTGTTTAACAACAGGGCATGTTCCAACTTGTCCTTAAGGCTTCCAACGGAGGTGTTTTTCCTGTGGTGGGCGCGTCGCGCCGGCTGCGAGCCGACGTGCCAATCCGTCCGCATGTCTTTCATTAAAAAAATCTCCTTTAACAGTGGAATGTCCGGATAAACTGCTGATTCTGACCTCTTCTGAAAGTTCTCTGTTCTCTCACGACGTCCTAGGTCAACAGAGGCTTAAATTTGGAGGTTTTCAGCTTGAAACAGGATGACGACGTCGCCTCGGAGCACTGCGCGACGTCCCGCTCCATGGGAAGTCCTTACAGCGATAGAAACAATCCAAAATCTCTCATCAGCCATTAAAATTTTCACCGAAAACCAGCTGAATTTCTCGAATGGTGTCCACTCAGATGTGCCTCACAGTTTTTGAAAAAAGTTTGATCAAGCACAGCACCAGTCTCTCAGCAACTTCTCAGACAATGAAAATCTGACGAGGGGGCTGGACCACTCCTTCCACAAGGCGTGCTCACAGGCGAATGACGTCACCGACAGGCGTGAAAAAACTCTCGCATGCCCACGAGGGTTCAAGCTTGGCTGATGTAATCACACGTGATTCAAATCCATATGATTTTTAAAAACAAATAATAAGGTCGGCTACTTTTCTAATAGACCTCGTATACACAGCGTAAAGTTGCATGGACAGTTACATGTACTGTTGTTTTCGGCTGTAATCACTGAAGCAGAAAAAGAGAAAAGTTTTTTTCGGTTCCCAGTGGAGAAGGGAAGACTAAGCGAGTGGGAGACATCATGTCTGTAAGTGTTAGCCTACACAGCTAACCAGAGCAGATATGTTTTCTCACCGGCAAAACCGCTTTGACATGTTTTTATGCTCAGGGTCAGAAACAAACTGCAACACATGTTCACTTTCCTACTGCATCATTGCTTTTTCTTTGCATTTTCACTTTGTTTGTCTGTAATTTGCCAAAAAACTCTTAGAAAATGCTATTGTTTTCCCCGGAAGGAGAAAAAAATTGTCGTATTTTATCCCTTTTGCACCAGCCCTCAAACGAGCCTGCGGTGCCCTCCACCGCATCTTCCAGCATCTGGACTTCCCAGGAACCTACTTCAGGATTCTGTTGTCAACTTCAACTCTGCTTTCAATATGATCATTCTGGCCCTGCTGCAGGACAATCTCTCTCTGCTTGGTGTGCCTGACTCCACCTGTAGATGGATTGCTGACTTCCTGTCCAACAGAAGGCAGCAGGTGAAGCTAGGGAGGCACGTCTCCAACACACGGTCCATCAGTACTGGATCTCCCAAGGCTGCATTCTTTCCACTCTACTCTTCTCCCTGTACACCAACAGCTGCACTTCCAGTCACCAGTCTCTCAAGCTCCTGAAGTTCGCGGATGATACAACCCTTATCGGACTTGTCTCTGATGGGGATGAGTATGCCTACAGATGGGAGATCGATCACCCGGTGTCCTGGTGCAAACAGAACACTCTGGAGCTCAATGTCTTCAAGACAGTGGAGATAGTTACCTTCAGGAAGAACCCAGTCCACCCCCATCACCATGTGAGACTCCCCAGTTGCCATTGTAGAGTCCTTCCGCTACCTGGGGATCACCATCACCCAGGACCTCAAGTTGGAGCTGAACATCAGCTCTCTTGGTGTGGGAGCTGACTTTCTGTGGCAGCTAAGGAAGTTCAACCTGCCAAAAACAATGATCGTGAATTTCTACATTGTCATTATTGATTCTATCTTCTACTCCTCCATCACTGCTTGGTACGCTGCTGCCACTGCTAAGGAAAGGAGCAGACTACAGCGTATCATCGACACAGCAGAGAAGGTGAGCAGTCTGCTATCCCTTCAGGACCTGTACACCTCCAGGACCCTGAGGCGAGCAAGGAAGATTGTCACCGATCCCTCTCACCCAGGACACAAACTTTTTGTTACCCTCCCCTCTGGCAGATGGCTGAGGTCCATCAGGACTACAAAAACAGCCTCTTTCTGTCCGCAGCTAGACTTAAAATAATGCCAGAGACCCCCTTTACCCTGCTCCCCCCACTCCCACAAAATACAGACTGTTCGTGTGCATGCCTGCAC
Organism: Thalassophryne amazonica; assembly: GCF_902500255.1. Lineage (NCBI taxonomy): Eukaryota > Metazoa > Chordata > Actinopteri > Batrachoidiformes > Batrachoididae > Thalassophryne > Thalassophryne amazonica. The sequence goes on from NC_047120.1 coordinate 15,109,406, forward strand.
AGCTCCATTCCACAATATATATTTGACAGTAAACTTAGCTTTGCCCATTTGTCTATTTGACTCCTTACAGGTTTATTCTTTTTCTTCTTATTGTTGTTCATGCATCTATTACTTTTTACAGATGTATTTTCTTTTATTGTTGTTTATGCACCAATGACATCAGATCAAATTCCTTGTATGTGAGAACTTACTTGGCAATAAAGTTGATTCTGATTGTGATTTGTAAAGATTAATGCATTAAGTTACTCATTACTGAAAAAAGCGGTCAGATGAGAGTAACACATTACCGGCATCACTGGTGAAATATAATCTTGTTCAGCAGAATACTTTGCTGTTTTCTTAGCTGTCTCCACCTTGTTTTACCTTAAATCCCTGAACACAATCGCAGTGAACCTTTAAGGAGTTTGGGGGGCCCTTCCCCACCCCTCGCCCCTGTGGCTCCGCCCCTGCACCAGATGCCTGCAGAGTTTGTCTGCAGCTGTAAAGAGTTCGCTGTCTGTTCTTATCGACTCCATGCTCTCAGTGACACAGATGATCTTAAATAGACTTGTTGCATATTTAAAGTGAAGTAGTGTGTTTGTGTATTTTTGTTACACACGGTGCTGTGTGTCGACCCCCATGAAGTGAAAGGACGCACACATTTTTTTTAGTGAATTAACTGATTGATCAAAAAACACCTTTATCAGACGGATTCAGGGTGGCTTTATCAAAGCAGCTTTTGTGTAAAAGCTTCACACACGCGAGGCTGTTTTTCACAGGCTGTGGTCACAACGTGAACGCGTACTGTCAGGAAAGCTCCGAAACTCACAATGACAACAAAGAAATAAATGATTTGACCACGTTAGAAAGAAAACTTGGACTTGTCTGATTCGGGTAAAGTTCTAAAGGATCTGTGCTGTTCAAAAGGCAGAGTTCACCTTGACTGTGTCCTGATGCAAAATCATCAAGGCTGGACACAAGATAGAAAATTTACTGCATCCCGAGACATAACGTCCACAAGACACATGGAGACACGTCAGGCAACTAGTCAAAAAATACATAAATAATAAACGTGCTGCAGATTAAATTCATTCAACACGAATAACAAACTGTTAATGAAAAGAAGAGTTTGCATTTACACTCTGTCACGGTGTTAAAGTGTCTGATGCAGCTCTGCTGTTCAGATTTGTGAAAACTGCAACAAATAGTCTTACAAAAGTTTCTTTTATTTAGCCAAATAGATTTTAATTGGTGACGAATGAAGTAAAAACTGTAGAAAACCTGTCCCCTTAAAATGTATTTATCCTGAAGTATTTAAATAATGTGTGTAGCAACAGATAATGTAATAATGACCGCATATGTAATACCTGCCAATAATGTAATAATTCTGGCCATTTTAAATGTAATAAAGACAGTAACGTAATAATTGCCAATAATGTAATAAAGTTTTTGAGCCAGTAAGGTAATAACATTTTGGCAATAATATAATAAGTTATTACATTATTGGCTGGTTATTACATTATTGGCACAGCATTAAAGAAAATCCTTTGGAATGTAATAACTGCAGCCAATAATGTAATGATACATAAATAGGACTGCATTTCTTGGAAACAAAATATTTTTATAGTTTTGTGCAGTTTGCTCATCAAACATAGATATAGTGGATGGCATAGTCGTCATATTCCTTCATCAAGATTATGTATTATGCAGCACTCTCACTCCTTAAGTGTGGCTGTAAGAGCCAATTTGAGAATTATTTATTGTACAAAATCTATACTTGGAATGTTTATATGCTTAGATATGTAAATTCAGAATTTAATGTCAGTGCCTCTGTTGGATGTTGCATTGTCAAATTACCAAATTAATTTCTTGGAAAACATTTTTTGTTAGAACTTTTTCAAACATTTCTCAAGGGAAAACAATTTAGTTCTCACTTTAAACCGCATTTAAACAATTGGAATCCTACTACAAGGCACTATATAGCTCTTAACCTCAATATACAACACAGAACATGAAACACTCATTTACAAATGTAAAAAATGTTGAGTTGAACTGAAGGAAAAACATCAACATAAAATTGGCATTACTTCTTCCAGCATATGTTCTTAACTTTGTACTGCCCAAAAGCGACATTACCAAGCAGATGGCTTTCATCCATCATCTGTCGTTGCCAAATAACTGTTTTATTCATATGCTTAGACCATTGCTGAGTCCAGAAGCCTTGTAAAGCTTCATAATACTAATGGAACAAGTCATCATTTTTTGTCCAGTTGTAGGAACAGTCATCTTTTTTGTCCAGTTGTAGGCTCTCTGCAAGTGATTCTCTTATGTATAGGTTGGGAATAAATGCCACTGACAGTTCACGGAATAAAAGTGAGACTCGATTGAATGTCCCAAGCATTGACATATCTTGCTTGAGAAAAAAATTCAGTGATTCTTGATGAGATCTCTGAAGGTATGTATTGAACTCCATGCTCATTGCCAGCATCCTGCATGCAGTTGCAGGGAAAATGGGTTTACTGAACATATCAATTAATTTAATGGTAGTATAATAGGTGCTTCAAAACCACTTTTTTGTTGTTTTGTTTGAACTAAATTTGATTTCATTTTACAACATTCTGTGTATTTTCTGTGTCTGATGCACAAACACAGACGGATGACGGGGCAGATGAACTGATTATATCATTTGATTAGTTGTGTTATTTCTTGTTTTGTCTTGTTGTCATATACAAGAGAAAAACCTTTGAATCTGGCCTGAAAATGCTGTTTTTTCTTGGCTGCCTGCAATTGATGGTGGGAATTATTTTTTTGTTTAAAGTATTATTTCTGCTTTTATGTACTTTTATTATTTGTTTTCATTTTAGTTCTTATTAACTGGTGCATGTGTTGTTTTTATTGCTTTGTTCTGTAAAGTACTATATAAAAGTTATTTTTGTTAGTAGTTGTGGTAGTACATAGTATCTGAATATTCTGTGGTGTTTTGACATACATCAATATGGTTTTCAACTTTGCTGTTTATTGCAGGGTAAAACTAGTCTGGCACGGTGTCATTATGTAGCAAAGACTCACTCTGACTGACTTCCAGCATCCCTGGCCGGAGCACCCGGAGCTAATGCATGCAAACACCACACGGAACGGCCCAGGCGAGAAGCGATCCCAGGGCCTTCTTGCTGTAAGGTCACAGTGTTAACCACGACATCACTGTGCTGCCGTTCAGAGCACAAGTTCATTTTGATGAAGTTCATCATGATATTCTAATTATATGACCAGCACCTGCATATATAAACCAAATACTGACTACATTATATTTCCATATAAAACATAACAATCGATATGTTATATATCAGAGAAAATGAAATATATATAAATCAGTGTGTGTATATATGGAATATCAATATGATCTATATAAAACATAACAATCGATATGTTATATATCAGAGAAAATGAAATATATATAAATCAGTGTGTGTATATATGGAATATCAATATGATCTATATATCAGAAAATTGTATCATATATAGCATATCAATATCATTCATATATATATATATATATATATATATATATATATATATATATATATATATATATATAGATATATATAGATAGATAGATAGACAGACGTTATACATCAGAGAAAAGCATAATATATATGAATCATGTAGCGTATCAATATCATTCATACATAAATATAAAGAAGTTATATGTCACAAAATGACTATATAAATCACATTGTGTATCAATATACTTCATATCAGGCCAGAGAGAGAATAAAATGTAATGTAAATTGTCAAATTAACACAAGAACATGATGTCCCGCCCCAAACCATATACACATGCACAAACTTGCTTGTGAAAGTTTTCTAGCTAAAAGAGTACTGTATACAGAGCTCTCTGCAGGTCTCAGCACCTTATTATAATAGTAATAATAATACATTCTATTTATATAGCACTTTACGCAGTGCTAAAAGACACTTTACAGAACAGAGAAAATAACAAAGAACAAAGCAACTTTATTATAAAAAGATAAAAAAAATAAACAAGAATATAAAATCAAACCTTCACTGTGCCCTGTGATACAACCCCAATTCCAGTGAAGTTGGGACTTGTGTAAAATGTAAATAAAAACAGAATACAATGATTTTCAAATCCTCTTCAACCTATATTCAATTGAATACAACACAAAGACAAGATATTTAATGTTCAAACTGATAGACTTTGTTGTTTTTGTGCAAATATTTGCTCATTTTGAAATGGATGCCTGCAACACCGAAATGACCGAAAGAACGAGATCGCGAGTACAAGTGGCCGAGATGAGTTTCCTCTGCAGGGTGGCTGGGCGCTCCCTTAGAGATAGGGTGAGGAGCTCGGTCACTCGGGAGGAGCTTGGAGTCGAGCCGCTGCTCCTCCACGTCGAAAGGAGTCAGTTGAGGTGGCTCGGGCATCTTTTCTGGATGCCCCCTGGACGCCTCGCAGGAGAGGTGTTCCGGGCACGGCCCACTGGGAGGAGGCCCCGGGGAAGACCCAGGACACGCTGGAGGGACTACATCTCTCGGCTGGCTTGGGAACGCCTTGGGGTTCTCCCAGAGGAGCTGGGGGAGGTGTGTGTGGATCGGGAGGTCTGGGCGGCTTTGCTTGAGCTGCTGCTCCCGCGGCCCGACTCCGGATAAAGCGGAAGAAAATGGATGGATTGATGGATGCCTGCAACACGTCTCAAAAAAGCTGGGACAGTGCTACGTTTACCACTGTGTTACATCACCTTTCCTTCTAACAACACTCAATAAGCATTTGGGAACTGAGGACACTAATTGTTGAAGCTTTGTCGATGGAATTCTTTTCCATTCTTGCCTGATGTACGGCTTCAGTTGTTCAACAGTCCGAGGTCTCTGTTGTCATATTTTGTGCTTCATAATGCGCCGCATATTTTCAATGGGCGACAGGTCTGGACTGCAGGCAAGCCAGTCTAGTACCCGCACTCTTTTACTATGAAGCCATGCTGTTGTAACACGTGCAGAATGTGTCTTGGCATTGTCTTGCTGAAATAAGCAGGGACGTCCCTGAAAAGACTTGCTTGGATGGCAGCATGTGTTGCTCCAAAACCTGGATGTACCTTTCAGCATTGATGGTGCCATCACAGATGTGTAAGATGCCCATGCCATGGGCACTAACACACCCCCATACCATCACAGATGCTGGCTATTGAACTTTGCACTGGTAACAATCTGGATGGTGTTTTTCCTCTTTTGTCCGGAGGACACAACGTCCATGATTTCCAAAAACAATTTGAAATGTGGACTCATCAGACCACAGCACACTTTTCCACTTTGTGTCTGTCCATTTCAAATGAGCTCGGGCACAGAGAAGGCGGCGGTGTTTCTGGATGTTGTTGATGTATGGCTTTCATGGTAGAGTTTTAACTTACACTTGTACACGCTACTTGTAGATGTAGCGACAAACTGTGTTAACTGACAATGGTTTTCTGACGTGTTCCTGAGCCCCCGCGGTAAGATCCTTTACACAATCATGTTGGTTTTTAATGCAGTGGGAGTGGAAGGTCACGGGCATTCAATGTTGGTTTTTGGCCTTGCCACTTACTTGTAGAAAGTTCTCCAGATTCTCTGAATCTTCTGATTATATTATGGACTGTAGATGATGGAATCCCTAAATTCCTTGCAATTGAACATTGAGAAACATTGTTCTTAATCTGTTGAACTATTTTTTTCATGCAGTTGTTCACAAAGTGGTGATCCTCATCCCATCTTTGTTTGTGAACAGCTGAGACTTTTGGGGATGCTCCTTTTATACCCAATCATGACACTCACCTGTTTCCAGTTAACCTGTTCACCTGTGTAATGTTCCAAACATGTCTTTTGAGCATTCATCAACTTTCCCAGTCTTTTGTTGCCCCCGTCCCAGCTTTTTTGAAACGTGTTACAGGCATCTATTTAAAAATGAGCAAATATTTGCACAAAACAAAAAAGTCTATCAGTTTTAACATTAAATATCTTGTCTTTGTGGTTTATTCAATTGAATATAGGTTGAAAAGGATTTGCAAATCATTGTATTCTGTTTTTATTTACATTTTACACAACGTCAAAACTTCATTGGAATTGGGGTTGTAGAATCACAACGATGACCGGTCCAAGATGTTGGCCACATTTCTCACGGCCCAGCAGCCAGTGCGGCGTCTACCCGTGTAATGTCTATGTCTGTGCCGCTGAGAGTTTTTGATCATGATTTCAAAGGAGGAAAAGCTGCTGTTGGAACAAAATCTACACCAACATGAGCTCAGATTAAAGAAGGAACATCATCAAGGACACAGATAACACGATCATAGATTGGTCGCTGTTACTTATAAAATACTGCTGGCAATTTTAAACTATAATAAATAATAAAACAGAAGGTTATGAAATAGGGCTGCAACAACGAATCGATAAAATCGGTAAAAATTGATTACAACAGGCATTGGCAACACATTGCGTCATCGATGCGTTGTGTCGAGCGATTATGGCGCCAGAAGCTGCTGGCCGCTTCTGGCGCCAGTAGCGACCAGTGCAAAAGCAGATCAGACGCTGTTTCGTAGAACTACACAGTTAGAATATGACAGATGCAAGTAGACGAAAGAAAGTTAAAACTTCAAAAGTGTGGGAGCACTTTACGTTAAACAACGCAAAGACGTTTGTTAACTGCACCATTTGCAAGTCAGACCTCGCATGTGACGGGAGGCTCAGGCTGTCTGCGAGTCTCCCAGAGCAGCAAGGTGAGGGGCAGAGTTGGAGAGAACATAACAGTAACAGCAGCGACAGTTTTTTATTAATGTTGTCAAAGGCCTACCATCGACATTAACGACTGTCCGATTGTCCGGGACAAGTGTAAAATGTGATCGGACAAGTAATAGTTCTAAATCGTTGTCCGACCGGACAAGTGGCATTTTTTTTTCTTTGTTTAAAACGTTCAAATCCTTCTCGCTCCTCGCGAGAAAGTGTCTTCGGTTTTTCCTGCCACACTCCACGCAGCGGACAATCAGAAAACATGATAACACCAAGTTCTCCCCAGACAGTGGAACAACGACGCCGCGCCATCAGTGTTCTGACAGCGCCGTCACACTCTGCCGTGCTCTCAGGTAGTTTTTAAAAATTCAGCCAGGCTGTTTGTGCAGAAGTGGACGCCCCCCACCCCCCCAGACGCTGCAGCGGGAAAAACTCCGTCAAAGTCTTCACATAAAACGAGCTCCTTCTGGATGTATAGCTCCAGAAATTCATTTATAGGCTTTATTTTACTGTTGAAAGTCTTCATGTTTCCAAAGTTTGGTCAAATACGGTGAGTGAGTGAGAGAGAGTGGGAGAATGGGAGTGGGAGAAAGAGAAAGAGAGGGGGAGAGAGAAATAAGTACAACCCCTGGCAAAAATTATGGAATCACCGACCTCGGAGGATGTTCATTCAGTTGTGTAATTTTGTAGAAAAAAAGCAGATCACAGACATGACACAAAACTAAAGTCATTTCAAATGGCAACTTTCTGACTTTAAGAAACACTATAAGAAATCAAGAAAAAAAAATTGTGGCAGTCAGTAACGGTTACTTTTTTAGACCAAGCAGAGGGAAAACAACTGAATGAACATCCTCTGAGGCCGGTGATTCCATAATTTTTGCCAGGGGTTGTATATGTGGGATGAGTCACATGTGTCATTATGAAATGACCACATAGTTTACAAGTTATCCAGAGAATGTTGCAGATATGAGTCAGGCTACAGTTTTTGATTTAGGTTTTATGGTTAACTGGTTATGCTAATTGTCATTTGCAGCAATAAAATACCTCTTTTTTTCACCATATACATATTTTATAACATTTATATGTTTCAATATTGTTTTATGGCAACTCAGCACTTTGATAAAGCAATGCCATTTGAAATAATTATTTTTGTTCTTTATTATAAACTGTTTTATTCTTTATTATTTTATATTTCAACAGCCAAGGGACATTTGACAATTTGTTGATTTTCAAGTATTTTAAGTTTTCAAATAATGTTCTGTTGTTAAATAAAGTGATGAAGGGGGTGGTGACCAAGTGGTTAATGCACTTGGTTTCAGTGCAGAAGGTTCCGGGTTCAAATCCCACCCCCGCCACATTTCTCCATGTAATGTGGAGTTGCGTCAGGAAGGGCATCCGGCGTAAAACCTGTGCCAATTCAACATGCAGATCCACCTTGGATTTGCTGTGGCGACTCTAAGTGCAAACAAGGGAGCAGCCGAAGGGACTTACTGTTAAATAAAGTGATGGAAGGAAAAAAAAAATTGTTTCCCTGGCACATTTTAAAAAATTCCCCGCTAATCCGATTAATCAATTAATCATGTCGAAACCCCATCAGATTAATCGATTACCCAAATAATCGTTTGTTGCAGCCCTATTATGAAATATTGATGATAATGATTTGTTGACCAAACTGAGTCAAGCTGCAGTTTGTGTCAACTCTTTTCACACAGTACGTATATTCAGTTTGGTAACTGATTTTATTTTAGATTGACCAGAAACTAAACAAAAGCAATAACTTTGAGAAGCTTCAAGTGTGTCATACATCATATTGATCACATCTCATTTATATATTCATCAATTGCCATATTCAGCACTCCTCCTGACACTGGTCAGTGACCAAACATCCAGTGCTCAGGTGCGTGTCCAAAGAGGGTCAGTCCATCTCAGATCAACCAATGAGTTAAACCCCACCTCCTCCAATTTTTATGAAATTTGGTATATAGGTAACTCATAGCCAGAAAAGCCAGAATTTTAAATTGATCGGACAATTAATTTGAGATATCGCAATTTCATTTTTTCACTTTTTCGCGAAAAAGGGTGCGGCCGCCACATTTCAAATTACTGTAACTCAGCAACCACTGGTCTGATTTTTAAAAAACAAGACATTTCTGTAATGGGGAGAACATAAGGAATCTAAAACTGACATTGTTTTGTGCATTTGGGTACTTTTGAGTTGGCTGACCTTTTGATCTATATTTTGACCCTGAAATTGACACTGAGGGACACGCCCGACCTCTTTGGCCCCAGTATGAAAAATGTAGCCCTATATGTCAAATACAACATATCAAAAAATTGGAGGGGTTTTCTTTTTCATTTTCATGCAATACCTTGTGAAAGTTTACATACCCATTCCTTCAGAGATCCATTCAATGTCCATTCTGTATCCTTCAGTATATTTATATACATAGTGTCTCAAGTTGATGTAGTAAACAAAATACTGTCAATCACAAACCAAACGTAAATGAAAATTTCACAAATGTCTCGGTCTTATGAACACTAGGTGTATAATTTTTACTCCTTGTCAACAGGCCAATTCAAACAGTGGTCAGAAATTCTGGCTAGGTCATTATGAGAAATACTGTAGTTTCTGGTTGAAGATGATTTCAAGAATGGAGCGCTTTATCACACAGTGTACATCAGATTCAGGAATCCAACAACAGTCATCTCTGGATGGCCAGTAGAAGGTTTTAGCTGGTCCATGAGGGTGCATAAACTTAATCCTATAGTTACCAGGCTCCTCTGAGATCTCCTCCACCAAACCAATCCATGGTACATTATCATAGCTGCAGCATGCAAAGTTTTGAGGTTGAACAAGAGGCATTTCAGCACTGCCTTCATGTTCATTACACAAGAGTCCTTGAACAGCCACCAAATCTGGAGGGTTCATCTGTTCACTGAGTTTATAGACATGCATCTTTGACAACAAAACAGGGACAAAATGATGGAATTGTAATGTTACTTTAATGGTCTGAGCCAGGTTGAATCGAGGCTTGAGTTCATCTTCACAACTGGCCACCTCATCTGTTGGTACATGGAAGAAGTGGATGCCTGGGATATTCTTTACACCAGGGGTTGAAATACATTTTTAACCTACTTGCACTGGTGCTAGTAACAAAAAATTACTTGCACCAAAAAAAGTTACTTGCACAACCAAAAGTCAGTCTTATATCAACCTTAAAACTCCTCCCCTGATGTGTCAGACTCTTCTTCTCTGGGGAGAGTTTGAGAGGAGAGCAGCAGGGGCAGAGTTTTTTTTTTTTTTTTTTTAATGTGCGTACGTGAACGAATCCTCCGTGAAGATTATTGGTGACTGGTTTATAACACAATTATGACAGAGTTTGAGGGCAGAGAGAGCGAGGAACTACAGAGCCCTGGAAGTGTCATCGCAAAATGTTTTTCATATGGAGAGAATGTGTGCTCATTTTGTTATATTGTGCGCACGTTTTAAGCATCGTTTGAGTAAAACATGGGCACAATCTACTTAAAAGTGGCTAAAATCGTCAGGGTAACAATTTTCTCAGCTAAATTTTTGATAAATTCATCCTTCGGTTCCACAATTGTCACAAGTTTTGTTCTGTCAACACTGACCTACTGCCTCTATGTGACTTTCTCCATGTCTGGTAAATCATCACTGTTGGACAAAAAAGTCTATCACACCTTGGTGACCAGGACATACCTTGCATTGATCCATCATGCATCATTCCTCCTCAAGGGAACAAACAGCTTTAGACATCAGATGCTGAACAGAGTATGGCAAGCAAGATGCTGCCATTAGCTTGGGGTTTTGGTGGTATTTACAGACGAAGACCGAATGTGTCCCTGATGCACCAGCCGGCACACACCACTTAGGGTGAAGGGCAGCAAAGGATGAAAATCCATGCAGTGTGCAACTCCTTCAGATTAGAAAGCACCGACCATTTTTGATGTTCAATCTTTTCCCCATCTTTTCCGCATGCACTAACTTTATCCTTCTTTACTGGACAGATTCTGCTATTCTCATCCATTTCATAGAAACTAACAACACTGTCTGATAATGGCTTTCCCCGGTTCTTGTCACATACTCCTAATATCCCTTTTTCTTTTTTTACTGCTCTGCTTTTTTTTTTACTGTTATTGGTGGCTCCAAATTCCTGCATTGTGCATTCATTCATAAAAGATGACAGAATCTGAACACGTTCAGCATACGAGTTGGAGTTCCTGAATTTTTCTTTGTTCATCAAACACTTGACGATATAGTTTAAGGTCATGGCTATCATGTTCATCTTCAGAATCAGAGCTTTCCAAAGATACATGGTACTGCTTTTCCAACTCAAAAATGCCCTCGCTGTTGTGAAAGTGTAGTGACACGGACCCACAACAGGGGGGCGCAAATGAACGGTCAATGGATGAGCCAAAAAGTAACAATTTAATGTTGTGAAATGTGCACAACGAAATACAGACAATCTCAGAATATAATTACAGTCAAATCACAAAGGTGACGTGTGGGCAGGCTCGAGGATAGAAGACGTCTGTCCTGAGAAGAGCCGGAACCACACGATTTCCGCCACCACCGAACCTGGTGAATACTGGAGCCGCCAAGTCCCGAATTCCCAGGTGATCACCGTCCCCGACTGTCGGATCTGGTACTGCTGGCGAGAACAAAGACAGTCAAGTGTAGGTGTGTGCACACCCAGTAACAATAACGGTGGGAATGCCACCTCCACCTCTCACTCTATAACTTGCAGAGTACCGTAGATTCCTCAGGGGAAAAGAGTGCCTTCTAGCGCTCTCTCAGCTTCCACTGACAACGGTACCGGTACTCCTGCAAACACTCACAATATACAAACAATGTTGTAACACAAAAACGGCTGAGGATATTACCTCCAATGAAGTATGATATCTCGGCGATGAGGTGGAGATGACGTCTGGGTTTTATGGAGTGAGATGATGAAGAATGAGTGACAGCTGTCAGGAAGTAATGAGTAACAGCTGTCACTCCCGGCTGTGTCCATGGCGGCAGCGCCCTCTCGTGCCTGAAGCCCGCACTTCAGGCAGGGCACCCTTTGGTGGTGGGCCAGCAGTACCTCCTCTTCTGGCGGCCCACACAACAGGACCCCCCCCTCAACGGGTGCCTACTGGCGCCCGACCAGGTTTATCGGGGTGTCGGCGGTAGAAGTCGGCCAGGAGGGCCGGATCCAGGATGAAACTCCTCTTCACCCAGGAGCGTTCTTCGGGTCCATACCCCTCCCAGTCCACCAGATATTGGAACCCCCGGCCCATTCGACGGACGTCCAGGAGCCGGCGCACTGTCCAAGCCGGCTCCCCATCAGTGATCCGGGCAGGAGGCGGCGCCGGACCGGGAGCACAGAGGGGTGAGGTGTGGTGAGGTTTGATCCTTGAAACACGGAAGACCGGGTGGATCCGCAGTGAAGCTGGGAGCTGGAGCTTCACTGCGGCAGGGCTGAGGACCTTGAGGATACGAAATGGGCCGATGAACCTGTCCATCAGTTTAGGAGACTGTACTTGGAGGGGGATGTCCTTCGTCGACAACCACACCTCCTGCCCGGGCTGGTATGCAGGGGCCGGGGACTGCCGGCGGTCTGCATGGGTCTTGGCCCTCGTCCGGGCTTTCAACAAGGCAGAACGGGCGGTGCGCCACACCCGATGGCACCTCCGAAGATGGGCCCGGACCGAGGGCACACCGACCTCTACCTCCACCACGGGAAATAATGGGGGCTGGTACCCCAAACACACCTCAAACGGGGAGAGGCCGGTGGCAGAAGACACCTGGCTGTTATGCGCATACTCGATCTAGGCCAGATGGTTACTCCAGGCCGTCGGGTGCGCGGATGTTATGCAGTGGAGGGTCTGTTCCAGCTCCTGGTTGGCCCGCTCTGCCTGTCCGTTCGTCTGTGGATGGTACCCGGACGAGAGGCTCACGGTGGCCCCCAGTTCCCTGCAGAAGCTCCTCCAGATGTGTGAGGAGAACTGGGGACCACGATCAGAGACGATGTCGGTGGGTATCCCATGCAGACGGACGACGTGGTGGACCAGGAGGTCTGCTGTCTCCTCGGCTGTTGGGAGCTTCGGGAGGGCCACGAAGTGGGCCGCCTTGGAGAATCGGTCCACTATCGTGAAGATGGTGGTGTTGCTCTGGGACGGCGGGAGGCCCGTGACGAAATCCAGGCCGATGTGGGACCAGGGGCGATGAGGCACAGGTAACGGCTGGAGTAGTCCTTGGGACCTTTTATGGTCTGCCTTGCCCCTGGCACAGGTGGTGCAGGCCTGGATATACTCCCGGACGTCGGCCTCCAAAGACGCCCACCAGAAGCGCTGCCGGACAACTGCCACGGTCCTTCGCACCCCTGGATGACAGGAGAGCTTGGAACCATGACAGAAGTCCAAGACTGCAGCTCTGGCCTCTGGTGGGACGTATAAACGGTTCTTCTGACCTGTTCCTGGGTCCGGGCTCCGTGCCAGGGCCTCCCGGACGATCTTCTCCACGTCCCAGGTGAGGGTGGCCACGATAGTGGACTCCGGCAGGATGGGCTCCGGTGGATCCGACAGTGCAGTTTTGACCTCCTCTTCGTGTACCCGGGACAAGGCATCCGACCTCTGGTTCTTGGTCCCGGGGCGATAGGTGATCCGGAAGTCAAAACGCACGAAGAACAGTGACCAGAGGGCTTGCCTGGGGTTCAGCCGCTTGGCGGCCCTGATATACTCCAGGTTCCGATGGTCAGTGAAAACCGTGAACGGCACAGACGCTCCCTCCAACAGGTGTCTCCACTCCTCAAGAACCTCTTTCACCGCAAGGAGTTCTCGATTGCCGACGTCATAGTTCCGTTCAGCCGGGGTCAACCTGCGTGAAAAGTAGGCACACGGGTGAAGAACCTTATCGGTCTCTCCGCTCTGGGACAGCACGGCTCCTATCCCTGAGTCAGAGGCATCCACTTCAACCACGAACTGGCGGCTAGGGTCGGGCTGCACCAAAACTGGCGCAGTAGAGAACCGTCGTTTCAACTCCTTGAACGCAGCTTCGCACCGATCCGACCAGGTGAAGGGGACTTTTGGAGAGGTCAGGGCTGTCAGGGGGCTAACTACCTGACTGTAGCCCTTAATGAACTTCCTATAGAAATTAGCGAAGCCGAGGAACTGTTGCAGCTTCCTACGGCTTGTTGGTTGGGGCCAATCTCTCACTGCCGCAACCTTGGCCGGATCAGGGGTGACGGAGTTAGAGGAGATGATAAACCCCAGGAAGGACAAAGACGTGCGGTGAAACTCGCACTTCTCGCCCTTCACAAACAGTCGGTTCTCTAACAACCGCTGCAGGACCTGACGTACATGCTGGACATGGGTCTCAGGATCCGGAGAAAAGATGAGAATATCGTCCAGATATACGAAGACGAATCGGTGCAGGAAGTCCCGCAAGATGTCGTTAACCAAGGCTTGGAACGTCGCGGGGGCGTTGGTGAGGCCGAACGGCATGACCAGGTATTCAAAGTGACCTAACGGGGTGTTAAATGCCGTCTTCCATTCATCTCCCTTCCGGATCCGAACCAGGTGATACGGATTTCTAAGATCCAGCTTAGTAAAGATTTTGGCTCCATGCAGGGGGGTGAACACGGAATCCAACAATGGCAACGGGTATCGGTTGCGAACCGTAATCTCATTCAGCCCCCTGTAATCAATGCATGGACGGAGTCCGCCATCTTTCTTGCCCACAAAAAAGAAACCTGCCCCCATCGGGGAGGTGGAGTTCCGGATCAGCCCGGCAGCTAATGAGTCCCGGATGTAGGTCTCCATTGATTCGCGCTCAGGTCGTGAGAGGTTGTACAGCCTGCTGGACGGGAACTCAGCGCCTGGAACCAAATCAATGGCACAATCATACGGACGGTGCAGGGGAAGGGTGAGTGCCAGATCCTTGCTGAAGACGTCAGCAAGATCGTGGTACTCAACCGGCACTGCCGTCAGATTGGGAGGGACTTTGACCTCCTCCTTAGCATGTAAACCGGGAGGAACGGAGGATCCTAAACACACCCGATGGCAGGTTTCGCTCCACTGAACCACCACCCCAGACAGCCAATCAATCCGGGGATTGTGCTTCAACATCCATGGGAAGCCCAAAATCACGCGGGAGGTAGAAGGAGTTACAAAAAACTCAATCTCCTCCCGATGGTTTCCAGACACCACCAGAGTTACTGGTTGTGTCTTGTGTGTGATTAAAGGGAGGAGGGTGCCATCTAGTGCCCGAACCTGCAATGGTGAAGGAAGCGCCACCAGAGGGAGCCCTACCTCCCTTGCCCATCTGCTGTCTAGCAAATTCCCTTCTGACCCCGTGTCCACCAGTGCTGGGGCTTGAAGGGTTAAATCCCCGCTCAGGATTGTAACTGGGAGTCGTGTGGCAATCTGTGTGTGTCTCACGTGAATGTTTTGACCCCCCCTTAGCCCAGTCTTTGAGGGCGGTTGTGGTTGTGGCCGTTTGGGGCAGTTTTTCTGTGTGCTCTTTTGAGCTGCAGAGAAAACACTCCCCGCGGATCAGCCTCCTCATTTTGGCCCTGTGCGTTTCCCTAACAACGTCAGCAGGGGGAGCTGTTGCCCCACAGAGCGCTGCGGCTGTGGAGCGTGGGGAGGGCGGCCCCTTTTCGAAACCAGAAGGGAGAGGGGCGGCGCGTATCTGGCCACGTCCTTCGCCTCGCTCCCGACGGCGTTCCTCCAACCGATTGTCTAACCGTATAACGAGATCGATAAGCCCATCTAAATCCCGCGGTTCCTCCTTAGCAACCAGATGCTCCTTCAGGACTAACGACAGTCCGTTTATGAAGGCGGTGCGGAGCGCAACGTCATTCCAGCCGGACCTCGCAGCCGCGATGCGGAAGTCGACTGCATATTCGGCTGCACATCGGCGTCCCTGTCGCATTGACAGCAGCATTGTTGAAGCAGTCTCTCCTCTGTTAGGGTGATCAAACACTGTTCTGAACTCCCCCACAAACCCAGTGTATGCTGATAACAGCCGTGAGTTCTGTTCCCAGAGCGCCGTAGCCCAGGCGCGTGCCTTACCCCGAAGCAGAGCAATCACATAAGCTATTTTACTAGCATCTGACGCGTACATGACGGGACATTGTGCAAAGACGAGCGAACACTGCATGAGAAAGTCCACGCACGTCTCCACACAACCTCCGTACGGCTCAGGAGGGCTTATGTATGCTTCAGGGGATGGTGGGAGGGGTTGTTGAACCACCACTGGAACGTTCATATCCTGCACAGGGTTGGCAGGAGGAGGAGCTGCAGCTGCGCCCTGAGCGCTCGCCGCCATCTGCGCGGAGAGAGCCTCCACCCTGCGGTTCAGGAGGATGTTTTGCTCGGTCATTTGATCCAACCGAGCCGTAAAGGCGGTGAGAATGTGTTGCAGCTCACCAATCACGCCTCCTGCAGACGCCTGCGCTCCCTGCTCTCCCATTGGTCGTTCAACAGCCGGGTGACGCCCCTCGGAGTCCATGACGCTGGCCGAGATATCCTGTTGTGAAAGTGTAGTGACACGAACCCACAACAGGGGGGCGCAAATGAACGGTCAATGGATACCCTCTCTTGCTTGCCTCTACTGGTGGTTGGCTCTCACTGCGGTATTGTATCACTTCCTGTTCCGGAGCACAGCGGTGTTTTGCTGTATCTGTTAGCTGTTTAATCTGCGCAGTTAGATTGATCTAGTTATCTAGATTACGATTTGTTTCCCAGTGTAATCTTTACGTGCCTTAACTAAAGCACTCCTTCTGCTGAATCACCTCTAAATTATTTACACATTATTCACTTTGCGTGTTTTTAGGAATCCGCTAGCTTAGCGTAGCTACTAGCTCTTAGCTGATTTAGCATGGCGGCTTCTCCTGTCTCTCCCGCACTTTTCTGCTCTGGGTGTGAAATGTTTAGTTATTCCTCGGCCTCCTTTAGCAGTAATGGTACTTGTAATAAGTGTAGCTTATTCGTAGCTTTGGAGGCCAGGCTGGGCGAATTGGAGACTCGGCTCCGCACCGTGGAAAATTCTACAGCTAGCCAGGCCCCTGTAGTCGGTGCGGACCAAGGTAGCTTAGCTGCCGTTAGTTACCCCCTGGCAGATCCCGAGCAGCCGGGAAAGCAGGCCGACTGGGTGACTGTGAGGAGGAAGCGTAGCCCTAAACAGAAGCCCCGTGTACACCGCCAACCCGTTCACATCTCTAACCGTTTTTCCCCACTCGACGACACACCCGCCGAGGATCAAACTCTGGTTATTGGCGACTCTGTTTTGAGAAATGTGAAGTTAGCGACACCAGCAACCATAGTCAATTGTCTTCCGGGGGCCAGAGCAGGCGACATTGAAGGAAATTTGAAACTGCTGGCTAAGGCTAAGCGTAAATTTGGTAAGATTGTAATTCACGTCGGCAGTAATGACACCCGGTTACGCCAATCGGAGGTCACTAAAATTAACATTAAATCGGTGTGTAACTTTGCAAAAACAATGTCGGACTCTGTAGTTTTCTCTGGGCCCCTCCCCAATCGGACCGGGAGTGACATGTTTAGCCGCATGTTCTCCTTGAATTGCTGGCTGTCTGAGTGGTGTCCAAAAAATGAGGTGGGCTTCATAGATAATTGGCAAAGCTTCTGGGGAAAACCTGGTCTTGTTAGGAGAGACGGCATCCATCCCACTTTGGATGGAGCAGCTCTCATTTCTAGAAATCTGGCCAATTTTCTTAAATCCTCCAAACCGTGACTATCCAGGGTTGGGACCAGGAAGCAGAGTTGTAGTCTTACACACCTCTCTGCAGCTTCTCTCCCCCTGCCATCCCCTCATTACCCCATCCCCGTAGAGACGGTGCCTGCTCCCAGACTACCAATAACCAGCAAAAATCTATTTAAGCATAAAAATTCAAAAAGAAAAAATAATATAGCACCTTCAACTGCACCACAGACTAAAACAGTTAAATGTGGTCTATTAAACATTAGGTCTCTCTCTTCTAAGTCCCTGTTGGTAAATGATATAATAATTGATCAACATATTGATTTATTCTGCCTAACAGAAACCTGGTTACAGCAGGATGAATATGTTAGTTTAAATGAGTCAACACCCCCGAGTCACACTAACTGTCAGAATGCTCGTAGCACGTGCCGGGGCGGAGCATTAGCAGCAATCTTCCATTCCAGCTTATTAATTAATCCAAAACCCAGACAGAGCTTTAATTCATTTGAAAGCTTGTCTCTTAGTCTTGTCCATCCAAATTGGAAGTCCCAAAAACCAGTTTTATTTGTTATTATCTATCGTCCACCTGGTCGTTACTGTGAGTTTCTCTGTGAATTTTCAGACCTTTTGTCTGACTTAGTGCTTAGCTCAGATAAGATAATTATAGTGGGCGATTTTAACATCCACACAGATGCTGAGAATGACAGCCTCAACACTGCATTTAATCTATTATTAGACTCTATTGGCTTTGCTCAAAAAGTAAATGAGTCCACCCACCACTTTAATCATATCTTAGATCTTGTTCTGACTTATGGTATGGAAATAGAAGACTTAACAGTATTCCCTGAAAACTCCCTTCTGTCTGATCATTTCTTAATAACATTTACATTTACTCTGATGGACTACCCAGCAGTGGGGAATAAGTTTCATTACACTAGAAGTCTTTCAGAAAGCGCTGTAACTAGGTTTAAGGATATGATTCCTTCTTTATGTTCTCTAATGCCATATACCAACACAGTGCAGAGTAGCTACCTAAACTCTGTAAGGGAGATAGAGTATCTCGTCAATAGTTTTACATCCTCATTGAAGACAACTTTGGATGCTGTAGCTCCTCTGAAAAAGAGAGCTTTAAATCAGAAGTGTCTGACTCCGTGGTATAACTCACAAACTCGTAGCTTAAAGGAGATAACCCGTAAGTTGGAGAGGAAATGGCGTCTCACTAATTTAGAAGATCTTCACTTAGCCTGGAAAAAGAGTCTGTTGCTCTATAAAAAAGCCCTCCGTAAAGCTAGGACATCTTTCTACTCATCACTAATTGAAGAAAATAAGAACAACCCCAGGTTTCTTTTCAGCACTGTAGCCAGGCTGACAAAGAGTCAGAGCTCTATTGAGCTGAGTATTCCATTAACTTTAACTAGTAATGACTTCATGACTTTCTTTGCTAACAAAATTTTAACTATTAGAGAAAAAATTACTCATAACCATCCCAAAGATGTATCGTTATCTTTGGCTGCTTTCAGTGATGCCGGTATTTGGTTAGACTCTTTCTCTCCGATTGTTCTGTCTGAGTTATTTTCATTAGTTACTTCATCCAAACCATCAACATGTTTATTAGACCCCATTCCTACCAGGCTGCTCAAGGAAGCCCTACCATTATTTAATGCTTCGATCTTAAATATGATCAATCTATCTTTGTTAGTTGGCTATGTACCACAGGCTTTTAAGGTGGCAGTAATTAAACCATTACTTAAAAAGCCATCACTTGACCCAGCTATCTTAGCTAATTATAGGCCAATCTCCAACCTTCCTTTTCTCTCAAAAATTCTTGAAAGGGTAGTTGTAAAACAGCTAACTGATCATCTGCAGAGGAATGGTCTATTTGAAGAGTTTCAGTCAGGTTTTAGAATTCATCATAGTACAGAAACAGCATTAGTGAAGGTTACAAATGATCTTCTTATGGCCTCGGACAGTGGACTCATCTCTGTGCTTGTTCTGTTAGACCTCAGTGCTGCTTTTGATACTGTTGACTATAAAATTTTATTACAGAGATTAGAGCATGCCATAGGTATTAAAGGCACTGCGCTGCGGTGGTTTGAATCATATTTGTCTAATAGATTACAATTTGTTCATGTAAATGGGGAATCTTCTTCACAGACTAAAGTTAATTATGGAGTTCCACAAGGTTCTGTGCTAGGACCAATTTTATTCACTTTATACATGCTTCCCTTAGGCAGTATTATTAGACGGTATTGCTTAAATTTTCATTGTTACGCAGATGATACCCAGCTTTATCTATCCATGAAGCCAGAGGACACACACCAATTAGCTAAACTGCAGGATTGTCTTACAGACATAAAGACATGGATGACCTCTAATTTCCTGCTTTTAAACTCAGATAAAACTGAAGTTATTGTACTTGGCCCCACAAATCTTAGAAACATGGTGTCTAACCAGATCCTTACTCTGGATGGCATTACCCTGACCTCTAGTAATACTGTGAGAAATCTTGGAGTCATTTTTGATCAGGATATGTCATTCAAAGTGCATATTAAACAAATATGTAGGACTGCTTTTTTGCATTTACGCAATATCTCTAAAATCAGAAAGGTCTTGTCTCAGAGTGATGCTGAAAAACTAATTCATGCATTTATTTCCTCTAGGCTGGACTATTGTAATTCATTATTATCAGGTTGTCCTAAAAGTTCCCTAAAAAGCCTTCAGTTAATTCAAAATGCTGCAGCTAGAGTACTGACGGGGACTAGAAGGAGAGAGCATATCTCACCCATATTGGCCTCTCTTCATTGGCTTCCTGTTAATTCTAGAATAGAATTTAAAATTCTTCTTCTTACTTATAAGGTTTTGAATAATCAGGTCCCATCTTATCTTAGGGACCTCGTAGTACCATATCACCCCAATAGAGCGCTTCGCTCTCAGACTGCAGGCTTACTTGTAGTTCCTAGGGTTTGTAAGAGTAGAATGGGAGGCAGAGCCTTCAGCTTTCAAGCTCCTCTCCTGTGGAACCAGCTCCCAATTCAGATCAGGGAGACAGACACCCTCTCTACTTTTAAGATTAGGCTTAAAACTTTCCTTTTTGCTAAAGCTTATAGTTAGGGCTGGATCAGGTGACCCTGAACCATCCCTTAGTTATGCTGCTATAGACGTAGACTGCTGGGGGGTTCCCATGATGCACTGTTTCTTTCTCTTTTTGCTCTGTATGCACCACTCTGCATTTAATCATTAGTGATCGATCTCTGCTCCCCTCCACAGCATGTCTTTTTCCTGGTTCTCTCCCTCAGCCCCAACCAGTCCCAGCAGAAGACTGCCCCTCCCTGAGCCTGGTTCTGCTGGAGGTTTCTTCCTGTTAAAAGGGAGTTTTTCCTTCCCACTGTAGCCAAGTGCTTGCTCACAGGGGGTCGTTTTGACCGTTGGGGTTTTACATAATTATTGTATGGCCTTGCCTTACAATATAAAGCGCCTTGGGGCAACTGTTTGTTGTGATTTGGCGCTATATAAAAAAATTGATTGATTGATTGATTGGTGAGCCAAAAAGTAACAATTTAATGTTGTGAAATGTGCACAACGAAATACAGACAATCTCAGAATATAATTACAGTCAAATCACAAAGGTGACGTGTGGGCAGGCTCGAGGATAGAAGACGTCTGTCCTGAGAAGAGCCGGAACCACACGATTTCCGCCACCACCGAACCTGGTGAATACTGGAGCCGCCAAGTCCCGAATTCCCAGGTGATCACCGTCCCCGACTGTCGGATCTGGTACTGCTGGCGAGAACAAAGACAGTCAAGTGTAGGTGTGTGCACACCCAGTAACAATAACGGTGGGAATGCCACCTCCACCTCTCACTCTATAACTTGCAGAGTACCGTAGATTCCTCAGGGGAAAAGAGTGCCTTCTAGCGCTCTCTCAGCTTCCACTGACAACGGTACCGGTACTCCTGCAAACACTCACAATATACAAACAATGTTGTAACACAAAAACGGCTGAGGATATTACCTCCAATGAAGTATGATATCTCGGCGATGAGGTGGAGATAACGTCTGGGTTTTATGGAGTGAGATGATGAAGAATGAGTGACAGCTGTCAGGAAGTAATGAGTAACAGCTGTCACTCCCGGCTGTGTCCGTGGCGGCAGCGCCCTCTCGTGCCTGAAGCCCGCACTTCAGGCAGGGCGCCCTTTGGTGGTGGGCCAGCAGTACCTCCTCTTCTGGCGGCCCACACAACACTCGCACCCCAGAGGTGTAATAGATAAACCATTCAAAAATTATTAGATATATTTTGCCTGCATGCTGAAATCGGCTTGCATCAATTTTATTTTTATTTTTTAATTTGGTGAATTTCATAGACTGTGGTACAGCTGGTGCTCAGGATGTGTGCTTTTTCTGTATGTGCCTGTGGGGTTTTCCTGCTGACTGACATAAGTAGTTTGGGTGCAAACTCACTCATTTATTATGGGGCAATAATTTATAAGCAGATTTTACATGGAAATATTCACAAATTCACTGTTTTATAACACAAATGTTGTTTTGATATGTTTTAATGTCTTTAAATGATTTACACATACTTGCATGGTTTCAGCATATTTCAGAGCTCATTGCAGGTTAAGGAAAGACACTTGAATAGTTTTGGCATGTTCACTGATATCTGTCCAATGCTATGGCGTTTGTAGTAAGTACATATGCTACAAGACTAGGTAGGTATCACTGAAAGAAGGTCTACATACAAAGATTCTTCTATTACAGTCAGGTTTCCGCATACCCCAACCCACAAAAAATATAAAATGGAAAGTCATAAATTTAGGTCTCTCTAGTGGCCCCGAAATGCCTCTAAAATACTCAAAACTTGTGGGCCTCCACCAGGGGTGCTGCCCCTGGACCCCCGCTGCAAGTTTTCTTTTTTGCCCATTCTCATTCCTGACCATTAGAGCCCGACCGATATGGATTTTTTGAGGCCGATGCCGATACCGATATTTGGATGAAAAAAAAGCCGATATATTGATAAATCAGCTGATTTGCCGATAGCCGATAAATCAGCCGATATATATATTTTTTTTGAATAAAATGTTCTTTTTTTGGACCCTTAACAAAAAAGGTATGAGCTAAAAGCTGAAGCTTTGTCCTCATATTGATTAACTTTATAACAGAGAAGAATTTTCAAGTTCAAAAAATGCAATGTGCTGGTAGAATATTTTAACAATAAAACATGGACCCTGATATAACATGTGAGGAAACTATCATATAACAGTAAAATAAGATTATTTTCACAAGACCCTGTAGTATGTTTGTGCAATTTTCAAGAACAGTAACAAAGAACTGTTTAGTACAAAAAAAAATCTGTGCAAAGTTGCATTTATCTCTAAGGAAAAGATAAATAACATTACAAAAAAAAATAAAAAATAAAAACCTCAACTCTACAAAAGTTATTAAACAAATCTTGAAACATTCACCCTTCATTCTTGGTCCCTTTGGGTGGAAATCAAACAGACGATAGGACTGGCAGGATATTTTTCATTATGTAAACATTATGTTAACATAATGTTATTATGTTAACATAATAACATTATGTTAACAGAACGGAACGGAAGGGGGGCAGCTTTTGAAAATTTAAAGCTAAAAATTAGCCATTCTAGGGGTACCCAAAGGGGAAAAGCCTTCTGCGACAAAGGAACGGAGGATGATTCTCGTTTGTTGACTACAACAAGACAACAGTCAAGCAGCAACTTTCTACTTTTGAACTCTGATAAGACTGAAATGATGGTTCTTGGCCCAGCAAGACATCGGCACCAATTTGATCAGCTGGCGCTTAGCCTAGGTTCATGTGTTATACATCATGCTGACAAAGTGAAGAACCTTGGGGTAATCTTTGATCCTACATTGTCCTTTGACCTCCACATTAGGGACATTAAGAGGACTGCTTTCTTTCATCTGAGAAATATAGCAAAGATTCGCCCCATCCTGTCTATGGCTGATGCTGAGACTCTGATTCACGCATTTGTCTCTTCTAGATTGGATTATTGTAATGCTTTATTTTCTGGTCTGCCGCAGTCTAGCATTCGAGGACTTCAGTTGGTGCAGAATTTTGACACAAAGTAGAAGGTTTGACCACATTACTCCCATTCTGGCATCCCTTCATTGGCTACCGGTTTCTGCCAGATTGGATTTTAAAGTTTTATTGTTGGTTTATAAAATTGTTCATGGACTGGCACCTTCCTGCTTGGCGGACTTGGTTAAGCCCTACGTACCTGCGAGGCCTTTGCGTTCGCAGGGCGTAGGGCTTCTGTGTGTTCTGAGGATGAACAAAAAGTCTGTGGGGTATAGAGCCTTCTCCTAACGTGGTCCGGCTCTTTGGAATGATCTACCTGCTGTTATTCGGCAGTCTGACACGGTGGAGATTTTTAAATCAAGACTGAAGACCCACTTTTTTAGACTGTCTTATCATTAATTTTTTAATCTGTTTGTGTTTGCTTTGTATTTTTTAATTTGTGTTGTTGTGAATTATGTGAAGCGCCTTGGTGTGACTTTGTCGTGATTTGGCGCTATATAAATTAATTAAATTAAATTAAATTAAACAGTCCCAGTAAATTACTTTAATACACACAAAAATGACTCATGATATTTTAATGGCTTTGAGAGCGGTTAAGAAGTGGAGTTGCCGCTTCTGGAGAGCAGCGAATCAAAGAGCCATGAGCCAAATCGAACCATTGCTTCAGTGATTCACGCTTTAAACTGGAGTCGCGCTGCAGAAACGGTTGATTACACGGTCCAAAATAAGCGTAACGGTCCAAAATTATATCGTAATGGGCCGTAACGCCTGTTACGATAGCTCGCTAGCTGGCGCGAGGCTAGTGTGAAGTGTGTCTGTCTGTGATTGCTTTGTGACGGTGGAGGAGCTCAGTGGCACCCGCTGCTCGGTAGGGACAGAAACTGCGGTAGAAGACAGTCTCCAAACACAAGCAGCTACAAAAAAAAAACAAACACCAGAAATAGAAGCTCGATTTGTCGCTAGTCGTTTTTAACAAAGAAAATGCCGCTAAGAGGATTAGGAAAGTCTCCGTTTCAACTCAGAAAAGAATGAAAATGCTCCCACGGATGTTTACACCAAAAGATCGCTGCAAGGACATTTTACATGGCCGACACAAACATCATTTCAGTAACTGTTCTGTTTATGAGAAATCATCAGCGTTGTATCGGCAAAATTTCGGCCGATGGCCGATATAAGCTTATATCGGCCGATAATATTGGCCGGCCGATGTATTGGTCGGGCTCTACTGACCATAGCAGCGCTAGATGGCAGTATAATGGTGTGAGGCTGTTGTTCCATTGTCTGGGGAGAACCCTGTCACTCAATCCCTGCACTTGTTCTCTCTCTGATCGTTCACTGGTTCATCAGTTCACTTGGTCAATAAGTGTTGTTGTGTCCTTTTTTTAAGGTTTTCTACAAACATTTCTAAAGCCCAACAGCTGAGGGACAGGCTGAAACAACTGCTGACAGCTGCTGAAGAAGTATTTGAGTTGTTAGAAGGATTGATCGCAAACTATGAAGAAGAAATTCATCATTTAAAAGAAGAGAACAACAGACTGAAAGTTCTGGAAGCTGTTTTTAATCCTCGAGTTCACTTGTACAAAGAAGGTTTGTTCACAAAACATTGTATTGCTTTTACCCCATAAGAGGCTGTTATGACTTCAATATTTTCCTAATCAGTTTTTCAGCTGGTAATCTTGCGAATATTTGTGCAGGAGGATGAGAATGATTTTATGCAAAAAATAAAAAAAATTTGTAAAAGTTTCATTATGTATTAAGCTCTGATTTGACATTACAACACACTGAAGGACAAGAGTCTTCTTTATAAAACAGCCTCAGACTCCTGCTCATAAAAGCTCGAAGTGGTGTTTGGAAAAAATCGGAATCATAAAAATCACGCGGATACAGACCTGTAAACAATGTTCGTTATAAATCATACTCCAGAATTGTGCACACTTGGATCAGCCACATATTCCACCCTCTAAACCAGTGTTTTTCAACCTTTTTTGAGTCGCGGCACCCTTTTTATATTTACAAAATCCTGCGGCACACCACCAACTAAAATAATATTATAATGCTATTACCTCTGGTTTTGCGCAAAACCCAATTATCGCAATAGAAAATCGATACAGAAAACATCGCATTTCGAAAATCCTCAAGCATTTTGCGCTCTGATCTCAAGTAGGGCTGTCACGATTAGAAATTTCTGGAGACGATTAATTGTCAGACAAATAATTGCGATTGACGAATATATTGTCTATTTTTTTTTCTTTTTTTCCCCTTCTTTATATTCTACTATTGTAGTATAATTACACAACTCTGGAAGAACGTTTGGCTTCTGTGAGTGGAGAAACTGGGAATGGTGCAACATTTTTTATTTTTATCTTCATTTTACATACAGTCACAACTTTTTCTGATTTGTGGTTGTTTCTGTTGCATTTCTGAAATTGTTTCTCCTCATCAGTCACGTTTTGTGCTTAAACACTACATTAAGCTCAAGACTGAACAAATAAATACCTTTGGAAAATAACAGCTGTTAAAGTTCAGAGTTCTCAGCATACGACGCGCACATGGTGTGAACAGGACGGTAACGGCAGAATCACACCTTTAGAGAAAGTTCAGGGAGAAGTAAAAGCTTCACGTTTTCGTTTTGTTAACATGTTCACTCCATTTAAAATCCTCTCTCTGCTCCGCGCTCGCTGCGCACTGAACGTGTCGCGCGCCTGCATTCAGGAATGTTTTATTAGACCCACACAAATTGCAAGAATACATATTACATATGTACCCATTTCTACACTTTTTAATACAAACAGTATAATACTAACACAATAGTGTTAAAAAACAAAACAATGCAAATGCAGTGTTGTTTTTTTTTTGTTTTTTTTACCAAAACAAACAAGAAAAAATACCCACCAACACCATTCTGTTTATCGACCTTAGCTCGACTTTCAACACCATCCTGCCAAACATTCTCCTATTGAAACTGTGCACCCTTGACTTGAACATCTCTCTGCAACTGAATACTTTACTTTTTAACCAACCACTCCCAGTGTGTAAGGGCAGGAGAGCACATCTCATCCACTATTCACATCAGCACCGGTGCTCCCCAGGGGTGTGTATTAAGTCCACTTCTGTACACACGACTGCTCTGTACTCCTCCCCAACAATTATGTCATCAAATTTGTAGTCATTACAAACAACATTGAGACTGCATATAGGGAGGAGGTGGAGCTTTTAGTTGGGTGGTGCAAGGAACACAACCTCACCCTGAACATCAAAAACACCTGATTGTGATTGTGGATTTTCATAAATCACCAAAACGTGCACCACTAGTTATCGACAGAGGAAGTGGAGAGGGTGTCCTCCTTTAAATTCCTGGGCCTGATGGTGACAGAGGATCTGTCCTGGTGCCATCACATCAGTTCTGCTGTGGGGAAAGCACAGCAGCAGCTTTTCTTTCTGCGGAAGCTGAAGAGATTCAAACTTCCTCAGAGGCTTATGATTAACTTTTACAACTGTGCCATTCAAAGTGTGCTGACCTAAGGCCTACTGGTGTGGTTTTCTAGCTGCACCAAGTCCAAGAAGCAGGCCGTGCAGAGGCTTATAAAAACGGTGGGAAAAATCATTGGGTCTGACCTTCCAGTGATCTCCTCCATGTACACCTCCCGCTGTCTGCGCCGGACTCATAACATCGTCAGAGACAGCTTCCACCCAGCACACCACCTGTTCCACCTGCTGCCTTCTTGCTGGAGGTACAGGTCACTAGGTATGGGTATCGGTAACCGGTTCCTTTTGGGTATCCTTAAGAAATGATTCGATCCATCGACATCAATAGCCTTTTTGCTTAATAATTCCCTTATCTGTCCTTCAGAGTGGCTGTTGTTTTTGGGGGTGTTTGTCAGGAAAATGATCATTTCTCTACATTGATTACAGACCCTGCAGCGGATCTATAATCAAACATTTCTGCAGCTTGGCTTTGCTTTGAACCTTGAACCAATGAAGCAATGCTTTGATCTGTTGCTTTGTTGGTTCTTTGTTTTATTTCGCTTCATCTTAATTTTTCCCCGCTAAAACCCTAAAGAGCATATGTCTGTAAGTAATGTTTTCCTTTTTTATGTTAAATCGACCTATTATGGTCTTCTGAAACAGTTGATAGATGTATTTTATAACCTAAAAATGGAACCGACGCTAATGCGTTAGCATGTCTATGGCGTTTTCAATGTTAAAGTTTAGCCTTAAGCTGTTCGCATCTCAGCACGTTTGTGTGAATTTTTCTGTATAATAATTAATGGCTCAGCGTTTGTTGTCGTAAAAGATTCAAATGTATTACAAATTGTAATTTTTTAAAATTTATTTTTATTTATATATTAATAATAATATCAACAATAATAGTAATATAATAACTAATAATGCAGTACAATTTTAGAGAAAGAGACAAAAAGAACCTGATAAAACAAAACACAACAGAATAGATAAAACCAACTAACAATGAACATAAATAACTTTCCTGTGAACACAGAGTGACTCGTACACCTCCACTTCATCCCTGTTTTTTTAAGTTCAGTGACAATTTGTTTCGGTCAAACCATATTTTCAAATTGTTAATTTCTTCAGTGATTTCCTCCAGAACTATCTGCCAAGCTAGAAAACTGCTGCATCCTAGTAAGAGCAGAATACTACTGGAAGAATTTGAATAGAAGTTGGGGGGGGGGGGGGGGGGTTTCCCACCAAAATGGATGCTGCATTGTCTGGAATAGCCCCCAGATTGCATTTCAGATATTCTAGAATTCAAAAATTTGTGTGTGGGTGGTGTTGGGGGGTAATTTTGGGTTTCAGCTTTTTTGTTTTTCCACCAGTTTCATCCCTGAATATGTCAATCGTGAGTCACTTCTGTGCGTATTAAAGTCACTAATGGCCCAGTCACACGGCACTTATCGAAGGGCAACGAAGCCCTAATGAATTAAGAAATCTGGACTTTTGTTGGCATCGTTTAACCTTCGCGCAGCTTCATTCCTGCAGTTGGCACTTCGTCCGGATTTTTAAACTGTTGAGCCTGGTTCTGCTGGAGGTTTCTTCCTGTTAAAAGGGAGTTTTTCCTTCCCACTGTCGCCAAGTGCTTGCTCACAGGGGGTCGTTTTGACCGTTGCGGTTTTTCCGTAATTATTGTATGGCTTTGCCTTACAATATAAAGCACCTTGGGGCAACTGGTTGTTGTGATTTGGCGCTATATAAATAAAATTGATTTGATTTGAAAAATTTGAACGAAGGGCAACGAAAACCTCAATTCGTCCGTGTTTCGTTTTGCTGTTGTTTTTTAATCGTTTGTTTAGCTTTTGTAACGTTATTGTTTATTTTGACTTCGTTCGACCAGCTGAATGTTTTCACACAGTGCAGAAGCTGGTTTGTGAGCACTGCTGCTGCATTCCCGTACCCTCGGAAATTACAGGGCAAACTCAGCCTGTTTGCTTGGACTTTTTTATCTGGGTGTTGGGTCAGCTTCATTGGGCTCAGGCACCTTATATAGTAATTAAGTATTTTGGTGGTACCAAGCCGTGCGGGGTGGAGCACTTGGTGGCCAGGTGTGCCGTCGTGGGACTTGGTCGGGCTCAGCCCAAAGGGTGGAGACGTGTAGACACTGCCCCTGCACACACTGGAGCTTCACGGAGCAGAGCCTTGGCTTACTCAACTGTTGATGCACCACCAGGAACTACCGGAGCAGCGTTATGCCGTGGAGAGCATCGCTTCTGAACCTAGCCGCCTGTGTACAGTGCACCACAGCCCGACCGTTGAATCTTGGTCTCTGATGCACCCACATGTGGAGGCAGGGACAAGGCCTACATCGTTAACGACCGCGACGTACAGCCACGGACAGACTACTGCACTGAGGGGCTTGCGATGCTGCGACGGGACGGCCATGCATGTTCATGGTGAATTGAGCAAAGCACCACAAATGCGCTGTAGTAAAGAATGTCATGCTGTGCAAAAGCAAAAAGAACTTCTTTCAAACTGTCAATCATGCCTGGGTGCTCTGGGAACCTTAAACATTCGCAATCTGATCTCCAAAAGAGATCAGATCTCTGCACTTGTCCTGGATTCAAACTTGGATTATCTCTGCTTAACGGAATCCTGGCTGCATGATAGTATACCAGCAAACATGATAGATGTCTCCGGATATCAATGCTTCAGAAAGGACAGAAACTCTGGGAAGGGGGGAGGTGTGTTAATCTACATTAAAAATAAATTTTAATGTCATTTTGTAGAACTGAACACCCCGCTACAATGTCTTGCTCTGAATGTAATTTTATCACCTTCAATGACCTTCACCATCGTTATTCTTTATAACCCACCCTCTTATAATGTCTTTTTCTGATGAGCTAAATCATGTAGTGAAACAGCTTGAGGTTTATAGAGAGACGATTTGGTACGGTGATTTTAATAGAAATTGGTTAGACAAAGGTAGTAAGCAAAAGCTACAAACAATAAGTAAATTTAATTACCAACAAATGGTTAAAGGGCCAACTAGGATTTCTCGTAAGACTAAAACGCTCATTGACATGGCATTTACTAACAGATCTGAGTGCATTACGAGGACTTACAACTTATTAACAGGACTCTCAGATCACAACATGATTCTGACAGAAAACTGACTAAAAAAAGGCAGCTTGAAAGAGAACTAAAGAAGTTAAATGGGGAACAAATCATGGCCATGGATGATGTAGATGACTGCTACAATTTAATGACAGAGGCCATCACAGGGTTGGTAAGAAAATTTCTAAAGCAAACTAAATGCAAATGAAGCAAAACTACACTGCTAAATAATGAAATTAAGAAACTAATGAATATGCGAGATATGGCTTTAAAGAAATCATTAAGCTCCAAACTTACCACTGACCCATTAACTTATAAAAGTTTAAGAAATAAAGTGGTACAGGAACTACATAAAGCAAGTGATAGGCAATGCAACAGGGAATAATAGCTCACTTTGGAAATATTTAAACAATCTAACTAATAAAACAGCTAAACACAAAGGAATTGTGGGACTCTTCATAGAATGCAAGAACATTACTGATAGTGCCATCATGGCAAATTAATTTAACTCTTATTTGTACAGTCAGTTGAAAAAGTAACTAAAGATTTTACACCTATTAAGCGTGTTAATTCTCCTGTCCAGATATGTCATCCGTGGAATATTTTAGTATTAAACAAGTCGATGAGACAAAGGTTAAAAATCGAACGATATTTCTAATATCAATAGCTGCTTTTTAAAACATACAGTAATGTCCTGGTTAAACCATTGACATACCTGATTAATCTGTCTATACGAATCTCTAAATTTCCCTCAGGCTCAAAGAGCGGTTGTTGTACCGATTTTTTTTTTTTTTATAAAGCAGGAGACCAGGACTGCATGTGTAACTACTGGCCCATATCAATTATGCGTATACTATCAAAAGTGATTGAGAAAGTGGTCGTTGCACAGTTGACTGACTATTTGGAAGCCAATTAGCTCTTCCACCCACAGCAGTTTGGTTTTAGATCTGGTTACTCAACCAAAATAGCAACAGCTGTTTGGTTGAGAATGTGAAAAAAATCCCTGGATAGGGGTCAGGTGGTAGGAGCAGTATTTTTAGATCTTAAAAAGACTTTTGAAATGGTCAGTCACAGCCTGCTCTTATCTAAAATGCCATCTTTTAATGCATCGCCTCAGAGGCAGTGGACTGGTTTGCATCTTACCTTTAGGACAGAGAACAGTGTGTTAATATAGCACAAGATAAGCCCTCATTTTTAAATATTCAATAGGGCATACTACAGGGCTCTATACTGGGACCCTTGCTGTTTGGTATCTTTATAAATGATTTACCTGTAACCTGCAATGGTCCCATTTGCCAACTCTATGCGGATGATGTAGTTTTTCATGCACCTGCTGAGTCACCGGAGCAGGCAGCAGAAATTTTGTCCACATGTATGGCTGAGGTGAACCAATGGCTCATTCAAAATCAGTTGGTGCTAAATTTAACAAAGACAGTTTCAATGTGTTTTTCAATTAGAAAACAAAATGTAGAACAAAGTTTTCAAATACACTGGCAGAATACAAACATACAATCTAACAGAATTTTAAAAATATCTTGGGTTGGGCCTTGACCCCCAATTGAAATTTGATAAACATATTAAGAAAATCTCTAAAACCATACAAAGAAAACTTAACTGTCTTAAAATAATTAGATCTTACATTCCAAAACAGGCAGCCCTCCTGTACATGCATGCATGCTATGATATTTTCACATATATCATACTGCATGACAGCGTGGGCCCAGGCCACCCCCTCAGTCACAAAGCGCATTGCTACAATCAAACAATAAAAATTATGGTTAAAAAGCCAATTCGTTACCATCACTGTATTATTCTTGAGGAGTATAGACTGCTAAGCTTTGAAAGCTTTGGTAGTCTGTGCTTCTTCAAATGTATTAATAATCAAGCACCTGAACCACTCCTTCATTTGTTCAGAGACCAAGCGGAAGTAGAGTCACCTATAAACAAGAATTGTAAGATCCCACAGTGTAGGACTTCATTTGGACAGTCTGCCTTTTCTTTTAAAAACATAAAGCTGCAGAGTTTAGGATGTTCACCTCCAGGATCACGTTTGGGCTTAAACATTGCCAAGGTTGCTCCCATGTGCAAATAGCATTGTGAGTGAAAGAGTGGGTCAAGGAAGGATTGAGGCAGTGTGTTAACCCACAGAAATTCAGTTTTTAGGTTTTGTAAGTGTGGAAATGTAAGAGAAGTGATTGAATGGAATGGTGAATGAGGTTGTTTTATTATGTAAATTAGTGATTTAAATTTTAGAGTTATGAATTATGTAAACTGTAGAACTATGAATCATGTAATTTGTAGAAAGGCTCAACCAGGGACAAGAGTTGTGAATTAGTTCAACTATAAACTCTTTGTGCACCGCATCAGTCGCAGACGCTGCTTGATCTGTTGACTGCATTGTCCCTGTCAAATAAATAAATATGTGAAATGAAACAACGTGGTGTCATCTCCATGTGGGGTCACCACCCGCAGGGAGTCTGTAGAGGATCTGGTGTGCTGCTCTACTGGCAGCAGACAGGGGCAACTGCCCACGCAGCCCCAATACTCAGTAATGTCACAATTTTTCAACCTTGATATAATGTTGATTTTTAAAGCTGTCTGGCAGTTTTTATGGCCTAAAGTGAAATTGAAACATAATTAAGCCTTTGGAAACTCGATAATGAGCCTCCATTTGTTTCAGCTGTGATGCATGTTGATTTGGCACAACGTTTACACTGGATGCCCTTCCTGAAGCAAATCTATATTACATGGAGAATGAGCAGTGGGGAAGTTTGAACCAGGAACGTTCCGCACTGAAAACAAGGGCACATTATCTCTTGGCCACCACCCCTACTTCCCAAAAAATGTAGTATTCCAAATGGTGCTGCCACTAACAGCTAATTTTCTAACGACTAATCTTTCGAGTAATTTTTCGATTAGTCGACTAATCTAAATGGCTAATTTAATTTCCAAAAAAGTCAAGTGTTTGCTATTTCATTGGAGTTGTTTTTATTCTGAATGCAACTCGAGGGCCAAAAAGTACCATGTCAAAAAGTAAAAATAAATAAAAAAAATATTAAATAAAAAAAATATTAAATAAATAATAAAGTGCAATAAAATGGGAGAATGTCTTCAAAGTTACAAAAATAATATAACTCTTTGTATAGAAAATACAAATATTCTCCAAAGTATAATCATTTCCAATGCAAAAGAACACTTGAACACTGTAGTTTTTGTCAAAAGCATTGTCTTTTAAACATTTTGACATGAATGTCTCTCCATAGAATCTGAGCTAAGCTCAGCTGGCTGCTGCCCGTCAGTGCAAAGCGTCTCATTTTGGGAGGGAAAAAAATTTGATGCAGTTTACTGTTTGTATTATAACATTTGGAAAGAGGTGTCATTTGATTTTAAATGGCGAATTGCTTTGAAATTATTAATTCCGACCAGACTCTATTCTCGCAGTCGGACATCCGGAACTTCCTAGCCGGAAGTGAGCCACCATCTTTGTTTGGGGGAATTGAGCGACTTTGGTAATGTCGAAAGCAGCACGAAAATGCCCAAAAGTTGTTGTTCCAGGTTGTACAGCCAACCAAGAGTTATCCTGAATGGCAGTTCTATATTATACCATCTGAGAAATCCAGGCGTGAGAAATGGCTCGCTGCAATCAACAAGGCCGCAGTAAACAACGATGGGAATATCAACAAAAAGAAGCAATGGAGTCCCAAGTCTGGTCCTGCTATCTGTGTTCTTTTTTTTCCATTAAATTTTTATTGAGGGCAGAATTTATCATACATTGACATATACACTCAACAAAAATATAAACGCAACACTTTTGGTTTTGCTCCCATTGCACAAATTTACATTGATATTTTGGACACTTTTCTTATCCCATCAATTGAAAGGATGTTTGGGGATGATGAAATCATTTTTCAAGATGATAATGCATCTTGCCATAGAGCAAAAACTGTGAAAACATTCCTTGCAAAAAGACACATAGGGTCAATGTCATGGCCTGCAAATAGTCCGGATCTTAATCCAATTGAAAATCTTTGGTGGAAGTTGAAGAAAATGGTCCATGACAAGGCCCCAACCTGCAAAGCTGATCTGGCAACAGCAATCAGAGAAAGTTGGAGCCAGATTGATGAAGAGTACTGTTTGTCACTCATTAAGTCCATGCCTCAGAGACTGCAAGCTGTTATAAAAGCCAGAGGTGGTGCAACAAAATACTAGTGATGTGTTGGAGCGTTCTTTTGTTTTTCATGATTCCATAATTTTTTCCTCAGAATTGAGTGATTCCATATTTTTTTCCCTCTGCTTGGTCTAAAAAAGTAACCGTTACTGACTGCCACAATTTTTTTCCTGATTTCTTATAGTGTTTCTTAAAGCCAGAAAGTTGCCATTTGAAATGACTTTAGTTTTGTGTCATGTCTGTGATCTGCTTTTTTTTCTACAAAATTAAACAACTGAATGAACATCCTCCGAGGCCGGTGATACCCAAGTTGACAGACTCAACTGACACTGATTTCATGGCCTTGTATATACAATAATATAATCTAAGTCGTTGTATGTCATTTTGTATCATTTCATATCTTCCATTAAATTTTAAATCTTTAAAAATAAATAATGTGAACATGTATCAACGTGAAAATCTAAGTGAACGTGTTGTGAATGAGGATGCTTGTGGACTGGGATTTTATTTTGTTTACAAATTGTTATTCAAAAAAAGAAGTTGTTCCAAAGTCTTGAATTTGAGTCTGTTACGCTTGTTTGATGCAACTTCTCCAGGTTCAGAAAACACCCGCTCACAGGGCACAGATGAGGCTGGAGTGTAGAGAAACTGTAATGACAGCTGGAAGAGGTTTGGATATACTGTCTTGTGGTTGTCCCAGTATCTCAGAGGATCCTGGCACCTGGCAATATTGGCCACTGCCAGGTACCTCTGCACCTCCTGGATGGCATCAGCTGCAGCACTTTTGGTCTGCCTGCCCGCTTCGATGTCGAGATGTTGCCAAAGGTTATCTAAAAACAACAATGTGGCATTTCAGTACATGATTTCCAAACAACAACAAACAAATAATGCTGAATATGAGGGCTGAAGGACCTGAACCAGTTCCCTGAACCCATCACTCTCCACAGTACTGGGGGG
This sequence comes from Thalassophryne amazonica, assembly GCF_902500255.1. NCBI lineage: Eukaryota > Metazoa > Chordata > Actinopteri > Batrachoidiformes > Batrachoididae > Thalassophryne > Thalassophryne amazonica. The sequence goes on from NC_047120.1 coordinate 15,144,632, forward strand.
CTGGCAGTCCTTCAGGATGAAACTCAGCAGAGCCTCATCCAGCATCTGCTTCCTAGAAGCTTGATGGTTAAAAATGAGGTACAGAATTAATTAATAGGAATTAATTATCAATAAATTAACTGTGAGTACGTTGTAGACTGGCTGTATACCTGAGTTCATCCGGGGTGTATCTGGGATGTCATTCTCATGCCTGGCCCTATAATGTCTCAGCATTGAGGAGGTGGTTTTGTTTAAATAGGAAAGTTCTACCGAACAAATGTGACATTTAACCTGCAGAAAATAATATGAATATTAAATTAAGAGTCACTTTGAAATTAATACAAATTCAGATAGATCAAGTGGAAACTCTGAGAGTTACCTTATTTTCCAATATGACATCAAAATGATCCCACACGGCGGAAACTTTCCTTTTTGTTTGCTGCTGCTCCATGACGTTTGGTGAATTTGATGATACACCGCAAAAGATCTGAGATTCTTTTGGCAGATGCATTCCGTTGACAGATACACTTCCTTATAAACACAGTTTGGCCTCTTTGGCGCGTCATTGTCAGTTTGAAACATTCCTGTATCGGTCACGTGACTTTCACAAAGTGATACGTGCACCAACACGGGGTTTCGCTCTATGAGCTTGACGCCTGCGCCGACGCGTCAGTGTTGCTGGACCCATTACTAGTGCTGATCACAAAGAAATGCATTTCTTTATGGCGACCACAGTAACCAATCTCATTTGGCCTATTTTTCATCATCCAGTTGTGTGGAATATGTGCACTGAAACACTATAAAGACAAAAACGAGGCAACAAATTTATTTTTGCAAACAATAATTTGTTAGTTGCAGAACTACTTTGTTTTTACTTCAAGCAACTGAAATGAAGGAACTAACCTGATAGCTTTCCAAAGCCAGCAAACGTTCCTTTTTTTCCCAACATACTCAGGGTATAGTCTGGTCTATGGGGGATGAGCTTCTAGTGATGGCCAAACGAGGCCTCATGAAGCATTTGGCGTTTTTCATGAGCCAACTAGATGGCAGTGCCTCTTAAAAAAAAATAAAGGTTCCAAAAAATATGCTTTGAGATTTGAACTTTATTATAATAGACACTGCCATCTAGTGGGCTCAGAAAAAAACACACCAAATGCTTCATGAGGCCTCAACATGACCGTCACTGCTCCTCATCAAATACATGATGAATGTTACAGCAGGTGTGGTTCAAGCTGCATATATATAATGACAAATGAGCTTTGTTTGTCTGGTTCTTAAATTTTTAAACAATTCTTGCTAGCTTTGTATAAATTTATACAATTTATTTCAAACAAATCTTTTGAAATGTTATAGTTGTATCATCAGTTTTCATGTTCCCAAACTTAATGAGGCCCCGTGAAGCATTTGTCTTTTCTTTTTCTTCTTCTTTTTTTAATGTGCCCACTAAGTGCTGGTGTCTATTCAAAAAAGAGTTCTAAGGAAACTAAAGTGTATTGGGGGTCTCAGTGTTTAGGGCTGAATGCCAAGGAATACCGGATATGAGCAAATTATTAAATACTAATATATTAGAATATTTTTCTTTCCCTGTTGCATTCTGTGCTTTGTATACATTTCTAAATACAGGCTAATATTTACATAAAGTATCAAAATGCTCCTAAAAACAAAACAAAAAGCAAACCCGTTCTTCAGTATTTGCATTTTTCATGTGAAATTCAACATAATTTCACCATCAACACAATCTCATTTTGCTTATGGCCGTGGGAGAAAATTGGAGTAGATCTATGTGAACATAGAAAAGAACTCGTACTCCAGATACCTGGAGATACTTCACATGCCAACGACAACAAGTGCACAGGTAAAACTGAAAGCTACATTTGCCAGGTTCGGAACACAGAAGCGGTGACCAGTGACAACGGACCACAATTTAGCAGTGACGTGTTCAGGGACTTTGCCTGTGACATGGACATTAAGCACATAACGTCAAGCCCCTACAATCCACAGGGCAACAGACATGATGAAGGTGCAGCTTAAAGAATACTGCAGCAAGAGGATCCTTTAGTGGCACTCGTGATTCACAGATCCTCACTGCCAAGCAGTACTGGAGTAAGACGTACGCAGGGATGGTGAAGTTTGAACCATGGGAGTGGCCTGAAAGGAAGAAATGCTTCTGCCAATATCAGACGGTTACTAAGCTGGACAAGGAAGACGGCCCAGGTCAAGTGAGCATGCTGGTGTATGTGCTCGGTAAGGAGGTGGAGAACATCCTGGGCACTTTCACCTACGGAGATGGGGAAGATGAAGACCACTAGAATGGGCAACGTTTAATGCCTACTTCATCCTGAGACACAACATCATACATGAACGCGCTTGCTTTAATCAGAGTGTGCAGCATGTGGGCGAGTGTGCAGAGACATTTATTTGCGCTTGTTATGAACTGTCTGAACATTTTGACTTCGGTGCAAAGCTTTAAGTGCACATTAGAGACCAGGTAGTGGTCGGCATCTCAGATCACAGAGGCTGCAGCTGATCCCGAATCTCACTCTGGATGTGACTGTACAGGAAGTGCAGCAGTCTCGGAGGTTAAAGCACAGGTTAACCAGCAGGGGGAGCAATTCTGTGCTGTTAAAGAAATTACTTCTAAAAACAGAAGAGGATGGAAATCACAGAAGGACAAGGATAAACAAAGACGGTGGCTGCTGAGACCAGTCTCAGCTAACAGGAGTTACTGAAAACACAGCCTGTGAAAAAACTGAACTACAACAAAATGCTCAGCCCTACGCTGAGTCGCTATACCTCTGTTAGTTGCAGTGAAGGAGAAGCTGGACCCCATTGAGGCCAGTGGCATCACTGAGGCCGTGACTGAGCCTACCGAGTGGTGCACACCGATGGTGCCTGTGCTGAAAAGGGGAACTTCCACTCGTCCTAGTTAGGGTTCGGGTGAACTTTAAAATCAGTTGTAACATATACCACCAAAGCATATAAAGAGTTTAAGACCAGTGGACCCTACCCTGAAAAAGAATGGAAGGGCACAAATCTGTCGACCTGAAGAGACTAACGTGTTCACCAGCAACAATCTCCAGGTGTCATTACCCTCAGAATAGTCAGACAAGTTTATTACAGGAATGTGCTCTGTTTTGGAGACGGCTTCAAGTGGCCAGTCAATGAACTGCACTTCCTAGTTGGCATCAAAATGAGAGCTTGACTGTTGGCAGCTTGGGATCTACTGAGCCCACAAAGATCACACCATGGTGTGTAGAGACCAATGATCTAACGAAGGCTGCCAAGTTCTCTCCACAACCCGACCTAACGCACAAGTGTTAGAGGAGGTTCCACAACACATCCGTGATGAACGACAGAAGTCACGGGGAAGTGTTCAAGTACTTGCAGAACTCGTACGTAACCTGTGGTTGACTTATTGGGTGTGAATCAGACTGCTCCAGTGGCAGCTGGCACTGAATGATGGTAAGAAAGCCCATTTTCAACAAGGTTAGTAAAAATCTGTTCATTAGTTAAAAAGCCTCCCGTAAAGGTGCTTCTGTCCTCATCAAGTCATCCCGCTGAAACAGAACAACACGAAGTCCGACAGTTCTTACAGAATTAAAAAATGACCCAAATGCATTTCCAAAAACAAATAATTTAATATATTATATATAATATGTATATATTTGTATTTACACAGGTTAACAAGGCTTTGTACAACTGTTAAAAATGGGTCCACTCACAGTCACATCAGGTACATGCACAGATAAAAAGACGATCATTTAGGCAAACGAGTGACTGTTTCAAAGTACTGTTTGACTCTTTCATATTTGCATACTTTGCTTTATAAAAAAAACAAAACAAAACACCATATTATTCAAATGCATCGGCATGGGAAGGGAGCAAATACTGAAGGAAAAAACAAAATACAAAAATATCACTTCGGTAAGACTGCGGTGGTTTTTAAGGAGGTTATTCTGAGGGGAGAGCGCGGCCTTCACATTGCCATAGTAACGGTAACATGCCTAACGCTGATGATGTATGCAGGACGTCATTTTTCTTTTTAAACTCACGTCTTCACAACACATCACGTAGGCAAAAAAAAAAAAAAAAAAAAAGACAAAGGTTGGCATGACTTAATATTAGCTGCCTCAGCACGCTGCTCCCATGAAACGAGCCTGAACGTCGTTCAAACTTTGTCTCCTCTTTAATCACACAGGAAGCACGGCTAGCTTGTGTTACACTCGTATGTAGTTTGTTTCAAAAACCCTTCACATGCATTTTTCTTTTAATTTCTGATGTGTTTTTGAGTCACAGGAGCGGTTAAAATGCTGAAAAGGTTTAATTCCTGTATGGTGGACTGAGCTATAGGCCTGCTTTAGAGTACGCTAGAAGCTAAATGTGCTTATGATACGCCGCTACATTTACCCGTGGAGTCTAAGTGCAGCGTTAGTGGTGTTAATGTGCGTGTGTTAGAGGTGACTGAGACCAGCAGATCGTTGGTTCAATGCCCCGTCAAGACATTAAAATCACTCAGGTTTCTTGGTCCTTAATGACTGAGTTGCTCCCAGTGTGTGTGTGTGTGTGTGTGTGTGTGTGTGTCTGTGTGTGTGAGGCCTCACTGTAAAGTACTTTGAACGTGTACAGCAGATGGGAAGGTGCGACAGAAATGCAGCCTATAATTACAATTTTAGGGGAAGATGATAAATTTAAGGGCCCTATCTTTCACCTGTCAAAAAGCACCACATCTGCTTCTATTAGCCCAGTGCCCGTATTTTGAAATAGCAAATGTACTTGTGTTCATCTGCCGCCCCCAGGTGTGACTAATTTAAAAGGAGTGCAGATGTAATACTATCACAATGTAGTAGAAAGTCATTCTGCAATGGACGACCAAAACCCCGGTGTAACGCTGTAGTGCTACGCTGCAACAATAAGGTTGGTTCATAAAGCATGTATACTCTGCTTGTACGTAAAGAGATGTGCATTACTTCATCATATTAGAATAAAACCAAAATTTAAACAAAAAAGTTAACTGGTTTGTATAAAAGCTGACCGATGTTTATTTGTTTTTGTTTTTTTGTGGGGGGCAGTACTGATACTGATGTTAGGGAGTAAATAAAAAATGACAATACCGATACATCTGCTGATACACACATATAGTCCATGGGTCAAGCAGGTGTTCGGTACCACTTAAGGGGTGAACTGACACTTAGAATCCAGCCTCAGTGTATCATGGCCTACACAAAAATGTGTGATAGTCATCGCAGGGTGGTAGCTGTAGCCAGGTAGGGGTCAATGAAGAATTACACAGAGGTCAAACTTTAAACATGCTCCAGTCATGATGAAAACTATATCACATTGCTTGGCTGATCATAACAATTCCAAAAAGGTATAGTTTGGACTATCTATGACGGAATATTATGGGGTAAAAACAGCAAAAATGGTGACAAAGGTCAAGTTCAGTTTGTGCAGGGGTCAAATTTAAAGTTGCTCCAATTTCAGTAAAGACAACCAATGATTTGTAAAGGAAAATCAGGAAAATTATCAGGGGTGCCCAAACCTTTTGCATACAACTGTATAACACCAAGAACAATATGTTCATGAAAGGCTATTATGGTGGTTATTATCGGCCAACTGAAATACTGACTGGGCTTTAGTTTCTATCCCGTTTCATAGCCACAGTATCAGCGGGGGTTTTGTGTGTGTGTGTGTGTTAGTCTACGTGCCATACAAATTGGAAAGTGAAGCTACAGGCACTCGCACAATGCGCTCTAGGCTATATTCCAAAGAATGTCAAGATAGGGCCCTACGTGTTTCACTTCAAAATCATAGCTGATTTCTGTTCATTATAAATGAAACTGGTTCAGTGATTCTGCTGCAAGGTGTTCTGTTAATAAAGTAGTTAAGATAGTTAACTAGTAAATAAGAATGTGTTCTTAAAGGAGAGAGTTCTACATTTTTTTTCCACTGGTCCAACTTGGAATGAAGGGAGACAACAAATATGCATGCAGTAAAATCACAAGGCCCTAAAGAAAATCTGTTTTGTTCGTTCTTTGTTCTGATGACTTGGTGATGTTGGATGTGTTTCTGGCTACACTTTCCAATCACCTTAACACAAAGGGCTGGACAATAGAGCAAACATTCCAGTATAATGGCAAATCTGGGAAAACTGATGGTACTATAGAAGTGAACTCTTTCCCGTTTTTACCAAACTCCTGCATAACCAGCCACGGCAACAAAAAGTCTGACAGGTGTTTGCCCAAATCCAGGATGTTCACCCTGACAGCGGCCTTAAGGACTGACGGCCATGTGAGGCCTCCAGAAGCATGTGGTGATATTTCTGAGCCCACTAGATGGCAGTGCCTATTCAACAAAAGCAAACAAATAAAATAAATAAATATATCAGTTCAAAGCACAATGCACTTTAGTTTCCTTTAAAACTGTTAGATATATTTGTGTGTTTATCTGTTGTTTAGTTACTTGTTTTCTGTATTTCTTTTGGTATTAAGTAGTTATTTTACTTCAGGACTGTATTCTTAGTTTCACATACTTTTAGTCTGTTACTTGTTGGAATGTGCATGTCAAACTGGATTTAATTGCTTTTACCACTCAGAACAAATAGATTCAGGTTACATTATAAATCATAAATGTCCCAGTGTCCCAGCGGGTCAGTGGCAGGGGGTGGGACCTCCCTCGAATGCCCATGGGGACCAATGAGGGAAAGATTTTGCGAAATAAGGTCCACCTTTGTTACGCCCATGTTGTGGTTTATTAAACTGTTTGTGGTCATTATTCGGGGTTCTGAATGGGCGGTGCAAGAGAAGCTCTTCAGAATCCAGGCCTGATTTCCACTGTGACTTTGAATAAATTTGAAAGTATGGAATTGTTTGAGTTTGTACTTTGTGAGGGAGAGCATTACAGTAAGAACCGGGAGGGAGTAACAATGCCTTATTTGAATAGACACTGCCATCTAGTGAGCTTATAAAAAACACCAAATGCTTGATGAGGTCTTGTTTGGCCATCGCTGCCTGTGAGGTAACGATAGACCACAAAACATCTGAATTAGGATGTGATTCTCCTCCATGTGCTTAATGTAGGCTAACATTAGCCACATTATTAGCCATATTGTCCAACCTTGGTTACACAACATGCCGGTTTTTGAAGCACTCAAGCTAATATGGGTCTCGAATCAACACTTTGACCAGTTCAAGTCACAGCAAGGATTTAAAACCGTCATTTTAAAACATGAACTCTTTGAATAATCTGAGGCTGGAATAAGAGTCACAAGTTACACGATAAAACACATTTGGCTTTTAAAGCAGGCGATCAAGTGCTGGAGTAAAGGGCAAGTGGTTTGTACTGCATTAGTCCAAAAAATAAAATAAAATCATCTTAAACCACTATTGTGTGACGACGCAAGACTCTGGTCTTGTCCCTTGGGCCCAGAGCCGATCTTCTCAGGATAACAGTGGAAGGTGTCAGGGAACACTGGTCTGTCCATCCTGAGGAAGAGGAGAGTGAGGGATCATCCCTAGAAAAGTGAGGAAGTGGATCCCTCTGCTGAAGTGATACAGGATCCATAACTGGCCCCTGTGGAACTCCAACATATCCCAGCTGACTTGGCCCTCGTTCGATCACTCTGACCTCCTCCACACTATCTCCCCTCCAACTTTTGATTCGATCCTCACTCCTGTCCAGCACAAGGTCCAGATTCACAGACACAGCTCTCGTCCTCCCACCTCTGTTCTTCCTGTAGTGGACAGATTCAGGTTGGTTCCAGTCATGGTACTGGATCCCTTGTAAGCTGGAAGCCTGGGAGTTATTGAGGGGCCTGGTAGGACGAATCCAAAAGGGGATTGTGGGCCTTCGTTGCGATAGATTGTGTGGCTTTAACTGTGGAGGAGGACTGATCAGACATGGGGGCGTGGCTTGTATCTGATGGTGGAAACTGTTTGGATACACTTGATATTCTGCTGGAGGCTGCACCCCAGCCTTCCCGCTCTTCCTCCTGGAGTTCTGTACTTCACTCATTCTTCCATTCCTTATTTTCTTTCCTGCCTCTGGTACAGCAGATGAATCTTTTCCATCGTTACCTTTCTGTTCCTTTTCGCCCAGATCCAGATCTTCTCTCTTGTGCGGCTCCCCCTCTCCTCCTCCTCCTATCCCGTAATTGCTGGCTTTGACTGGTTCGTGTTCGGAGTCCTCGTCAGTGCTACTATCCGATGGGTTCCTACTGGGACACTTCTTACGTTTTCGGGTAACAGCGGAAATTATGGACTTGGGTAGGAAGTCTCTGGGGTTCAGACCTGAAGCTATCTGCAACACAAAGTTCAAAAATCCCAAATAATGGCCATCTCACAAAGACACAACAGAACAAAACAAACCTGCAGAACACATTTGTCCTGGTGCAAGAGGCAGCGGCTGCCAGTCACTGACGGGACTAAAGCAGAGTCAATACTCTCACGAATGTTCATCATCTAAAATCTGACCTGCCACTAACTGCAGATTGTGGTTTGTTGCTTGGCAGTTTAGCTAGAAAAGTGTCCCGCCCACCCTGTACTCACAACACCACAAAGACACCACGACCACAGCTCGATCGAGCAACGGCAGCAAGAACCACCACCAAGTGTCACAAATACGTTACGATGCCAGTGTCATGTGCCACAACATGGAAATGTGTAAACAGGAACTTGACAGGACGTTGACTTGTGCGTCATAGCGGAAAGAGCGGCAAAGTCCCCCATGTTTGGACTGTTTGCTGTGGGTTTTTCTCCCATACAATTCGCTCTCTTGCACCGCTCCGTTTGCTTTTGATAAAAAAAAAAGCCAATGTTCATGGAGACATTGCAAGGGGCCGCAGAAGCTCTTAGTCCAGGGGTGGGCAGCGTGGGCCGAGACTGCAGGTTTTCCTTGCAACCAATCCCCTCAGCAGGTGGGTTGCTGATGCGCTTCTCCCCTGAATATAAACACCTGATTGTCAATGAAATCACCTGCTGAGGTGGTTGGTTGTAAGGAAAACCTGCAGTGTCTCGGCCCTTCATGGCACATGAGTGCCCACCCCTGTTTTAGTCACTGGATTCAGGAAAGCAGATGTGTGTTAACACACTTACCTACTCTGCCCCCTGCTGTCAGTTTCCTCTTCCTACAAGAAACACCTTTCTAAATCAAATTTCAAAAGATGCAGATCTGCTTAGGTGTCATAAAGCAAATAATGAATGTTTTCCACTTGTGCAATGGAAACTAGGGCACTCTGTCGATATCGAAGCACCGGCACATGTTGAGCAGTTAGTCTGTTGTTTAGTGCAGCTTTAAGACAGTTTGTGTTGTCTCGCTGTGTCTCACAGCGCCATGGCGACACAACAAAACAACACACCCACAGTGCGTTTTAGAAACACTTTGCTTTTCTTTGAAACTCTGGCTGCGTTAGTGTGAAGCCGACAGCAGCTAAAAACAGCAGCGGAACAACTGAGATGAGTGTTCAAAAAATACGCTTTGTTTTCTTTCTTTTTCCCAAATCCACACAGTCTGTTTTTGAGGATGCCACAAGAATGAAACCTTCTTTCCCTTCAATCGATTGTGAAGACTTGTTTGCAAATACTATTACTACTACTAATGAAATGTGCACATTTCTCCAGTCACAGCCACATAAGCCTGTAACTTCTGGGTTGTCTGGGTGTCTTGGTGGCTTTCCTCACTTCTCCTTCTTGCACAGTAACTCAGTTTTTGAGAACTGTCTGCTCTATGCTGATTTACCATAGAGTGCCATACTGTTTATATTTCTTCATAACTAATGTAAATAAAGTCCAATTCAGTGGCAGCTTCACCATCAGAAAGCCTTGTCACACAAACAACGCCAAGCTGTCACTGTTCTTAACACACAGTATCAAGAAGAGGAGTATGTAAACTTTTGATCAGGGTAATTTGGGTCGTTTTTGTTGTCATTATGATTTAACAAGAGGAAACACATTTGTTTGGCAATAAATGGCTTCATCCAACCACTAACCATGAGTGGAAAAAAAGTTTTTGTGTTAAGCCCCTTTCACACCGGGCCTGCATAGAGTTGCATTGTGCTGCATATCTAGTACACAGTTGTGCGCAGAGAGGAAAAAAAAAAAAAATCAAGAAAACCCTACGCTGTTTTTACAGACTGCCTGGACACGCAGATAGATTTGATACAGTGGAAAAAGTCAGAATACATTATTTCCAGGAGTTAATTGACTTCATTTAATGTGCCACAATCGTGAGAGAACTTAAGAAGATGAAAGCACCACAGAGCAGCAGCCAACAATCGCGCGGGCAATCGGTCCATGAGGAGTGGACGGTGGACATGTCCTCTCACTGGCACTAGTCCATGAGAAATGGAAGGTGGACGCGTCCTCTCATTGGTGATCTGTCCATGAGGAGTTAGTGAACGTGGAAGTTTGGCTCACCTCTTCTTCTCCCGTTGTTTTGAAACTTCACTGCCAGCAAAGTCCAGCAGGATGAATAAAAAATCTATCAATGCAACTCTACACTGGCCCAGTGTGAAAGGGGCTTTATCATTAATATTCTCTGAAAAATGGCAGAAAATCAAAAATTCTGCCAGGGTATGTAAACCTTTGTGCACAATTGCATATATATGTATGTATGTGTGTGAGTGTGTGTGTGTGTTGATTTAAATGCAGATAATATTCAGATGTTTTATAAATACAATTTATATAATTTGATGGATTTCAGAGTGTTTGGTGAATTTGTTCAAGCGCATCGTACTAAAAACGGTAACACAAATTTGAGAAAAATGTATGAAATGAGTGCTCACCTTTGACTTAAGAGAATCGCTGGTGGTAGAATCTGTTTGGAAAGAGAGAGAACGGGATTAGAACACAAATCCTTCAACTCTTCTGACATCAATAGTTAAAACATCAACCAATATTAGTTTGATTTAAAAACATGTTATTAAATGCACACACAATCCAGACAAATGTGGGGTTGTTTTTTTTTTGGTGGGGGGGGGGGGGGGGTCTTCAGTTAATCACAATGAATATTTTCTCTTTCTGCCTTTAACTTGTCTGTCGTATGTTTTGTTGGTTACTAAAGTTAAGAAAACTGCCGCTTTCATCTTGCGGGTATAGAACATGGATGGGAGCTGAGAACTAGTTTGGTTTTCTTTGAAACTTTTAAAAATTGGTGCAGTTGGAATATCAGTAACACACAAAAGACAGAAAGTAAAAAGTAAAGACAGTAAATCCAACACAGACAATCAAGAAGGTCAACGGTGTCCTACCGAGGAGGCTGATCCACCATCTCAGCTAAAAGGAGAATAGAGGCGACCAGACAGAGAAATGAAGAAAAACAGTGGGAAAGACTTTCAGCATCTACAGACATAAAGATCACAGCTGGACAAAAAAGATCTGAGCAGAACTCGGTTGCAAAGGCAAAGATAGCAGAAGATGAGCTGGTGGTATCTCAGAAGTCTGAAACACTAAATAACATGTCACCTGTGACCAGGTTCTTCAACAAACTGGGTCAAGAACTCTAGGTCCCAACATGCAGACAAAAGAGGTTTAACATTAAACTGGTGAAGTCAAATCCAATGACTGCTTCAGTGGTCCATCCTCACTGAAGATCTGCATGCTAAAAGTCCTGAAGTCACAGTTTTAGGCAACTCAAGCTGAGCACAGAAACGTGTTGTTTGTTTCGCTCAGCGCCTCTGTGTCTTTTCTCAGGTTCTCCTATTCTGATCTAAAAGAAGAAGTCCTTCAGTCCAGTTGCTTCAGTGTTCAGTGTCTTTGACACCTCATTTCCCACATCTCCATGACCTCTGACCGCTCTCTGTCAGCATGCCGAAACGTGGCAAGATGATGTCAAACCTGAGGTCAGTGAAGCCCCCAACAGCTTGTTTAGAGCTCCTGTCAGTCAAAAATGTCAAATAGGACGTCGCTGTCTGCCTGGACCTTGTAAACCTCCACCAGAAATTACTTTTACAAACAACTTGCACGGCCAAGCTCACGCTGCAGTGCAGGAGGGCGTCGGACGTTCCTGTTCCACAGACGTCCAGCACCGCGACAAAGACGTCCAATACTGTATTATCTAATCAGTCCAAAACTTTTGTCAAAATTTTTTTCTGACTAAAACAACTTCAGTCCAAAAACAAACATATCACCGTCTCATGACTGAAGAGGTCTCAAAAAGCTGAAAACCTGCCGGCAAACACTTTAGACATCAAAGATGTTTCAATGGCTGATTTTATGACTATGACATTTTCAGGTTTGATTTTTCAAAATGGACTTTTTGTGACTTTCATACTTTTAGCACCAGGGTCTTCAGTTTAGGAAGGAAAATGATGGTGCCAAGTTGGGTAAGCAGTCTGCAGGGGGCAGTAAATGTCAGGAAGACCGGCTGGCTGATTAGGGCCACTTGAAACACAGCAATCGGGATCAATTTTGATTTGTTTCTTTGATTAAGACTTTGTTGTCTCCAGTGATGGGCACCACTAACCAATAGCTTGTTTTTTTTAATTTTTACACTAAACTACTGAAAAACAAACACAAAGACCTGACCCTGTGGCTAGAGAGTCCTGTTAGCTGGTGGGGTGTGAGGTTTACTGACTCCTATTGCACAGCGACTCCTGCTGGCCTCCGTCACATTGGCACACATCACATGGTACAGGTCTGGCATGTTACATCATTGTGCCGCACACAAGAAGAATCGTGTTAGTTCATCAAACCGCACACTTGATCACATCTGTGATATGAGACGTGGGACACATATCAGGTCAGGTCAGACCTGGCAACATGTGCTGGTGCTATGTGTGATGTTGCATCACTACGCCTTTGGTTCTGGATGGTAACCACCCATAAAGAAAATCTATCCACAATTGGTGGTGATGGTCTTGTGGTTAAGCAATGGCCTTGAGACCAGAGGATCCTCAATTCAAACCCTTGCCAGACTGGAAAATCAAGTTCCTTAATCCCCCAGTTGCTTGCGGTGTTCAGTTGAGCTCCTTGCATGGCAGCCTCCTGTCAATGTGAGGCATCACTGTAATGTGCTTCTGATTCAGATGGAAAAGGGCTATATACAAGGTCTATTAGAAAAGTATCCGACCTTATTATTTTTTTCAAAAACCATATGGATTTGAATTATGTGTGATTGCGTCAGACAAGCTTGAACCCTCGTGCGCATGCGTGAGTTTTTCCACGCCTGTCGGATGCGTCATTCGCCTGTGAGCAGGCTTTGAGTGAGGAGTGGTCCAGCCCCCTCGTCGGATTTTCATTGCCAGGAAATGGCTCCTCTTTCCATGACAAAAACTCCTGTAACAGTGGAATGTGCCGTTCATTTCCAAACCGGACGCTGTGTTTTATCGGGGACGTCGTCTGACTAGCACAGGAATTGTGAAAGGATGTGGACATCAGCACGTTTTTGGCACATTGAAACAGACGTGCGGAGGAATTCCGCGCGTCGCGGCGGTGCCGCATGGCGCAAAGCAACGCCGTGATGAAGCCTCACGGGACATGTTCTGGCATGTCCAGGCACATCCACAATTTCTCGGATAATCACTCGTTGGAAAAATCACCGACAGCTGTCTGAACGCCATCTCAAAGCCATCCTGTGAGACCAAAACGGAGGTGGTTTTGTCTCGCTCCAGTAGCGAATCCATCGTGACGTGCGAAGCCTCCGCTCGGCTTTCCATGACAAAATCTCTTGTTAAAAGTGAAATCTGCCAGAAAATGGTTGATGTCCAGCTCTTGTGATAACCAGAGAAATGGCACACGATGGTCACGGATCCAGACAGCCATCTGTTTAGAAATGAAATGGTCATTCAGCCTGTCGATGGCGGCTTCGGAGCGCGGCGCGCCCCACAGCTGCTGGGGGCCGTCCTTAAAGCGACAGTAACACTCCTTATTCTCTACCAAGCCCGTAGCATTTTCACCGAAAGCCAGATAAATGTTTCTAATGGTTTCCAGCTGCCAGTCTCTAACAGTTTCTGAAAAAATTCTGATGGAAAAAAAGCCCAAATCATTCCACCATTTCCTGACAATGAAAATCCGACGAGGGGGCTGGACCACTCCTCACTCAAAGCCTGCTCACAGGTGAATGACACAACCGACAGGCGTGGAAAAACTCACGCATGCGCACAAGGGTTCAAGTTTGTCTGATGCAATCACACGTGATTCAAGTCCAAATGGTTTTTGAAAAAAACAATAAGGTCGGATACTTTTCTAATAGACCTCGTAAATGCAGTCCGTTTAACATTCATCCCAATGTAGCATCTATCTGCTGCATCCAGGTGGAACATGATCATGCTTTGTCCTGTTCCAGCTGCTGAGATCCTCAACACTGAGACACCTGTGTGATAGATCATGTCACACAGCTGTAATGTCACAGCCAACATCCCACATAATGCCCAGGATTGTAAGGAAATGGAATGACTTTTTCCGATAGGAATTCCCAAAGGAATCTAAAAGATCTATGAGGATTCTGTAGGATTTTGCATCCTACAGGAATTTTTGTGTTATGACGCATTTCACAGCAGTGATGATCCAATTTATTGGCTCATCATTAGGCTCCGCCCACTTTAAATGCTTATGAGTGAAAGATTTTGACTTCAAACCTTTGCCACCTCACCTGAGGCCTCTCCTGGCATGCCCGGTCTGCCGATGTTTGACAACAGGTGGTCGATGTTGGGCACTGGCTGCATGTCTCGCTTATCCTCTGGGGTCTACGTGCATACACACGCGCACAGATGGAACCATTGGAAAATAAATACATTTTTAAAATGACAGCATGAATGAGCACACCGTGCATGATTAATTACTGCATAGAGGAATCAGGACTGGTGTAAAGCAGCAAACCTTCTCTTCTTTGTCAAACTCGCTGCTGCAGAAGAACCAGTCACACTGTTGAAGAAAACAGTCATCACACGATGTCAAACCAGAATGAAACACAACACACTTTGTGGAGTCTGCAAATGAACAACATTTTATTCTTACATGCAGGATAAGTGTTTCTACGATTTTGTAGCGATCAGGCATGTGGGTGACCATGTCAGTCATGTTGTCCTCCGACATCCTGACCAGAGTGGGGCCGAAGACCAGCGCCAGGTTCCGGGGCTCCATCTGGAAAACACTGAAGTTACTGTTTGTCCGAACGGTCCAAAAGCCAACAGATTACTCAGGTGTTACCAAAATGTTGCATGAATTGTATATTAGCAAAAATCAACCCAGAATGCATTGCATCATCAACCTCTGCAGTTTTCTGGCAGAAAGCTGAACTTCAGATCACTTTAAGTTTGTGATTTTGGGGGAGTGTGACCATGAGGGCTTGGAGAGGAAGCAGCTGTTTGCCGCTTCAGGAGAAATAAAGTTAGTGTTGTTGTGTTGCAGTGGATGTACTCATAGTGCAGCAGATAACAGAATATTTACAGAGGAATCCTTCAAATGGTGCTACAAGCACCAAATATGACAAAAGTACACCTTAGATATTACTCTTTTGAAAAACCGATGGGCCACTTGAATTTTCAATAGGCAGCCACATAGGGGTCAAAATATACAAAGGCTCCAGTCATATTGAAAATTATACCACATTATTTGTCTGATTGTAAAGATTCCAAAAAGGTATAGTTTGGACTATCTATGACTGAATTCTATAGAGTTATGGGGTAAAAACAACAAGAATGGTGACAAAGTTCAGTTTCAGTTTGTACAGGGGTCAAAAGTTAGAGTTGCTCCAATTTTGTTCAAAGGTGATGCAAATTATTGGTTGAGTTAATAGGGTTTCAAAAAGGAATAGTTTGCACTATGTATCATGCTTAGTTATCATGTTACGGGGTAACATATGTCACATGTCAGAGAATTCAATGGACGTCAACTTTATTTGACCTTTACTTTAGAGACCAAGCATTCAACACAGTCAAAACAACTCCATTTATTCATCCAAGTAGCTCAAACAACAATTTGCACCATTTTTTACTAAAATTGGAGCAACTTTAACTTTTGTCCCCTGTACAAACTGAAATTGACCTTTGTCACCTTTGTCCTTAAGGTTTTTACCCCATAACTCAGACCACCATGTGGAGAACACACAAGATTTTGTGAACAAGATCAAGGACCTACAGCTGGAGGCAGATGAAACGATGGTGTCATTGATGTGACATCGTTGTTCACCTGCATCCCCACCGCTGAGGCCGTCTCAGCTGTGAGGCAGAGACTGCTGGAGGATGTGTCTCTACTTGAAAGGACCAAACTCACACCAGACCACATCTGCCAACTCTTGGAGATCTGTCTTAACACCACGTATTTCCTGTTTAGGGGGAATTACTACAGGCAGATCCATGGCTGTGCAATGGGGTCTCTGGTATCCCCCATTGTGGCCAATCTGTACATGGAGCGAGTGGAGAAGACAGCCTTGACGTCTTTCACGGCATCTCTCCCAGTCACTGGTTCAGATATGTCGATGACACACGGGTTAAAATCAAGCAACAGGAGGTTGAGGACTTTACAGAACACATCAACTCGGTGGATTCCAATATCAAGTTCACACGTGAGGATGCCAGAAACAACCATTTGGCCTTCTTGGACTGTGATGTTACGATTGGAGAGGCAACAGGCAGCTCCAGACAGGGGTTTACAGAAAACCCACTCACACTGACCAATATCTGCTCTTTGGCTCAAACCACCCCAGTGAACACAAGCTTGGGGTGATCAGGACTCTTCAACACAGAGCCCTACAGGTGCCCACAACTGCAGAGGGAAGGGCTAAAGAACAACAACTTGTATGGAAAGCTCTCACAGTATGTGGGTACCCACGATGGTCCCTGGACAAAGTGCAGACGTCCCAGAGTACAAAGAGTCCAGATAGACAGACAGGAGACGGAGACAAGAAGAAGAGGAGTGTCTCTCCCTTATTTAGCAGGAGTAGGGGAAAAACTACAGAGGATCTTCAGACAGCACAAAATCCCACTTTACTTTAAACCAGTTAACACCTTGAGACAGAAATTAGTTCACCCTAAGGACAGGATCCCTAGTTACAAACAGAGCAATGTAGTGTATTCTATCAGATGTCAGGAAAACTGTAATGAACACTACATAGGTGAGACTAAGCAACCTTTACACAAAAGGCTGTACCAGCACCGCAGAGAGGGCACCAGTGGACCTCAGTCTGCAGTTCATCTCCACCTGAAAGACACTAACCACACGTTTGAGGACAAGGAAGTTAAAATCTTAGCCAGAGAGAAGAAATGTTTTGCGAGAGGTGTCATGGAAGCATTCTTTGTGAAACAGTTGAAACCCAGCCTTAACCGGGGAGGGGGTCTGAGACACGCTTTGTCCCCTGTTTACAATGGGTTACTCAGGTCAAAGCAGTTTCAGTCTTTTGTTCATGGTAATGAGTCATTCACGTCATCAGGAGAGTTGTCAAGGTAGCCATCAGGAGAGGCTTCCATCCCATCATTAGGAGGGACAGCTGCCCTGTCATTAGGAGAGTGCTAACTAGAGCACAATAGGTGCTAATTAGAGCTATTGTTTAGTCACTAGCCTATAGCAGTCGGCCTCTCGGTAGGAGGGGTCTGGTTAGGTTTAAAAAACTCCAGCTTTTGTTGGCTTCTGTTTATTCTTCTCTACAAGAGTCAAGACAGAAGTCAGACTACCAGAGCAAGAATTTTAGCTGAGGAAGCTTCTGTGATTTGAAGCAAAACATCCTCGCGTCAAGCAACCCAGTCCAGTCAAAGATTCAAGCTTCTCTACTACGGAAACCACCTGGACAACTGAGAGCCTACACAGATTCATTGTGTTGAGGTACAGACTGGGCAGGAGAACTCTCCAAATGGACACTTCCCCTCTGCACACCTCGTTTTGTGCCCATGTTATGGCTCTGTGGGTTTGTGGTGAATTACAGTGAAACTTAATGAAATCTGCTTTTGAATGTTGCTGCCAAAATGCCTGCATGTGTATTTTTTTTTTTTTTTTTTAAACAAGCGAACATCATCATGTGAAGGAACACGTGAGCGGGAGGATACCTTATTTTTCTCAGAGTGATCTGCCACCTTTCTCAGGTGTCTGGCCATGAATTTAAGAGTGTGGAAGTAATGATCTGGAAGGTCATGGATCTAGAGGAAGGATGGAAAGCAAGAAATGAGTGAGAGGAAGCTGCTTCAATGTGAATTTTAGAGTTAAATGAATTGAAGGTTTCAGTCCCCTGCAGTCTGCTGGTCTTTACCAGTTTCTTCATGGTCTTCAGTCGGTCCTCAGCATTTTCAATGCGGTTGGCTTCGATGAAATCATTGTATTTGTCTACAGACGGAGGAGGAGCATTTACTGATTACACTGAACTGCGCTTTATTACAAAATGTAAAACCATCACAGCTCGTACCGTCAGTAAACAGTGGCTCAGGCAGTTTTCGGAAAAAGGACTTGAGGAGACTACTTATTACGTTCAGGTCCTGCCATCTCTGTGGAAAGAAATAACAATGATTTAGTATTCCCAGAGTGGTAAAAATAACATTACTAAAGGATCCTGGTATAAAAGTGAAAAAAAAAATGCAACTGCAGTTGGTCCTAATTTTACCAAGTGAAAAACGATGGTTCCCAGACTTGTCCTGTTATTCCTGTTTCTCTGAGGCCAGCAGTTCAAGCGTATGATTAATGTCATCAGTGAGTAAGTACCATCATAAAAACAACTTTGTATTCAGCTCTGATGCTTTAGGTTTCAATAGACACAGACAATACTAGATACGGCTCCTAACTTGGAGCATGTTGACGTCTTTAAACCAGATTTGTTGTGAATCCTGTTCATATGGTGGCCACTGAGGCTGCTGTTGCCTGTTTGTTAAAATAAGCTGATCTAGAGCAGACACTTGACAGAGGTTGCTGTCAGTCTTTGGCCAAACTACCACAAATGTCCAGCAGTGCAGCAGGTAAGAGAATATTTAGAGCGGAAACCTGCAAGTGGTGATCCAAGCATCAAATTCGGCACAAATACTCCTTAGACGTTACTCTTTTGAAATAACCGATTAACCACCTGAATTTTCAATAGGCAGCCAGGTAGGGGTCAGTTGAAGAATTACACAGATGATGATGCTCTAATCATATTGAAAACTATATCATATTATTTGCTTGATAATAACAATTCCAAAAAGGTATAGTTTAGACTATCTACAACCCCAATTCCAATGAAGTTGGGACGTTGTGAAAAATGTATATTAAAACAGAATACAATGATTTGTAAATCCTCTTCAACCTATATTCAATTGAATACACCACAAAGACAAGATATTTAATGTTCAAACTCGTAAACTTTGTTGTTTCTGTGCAAATATTTGCTCCTTTTGAAATGGACGCCTGCAACACGTTTCAAAAAAGCTGGGACAGTGGTATGTTTACCTCTGTGTTACATCACCTTTCCTTCTAACAACACTCAAAAAGCGTTTGCGAACTGAGAACACTAATTGTTGAAACTTTGCAGGTGGAATTCTTTCCCATTCTTGCTTGATTTACAACTTCAGTTGTTCAACAGTCCGAGGTCTCCACTGTCATATTTTGCACTTCATAATGCGCCACACATTTTCAATGGGTGACAAGTCTAGACTGCAGGCAGGCCAGTCTAGTACCCGCACTCTTTTACTACGAAGCCACGCTGTTGTAACATGTGCAGAATGTGGCTTGGCATTGTCTTGCTGAAATAAGCAGGGACGTCCCTGAAAAAGACGTTGCTTGGATGGCAGCAAGTGTTGCTCCAAAACCTGGATGTACCTTTCAGCATTGATGGTGCCATCACAGATGTGTAAGTTGCCCATGCCATGGGCACTAACACACCCCCATACCATCACAGATGCTGGCTTTTGAACTTTACGCTGGTAACAGTCTGGATGGTCTTTTTCATTTTTTTATCTGGAGGACACAACGTCCATGATTTCCAAGAACAATTTGAAATGTGGACTCATCAGACCACAGCACACTTTTCCACTTTGCGTCTGTCCATTTCAAATGAGCTTGGGCCCAGAGAAGGCGGCGGTGTTTCTGGATGTTGTTGATGTATGGCTTTCACTTTGCATGGTACTTGCACTTGTAGATGTAGCGACGAACTGTGTTAACTGACAATGGTTTTCTGAAGTGTTCCTGAGCCCTTGCGGTAAGGTCCTTTACACGATGTTGGTTTTTAATGCAGTGCCACCTGAGGGATCAAAGGTCAATGTTGGCTTTCGGCCTTGCCGCTTACGTGTAGAAAGTTATCCAGATTCTCTGAATCTTATGATTATATTATGGACTGTAGATGATGGAATACCTAAATTCGTTGCAATTGAAAGTTGAGAAACATTGTTCTTAAACTGTTGGACTATTTTTTCATGCAGTTGCTCACAAAGTGGTGATCCTCACCCCATCTTTGCTTGTGAATGGCTTAGCCTTTTGGGGATGCTCCTTTTATACCCAATCATAACACTCATGACATCATGACATTCTAGTTTCTAACTCCACAAAAACAAGGCAGAAAGGCTTGAAAAAAAATTAGGGTGTAACATAGTCAAATGTTCTATCAAACAACAAAGTTTGGTGATGATCGGATCCGGATTCTGGATCTGGTGATCCAGAATATGCAAAAATATAGGGAAAATAGAAAATGTGACAGTGTGAGGTGAGAAATGAAGCTAGAGATGCACAACTAACACCAAATTGTAGCTGAATCTGTACTGATTCAGTAAGGTGTCATCAGATTTGATGTAGCTACAAATGTTATGGAGCTAGATCCAGAAGAAAACCGCCATTACCAAAAAATTGTTTTTATACAATAACTTTTGAACTAATAGACATAAAAGTGATTCCAAGTTCTAGTGGTATGTTTTCATGGTCAAGGATGTCAAATATAAATGAAAGAAAAGTGTATGTATCATAGTTTTGGTTGTAACACTGAATTGTTGAATAGATCATTGTGCCAAGGAGGGAATCTCTTTAGGGTCAGTGACCCTATGGCCTTGTTTAGAGAAGTGTTTCATAAATGTTAAAAAATTCATATATTTGCAGTTTAGTTGAATAATAAATTGAATTTTGTCTCATTTGTTTTTGTCTATAAGCACATGCAATATCAATATCAGTGCTCAGATGACAGTAGCTTCTGGGAAAGGTGCAAGTTGCAATAAACTGTGATGCCAAGCGCTAAGGATACATGCTATCCAGTCACAGCAGATGAAACTTTTTTACTACTGAGCAAACATCATTGTTAGACTTTTTTAGGTTCAATGATTCCACGGCGTGTAGATGTTGTGGCGTCAGTGACCCCATGGCCTTGGCGGAGGTTTGCACTCTCTGAGTGCTTCTAGTTGTGTATTCAATTGAATATAGGTTGAACAGGATTTGCAAATCATTGTATTCTGTTTTTATTTACATTTTACACAATGTCCCAACTTCATTGGAATTGGGGTTGTATTACTGAATGTTATGGAGTTATGGGATTAAAAACAGCAAGAATGGTGACAAAGGTCAGTTTCAGTTTGTACAGGGGTCAAAAGTTAAAGTTGATCCAATTTTGGTAAAAAGTGATGCAAATTATTGGTTGAGCTAATAGGATGAATAAATGGAATAGTTTTGACAGTGTTAAATGTTTTGTCTCCAAAGTAAAGGTCAAACAAGCTCAACGTCCATTGGATTCTATGACATGTCACATATGTCAACCCGTAACATGATAACTAAGCATGACACATGGTCCAAACTATTCCTTTTTAAAACTCTGTTAACTCAACTAATAATTTGCACAACTTTTGACCCCTACCTGGCTGCCTGATGAAAATTCAGGTGGCTAATCGGTTATTTCAAAAGAGTAATGTCTAAGGAGTATTTGTGCCGAATTTGATGCTTGTATCACCATTTGCAGGATTGTTTCAGTTATTGGTGACATGCCTGGATCCCTCCCCATGGAATAAATCCCGAATAGGCTCTGAAGCCCATTGATGCTGGCGCTTATCTCCAGATTCCATCGTGTGAAGCAGATGAGTCTACAATTCCCCCTGGATGTGATGCCAGTTCAATACAGATTACTTCCCCAGCTGGGGCCTGTACCCATTTACAGCTTCGGGTACTAAGACAATGCAGAATAAGTGTCTTGATCAAGGACACAGACAGGTAACATGAGCGGGACTCAAACCCAGGCAGGGAGAACTGGCAGGCCAGCTCATTATCCACTTGTCCACCTGCTCAGTGGACAAGGACGTCCGGTAGACTTTGACAAACTTGCAGGTTGTAGGGTTAAGTAAGCATCAGTGTCCTGTCTGAGATGATGGACCTGTCACCACTGTCACTACTCTGGGATTCTGAACATGTATTTGTCCAGATGTCTTAATCTGAATCTTCAGAGTTTGCAATTTCCACATCTTGTAATTCCTGCAGCACTCTACAGTCCCAGTTTGGAAACTGTTTGCTTGATCTTTTAGAGGACAAACGGCAGTTTGAAGGGAAGTGGACCAGGTCTTCTTTGACAAACGCACCTCCTCAGCAGTGTTGATGTCCATGCCCTTGTTGAGATGCTCCTGCAGGTTGGACACCATGGCGTTGTTCCCTGGAACCCGGTAGATGCCGGTGTATTCCAGACCTGATGCCTCCACGACTCCACAGCACATTTCCACAATCAGAGGGACAAACTGCAGAGAGAATGAGGCAAAGACAAATGAATGGTATGACGAAGAATAACCAGGGGGGTGGTGGCATAATGGCTTGCATGTTGGACTGTGACGCCGGTGATCCGGGTTTGTTTCCAGATCGCAACCAAGCTCCCAACTGGAACTTTGAGAGTGCTGGGGAGGTGGCGAGACATGTGCCATGGGCTCTTTTGCTAATCAGTGCTTTCAGTGGCTACCCCCTGTTAAAGCAGAGTCCCTCCTTCGACTGCTGAAAAATGTCAAAATACTTGTTCATGGATTTAACATTTTCTTGCTTTTTTTCATTTATGTACATCATGTGTTATACTGTAAACATGCTCTGTTCTGAAGCAGATTCTGCTTTAATCTTGTCCAGTTTCATGAAAGCACTGATACAGTTTGGTCCATAACTATTTGGACAGTGACACCTTTTTTTTTTTAATTGTAAGAGTGTTCCATGATGCATAACAGAATGGCTGATGCACATCCAAAATGTCCTTTTAACTATCTGATCTTAACCTAACTGCCGTTCAAAATGGGTGATGCACAAAAATGCCCTTGTATTTGGTAAAATTATCAGATCCTTTTACAGCTGTCTAATTGATAAAACCATCTGATCTTTTTATATATGTTTAATTGATAAAATCAACGTATTCATGTCTATTTGGAAAAAGAATCAGCATGATGGAACACTCTGTTTTTAATTCTGTGAAGCTACACTACATACATAAACACACACTATAAGATTTTTACATAACAACCATGAACACACCGCGAACAGACACCACCCATTTTTCACCACTGCAGCCAGCTCACATAGACACTAACTCAAGCCAGGTTAAGGACTGCCCATATGGGGGTGGTTTAGGCTGAAGTTATAAAAGTTAGAGAACAAAGGAAGTCAAGGTTCTTTGTTCCAGGTGTTTTCATGCAGCCGGTTCAAGATCCCAGCGCTGAGATAACTGTATCGGTGTAACAACTGTTTTCAAAACAACATCTAAACTGTTATGTGCAGGCGCGAGTTGAGGAGCGGACCAGCGTCTGACTGAACCCAGCACTAAAATAACCAGAAAGCGGTTCCAAAAACAAAACAAATTTATTTTCCTTCTGTGCAATAACTGTGTACAACATAAATGTGCGGTTATCTGGCGAGGTGA
Organism: Thalassophryne amazonica; assembly: GCF_902500255.1. NCBI lineage: Eukaryota > Metazoa > Chordata > Actinopteri > Batrachoidiformes > Batrachoididae > Thalassophryne > Thalassophryne amazonica. The sequence goes on from NC_047120.1 coordinate 15,168,344, forward strand.
AGGACGGCGCGCTCTCCAGCGCCCAAATGGATCGAAGCCCGACGCTTCTGGACCCAGACTCACCGCCGAACACCCCCCAGGTGGACACGACAAACTGACTCTGTGAAGGATGGAAAAGGTGAGGTAAGTCAACAGCTACAACAAATATCCTTCAAAGGCACACACTATCAGCAACACATTCAGGTCTGAATTTAAGCTTTATGTAAATGAGCAGCTTCTCACAACAGGTGGAGGATCATCATTCTGTACGCCACGGCAGTGAGAAGCGAGCTGCACAATTCTCATCAATGTTCAAATATACTGCGTAACAAAATACCAAATTACTGTTAACACATTCAGACAATCAATCACCTCTGATGTGTGCTGACAGCATGTGTCCCTCACCCGTCCTCCTTCACAGGCACGATGTGTCAAACCCAGGCGCGGTCCTCAGCGTCTCACAAACGAATGTCACAAGGTCGAGTTCCCGGCAATTCTGCTTGAACCACTCATGGCTTAAATGCAGAACGCCATCTCATTATCTGCTTCAGCTGAAAGTCTTTAAGTTTACACGTGAGCATCATCCACAGGTGCTGCGAGTCAGTAGGCCTGCACGTAAACATCCTCCACAGGTGCAGCTAATAATGCTGATGAGGGTGAAGGACTCTTCTGCCAGCACCTTCTCCACAGACAAAAACCAGTTTGCATACCACCTGGAGAGCAAAGAAAAGAAAACAACACAAAAACATCCAGCCAAACCCCCCAACACACAACATAAACTTTGAAGTCTGTTTCCTGTCCAATTCTTTTTGGAGGTCTCACCGTGATAAAAGAACCTAACAGTGATGTTGCCCCTCTAGACTATAACGGAGCTAACAAAGAAGCAGTAAACACATTCTTGAAGTGAAGAGTTTAAAGCTTGTAGTTTTGCTCTTAGTACAACTCTGTATCTTTGGGTAAAAGCACCTGAGCTGATGACATGCATTTCTTCAGATGTTAAACAAGCTATATTTTTCACATTTTAATATTGAATGAGCACTGTACTGAACATTCACTGATTCATTCATTCATTTTCAACCACTTATCCAGGTCCCACACTTATCCCACACTCCTCAACCAAGTCCTGTAACTCTTCCTGGGAGATCCCAGGGCATTCCCAAGCATTTACATTTTCATATTTTAGATGCCAAAGTTCTACAAGTAGCAAATTCCTAATAAAATACACTCGGACACTTCACTAAACCAACATGACACAGTTACTTTGAAGTCTTTAAACATGACCATAATCGCGAACACTACAGTCCTGAACTGGTTGAATCTGTCAAATTGGCTAAATTTCACTTTGGGTCGACCTCAGCTCAGTCAAACAAGCTAAACAAAACTACAGAAATGGTGGCAGCCATAAACATTTTGCTGGAAATGATATCTAGGAATACCCCCCCCCCCCAAAAAAAAAAAAAAAAAATTCACCTCTGAGTAAACCTCACTCAACTGATGCCAAAAGACGTTCTGGTGAAAGTTGCTGGATCCCATGGGTTTTAGCCTTGTGGTTAGAATGCCTGCTCCCCATGCTGGAAACTGAGTTTGAGCCCAGTTGAGTGTACAACACAGGTCACATGATGAAATGTTGGACATACAGTAGTGTTCAGAATAATAGTAGTGCTATGTGACTAAAAAGATTAATCCAGGTGTTGAGTATATTTCTTATTGTTACATGGGAAACAAGGTACCAGTAGATTCAATAGATTCTCACAAATCCAACAAGACCAAGCATTCATGATATGCACACTCTTAAGGCTATGAAATTGGGCTATTAGTAAAAAAGTAGAAAAGGCGGTGTTCACAATAATAGTAGCATCTGTTGCTGACGCTACAAACTCAAAACTATTATGTTCAAACTGCTTTTTTAGCAATCCTGTGAATCACTAAACTAGTATTTAGTTGTATAACCACAGTTTTTCATGATTTCGACACATCTGCGAGGCATTAATTTTGTTGGTTTGGAACCAAGATTTTGCTCGTTTACTAGTGTGCTTGGGGTCACTGTCTTGTTGAAACACCCATTTCAAGGGCATGTCCTCTTCAGCATAAGGCATCATGACCTGTTCAAGTATTTTGACATATCCAAACTGATCCATGATACCTGGTGTGCGATAAATAGGCCCAACACCATAGTAGGAGAAACATGCCCATATCATGATGCTTACACCACCATGCTTCACTGTCTTCACTGTGAACTGTGGCTTGAATTCAGAGTTTGGGGGTCGTCTCACAAACTGTCTGCGGCCCTTGGACCCAAAAAGAACAATTTTACTCTCATCACTCCACAAAATATTCCTCCATTTTTCTTTAGACCAGTTGATGTGTTCTTTGGCAAATTGTAACCTCTTCTGCACATCTTTTATTTAACAGAGGGACTTTGTGGGGGATTCTTATAAATAAATTAGCTTCACACAGGTGTCTTCTAACTGTCACAGCACTTACAGGTAACTCCAGACTGTCTTTGATCATCCTGGAGCTGATCAATGGGTGAGACTTTGCCATTCTGGTTATTCTTCTATCCATTTTGATGGTTGTTTTCCATTTTCTTCCACGCGTCTCTGGGTTTTTGTCCATTTTAAAGCATTGGAGATCATTGTAGATGAACAGCCTATAATTTTTTGCACCTGCGTATACGTTTTCTCCTCTCCAATCAACTTTTTAATCAAACTATGCTGTTCTTCTGAACAATGTCTTGAATGTCCCATTTTCCTCAGGCTTTCAAAGAGAAAAGCATGTTCAACAGGTGCTGGCTTCATCCTTAAATAGGGGACACCTGATTCACACCTGTTTGTTCCACAAAATTGACAAACTCACTGACTGAATGCCACACTACTATTATTGTGAACACCCCATTTTCTACTTTTTTTTTTACTAATAGCCCAATTTCATAGCCTTAAGAGTGTGCATATCATGAATGCTTTGTCTTGTTGGATTTGTGAGAATCTACTGAATCTACTGGTACCTTGTTTCCCATGTAACGATAAGAAATATACTCAAAACCTGGATTAATCTTTTTAGTCACATAGCACTAATATTATTCTGAACACTACTGTATGTAGGTGTTCATGTTGTAAGTGTTAAAAAAAAACACGGGTTTACTTTATGGTTGACTGCGGGCTGACAGTCCTCCAGTCGCACACCAAAAGCTTTCGGGCTGCCCGTCTTCTTGGTTTTCTTCATGATGTTGATTCCCCACAGTGCTTTGTTGTCATCTGTGAACACACATACACGTTTCTTTATAGCTACATTAATAACATAAGATATTTCAGTTAGAAATTTAACCTTAACAGCTATTCAATGCCAAATTTTAAGAATAACACCAGTTTGTAAGTGAACAGGGAGCAGATTGTACTGACCAGTTCTGGAGCCTCGGTTCATTGAGGTGTTGTCAGTTTTTGCCAGGAGGAAGGGAGGCATCATACGGAGAGCTCTGGGAGAGGAATCTGGTTTACTGCCCGTCAGACTGCAGGAAGTGACCATGACACAGAGCGATCAAAATCCTAAAATATAGAGCACTCATCCTGCCCGAAAGTCCGTTATGCTGCCCATGTGCTAAAACACACAGACCTTCTCCACAAGAATACAAATCAATGTTTTTGTCTTTGTTGTTTTCAAACACTGTTCTGTAAACACAGCAACATTTCAAGATTTATCTGTGTCCACACTAAAATGCTCAAATCAACCAAAAAAAAAACAACCTATGGAACATATGCCAGGCCTGTATGTGGCGCTGTGTGAGTGCTCAGGTGTGCTGTGGTGTTCCACTCATTGTACCTGTCTGGCATCCTGTCTATTAAATGTTGTTGGTCACATTGTATACTTTAGTTGTGTTTGAGTGCTCCTTTAGGTCACACCTCAGTTTTATGTGGTAGTTATTCTCACCCAGGTTTCACTGTGGGTTTCTGTTTACTTTAGCCAGTTATTGAGTGCTCCTTTGGTTATAATTTCAGTTTTATGCTGCAGTTACTTGTTTGCTTTTAGACACTTAGGTTTTGGTGTGGATCCCTGTCTGCACTTTGTCTGTTGTCCTGTCTCATGTGTGTTTGGCGGGGTGTCCTTGTCACCTGTGCTCCCTCACAGCTTTTCCACATTACAATCACACCACCTGTTGCTTGTCTACTCGTCTCAGTGTCTCTATTTAAGTTGTTCACTGTTCTTGTGGCATTGCTGGGTTATTTTTGGAAATGTGTGGGGCATCAAGCAAAAATCCATACTGGCGTATCAACATTTCTACAGCTATCCACTGCTGACTCATAGAGGTGATGCTAGGACACTGTTAATAGTGTGAAAACAAGAAGTTGAGCAATTAACACACCCACGTGTTTGCAGTTACATGGGTGGATATAAAAGCATGCGCAAAGTGATGTGTAAAATGGCATTAACAATGACTGCATTGGCATTGTTAGAGGACCTTGCAAATGGTGCAATCTGAGGTGAGAATGTATTTAGGGAATGCAAGTTTTTATTTGCAAATGATGATAATTGGCTCATAAGTTGAGCTCGATTACCAAGGCCACTGTCACTAGAGTTGCGCGCAGAACTGCGGCCAACCCAGAGTGCAATTCGGAGAGGAGCCAGGCGGCTGTCTGTGCCCACGCAGGTGCTGACTACACTGGCAACAGAGGCAGCGTGAGACGGCCGATCGGTCAGGAGTGTGCCAGTCATGCTTGCGCCAAGCCATGCCAGCTGTGCGGAATGCAGTCATCTGAATGTCATCCAGGTACACCACATTACAACATTAAAGTGCAATTTGCAGCGAGAGCCGCTTTCCCTAATGCAATGGGAGCTATTGATGGCACACATATTGCTATAAAGGCAATATCACATGATGAATTTGTCTTTGTTAAAAGGGAACCATTTCATTCCATCAATGTTCAAACCACGCGTGGTGTGCAAATGCATCTAACTAACATCTAACTAACATGTTTTCATGGACCTGTCATGAATGGAAAAATTAAATTTTACTTTAACCCTAATTCCTTCCCCTAACAATTTCATGTTTATGCCGTGTGACAGGGTATCACTAAACTGCCCCTGAGTGTCTCCACATCATTTCCAGTCATCTATAGCACACAGTCGCTATAAATGGTAAATAGACTGCATTTATATAGAGCTTTTCCATGTGCATCAGACGCTCAAAGCACTTTACAATTATGCCTCACATTCACACAAACACACTCACACAGGGTGCTGCCATACAAGGCGCTCACTACATACCAGGAGCAACTCAGGGATTGCCCAAGGGCCCTTAGTGATTTTCCAGTCAGGCTGGGATTTTCACCGAGGAGCCTCTGGTCTCGAGCCCAACGCTTAACCACTTGACCATCACCTTTCTTTTCTGTGTTCATGTTGACTGATCTGACGGAGGGGATTCCCAGCTCCCAGGGCCTATTTACATGGATTTGCCTATTTAAATAGGGGTGTGGAAAGGGAGGAGCTTGGTGCATGGGCATGTGTTTTCAATTCCACATTCAGTGAGATGTACAGATGGATGTGCTTGGATCCATGCGTATGCACACTTTGATACATCTGGATAGTTTTCGGTGTACGCCAGTTTCCAGGTTTTGCCGTAAGCCATGTTTCAGTAGGAAATCCCTGCAAGTCTTTGTACACGAGGCCCCAGAGCACCACACAAAATAACCTTTGGATTATACAAAGACCAGAGCACCACATGGAAAAACTCTGGATTTTACAAATCATGGAAAAGGAGAAAACGGATGGTGAGTCCATATAAACTTTAATGCAACTTTAATGTTCATAATATCAACATGTTCCATGCGAGGTGTTTTTGTTTGGTGCTGTCAGGCTCACAGCAGTTTTTAAAAAATGCACGCGCATATAAGTCCAAACAGAGTGCACTGTACAGAAATGTGGAAAAAGGATTTCTTTAATATTTAGCTGGTTTTGTCTGCTTGTCAGCTGCATTAGGTATAGGTGAGTATTTTTAAGAGGTAGCGGTTGGAGCAGTTGTGGCTACTGTATTGCGGTTAGCGTTGTCTGGACTGGATCTGCTGTGGTGACCCCGAGAAACTGGGAGCAGCCGAAAGACGAACAACAACAACACAATTTCCGAGTTAGATTTTAAAAAGACAGATGAGTGATTACAGTACCACACCGGTAAAAATGTCATAATCCTTGATCCTAAACACAGTTTCAGTGCTGTGATCCATAAGGCTGACCTTTGTTTTTTGTAGTCATTCAGCTTTTTGTTGATTAGCGCTTGCTTCGAGAAGCCGATCTCCTAGAACAGACATAAAGTGGATGTTAGTCTGGTGTGTGTGTTTGTGTACGCCACAACGAGCAGCATGGCAGGATCGAACCTCGTTGTTGGTCTTGCTGTTCTCCCTGATGACTCTGATCCAGGCCAGCATGTCATCTCTGTCCTCGGCCTGCAGCAGGTACTCACAGAAGTTCTGAGTGGTCAGCCTCAGCGTGTGCTTACGTTTGGTTTCACTGTAGGCAATGTCAATCAGGCAGCCACAAATGCTGATTGGAGGGTGCTCATCCTGACCGGGCCCTGCCCCTGCACCATGAAGGACAGCTTCTCGCTTATCCTTGTAAAGGAAGAGCGAATGGGAACGAAGCACGCAGAAGACTCGTTTCCACAAGCGCATACCACCACCGACTTTCTGCAGTAAGCGGAGAAACGGCGTCATGACAATCTGGGGACTGAATAATTACTCTGTGCACGAGCACTGTGCGCTACCTTTCCCTTCTGTGTGAGGATCTGTTTGTAGTGCAGCCAACCCTCCTTACGAACATCACTGAAGGTCAGGTTCCCCAGTTCAGAGGTGGAGTGACGTTTGGACCGAGTCTCTTCCTGGGCCCGCAGGCTCTCCAGAGACTAAACACACCATAACAGATTTTAATGGATAGAACAGTGTGCAAAAAAACAGAGTGTAAATGTAAAAAGAACACTAACCCCATCTGTGAAAAAGCTCTTGACCCTTTTTGGCAATCTGCTGTGGAACAAAGTGCACAAGATTAAAAACTACAGATCTGTGCACAAGCTCACAAAATGATCCGACCCATCCTTCACCATGTTTTGCTATACTGGCACCTTGCCATGTATTATATAGCTAAATTAAAGCACTGGTCAATCTCCGTCTTGAATAAAAAACAAGTCCAGTTATCTCCCTTTGAAGATGTTGGACCAGAATTATTTTCCCTCATGCACATCATCCTCTAATTCTTGGACATACTACAGTAACAGTTGGGTAGTATGTAGTAACTGACATTAAGTACATAATAAGTATGCAGATGCAGGAAAGCTGAACTCAACTCATTTATGTTAAAACTGAATTGAGCAGATTGTAGTATAGATTTCCAATTCATATCAGTTATTTGTTAAAACCCCCACTATTTAAGCAGTAGTTGAAACCGCAATTAAACTGCTCATTTAAAAAATGAAATGCAGTTTGAATGTTGCCTTTGCTTTGCAATGTGATGCAATGCTTTGCAACACACAGACTGTCAGTTGGCTTCTAAATGATTTTTCAGCTGCCTTTTTGTCTACATCAGGGGTGGGCAACTTGTTCCAGAAAGGGCCAAGAGGGTGCAGGTTTTCTTTGCAGCCACTGACTCCACCAGGTGATTTCACTGATTAACTGATTCCATCTGCTCAAACTGATCTGCTCAAAGTGATATTAATCAGTGAAATCACCTGGTGGAGTCAGTGGCTGCAAAGAAAACCTGCACCCTCTTGGCCCTTTCTGGAATAAGTTGCCCACCCCTGGTCTACATGATGCACCCTGATAAAAGGTCTCAGATGAATTTACAGGAAGACAGTTTTAAACAGTGCAGGCTTTAAAATGTTCTCTGAGGTTCATACGTACGAGAAGACACGCCCGTCTTCCCTGAAGGTGTTGAGACCCTCGTCAATTGACTTGGATCTTTCGGTGGTAATGGCCAGCAGGTAAGATGTCCGGCGGCCTTTGATGCTGCCTGTGGACAGAAAGGCAAAGTTAGGACAGAAAATACATGGAAAGAGTATCTCACATACACACGCACAAACGAATGCACGCACGCACAGTTTTTCATCCTGTCAATTTCAAACAAGATAGAAGGAGAAAACAGGAAAATGTAATTTGTTACATTGTGACTGATGGACACGACAGAAAGGTGGATGAATTGCAAAGGTTACCACACACATGCTTCTTTCAAAGGAATACATTGACACTTACATAGCTTACAGTTACATAGCCGAGCATGCTAACAGCTTTTTGGTCATTTTGGTTGATAAAACTGCACCTATGTTGTGCACAAAGGGGTCATAGGGGTGAAAAATCAACCAGATGGTGCAGCAGACGAAAGGATTATTAACCAACCACCAGGTGTACGGGGAAATATCAGACTGACGTGTTGTCAGTACGGACGGAGTGTTAGCGAGATCTGTGCAAAAAACACAGAGGTCTGATACAGAGGTGTGATACGGAAATGTTGATATGTAATGACATGTATGTAGCACGCATTCATCATGTGCAGTAGGTGTGAACAGTGCGCAATCAAACTGAAAGCACCCTGTGCCACTGCAGGTCAATGTGTTGCACAGTGCACACCATGCAGATTTGGAGGGGCTGTTATATCTATAATAGATCTTACAGTACAGATACATTTCCATTCCTTCTCATGTGTAACATAAATAATGTGAAATATTGTGCCCATCATATGTGACACAATGGGCAGGTGCGCCCCACTGCTGCCCCATGTGCATCAATGCATCATTGCACATGTCAGAGGCTCAGAGCTCAATGGGTGTCACCGCTGTAATATATATATTATTACATGTTCACCATCTAAGTCTGTAGGAGGTATGACGTGGAACTGTTTCGCCAGCCCATGACAACAATATTAAACATGAATCTCATCTCTGGCACGACACCAGGAGGGTTTCACAGCACAGGGCAGACAAGAGCCAGGGACCGCAGCCTGTGGTGATAACCCTCTCACCTGCCTGTGCTGTGTGCTGGAAACAACCACGGCATAAATAAATCCCATGTGACATGCCACGCACCAGTAATCCAACCAGACATTGTGGTGTACAGTCCCTCTGTGCCTCTTTCACACAGGGCTTAGGTAGGGTTGCGTTGTGCTGTGTACGCTGGAATGGCCAAAACAACAACAACAACAAAAAAAAGAAACAGAAAAAACTTCGCTGTAAAGGCTGCGTCTGATGAATGTTGCATGCATGGGATAGCTTGGCCCACTGCCAGCCAAGTTCAGCATCAAAAAGACCAGTGGGATGAATAAAATCGAGCAGTGCACGTATATACTGATTTTAAAAAAAAACCTAAAATGATTTTTTTTCGCCAGACTGTACACCAGGAGGCGATTATTGACAGTGAAGAGGTAAAACTTTCAGCACTTCCTCTTTTCCTCCAGCTCTGTTTGACAGAAGCCAGTTCTAGAACTCTGTCATTTTCTTGTGTGTTGTCAACCTTTTTGAGTGCGCACTCTGGATGGAGAGCTCCTGGGCTCTCGACTGGCCAGCAGTGTGTGCTGGCAGTGGCGCACACGCACAGCGGCTCGTTTAGCCATTATGAGCACACACACAGCTGTGTGATCATTTCATCATCTATTCTACACATGCACACATGCGCCAGTACAATCACATGTACTCCTCCAGCTGCTTCACTCTGGATGCATCCCTGCCTGTTTTTCTACCCCATAATTTTAAATTGGAATCATAATGCGGTACACTGCATTACACATCTCGTCAGTGTGAAAGAGGCTGGCGGGTGCTCACCACATCGCCGCGCTGTGTCCGTATGCATGTGCTGACAGTCCGTCATGTGTTTGACACACATGTCCGTCCTGTCTGTGCAATCTCCTGCTGTGAGGTCAGTGAGCACTGGGAAAGAAAGAATGAGCGAAGATGTGATTGCACGGGTGAGTGAGTGACAGCACCAATGCTGGCTTTGACACATACAGTATAGCGTGAGTCCGGACCATACGTCAGTTTTACTCTGATATCCAAGCAGGTCCTTCAGCACTTTTTTATGGTTTTGGTGCCACCTGACAGCAGTCTGTGTCATCTAACTGTTGTCTAAATATGCTGGGCTACAATTGTGCAGGTGTGCAAAAGACAGTCTGGACGGGATCCGCCCACAGTCGACATGCCTCTTTCCCTCCCGACTGCGTCCAGATTATGACTATTTTTGCCATGTCGGCCTCAGTCGACCTGGTTCCTGAGCATTCTTACTATGTCTAAGTTTCTCTAAGTGTCACTTTGCACCAGATGGACATTTGAGCCCCACAGGTTTACTTCAGTGCACTTTATTAACGCCGTTGTATAAATGTAGATTCAAAGCTTTTTGCTTGTTGTAAATGTCACTGTATTCCTTTAAAGCAAAATTTCGGCTGAAGCTGGACCAATACATCATATTTCAATAAATGAGCTGTTTTATAGAAAGTTCCACAGCTTTCTGGACCTTGTTGGGCTGGAGAACGTGTATCGGTCGAGCTGTCAGGCCTTTCGGTATTTGGAGAGGGTGAGTGAGACTCACTGCAATCCTGAGAACGGAGTTGGACAAGGGGGGACACTGACGAGAGGGTGGGGGTGAAAGAAGTGGAAGTGAAGGTGGCCATAGTGGATGCCTGGGAACAGCAGGCGGACACCACCGAGCAGGCTGTTATATAGGCAGCCTGCAGGTCAGTGCCAGGACTGGTGGGGTCATCTGAAAGGTCATCGACAGAAGTGAGCAAAGAGAGGGAAGAGACGAAGACCAAAGAGAACATTAAAGGGCTTTGAGAGGGAACAGAACTGCTCCAGAGGAAGAAACGATGCTGTGTCATCAGAGTGCACGGCGTTGTCGTTTATCAGGCACAGAAAGAACCATTTTCTTCAAACACCATTAAAACTATTTATTCACCTCCAGAGCAGTTTTGTTTCTGAGAAACAATCACAGTTTGAAAACTCCACCTGTAGTTACATCAGCATTTAATTTAATGAAAAATCAACAGTGGACCAGAGACCACATGACGTTAAACCTGAACACAATCATCGACTATTACTACCTACTACTACTACTATTACAATCTACTATCTATTACATCGACTGTCCAATCTGACAGGACTGGAACAACGAAGCCCATTCCTCCACTTTCAGATAAAGTGAAGAGAGACTGTTAACGGGGTTGAGGGGCAGCAAAGACTGTGTTTCATACCTGGGACACTGTCCCATGTGTACCACATGGAGCACACCACATGCCCCATTCTGCGGCACGTGGTACACGCCTTAACCCCAGAGCCGTCAGCCGTCAGCCGTCAGTGCCCCAGTGCCTTTGTTTTTGAGACACTGAACATCAGAAGACAGTTCAGAATGTCAACTTTTTTGATGTAGTATCAGTCCGTCCAATGTTCACATAAGTTAAGATGCTGGAACAGATCAACATTAAAATAAATGGGGGGGGGGTTGTGCTCTTTTCAGTCTCCTCTTCACGAGGGAAAATTCATCTTCAGGTAAAACTTGGTTCCCACAGACATGATTTTGGCCTTTACTGTCCACAAACATGCATTGTCAAAATTTTTGGGGATGAATCCTGACCCATCTGTGTGTAGGTGTCAGCCCAATTTTATTTTATTTTTGAGGTGATTCAGCTGTCACTTGACAGCACCTCCTTAAAAGCACACTTTGTGTTGGACATTTTACAGTATAACAAATAATGGAACTGCTTATAGAAATTTTTCACAACCAGTGACTCACTGAACCGACTCACTGACTGACTCACTGAACCAAATCACTGACTGGTTCACTGAACCGACTCACTGACTGACTCACTGAACCAAATCACTGACTGGTTCACTGAACCGACTCACTGACTGACTCACTGAACCAAATCACTGACTGGTTCACTGAACCGACTCAATGATTGACTCACTGAACCAGTTCGCTGACCGACTCACTGAACTGACTCACTGACTGATTAACTGAACCAACTCACTGACTGGTTCAATGAAGTGACTCACTGAACCGATTCACTGATTGGTTCACTGATCTGACTCACTGACTGGTTCACTGAAGCGACTCACTGATTGACTCACTGAACAAATTCACTGACTAATTAACTGAACCAACTCACTGACCGACTCACTGAATAGATTCACTGAACTGACTCACTGGCTGACTCACTAATTGACTCAATGAACCGACGCACTGACTGCCTCACTGACGACTCACTGACTGGTTAACTGAACCGACTCACTGACTGACTCACTGAACCAACTCACTGAGTGATTCACTGACCAACTCACTGAACCAACTCACTGAACCGTCTCACTGAATGACTCACTGACTGGTTGACTGAACCGACTCACTGACTCAATGAACCGATGCACTGACTGCCTCACTGATGACTCACTGACTGCCTCACTGACGACTCACTGACTGGTTCACTGAACCGACTCACTGACTGGTTCACTGAACCGACTCACTGAACCAACTCACCAATTGATTAACTGAACAAACCTTTTGTGTGCTCAGCTCATGGGCCTGTTCAGCTGTCACACACACACACACACACACACACACACACACACACACACACACACACACACACACACACACACACACACACACACACACACACACACACACACACACACACACACACACACACACACAGCTTTTTGGGGCCTGTATTATCACAATCATCTGCTTGAAAATTAATACTGATTATTAACTGGAATGACAATGTGTTCAATAAGATCAGCAGCATGCAGCAATTTTTTTTACCCTCTGAGCTTCACATTAGGGTTAATGCACACTTAATAATATCTCTAAAATCTATCAAAGGTACATTTTTATAGTAACTGATACGGGACATACTATGCAGCTCCGACAGGACTGAACACTATTCATACTAACCTATGAAGGGAATAGATGAGAGTGAGTCAAATGCATGCTGTGCAAAGCTGCCATTGGTCCTGCTGGTGACTTCAGAGACAGAGGGAGGCATCACAGGAGAAGGTGCCCAATCAGGATGTCCAGGTGACTCCACACTTTTGGCACAGTGGGGTTGTCGTGGAACCTGAACAGCGGGTTGGTGCCCAGAGTGTGGCTTCCTCCGCATAACGATTTCTTGATGCAAGATGACGGGGGTCGTAATCTCCTTTTCCTTCTCTTGCTTGACTCTCTCCTCTTTTGAAGTAGGAATGGCAGCACTGGGCTGTGGTTGTGTAACCATCTCCCCCTCTCCATCAGCCGGGCTGCTCCTGGTATTCGGGCTCCAGTTGAGGCTGGGCTCCCTGAAGGACTGGGTCTGCTGCAGGAAATGGCCAACTTTACGAGAGAAAGAAGGGCTGTAGCTTTTATAGCCCACGAGCTCTTCCTCTTTTGCTCGTCTTGTTTGGGGTTCAGCTACCTGATGTCCTGACTGCCTGCTACCAGGAGACACTATGGAAGAGGACATCATGGCAGGCATCTCTGTAATTTGGTGTTGTGCCCTTCCTGAAGCTTGGTGGTCTTTTTGTTCATTAGCCTTTGCTGTTTGGGGTCCTTGTGAAGACCGAATGTGGTCATGGTGAGTTGAAACCAATGCAGAAGCTTGTGCGAGTGTTGCTACAGATCGCCCATAGTTGTGCTCGTACTCTGCATAGGCTGCCAGCAAGCTCTCTGAGCATAGTCTACTTCCTGGTCTTAATACATCACCTGAGTCTCCTAGCCAATGAGATTCAAGTGAATCTGTGGCAGCCCGTTGGTGGCGCAGGATAGTTTCTATCTTGCATTGCTCTGATGAGGTTTTTGAGACAGATACCGATGCAGGACTGGGTTCCAACCCTAGTCCAAGCTCTGCTAAATGATCCTGAGAGATACTCCGGTTGTGGGAAGACAGACGCTCTACAGCTTCTGCCTGGCTGTAAAACCAATCTGACAAAGCCTGCTGGCAGAGGGCATCCGTGTGGGCACGCCTGGAGGCTGGCAGACTTGTCTTTCTTTGAGGTGGCAAAGTTGCAGAGGCAATGGCAGCATTATGGTTGGCAAAATGGAAGTCCAGTGCATTGATGGCTGAAGAAGAGCGGCCACGGTAACGCCCTGATAAAGCACAATAATGACTGGAGTCTTTGGGATCTCCAGACCAGCCAGAGATGGAAGTAGAAGCAGTAGGGGGGCAGTTGTCTAGTATTGAGGTGCTGAGGCTTGTTTGGCACTGCCAGTTGTCCAGGGGGCTGAGGCAGCTGTTGCTGGGCTTTGGGGCAGTGGGGCTGGTCTTGGTTGTAGGGTACCCAAAAGGAGGGGGGTTTGGAAGATGTTGGGCCTCTCCTGTATATGGCTCATTATCTTTATGGTAGGCATCCTGTGAGTATGCCTGAAAACAGAAAACGGCGTGACACAATGTAACAAAATATACTATATATATATATATATATATATATATATATATATATATATATATATATATATACACACACACACAAGTGAATTTTAATATTTTGGCCAAAATAAAATGTTTGAGGAATGGAAAGAGAAGGAGAACAAACAAGAAGAACAGCAAAAGCAACGGCATAAAGATTTAACATCGGATGAACTGGACAAGATTGAAGATGGGAAAGAAGAAGAGAACCGTTCTATCCTTGCGGGCTGCCGGAGGGCTCCGCATCAAAACAGCGAGCGTAGTCTCTGGACCTGTTGCCAGAGTTGGCCGCAGCTCCACACAGCAGAGAGGGGGGGCGGTGTGAGTGGCCCGCTGCAGCGCTTACTGAGCCTGCAGACACGGTAAGTGCATAGGAGGCAAAATGTGTTATGTGTCGGACGCAGCCTGGAGAACCGACCAGCGTTTGAAGGACCCAGTATGAAATAAGCAGAGCACGGTACAAAGGATAACTAAATTTAATAAACATAACAGTGATGTGGAAATATACAAACAAATAAGTGCGCTGTCTGCGAGGTGGTAATTGCGGTGTGCTGCCAGCAGCACTAACGGTCCGGAGTCAGAACCTGTTCGGACCCAAGGACCCCGCCGACACCCCCCAGGTGGCCGCGACAAACCGAGTCTGTGAAAGAAGAAATCATCACGTGAGTCCACACTCCACACACAGAGAGACCGCTCAAAGGTGTACAAACAGCAAACACTTCCTGGCTTAATTACTAATCAGCTTCCCACCCTGCAGGCATGGAACACCCTGTTCACAAACTCCACTGCAGTGGAAGCTGATTAAACGACTAACATACAGCTCAATATAATAAGGTGTGAGGGACACCACATTTACTGACTGTACAAATGTTAGTCACAAAACTTAACGTACCTCAGGAAGTGTGCTGACGAGCGTGAGACCTCACCCCCTCCTCTTTCACAGACCATGCATCAAACCTGGACGTTCTCTGCATCCACTGATGATGAGATGGCTCTCAAGACTACGATCTCACCCGTCTGGTCACAAGGTCGTGTCTCTGGCAAATACACACTGTGTACTCCAGACTTAAATGCCACCATGTTCCAATCCGTGTAGATGCACCACAGCTGTGAGTCCTGACGAGCCGCACCTGATCAGCCTCAGGTGATCAGGGTGAGGTCCTGGTAACTCAGCCACACAGCCACTCAGTCCCAAATGCGCACCACCTGGAAGGAAAACCAAAAGACAGAAACAGAAGACAAACAAAAACCAGCCAGGCACGCCAGCCCCAACAAAATGTCTTGAGACTGGCATAAAATAGTCCCAAATACTTACACATTTTTATCAAATTCTGTTAACTTAAATAAATATTTGTGTGTTAGCTCACTGTGTGGGACCATGGTATAAGCAGATTAAACAACTTGAAGCCGTGCATTGTGCGTTGTGGTGTTTTAGATGCGTTGTGCATTCAAACCGTATAATGCACGGCTTCGAGTTGTTTAATCCTTACATATATAACAATAATAGGGAAGAACAGTGACGGGTCACTTTGTTAGCAACACCCTAAATATATTTGCTTTTTTGTATCAAATTTGCTGAAAACTATTTTCAAAAAGCTGGTTTATACAAATATTGTAAATGTAGTGTAAAGGATTCTCTGGAGCCAGTCCCAAAAATAATCAATGTCTCTGTCATGAAGGCGGTTGTAAAATTGAGGCACAAATCCATTTGGGGTGTGTCTGAACTCAGACTACTGTTTAGTCAATAGGAAATACTGGAGCAAAGCCACTGGCACAAAGGGGGTGGATTCTTGGTGTTCATTCAGCGTAGTCTGGACATAATGTCGAGTGACCGTCCCTGTAAACTGGAAGGTGCTCGGTGCATGATATTATAGTATTGAAAGATATTTGTACTTCTTTTAAAACCTCTGTTTTTAAAACCAGAAGGGGTGTGTTTATGAAATCATGATAGTATTAAAAAAAAGAAGAACCATATTTCCGTCAGTCAGATGAACCACAGCCACATGGTGGCGGTACCACTGGAGGATGACACAAAAAGCTCCAGGAGAGTCCACAGGAGGGACATGGTACAGAATTATGTGTATTAACTGTTTAGACAGCAGTCAACTGGATGTTCTAGATTTACATCAGCCATATTTTGTAAGAACTGACTGAGCAGAGACACATTAATATTAATAAATAGTACATAAAGTCCAAGACATATTCAGTCGTGTAGAAATGTTCATCGATCAGTGGAATTCTATTCTGTAATTTTACGATGGAGGGTAGCTTTACCCTCATTTTTTATATTTTACAGGGTATTTTCTCCCCAATTCATGGTTTAAGAGGGTAAAGTTAATTTCTGTAGATGCAGCTCAAACATAATCGCTATAATACGTGTTGCTATAATAATAATAACAAGGATGATGTGATTCCTCTGTGTCCATTTCCATAAATCTCAGGATGTGACGATACACTGAACTCACGAGATGAGACAAGATGATACACGACACTGGCTTCACTACAAAATGAGACAATATTTTAACATTATATGACTGGAAAAATAGTCTCTTATTTGACTGAAATCAAAGGTGTTGTCATCCATCAAGATACAATATCAGACTGTTATACTATTCCAACTAAAGATAGAAAAAATAAACTATCTAACATTGTTATACGATTTACAAGCAGAAAATATAAATATGAGTTATTAAGACAGGCAAAGAATTTGAAAGGAACGAGTGTCTATATAAATGAGCATCTAACAAAAAAAAAATGCAGATATTGCTAGGGAAGCAAGACTACTAAGAAAACAGAAACATATTGTTGCTACATGGGTCTGGAATTGTAGGGTGTGGATTAGAGTGAAAGAAGGAACAAACAGTATACAAATCAAAAACATGGAGGACCTTACGAAATACAGACCTGAATAGACAATCAAATATAACATCTGTTGGTAATTGGACCAACAAAAAATCAGATCAAACATGGAAACAGAGGATAAAATATATGACATAGACACTAATATTGATGAAAGTATATTTGACTTAAAAACGATTGGTTGTGAGTATTATACAGTAGAACAGCTGAATAGTGAAAAAATTGCAGAAGATACCCTGTCACTCATACATATAAACAGTTGAAGCTTGTATTGTAAAATGTCACAAATAAAAGATTATTTAAATCAGTTTAAAAATAGATTTAGTATTGTTGCAATCACTGAATCTTGGCTTAAAGATGATCTCATGGATGAAGTTCAAATGGAGGGATATGAGCTGTATTTTGTAAACAGAAGATATAAAAAAGGCGGTGGTATTGCTCTGTATACAAAAACAGATCTGATGTGTACAATTGTTGAAGAAATGACAATTATGAATGATGTCATAGAAATTGTAACAGTGGAACTTGTACATGAAACATCTAAGAATATTTTAGTTAGTTGTGTATACAGAGCACCAGATTCTTGTGTTGTGAAATTTACAGATAAAATAATTGAATTATTCCATCAAATTAAAAACAAAACGCTTTTTATGTGTGGGGACTTTAATATTAACATAGAAAGC
This sequence comes from Thalassophryne amazonica, assembly GCF_902500255.1. Lineage (NCBI taxonomy): Eukaryota > Metazoa > Chordata > Actinopteri > Batrachoidiformes > Batrachoididae > Thalassophryne > Thalassophryne amazonica. The sequence goes on from NC_047120.1 coordinate 15,186,259, forward strand.
TCCAGCTGCCAAAGATCAAGTGATTTTGTGAATACAATGTATAGTTTGGGGTTATTCCCCTTGATAACAAAACCAACCAGAATTACATCGCAAAGTGCAACGGTAATTGATAATATATTTACAAACAGAACAGATGAAATTATCAAGAATGGGATCTTCATGACAGATATTAGCGACCATTTACCAATTTTTTCAATATTTAAATATAAAAATAGGTACAACAAAAAAACTGATATAAACTTTAAAAGAGATAAGTCAGTAAAAGCCTTAGAGGCATTAAAATATGACCTTAAAAATCAAAACTGGGAAGAAGTTTATGTCAGTGATGTTAATGTAGCATATAACTCATTTATGAAAATATTGATGAAATCATACAATAAAAATTGTAAATTAATTGAAATTAGTAAGAAAAGAGTAAATAAACCATGGCTGACAAAGGGAATAAAAATGCTTGTGCAAAGAAAAACTATTTATACAGGTGCTTTTTAAAATTGCAAACAAAGGAATCAGAACATAAATACAAAAAATATAAAAATAAACTATTAACAATAATTAGGAAACAAAAAAAAGATTATTACAGTGAAAAACTAAATAAGAGTAAAGATAATATGAGGGTAACATGGGGAATTATAAAAAGTGTGATTGATAGTGATGGAACGAAATAAACTATTCCAAATTACTTTGTTAAGGAAAATAAAGAGATATATGATATAAAAGAAGTTGCAAATGGGTTTAATGATTATTTTTCAAATGTAGGGTCAAGTCTGGTGGGAAATAAACCAATAATAGAAGATAAATTATGTACATTGGTAAATACGGTCAATAGTATTTTCCTGGACAATGTGGAAAAAGATGAAATAAGAAATATTGTAAAAAAACTGTGTAAGCAAAAGATCAACTGACCATGAAGATTTAGACATGATGACTGTAAAAAGTATAATAGAAATTGTTATTGAACCATTTACTTATATTTGTAATCTGTCTCTGTCAACTGGGGTTTTTCCAGATGAAATGAAAATTGCTAAGGTAGTCCCATTATATAAAAATGGAGACAAACATAATTTTTCTAATTACAGGCCAGTATCATTGCTTCCACAGTTTTCTAAAATTATGGAAAAAGTTTTTGTAACAAGATTGGATAAATTTATTGAGAAACATCATATTTTAAATAATGCTCAGTATGGATTCAGAACAAAACATTCGACAGCTATGGCAATTATGGAACTAATAGAGAAAATATCAACAACAATAGATAATAAGGATTATTTTGTAAGTATTTTTATTGACCTGAAAAAGGCTTTTGATGTTATAGACCACTCAAGATTGCTCCACAAGTTACAACAATATGGAATAAGAGGTGTTGCACATCAGTGGGTAAAAAGCTACTTAGAAAATAGAAAACAGTTTGTTCAGATAAATAATACCAAATCAGAATTGTGTAACATTATTTATGGAGTACCACAAGGATCGGTACTTGGACCCAAACTGTTTATTTTGTATATCAATGATTTTGTGAATGTATCCAATGTGCTTGGCAGCATTTTATTTGCTGATGATACAACGCTGTTTTACTCTGGATCAGATATACAGGAAGTAGCACAAGTGATAAATACAGAGTTGGAAAAAGTTAAACATTGGTTTGATATAAACAGATTGTCACTAAATATTAATAAGACAAATTTCATATTGTTTAATGATAGAGCGAAAGAAAATAATGTGTCATTACAAATAGATGGAATGGATATACAAAGGGTAAAAGAAATGAAATTTTTAGGAGTCATGATTGATGAAGATCTTACATGGAAGCCACACATAAATTACATAAAAGGAAAAATAGCGAAAGCCATTGCTGTTTTGCATAAAGTAAAATATTCATTAAATAGTTATGGTTTATTAACATTGTACAATTCATTGATTGTCCCATATTTAACTTACTGTGTAGAAATCTGGGGATCAACATATACAACCTATATACAACCTTTATTTATTTTGCAGAAAAGAGCTTTAAAAGTGATTAGTAACAGTGGTTTTAGAGATTCATCTAATCCATTGTTTATTAAGTATAGGGTACTTAAATTTCATGATTTAGTTGATTTGAAAATATTACAAACGATGTACCAAGTTAATAAAAATACTTTACCAACAAACATTCAAAATATGTTTGAAAAAAGAGTAAGTAGTTATAAATTGAAAGGAATAGAAGTCTTTAAAAAACCAAGATTTAGAACCAAAGTAAAGGAAAGGAGTATTGCAGTAAATGGTGTCAAATTATGGAACAATCTTAATAAAGAAATTAAAGAATTATGGTCGCTTAAATTATTTAAAAAACATATTAAATTAGATGTATTAAGTAAGTATGAAACTATGAAGTAAGTCAGTGGGCTGCAAGAAAGTCAAAAAAAAAAAAAAGTAAACTGTTAATAATGTTTGGAGTGTCTTAAGTTTAAATGTAACCTGTCAGTGATGTAATCTATTAATTAATGGTCATAATTCTGAAATGGGTCAGTGGTATGTGACAAGTTAAAGAAATGCAATCTGTTAAATAATGTTGACTATGATGCTGTATATTGAAAGATTGTATTGTTAAAAGGGGCAGAAATCATAAGACTTGTTCTTCTTTCTGCTCCTTTTCATTCTGGTATTGTGGTGCTTTTGTTTTTTGCTTTTCTGTTTTTCTTTTAAATGAATGAAATAAATATTAAAGAAAGAAGAAAGAAAGAAAATGCAAAACAATGCAGGTGCATTTTGAAATGATTTACCTCCTCATCTTGTAATGAAAGTCACTTCAGCTGTACTTTCTGAGCTTGAATCATGATATGCAGTAAAAGACAGAACAATATGCAAACTTTTTTTTACAAGTGTATATTAAGGATACAACTTGTTTGCAACCCCATAGTCCTGTATCATATTCTAATGAGATTTTGCTAGCAAACAATCAAAATTAATGTTTTATTTATTTATTTTATTTTTATTGTTTTTATTTGATCAAAAAAGTTCACTCATGACTAACTTTGACATTTCTATACTCAGTTGCATTTTGGTGGATTTCCAAAAACTAGAACCCTGGTTGAATAATAAACAAAAAAGTGAAAAAGCATGATGACTCAGCAATATAATCTAATCACCACTGAAGACTTACAAATGCTAAGAATTTATTGAAAGCCAAGAGTGCTATGCAACCTTGCTCATATTTAAAAAGGTTTTACATACATTACACAAACAAGGGTTCGTGGGTGAACCTTGTAACAGATCTAACAGTTCACCTTAGTTACTTATGCATAACAGCTCATCTAAATATGATACAGGAAATTGTTTGTGAGGGAAAAAAAAAGTTATATCTCTAGTGTGTATACACACAACTGTGGGTATTTCACGAACCCTGTGTATTCATCCCCTGGCTGATCTCAAAGCTAGAATGCCGAGGGCCCTTTAGGTTACCGGCTCAATTAAAGCCCAAGGCAAAATGGCCATTTTCGGCATAAAAATGGCCACCATTGCCAAACAAATGAATCTACGCAAATAATTTTGGGACAGGAACAATGTCAATGACCAATGTCAATGCATCTAATGCTTTAAGATCCATTTTGTGCCATTATTAAATTAAAAGAAAAGTTATTGGACAGTTTTTGAGAAAATTGGGTCCAAATACCTAAATTGGCTGTTTTCGGTATAAAAATGGGCACCATTTCCAAATGAACCAATCTATGACTATAATTTTTTGACATGAAATATGTCAATGACCCATCTTACACCCTTGACAAATTAGAAAAAAGTTATAAGATTGCCATTAAAATTGCCTTTAAGTGCTCAAAATATGTTATTTTTGGCAAAAAATGGCTGCTATTTCCAAATGAACAAATCTACAAAAATGATTTTTAGATACACTAGAAACAATATGAATGACCCATATTACACCCAAGCCAAATTTTAAAAAGTTATCAGACAGTTTCTGAGATATCGCAATACATGGATAGTGACGACAATGCCAACAACTATGACAGACGCCGTGCCACCACATAGGGTTATCAACCTATTGGCCGGTAACCCAAAAACTAACTGTAAAAGTGATGATTTAATCTTCATATTTAAATTAAACTGCCCACGTCCCAACTCTTTTGGAATGTGTTGCAGGCCTTAAATTCTGTATGAACAAATGAAATGAAGCTAAACACAAAACAAGTTTGTTTTACATTATATCAGTGTGCTCATCCACCAGAACAAGGTTACATTACTTCCTGTAAGAAGTATATTGAAGCAATTTACTACTGTTTCTGAGATGGTTTGCACTGTTTCCTCACAGCAAGAAGGTCATGGGATCGCTTCCCGCCTGGTCCTTTCTGTGTGGAGTTTGCTTCCTCCCATTTCCAGATACATGCACGTTAGGTGAATTACTGAAATAAATACATAAAGTAGTAGATGCACTAGGGATACAACCTTGGACCATTTTTCCTCACAACCAATGTCCTGTACCATATTTAGGTGAGCGTCTATGCATAAGTAACTAAAGTGAACTCACATCTTTATAAATGTTCACCCATGAACCCATGTTTGTACTCTTATGTGAAACTTGTTTGAATGTGGGCAAGGTTGCATGGCACTGTTGGCTTTCAATAAATTCTTAGCATTTGTAAGACTTCAGTGGTGATTAGTTTATATTTCTGAGTCATCATGCTTTTTTTCCTTTTTTGTTTATTATTTAACCAGGGTTCTAGTTTTTGGAAATCCACCCAAATGCAACCGAGTATAAAAATTTCAGTTAGTCATGGGTGAACATTTTTGATCAAATACACACACACACACACACACACACACACACACACACACACACACACACACACACACACACACACACACACACACACACACACACACACACACACACACACACACACACACACACACACACACACACACACACACACACACAAAACCATTGATTTTCATTGTTTTCTAGCAAAAGGCCATTAGAATATGATACAGGACTATGGAGTTGCAATAACGTGGTTTTCCTAATGTGAGTGTGAGAGTGTGACTGTGTTCGCCTGTCTGTATGTGGCCCTGTGATGCACTGATGTCCTGTCCACGCTGGACCCCACCTCATGCCCTATGACTGCAGTGATAGGCTCCAGTCCCCCATGACCCTTGACTGGAGGAAGCAAAGTAAGAAAGTGAATGAATGTTACATTTTGTTTAATTGCCACGTTCCACTCCACCATGAAGCTGCATAACTGGTGATGCAACAGAAAAATGTTGGGCTGTGCAAGTGTTCCAGTCACAGCCAGAGATCCTGTAGCAGCTTCAATCTTATTATGAGTATCTTGGTGGCTTCCTTCACTCATCTCCTTGCACAGTCACTGGGTCTTTGAACTTCCTACTCTTGGTAGATTTTCCATAAAGTACCATAGTGTTTATATTTTAAAATGAGTTATGTAAATGAAGTCTGAGTCATATTTAGTGGCACTGAAATGCTCATATATCCACCCCTGACTATCAAGAAAACCGAGTGGAATAATGATGATCTGTGTTAAAAATAATCCTTAGATTTAGTTTGTTCAATTACTTATGACCTCTGAAAATTGAGGCACTAAGCAGACATACTTTTGGTTGTAATCTCTCAATGGTTAACCTTCAGGACCCAATGGTGAGTTCACATCAGTAGGTTTTATGTTTGTGGACCCCTGAGGGGTCATTAATGCAGTGTTTTTGTTTTTCCAGAAACCTTCTGAAAGCCATTAGACTTTACACTGAGGGTCCTCTCATGAGGTTACACAGCACATTCTAATGGCCATGGCCTAAATCCATTTTGGGCATGTTGAACCACACATTACTATTTCGAGCAGTGTTTCCCAACTTTTTCTGAGAACTCCCTATACACACACGCACGTGTACAGATCAGATGTTCATTGGTTCAGAACTGAGTTACAAAAAAAAGCATTATTTTCAATGAGACGCGTTGCTTTTTAGAGGCGTCAGAAGCGTCGCGTCAAAAGCTGAGCTAAAGCGGCGCTTCTGACGGGAGCGCACATTGCCGCTTGTCGGCAGGCTGACGTGGTCAAAAATTCAACCCAATCTTTTGGGTTGAATTTGGGCTCCATGCAGGGGCGTGAACACTGAATCTAACAGAGGTAACGGGTATCGGTTGCGAACCGTGATCTCATTCAGCCCTCTGTAATCAATGCATGGACGGAGTCCGCCGTCTTTCTTGCCCACAAAAAAGAAACCAGCACCCATCGGGGAGGTGGAGTTCCGGATCAGCCCGGCAGCTAAGGAGTCCCGGATGTAGGTCTCCATTGATTCGCGTTCCGGACGTGAGAGGTTGTACAGCCTGCTGGACGGGTACTCAGCGCCCGGGACCAAATCGATGGCACAATCATACGGTCGGTGCGGGGGAAGAGTGAGTGCCAGATCTTTGCTGAAAACGTCAGCAAGATCGTGGTACTCCTTTGGCACCGCCGATAGATTGGGGGGAACTTTGACCTCCTCATTAGCCGTAGTGCCGGGAGGAACCGAGGATCCTAAGCACTCCCGGTGGCAGGTTTCGCTCCACTGCGTCACAACCCCAGACGGCCAATCAATCCGGGGATTGTGCTTCACCATCCATGGAAATCCCAAAATCACTCGGGAGGTAGAAGGTGTTACATGGAACACTATCTCCTCCCTGTGATTCCCAGACACAACCAAAGTCACTGGTTGTGTCTGATGTGTGATTAATGGAAGCAGGGTGCCATCTAGTGCTCGCACCTGCAATGGTGCCGGCAGAGCCACCAGAGGGAGCCCTACTTCCTTTACCCATCTGCTGTCCAGCAGATTCCCTTCAGACCCTGTGTCTATCAGTGCTGGGGCATGAAGGGTTAAATCCCCACAAAGGATTGTTACTGGGATTCGTGCAGATTTGCGGGGTTTTCCCGCGTGCGTGTTATGACCCACCCTTAGCCCAGTTTCTAAGGACGGGCGTTGTAGTTTGACCGTTTTAGGGCAGTCCTTCTGCATGTGCTCGCAAGAGCCGCAGACAAAACACTCCCCGTGGGCCAGCCTCCTTTGTCTGATGTTTGACTTTAATTTGGCCCTACTCGTGTCCCTAGCCTCCTCAGCAGGGGGAGCTGTAGCCACACGGAGCTCTCTGGCAGTGAAGCGTGGGGACGACGTCACCTTGTCGGAACCGGAAGGGGGAGGGACGACTTGTGCCCGGTCATGCCTCCCGGCCTGCTCCCGACGATGCTCGCTTAAACGGTTGTCTAAACGTATAACCAAATCGATCAGCCCGTCAAATTCCCGCGGTTCCTCCTTGGCCAGTAGGTGCTCCTTGAGGACCGGGGACAGTCCATTTACAAATGCGGCGCGGAGCGCAACGTTATTCCAGCCGGACCTCGCTGCCGCGATGCGGAAGCCGACTGCATACTCGGCTGCGCTACGGCGCCCCTGTCTCATCGACAGCAGCACGTTCGAAGCGGTCTCGCCTCTGTTGGGATGATCAAACACTTGTTTGAATTCCCGTACAAACCCAGTATAAGACGTTAGGAGCCGTGAATTCTGCTCCCAAAGCGCCGTAGCCCATGCGTGTGCCTCTCCTCGAAGCAAATTAATAACATAAGCCACCCGGCTAGCGTCTGATGCGTACATGACGGGGCGCTGTGAAAAGACGAGCGAACACTGCATGAGGAAGTCCGCGCACGTCTCGACACAGCCCCCGTACGGTTCCGGAGGGCTTATGTATGCTTCAGGGGACGGTGGGGGGGTTCGTTGAACGACCAGTGGAATGTCTAATACGGGCCCAGGACCAGCCAGAGGAGTGGCTGCAGCAGCGCCCTGATCGCGCGCTTCCACCCTGGCGGTGAGAGCCTCCACCCTCCGATTAAGGAGGACACTCTGCTCGGTCACAAATTCTAACCGGGCCTTGAAGGCGGTTAAGATCTGCTGCAGCTCACTCAACCCGCCTCCCGCTGACGCCTGCGCTCCTGGCTCTTCCATTGGCCTTTCAAGCTGGAGTTGACGCCCCTCGGAGTCCATGACGATGGCCGAGAAATCCTGTTGGGAAGGTGTCGTAGCACGGACCCACAACAGGGGGCGCAAATGAACGGACAATGAGTAAGCCAAAAGGTAACAATTTAATGTTGTGATAATACACAACGAAACGTGTCTTAATTTCACAGTCAATAAACACCAGGTGAAGTGTGGGCAGGCTCGAAGATAGAAGACGCCCGACGAGAGAGAAGCCGCGTCCCACACGGCTTCCACCACCAACGGCCTAAAGAACACCGGAGCCGCCAAGTCCCGAGTCCCCAGGTGGCCTCTGTCTTCGACTGTCGACCCTGGTACTGCTGGCAGAAAGCAGAAATATGATGTGTGAGTGTGAGTCCGCACACTCAGTAATCTATAGTCCAGATACCGTTAGGAGGGAGCACCTCCACCTCCAAATCACACACACTCGTGCAGCTCCTGTTTGTCCCTCTTCTGGGTCTTCACAGGAATGCGACTGCACACAGAACAAAGTTAGACAGCGTATTAGTCAGCAGAGAAATTACCTTGGTTCTGGTAGTCGATTTCTCGGCGGGGAGGTGGAGTTGCAGTCCGGCTTTTATGGTAGTGATGATAACGAGTGACAGCTGGTGCAGAGGATGAGTGACAGCTGTCACTTCTTCTGGGTCTGGCGCCCTCTCGTGCTTGGAGCCCGCACTCCAAGCAGGGCGCCCTCTGGTGGTGGTGGGCCAGCAGTACCTCCTCTTCAGCGGCCCACACAACAGGGACTTGGTATCGGCAGATACTCAAAATCAGATTACTCAGAATTGGATCGGGGCCAAAAAAACCTGATTGGGACATCCCTAGTATGAAGGATCATCATAACTGTGACGTTACTTGAAATCATTGTCCTTCAGTGTGAAATTAAAGAAACATCATCTGTGTGTTCATTCTGCTTTATAAATGTTCTAAAACCAGATAGAAAACCTTAAAAGATGCCACATGAAAGAAATGTCAGACACCTTGGGATGGAAACATGAACACGTGTTGGACTTCATTTACATCAGTCATGAAGAAGTGCATTCAGCATGTCTGGAGTAGGTAGCTCTCAAATTCTGATTAAGTGTTAATGGAGACGAGTGAGGAAAGCCACAAGACATGTCTGAGGGAGGTGTGGCTGTGATTGAAGAAACGCTGTCTGTTGCATCACCAGTTACACAGCTTTATAGTGGAGTGGAAGACAGAAAGAGGCATTTTAAGGCAAAAAATACAGATTAAATCTCCCATGTGCCTTCTAGCAAACAACACAATATCTTCTTAGAAAATCCTTGCCTGTACATCTCATCGTGAAGTTGTGCAACAGTATAAGTCAGACTGCACCAATAAGAGCCTCACGTGTTCTGGATTCTTATGTGTTGTAGAGTCACATGAAAAGACAAAAAACACAGAAAAATAGAAGAAATGGAATACTCACACTTACCAACTGCAACACATCGTCATCCTTTGGCATAATGGAGAGTTCCAGAATGTTTTCACTGCAGACATCACCAGAAAACATGAACACTGACACTCAGATTAGAAATGAACGTGAAATAATGTTCAGAAAAAGTTGGCGCTCACCTGTTTTGGATCAGAGTGATCACCTGAGAGTATGTTTTACCCAGAATGCTCTCCCCGTTCACCTTCACCAGCCTGTCACCTGCAGTACACACAAACACATTTCATTAACGTATTTTATATACTCCAGATACTGCACTAAATGGCAATAACTCCTCTTCACTCGGGGCGAGGAGGAGTAACAGGAAGACAGAGGATGGGAAGGAGAGGAGTTGTACTAGCTAGTAAGCCAGTACCGAGCAGTATTTCTGGTATTTATATTTACATTTTACAAGTTGTTTCTTACTTTTACTTTGGATACTCTGTGTGCTTCTTACCCTGTGTGCTGCTATCCATTGCTGCTGGGACCTCAATTTCCCTGAGGTAGTCTTCCCAAGGGATTAATAAAATTCTATCTAATCTAATCTAATCTAATCTAATAATTCCAGTGTTTCTCGCTCTTTTTTTTTTAAAATTGTTGCTTTTTGGGAGACATTCATGGATGTGTGCATCTGGAGAACTACAAAGTGGAACTGCTGAACTACAGCACCCAGCTGGCATTACTTACTCTGCTGATTGCACCAATTGCATGAATATTAATGTTCTGGGAACATTTTTGTTTGAGAAGATTATATCACCCTGATGAAGGTCTTGTGAACAAAAGCTTTTTTAAAGTTTCTTGCATACTTTTTTTTTGGGGGGGGGGGGGGGGGTAATGTTTGTTGTTTCCTGGCATGTTCCTGTTGTGGAGCATGTGCTAAAGGCACCTTGTGTGTTTCATTAAAAGTTAAATGAGTCAATGATTCTGAAGTTTTTTTTTAAGCTTCTCCCTGTTTTTTTTTTCACTTTGGGTTGCAACAGGAGATCTGACATGGATGCACATGTTGATTTGGTATGGGATTTTTTTTTCCAGATGTCTTTCCTGACACAATACCATATTACATGGACAATGGGCACTGGTGGTCTTAAACCAACAACCCTCAGCTTTGGAAACCAGCACACTAACCACATTGCAAAACTAAACCCTATGATAGACATATATTACTAGTTCCCAACCAATACAGTTGTCATTGTCATCCCTCGTGCCCAAATTGTTTAAGGTGTGAATGCACTTTCACTGTGTCCATGGGGGTGTTGGTCACAAACTCTGTGGTCAGGCACACGGCTATTGTGAGGCAACAGAAAGCATTGCAGCAAAGAGCACTAATATCCTGGTCTACAGTCAAGCACAGATTGTGTACGGCACAATATTTACTTCCAGTTGTCGTCATAAGTTTACATACACTCGTCATGGGCATGAACATTATTGTAAAGTTAGAAGAAGAGCCTTTATTGTATACCATGACATTTGCCCTCCACATTTAACCATCATAATTAAGCGCTTTGACCATCTGATGCAGATGGAAAAGCGCTATATAAATGCAGTCCATTTAACGTAAATAAGCATGTTGTTGATTGTGTGTGTGTTACCTGTGCAAAGCCCCGCCTTCTGGGCGGGGCCGTGCTCTTTGACACTCTTCACAAAGATGGTGTCCATCGGCTCCAAACGATCCCGCTGACAAACTGTACGCGCGCACACACACACACACACACACACACACACACACACACACACACACACACACACACACACACACACACACACACACACACAGACACACACACACACACACACACACACACACACACACACACACACACACACACACACACACACACACACACACACACACACACACACACAGACAGTGAAGATGCTATATGATTCCTGACGCCCAAAAGGTTGCATTAGATTTAACTACTTCACACGTGGAGATAAAAATCTGCACTGACACGTGATTCTTAAATAAAACCGAATACACACGTCATACTAACCAACACAAGAAGGCACAACTAACAGTGATGTTCATTATTTAAATATATTTGAGCCTCATTTTTCACCGATATCATTTGATACATCAGCTGAAAGATGAAACACTCACATTTTCCACTTGTGTTTGCGTTCTCTTCATCCTGTCAGGAAAATAATAAAAAAAACAGAAAGAGTTACTGGGGCGCAGACAACATGTCCAACATCCTGGAAGAAGGATCATCCCGATAGTGTTGCCAGCCCAGCGGGAAATTACAGTAGAGTCACATGTCACGACCATGATGTCATTTGCCATGAGTGCAGTGGGTCGAAGTGCCGGCTGGGAGGAATGCAGTGCTCCATTTCCTCTGGAAGCAGGCCGACAGATATCAGACCACAGATGGTGTCACCTGCTCAAACAAATACTGTAACTCCTTGCCTACCCTCAGTCCCATCACAGCTGGCTTTCCCAGCACCATCAGACAACAGCCCAGAAGACAACCTGTTTTTAGTGCTGCATTTTATGGTGGCACGAGTGCCAATCCTTTAAACCTCTGGGGCCGACGCCGTCGTATACGATGGCCAAGACCAAGCTTTACTAAATTATAAATAACTTTTTAATGATATGAGATAGAAACTTGCTTTTTTTTTTTGCTGAAAAGTTAACTCCGCGGACTTTCGAGCCACTGTCCGCCATCTTTGTACTCCTCATAGAAGCTGTGTGATGACGTGAGCAATGTGAGTGTCCAGTCGGACTTGGTTCACCGTCACATGGTTTTTCCAAAATCCAACCGTAGGGCAGATTCACCTCACATGACACACCAAAGATTGTTTTTAGGAGTGATGTGTTACTAGTCTGCCCGTTGAATAGCCCTCTGGCTGCTCCAATGCACCCTGCGCCATTACGCACAGCGAAAGTGAAAGTGAGCAGACGGAGAGCCTCTCATACAATCTCACATGCTCACACAGTGTGTGAGTATCAGGACTACTCGACTAATTTTCCTGTGAATGTTACAGGATAAGCCTGTGGCAAGCTAAAGCACTGTTTACCATATCAATGGAGCGAGGGGGAGGGGCCGCTGAAGATCAAACTGAATGAGCCTTGAAGTGTGAATGTTGCTTTCAGTGCAGGAGAGAACAAACATACAGTCAACTTCATAGTAGAAGTTTGACCTTTTTGTAATAGCAGACAGAAATTGCTTTGAAATGAAGACAAACAAAACACATAGACCATTTTGTATATATTGTTCAAAATGTGCATTTGTGTTTATTGTTTGAACCTTTTTGTTGTACAGTGTTTTACACAAGAGCCCAAATTACCTTTATAAAGTGTCAAAACAGTTGTTTATTATAGTTTGCTGTGTGTTTTGAATAAATGTGTAGAAAATTATTTTCCGCTTTACTTTTCCTTTCTTATTTCTGATTGTAAACCTTTATTACACTTAGAAAACACAGCTATAGCATATATATTTTGAAAGTACAGGTTGTCCTGAAAAAAAAGAGACATAAAACTTGATTGTGGGATGCAGGGAGAGCTGTTAACAGCAATAATAAAACATTTATGCCAGGTGAGTGAACGGTCCAAAAAAAATGCCCTCGGACCCCAGAGGGTTAAACAACATCCAAAAAGGAGAAATCTGCAGGCTCTAGGCCCACCAACAGTCCCAAAGGACATTCATCATGTCCAGATACAGCAGGTAAAATAAGTATTCAACACATCACCATTTTTCTCAGTAAATATACTTCTAAAGGTACTATTGACATGAAATTTTCCTCAGATGTTGGTAACAACCTGAGTGATCCATAGATGCAAAGAAATCAAATCATAGATTGCAGTAAAATAAGTTATGTGTAATAATGTAAAATGACACCAGGAAAATGTTTTGAACACCTGAAGAAAGGGAGGTGCAAAAAGGCAAGGAAAGCCAAGACACCAGCTGAAATCTATCAGTAATTAATCAGTGCAAATTGTCAGTGCAAATTAATAGCTGGTTCAGTCCAAATGGATGGCCTGTGAAAAGGTGTTTCTTTACCAAGGTGTCACACAAGAAACATCTCATGATGGGTAAAAACAAAGAGCTCTATCAAGATCTTCACAGCCTTATTGCTACAAAACATACTGATGGCTTTGGTTACAGAAGGATTTCTAAACTATTGAATGTTCCAGTGAGCGCTGTTGGGGCCATAATTCAGAAGTGGAAAGAACATAATTTCACCATAAACCGACCATGACCAGCTGTTCCTTGTAAAATTTATGACAGAGGAGTGAAAAGAATTCTCATAAGAGTTGTCCAAGAGCCAAGGAGCACTTGTGAAGAGCTTCAGGGCCTGTCTGCAAACTTATCACACAAGACTCCACTGCTGAAGAAAAATGTTGAAGCTCATTTAAAGTTTGCTGCACAACATTTAGACAAGCCTGTGAAGTACTGAGAGACTTTAGTCTGGTCAGATGATAACACACAGCCAAAGAAACTCAAATGGTTTCAGAATATGAAGAAAAAAAGCTGCTGGAATGGTCCAGCCAATCACCTGACTTCAATCCAATAGAAAATCTATGGAAAGGGTGAAACATCAAAGTTCATAGAAGAGGTCCACAGAACCTTAAAGATTTGAAGAGTGTTTGTGTGGAAGAACGAACCAAAATCACACCTGATCAATACATATGCCTAGTTTCTCCATACAGGAGGCATCTTGAAGCTTCATTATCAACAAAGGCTTTTGTACCAAGTATTAAATAAATTTCATTTTCAATACTTTTTCCCAGTGTCATTCTGTTTTATTACACATAATTTCTGTACTTATTTGTTTTGGTTTCTTTGTATGTATGGAACTCTGAGCTGTATCACATCCAGAAGTTCTGAGATGACACATCCATTGTTGGATGCACCAGGGCTGACAGAGAGGAGGAGTACAGGAGCCTAGTGAAGGACTTTGCTGCCTGGTGCCAACAAAACATCTACAGCCCAACACCTCTAAGACAAAGTAGCTGGTCATTGATTTGGGGAAGTCTAGACCAAGTCCGCAACCAGTTCTGATCGAGGGAGCTGAGCTGAGGTGGAGGGTGTGGATTCCTACAGGTACCTCGGGTTGTGGCTGAACAGCAAACTGGACTGGACAACCCACACCAACCACCTGTACAGGAAGGGACAAAGCAGGCTCTACCTTCTGAAGAGGTTGCAGTCATTAACATCTGCAGGAAACTCCCGTGGATGTTCTACCGTGGTAGCCAGCATCTTCTTTTACACCGTGGTGTGCTAGGGGTACAGCACATCCAAGGAGGACACATCCAGGCTGGACAAACTGATCAGATGGGCTGGCTCTGTGGTTGGCATGAAGCTGGACTCTCTGGTGATGGTGGCAGAGAAGAGAACACTGGACAAACTGCTGGACATTATGGACGATGACAGTCACCCTCTGCACACCGTCATCAGCAACCAGAGGAGCCTCTTCATCCACAGACTGCTCCTTCCCAAGTGCAGGACCAACAGGTTGTCAGACTGTACAACTCCTCACTCAGGGGGAGGAGGAGTAACAGGAAGACAGAGGATGGGAAGGAAAGGAACAGTTGTAGCCTATAAAGCAGTATTGATCAGTATGTCTGGTATTTATATTGTGTATTTATATTTATATTTGCAAACTGTTTTTTTTTTTTTACTTTCACTTTTGATACTCTGTGTGCTTCTTACCCTGTGTGCTGCTGTACAATGCTGCTGGAACCTCAATTTCCCTGAGGGAGTCTTCCCAAGGGATCAGTAAAGTTCTATCTAATCTAATCAAATCTAATCTAATTCCAGGGTAAACATGGGCACCCTGCTGGCCTTCTGTGGTTACAGGGGTCTTCAATACTGACAAATATGGCTAAAATATTACAGCTGACATTCCTTCACAACACAAGTGAAACTTCTCATATGAGTCTCCAAATAACTGTTAGTTTCACAGCAAGATATTCTGGAGTTACCCAAGGGTTCTCCAAAGAGATCTGCTGCCAATAATCAGATTAGGTCAGTGGTTAGAGTCCACGTCTCACAACCATACAGAAAGACAGGTAGCACAGGACCATAAAGACTTGGACCTTCATTCTCCTGCAAAGATTTTAGCATCTCCATATACCTCTCCCCAGCGACTACATAAGTCCATAAGGACATGAATGTCTCCGCTGAGATAAGTGAATGTCTCTGTGACAAAGGCCAGCAGCCAAAGGATGAGTGGCTAGAGACAACTAGACAGAGCGTCCGCCTCCCACGCAGGAGATTGCACGTTTGCGTGGGAGGAGTCAACAACACAACACAGAGCAAGCTACTATATCTCTACAAGTCCAACACGTTCACTGCAGACAGATACACTTCTGATGCTGAGGCCAAGAAGTCACTGAAAGCTTTGATCTTGGTCCAGGTCAGATCCAAATCCAGACACTCTGATTCCTCACTCATCTTCTCAAATGCTGCAATCAAAACATATTTTGATCCCACAAAGTCAAAGCATCTTCTGCCAAGTCAATGCCAGCAAACCTTTCTCCGCCAACAAGCACACCTGAGACACTAATTTCGACAGCTGACCAGATATCCTGTTTGTGCAGGCACTGAAATGTGTACAAGCCAGAAGACATCCCTGAGGATGCCATGAATCCTCAGGAGGTCCCAGAGAGCAGCCCAGTCAACTCTGCAAAGAAGCTTTCCTGATACTGTTCATTCATTCATTCATTCATTCATTCATTCATTCATTCATTCATTCATAGTTCAGCTGGCCTACAGTGTCAATGTTTAGCAGCTCAAACAGAAAACCTTTCAAGCCACACAGTAGAAGTTTAAACTGACCTTGATGCTGAGGAGAGATGAGTCCGGTGGGTAGACAATGAAGTGGCGCAGAGTGAACCCGAATCCCTGTGAGTTTTTCTGTAGGAAAATGGTCCGGGGCCCCTGCCACGATAGACCCTCCACCTCACCCGAGGACAGTGGCCGGCGCCTATTCTCATTGGTTGCCACCATGCCATCTCTCCGCCCTTTTGCCTATAGAGGAAAAAACACAAAGAAGATGCTTGATTTAATCAAATGTAATATTTAGTCTTTCTCTTTTATGTAAAATAAATTGTTATTAGGTCAAACTATAAATCGGATCACTCACATTGCGCACATCATCACACAGCTTCTATGAGGAGTACAAAGATGGCCGATGGCTGGCTCAAAAGTCCGCGGAGTTAACTTTCAGGGAAAAAAGTAAGTTTCTATCTCATATCATTGAAAAGTTATTTATAACTTAGTAAAGCTTGGTCTTAGCCGTCGTATACGATGGCGTCGGCCCCAGAGGTTTAAAGCAGACATAAATGAATATTCATGAGTATATAATCAAAGAAATTCCACAAAAATAAGGGTGTCACGTTGACTGATTTTTCTTTCAGTTGTTTTCAGAGGATGTTCCTTTCAATTACAACTCCAAATCAGAAAAAGTTGAGATGAAGAACATCCAAAATTTCAGTTGCAGCTTGCCAGAAGCCAAACAGGAAACTTGTACCTAGACCTGATGTGTTTTCCTGTTTTACAATCCTTCTCTGCTCCACTCCAACGTGAAGCTGTAACTGGACATGTTGTTGTGTGGGCCGCTGAAGAGGAGGTACTGCTGGCCCACCACCAGAGGGCGCCCTGCCTGAAGTGCGGGCTTCAGGCACAAGAGGGCGCTGCCGCCTCACAGGAACAGCCGGGAGTGACAGCTGTCATTCATCAACTCCTGACAGCTGTCACCTATCACCATCTCATCAACCACTCCATAAAGGCCGGACGACATCTCCACCCCGCTGCCGAGATATCACCTACCATTGGAGGTAATTCCTCAGCCATAATCTGTGCCGTATCGCACGTATTTGTTGTCTGATCCTCTACAGGAGTTCCTGATAGCTTGTGTCAGCGGGAGGCTGAGCTGGTCGTGGACGACAGGGTGATAAGCCGCACCCTTCCCGATCCGTGTAGACAAGTGTTTGTATCAGATCTGTAGAGACTCTGTGTTCGTAATCGCGGAGGTGGAGGTGTAATTCCCACCTGTATTGCTGACTGTTACTGGGTGTGCACACACCCACACCTAATTGTTTCTGCTTCCTGCCAGCAGTACCAGATCCGACAGCTGGAGACGGTGGCCACCTGGGGACTCGGGACTTGGCAGCTCCAGTATCTTCTGGTTTCGGTGGCAGTGGAAATCTTGTGGGATCCTGTTCTTGTCTGGACAGACATCTTCTATCCTCGAGCCTGCCCACACGTCACCTCTGTGGATTGACTACATATAAATTCTGTAATCGTCTGTATTTCGTTGTGCACATTCACAACAGTAAAGTGTTGTATTTTGGCTCATTCAATGTCCATTCATTTACGCCCCCTGTTGTGGGTCCGTGTCACTACACTTTCACAACAGGATATCTCGGCCAACGTCATGGATCCCGAGGGGCGTCAACCATCTGTTGGACAACCAATGGAAGAGCAGGGTGCACAGGCGTCAGCAGGAGGCGTGATTGGTGAGTTGCAGCAAATCCTCACCGCCTTTACTGCTCGGTTGGATCTAATGACCGAACAGAACATCATCCTCAACCGCAGGATGGAGGCTCTCACCGCACAGGTGGAAGCGTGTGCTCAGGGCGCTGCTGCAGCTTCTCCTCCTGCTGACCCGGTGCCAAATATAGACGTTCCAATGGTCATTCAACGACCCCCCCCACCATCCCCTGAAGCACACATAAGTCCCCCTGAGCCGTACGGGGGTTGTGTGGAGACGTGCGCTGACTTTTTAATGCAGTGTTCGCTCATCTTTGCACAGCGTCCCGTGATGTATGCGTCAGACGCCAGTAGGGTGGCTTATGTAATTAATTTGCTTCAAGGTGAGGCACGCGCTTGGGCTACGGCGCTTTGGGAGCAGAATTCACGGCTCCTTACAACTTATACTGGGTTTCTGAGGGAGTTCTGACTTATCGATCTAGTCATACGTTTAGACAATCGATTAGAAGAACGCCATCGGGAGCGAGACGAAGGACGTGGCCGGGCACGCGCCGTCCCTCTCCCTTCCGGGTCCGAAAAGGTTCCGCCCTCCCCACGCTCCACAGCCTCGGCGCTCCGTGTGGCAACAGCTCCCCCTGCTGACGATGCTATGGACACGAACAGGGCCAAATTAAGATCATCTAACAGACAGAGGAGACTGGCCCGCGGGGAGTGCTTTTTCTGCGGCTCAAGTGAGCATCAGCAGAGAGACTGCCCCAAGCGGTTAAACACGAACGCCCGCCCTTAGAAACTGGGTTAAGGGTGGGCCAAGACATTCACGTGGGACATACACGTATTTCCACACGTCTCCCAGTTACGATCCTGAGCGGGGATTTAACCCTTCAAGCTCCAGCACTGGTGGACACGGGGTTAGAAGGGAATCTGCTGGACAGCAGATGGGCAAGGGAGGTAGGGCTCCCTCTGGTGGTGCTTCCTTCACCTTTGAAGGTTCGGGCACTAGATGGCACCCTTCTCCCTTTAATCACACACAAGACACAACCAGTAGTTCTGGTAGTGTCTGGGAATCATCGGGAGGAGATTGAGTTTTTTGTCACTCCTTCTACCTCCCGCGTGATTGTGGGCTTCCCGTGGATGGTAAAACACAATCCCCGGATTGATTGGCCGTCTGGGGTTGTGGCTCAGTGGAGCGAAACCTGCCACCGGGAGTGTTTAGGATCCTCGGTTCCCCCCGGTTTAATTGCTAATGAGGAGGTTAAAGTCCCCCCCCCAATCTGACGGCGGTGCCGGTTGAGTACCACGACCTTGCTGACATCTTCAGCAAAGATCTGGCACTCGCCCTTCCCCTGCATCTTCCGTACGATTGTGCCATTGATTTGATCCTGGGCGTCGAGTACCCGTCCAGCAGGCTGTACAACCTCTCACGTCCTGAGCGCGAATCAATGGAGACCTACATCCAGGACTCATTAGCTGCCGGGCTGATCCGGAACTCCACCTCGCTGATGGGTGTGGGTTTCTTTTTTGTGGGCAAGAAAGACGGCGGACTCCGTCCATGCATTGACTACAGAGGGCTGAACGAGATCACGGTTCGCAACCGAAACCCTTTGCCCCTGTTGGATTCAGTGTTCACGCCCCTGCATGGAGCCCAAATTTTCACCAAACTAGATCTTAGGAATGCGTATCACCTGGTTCGGATCCGGAAAGGAGATGAGTGGAAGACGGCATTTAACACCCCGTTAGGTCACTTTGAGTACCTGGTCATGCCGTTCAGCCTCACTAATGCCCCCACGATGTTCCAAGCTTTGGTAAATGACGTCTTGCGGGACTTTCTGCACCGATTTGTCTTCGTATATCTGGACGATATACTCATCTTTTCCCCGGACCCTGAGACTCATGTCCAGCATGTACGTCAGGTCCTACAGCGGTTGTTGGAGAACCGGCTGTTTATGAAGGGCGAGAAGTGCGAGTTCCACCGCACTTCTTTGTCCTTCCTGGGGTTCATCATCTCCTCCAACTCCGTCGCCCCTGATCCGGCCAAGGTTGCGGCGGTGAGAGATTGGCCCCAACCAACAAGCCATAGGAAGCTGCAACAGTTCCTCGGCTTTGCAAATTTCTACAGGAGGTTCATTAAGGGCTACAGTCAAGTAGTTAGCCCCCTGACAGCCCTGACCTCCCCAAAAGTCCCCTTCACCTGGTCGGATCGGTGCGAAGCCGCATTTAGGGAGATGAAACGAAAGGTTCTTCACCCTTGTGCCTACTTTTCTCGCAGGTTGACCCCGGCAGAGCGGAACTATGACGTGGGCAATCGGGAACTTCTTGCGGTGAAGAAGGCTCTTGAGGAGTGGAGACACCTGTTGGAGGGAGCTTCGGAGTCGTTCACGGTTTTCACGGACCATCGGAACCTGGAGTATATCAGGACCGCCAAGCGGCTGAACCCCATGCAAGCCCGCTGGTCATTGTTCTTCGGGCGTTTTGACTTCCGGATCACCTATCGCCCAGGACCAAGAACCAAAGGTCGGATGCCCTGTCCCGGGTACATCAATCAATCAATCAATCAATCAATTTTTTTATATAGCGCCAAATCACAACAAACAGTTGCCCCAAGGCGCTTTATATTGCAAGGCAAGGCCATACAATAATTATGTAAAACCCCAACGGTCAAAACGACCCCCTGTGAGCAAGCACTTGGCTACAGTGGGAAGGAAAAACTCCCTTTTAACAGGAAGAAACCTCCAGCAGAACCAGGCTCAGGGAGGGGCAGTCTTCTGCTGGGACTGGTTGGGGCTGAGGGAGAGAACCAGGAAAAGACATGCTGTGGAGGGGAGCAGAGATCGATCACTAATGATTAAATGCAGAGTGGTGCATACAGAGCAAAAAGAGAAAGAAACAGTGCATCATGGGAACCCCCCAGCAGTCTACGTCTATAGCAGCATAACTAAGGGATGGTTCAGGGTCACCTGATCCAGCCCTAACTATAAGCTTTAGCAAAAAGGAAAGTTTTAAGCCTAATCTTAAAAGTAGAGAGGGTGTCTGTCTCCCTGATCTGAATTGGGAGCTGGTTCCACAGGAGAGGAGCCTGAAAGCTGAAGGAACTACAAGTAAGCCTGCAGTCTGAGAGCGAAGCGCTCTATTGGGGTGATATGGTACTACGAGGTCCCTAAGATAAGATGGGACCTGATTATTCAAAACCTTATAAGTAAGAAGAAGAATTTTAAATTCTATTCTAGAATTAACAGGGTACATGAAGATGAAGTCAAAACGGAGCTGTCGGATCCGCCGGTATCCATCATACCTGAGTCCACTATCGTGGCCACCCTCACCTGGGACGTGGAGAAGACCGTCTGGGAGGCCCTGGCACGGAGCCCGGACCCAGGCACAGGCCCGAAGAACCGCCTCTACGTCCCACCAGAGGCCAGAGCTGCAGTCCTGGACTTCTGTCACAGTTCCAAGCTCTCCTGTCACCCAGGGGTGCGAAGGACCGTGGCAGTGGTCCGGCAGCGCTTCTGGTGGGCGTCCATGGAAGCTGACATACGGGAATACGTTCAGGCCTGTACCACCTGTGCCAGGGGCAAGGCAGACCACTCCAAAACTCAAGGACTTCTGCAACCGCTCCCGGTGCCTCGTCGCCCCTGGTCCCACATTGGCCTGGACTTTGTCACGGGCCTCCCGCCGTCCCAGGGCATGATGACCATCCTCACGGTAGTGGACCGTTTCTCCAAGGCGGCCCACTTCGTGGCCCTCCCGAAGCTCCCAACGGCCCAGGAGACAGCAGACCTCCTGGTCCACCACGTTGTGCGTCTGCATGGGATACCAACTGACATTTCTTGGATCGTGGTCCTCAGTTCTCCTCACAGGTCTGGAGGAGCTTCTGCAGAGAACTGGGGGCCACCGTGAGCCTCTCGTCCGGGAATCACCCGCAGACCAACGGACAGGCAGAGCGGGCCAACCAAGAACTAGAACAAACCCTACGCTGTGTGACGTCCGCGCACCCGACGGCATGGAGTGACCATCTGGCCTGGATCGAGTACGCACATAACAGCCAGGTGTCCTCTGCCACCGGCCTCTCCACGTTTGAGGTGTGTTTGGGGTACCAGCCCCCATTGTTTTCCATGGTGGAGGGAGAGGTTGGTGTGCCCTTGGTCCAGGCCCACCTGCAAAGATGCCGTCGGGTGTGGCGCACCGCCCATTCTGCCTTGTTGAAGGCCCGGACGAGGGCTAAGGCCCATGCAGACCGCCGGCGTTCTCCGGCCCCTGCATACCAGCTGGGCAGGAGGTGTGGCTTTCAACTAAGGACATCCCCCTCCAAGTGGACTCCCCTAAGTTGAAGGACAGGTACATTGTACCGTTTAAAATCCTCAAGATCCTCAGCCCTGCCGCAGTGAAGCTCCAGCTCCCGGCTTCACTGCGGATCCACCCTGTTTTTCACATCTCCAGGATTAAACCACACCACACCTCACCCCTCTGTGCTTCCGGACCGGCGCCGCCTCCTGCCCAGATCATCGACGGGGAGCCCGTGTGGACAGTACGCCGGCTCCTGGACGTCCATTGTATGGGCCGGGGGTTCCAGTATTTGGTGGACTGGGAGGGGTATGGACCCGAAGAACGCTCCTGGGTGAAGAGGAGCTTCATCCTGGACCAGCTGTCATTCATCAACTCCTGACAGCTGTCACCTATCACCATCTCATCAACCACTCCATAAAGACCGACGACATCTCCACCCCGCTGCCGAGATATCACCTACCATTGGAGGTAATTCCTCAGCCATAATCTGTGCCGTATCGCACGTATTTGTTGTCTGATCCTCTACAGGAGTTTCTGATAGCTTGTATTAGCGGGAGGCTGAGCTGGTCGTGGACGACAGGGTGATAAGCCGCACCCTTCCCGATCCATGCAGACAAGTGTTTGTATCAGATCTGTAGAGACTCTGTGTTCGTAATTGCGGAGGTGGAGGTGTAATTCCCACCTGTATTGCTGACTGTTACTGGGTGTGCACACACCCACACCTAACTGTTTCTGCTTCCTGCCAGCAGTACCAGATCTGACAGCCGGAGACGGTGGCCACCTGGGGACTCAGGACTTGGCGGCTTCAGTATCTTCCGGGTTCGGTGGCAGTGGAAATTGTGTGGGATCCGGTTCTTGTCTGGACAGACGTCTTCTATCCTCGAGCCTGCCCACACGTCACCTCTGTAGATTGACTACATATAAATTCCGTAATTGTCTGTATTTCATTGTGCACATTCACAACAGTAAAATGTTGTATTTTGGCTCATTCATTGTCCATTCATTTACGCCCCCTGTTGTGGGTCCGAGTCACTACACTTTCACAACACATGTACCATAAAAATGTTGCACCATTTCCCAGTTTCTCCACTCACATCCACACAAGCCTATAAGTCCTACAGAGTTGTCTTGGTGGCTTCTCTCGCTCATCTCCTTCCAGCACATTCACTCAATTTTTGAGAAATGAGTGCTTACTTATGGTGTACGCGACAGGATCCTAAAACTGACCATAGGTTTCCAAAACCTGAGAGACCACACACATGCCTGAGACACTGATGACCCCAGTAGCTGGAGAAGGCCGTGGGAACACCTGTGCTTCACCTGACTGCAGCAGGATCAGGACCCGAGGCAGTTACGTGGTGTTTTCATTGTGGTGAAGTGCAGCATCAGTGATCCCAGTCTGACTTGTGTATTTGACTCCGGATTTATCCAGTTCCATACTGTTTGTATTTCTTAATGATTGATGTAAATGTGTGGAGTTTGCATGTTCTCCCCGTGTCTGCGTGGGTTTCCTCCAGACAATCCAGTTTCCTCCAACAATCAAAACCATGCTTATTTAGGGTCTGTTCCTTTCTCTGCCCCTGACCAAGGCAGCGTCTCTACATCTGGAGTTGGTCCCCGGGTGCTGGACTGTGGCTGCCCACTGCTCCAGCGGTTGGATTGTGTCTAAGGGCCCGGCCCCACTGGCGTTTAAGAAGATATGCGTATGGATTGCGCACAAAATTGGCTCATATTCACTTAACATCTGCAATATGCGTGAAACATGCTTGTATGAGTCGGCGGACACCCGCACACGTCCGCAATGATCCGCAGAGGCACGTTTTTCCGTTACCAGGATTTTTGAGCTGCACAAAATTTTGGCTGCGGATGACATCCGCCTTACATACTCCATACATACTCAGTACATACTCCATACATACTCAATCTATGCGCTGTATATTCACCGTCATCTGCTGATATCCGCAACTGACAGGGATTTGCGGCTTGGCAGCAGACTGGGACAGTGTGTAAAACAGACATTTTGCGTGCCAATCATGTCCACATCACAGACTAAAATAAGTTGTAACCACTGCATACAGATTGGCCACGGATAAAGTATTTTTATTTTGTCTGCTTTCCGGCGGATGCAAATCAGATGTGCTGTGTTCACAGCTGGATGCCGTTCTTTGTTCTACTGGCTGCCACGCGCTCTGTGCTGGACGCTGCCTATATAAAATAATTATTTTGTGGCAGATTAATCATTTTATTCTGCAAATTGGCTGTTGAAAATGGTTGAAAATGGCTCTAATCACCTCAGGAAGCTGCACCTAACAAGCTGCAGAAAGCATTTTGAGCCGTCTAAAAAGGTAATTGTCAAGGCTTGATAAAACAGTTGCGTGTTTTTCTTTCTTGTCTGCAGCTGTTACCGTATTTATTCCTATGTTTATAACAGATTTATCTTCTTGTTATAATCATTCAGACGAGCTGTGTTCTGATGTGATCCGCTGACGTCACCACTTGCCCTGTTCACTGCTTGTGTACTCCAGTCAACTTGTCCAAGTCCAGCAAATGCTCCAGAGGCTGTATTGTTGGTGTGAATAGTGATGCCAATGGCCAGATTGCACTTCTTTTATGACTGCAATGCAAATGCTGTGCACGCGCAACACGTGCGCGATGCATTCATAATACACCCGTAATACTGCCGTGATAATCGCAATGCGTCGGATCCATTTCCTCACTACATGCGTTATACAACCGTGATTGTTCATCATATATTTGCTATACATTATTAATATATCCATAATTCATACTGGGACATTTGTCATTTTTGGCCATTTTTGTTGCGGACGACAACGAACGCCCACAATTTGTATACTCAATTCATGCGCAATTAATCCTGTCCCCAGTGGGACCGGGCCCTAACTGTAACTAGGATGAATAAATGCAGAGGACACATTTCGTTGCATGTATGTACAATGACAATAAAGACTCCTAGTCCAAGACACATTCAGTGACTTGGAAATGTTCATGTGTTCATTCCTTGACCTGTCTTAAGAAAACCAGATGTAAAGGTAATGATTTAATCCATACATTTAGAATAAACTGTCCCCATCCCAACTTCTATTACACCTGTCAAGGACACAATAAAATCATTGGCATTTATTGATTTATTTGTCTGTCTGTCTGTTAGCAGGATTACGTCAAAACTACTGCACAGATTCTGAGAAACTTTTCCCCACAGATAGACATTAGCACATGGAAGAACCCATTAAATTTTGGAGTTGATCTGATTGATCTGATTGGATTGGTGGATGTCAGAATAGTTAGGACTGTGTTGTTTCCGGATTCTGGATCAAGAGTTCCCTTTATATAGCCTTCAAAGAATTACGTCAAAACTACTTCATGGCTTCTCACCACATTTGCACCACAGACACATATTAGGGCATGGAAGACTCCACTGAATTTTGGAGGTGATCTGATTGATCTGATCGGATTGGCGGATGTCAGAAATCTCTGATTACTCTTGTTAGGACTGTGTTGTAGGACTTCAGTGCAGGAATGAATGTATACTGACCACAGAAAACATGAAATATCAAACTGTCTGCAATGAAACAGAAGTCAAAGTAAATGTAAGAATCACTGTTTTTTTTTTCTCATTTTCCATATTGTCCCAACTTTTTCTGATTTAGGGTGTATTAGTTGTCGCTGTGTCTTGTCATCCTGCTTCTGTATAATACTAACTGGTACATAATTGCATGATGTAGCAACTTTCACTCTGTATATCAGCATATTTATTTATTTTTGAGATTTTGCAGTAGAGTGTAAAATCCAGGTCCACTGAGTGCGTCTGGTGTATGAAGACATGTTTTACTAATAAATAAATAAACATATAAAATAAAATCTGTTTTTCCCACAAAATGGGAAACAAAGTAAAATGCAGAAAACCTTCCATATTGGTTGTAAATGTCAAAAGTAACGTTAACGTTTTTGAGATTTAACAAAAATGTTGGACTGACTGTACATCTGGTTCAAGATAAAATGAGTTTATTTTAAGTCCATTTTTAAATAGCACAATGCTAAAATATCCTCGGCTGTATGAGCCTTGTGTTCTTTATAATTTGCAGTTGTTTAATTTTCAAGATCCTATTGTCTTACGTACAGTTTGCACATGTTCAATAAAGTCCCTCTATCAATCAATCAAACAAACCATATTTGGGTGATTCTTAGACTACGGGCACTTATTATGTCCTTTGATCATATTGTAGGAAAAACACAAAAAAGGGGAAATTTCACACTTTTATAGTTATCTTTACAATGAAAGTGTGTTAAAAACTTTGTTCTAGTAGTCTATGATGACTTTTTCACCTTTTTTCAGCATCATTATATGCAAATATTGCCGTTTTGTGCTTGTCCCACACCCAGACTTTTGATCTTCAATGATAAAAATGAATGGTAAAGAAATGTTTTTTCTAATGTTTTAAAATAACTCTGAATAAAATATCAGTAAAATAATCAAAACATAATTGGGGTATTCAATGTCATACAACTGTTGTGGTTTTTTTTAAACAAAATGTAGTTGTCCCACACTACTGCCGTAATTTCCACCACAACACTGTAATGTCCCTTTAAACAGTTTGTATGAAAGTTTGTGTTGTGTGGCTGGGGTGCCTGGCTGCGTCCGACACATAACAGTTTGTTTGGGTAGTTTCTATGGAGATAAACAGTGACATCAGAGCACATGTATATAGCGCCAAATCACAACAAACAGTTGCCCCAAGGCGCTTTATATTGTAAGGCAATGGTGTGGTGGAAATTACATTTACAAGGCCAATAGTGCCCGTAGTTAAAGAATCACCCATTTATATTTTAACGGCGTCTGTGGTAGGGATGCGCTGATCCACAATTTTTCACTTCCAATTCGATCCCGATACCTGAATTTGGCTATCTGCCGATACAGATACTTTTCCGATCAATACCAGAGCTCTGTTTACTTTAATATTATCATTATTGTTGATTTTATATGTCGATTTTATTAAAAAGGAGACCTGAAACTTGAGCTAAAATTTGCCAGAAGGTGTATCTAACATGAAAGCCCAGATTTGATGTTTTGGTTAAAGCAGTGATTTTCAACCTTTTTTGAGCCGCGGCACCCTTTTTATATTTACAAAATCCTGCGGCACACCACTGTCACGTGTCACGCACCACTAACTCGACTGTCTCTACATGGTGCGTTAGCACATTAGCAACACGTGCAGTACAGATATGACATAACATAGTATACTATAGTCATGGAGCTGTACATAAGAACTAGAGGGTGCAGTCCCAACGAAAACGTCCCTTCATGGACAGCGACATGACGTCTCCTAACCGGGCAAAATATTGACGAAGTACCCGGATGTTAATGCATTTTCAATGGAGATTCGCGACTGAACACACTCAGAAAAATGCTCGCAAAATACGTGTTAAAATGCCATTTTGTCCTGGATATCGAGCCAGTAAAATTAAATTACATTAAATTATGTCAGGAAAGTATTAAACTTACTCTGACACACACACATTCACAAATATTAGTGTTGAAAGTTACACGGATCACTAACGACAAGAATTTTAACTAGACATTGGTCTAGTAGTGGAAAATATCAACTAGACATAAGTGAAATTAATGATCCGTGTCATCGGGCGACACAGGTACGGCAGGAGACATACAGCGTTTATCATCCAAATATCACGGTCAAAGTGACAATAAGAACCAAAACCACTTACTTATGGAAGGAAATATTGTCTCCCTTGTTCCTCCATTTGTGACTTTGCCAACATGCACAGCTTTCCGGCATATTCCACCTGTTTCTTGACGAGACTAAGTGAACTTCTATGCACACAAATCACTAACTTGCCCGGAATTAAAATGGCGATCACGCCTCCTTGTTGGCACACATTTCAGCACTACTGCGCGCTTTGCTGCCATCTACTGGAATAAAAGAGCATTACACCATCTGCCACACTATTACAGCACATACACCCGATAATGGTGATATTTGATAATTGCCCACGGCACCCCTGACGACCAATCACGGCACCCCGGTTGAGAATCACTGGGTTAAAGAATTAAGTACTTTTATTTTTTATAGATTTAAAGAGAAAAGACAGCATTCTCTCTCTCTGTCTGTCTCTTGCTCACTTTCTCTGTTTCTGTCTCTCTCTCTCTCTCTCACTTTCACTCTCCCTTTCACTCTCCCTTCATCTCTCTCTCTCTCTCTCTCTCTCTCTCTCTCTCCTTTTCTCTCTCGCTGTTTAAGTGCTGCACAAACTTCAAACTTTTGGGAAACACAAAGCATTTCAAGTGTAAAATAAATGTATCATCATCGACGCTCACACGCAGGATTTTAATGGAGGCTTTTTCTTGTTTCATAGCGTTTTAGAGCCTTGAGACAGTGAAGCGGCTAACTTTTTAGCACACATTTTCCAGCAACAATTCGATTAATTTTTTGAAAAATCCGTGCTCGTTGAACAGACAATTTGAACCCAACAGCTGGACAGAAATTTGCCGCTAACCACAGCTAGAACATTGCAGCTCTCTCAAACAGCCTGGGTTCAAAAACAATCCCCTCCCCTCCTCCCCCTCGGCAGTAAACAAGCAGAGAGCAAACAACAGCAGTTGACAGGATTCACAGTATCAGAAAATGTCACGGGTTGGATCAGTATTTTCCGATTCGTGAATTACGTTGGTATCGGAACCCGATACCGATCTGGGACCGGATTGTTCCCATCCCTAGTCTGCGGAAGGCCTTGTGTGAGTGTGTACATGAGCTCTGATTGAGTGGAAGTTGTGCAAATCAAGGAGAGTGCATGCTAACGTCCACAAAATGTCTTGTAAATGACTCCAGAGGTGTTATCAGGTTACAGAAACAGTGTATTCAGTTTTAGAAGTGTTTATTTCTCACTAGGTTTTACAATAATATATGACAAAGAGGTTATATTTACACTCAAATAAAACTGAGTTTTTCAGCTAGCTACTGGCCTGTGATGTCATCATGCTAACGTCCACTAAATAATAAGTTCAGAGGTGTTATTAGGTTGCAAAAACAGCATTTTCAGTTTTAGAAGTGTTTATTTCTCTCTTGCTATTACATAATATATGAGAAACATGTATATAAACACACAAAATAAATCTGTTTTGGAGAGACCAGCCACTGACATCATGGTGCAGCTCTACTCTGATTGGATGTCACCTGCATCACTCAAACATGAAACAGTTCAGACTGAAACAGAATGTGACTTTTTAGCCTCTTAAAATACCTCTTAGAATAGGTCAAGGTTAGCCATCTTTGAACTTGTCCAAGGTCCCAAGAATGACAGATGGACAGATGGACGGACAGACAAACACTTTTGTGATACCTGTGGACCATATTTGATGGCCATCGGGTAAAAGTAATTGTTCTCTGGTACATTAATCATACTTTGGCCAAACATGTTCTATGATAAAGTAACATTTTTTAACTGACATTTAAAGACAGCAAGAAAGATCAACACAATGCAAAAAGATGTACACACAAAACAGATAACACACAAAACTGATGTGTTGTCCACTTTGTGAAATAATGCACAGAGAATGCCTGACTGCAGAAATGCTTCACCGAGCGCGCAAAGAGAAAACGGTGTGATATAAAACTACAGACACATACACACGCACATACAAATACACACAATACTGCTTTCCATCAACAATGTAAATCACTGTGTGTGTGTGTCTCTTTGTGTGTATCTAATCAGCATGCATCACCATCTATTCCCCTCCAGTAGTCAGCAGACCCTCTCAGAGCTCGTTACGTAACGACTAAAGGAGGCTGAGAGACGTAGCAAAGCTCTGAATTTTCCTCTGAACTGTAGATGAAGAAAACCAGCAGCAGCTGATCCACGAGCTCTTATAATCTTTTATTCTTTTATTCAGAAAAATTGGCTATCCCATTTGATTTGCATAAAGATTTCTTGTCATTTGATACCAAATTTCAAATCCCACCCGTAAGATCTCAGTGTCTGGGAGCCAACAGCAGGCCCTAAGGACCAGGACCTAAGGACCAGGACCTAAGGACCAGGACCTAAGGACTAGGACCTAAGGATCAGGACCTAAGGACCAGGACCTAAGAACCAGGACCTAAGGACCAGGACCTAAGGACTAGGACCTAAGAACCAGGACCTAAGGACCAGGACCTAAGGACCAGAAGCTGGTGATGAGCTGACAAACATAATGTCACACAAACACGTCTTACAAACAGGAAGACAAATTTTCACCCACTTTACCAGCTCGTGTCTACGTGTGCGTGTGTGTGCGTGCGTGCACTCACACAATTTCCTTCACATTGTACGTGTAAATTGCTCGTGATAACGTCCCAGCATCACGTTAATATGAAGGTCAAAGGTCGAGGTCATGGGGCAGATCCTGCCCTTGAGCTTTGACTTTGATTCCTTTGAACCTAATCCCATTTTTGATCTTTGATCGATCTCCCTAAGTTTGAGTAATGATTTGAAGTGCATGTTGCTGATTCACGTGCACTTGAAGTCATTCTTCCTGCTCTCTTAGTGTCATAGCTATTGTGAAGAATGTCATTGTGATATTATTCAAATACCTTGATTGACCTTGACCTCTGACCTTGATATTAATGTTATCATGATGTAACTATGTGTCATCATGTGACAGAGTACAATCTGAAACCACATCGTTCTCAGTAACCCTCAAACTCAGAGGCCCTTCAGTGTATACAAATCAGAAAATAGTCATATTCTGAGGTATACACGTATGTGACATCATGATTATGTCATAATTGTATGTAGTTACCCAGAAGTCTTGTCCGTATATAATCAGGTACAATTCAGGGCGGCATGGTGGTTTAGTGGTTAGCACTGCTGCCTCACAGCAAGAAGGTCTTGGGTTCACTTCCAGCCTGGTCCTGTCCAGGGTGTACCCTGCCTCACCCCCTTGACTCATGGGATGATAGTCTCCAGCCCTCAGTGAGTTAAGATATTAGCACTGCTGCAGGTGTTGAAAGTTCTGAAATGATACCCAGCCCTACTCACGCCAGCTTCTTTTAAATCTGCTCCTGGAGTGGACAATAAACTCTAGCTCCTTCTGTTATATACAGGACTATATATACTACTATATACTTGCTAACAAAATTTTGACTATTAGAGAAAAAATTACTCATAACCATCCCAAAGATGTATCGTTATCTTTGGCTGCTTTCAGTGATGCCGGTATTTGGTTAGACTCTTTCTCTCCGGTTGTTCTGTCTGAGTTATTTTCATTGGTTGCTTCGTCCAAACCATCGGCATGTTTATTGGACCCCATTCCTACCAGGCTGCTCAAGGAAGTCCTACCATTATTTAATGCTTCAATCTTAAATATGATCAATCTATCTTTGTTAGTTGGCTATGTACCACAGGCCTTTAAGGTGGCAGTAATTAAACCATTACTTAAAAAGCCATCACTTGACCCAGCTATCTTAGCTAATTATAGGCCAATTTCCAACCTTCCTTTTCTCTCAAAGATTCTTGAGAGGGTAGTTGTAAAACAGCTAACTGATCACCTGCAGAGGAATGGTCTATTTGAAGAGTTTCAGTCAGGTTTTAGAATTCATCATAGTACAGAAACAGCATTAGTGAAGGTTACAAATGATCTTCTTATGGCTTCGGACAGTGGACTTATCTCTGTGCTTGTTCTGTTGGACCTCAGTGCTGCTTTTGATACTGTTGACCATAAAATTTTATTACAGAGATTAGAGCATGTCATAGGTATTAAAGGCACTGCGCTGCGGTGGTTTGAATCATATTTGTCTAATAGATTACAGTTTGTTCATGTAAATGGGGAATCTTCTTCACGGACTAAAGTTAATTATGGAGTTCCACAAGGTTCTGTGCTAGGACCAATTTTATTCACTTTATACATGCTTCCCTTAGGCAGTATTATTAGACGGTATTGCTTAAATTTTCATTGTTACGCAGATGATACCCAGCTTTATCTATCCATGAAGCCAGAGGATACACACCAATTAGCTAAACTGCAGGATTGTCTTACAGACATAAAGACATGGATGACCTCTAATTTCCTGCTTTTAAACTCAGATAAAACTGAAGTTATTGTACTTGGCCCCACAAATCTTAGAAGCATGGTGTCTAACCAGATCGTTACTCTGGATGGCATTTCCCTGATCTCTAGTAATACTGTGAGAAATCTTGGAGTCATTTTTGATCAGGATATGTCATTCAAAGCGCATATTAAACAAATATGTAGGACTGCCTTTTTGCATTTACGCAATATCTCTAAAATCAGAAAGGTCTTGTCTCAGAGTGATGCTGAAAAACTAATTCATGCATTTATTTCCTCTAGGCTGGACTATTGTAATTCATTATTATCAGGTTGTCCTAAAAGTTCCCTAAAAAGCCTTCAGTTGGTTCAGAATGCTGCAGCTAGAGTACTGACGGGGACTAGCAGGAGAGAGCATATCTCACCCGTGTTGGCCTCTCTTCATTGGCTTCCTGTTAATTCTAGAATAGAATTTAAAATTCTTCTTCTTACTTATAAGGTTTTGAATAATCAGGTCCCATCTTATCTTAGGGACCTCATAGTACCATATTACCCCATTAGAGCGCTTCGTTCTCAGACTGCGGGCTTACTTGTAGTTCCTAGGGTTTGTAAGAGTAGAATGGGAGGCAGAGCCTTCAGCTTTCAGGCTCCTCTCCTGTGGAACCAGCTCCCAATTCAGATCAGGGAGACAGATACCCTCTCTACTTTTAAGATTAGGCTTAAAACTTTCCTTTTCGCTAAGGCTTATAGTTAGGGCTGGATCAGGTGACCCTGGACCGTCCCTTGGTTATGCTGCTTTAGACGTAGATTGTGGGGGGGTTCCCATGATGCACTGTTTCTTTCTTTTTTTGCTCCGTATGCATCACTCTGCATTTAATCATTAGTGATCGATCTCTGCCCCCCTTCATGGCATGTCTTTTTCCTGTTTTTTTCCCTCAGCCCCAACCAGTCTCAGCAGAAGACTGCCCCTCCCTGAGCCTGGTTCTGCTGGAGGTTTCTTCCTGTTAAAAGGGAGTTTTTCCTTCCCACTGTTGCCAAGTGCTTGCTCATAGGGGGTCGTTTTGACCGTTGGGGTTTTTTATAATTATTGTATGGCCTTGCCTTACAATATGGAGCGCATTGGGGCAACTGTTTGTTGTGATTTGGCGCTATATAAGAAAAAAGTTGATTGATTGATTGATGGTCAGAATGGAAAAGGACAGTTGATGTCCTTCTGCTGCACTCATCAGAGTGGACAGAAAAGGTTAAAGCAAACTCAAGGAAGAAGGATCCCTGTGGTGAGACACCTGTCCACAGTCATCAGATCAGCTCCATCGGGAACCTCCAGACTGATGACAGCTGTGGCTGTTTTTAGACCTGTGGTGAATTTACTGTGAATGGCCATACACGACCATGCACGACGCTTAACCAATGACAAATAACAGTACATGGGTACATGCAAAACTACTTGCAAAATCACTGATGTTTATATGAATGATGTGTTTCACATTAATAAAAGGACACTCAGACATCACCAAAGCTGAGTCTGTATCTCCATCCATCCATCCATCCATCCATCCATCCATCCATCCATCCATCCATCCATCCATCCATCCATCCAT
Organism: Thalassophryne amazonica; assembly: GCF_902500255.1. Lineage (NCBI taxonomy): Eukaryota > Metazoa > Chordata > Actinopteri > Batrachoidiformes > Batrachoididae > Thalassophryne > Thalassophryne amazonica. The sequence goes on from NC_047120.1 coordinate 15,220,066, forward strand.
CCATCCATCCATCCATCCATCCATCCATCCATCCATCCATCCATCCGCTTACTCCAATTAAGGGTTACGGGGAGCTGGAGCCTATCCAGCCAGTCATAGGGTGTGAGGCGGGGTTCACCCTGGACAGGATGCCAGTCTGTCGCAGGGCCACATATAGACAAACCCACATACACACGGACAATTTAAAGTTTCCATTCCAGGTAACCTACATGTCTTTGGATGTAGGAGGAAGCCGGAGCACCCAGAGGGAACCCACACAAACACGGGGAGAACATGCAAATTCCACACAGAAAGGCCACAGGTGGGAATCAATTCCATGACCTTCTTGGTGTGAGGCAGCATTGCTAATCACTAAGCCACCACGTGCCATATCTTCATATGTGTCTTAAAATATACCATCTTCATTAACATCTTCCCTGTCTGGTTGTACCAGAGAGGTTTCACTTCAGGGCAAGTGGATGATTGACAGGATTTTTATCAGCGTATAGTCCTCTAGAAACGAAGGAAAATGGATGGATTGCTTGATCAGGATCGCTTATCTTAGATACTGATGTTTGATTGGGATCTCTTATTTTTGATACTGATATTTGATCTGGATCTCTTATATTTGATACTGATATTCGATCGGGATCTCTTATCTGTGATACTGATATTTGATCTGGATGTCGTATCATTGATACTAAAGTTTGATGAGAAGCTCTTTTCTTTGATATTGATGTTTGATTGTGATTGCTTTGATACTGATATTTGATCTGGATCTCTTATCTTTGATACTGATATTTCATCTGAATCTCTTATCATTGATACTAAAGTTTGATGAGAATCTCTTATCTTTGATATTGATGTTTGATTGGAAAATCTTTGACATTGATATTTCATCAAATCTCTTATCTTTGATACTGATGTTTCAACAGGATTGCTTATATTTGATCCTGATATTTGATCTGAATATCTTGTCTTTGATACTGATGTTTGATCTGGATATCTTGTCTTTGATACTGATATTTGATATGGATCTCTTACTTTTGATACTGATGTTTGATTGGGATCCCTTATCTTTGAGATGGATGTTTGCTCATGATCTGTTATCTTTGATACTGATATTTGATCTGGATCTCTTATCTTTGATACTGATGTTTGATCTGGAGATCTTGTCTTTGATACTGATATTCAATCAAGATCTTGTATCTTTGATACTGATGTTTGATTGGGATCTCTTATCTTTGACACGGATGTTTGCTCAAGATCTCTTATCTTTGATACTGATGTTTGATCTGGATCTCTTATCTTTGATACTCATGTTTGATAGAAGAATTTTGATTGTGATTGCTAAACTACAAACTTGATTGATGATCTTTGGTCTTGAACACTTATGTTGTTCTTGAGCGTTTATCCTCATCACTGAACTTAGACCTCGACTGATCCTGTAATCACAACAAGATCAATTAAATTTAGTGACCAAAGATTAAAAAACAGAATTAGATTCAAAGGAATCAAGTTGAAAGCTCAAAGGCACAATCTGCCCCAGGAACCTGATCAACAAAAAATATAACAAGCTCTGAAACTATAACCTCCCTAATTGAGTTCATTTCTGCAGGTTTTACCCTCCAACTCTAATGTTGGGATGGCAAGCCTTTGATGATGCCACATTCAACTACAACCCAAAATCAGAAAAAGCTGTAACATATGGAATCAAAAAAGAAACACCTAACAACAACAACAACAAACAAACAAATAAAACCCAGAAGTGCTTTTGATATTGACTTTGAGTTTTATTTCATTGCAGACAGAATGAAGCCACAATATTTCAGCTTAATTTCATTTGTTAATATACATCTATTTTTGCATTTAAAGCCTGCAACACATTCAAAAAAAGTTGGGATGTGGGCAATTTAGGACTACTAATGATTTACATATTTCTCCCTCCACAGTGCAGAATATCATAAAATGATTCAAGGAACGTGGAGGAATTTCAGGGCATAAAGAGCAATTTGCAAGCCTAAGCAGAACACCCGTGATCTCCAATCTCTCAGATGGCACTGCATCAAAAACCATCATTCATAAATAGCTGATATAACCACATGAGCAAGGAATTTGTATTGTCAAACAATACAATAAGGAGTTACATCCACAACTGCCACTTAAAACTTTAGTGTGTAAAAAAGAAGCCTTGTGTTAACACCATTTGTGGACAAGGCTGACATCTCTTGGGTCAGAAGCAGCTGGACTGGACATCACACAGTGGAAATGTGTATGGTCCATGTTTCAAGATACTGGAGCGGTCACAAAATATCAAGGATTTAAAGTGTTCCAGATCTTTTTTGGAAGAAACTGATGCTGTGACCTCGGGATCAAAGACTAAAAGAAACATCCAGAGTGTCATCAGCAACAAGTCCAAAAACCACGAACTGTCATTTTATGGGATGGTGTCAGTACTATTAGCAAAGGTAATTTACACTTTTGTGATGGCATTTATGCAGACAAGCACATTGAGATTTTAGAACAACATATGCTGCCTTCAAGATGACATCTCTTTGAGGGACACCCATGCATTTTTTCAACAAGACTTTACAAAACCACATTCTGCACACATTACAAACAGATGGCTGTGGAAGGAGAGGGGAATGGGTACTGGACCACCCTGGCTGCAGTCCTGTCTTGTCTTTAATAGAGGATGTGTGGCAAATAATGAAACAAAAAATGCAACATCAATGCACCACCTTGAGATATGTTTTCAGAAAGACTGGGACAAAATAACAACTGAAACACCATCCTCAACGCCAAAACGTCTTGTACGTGTTGTGAGAAGGAAAGTCAACACTATGCAGTGGTAAATGCTGATGTGTCCCCGCCTGGTTTGGAACGTGTTACAGGCCTGAAATGCAGGAATGGATGAATGAAATGAAGCAGACCAAAAAAAAAAAAAAAACTTGAAATATGTTGGGTTCATACTGTCTGCAGTGAAGTAAATCAATCAATTCAATCAATCAATTTTTTTTTATATAGCGCCAAATCACAACAAACAGTTGCCCCAAGGCGCTTTATATTGTAAGGCAAGGCCATACAATAATTATGTAAAACCCCAACGGTCAAAAACGACCCCCTGTGAGCAAGCACTTGGCTACAGTGGGAAGGAAAAACTCCCTTTTAACAGGAAGAAACCTCCAGCAGAACCAGGCTCAGGGAGGGGCAGTCTTCTGCTGGGACTGGTTGGGGCTGAGGGAGAGAACCAGGAAAAAGACATGCTGTGGAGGGGAGCAGAGATTGATCACTAATGATTAAATGCAGAGTGGTGCATACAGAGCAAAAAGAGAAAGAAACAGTGCATCATGGGAACCCCCCAGCAGTCTACGTCTATAGCAGCATAACTAAGGGATGGTTCAGGGTCACCTGATCCAGCCCTAACTATAAGCTTTAGCAAAAAGGAAAGTTTTAAGCCTAATCTTAAAAGTAGAGAGGGTGTCTGTCTCCCTGATCTGAATTGGGAGCTGGTTCCACAGGAGAGGAGCCTGAAAGCTGAAGGCTCTGCCTCCCATTCTACTCTTACAAACCCTAGGAACTACACGTAAGCCTGCAGTCTGAGAGCGAAGCGCTCTATTGGGGTGATATGGTACTACGAGGTCCCTAAGATAAGATGGGACCTGATTATTCAAAACCTTATAAGTAAGAAGAAGAATTTTAAATTCTATTCTAGAATTAACAGGAAGCCAATGAAGAGAGGCCAATATGGGTGAGATATGCTCTCTCCTTCTAGTCCCCGTCAGTACTCTAGCTGCAGCATTTTGAATTAACTGAAGGCTTTTTAGGGAACTTTTAGGACAACCTGATAATAATGAATTACAATAGTCCAGCCTAGAGGAAATAAATGCATGAATTAGTTTTTCAGCATCACTCTGAGACAAGACCTTTCTGATTTTAGAGATATTGCGTAAATGCAAAAAAGCAGTCCTACATATTTGTTTAATATGCGCTTTGAATGACATATCCTGATCAAAAATGACTCCAAGATTTCTCACAGTATTACTAGAGGTCAGGGTAATGCCATCCACAGTAAGGATCTGGTTAGACACCATGTTTCTAAGATTTGTGGGGCCAAGTACAATAACTTCAGTTTTATCTGAGTTTAAAAGCAGGAAATTAGAGGTCATCCATGTCTTTATGTCTGTAAGACAATCCTGCAGTTTAGCTAATTGGTGTGTGTCCTCTGGCTTCATGGATAGATAAAGCTGGGTATCATCTGCGTAACAATGAAAATTTAAGCAATACCGTCTAATAATACTGCCTAAGGGAAGCATGTATAAAGCATGTACTGTCCTAGCACAGAACCTTGTGGAACTCCATAATTAACTTTAGTCTGTGAAGAAGATTCCCCATTTACATGAACAAATTGTAATCTATTAGACAAATATGATTCAAACCACTGCAGCGCAGTGCCTTTAATACCTATGGCATGCTCTAATCTCTGTAATAAAATTTTATGGTCAACAGTATCAAAAGCAGCACTGAGGTCTAACAGAACAAGCACAGAGATGAGTCCACTGTCCGAGGCCATAAGAAGATCATTTGTAACCTTCACTAATGCTGTTTCTGTACTATGATGAATTCTAAAACCTGACTGAAACTCTTCAGTCAGGTCAAGTAAAGCTCAAAGTAAATGTAAGAATCACTGTGTGTGTTTGCATTTTCCCTATCTTGCCCAATTGGCAGCTGTTTTAATGACTGTTGGCACTCTAACTCAATATTGGACTGTTATCACCAAGTAACAAGATAAAACCCAAAACTACAGCCCATTTTGAAACCCCCCCAAGTTCCTGTTTACCGTTGTCATCAGGATTCTTCATCAACTTGTTCAGCAACAGTTTTGGAAAATGTTCATCTACTAAAGAATTATTTAAAGATCTACTTCTTCTAAAAGAGTTTTTGAATTTAGTTGTCCTGTGATATGCTGACACTGTGGTCGAAGGTTTCAGTCCCATGTTTCCCTCTTACCCAGGACAGGCGATAGCGCTGTATGATCCTCCGAGAGCCCCGCATTCTCGGTGAAGTAATGGGGGTCGGCCGGGGTGAGGCACGGGGTGAAACGCCCCTTAAAACTGCCAACCAGATACAACGAGGCTCAGCGTCGCTACAGTCCACCCCAACGGAACATTGGAAACGCCACTCTTTCCCCCATGGAGCTGGAGCAACACCTGACACACTTAGCATGGCAAAGCAGCCTTGGTATACATGTGCGACAGTCACGCAGCTTTGGTCCACGCAAGCATGAAACTGAGAGACCCGGCCGCCATCTCGTCTCAGTGTATTGTGGTAAATATTCAGCAGAAATCACTCTTGTGTGTAACTACACAGGCATCAACATCAACACATCTGAATGAAAATGTCCCAAGTTGGATTGTTAGTCCATAGTCCATGTTAGTTGTGTAGTTTCTTCTGCGCAGGTCAGAGGACCCCCTACTTACGATTAGACCTCAGTATATCTCAAAACAGTCCATAGGTCATTGGACTGGATGTTCCACGATAGTAGGATTTCTTCTGTTTGAACATCGAATGCCAGCTGTCCTCTCTTGGTTCCATGATGACATAGTTTGCCTCTCCACATGTCCTCTCCTAAGATTTAACAGTTAAAAAAAGTCTCTGTTTCACAAATACAACACTCATTTCAGTGAAGGAAAGCTGCCATGTGGACAGGACATGACTTGATGGTTGCTGCTGAATTTAGCAGGTGAATCCACGAGGAACTTGATGAAATATATTCCTAAACCACATGGGCAGAGGAGTCAGTTTGTTGGCAGATCAGAAAGGGTTCTGAGGACTGTCAACAATACCAGGCGGCACTTAAGAGATCCGGCGTGTTCTCTCCATGCTCTGATCGTAGTGCAGTTTTGGCTGTGGTCGTCGGACTAAGTATAGTCCACCCTCCTTATCGCTCTCTCTCTCTCTCTCTCTCCTTCCTTGAGTCTATTTGCTGACATCCCCGCCCTCTCTCATTTTCTCTCTCTCAGTCACGGTCCTGTCGTCCTGTCACCCGGTCTGGCCCATTGGTTGAGCAGAGAGCAATATTTCTCTCTCTCTCTCTCTCTCTCTCTCTTTCTCTGTATCTGCCAGGTCTCCCTGTCACCTCGCTTTAGACTCAGAACCTGTTTGTTTCCAGCAGCACACTATAGCGCATGTGTGTATTTAGAAAACAGAGGAAAGAAAAAACATGAAAAGGTGTGAATCAGAGAGTACCGTGTCCTGTGCAGTCATGATGTAAAATATATACATATGTATATACATTAGTGTTCAGAATAATAGTGGTGCTATGTGACTAAAAAGATTAATCCAGGTTTTGAGTATATTTCTTATTGTTACATGGGAAACAAGGTACCAGTAGATTCAGTAGATTCTCATAAATCCAACAAGACCAAGCATTCATGATATGTACACTCTTAAGGCTATGAAATTGGGCTATAAGTAAAAAAAAAAAGTAGAAAAGGGGGTGTTCACAATAATAGTAGCATCTGCTGTTGACGCTACAAACTCAGAACTATTATGTTCAAACTGCTTTTGTAGCAATCCTGTGAATCACTAAACTAGTATTTAGTTGTATAACCACAGTTTTTCATGATTTCTTCACATCTGCGAGGCATTAATTTTGTTGGTTTGGAACCAAAATTTTGCTCGTTTACTAGTGTGCTTGGGGTCATTGTCTTGTTGAAACACCCATTTCAAGGGCATGTCCTCTTCAGCATAAGTCAACATGACCTCTTCAGGTATTTTGACATATCCAAACTGATGTTGTGTGGGCCGCTGAAGAGGAGGTACTGCTGGCCCACCACCACCAGAGGGCGCCCTGCCTGGAGTGCGGGCTCCAGGCACCAGAGGGCGCTGCCGCCTTATGGGAGCAGCCTGGGTGACAGCTGTCACCCATCACCGGACACAGCTGTTCCACTCAGCACAGAGGTATATCAGGAGGACGGCGTCTCCACCTCAGTGCCGAGTTATCGCCTTTAGACTGAGGTAACGTTCTCTGCATTTATATTCTGACTAACTAGCTAAAAGACTTGCTAAACCTTTTCAGGACTGCTGATTACTGAAAGCTAAATTGCTTGGATAAGTACTCACCTGCCTGCCATATTGTGACTAGAGGTGGAGGCGGCTTCTCCCCTCTCCGTTACTGGGTGCTGTCGCATCCACACCTGTGTTGTTGCTCTCTCCCGCCAGCAGTACCGGATCCGACGAGCGGAGGCAGTGGCCATCTGGGAATTCGGGACTTGGCGGTTCCAGTATTTCCAGGGTTCGGTGGCAGAGGAGATCTGGGTGGTTTCGGTTCGACTGAGACGGACGTCTCCTACCTTCGAGCCTGCCCACACGACACCAGCGGATTCGACCCCCAAATTGTGATTGTTGTATTCATTGTGCTCGTTTCACAATAGTAAACCTTGTTATTCACCTTCCTCCATTGTCCGTTCATTGCGCCCCCTGTTGTGGGTCCGTGTACCTACACTTTCACAACAGGATAACTCGGCCAGCGTCATGGACCCCGAGGGGCGTCAACCGGCTGTTGAACGGCCAATGGAAGACCAAGGCGCGTCGGCGGCTTCGGGAGGGGTAATCGGTGAGTTGCAGCGGATCCTCACCGTTTTCACCTCTCGGATCGATTTAATGACCGAGCAGCACGTTCTCCTAAACCGCAGGGTGGAGGCTCTCGCCGCACAAGTGGAGGCGCGCCCTCCGGGCGCCGCTGCGGCTCTCCCTCCCGAGGACCCTGCGCGTGAAAGTGACGTTCCACTGGTCGTTCAACGGTCCCTTCCTCCGTCCCCAGAAGCTTACATAAGCCCTCCAGAACCGTACGGAGGCTGTGTGGAGACGTGCGCGGATTTTCTGATGCAGTGTTCGCTCGTCTTCGCACAGCGTCCCGTGATGTACGCGACTGATGCTAGCAAAGTAGCTTATGTAATAAATCTGCTTCGCGGGGAGGCACGCGCTTGGGCTACAGCGCTCTGGGAGCAGAACTCACGGCTCCTTCATACATACGATGGGTTTGTACGGGAGCTCAGAACGGTGTTCGACCATCCCAACAGAGGAGAGTCTGCTTCAACCGTGCTACTGTCAATGAGACAGGGGCGTCGGAGCGCAGCTGCCTATGCAGTCGCCTTCCGCATCGCGGCGGCGAGATCCGGCTGGAATAGCACTGCCCTCCGCGCCGCCTTTGTAAACGGACTGTCACTGGTCCTAAAAGAGCACCTAGTGGCGAAGGACGAACCGCGGGACTTAGACGGGCTCATCGATCTAGTCATACGACTCGACAACCGGCTAGAAGAACGCCGTCGGGAACGAGGCGAAGGGCGTGGCCAGGCACGCGTCGTCCCTCTCCCTTCCGGTTCCGACCATGCTCCGCCTTCCCCACGCTCCACAGCCCCTGCGCTCCGTGGGGTCACAGCTCCCCCTACTGACGAAGCTAGGGACACGAGTAGGGCAACATTTAGGGCACCAGATGCACAGAGGAGATGGACCCACGGAGCGTGTCTTGTTTGTGGTTCAATAGAGCACCATGTGAGAGACTGCCCCGAGCGGTCAAACGCCAAACGCCCGCCCCTAGAGACTGGGCCAGGGGTGGGCCAAAACATTCACGTGGGACACACCCACATTGCTACACGACTCCCAGTCACGATCCTGTTTGAGGATTCAACCCTGAAGGCCCCAGCACTGGTGGACACGGGCTCTGAGGGGAATCTGCTAGACAGCAGATGGGCTAGGGAGATAGGGCTCCCTCTGGTGGCTCTTACCTCGCCTGTGCAGGTTCGGGCACTAGATGGCTCCCTACTCCCACCAATCACGCATAAGACACCTCCTGTAACTCTGGTGGTGTCAGGTAACCACCGGGAGGTGATCGAGTTCTTTGTGACTCAGGCCACCTCCCGTGTGGTTTTGGGTTTTCCCTGGATGTTGAAGCACAATCCCCGGATCGATTGGCCGTCCGGGGTAGTGGTTCAGTGGAGCGAAACCTGCCATCGGGAGTGTCTAAGTTCCTCGGTCCCTCCCGGCTCCCAAGCTAAGGAGGAGGTCCGGGTCCCGCCCAATCTGAAGGCGGTGCCGGCGGAGTACCATGACCTCGCTGACGTGTTCAGCAAGGATCTGGCACTCACGCTTCCTCCCCACCGTCCTTATGATTGTGCCATTGATTTGGTTCCAGGCTGCGAGTACCCATCCAGTAGGCTGTACAACCTCTCACGGCCGGAGCGTGAATCAATGGAGACCTACATCCGGGACTCATTAGCTGCCGGGTTGATCCGGAATTCCACCTCTCCGATGGGTGCTGGTTTCTTTTTTGTGGGTAAAAAAGATGGCGGGCTTCGTCCATGCATTGATTACAGGGGGTTGAACGAAATCACGGTTCGCAACCGATACCCGTTGCCCTTGTTGGATTCAGTGTTCACCCCCTTGCATGGAGCCAAAATTTTCACCAAGCTGGATCTTAGGAATGCGTATCATTTGGTTCGGATCCGGAAGGGAGACGAATGGAAGACGGCATTCAACACCCCCTTAGGTCATTTTGAGTACCTGGTCATGCCGTTCGGTCTCACTAATGCTCCCGCGACTTTCCAAGCGTTGGTAAACGATGTCTTGCGGGACTTCCTGCACCGGTTCGTCTTCGTATATCTAGACGATATACTCATCTTTTCCCCGGATCCTGAGACACATGTCCGGCATGTCCATCAGGTCCTGCAGCGGTTGTTGGAGAACCGCCTGTTTGTGAAGGGCGAGAAGTGTGAATTCCACCGCACTTCTTTGTCCTTCCTGGGGTTCATCATCTCCTCCAACTCCGTCGCCCCTGATCCGGCCAAGGTTGCGGCGGTGAGAGACTGGCCCCAACCAACAAGCCGTAGGAAGCTGCAACAGTTCCTCGGCTTTGCTAATTTCTACAGGAGGTTCATTAAGGGCTACAGTCAGGTAGTTAGCCCCCTGACAGCCCTGACCTCTCCAAAAGTCCCCTTCACCTGGTCGGATCGGTGCGATGCCGCGTTCAAGGAGTTGAAACGGCGCTTCTCGTCTGCACCAGTTCTGGTGCAGCCTGATCCTAGCCGCCAGTTAGTGGTTGAAGTGGATGCCTCGGACTCAGGGATAGGAGCGGTGCTCTCCCAGAGCGGGAAGACCGATAAGGTCCTTCACCCGTGTGCCTATTTTTCCCGCAGGTTGACCCCCGCTGAACGGAACTATGACGTTGGCAATCGGGAACTCCTTGCTGTGAAAGAGGCCCTCGAAGAGTGGAGACATCTGTTGGAGGGAACAGCCGTGCCATTCACGGTTTTCACTGACCATCGGAACCTGGAGTATATCAGGACCGCCAAGCGGCTGAACCCCAGGCAAGCCCGCTGGTCACTGTTCTTTGGCCGTTTTGACTTCCGAATCACCTACCGTCCCGGGACCAAGAATCAAAGATCGGATGCATTGTCCCGGGTGCACGAAGACGAAGTCAAAGCGGAACCGTCGGATCCTCCGGATCCCATCATCCCGGAGTCCGCTATCGTGGCCGCCCTCACCTGGGACGTGGAGAAGACCATCCGGGAGGCCCTGACCCGTGACCCGGACCCCGGAAACGGACCAAAGGACAGACTATACGTCCCACCAGAGGCTAGGGCTGCAGTCCTGGACTTCTGTCACGGTTCCAAACTCTCCTGTCACCCTGGGGTGCGAAGGACCGTGACAGTCGTCCGGCAACGCTTCTGGTGGGCATCCCTGGAGGCCGACGTCCGGGACTACGTCCAGGCCTGTACCACCTGCGCCAGGGGCAAGGCCGACCACAGAAAGACCTCAGGGCAGCTACAGCCACTGCCCGTGCCTCATCGCCCCTGGTCCCACATCGGCCTGGACTTTGTCACGGGTCTCCCGCCGTCCCAGGGACACACCGTCGTCTTCACGATAGTGGACCGTTTCTCCAAGGCGGCCCACTTCGTGGCCCTCCCGAAGCTCCCAACGGCCCAGGAGACAGCGGACCTCCTGGTCCACCACGTCGTCCGTCTGCATGGCATACCATCAGACATCGTCTCCGATCGCGGTCCCCAGTTCACCTCACACGTCTGGAGGAGCTTTTGCCGGGAACTGGGGGCCACGGTCAGCCTCTCGTCTGGGTACCACCCCCAGACCAACGGGCAGGCAGAGCGGGCGAATCAGGAACTGGAGCAGACACTTCGCTGTGTGACAGCCGCGCACCCGACGGCCTGGAGTACCCACCTGGCCTGGATCGAGTACGCCCACAACAGCCAAGTGTCATCAGCCACCGGCCTCTCCCCGTTTGAGGTGTGCTTGGGGTATCAGCCCCCCTTGTTTCCGGTGGTTGAGGGAGAGGTCGGTGTGCCCTCGGTCCAGGCCCACCTACGGAAGTGCCGTCGGGTGTGGCGTGCCGCCCGCTCTGCCTTGTTGCAGGCCCGGACGAGGGCGAAGAAACATGCAGACCGGCGGCGGGCCCCGGCCCCCAAGTATCGTCCTGGGCAGGAGGTCTGGTTGTCCACCAAGGACATTCCTCTGCAGGTAGACTCACCGAAACTTCAAGAACGGTACATCGGACCTTACAAGATCCTCAAGGTCATCAACCCCGCCGCAGTGAGGCTCCAGCTTCCGGCCTCACTGCGGATTTATCCAGTTTTTCATGTTTCCCGGATCAAGCCCCTTCACACCTCACCCCTCTGCACCCCGGGTCCGGCGCCGCCTCCTGCCCGGATCATCGACGGGGAACCGGCTTGGACTGTACGCCGGCTCCTTGATGTCCGTCGGATGGGCCGGGGTTTTCAATATCTGGTGGACTGGGAGGGGTACGGTCCCGAGGAGCGCTCCTGGCTGAAGAAGGGCTTTATCCTGGACCCGGCCCTCCTGGCCGACTTCTACTGTCGCCATCCGGACAAGCCCGGCCGTGCGCCAGGAGGCGCCCGTTGAGGGGGGGGTCCTGTTGTGTGGGCCGCTGCAGAGGAGGTACTGCTGGCCCACCACCACCAGAGGGCGCCCTGCCTGGAGTGCGGGCTCCAGGCACCAGAGGGCGCTGCCGCCTTATGGGAGCAGCCTGGGTGACAGCTGTCACCCATCACCGGACACAGCTGTTCCACTCAGCACAGAGGTATATCAGGAGGACGGCGTCTCCACCTCAGTGCCGAGTTATCGCCTTTAGACTGAGGTAACGTTCTCTGCATTTATATTCTGACTAACTAGCTAAAAGACTTGCTAAACCTTTTCAGGACTGCTGATTACTGAAAGCTAAATTGCTTGGATAAGTACTCACCTGCCTGCCATATTGTGACTAGAGGTGGAGGCGGCTTCTCCCCTCTCCGTTACTGGGTGCTGTTGCATCCACACCTGTGTTGTTGCTCTCTCCCGCCAGCAGTACCGGATCCGACGAGCGGAGGCAGTGGCCACCTGGGAATTCGGGACTTGGCGGTTCCAGTATTTCCAGGGTTCGGTGGCAGAGGAGATCTGGGTGGTTTCGGTTCGACTGAGACGGACGTCTCCTACCTTCGGGCCTGCCCACACGACACCAGCGGATTCGACCCCCAAATTGTGATTGTTGTATTCATTGTGCTCGTTTCACAATAGTAAACCTTGTTATTCACCTTCCTCCATTGTCCGTTCATTGCGCCCCCTGTTGTGGGTCCGTGTACCTACACTTTCACAACAACTGATCTATGACACCTGGTATGCGATATATAGGCCCAACACCATAGTAGGAGAAACATGCCCATATGATGATGCCTGCACCACCATGCTTCACTGTCTTCACTGTGAACTGTGGCTTGAATTCAGAGTTTGGGGGTCGTTTCACAAACTGTCTGGCAAATTGTAACCTCTTCTGCACATGTCTTTTATTTAACAGAGGGACTTTGCGGGGGATTCTTGCAAATAAATTAGCTTCACACAGGTGTCTTCTATCTGTCACAGCACTTATAGGTAACTCCAGACTGTCTTTGATCATCCTGGAGCTGATCAATGGGTGAGACTTTGCCATTCTGGTTATTCTTCTATCCATTTTGATGGTTGTTTTCCGTTTTCTTCCATGTGTCTCTGTTTTTTGTCCATTTTAAAGCATTGGAGATCATTGTAGATGAACAGCCTATAATCTTTTGCACCTGCGTATAAGTTTTCCCCTCTCCAATCAACTTTTTAATCAAACTACGCTGTTCTTCTGAACAATGTCTTGAACGTCCCATTTTCCTTAGGCTTTCAAAGAGAAAAGAATGTTCAACAAGTGCTGGCTTCATCCTTAAATAGGGGACACCTGATTCACACCTGTTTGTTCCACAAAATTGACAAACTCACTGACCAAATGCCACACTACTATTATTGTGAACACCCCCTTTTCTATTTTTTTTTTTTTTTACTAATAGCCCAATTTCATAGCCTTAAGAGTGTGCATATCATGAATGCTTGGTCTTGTTGGATTTGTGAGAATCTACTGAATCTACTGGTACCTTGTTTCCCATGTAACAATAAGAAATATACTCAAAACCTGGATTAATCTTTTTAGTCACATAACACTACTATTATTCTGAACACTACTGTATATATTATATGGCTGCGATGCTACGCATGCTCTGATTGGCTGATTACCCATCTGATATTTTCCCATATCAGATCCCTTTCCATGACAATCGGTCCGCAACGCACATTTTCATTACAAACCAGGAAGCTAAAAATACGATTAGATAAACAAAGTCGGGCATGAACATACTCCATAAATATCTAAACAACATCTGAAAAAACACACAGATTGAAAGTTTACCAGCTAACGACAGGACCATCTGTTAGCGAGTTCTTCATGGAGGTGAAGCAAACAGGTCTGACTACAAGCCATCAGCTGCTTTCATATTCAGGTGATACTGTAAGTTTGCGTGTTAATATATATATAATAACCATATAATAAACAAGTTATTAATTTCACTCGCTCGGTCTGTACGGGGATATCAGACTGACGTGTTTTTCGCATGGACCTCGCTTCGGTCGTCGGTCTGATATTTCCCCGTACAGACCTCACAGTCTGTTAATAATCCTTTAATATTGTATAATCAGGTTCAGGATTTCACATGACAAAATTATAAAATGTCTTTCATGGTATAAAACTGCATTAAAAAAAATACTGTTTTGCTCGTGCCCATCATTACAATTTTTTGGGGAATTTGGTTAAAATTGAATTTAAAGCAATGTTAAATTTTCAGACAACCTTAAACTGGGGTGAATTGTTATTTGGTTTTCTATATTCTGTAGACAGATAAAGACACAAAACGCTTGTTTGGAATGTTGAGTTTAGCAGTGTTCAAATGTATTACGAAATGGTTGAAGTCTTCATCTCCAAACCTGGATGACTGGCACGATCTTGTGTACATATTCAGTATTTGTCACGGAACGCATTACATTTCATAAAAGACTTCAAATGGACAAGCTTGACAGAATCTGTGAGAAATGGAGAACATATATTTTGCTTCAACGGCTGGAATTTGTATAATCCTCTGTATTACTGGTAAAAGTAACACTGAATGTTAATTGTATTATGTACACCTCTTCTTAATTCTTTTTGTTTTTTTTGTATGCATAATGTAATTTTTTTTTTAATTACTACTTAAGGGTTTTACACCACAGAACTCTGAGTGTGACCCCTTGTCCACGTTAGTTACAAGCACCAGAGGCAAAGCGACCAGCTGCCATTTATTTTGACACAGAGTGGCCATTTCACAGCAACAACAGGCAAGTGGGCGTGATGTCACGAGCTAGGTGGAACCAAAATAGGCAAGACCTCATTTTATTTTTATGCAAATGCTGAGCAATGCAACACATATCTGCTTAAAGCTCGGAACGTTCTCTTAAGTGTTGTTACTTTTCCACATCTTGAATTTCTGCACACTTACACCAACCCCAGACAAGTGAAGAAATCAAGTGTTTTCTCTCTGCTGCAGGCATCTCGCTCATGCTACCTGTCTGTCTCCTTGGACAAGACACTTAATATACATTGTCTCAGTCAATCCAGCTGTAAATGGGTACCAGCCTTGGCTGGGGAAGTAACCTGCGTTGGACTGGCATCCCATCCAGGGGGAGTCTTGGACTCTCATCTGCTTGATGCTACGGAATCCAGAGATAACGGGCCTCAGGGCCAACATAGGACCAGTGACGCACAGGTGCTTGCACCTCTACATCATTAGTGTAACAGTGTATCTTCAGGTGCTCTTTTGGCTCGGGAAAGAAGGAAATAGTCACAGGGTACAAGATTCAGACTGTACGATGGGTTTGGTAAGATGTGAGCCACTACAATACATCCTGTGTTTGTTGTCTCATGTAGGGACGTGTGGGCACCCTTCTTCTTCTTCCTTCTGCTCCTCTGTCATGTGGTGTCCCACAAGGGTCCATTCTTGGGCCACTTCTTTTTTCATTGTATTTGCTTCCGCTGGGATCAGTTTTTCGTAGATTTGGGGTGTCATTTCACGTTTATGCTGATGACAGTTAAATTTACACTCAACAAAAATATAAATGCAACACTATTGGTTTTGCTCCCATTTTGTATGAGATGAACTCAAAGATCTAAAACGTTTTACACATACACCTCACAGGTGTGCCATATCAAGATGCTGATTAGACACCATGATTAGTGCACAGGTGTGCCTTAGACTGCCCACAATAAAAGGCTACCTGTGAGGTGGGATGGATTATCTCAGCAAAGGAGAAGTGCTCACTATCACAGATTTAGACTGGTTTGTGAACAATATTTGAGGGAAATGGTGATATTGTGTATGTGGAAAAAGTTTTAGATCTTTGAGTTCATCTCATACAAAATGGGAGCAAAACCAAAAGCGTTGCGTTTATATTTTTGTTGAGTGCATGTGCCCCTAAAGCGTGAGAATGCTTTTGGTGCCAATCAACTTCTAGAGTGCATTGAGAACATTAAAGACTGGATGTCTGCAAACTTTCTACTCTTTAATGAAAAGAAAACTGATGTTCTTCTGGTCGGGCCAAGTAAAGCAGGTAGTTGTGGTTCAATAAACCTTGGACCATTGACACAATGCATTAAATCTACTGTTTGCAACCTTGGCGTGAGAATGGATGAAGATTTTAAGCTTGATAAACAAATCAGTGCTGTTGTGAAGGAAAGTTGCTTTCATTTGAGGCAGCTAGCTAAGATTAAGCCCTCACTTTCAAGGCATCACTTGGAGATTTTAATTCATGCTTTTTTTATGACTCGGCTGGATTATTGTAATGCCCATCTTTTGACTGGATCCCGGAGGTGTGACCATGTTTCGCCCATTCTTTTTTCCCTTCACTGGCTGCCAGTTCGCTATCGTATTGATTTTAAAATTTTATTGTTTGTATTTAAATGTCTTAATGATCTTGCTCCATGGTATCTGTCTGACCTGCTTGTGTCTTATTCCCCACCACGTTCTCTTAGGTCATGAGATCAAGCTCTGCTTGTAGTTCCTCAGACCAAGCTCAACTGTAGAGGTGATAGAGCTTTCTCTGTTGTTGGTCCCAGATTGTGGAAAGACCTGCCTCTTTGTATCAGGCAGGCGGAGTCACCTCTAGTTTTTAAATCTCATCTTAAAACGTATTTGTTTTCTTTGGCTTTTGACTAGAGGATAGATGATTTTACTGTTTTAAAAACTTTTATTTTTTGCCACTGTTATTTATCATGTGATTATTTATTTATTGATTTATTTTATGTCTTTGTACAGCGCTTTGGTCAACTTTGTTGTTTTTAAATGTGCTCTATAAATAAACTGGATTGGATTGGATTGGATGTATATGAACAATTATGACAGGTTCCTCTGCATGTGCCTGAATTTGCAGGCGAAAACCATTTGGAAGAGTAATACAACCCCAATTCCAGTGAAGTTGGGACATTGTGTGAAATGTAAATCAAAACAGAATACAATGATTTGCAAATCCTCTTCAACCTAGATTCAGTTGAATACACCACAAAGACAAGATATTTAATGTTCAAACTGATAGACCTTTTTGTTTTTGTGCAAATATTTGATCATTTTGAAATGGATGCCTGCAACACATTTCAAAAGAGCTGGGACGGGGCAACAAAAGACTGGGAAAGTTGATGAATGCTCAAAGAACACATGTTTGGAACATTCCACAGGTGAACAGGTTAATTGGAAACAGGTGAGAGTCATGATTGGAGCATCGTGAAAAGGCTCAGCCATTCACAAGCAAAGTTGGGGCGAGGATCACCACTTTGTGAACAACTGCGTGAAAAAATAGTCCAACAGTTTAAGAACAATGTATCTCAACATTCAATTGCAAGGAAATTAGGGATTCCATCATCTATAGTCCATAATATAATCAGAAGATTCAGAGAATCTGGAGAACTTTCTACAGGTAAGCGGCAAGGCCGAAAACCAACATTGAATGCCCGTGACCTTTGATTCCTCATGCAGCACTGCATTAAAAACTAACATCTCATGTAAAGGATCTTACTCAGGAACACTTCAGAAAACCACTGTCAGTTAACACAGTTTGTCGCTACATCTACAAGTGCAAGTTAAAACTCTACCATGCAAAGAGAAAGCCATGCATCAACAACATCCAGAAATGCCGCTGCCTTCTCTGGGCCTGAGCTCATTTGAAATGGACAGACACATACTGGAAAAGTGTGCTGTGGTCTGATGAGTCCATGTTTCAAATTGTTTCTGGAAATCATGGACGTCATGTCCTCTGGACAAAAGAGGAAAAAGACCATCCAGATTGTTACCAGTGCAAAGTTCAAAAGCCAGCATCTGTGATGGTATGGGGGTGTGTTAGTGCCCATGGCATGGACAACTTACACATCTGTGATGGTATGGGGGTGTGTTAGTGCCCATGGCATGGACAACTTACACATCTGTGATGGCACCATCAATGCTGAAAGGTACATCCAGGTTTTGGAGCAACACATGCTGCCATCCAAGCAACGTCTTTTTCAGGGACGTCCCTGCTTATTTCAGCAAGACAATGCCAAGCTACATTCTGCACATGTTACAACAGCGTAGCTTCGTAGTGAAAAGAGTGTGGGTACTAGACTGGCCTGCCTGCAGTCCAGACCTGTCACTTATCGAAAATGTGTGGTGCATTATGAAGCACAAAATACAACAACGGAGACCCCGGACTGTTCAACAACTGAAGCCGTACATCAAGCAAGAATAGGAAAGAATTCCACCTACAAAGCTTCAACAATTAGTGTCCTCAGTTCCCAAACACTGTAATGTAACACAGTGGTAAACATACCCACTGTCCACGTGTTGCATCAATTTCAAAATGAGCAAATATTTGCACAAAAACAATAAAGTTTATCAGTTTGAACATTAAATATCTTGTCTTTGTGGTGTATTCAACTGAATATAGGTTGAAGAGGATTTGCAAATCATTGTATTCAGTTTTTATTTACATTTTACACAACGTCTCAACTTCATTGGAACTGGACTTTTAGTCAGTGCATCAAGGATTATTCTTGTACCCATTTCACTTTGATATCTTGCTTGTTATTGAAATAACTGAGTTGGAGGCAGAACCTTTTAGGTGACCCTTGTATCTGTTGGATTGTTATTGGGAACTATAGGCCCAGGACCCAAGGATGGTTCAGAAAGTCCAAGCACCAAAGCCATCCAATTCTTCTACTTAGTGTCCAAAGTCTCCGAACTCTAAAGTAAGACTCAAAGCACTGTGACTCTTAAGATTTGAAGTGCCACATTCCTGCAAAGACATCAGCAGATACGTCCCCCTTGTCCAGCGACTTTAGGAGCCTGGGTATTTTTAGAGCTTGTAGTCCATGTTTCCAAATACACAAATGCCACTGCTGAGGCAGGCTGACCACATACATCAGGTGTATGAAGGCAGCTGGTCTAAGTTAAATTTCTACAACATGCTTTGTGGTTAGCACTGTTGCCTCACAGCGACAAGGTCATGGGTTCGATTCCCACCTGGGTCCTTTCTCTGTGGAGTTTGCATGTTCTCCCTAGGTTTGTGTGGGTTCTCTCTGGGTGCTCCGGCTTCCTCCCACATCCAAAGACATGCAGGTTAGGTGGATTGGAAAATTTAAGTTGTCTGTAGGTGTGTGTGTGAGTGTGAATGTGTTTGTTTGTCTACATGTGGCCCTGCGACAGACTAGCATCCTGTCCAGGGTGTACCCCGCCTCGCGCTCTATGACTGCTGGGATAGGCTTCAGCCCCCTGCAATGCTTCATTGGACTAAACGGTTGAAGATGAGTGTGAGTGTGTGAGTGTGTGCTTTCCTTCTCATCCAATAGGCTCTTTCAATTGTAACTGTTGGGTAAATGATGAATGGAGTGCATTTCTACAGATTCTGAATCAGACACTCAAAGCACTTTACAATGATGCCTCACATTCTCACACACACACACACACACACACACACACACACACACACACACACACACACACACACACACACACACACACACACACACACACACACACACACACACACATTAGGGTGCTGCCATGCTCAACTGCCACCGGTATCGCCGACTGAACAGTCACCCCCAAAAAAACGGTCCGCCTTTTGCATCTGCGCATGCGTCATTAGCCGCGGTTCACAGATTAAAACCTTGTTTCTGCTTCAAACTGCACTCCAGTCATCATCTCTCTCAGCGACAGATATCTGAAGCTTCTGTACAACAATCATTTCCACATAAATTCAGCATTATTTCATCATAAAAGGCGGCAGAAGCGATCACAGCTAAACGAGCTGCTAGCTGATGCGTTCACTGTGCGTCTGTCATTTCAGAACGTCGCAGAATTTCGCTGAGTTTCTACTTAAAACTGACTGTAGAATGATTTAAGAGGATTTACCTTGATCATCTGATGGTTAATAATGGTAAATGGTAAAAAACTTTTCCATCTGCATCAGACGCTCAAAGCGCTTAACAGTAATGCCTCACATTCACCCCAATGTCAAGGTGCTGCCATACAAGGCACTCACTACACACGGGGAGCAATAGGGCATTAAAGACCTTGCCCAAGGGCCCTTAGTGATTTTCCAGTGAGGCTGGGATTTGAACCGAGGATCTTCTGGTCTCAAGCCCAACGCCTTAACCACTAGACCATCACCTCCCCAATCCCATTAATCCATTTGATTGCTTTGGTCTGAAATGACAGATGCGCTGATGCAAAAGGTGGGCCAATTTTTAGAGGCGGACCGTTCGGTCCGCGACAATGAAAGCCTCAGCGAATTTCCAGTCTGATGGGGGATTAAGCCAAGGACCCTCTGGTTTCAAGTCCACCGCTGTAACTGTGAGACTCACTGCTGTGACCACACACAGAAACTCAGTTTCCACCTCACATATATGAAAATGACCATGAATGTGCATGAGCACGTGCTTTACAGCATGTGGGATTTATCAGCAGCTGATACTTACTGATGTC
Source organism: Thalassophryne amazonica (assembly GCF_902500255.1). Taxonomy (NCBI): domain Eukaryota; kingdom Metazoa; phylum Chordata; class Actinopteri; order Batrachoidiformes; family Batrachoididae; genus Thalassophryne; species Thalassophryne amazonica. The sequence continues at coordinate 15,240,441 of NC_047120.1, forward strand.
CATATGACCAGGGTCAACCTGTTTGATAAATATGTTTTATTTTTCTACGCACAGTTTGATAAATGGAATCTATGGTGTCTATGGGGTGACCATCTGGAATCTATGGGGTGAGGGGTAAGAGTTCACGGTGGGATAAGGGATCGATGAAGCGTGATTCAAATGTATCAACTAAATACTGTTAACGAACCTCTAAAAAACAGGCAGTTTGGGGCCTAAGAGGATGCTGCTGGCCAGCATCTGCTGACTGGACTGTGGGATCTTTTGGGGTTCAACTTAAAGCAGTAACATGGAGTCGCCACCACTGGGACCACCACTCATATCGACCAGCACAAGGAGTGAGTGAAAATCAGGTCAGGTCGTATGATGGAGACTTGTCAAGAGAAAACAGACTGTATCCACAACACACATGGGCAGACAAGAAACAAATTTCTGATGTCTGATTTGTGCCTTGACTGATTGACTGATTATTAAGCAAAGATACACGTACTTAAAGTACATACGTACATACGAGGCATATTTCCATTGTGGTCCCTCAAGAAATAAAAAAAATATTAAATTATACATAAAAGAAAAATTACAATTCAATACGAGTTCATTCAGCATTCATTTAGTAAATAGTGAAAATGGCCAAAAATGACAAAAACTACCTCAAAATCTACAGGAAGTCAACATTTCACCATGATGTTAAGAGACCTTTTTGTGCGTCCCAGCATGGTAAATACAGTGAGGAAAATAAGTATTTGAACACCCTGCGATTTTGCAAGTTCTCCCACTTTGAAATCATGGAGGGGTCTGAAATTTTCTTCTTAGGTGCATGCCCACTGTGAGAGACATAATCTAAAAAAAAAAAAATCTGGAAATCACAATGTATGATTTTTTAATAATTTATTTGCATGTAACTGCTGCAAATAAGTATTTCAACACCTGCCAATCAGCAGAAATTCTTGCCCTCAAACACCTGTTAGTCCACCTCTAAAAAGTCCACCTCCACTGCACTTATTGTTCCAAATTAGAAGCACCCATTTGAGGTCTTTATGTTATGTGCTGACACGGGTCAGAGAACCGAACCAGCATCTGACAATGGCCCAGCGCTAAATAACCAGAAAGTGGTTCCAAGAAACAAATTTATTCCCCCTCATGTGCAATAATTCGTGTACAACATAAATAGTCAGTTGTCTTGGCGAGGTGAAGGACGGCGCGCTCTCCAGCGCCCAAATGGTTCAAAGCCCGGCACTTCTGGACTCAGATTCACCGCCGAACACCCCCCAGGTGGATACGACAAACTGACTCTGTGAAGGACGGAAAAGGTGAGGTAAGTCAACAGAGCTACAACAAATATCCTTCAGAGGCACACACTATCAGCAACACATTCAGGTCTGAATTTAAGCCTTATGTAAATGAGCAGCTTCTCACAACAGGTGGAGGATCATCAATCCGTACGCCACGGCAGTGAGAAGCGAGCTGCACAATTCTCATCAATGTTCAAATATACTGCGTAACAAAACGCCAAATTACTATTAACGATTATTCAGACGATAATCACCTCTGATGTGTGCTGACAGCATGTGTCCCTCACCCATCCTCCTTCACAGGCACGATGTGTCAAACCCAGGCGTGGCCCTCAGCGTCTCACAACCGAATGTCACAAGGTCGAGTTCCCGGCAATTCTGCTCAAATCACTCATGGCTTAAATGCAGAACGCCATCTCATTATCTGCTTCAGCTGAAAGTCTTTAAGTCTGCACGTGAGCATCATCCACAGGTGCTGCAAGTTGTTAGGCCTGCACGTGAACATCCTCCACAGGTGCAGCCAATAGTTCTGATGAGGGTGAAGGACTCTTCCGCCAGCACCTTCTCCACAGAACAAAACAATTTGCATACCACCTGGAGAGCAAAGAAAAGAAAAGAGCACCCAAATGTCCAGCCAAACCCCCCAACACACAACACTTTAGCTGCATAAAGACACCTGTCCACCCCACACAATCAGTAAGACTCCAACTACTAACATGGCTAAGACCAAAGAGCTGTCCAAAGACACCAGAGACAAAATTGTAGACTTCCACGAGGCTGGAAAGGGCTACGGGGCAACTGCCAAGCAGCTTGGTGAAAAAAGATCAACTGTTGGAGCAATTATTAGAAAATGGAAGAAGCTAAACACGATTATCAATCTCCCTCGGACTGGGGCTCCATGCAAGATCCCACCTCGTGGTGTATCAATAATCCTAAGAAAGGTGAGGAATCAGCCCAGAACTGCACGGGAGGAGCTGGTCAATGACCTGAAGAGATCTGACACCACTGTTTCCAAGGTTACTGTGGGTAATACACTAAGACATCATGGGGTAAAATCATGCATTGGCACGGAAGAGTCCCCTGCTTAAATCAACACACGTCCAGGCCTGTCTTACGTTTGACCATTTGGATGATTCAGAGGAGTCATGGGAGAAAGTTATGTGGTCAGATGAGACCAAAATAGAACTTTTTGGTCTTAATTCCACTCGCCGTGTTTGGAGGAAGAAGAATGCTGAGTACCATCCCAAAAACACCGTCCCTACTGTGAAGCATGGGTGTGGAAGCATCATGCTTTTGGGGTGTTTTTCTGCACATGGGACAGGACGACTGCACTGTATTAAGGAGAGGATGACCGGGGCCATGTATTGTGAGATTTTGGGGAACAACCTCCTTCCCTCAGTTAGAGCATTGAAGATGGGTCGTGGATGGGTCTTCCAACATGACAATGACCCGAAGCACACAGCCAGGATAACCAAGGAGTGGCTCTGTAAGAAGCATATCAAGGTTCTGGAGTGGCCTGGCCAGTCTCCAGACCTCAACCCAATAGAAAATCTTTGGAGGGAGCTCAAACTCCGCGTTTCTCAGTGACAGCCCAGTAACCTGGCTGATCTAGAGAAGATCTGCGTGGAGGAATGGGCCAAAATCCCTGCTACAGTGTGTGCAAACCTGGTGAAAAACTATAGGAAATGTTTGACCTCTGTAATTGCAAACAAAGGCTACTGTACCAAATATTAACATTGATTTTCACAGGTGTTGAAATACTTATTTGCAGCAGTAACATACAAATAAATTATTAATGAGGCTATGACAAAAAACCCCAATGGGGAGGGTTGTTTGAATATTTGTAGGGGGTGCCATTTTGTCATTTTTCTGCGAGCATGTGCGCGACCCCAAAACAAGTTTGGTGAGTTTTTGAGCATGAGAAAGGGGCAAAATTGGGACTTGAAAAGTGTGAAGAACAATAAATAAATAAATAATAATAATAATCATCATCATATTAAACATCACAAAAAGGCAACTACATAGACAACTAATCTGACACCTGACATTAAAAACATGATTCATCAGTAAGAAAATGTGCATCACACACTAAAACAACCACATACGTTACTAACCTCACTAACCAGCAGCTTAAAACCCATGAACAAAAAATCTGACTTACAGAAAACCTCAATAAAAAATAAATAAATAAGCATTTAAAAATATTTAAAATACACTTAAAGGGGATAGAGAATCAAAATCATCTTTTTCATGTTTTTGGTGTTAGTTCAGAGTCTCCCCGCTGTGGGGAAAACACACGAAGTGCCAGCAAGTTTCAGAACCTTTATTTCAAGTATTTCTCCTTTTTTGAATTGCCCCTAGAAAACAGGCCAATCTGTTTTTGAGAGAAAACTTACGTCACTTTTTCACCAATAGCCCCCCCACACACACCCACACCCACCCCCTTTCACACACGCTCCTTCGAAATTAATTATTCATAAGGTTGTGCCCACCCATTCGTAACACTCGAAGAGCAGCAATGGCGAGCTACAGGTGTGCCTTCCCAGGCTGTCATAGCGGACTACGATCTTTACATATTCTTCCCATGGAAAGAAATGTACGTGATCAATGGCTTTTATTCATTTTTAACCGCATCCCCAGTACATACAACCGCCGACTATTTCTTTGCTCTGCGCATTTCACGGAGGACTGTTTCACAAACCTTGCACAATTTCGAGCTGGCTTCAGTCGGCATTTAATACTCAGTAGAGGGTCAGTTCCAACTCTGCGACAAAATCAACCCCAGCAATCAGTACAGCCTGTAAGTATCACATTTTCTTTTGTTTTAAATTTGTGTTGCGCCATATTCCTGTTGTAAGAATTGCACGTTAGCTCTGGTTTATTCCTCTAAAGGGAATGAGCTAACCCCTTAGCAGCTAGGGATGCGTATCGAGAACCGTTTCCTTTCGGGTATTGTTAAGAAATGACTCGATCCACCGACATCAATAAGCTTTGTGCTTAACGATTATGTTATCGGTCCTTCAGAGTGGCCGTTGTTTTGGGGGGTGTTTGTCAGGAAAATGATAATTTCTCTATTGATTACAGACCCTGCAGCGGGTCCGTAAACAACTTTTCTGCAGCGCGGCTTTACTTTGAACCTTGAACCAATTGAAGCAGTGGTTCAAAGGCGAGAGAGCAAGGGCAGCCAATCAAACAACGGCAACCGATCAGCGCCAACACCTACATGCATTTCATAATGAGGTTGCCAAATAAGCTCCGAAACGACGTCATTAAATGCAAACGAGGCATTCTAAACCCAGCATAGTAACATAGCTGTTTCAGAGAGCCTTTTAGGAAGGTTCTGAGCCATTACAGATCCAACCAATTGGAATGGAATAAATGCCTTTTTGACCCATTTGTTAAAGCAGTGTAAGCAGTTATATATTGTTCCATGCTGTGTTTATAAAGGTATTCGTGCTGCTATTCGATTGTAGCTGCTAGACTGGCTACGAATTTGATGAACCAAAGTATTATTTACAACCGAGTAAGTAGAAGCTGAGATACGTACAATTTTGTGTGTGTGGTTGAATTTGATTTGTGTTACGCTATGAGCCACTAGCCAATCGGAAAAAATGATCCAAACCAACCACGGACACAGGATGGATCTGGGGGGCATAAATTAAATGGACTGCATTTATATAGCGCTTTTCCATCTGCATCAGACGCTCAAAGCGCTTTACAATAATGGCTCACAGTCACCCCGATGTCAGGGTGTACAAGGTGCACAAGGTGCTCACTACACACTGGGGAACTAGGTGATTCAGGACCTTGCCCAAGGGCCCTTAGTGATTTTCTGGTCAGGCTGGGATTTGAATCAAGGATCCTCTGGTCTCAAGCCCAACACTTATTGGACTAGACCATTAGCTCCCTTTAAATTAAGTACAAAACATGAGTTTCTGTTGGCATAGCGTTTGTTTTTTACAGGTACATTATGGTCTGTAAAGGTTACTGACCCGTGATTAGCAAATCCTTATTATTATCATTATGATGATGATAATGATGATTGTTGTTATTATTGTTATTATATAAAACACTAGGATTACATCTATTGTAGAAGACATATTGACAGAAATGCTTCTTGGTTCAACAAACAACTGTCTAAAATCATGAAGACAACAGAAATTATTAAAAGCTTTCAACAAGCGATTTTTAGGAGAGGTGTAACCCACATTAGTGTTTGAAATTACACAATTTCCAAATTAATAAACCTATTCCCATTTGTACATGAGACGTCTAGCAGCTCATGAAGGTCTGACTGTTTTGACGGCAGGGAACACGACCCACTTAGAATCGGTTTGGGCTTTGTAGGTGACGGTTCTGTCCATGTGATGTGTAACTTATCGTGGTGAAGGTCCGGTTGTGGACGCTGTATACGCTCTGCCTCCCCTGCTGGAGTCCCGCCTTGTATGCTGATTTTACAATTGGTGACCTCATCTTCCAGTCAGGATTCTGTGAGGTCAATAAGAGCCGCCCCAGTCTTGTTCTCAAACTTGTCTAACTTCTCCTTTTGTTATATAAGTTAAAAACTTCAAAGCCAGTGTTCTGAATTCAGTGTCGATTCAGAGTGTTTGTTTAGAGCAGTGTGAAGAAACAAGCAAGCAAGAGGCTCAAGGGAAAGAACAAAGCAATGAGCAAGGTAAATAAAGAGCTGTCAGCCAGAGTTTGATTCTAAAAGGACACATCGCAGAGAGACGGACAGAGAGGAGGACGAAATACGCAATGAGACAGCGTGTAAGACGAGACGGAGGAAGAAGCCTGAGAGGAACTCTCCAGAATAAAAACACACTTTGCACCAGGTCAAGCGCAAATTGAAATCAGAAAAATAAAAAACACTGACATCATCACTGACAGACCAATCACACAACATTTTGAGCAACATCAAGGCAAAAATTAACCCCCAGAAATGAACAAACTTTGGTCCAGAAGATCCACTTGTGATCATCAGGCTCATAACTCATCAGAAAGTGGACCAACGAGTCCTCGTCCACCAGCAATGAGTCCTCATGCAGCAGAGACGAGTCCTCGTCCACCCGCAACGAGTCCTCCTCCACCAGCAACAAGTGCTCATCGAACAGCAACAAGTCCTCGTGCACCAGTGACGAGTCCTCGTCCACCCGCAACGAGTCCTCCTCCACCAGAGATGAGTCCTTGTGCACCAGCGACAAGTCTTCATCCACCAGCGAGTGGAGTGGTGTAGAGGAGGATTTTCTTAAAAAGAAGACCTGAACGTTCAGCTACAATTTGACAGAAAGTACAATTGAGATGAAAGACTAGATTTGATGTTTTGGTGAAAGAAACTTATGTATTTCTTCATAATTGATGTACTAAAGTCCAAGACATATTCAGTTACTTGGAAATGTTCATGTTTCCATCCCCTGACTTGTCTAAAGAAAGCTGGCAATAAAACTGATTATTATTTACAGGTTTTATCAAGTTTTATAGTTTGCTTTCAGTTTGAGTTTGAGGAAAATAATTTTAGAAATTTTTATTCTTTATTTTTTTGTATTTCTTGTATTTAAAATGGCATAAACAAATGAAAATGTGTGAAATTCCAAGTGTTCCAATACTTTTGGAGGACACAGTATCCTAACCTTATGATGAGTGCAAAGTGAGTGTGGTATTATTACTGTTTTGTTTAAGAATGTTTAATTTTCACTGTTGCTGCACTTTGTGTCAAATCATAGTCATATTGTATATCATATTGATATGAAAATTCAGTAAGGTATATCTTCTATTATACATTCCATATCTAAGGTAGAACTCTCCTAAGGTACACCTAAATATCTTAAAAGAGAGAGAGAGAGAGAGAGAGAGAGAGAGAGAGAGAGAGAGAGAGAGAGAGAGAGAGAGAGAGAGAGAGAGAGAGAGAGCGAGAGTCGAGCCACTTAGGTGCCTGGTCTTAAGAACCAGGGATGGTAGGTTGAAAAGCTTTTTTATCCCATGGGAACTCTCCTACCCACCTAAGTGGCTCAAGAATATGGACAGCATGTATATAAGTGACATTTACATGACAATACTGAGATATGGTAATTTGGCCATATTGTACAGCCCTACTGTCAACTAGCTGAAAACTTTGAATATTAATTTACATCTACATTAAAAAAATGCTTAAAGTGGCAGGGGGTTAAGAGGGCTGTAAGAGGTGGGGAGTATGGGGAGCAGAGCCCCCCAGAAGCTAAAAGGTTTTAGTCACGCTCATTCTCCCAAGAACCATTTTACTGAAAAAAAGTCTGAAGGACCAAAAGGACATGGTTAGATGGTGAGGAGCTTTTCCAAGTATGCGAGAGGCAAATAAAGAAAAATGCTTAAAAAGGTGGGGGGGTCTGAAAGGTTTTTGCCATGCTAATGCTCCCCTGAAGCACTGACTCAAAATAAAGTCTGAAGAACCTAAATGACATGGTGAGATGCTGACGAGCTTCGCTCGTTCATGTCTGAGACATAAGCATATTATGTATATTACAGCAGTGAGATCCGTTCAGCTCCATGCCTGATGTGCGCTATGACGCATTACTGTGTATGAGACCACGGAGAGGCGCAGCGGCACACGGTACCTTCGATCTGATTGTGCGCTGTTCACATTCAATGTAAATGATGAATGTGTGCCACATTCATGTTATTACATATCAACATTTCCTTCACCCTCCCTGGCAGTGAAGGTGGACAAACGTGGCACATGATGCTGGTAGGCTTTGCTGTGACCGATCAATCTCAGAGCTCAATCAACCACGATCAGATCATTTCAGATGCTGTTTTGATGCTGTCAGAATATGTCGACTGCGATCAGATGACCAAAAACGATGATCAAAAACTGCATATAGACCACCGTCAGATATGCGTCGCATCTTCAGACTTCAGACAACTTTATTGATCCCAAAAATGGGCAATTATGTTTACACTCCAATTACCTCAGACAAGATTCAGCAATTAATCCACAATTACTACTTGTTTACCGTAATAATGGCACACATCAAAATTAAAGACAACATATACATTGGACATTGTTTATGTGCACTAAACTTGAAGCAGTCCATCATCCGAATTGAGGTAAAGTGGGTGAAGGCCGCTGCAACTGTAAGTCGCGCCGCCAAGACCAGCTTGAGAGAGGACGAGGCCTGCCGCAGGGAAGGAGGGGCAGAGAGTGGTCCACTGTCCAGACAGACAGCCCGGAAGGCCACGTGAGGCGCCATTGACAGGCCTTATCTGTCCATCCTGGGGGGGATCCCAGTCCTGAATCAGTCCACCAGAGTCTCAAGGTACCACAGTCAACATCTCAGGACTGGGAAGGGAGGGAGGAAGGGGGGGGGCAGACGAGGAGCGAGGCTATCAGGAGTGTTCCTCGGGGGGAGGATTTTATCCCAGCGGCCTTGAAGGACAGCTGGTGTTTGGAAACCAAATAGATATCCAGATTAACAGACGCCTGGCATATTCCACAGTCTGAAACTTCAGAGTGGCTCCCAATACATCTGAATAGAGGAGAGATGTGGTCTTACAGACGATCAAAGAGGTTTTCCAGTGCAGCCATTCTCCCCGAGACGGATTCCAATGTGCGGTTGACACCCGCCGACTGAGCTGACACTGCCCTTCCAATCGCATCAATCATGTGGGGCAGCCTGGACGGGCTGATTAATGCCGCCTCCACCTTCTTAATTTTCCGGTAGACCAGTGCTGTGGCCGCTCCACACAGCAGAAACCCAGTCACCACAGCTCCAATAAGTAAACATCTTCAACGTCCTCAACAAACAACGTGTACAGGCACATGACTTGCCACCTCCAGCTGTCCATCACGTAACCCGCCATATGTGTCCCGTCAGGACAGGTCGGGTCCTCCGCTCCCGAGTGTCTTGTGGAAAAAATTGTATCAATTGCGTTCAGAGCCCACTAGATCAGATCCATTTTGCCATTTTCCAGAGGAGCAGGGCCGGCAGCCTCACAGACAAAACATGCTAAGGGAGAGTGGAGGAGATGCAACCGCCCTCGTCGGAGTCCCAAGCACGGCATCTCGATGTCGCCAAGAGCGTTTTGAACATGTGCAACACACTCAGGACAGCCAAGTGAATGGGACCAAATATGTAGATGCTCACAGACTGCCATCCGTTGGTCTTCAGACCGTACCTCAATATTTCCCGATTGTGGCTAGATGTCTCATTCTGACGCAATTCAGCCTCAATCGGCGTATGTGTGATGGGTGCATTAGTGTTAGGATAAATGTTAGGGCTTTATTTTTCTGAAATATATAAAAAGGTTTGGACTCCCACTTCTGAAGATAAGAAGACAAAATCATTCTCATGATACCCAAGAATCCTCCAAGTTGATCTGGTTTAGAAGACCTCCAGCCGTCACCTGAGGTCAAAATGGTTCTTTCAGTACAACATTTATGTCACTGCATGTAGCGTTAATCTTTTGTGGCTTTTGTTTTGTCTTGTTGGAATTGGCCATAAGAAATGGCCACCTCACTGAGTCTGGTCTGCTTAAGGTTTCTTCCTGTAAAATCGAAACCCGCTGAAGGAATCTATCCTGGCCGCTGTTATCTGCATACTTGCTCGTTTACTGAGTCACAGACATTATTTGTGGATGTTGCGTTGAGGTAACGTAGGACTTGTTTCTGTATGAAATAAACTGAGTTGAGTTCTTTCATTCACACCTTTCCGTGGTTTGGGTGTAGAAAGTCTAAAAGAGGGGGACAGTAAGTTTTCACTTTTACTGGCCCCTCTGCTAGAGGTCAAAAAACCTGAATGTCAGCACTCGAAGCTCACAGTCATCATTTATTTTTAAGAAATATTCAGAGTTGCTGTTGTTTTTTAAGATTTAAAAAAATGTACAAAAATGGGACTTGAATAAAATTTTTACTTTCCTTTAGGAATAAAGTGACACATTGACCATGAATGTATGTTTCTGATTTCAGTCAGATGCCACAAGGGGGCAGCGCACCTTCACATAAGACTTTGCTTGGAAATAACCTGAAGCTGAACAGAAATGGTTTTGGGACAATAACTGACTGGAAGCTCAAATAATTCGGATTTGCTGTTTTTAATTTTCTTTTGGCCTCCGTGGTGTCGCTCTCTCTCTCTCTCTCTCTTCAAACAGAATAGATGATGGATTCTTGGGTCCGTTGATGACCCAACATGTGTTCCAGGATGGATTATGTCCAAACACCAGCCTGATGAAGGGGTGAAGATCTCTTTCCTCAGGTCTCAGATCTGTGTGTAGATGTCTCCACCTGACCCCGGGTGACCCCTGCTACCTTTCTGCCCGACAGCAGAGGAGAGCGGGCACCAAGCTGCTGTCTGTGTGAAATGAACTTAAAGGGGAGCACTGCACTGAGAAAGAGACGTGTGCCAGTAATTTGGGATTTGGGTGACAACATGAATCTTTGGCAAGACACGGAACCACTCACACTGTGTCACAGCAACAAGCGAGTGTGTACCAAAAGACGGGCGACTCAGGACAGACAGCAGTGCTGCTCCTGGATGTCTCTGCAGGCTATTCAATAGGTATTTTGAAACATGAAGCCCGGATTAAATCAAGTGTTGGTGCCACACAGTGCCACATGCACCATCTCATGGATGTGCTTTGTGTCCAGATGAGCAGGTATCCAGGCAGACCTGTGGGCAGCGGCCCATCCTGACATCCACAACTTAACCATCTACATGCTGACCTCATGCTGTCTCTACAGATCTCAGCAGTGAGGCATCAGAATTCTGGATCACGCTCAGGAAAACATGTCAGTTCATCTGGATCTCTTAATGCAACCTTCTCATGTGGTGCTGTCATTTCAACAGGAAAAAAGGATTTTATGCTGCAAACCACGAACTTATATCAGCTCACAGGTCAGCAACCAGGTCTCACAACCATACAGTAAAACTGAACACACCTGACGTTCTCAGACCGCCGCCGTGCACCAAAAGAAGACAGGATTCAAACATGGGATGAAATACAAACAATGAAGAATGAACGAAGGGCCTGATTCACACAGATCCCACATAAGGAGGGCTCAACTGCATTTCCAAATGTGCATGTTAGCTCAGTGAACGTTTTGTGGGTGATTCACTAAGAAGAACTGCATAAGTGCCAGCAGAGGGTAACGTGATGGTCGACAGCAGCATGTTCATGAGGGTTTTACGTTCAAGCAGCTATGTGCAAAATAAACAAACGTGTCATGTTCAAATGCACGTTCCCATGACGAGGTGCATTTTACTCCGGCTTTCACTTAAACGACGTGACACAGATATATAGATGGATAGTTACAGATATACAACCCCAATTGTGAATACACCACAAAGACAAGATATTTAATGTTTAAACTGATAAACTTTGTTGTTTTTGTGCAAATATTTGCTCATTTTGAAATGGATGCCTGGAACATGTTTCAATAAAGCTGGGACAGTGGTATGTTTACCACTGTGTTACATCACCTTTCCTTCTAACAACACTCAATAAGCATTTGAAAACTGAGGACACTGTTGAAGCTTTGTAGGTGGAATTCTTTCCCATTCTTGCTTGATGTAAGACTTCAGTTGTTCAACAGTCCGGGGTCTCCATTGTTGTATTTTGCGCTTCATAATGTGCCACATTTTCAATGGGTGACAGGTTTGGACTGCAGACAGGCCAGTCTAGTACCTGCACTCTGTTACTATGAAGCCACGTTGTTGTAACACGTGCAGAATGTGGCTTGGCATTGTCTTGCTGAAATAAGCAGGGACGTCCCTGAAAAAGACATTGCTTGGATGGCAGCATGTGTTGCTCCAAAACCGGGATGTACCTTTCAGCATTGATGGTGCCATCACAGATGTGTAAGTTGCCCATGCCATGGGCACTAACACACCCCCATACCATCACAGATGCTGGCTTCTGAACTTTGAGCTGGCAACAATCTGGATGGTCTTTTTCGTCTTTTGTCTGGAGGACACGATGTCCATGATTTACAAAAACAATTTGAAATATGGATTCATCAGACCACAGCACACTTTTCCACTTTGCGTCTGTCCATTTCAAATGAGCTCGGGCCCAGAGAAGGCGGCGGTATTTCTGGATGTTGTTGATGTATGGCTTTCACTTTGCATGGTAGAGTTTTAACTTGCACTTGTAGATGTAGCGACGAATTGTGTTAACTGACAATGGCTTTCAGAAGTGTTCCTGAGCCCACGTGGTAAGATCCTTTACACAATGATGTTGGTTTTTAATGCAGTGCCGCCTGAGGGATCGAAGGTCACGGGCATTCAGTGTTGGTTTTTGGCCTTGGCGCTTAGATGTAGAAAGTTCTCCAGATTCTCTGAATCTTCTGATTATATTATGGACTGTAGATGAAGGAATCCCTAAATTCCTTGCAATTGAACGTTAAGAAACATTGTTCTTAAACTGTTGGACTATTTTATCATGCAGTTGTTCACAAAGTGGTGATCCTCACCCCATCTTTGCTTGTGAATAGCCTTTTGTGGATGCTCCTTTTATACCCAATCATGACACTCACCTGTTTCCAATTAGGTGTTCATCAACTTTCCCAGTCTTTTGTTGCCCCGTCCCAAGTTTATTGAAATGTGTTGCAGGCATCCATTTCAAAATGAGCAAATATTTGTGGTGTATTCAACTGAATATAGGTTGAAGAGGATTTGCAAATCATTGTATATAGGTATATTACTACAGACATAGATCCCCAAGGACCTCCTCTACAGAGAACTGGCAGAGGGGAGGTGTATGATTGGCTGACTGCACTTCAGGTTCAAAGACATCTGTAGAGATATGAAATCTGCTGGAATAGACTGGGAGACCTGGGAACAGCTCACACCCAACCGGATCACCTGGCCTCATGTCACATCAACTGGAATATAACATGGTGAGCTACAAAGAAGAACTTGCAACAAAGACAAGAAGTTAATCAATCATCATGAAGATTATTTTATTTATTTATTTGCTGGAACTACAGTGTTCGTATATATTGTTACACACACAAATAAGTAAATCAGGGCCAAATATTGTATCAGTGTATTTTCTTTACAGACAAAAAAGATACTCATAGTTTGTTCTGGGTGTCTTTGACTTCATAATATGTAACTGTTTCAACTTTTTCAAATAATATAGTCTATATTATACATATATCCGGTGAGTGAGCGGGAGATTCAGAATGATTTTCACAAAGTCAATTGTGCTCTAAAAAAGTAGGCAGCAATAAATGGTAGAGCCCGACTGATATATCGGCCGATATAAGCCCTTTTCAAAGTACTCACTATCGGCCGAAATTTTGCCGATAGAATGCCGATAATTTCTCATAAACAGAACAGTTACTGAAATAATGTTTGTGTTGGCAATGTAAAATGTCCTTGCACTGTTTGTCCAGTAGATGGAGCTCTGACGCCATTCAACTGAGAGCTGCTTACACCCCTGCTTAAATGTGTTCATCACTGTCCCTGTAGTTCGCCGTCACACTGCACTGATCAGTTGACAAAAGCATACAAGTAAGTTTATAAGGATGTTGTTTGTAATAACTTTGCGATTACATTCACCCCACATTTCTCCCGTTTCAGTTTAACTAAGTTTGATTAACTCAGTTTATGTTGTAATGTGTCAAATGTGCTTCATTGCGTCGGTCACGCTTTTTATTAAGCCCATGTTGTGTAGACCTTATTTCTAGCATGAAAAACTTTTCTTTACTGCTAAGACGTTGAAACATTCAGATTCATTGGTCGTCCGGAAGGGTTCTGGGAATTACTGCCATTCGCCATTAACCCTCTGGGGCCGATGCTGTCATATATGACGGCTGGGACCAAGCTTTACTAAATTGTAAATAACTTTTTAATGATTTGAGATAGAAACGTACTCTTTTTTTGCTGAAAAGTTAACTCCGCAGACTTTTGATCCACTGTCTGCCATCTTGGTACTCCTTATAGAAGATGTGTGATGACGTGTGCAATGTGAGTGTCCAATCGGAATTGGTTCTCCGTCACATGGTTTTCCAAAATCCAATCGTAGGGCAGATTTACCTCACATGATATGGCAAAGATCATTTTCAGGAATGATATCTTACTAGTTCACCCGTTTGAATAGCCACCTAACTGCTCCAATTGCATTTTTTGAATTTGAAAATTCTTCTCTGTTATAAAGTTAATCAATATGAGGACAAACCTTCAGCTTTTAGCTCATACCTTAAGGGTCCAAAAAAGAACATTTTATTCATAAAAAAAAAAAAAATAATATTGGCTGATTTATCAGCTATCGGCTGATTTATCGGCTATTGGCAAATCAGCCGATTTATCAATTATCAGCATTTCTTTCATCCAAATATCGTTATCGCCATCGGCCTCCAAAAATCCATATCAGTTGGGCTCTAATGAATGGAGCTTTAAATAAACAATGGATGGATTCTTGCACATACATTTTTTCCCGGGGGGGGGGGGGGGGGGGGGGTGTGTTGGCTTATGAACGCGTTTGCTTATGAACACGTTACTTTATGAACACTTTTTTTGAGCATGTTGCTTTATGAATACATTATTTATGAACATGTTGGCTGATGAAACACATTACTTTATGAAAATGTTGCTTAATGAACACCCTGTTTTTTGAGCATGTTGTTTTTTGAACACGTTACTTTATGAACACATTGCTTAATAAACACGTTACTTTATAAACACAATGTTTAATGAACACGTTACTTTATGAACACATTTTATAAACATGTCGGCTTATGAACATGTTGGCTTAGGAACACGTTACTTTATGAACACATTGCTTAATAAACACATTACTTTATGAACACATTGCTTAATAAACACATTACTTTATGAACACATTGCTTTATGGACACATTACTTAATGAACACGTTTAATGAACACGTTGGCTTATGAAAACATGACTTTATGAACACTGCTTTTTGAGCATGTTGCTTTATGAATATGTTGTTTTAGGAACACATTGTTTTATGAATATGTTGCTTTATGAAGATGTTACTTTTTGAATATGTCGCTCTTATCGTACTTCTTGCAACATTAAACTGGGCTCCTGTGATTTGTTTCTGTCACACACACAGTGGCTCACTGATCTATTCTTAGGCTTTTGTGCAAACTGGACTTGGTTCAAAATAACTTCAAACTGTTTTTTCATGAACATTTCAGTGCAGTTTTTCTCACTTGGTCTGTGTGAGCACGATGTCTATTATGTCTGTGCTATGAAATCAACATCCAAAGAAAGCAATCAGAATTAAACTGATATTGTTTTGAATGTCATTAGTGATGAACCTGTCACCTGTTCTGCTGGTATTTGATCATAATGTCATTTACTGACTGAAGTGGGCAGAGAAATAATTTAGTTGTTGTTGTCATTATTACTGCATCACATGTGCAAGTCATGTGTTTTGGAAATATTCCTGAAAAATAATTGATTATTATTAACTGTACGTACCCTTCTGGTGCTCGGCCCGTACTAACAGCTCTGTCTGATATCCCCATAGAGACAGAGCAAATGAGGTTAAAATTTGTTTATTATATGGCTATTATCAGGGCTTAATTTGAGGGGGAGCAAGCCGGAGCGCACTCCAGAACCTCGGACGTCGGCTCCGCCAGCTATTTATACTGGATCCAGTGATCTGCCACCTCTCTTGACTATCAAAATATAAAAAAAAAAAAAATCACAGCGATTGCTCTCACTGCCACTCACACCGCTGTCTGCTGTGCGGAATTGCGCCAAATCTGGCAACAGGTCCAGAGGCTACACTCACTGTTTTGATCCGGATGTTGACCATAGCCGCAGAGCTCGGTGGCCACCGAGAGAGGACTTGGATTCTTTGCGGGTCCCACATCCATACCCTCGGAGGCAGTGAGCGAAGGGAGAGCTGCGCATTGTGTTCTGCGTGTGTCTGTTTAAAATCTTCTCGCACAGAAGAAAAAAGAGAGTGTTTACACAAGAGAGAAAAGTGAGAAAATGTTAATGTCTGTTTGAGAAAAGTGTGTAGAGAGGGGTTTTACAGCCTTAAAACATCTATAATAATTGTAAAAAATAGCACTGACTACTTCGCGGATTTTGTTTATCACGGGTTATTTTTAGAACGTAACTCCCGCGATAAACGAGGGACCACTGTACATCATTAAACAGGAATTTGTACTCTATCCGGATTTGGTGTGACTAGTGTTATTAGGCCTACAATACATGCCCAGTTTATTTTCGGTGTGGCGCACAGCGTTGTTCGCAAGCTCCCCCCCGCCGCCCTTCTTTTTTTCTGCACCGGAGCCACCTATCCTCTGTGCTCCGGGACCTCCCACTTTACAAATTAAGCACTGGCTATTATACAGTGGTAGGCACAGTTCTGTTAATCCGCTAACTGCTAATTAGCAAAGCTAACATTTTTGTTAGCGGATTAGCTTTTCAGCTAACTTTGAAAACCATCAGGGGAGGTGATGGTCTAGTGGTTAAGGTGTTGGGCTTGAGTCCAGAAGATCATGGGTTCAAATCCCCGCCTAACTGGAAAATCACTAAGGGCCCTTGGGCAAGGCCTTTAATCCCCTATTGCTCCTGTTGTGTAGTGAGTCATTTTTGATCAGGATATGTCATTCAAAGCGCATATTAAACAAATATGTAGGACTGCTTTTTTGCATTTACGCAATATCTCTAAAATCAGAAAGGTCTTGTCTCAGAGTGATGCTGAAAAACTAATTCATGCATTTATTTCCTCTAGGCTGGACTATTGTAATTCATTATTATCAGGTTGTCCTAAAAGTTCCCTGAAAAGCCTTCAGTTAATTCAAAATGCTGCAGCTAGAGTACTAACGGGGACTAGAAGGAGAGAGCATATCTCACCCATATTGGCCTCTCTTCATTGGCTTCCTGTTAATTCTAGAATAGAATTTAAAATTCTTCTTCTTACTTATAAGGTTTTGAATAATCAGGTCCCATCTTATCTTAGGGACCTCATAGTACCATATCACCCCAATAGAGCGCTTCGCTCTCAGACTGCAGGCTTACTTGTAGTTCCTAGGGTTTGTAAGAGTAGAATGGGAGGCAGAGCCTTCAGCTTTCAGGCTCCTCTCCTGTGGAACCAGCTCTCAATTCAGATCAGGGAGACAGACACCCTCTCTACTTTTAAGATTAGGCTTAAAACTTTCCTTTTTGCTAAAGCTTATAGTTAGGGCTGGATCAGGTGACCCTGAACCATCCCTTAGTTATGCTGCTATAGACTTAGACTGCTGGGGAGTTCCCATGATGCACTGAGTGTTTCGTTCTCTTTTTGCTCTGTATGCACCACTCTGCATTTAATCATTAGTGATTGATCTCTGCTCCCCTCCACAGCATGTCTTTTTCCTGGTTCTCTCCCTCAGCCCCAACCAGTCCCAGCAGAAGACTGCCCCTCCCTGAGCCTGGTTCTGCTGGAGGTTTCTTCCTGTTAAAAGGGAGTTTTTCCTTCCCACTGTCGCCAAGTGCTTGCTCACAGGGGGTCGTTTTGACCGTTGGGGTTTTTACGTAATTATTGTATGGCCTTGCCTTACAATATAAAGCGCCTTGGGGCAACTATTTGTTGTGATTTGGCGCTATATAAATAAAATTGATTGAAATGATTGATTGATAGTGAGCGCCTTGTGTGGCAGCACCCTGACATCGGGGTGAATGTGAGGCATAATTGTAAAGCTCTTTGAGCGTCTGATACAGATGGAAAAGCGCTATATAAATGCAGTCCATTTACCATCAGTGGACCAATTAGTTTCCACAAAATTTAGTTATGATAACTTTCAGTCCGCTAATATTTCTTTTTGCTGGCATAGAGATAAAGCTGAATGGTCAGAAATATATATAAAAGCAAGAATTTTAGCTGAGGAAGCTTCTGTGATTTGAAGGGAAATGCCTCGCTTCAAGCAACCCAGTCCAGTCGAAGAGTCAAGCTTCTCTACATATATAAAACCTAACATCCTACATATTATTTCCTGCCGTCTGCTTTGCAATAAACAGACCGCTGTGAGAAGTGGCAGTGTTTTCTTCATTTTGATGGAGGAGGGAGGAGGAAGTTATGAGAGCAGGTCATTTGAATTTTCCCATAATGCCTTTCGGCACATGTGTCTGTTTAATGTTAAATCTTCAGAATTAGTCCATTACTTTAAAACTAAAACATATAGCTGATAATTTTACTTCTTAAAAATGACAGAGGTGATGTTGATTGCGATAACTTGTCTGGAATTTGTTTAAAATTTTTTTCCATAAGTCAAAACTGCCTTGCTGTGCATGACTCCTTTGACACGTCTAAGACTGTGTGGCTGTGAAAATAAATGATCTTTTTTTTCTTTCCCTTTTTTCCCCTCTCTCTGGTCACTAGGTCTGTTTTGCTGAGTGAAGGCTGATCTTAGAGTGCTGGCTCATTGTTCTTTTTGATTGCCTTTGGATTTAGTCAGAGGTATCAGTAGCTGCCAGTGTACTGGAGTCAATATTAAAAGTTATCAGTTTAGCTTTTAGCTGTAACTTCTGCTAATTTTTTTTAGTGGTTTTTCAGTTTAGCTTTATAAAAGTTAACTTTTTAATTAGTGGATTAACTGTTATCAAAGCTAACTTTTTGGTTAGCTGTGCCCACCACTGCTATTATATAAATAAACACCCAAACTTACAGTATCACCCGAATATACTGCTGACAGTGTTGAGCTCATTCACTTTCTTCACCTCCATGAAGAACTTGCTAACTGTAACTCCCTGCTCTTTGGGATCTCTGGAAAAAACCTTCAAAGGCTCCAATGTTTCAAAACGGTGCAGCTACAATTCTGATGAGAGTACCTAATCAGGAGCACATTACACCTATACTCCATAACCTTCACTGGCTCCCCACCACCTACAGAATCCATTTTAAGGTTGCTCTCATCACCCACCAATGCATCCATGGCAATGCCCCCACAAACCTCACAGGCCTCCTCACTCCCCACCAGTGATGCCGGTAACGTGTTACTTAGTAACGCGTAATCTAACGCGTTAATCTTTCCAAATCAGTAATCAGATTAAAGTTACTTCTCCATGTCACTGTGCGTTACTATTATTTTTCATTGTGGGTCGATAGCAGCATTAAACTTGGTCCGTGGGCAGGAGGTCGGGGTTCGACTGAACTGCCCACTTTAAGCGAGCTGTGAGCTTTTCATCCGCGTTTTTTTGCAGCTGCTCGACTCGTCCTCACCTCTTAAAGCGCGGTGATCAGCACATCTGCACTGAGCTTTACAAAGACATTTTTATACTTTTTTCCCTCCTTTATTTAGAATTCTGAGCTGAGCCGCTCTGTATCGTGTCGTTAAAAACAGCTGATCCTCCGCGACGCGTCAACAACTAACACTGTTTTCCACTCAAATGCACCTAAACTCTCTTTCTGAGGACCACATGATGTGAAAACGCAATAAAACTTTCTTACCTGTAAATCTGGTCCTGTTTTCTGTATAAATAAATGTTATCCATTCTTTGTGCTCAAACGCCAAAGCAGGGGCGAATCCAGATTGAATGGGGGCGTGGGGCAGGGATGTGCCCCCCTCCCCCACAACACCCCTAGATTAAAGGTCCAGTTTTGAAGCCGTTTTTTACTACAACTACTAATATTGCTTCAAATAATAATAATTTCGACAAGTAAAATGTTTAGAGAATTTAAATGTTAGAAAAATGTTAGAATTTAATAGTTACATTTATAAACACTGTAGGTTAGAAATTGCAAGTTTTACTGTTACAGTGCTGTCAACAGTTAAATATGAGGTCAAGAAAGAGGTCTTTATTTTACTTTTTATAAAACAAGTATTTGTTTTCATTGAAGTCAAGAAAGGGTGACTATAAAGTAAGTTTTGGCAAAACAGGTATCATTGTCATGTTGACGTGGGTTGTTGTCGGCAGCTGGGGAAAGTAACTAAAAAAGTAACTAGTAATCTAACTTAGTTACTTTTACAATTGAGTAATCAGTAAAGTAACTAAGTTACTTTTTCAAGGAGTAATCAGTAATCAGTAATTGGATTACTTTTTCAAAGTAACTGTGGCAACACTGCTCCCCACACATCCTCCCATTCCCTCTGTGCATACAACACTAATCTTCTCCGCCCACCAAACTTCACACCATGGGAGACAGGGCCTTCTGTTCAGCTGTCCTTCAGATTTGGAACTCCCTCCATTATGGAGTTAAAATTGTCTCATTAATATTTGTAATTGCACACAGGGTGATCTACAAATAATCATTGATTTGCAAATGTGTTCAGATATCCACAAATGCAAATTTCATATTTGTAACTTGTAAGTTGGTCTTTGCAAATAATGTAGTATTTGCAAATATAAAACTTAATTTGTAAAAAAAAAAAAAATTAAAAAAAATTACATTTGTAAAACTGGAAATTGTATTTGTGAATTGAGTTTCAGCATTTGTGGATCACCAATTACACGCATTCATCACTTTCCTCTGCGACGTCATTTCGAGACATTCTTTTCGTGAACACAGATCCACAAACAAATGCAGACTGATTTACAAATACACACTCATGCACACTGGATATCCACTAGATGGCAGTGTGGTTCCATTCATTGATGTGGCAAACTGAAACTATATGCTCCCGGATGACAGAAGACCGACATTTCAGAATAAATCATTTCACATTACCGTAATGGAGGCGTCTGATGGATGGGTATCTATGTGGTGATACTGTCTGCAAAGTCAATTATTTTTTAAAATTATGATGTGTCCGCGGATTTCATCATGGGGAGGGGGGCGGGGGTGTTAGTGTTGTACTCTTTAACACAGTGGTTCAAATAAGCGTATTAAACAGCATTGCACCTGTGCGTGCTCCATGACACAGACATGCTGCAAAATTCTTCTTTTAAAAACTTGAAAGTTCTAAAAGTTTGCGATGTACACATGCTACATTTAGCTAAGCATCACACACAGGAACATCACACAGGAACCACACAGTGTCACCGCAGCAACCAACCAGTCCCGCTTTACGACAACTGTCGCAACAGCCAGGCTTTGAGTGGCATTTATTCTCGAAACTCCGCGAATCCGAGGAAACTGATTTGTATCTATACAGATCAGCGTCCGCGGACTTATAAAACTTGCGTGATGTCATAAAAAAAGAACGCTTTGCAATAAGCATTTTAAAAACTCAGTAGTGATCATGATTAAAGAGTCATCCGGGAGCATATAGTTTCAGTTTGCCACATCAATGAATGGAACCACACTTCCATCTAGTGGATATCCAGTGTGCATGAGTGTGTATTTGTAAATCAGTCGGCATTTGTTTGTGGATCTGTGTTTGCGAAAAGAATGTCTCAAAATGACGTCGCAGAGAAAATCGATGAATGCGTGTAATTGGTGATCCACAAATGCTGAAACTCAATTCACAAATACAATTTCCACTTTTATAAATGTTTGTTTTTTTTTTTTTTTTACAAATTTTTATATTTGCAAATACAACATTATTTGCAAATACCAATTTACAAGTTACAAATACGAAATTTGCATTTGTGGATATCTGAACACATTTGCAAATCAATGATTATTTGTAGATCACCCTGTGTGCATTTACAAATATTAATGAGACAATTTTAACTCCATACTCCATGACCATCTGAGGGCTCCACAAACTGTGGAAGTGTTTAAAAAAGCCTAAAGATGTACCTGTTTAGACAAGCCTATCACAGGTCTCAATAAAATGAATCTGTTGCATCTCAGTATTTTTATTCAATTTTATTAATATATTTTGGGTTTATTCTATTCTGCTGACTGTTTTTATCTTAAGATTTTCTGTTTTTAATCTCTTGTTTATCCATGGTTTTTTTTATTTATTTATTTATTCTTCCTGTAGCACTTTGAGATTTTTCTTAATGAAACATGCATTATAAATGAAATTTTATTATTATTATTATTATTATTATTATTATTATTATTATTATTATTATTATTATTATTATCTATTTCTCAGGTTAAATTTATTTGGAGTTGATGAGCTTTACAGGACTGGGTTCTTGGACATGTATCTCATGTAGGAGAACATGTGGTCTGAACCTCGAACAAAGACAGAAAAGAGTTTTCATAAAACACAATATAGGTGTGACAGCAGGCGTACCTTATTATGCATCTCCTAGCTTAACTGGTCCCTGTGACCATAGAGGGAGGTCCCACTCTTGCTCAGACCCGAGCTAAAATGAAACTTATGGTAACCTGAATCCTCTTTTGTTCTCAGTGCAAAAAACAGTTCTATGCAACCCCACATACATGGTTAAGCCCCTAGCAAACTAAAAATATGGTCCTTTAAATGAAGTGATTATTTAATACTTAAACATAACAAAATAAAATATAAACCTACAATATATCTAACAACTGCCTGTTGCAGCCCATCTCACAGTGCTGTAGCATTAGCATGTATGCTAGTTCATATAAAAACAACGCGTGTTCATCAGCATGTCCGTCGGACAGGTCAGAGATGATATCCCTCCGGTCATTTTACCTGTCTGGTGTGGAAGAACAAGTGCAACACAATCCTAGACTGTCAAACTGAGGTTAGACAAAGCTAAGACCACTGGTGGATGTAGAACCATAAAACAGCTGGAGATGAGAAGCTTCCTGAAGTTTAGTCGAGGAGGCTTCTTGTTTAGTTGAGAAACATTTCATCATTCATTCGAGTGGCTTCATCAGTTTGGGATGAAGCTGGTTCGGGACGCCTCCACTGTGGGAGCCTCCATCCTCAAAGGACAAGCTTTTGAACATGACCAAGTTCATATTTTGGACCAGGAACATAGATGGTTTGAAAGGAGGGTAAAGGAAGCCATCCACATTCAAACTGAAAGGCCTTCAGTGGAGGTCTGAGATATCACTTTTTCACAGCTTACAATGTTGTCCTTTCATCTCTTCCCAGAAAACTCAGAACCACTTCATTCCTCCCCCAAAGGGGCATTAGCCTAATGACCTGTGAGGATGAAAATATTCTGGTGACCTCCAGTGAAATATTCACTCTTATGACCATTTGCAGGCCAACAGTAGAGTTCTTCACCCTGGAGGAGCAACCCAGTTTCAGTTCATGGAACCAGGTCACGAAAAGTACATTAATCTATGTGTTCGTGATGGGGGTATGAAAATGGGGCGCTTTTCGTAACGGGGGCACAAATTCATTTTCTGATGGGGTACAAAATGTGGGGTGAAAGGGGGGGTCTGGGGGGGTCATAGTTAACGTTTAGGGAGGGTAGACACTTACGCTATGGTTTTGGTTAGAGTTAGGAAAAGGGGAAGATTCTAAATACCAAAATTAAAAAACCGTGTCACAAAAAGTGGCCACTTTTCGTGACGGGGCCACGGAAAAAAAACAAACAACAACAACAAAAAACATGTGGCCAGGCTGGGAGGAGCATATCTGGGTCTTATCATCCCAGACTGAGGAAGCCTCTTGGATACATGGGAGAACATTTTCCAGCTAAACAAAGAATCCAGATGCCTCGACTAAACTTCAGGAAGCTTCTGATCTCCACCTGGATGACTGAGAACCTGTTTGGACTTACTGCTGTAGATGAAGGCTAATCTTTCTTCGTCTTGATAAGTTTGATCACTTCAACAAGACTGCATAATAACAGACAAAATATACTTTTTTATACTGGCAGCAATAATATTAAAAAAGTATAATATGTCACTTCAAATCAAAGCACTGATGACAACATAATAATCACAACAGGGCTGAGAAACATCAAGCATCAAACGTTCATCACAGGTGAATCTGACTGAAACAGCAATGTTTTCTTAAAATATATGTATATTTTTTGTAGCTGTGTGAATGAACCAGAAGGGCCACTACAGCTCAGTCAGTACGGCAGGCAGGTGGGTTCGATGTCCAGTTACAGCTTAGTGCTGACACTGAACACCAACCCTGCTCAACTACTCAACTTTGGGACAAGTTGACTCCACTCATCAACCTGTGTGACGTCGAGAATGAAGTGCAATCCGAGAAGAGACGAGGAATATATTGGACATCACTGACCGATTTCGAAAACAACAGCTCAACGTTTGAGTCTAGAACTTCACCAGATGCACAGTTACCATGACGAGCAGTCAGAGATGTTCTACTGAGGACATTCTGTTACCGCAGACCTCAACAACAACAACACAAAAACTCTGTCTGTGAGCTCAGACTGGCCCAGCTGACCCTCAGCAAACACTGGGAACTGACCTCAGACCGGCCTAGCTGGCTGTATTAGACCATTGTTGCTCATCAGACAGTGGCGCTAGTGTGTCTGCAAAGCCAGTGGATGAAACAGTTTGTGTTTTTATGTCACAAATGATGCAGGAAGGAAGGAAACAACAAAACAGGATACAATCAAACACATACATTGATAAGTAGGATTCTGTTGCATGAAAGTCAGGATTCTCATTCTGTACCGAACACCATGAATTAATCAAACAGATGGCATCTGATTCATTCATTCATTTTCTATACCCGTGCATTCCAATCTAGGGTCACAAGGGTGCTAGAGCCTATCCCAGTGGGGCAGGGTACACCCTGGACAGGGCACCAGTCTGTCGCAGAGCCACATATAGACAGACACATTCACACTCCCACCTATGGTCAATTTAACATTTCTAGTTCAACCAACCTGCACATCTTTGGAAGTGGGAGGAAGCTGAACCACCCTGAGGGAACCAACTTGAACACGGTGAACACATGCAAACTCCACACAGAGAGGACCAGGTTGGAAGTGATCCCAGGACCTTCTTGCTTTGAGGCAGCAGTGCTAGCTACTGAGCCACTGCGTTGACCACGACTAAATCAAGGGATATTTATCGTTACTGTGCTAACATTGTTTTTTTCCTTCTGGCTATTACACTCAACAAAAATATAAACGCAACACTTTTGGTTTTGCTCCCATTTTGTATGAGATGAACTCAAAGATCTAAAACTTTTTCCACATACACGATATCACCATTTCCCTCAAATATTGTTCACAAACCAGTCTAAATCTGTGATAGTGAGCACTTCTCCTTTGCTGAGATAATCCTTCCCACCTCACAGGTGTGCCATACCAAGATGCTGATTAGACACCATGATTAGTGCACAGGTGTGCCTTAGACTGCTCACCGGACATGTCACCCATTGAGCATGTTTGGGATGCTCTGGACCGGCGTATACGACAGCGTGTACCAGTTCCTGCCAATATCCAGCAACTTCGCACAGCCATTGAAGAGGAGTGGACCAACATTCCACAGGCCACATTTGACAACCTGATCAACTCTATGCGAAGGAGATGTGTTGCACTGCATGAGGCAAATGGTGGTCACACCAGATACTGACTGGTATCCCCCCAATAAAACAAAACTGCACCTTTCAGAGTGGCCTTTTATTGTGGGCAGTCTAAGGCACACCTGTGCACTAATCATGGTGTCTAATCAGCATCTTGATATGGCACACCTGTGAGGTGGGATGGATTATCTCAGCAAAGGAGAAGTGCTCACTATCACAGATTTAGACTGGTTTGTGAACAATATTTGAGGGAAATGGTGATATTGTGTATGTGGAAAAAGTTTTAGATCTTTGAGTTCATCTCATACAAAATGGGAGCAAAACCAAAAGTGTTGTGTTTATATTTTTGTTGAGTGTGTTATTATTATATTATTATTATTATTATTATTATTATATTACATAAATTAACATACGTTAAGTTTAACATAAATTATATTATTATATAATTTGTACGATTGAGTAGGTAGTGTGTTGGAACAGGTCTGGAGATGTGGCGGTATGATCTAGAGAGAAGGGGAATGAAAGCCAGAGAGAGTCCACGTATGGGAGGGAGCACAGTGGAGTAGAGGTGGTGAAAGCTGATGAGTTTAAATATTTGGGGTCAGCTATCCAAAATACTGCCAGAATGACAACCATATTTCAAATTCTATTTCTTTGGTGTTTTTCAAATTAAAATGATGCAAGAATCACCAAATGTTTCCTGCCTCAGCCTGTTTGAGGTTGAAGTAAATCTCTGTATCCTCCACCTTTCCTTCGCTCACAACCTGAGGAAGGAATAACTTTTGGAAAAACAGTGTTCCATCCCTCCAGTAGTATTCCAGAATCATTCTAATCCAATTACATTTGTTCCGCAAATCTGACTGGTTAATCGTGGGAGATTTCCGACCATAAAATATCGTGTTGACGGTGGCAAAATATTCAACAGTTTCAGTTTTAAGCGTCATACAAAACAAATAATGAATGTTTTCCATCAGTGCAATGGTATGAATATTTTCATTTGTTGAAAGCTGGAATATTTCATAGAATGATCCATCTTTCAATGCATGCTAATATTCTTACCATTGCACTCCTAAAAATTCATTATTTGTATACCGTTTCATGTGTATTTGCTAAAACAGCTTTCCCACAGTGTCTGAGGTGAGTGCCGCTATTTACTGGTGACTTAAACAAAGCCATGTGATCTGACTTTTCAACCTGGACCCACACAGCATCTACCCACATCATTCCTCCACTTCACACATAGATGCAGGAGACACACAGCAGCCGTGGTTTAACAGAGCTTCTTTGTCATGGATTTCAAAGCAAATCAAAGAAACACTCATAATCGGGGCCCATAGAGCCGGATCTTCTGTTCTCAGCCATCAGTCTCTCTGAATGTATGTATTCGGATTTTTAATCGATCAAGCCCCACTGTCAAAGGCAAGAGGGTAAGTGTCACTCAGAACAGGAACACTATGGAGGTTATGGAACATGCAAAATAAACAAATAAATGAATTATGTTTAATTTGACGTCTGTTTCATTGCAGACAGCATGAAGCCACTTTGTTTCATACATCTGCAGTTGAGGTGTGAAATACATTCCAGAAGAAGTGGGTTCAGGTTTAATTTAGGGCTTGTTTTGAGGTAAAACAAATAAATAAAGAAATAAATTAAATAATGACATTATTTCAAACCGGTGACTGTAACTGATTTGGTACAAACCAGTATCCACGAAACTTTACGCACTTCTTTTGATTGTGACTTGTTTTGACCAAATCAATGAAAACCTTCCATCACTGCTGCTGCTTTAGTCGAAGGACTCGTGTGGATATAAATATCAATATCAATCCCTGCGGATATAAAAACGTAATGTACTTTTTGCCGTGTCACGCAGCTCAAACTACAGTATGTATCATTAATGGCTGCTGTGAGCGGGAAGTTTTAAAGGAGGATAGTTAATAATGAATAAGGTGACTGTGGAGGAGTGTCTTCAGTCTGCTTCATGCTTACAGACTTACTGCTGGTTAGAAAGTCCATCCATCAGTCACAGCAAACTAACGATCACTGACTATCACAACTCTGACATCCGCTAAAATTTCCATACAAATTGTTCATTTTGTGATAAAAGCATGGAATTTGGCACACATTAACACATTAACCAATGTTTAATAATTTGCTCACTTTTTACCAAAATTGGACCAACTTTAACTTTTGACCCCTGTACAAACTGAAATTGACCTTTGTCACCATTTTTGCTGTTTTTACCCCATAACTCCATAACATTCAGTCATAGATAGTCCAAACTATACCTTTTTGGAATCATTATGATCAGACAAGTGACATGGTATAGTTTTCAACATGATTGGAGCATTTTTAAATTTTGACCCCTGTGTAATTTTTTATTGACCCCTGTAGCTCATTAGAGGTCAGCTCCAGGATGGCTCAATGAACATGAGTTAATTTAGAATATGTGTGCCAAATCCCATGCTTTTATCACAAAATTAACAATTGTTTTGTTATGCCATCCCGCTAAAAGACACACAGTGTTGCTGAACTGGAAACTTTAAACTGACTGTAGGTGTGTGTGAGAGTATGACTGTGTTTGTCTATACAGTGTCTGGAAAAGTATTCACCCCTTTGGGCCTTTATTAATTTTAATTTGTTGGCCACATTTCAAACACAAAAAAATAGTCAGGCTTCTCTATCTTGAAATTTCTAAAATGATCCTCCTTAAACTTAAATTGAAAGGAAATATCTCCAACTTGATATAAATTAAATAAATAAAAATATCAAAACCAAGATGAAGGGTTGGATAAGTCATGGACCCTTTTGGTAGAAGATATGTAAATCATCAGATTTACAGCCAGTTTTCTTTGGACATGGCAGGAGATGGATACATGAACATTTATTTCCAACACACTGAATATGTCTTTCATTTACATTAGTCATTAAAAAATACAAACAGTGTACAGTAAAATATGCACATAAAGGATTCAGGTGGACCAACGAATTCTGTCCGTTAAAATTGAAATCCATTATATGTATAAAATGGACAAAATCTGTTATACATATAAAACGGAGAAAATATGCAATATCTATGTAACGGATTAGTTACAGTCAGGAGGTGCTGAATGATCTACGGGGAATCCCCAGCACCAATTAGGCTTATGTATTTCCTTGATTAAACGCCGGGCCTGCCACATTTAATGATCAAGTCAAAACTTTATCTAAAAAATAAATGCCTGCCTTAAGTAAGTGCTCGGCATTATGTGCATTAAAAAGATTATATTTGGTTGAGTCACTCTTTTTCTATGTCTGCTGCAGAGTGGTACCTTAAAATTCTAAAGCCATAATGGGTGATTCTTTAACTACGGGCACTATTGGCCTTGTAAATGTAATTTCCACCACACCATTGCCTTACAATATAAAGCACCTTGGGGCAACTGTTTGTTGTGATTTGGCGCTATATACATGTGCTCTGATGTCACTGTTTATCTCCATAGAAACTACCCAAACAGTCTTTCATACAAACTGTTCAAAGGGACATTACAGTGTTGTGGTGGAAATTACGGCAATAGTGTGGGACAACTACATTTTGTTTAAACAAATCACAACAGTTGTATGACATTGAATACCCCAATTATGTTTTGATTATTTTACTGATATTTTATTCAGAGATATTTTAAAACATTAGAAAAAACGTTTCTTTACCATTCATTTTTATCATTGAAGATCAAAAGTCTGGGTGTGGGACAAGCACAAAACTGCAATATTTGCATATAATGATGATGAAAAAAGGTGAAAAAGTCATCATAGACTACTAGAACAAATTTCTTAACACACTTTCATTGTATAGATAACTATAAAAGTGTGAAACTTCCCCTTTTTTCTGTTTTTCATACAACATGATCAAAGGACATAAGTGCCTGTAGTCTAGGAATCACCCATTTATGCTTGTCCAGCTCTGTAACTCTGTGGACATGCAATGTCGTCAATATGTGCATGACCCTTTTAAAGTTGTCCGTTTTGTCTTTATGCAATTTACAGCAGGAACAGTGGATTTTTCTTTTTTTCATTTGTCCCTCAATGAGCATCTTTATACAATCATCAACCTCCAAACCAACGGTACAGTATGTGTAATTTCCCTCTCTCTCTGTGGAGGACGTCGAAGATTTATTTATATTTGATTTTACTGTAGGAGGGCTGGTACTTATTGGTTTATGTGCTGCCCTGACCTACCGGAAAATTGGCAAGACGGCTGCCACCAGGACCACGACCCCTCATCTGTCCATCATGATTAATGAGATGGGCAAGGCGATACATTCTCAGACTGCATTAACCCTTGAACTCAGACGCAAGTTGGATAACATCTCGGAGCAAATGCACGCCTTGCAAAGGAAGATGTCGGAGACCACGGAATTCTCATAAATTGGATTTGGTTGTTCATGTGAGCTGCAAATGTGTTTTCCCTGCTCAACCATAAACATGGCAGGCTTATCAGCCTCTGAAGGACAAAATGCCCTGTTGATTTTCTCCAGAAGAATTTCTATGGCCTTGGTGAACCATTCAGTTCACAGAGACTGATACGCATGCTCCCACCCCCCTACCCCCTCCTTTGTGTTCCTGTCCATATCCCCCACCCCATCCTGTCCCCCGCTCATGCCACTCCCTTCCCCCTCTGGGGTGCAGCGCTACTTTAGCTACTGCAGCTCCCCGTTCCCCGTTCCCCAAAGCTGACTGCGCAACCACATGTCATTGTGCCCCCCCCCCCCCACTCACATTTCCTCAATTCAAACAACGGACTGTTTCAAAGTTTAGCATATACAAACAAACAAGTGTATATGTGCGGTTGTTTTAATTCTGAAGTGTGCCATTATTACGTTCAATGAGTAATAATTGTGGATTAATTGCTGTATATTTGTCTGAGGTAATTGGGTGTGAAATGAATTGCCCTTTTAGGGATCAATAAAGTTGTCTGAAGTCTGAACTCTATGAATTGCGGTTCCTTTGAGTGCATTTTTCCGACTCTGTTGTACAGTATTTGTGGACTTTTCTGCCAAATGTATCTGATCCATGATCGAAATGTGTGTGCACACTGCAAAAACTATTAAAATATGACAGGAGAGGAAGGAGTGAAAACATAAAAGTGGCAAATAACAATCCCTTTGCGGTCTCCATTTAGCAGGTGTGCGGTTTTGCTGCCTTACTGAGGTCTGTGATCTAAAGCGGTTTGGTTCATCACACCCAGGGATGTGTGTGAAACTTAACACCATATTACAGGGCAGACAACAAGCAGCATTTTGTTAATAATCGCTGGCCTTGAATTATGCCCTGCCTCGTTTAGGTCCCATGTCTGAGCACGGTTTGAAAAAAAATGGCCGTTCTTTTAATCACTGAAATACCGTACCCACTTTCCTAAAATTGGTGAGTGTCAGAGATGAACTTCATTTCGTAAGTCTGTTACTCTGTCCAGTACGTGCGAAGAGTTTTTAATTGAAATACATTACGATGGGGTGAGATGTTTTGTCTGATGTGAGCGAAAATCCATTATACAAAATCTGTTATATAAGGTATTATTACATGGAAAACCAGACAAAAGCAAAGGGACTTATGCTTTTGTCCCGTGAGTGTGAAAATCCGGTTTATACGATGATGGTTTAGGCAGGTTTTACTGTAGTACTGTATGGTAAATGTGTGGAGTAGACAGTTCTCAAAATCTGAGTGACCGTGCAACAAGGAGAATAGTGAGGGAAGCCATCAAGACACATGTGACAACTCATAAAGGTATTACAGGCTTCTGTGTGTGTAATTGGAGAGATCGTGCGTAGTGTCACCACTCACAGGTTAATGGTGGAGTGGAACAGAGATGAACTTTCATAAAACAGAGCACCTCAGACCTAGGCTTGAGTCTCCCATGTGCCTACCAGCAAACCGGAGATGAGCTTTCAACTCTGCTTTTTTCAAAAACTCCTGCTCTGCTCCACCATAATGTTGTGATGATGCAAAATACAAAACCTGGCCAAGACTAGAAACTACTCTGTGTGTAAACCTTGTAATCATCCCTTGGATGAATTATTTAGCCTGTGTAAAAAAAAATCATTCAGGCTGTTCTGCTGTAACTCAGTGACAACAATCTCATCTTCCATCCCACTGACGTACTGGTCCCTGTCAGACCTCTTCCATTCAGATGACAAACGCTCAAAAAGTTTCATATTTGGACCAGTTGTGGAAGACAACAGTTCATCAAACACCTTTGCCACAATTATCTCATCTGTGTGGTGCCCACATGGCAACTTCAGTAGAGTTTGTCCTGCAGCACCATGACTGTTAGAACCGAGCATCATCAGGCCGACACTTTCACCAGGTCTTTAGACGCCCAGACTGAGAAAATTCAAAAATGCCTTTTTTCCATATACTGCGTTAGCACACGGTTTTGCGAGTGGAGCGCCATCACTTCAGAGGACGCTAGGTCACACTGGAATCATTTTGTCTTAAGTAAACAGTTACTGAGCCTCTGATGAGGAGCATAATGGTGACAGAACATTGGCTATGCCTTTTTGGACGTGGATGTTACTTTCCAGAGGTGGGGGCGGTCTGGTTGTCTGCCTGGGTGGTTGCTATCCATGACCTGAGATAGTTCCAGAATGTAGTGATGCACGGGGGCCGTACTAAAATACGAAATGGACAAAATGGAGCAAATTGGGGACTGATACTCACAAAATGGAGGTAACCAGACTGACTTCAAATAAGTACTTTTATTTAATTGTTTGGCTTTTGTTTTTTGTGAGATGTGCTCAGTACATGTGCGCCATCTGGCGTTCAAGAGATGAAACCTCAATCAATGGGTCAGTCTGCTCCATTTCGTTACATTTTACCCCCATTTCGTTATTATCAGTCCCCATTTTGCTCCATTTTGCTTAAAAATAATTAAATAAAAGTATTTAACTGAATCATATTTGGAGTCAGTCTGCTCCATTTCGTTACATTTTACCCACATTTCGTGATTATTAGGCTCCATTTTGTTCCAGTTCGTATTTTAGTACGGCCGGACGCACGGTACCAGCGCATTCTCTCAGACCCAACCTGACTTTGGTATTAAACTTAATGCAACACGGAAGCATCATTTATTACTGTGCACACCGGCCAATCAGAGAGGTGTCCTGTAATCTGTGTGTGTGTGTGTAAGATAACTGTTTGTTTGACAGTGACACAAAAAAACATCACCTGCAATCTGAGCCACTGTATTTTTTAAAAATGATTTTATTCTATAAAATAAAATAAGCTGACGTTTTATTTTTATGGCTCCTATTGTTCCAGTGCACGCCTTGTTGTCGTGCTCGCAGCACTGACGGATGGTTCTGGGCGTGACAGAGGACACGGTCCCCGGTTGGGATCGGTTCCACACAGGGAGCTGATGTTTAAGTTGAAAACTGTACTTTCGCCTCGCGTGCCGCCGTGACCCCGATGTTAACTCGAGTGTGACTCAGCTCCATAACGGTAATGAGCGTTAGATGATGTGAAAACATGCAGCCTGCTCGGGACAAAAACAGTGTGTCCTGGCAGCCGTCCAGCCGATGAGGAATGAAGATAAAAATATTCCCCCGACATCATTTAGGACAACTTCATTTGGTGCCGCTGGAGTTTATTTTAGTTTGAAAGTGTTTCTGGAATGAGTTTTTCTCCGCTAAGGAAAGAATGTAACCACCACAATGTGCTGTCTGTCAGTCACCGTGCACATGTAGGCTGGCCAATGGACACACAGGCATCCTTATTGTGTCCCTGCCGCCCACCCGCACCTCGTCTCTGCCGCCGGGGGAGTAAAACTGTCACAGCAAAAATATGCGACGCATTCCCTGAGATCGTGGAGGAGCAGTTCAGATGACCCCGACCCCGACACTTTAAATGAATGTCATCAGTATAAATGTGCACGTGAAGACACACCTGTCTGTCACGGTGTTTTTTGACTGTGTCACTAAAAACCAATCAATCACAGATATGTTGCTGATCAATATATGCTTCAGATCATCCATCTCGACCTCTTGGTTCTATACAATAAAGGTGTTTTTTGAGCATATCTTCATTAACCTTTGACCTTGTACCACTACTCCAGAACCTATCCACCTTTAGATGTGTTTCCAAGCAACATTCTCACCAAGTTTAAAGGAAATCCGTCCATCAAGGACGTGTGCCAGTAAAAGCAGCATCCTGCTTCTGTCTTCACAGACGTGCAGGGAAATAAACGCTCTGCACTTAAGTCACGTTCACTTTAAAGAGCTACAGTCACATCAGTACACGTACTGAAGTCCATTCACATGCTGTGAAACATGAGACCTGACGGAAGCGGGCAGATGCTGCAGCGACTGTGTCAGTGCACAGGGTTGGGTAGGATTACTTTGAAAGAATACATGTGGATTACATGTATGTATATACATACATTTGGATTACTTGTAATTTGATTACTTTTGGATTACATTTCAGAGTAATCCTACCCAACCCTGTCAATGCACTTTCAAAGAATTTGTATGATGCACTTAAATGTCATCACTTATTCATTGTCTCATATCATCTGGGAGGTTGACATGTTGTATATGACAGACAAATGCATGAAAACATTCCCACAACCTTCAAAACAGTGTGTTTCTGAAGGAGAGCACATGTTCAAACCATACTAGCTGTGCCAGAGAGAGTCCACTGGTCCTAGGGTCCACTAGTCAAAAGGTCCACTGGTCCTAAGGCCCACTGGTTCTAAGGTCTACTAATCCTAGGGTCCACTGGTCCTAGGGTCCACTGGTCCCAGGATCCACTGGTCCTAAAGTCAACTGGCCCTAGGGTCCACTGGTCCCAAGGTCCACTAGTCCTAGGATCCACTGGTTCTAAGGTACACTGGTCCCAGGGTCCACTGGTCCTAGAGTCCACTGGCCCTAGGGTACACTGGTCCTAGGTTCCACTAGTCATAGGGTCCACTGGTCCTAGGTTCCACTGATCCTAGGGTCCACTAGTCATAAGGTCCACTGGTCCTAAAGGTCACTGGTCATAGGGTCCACTGGTTCTTAGGTACACTGGTCCCAGGGTCCACTGGTCCTTGGTTCCACTGATCCTAGGGTCCACTAGTCATAAGGTCCACTATTCCTAAGGTCCACTGGTCCTAAAGTCCACTGGTCATAGGGTCCACTGGTCCTTGGGTCCACTAGTCCTAAGGTCCACTGGTCCTAAAGTCCACTGGTCCTTGGGTCCACTAGTCCTAAGGTCCACTGGTCCTAAGATCTACTGGTCGTAGGGTCCACTGGTCCTTACCTCTTTTTATTATTTGATGGTGTATATTACAACCCCAAACTGATTTTAAAGTTCATAAATAAATGTAACACTTTCAAATATCTGACAAACCAGGTCCAGTTTTGTTCAATTTACAAAAATTAAATATATGATTCTGTTGACATACATCATTAATTGCCTTTAATTGTACTGTTGTCTATAAATCTGTTGAATTGAAAATCAACAAATAATGGTAATTCACCATAATTAAATGTTTTAAATTACTTAACCTACTTTCGTGCAACATATACCCTACCATAAATGTAAAAACAGCTTCAACATGCTGTCCTTAACACTAGGACTCGTGGACCCTAGGACTAGTAGGAAGTTCCAAGCTGGGCCACACTTTGCTAATGTATAAAATGTGGAAATTATTTATTTATCAAATTATTTTTGCATTACACAAGCAGAACACTGTTTAGCTTCCCTCATTTGTCCAACAGAAATTATGCAATAGTTGTTTTTATATGATGCAAGTGATCAACATTATTTCAATATTGTTGTGATTGTGCATCAGTTTTTGAATATCAGCGATTACCGGTACTAATTTGACATCATAGTTTTTCCATTTCGTAGTTATGTGCACAAACACGGACAGACACCAGCAGTATGCAGCAACAGCAACTTTGTGGTCAACAAGAAAAGAGTTTTTTGTGGTTTATCAACAAACCATAAAACTCAGAGATAACCCTTCACATTTTACAACTTCACTGGGAATCAAACAGTTATGTAACTTCAGGTTCAAGTATGTTTATCTCAAATAAATACAGGCTTCTTCCCCACACGTATGCGGGCGCCATTGGAGTCCATTCACTGGTGACATGTAGAGTAAAATTTTAAAATATAGGTTAACACAAAAAGTACGAGGTCTGTGATAAAAAAGCGGTCCTTTTTATTTTTTTCAAAAAATAAATGGATTTGATTCATATGTTTTTATGTCAGACATGCTTGAACCCTCGTGCGCATGCGTGAGTTTTGTCATGCCTGTCGGTGACGTCATTCACCTGTGGGCAGGCTTTGATTGAGGTGTGGACTCCCCCTCCCGTCGGAATCTCTTTGTCTGAGACGCTGCTGGAGATGGCGCGCATTGTTTTATCAAATTTTTTCAGGACCTGTGAGGGATATCCGAGTGGACACTATTCGAGAAATTCAGCTGGTTTTTGGTGTAAAGTTTAACGGCTGATGAGAGATTGTGGAGTTTCTTTCGCTTTAAGCACAGCCCACAAAGCGGATCGGCGCGGCGCGGTCGGAGGTGGCGTCCGTCTGGCTGTTTCGAGCTGAAAACATCCTAATTTAAAGCACTGTTCACCCAGGACGTCGTAAGAGAACAGAGAAGTTTCAGAAGAAGCCGGTATGAGGAGTTTATGCGGACATTCCACTGTTAAAGGAGATTTTGTAATGAAAGAACGTGCGGGCAAATTTGCCGAGTCGGATCCGTGACGATGTGGCAAATCCGTCTGCGCTACGACATGAAAAACACCTCCGTGTTGAAAACCATTTGTAAAATTCAGGCGGCTTTTGATGGCTTTCAACAAGTGAGTATCTGAGAAATTGTTTAACAGCTGGGCATGTTCCAACTTGTCCGTTAAGGTTTCCAATGGAGGGGTTTTTCCTGTGGCGACCCCCCGCGGTCGGGTCCGGCCCGACGTGAATCTGCCCGCACGTTCTTTCATTACAAAATCTCCTTTAACAGTGGAATGTCTGGATAAACTCCTGATTCCGAATTCTTCTGAAAGTTCTCTGTTATCTCAAGACGTCTTGGGTACATAGAGCCTGAAATTAGGAAGTTTTCAGCTTGAAACAGCGAGACGACACCGCCCCGGAGCGCAGATCGCCGTCAAGCGCCGTGGGCCTTCCTTACGGCGACAGTAAAACTCCAAAATCTCTCATCAGCCGTTAAAATTTTCACCGAAAACCAGCTGAATTTATCGAATGGTGTCCACTCAGTTGTGCCTTACAGGTTTTGAAAAAATTTTGATCAAACAAAGCAGCAGTCTCTGAGCCATTCTTAAACAATGAAAAAATCGACGAGAGGGTGGGCCACTCCTCACTCAAAGACCGCCCACAGGCGAATGACGTAACCGACAGGCATGAAAAAACTCTCGCATGCCCACGAGGGTTCCAGCATGTCTGATGTAATCACACGTGATTCAAATCCATATGGTTTTTGAAAAAAATAATAAGGTCCGTTACTTTTCTCACGCACCTCGTATAAATAAAAAAATTCAACAACAATTCAGTCTCATGCTAAACCACAAATGTAAGGGCCTAGAATAATAAAATGGCACCTATAGAACAGACTTGCCATAGATGCATTTCCAAGTCAAGATCAGAAATATTATGAGAGTATTTAAAGTCATGTATCGTGTATCATAAGGTGTCTGCAGTGTTACACACCTCGCCAAATCAACATGTGGCCCCAAATCCCCCCCTGCTTTGAGAAGCCCCTGCAAGGATTTCTACTAGTGGCCAACACAAAAACCTACAACAGCAAAACCTACGGCAACATTCCACATACATCAGACAATCTGACTGACACCAACACAGCCAACATTTAAAATAAAAACACGCATTGCACAGTTCTGACAGTACAATAAACCAAATAAAACTTTGATTATACCATGAAATAGTCAAAATCTTAAGAAAAAAAAAACAATTCAAACGTTCTTGACATATTAGTGGCGCTGTGCATTGGTAATTGTTATGTGTCGGACGCAGCTCGGAGAACCGACCAGCGTTTGAAGGACCCAGTATGAAATAAGCAGAGCACGGTACAAAGGCTAACTGAATTTAATACATAACAGTGATGTGATACAAAACAACAAAAGAGTGTGCGGTCTGGCGTGGTGGTGATACGGTGCGCTCCCAGCAGCGCTAACAGTCCGGAGCCAGAAGCCATTCGGACCCAAGGACCCCGCTGACACCCCCCAGGTGGCCGCAACAAACCGAGTCTGTGAAAGAAGGAACCATTATGTGAGTCCACACTCTACACACAGAGAGACCACTCAAAGGTGTACAAACAGCAAACACTTCCTGGCTTAATTACTAATCAGCTTCCCAACCTGCAGGCATGGAACATCCAGTTCACAAAACTCCACTGCAGTGGAAGCCGATACATGACTAACGTACAGCTCAATATAATAAGGTGTGAGGGACACCACATTTACTGACTGTATAAACGTTAGTCACAAAATCTAACGTACCTCAGGAAGTGTGCTGACGAGCGTGAGACCTCACCCCCTCCTCTTTCACAGACCGTGCATCAAACCCTGGACGTTCTCTGCATCCACTGATGATGAGATGGCTCCCGAGACGACGATCTCACCCGTCTGGTCACAAGGTCGAGTCTCTGGCAAATACACACTGTACACTCCAGTCTTAAATGCCACCATGTTCCAATCCATATAGATGCACCACAGCTGTGAGTCCTGACGAGCCGCAGGTGATCAGGGTGAGGTCCTGATAACCTCAGCAACACAGCCACTCAGTCCCAAATGCAAGCCACCTGGAAGGAAAAACAAAAGACAGAAACAAAAAGGCAGCCAGGCCCCCCAGCCATACAACAGTAATAATACAATAACATGCTTTTGGAGGGCGGTATGCATTTTCAGAGGCCCTCCGTTCATGGCCAGTCGCCCAAAATGACCGATCAGAATTGACTGACTCAGAATTGAGTGATTCCATATTTTTTCCCCTTTGCTTGGTCTAAAAAAGTAACCATTACTGATTGCCACAATTTTTTTTTTCCTGATTTCTTATAGTGTTTCTTAAAGCCAGAAAGTTGAAATGACTTTAGTTTTGTGTCATGTCTGTGACCTGCTTTTTTTTCTACAAAATTAAACAACTGAATGAACATCCTTCGAGGCCAGTGATTCCATAATTTTTGCCAGGGGTTGTATATCTAAATTGTGTTATATTTTGATAGATATAAAAGGTGGTAAAACCATGAACATACAGTGTCACATGAAAAGAAAACCAAACACAGGGAGTGATATCATCATGAAACATACAAACACAAAATTCAAACTTCTGCCTTTCACCTGAAATGAGGCAGTATGCTGTTGGAAAGAAACAAAAATACAATTTATTTCCAAGTGAATTCATTTTTTTTTCATTGGGTGTTTTGGGTCACTGGTGGCAGGATGCACTCTTAAAAAAATGCTCTTATAGTTTTAATGCACTGATTTGAAAGTGCCTGATTTGCTGCTGCTCAAACAAAGACACATTGCAAATTCAGGTTTTGCATAAATTATGTCAATAAAAAAATAGTCAGATTTGAAAAAAATAAATAACTGTATTTGATGACTTACTGAATCAGGTGGAATTCCAACAAGGCAAAAAGTAACTCCATTCATTGGCATTTAAGAGGCGAATGAACAACTGAGGTGAAATGAGTCTGCTGTGGACATCGTGGACAGTCTGTCTCTGCAGAACATGCTTTGATCATCTGCTCCCTGTCTGTGGGGACAAAAACACTCTGGCAAAGCTAGCCACATTAACACAAAACACTTCTGCAAAAGCCCTTCAAAATAAAAGCACCCCACGATCGCTAAAAACAAGAGTATGAAATATTAATTATAAATACAATATAGGTATTATACTTAGAAAAATGCAAATATAATGTATTATGGTGATAAATAAAAAATAAAGCTGGCGTCCAGATGATTTTAGTGTCTCACCTACTCAACCAATTTTTTTTTACTTCACTTGATATCGCCTGATACATTTGGTAAGAGCAGAAATCCACGCAGAAAACATTGTTTTAATATATTATTTATTTTCTGAGATATGATAATTAATTGTACAATAATGTCATTTTATTCCAGGCCTTCCATCTGTTGTTACGAACCCTACTAGTCATTAGCAGCTTGCTAACCACAGATGGAGGGCAAATGATAGACTGTAGGGTCCAAAATAAAATCATGTTATTGTCATTATTATCACTTCCACTACAAAAAGCACATAAGACCCACTGTCACTCATCAAAAAATATCCTGTCACTGTGAACTTTTCCACTGTGCTTGACAGAACCAAAGTTCAGTTGATTTGTTTCAGTATGACGTGTTTAATGGCAATGTTCCTGAGTTGGTGGTTAGCATGCTAACATCTCTGTGAGATGTTTTGTAAATCATCTCAGTGGTATTACAATATTTTTGGATTTCAAAGTGTCTATTTCTTGCTAACATTTACAAGATATAACAGAGAAATACCAATCTTATTCGATTTTCACCGAAATACAGCCATCTCGATGTGTATTTATGATTGGCTTGTTTAGTTTGACCAGCCAGCATACGTGACGCTGACATGATGCTACCTTCAGAAATCCTGGGGCACAACATTATATTTAACCTTACCGTTTCACCTAATACTCTGTTTTTATCCTGCTACTGCTACACTTAAAACAAAACAAAAAAATCTTAATAATAAAAAAATTCTGGGGCAGGAGGTCTAATGGAAGTATTGTCCAACAATACTAGAGTATTTAAAAAAAAACCTGTCCCAGAGCATGCACTAGCAGTGGGCAGATAATGCCATTATCAGCCACCTTTCATTATCATCACTGGCTTTGGCAAGCTGATACATAAAGTAATGGTCACCTCCAGGGTGCACCCCATGAAGTGATAATAATGTATGGAGTCTTTCAATGACCCATAATTCCTCATGCATGGAGAAGAGAAAATCGGTTTGTTAAATTTTTGATGTGTGCAGTGATCAGAGCATTATGTATAGATGAGGAGTTAAGTTGAACTCAGTTGAATGCATAGAGCTTGTTCATAAAGTTTGCTGACATGCAAATATGTGTGACTTTTAAATTCACTTGTTTTTTCCAGGGGGTTCCTAAGCACTAGTACTAAAATTGCATGTTAAAATAACATTCATTTTAAAGTTAACTCCAGTTAACACAGTATTTAGCAAGATGATAATGGCAGGAACTTTTCCAAAAACGTGCTGCATTATGGCTACCTGAAAGACCAAATCTTAGATAAGGACCACTGATCTGAACTTGACCTTGCATCTGTGACTAAAGTACAAATTATATAATGATAACCAGGTTATCCTCAACTACTGGGGGTCCTTACCTACAAGTAGTATGCATTAGCTAAAGTAAGGTAAGGCTAATGCTAATTAGCTAATGTTATTTAGTTATACTGTAACTAAAAGCAAAATTTAGAAATGAGTTAACATTACTATTTATCCATAGATACTTGGCACAAACTAATTCAGACTCTCTGAAGATAAGAAAGTTACATGAATTACATAAGACAGACAGCTGCTTATATTTAACATACTACAGAATCCTTGGGCTTATGTCACAACATAGACCCTAGACAGACCATAGATCATAGACAGACCACACACCAGATAGACCATTGGCCATGGATAGACCATAGATCAAAGATCATAGACAGTCCATAGACCATAAACCAAAGTCCACAGACAGACCATAGATCGACCATTGACCAAAGACCACAGGACATAGATAGACCATAAACTGGTGAGGGAGTCAGACAAGATGTCAATGATCATTAAGAAATGGCATCGTGCACATTATATTTGTATTCTCAACTGTGTTGGTAGCATGGCCCAAGCAGAGAGTCACCCCTTTGAGTATGGTCTTCTTCAGGTTTCTTCCTCAAATCATCAGAGGGAGTTTTTCCTTGCCACTGCTGTCTGTGTGCTTGCTCTAGGGGTTGGTAAGGTTACTTGTGCAAAGCACCTTGAGGAGGCTTTGTTGTGATTTGGTCCTATATAAATGAAATAAATTGAAACTGAATTGGAAAAGTGTATAAAAAACCCCAAAACAAACAAAAAAGCAAAAAACAAACTGGACGTTACACCATTGTCTCCCGCAGACAGACCACTAGGAAGGTGCATGTTAGGGGTGTCTGAAATTATATTTCAAGATTCTTTCAGAAACACACTGGACTATTTATAATTACAGGTAAGATGGGCAAAAACGTGTTTTCAGCTCCATTGTTTTTCTCTCTTTTTTCTTGGCAATGACAAGCGTGTCTTTCCTATTTGGGACAAAGCTATTAAAATATGCAAAAGGGAAGTGTAGAATCATCACCAGTGTAATAGTTACTGTCAGCAGTAGTTGAAGAGAAAATCAAAAGCGAGCAAAAACATGTCATTAATGACATTAATGCTGCCAACTGAATAAAGCTATTTTAAAACCCTTATTAGGTTGAAGTTCGAAATCGAGATACTTTTATTTTGAAAAGTCTGAGTGACAGTGAGATAGCTATTGCTGGTGCGCTTGACAAACGTCCTGTACAACAGCACGAGCAGGGTGCGAGCGGCACACAAGCCCGCCCTTCCAAAAAGAGTGACAGCTCGCACGCGGTGGGTGTGGCCACGCCTTGTCAAAGCCTTTATGATGTAAATGCGTGTGCAGGCAGTGACTGTCTGCCCCAAATAAACACCCAAATTGCTGAGGTGCTAAATTCTGCCCATTAAAGTCTTTAAAATCAGTTGCATGTCACCAGTTGTGACTTTAGACTCACAAAGCTTCAGTCACTTTTTAGGTAGAAAATTTAAATGATAGTTGATCACTGCCATAACTTCATGCTGTGGCTGATCAGTTTTACATCTCTGTAGTTGTTGCAGCTTTGCACATCATCAATGTTCTAAAAAAAAAATCCAAACCAACATACTTCTTCACTCCTCAAGCATCCTCTCACTTTCCAGGGTTTTATTAAACAATGTAGTTAAAAACTCCACTGCCATCTCTTCTAAACATTTCCATGCATCCACTGGAATGTCATCTGGACCCACTGCCTTTCCACTTTTCATCATCTTCATCTTCATCCTAGCTGTCCTCACTTCATCCTTACTCATCTCTTGCACTTCTCTATTTACTTTCTTGTCATCATCCATCCATCTTTCTCTCTCATTTTCTTCATTCATCAGCTCCTCAAAATGTTCCCTCGACCTTCCCAACACACTTTCCTCCCTTGTCAGCACATTTCCATTTGTATCCTTTATTACTTTAAACTGCTGCACAGCCTTTTATATAAATAAATGTATATATATTTATTTATATTATTTATATATTTATTATATTTATTTATATATAAATATATAACTATATAAATATGCCTTTTCCTAAGCCTTTGCCGCTTGTCTTTTCACCTTTTGCCAGATCTCCTTGTACTTCTCTTTACTTTCACCATCTGTACAAATTTACCAATTATTTTTTACCAAACAATCTCTCCTGATCCTTTCCTGTACATCTTTGTTCAACCAGCAAGTCTTTTTGTCTTCCTGCCTCTGTCCAGATGTCACACACAGTACCTTCCTTCCATATCTGCAGTACTTTTCTAGTTGTCCAGTTTTCCAGGTGTCTCTTCTTCACCTCAAAAGTCATCCTACAAACCAACATCTAATGCTATCTAGCTACACTCTACCCTGCCACCACTGCACAATCTTCAATTCCATTTAGTTTGGATCTCTGTGTGCACCTTCCTCCCCTTTTATACATGCCCACTGAAGTTTGCTCCCATCACCACTCTTTCATGCTTTGGTTCACTCTCCAACACCTCATCTAACTCACTCCAGAAATCTTTTGCCTTCATCTCACAACTTACCTGTGGGGCATATGCACTGATGACATTCATCATCGCCACTTCAGTTTCCAAACCCACACTCTTCACCCTGTTGGACACCCACTTAACATCCAACACACTCTTAATATACTCTTCCTTTAAAATGACCCAACACCATTTCTCCTCTCATCCACACCATGATACAACTTGAACCCACCTCCTCTTTGGCCTTAGTATATCTCCCTTTCTCTCTCTCCATCATATCAGCCAACTCTCTCCTGTTAAAGGTCATACTCCCAACATTCCACATAGTTGGCAGTATGTGTGAACTCTCACTTCCACACTTCAAACTTTTCTCCTCTCCTGCTGTCTCCGGGCACATTCTCCACCTCTTCTTCTTCCTCTTAATCTTTGGTCATTGTTAATTTGGGCTTCCACCACTCCGGTATGGAAATTCGATTTGGCAAAATTTACACCGGATGCCCTCCTCATTTATCCAGGACTGGGACCCTGCATGCATAACATCTGTTCTTATATATCAGAAGAAATAATGTTTAATGCATTTGTCTCTGTTCAATGAACAGATCTGCCTGCTGCAGACAGATGTACCAAGCAGCACCATACTGTTTGTATGTTTGAATGAAATCAGTGAAGTCCAGCACATACTCAGTGACTTGGAAATGTTCATCCCCTTATCTCAAGAAAACTGACTGTGAAAGTGATGATTTGCATTCATAATACTTGTATTTCATTTGTCCAATTGTGAAACTGTATAAAAATAGCTGTAATCCGTCACTGATTAATGTGGTATTTTAACACACTGAATTAAAGCTTAAGATCTTGACTATAAGCACATCTACCACAGATTGTTTGTAGTAGTTGTAGTATACAAAGGTACTTTGCTGTGTCCGATATGACTGTTAAAGATGAATGATAAAGCTTGTGATGGCATCACAAAAATTGATTTAATGTATTACTTGATTTAGTTGATACCATCACGAAATGTGTTACATTTTTGTGATGGTATCACAACATTATTTTGACAGTATTATGAAATTTGGGGTTGGGTGTTGAGGTTTGGGTTAAAAATAGTGACTGAAACTTAACTGCTTCATGACAATGTGAAGTATTTCATGATCCCTATGAGACTGGGCTGGTTTGAAAATGCGATTGACTGGAGTTCACATTAGATCAGTGGTTCCCAATTGTGGTCCTCAAGAACCATT
The DNA here is from genome assembly GCF_902500255.1 of Thalassophryne amazonica. NCBI lineage: Eukaryota > Metazoa > Chordata > Actinopteri > Batrachoidiformes > Batrachoididae > Thalassophryne > Thalassophryne amazonica. The sequence goes on from NC_047120.1 coordinate 15,285,027, forward strand.
GTCCTGCACAGTGTCCATGTTCTACTCTCACCTAACTGGCTAAATGCAGTGATGACCAGCTGCTGACAGCCTGAAAACACATGATGGAGCTGTGCTGAGTGGAGCAGAGAGAATAAAGGGAACATATGTAGGACCAGGTCCTTGAGCAGCAGGGTTATAACTCAATGTACTACAACGCAGTCAAACGTCCATCACAGTAGCACGGACTGAAAAGAAACTAGGTTTGCTGAGTAGGTTTTACTCATAAAGTCTCAAGTCTGCTTCATGGTCAAATACACCAAACTGGGAGTCAAATCTTAGGATTCAGAAAAGAAAAATCAGTGAGGTTGAAGAGCTGCTGGAGGATCCACACGGGTCCAAACACGGGTCCAAACCAGTCCAGTTTGAGAGAATGTTGAGTTCTGTCTTACATTTAGTCTGATACGTGTTTGTTATGTTGTGAAAGCGTGTGGGAGAGTTATCATGCCTGAAGGAGTGTGTGTGTACGTGTGTGTGTGTGTGTGTGTGCGCACATGTTCTCGTGCTTACTGGAGCGAGACACGACCCAGCACTGATGTTAGCCAGCAGTGCCCTCGCGACAGACGAAAGAGCATGCACAGGAATGTACAAAAATAACAAAAAAGAAAAAGGTGGTGTGTCCGTCGCTGCAGACGGGACGCTACGGTGACAGGACTGACATCACTGTGCCAATATTTTGTATCCATGTGCATCTGCCTACTTCAAACACTCCCCATGCAATTCAGCAGCTTCCATTACAGATGTAGACAAAAGTATAGATATTTTTAGAATGTTGAGAGAAATAATAGAGAAATGACTGTTTCCGTGGACTGATTGAATGTCACCGCTGGGTTTTGTCCTCTCTCAATAACTGTCATTCGTGCTATTTTTTAAAATTATTGCCATAATGTCATCTCTTTTGATGTTCACCAAGCTCTCTCTCTCTCCTATTTTATCCCCAAATACTGTACCATGTATTTTGGAATGTCATGTGACTTTCTCTGTAAGGTGCATCCACAAAGTATTCACGGCACTTTACATTGTTCACATTTTGTTATGTAACAGCCGTATGCCACAATGGATGAAATTAATTTATTTCCTCAAAATTCTACACACAGTACCCCATAATGACAATATACATATATTTTTTTGTTTTTGTTTTTGCAAATGTATTAAAAATACAAATACAAAAATGCATTTAGCAAATGTATTAAAAATACAAATACAAAAATACAAAAAAATAATCACATGTCCACTGTAAGTATTCACAGCCTTTGCCATGAAGCTTAAAATTGAGCTCAGGTGCATCCTGTTTCCACTGCTCATCCTTGAGATGTTTCTACAGCTTAATTGGAGTCCAGCTGGGGTAAATTCAGTTGACTGGACATGATTTGGAAAGGCACACACCTGTCTACATATAAGGTCTCACACTGTTAAACCGAACACTCCATTTTAATACAATAATTAAGTTAATGTAATTCAAACTTTGAAAAAGTTATAGTCACTCATTTCCATTAATTAACCTAACTCAAAAATGAATTGTTGTCATAACAACTCAGTTCCTTTAAGTGCATTTAAGGTTTTGTGGCATTTAAGTGTTGGTGATGTATTTCCAGTGCATTCCATTCACTCATTTTAATTGAGTTTATGTAATGGAGGCCAGCAGGTGTTGCTGTGCATATGCAGTTAGTAAACCTCACTCCCAACAGCTCAAAAGGATTCTCTGGTCACAAGGCCAGAGCCTTGGGTTTTAGCCTTCTGCTTAGAGAGTCTGACTTCCATGCTAGAGACCATGAGTTTGCATCCCGAGGGGAGCAAATGGGCGGAGTCATAACAACATCATCAACATCATCATCAATTTTATTTATATAGCGCCAAATCACAACAAACAGTTGCCCCAAGGCGCTTTATATTGTAAGGCAAGGCCATACAATAATTACGTAAAAACCCCAACGGTCAAAACGACCCCCTGTGAGCAAGCACTTGGCGACAGTGGGAAGGAAAAACTCCCTTTTAACAGGAAGAAACCTCCAGCAGAACCAGGCTCAGGGAGGGGCAGTCTTCTGCTGGGACTGGTTGGGGCTGAGGGAGAGAACCAAGAAAAAGACATGCTGTGGAGGGGAGCAGAGATCAATCACAAATACAACACAATGCAGAGTGAACAAGTAAACCAAAGAATGCATCAAAAAAATCTAATCCAAAATGTAATGCAATTTTTTTAGGCAGAAATTTATTTGTCACTTTTTTTTATTGAAAAACATAAACTAGATTTACATAAGTTCAGTTAACTATAAATTGTTAACTTACTAAAACTTTAACAATGACATTTTTTTAATTATTTTCTTTAAGTTGGCAAACTCATATGGTTTAAGGCAATCGGTTTCCTCAAATGGTTTGAGTTGAACTAACTCATTGAGTTTTATACTGCACAGTTGACAGCATGTCAGAGCACAAATGAAGCATGAAGTCAAAGGAATTATCTTGAGGCACAAATCTGGGGAAGGGTACAGAAACATTTCTGTTGCTTTGAAGGTTCCAATGAGCACAGTGGCCTCCATCATCCATAAATGGAAGAAGTTCGGTTTCCATCAGGACTCTTCCTAGAGCTGGCTGTCCGTCTAAACTGAGTGATCAGGTTAGAAGGGCCTTAGTCAGGGAGGTGACCAAGAGCCCGATGGTCTCACTCTGTTAGATCTCCATCATTACTCTGGGGAGAGAGGAGAACCTTCCAGAAGGACAACCATCTCTGCAGCAATCCACCAATCGGGCCTGTATGGTAGAGTGGCCAGATGGAAGCCACGCCTTAGTAAAAGGCACATGGCAGTCCACCTGGAGTTTGACAAAAGGCACCTGAAGGACTCTCAGATCATTAGAAACAAAATTCTCTGGTCTGATGAGACAAAGATTGAACGCTTTGGTGTGAATGCCAGGTGTCATGTTTGGAGGAAACCAGGCACCATCCCTACAGTGAAGCCTGGTGGTGGCAGCTTCATGCTGTGGAGATGTTTTTCAGCAGCAGGAACTGGGAGACTAGTCAGGATTGAGGGAAAGATGAATGCAGCATTGTACAGAAAGATCCTGAATGAAAACCTGCTCCAGATCGCTCTGACCTCAGACTGGAGTGATGGTTCATCTTTCAGCAGGACAATGACCCTAAACACACAGCCAAGATATCAAAGGAGTGGCTTCAGGACAACTCTGTGAATGTCCTCGAGCCAGAGCCCAGACCTGAATCCGATTGAACATGTCTGGAGAGATTTGAAAATGGCTGTGCACCGGAGAGGTGCTGCAAAGAGGAAACCTGCCCAAAGAAATGTGCACCATGTTTGTAGCATCGTATTCAAGAAGACTTGAGCCTGCAATTGCTGCCAAAGGTGCATCAACAAAGTATTGAGCAAAGGCTGTGAATACTTGTGTACGTGTGCAACAAAACAAATTTGCAAAACAAAAAAAAAAAAATTCATTTTGTCATTATGGGGTGTTGTGAAAAAATAATAATTTACTCCATTTTGGAATAAGGCTGTAACATAAAGTGTGGACAAAGTGATGCATAGTAAATCCTTCAGAGTGACACACTCTGCAGTGCAGCACAGGACTGTGAGATGAAAGCGTACAAGGACACCAGAGCTGCATGAACAAGATGTGTCCAGCTGATACTACGGGTTTTATTTAGGTGCACATGTTCCAGCAATGTCTCAGAAAACAGATCTCAGATCTTCCGTCTTAATTTATTAAGACGGAAACTTGAGGTGAGGTTGTTTTCACTGCTTTCTCTCTGTGTGTGTGTGTGTGTGTAGACTTGGTGTTTATATTACTTGGATAGATTTGGAGAGGTTATGGTCCATAAAACACCTTTTGTTGTATATCTCAACAACCAACAAGCCTAGATGGATAATCTGAAGCACATATTGATCAACAAAATATCTATGATTGATTGGTATGGATGACTTTATAATGAAGTCACACAGAGTTGATGTGATGATGTCATATACAGTCAAAAACACCATTAGAGACAGATGTTTATTTACTTATACGTTTATATGATGGTGTGTAGAAGGTTGGTTAGTTAACCAGTAGCCTCAGGTAAGCAGGGGCCTTCACAGGAACCTTGGGTGTCACTGGAATGGCTTTGTATCAAACAAGCAGTTACTTAGAGAGAAATGAAGATGAGGAGTATCACTTGGCTTGTGTGTATTAATACTGTACTTTTATTCAGTATATTTTGGTGTTCCCTTTTGCCATTCTGTTTTGTCACATGTGATGTTCAGAATAGACATGTTTAGGATGTTTTTGTGCCTATGACATTATCATGTCAGCTTTTTATTCTATTTTTGTTAAAACTTTGTCTTTTATTCAACATGAAATACGACAAAACCTCAGGCCCCCTGTGAGAAGAGCAAGAGAAGAGTAAGACAAATTATATGTCTGGATTTTTTAAAGCAGAAATATTTATGAAAATGATAAAAATAAGTGACGTCATTTCCTTTCTTTCAGTTTCTTTTGCGCTGCACTTCTCAATCCTCGTGGCTTTTTCCAGGCTTATCCCTGTTGAATCTCTTTCCGTTTTGTTGACGGAGGATTTTGGGGATTCATTGGAATTAATGTCTCAGATGTATCAGGAGAGATTAGTGTGAAACGGCGTCCCAAAACAAAGGCCTGGCAAACATTTCTCTCTAAATTTACTGTTATTGTTGGCACATCGCGGAGGAAACAGGGAGCCGCAACTTTTTATTCTCACAGTAACGGTGCGTCTGCTGCAGCTTTGTCTGTTTGTCTGTGGAGAAAGTGACGATTGTTGGGAGGTGGAAACAGACCACAGGAGAGTGAGGGGTGTGTGTGTGTGTGTGTGTGTGTGTGTACACACATGGGGGTTTCTGCGGAGGCACTAATCTGGTCTTGCTCTAAAAACAGTTTTATCCCCCCTGCAGGAGGTCCACGCTCGGCGTCCTCTCACCCTCCCCCCAAATCAGTTGCTGTCCTCCGAAAGATGCCCCACGAGTCCACCTGCCACCCCCAAAAACCATCACCCCCTCATGCACTTTCTGATAGTCTGTTTGCCTCTGCAATTCAAACTATAACACCAAGAAAAAAAGAACAGAAAAAAGCAAGCTGCGGTGATTGTTCCTTCGACTTTGAAGTTTATTTCACTGCAGACATGAACCTGAGCTATTTCAGTTTTTTTTCTGGTCAGCTTCATTTCATTAGTTTAATACTATTTATAGATGCATGTGTGCCATCGAGGTATTTTAAGAACGCCTCATCCCATTTAATCAAACCTTGTAGCTACACTGGTCCTACTGATGGGAGAACGTGGTTTGGTTTTAGTAGTGACTGGACAAAGATCAAAGCCAGAAGTCAGATCTGAGAGCTTGCCCTGTTGCCACCACATCACCACATGACGGAACCTCCTTGGGTCTCCGATGGCAACCACCCAACTAGTCCAACATCTATCTGAACCGTGGCCACCCCCTTGGCCTTTTCTAGCAGCTGGGGTCCCCAACACAGAGGCACCTGCATGCTGGATCATACCTAGAGAAATGCAGCATGTAGCCAATATGTTGTAACTGATGTCTTCTAACATTTGAAGACATGAATGTCACTATCGTGATAAGTGGATGTCAATGATCAAGGTCGGACCTCTACCTCTATTCTAATATGTTGCAAGATAGTTCATTCACTTATAGTTCAGAGTTGTAGTCTTACACACCTCTCTGCAGCTTCTCTCCCCCTGCCATCCCCTCATTACCCCATCCCCGTAGAGACAGTGCCTGCTCCCAGACCACCAATAACCAGCAAAAATCTATTTAAGCATAAAAATTCAAAAAGAAAAAATAATATAGCACCTTCAACTGCACCACAGACTAAAACAGTTAAATGTGGTCTATTAAACATTAGGTCTCTCTCTTCTAAGTCCCTGTTGGTAAATGATATAATAATTGATCAACATATTGATTTATTCTGCCTTACAGAAACCTGGTTACAGCAGGATGAATATGTTAGTTTAAATGAGTCAACACCCCCGAGTCACACTAACTGCCAGAACGCTCGTAGCACGGGCCGAGGCGGAGGATTAGCAGCAATCTTCCATTCCAGCTTATTAATTAATCAAAAACCCAGACAGAGCTTTAATTCATTTGAAAGCTTGACTCTTAGTCTTGTCCATCCAAATTGGAAGTCCCAAAAACCAGTTTTATTTGTTGTTATCTATCGTCCTGCTGGTCGTTACTGTGAGTTTCTCTGTGAATTTTCAGAACTTTTGTCTGACTTAGTGCTTAGCTCAGATAAGATAATTATAGTGGGCGATTTTAACATCCACACAGATGCTGAGAATGACAGCCTCAACACTGCATTTAATCTATTATTAGACTCAATTGGCTTTGCTCAAAATGTAAATGAGTCCACCCACCACTTTAATCATATCCTAGATCTTGTTCTGACTTATGGTATGGAAATTGAAGACTTAACAGTATTCCCTGAAAACTCCCTTCTGTCTGATCATTTCTTAATAACATTTACATTTACTCTGATGGACTACGCAGCAGTGGGGAATAAGTTTCATTACACTAGAAGTCTTTCAGAAAGCACTGTAACTAGGTTTAAGGATATGATTCCTTCTTTATGTTCTCTAATGCCATATACCAACACAGTGCAGAGTAGCTACCTAAACTCTGTGAGATAGAGTATCTCGTCAATAGTTTTACATCCTCATTGAAGACAACTTTGGATGCTGTAGCACCTCTGAAAAAGAGAGCTTTAAATCAGAAGTGCCTGACTCCGTGGTATAACTCACAAACTCGCAACTTAAAGCAGATAACCCATAAGTTGGAGAGGAAATGGCATCTCACTAATTTAGAATATCTTCACTTAGCCTGGAAAAAGAGTCTGTTGCTCTATAAAAAAGCCCTCCGTAAAGCTAGGACATCTTACTACTCATCACTAATTGAAGAATATAAGAACAACCCCAGGTTTCTTTTCAGCACTGTAGCCAGGCTGACAAAGAGTCAGAGCTCTATTGAGCCGAGTATTCCTTTAACTTTAACTAGTAATGACTTCATGACTTTCTTTGCTAATAAAATTTTAACTATTAGAGAAAAAATTACTCATAACCATCCCAAAGACGTATCGTTATCTTTGGCTGCTTTCAGTGATGCCGGTATTTGGTTAGACTCTTTCTCTCCGATTGTTCTGTCTGAGTTATTTTCATTCGTTACTTCATCCAAACCATCAACATGTCTATTAGACCCCATTCCTACCAGGCTGCTCAAGGAAGCCCTACCATTATTTAATGCTTCGATCTTAAATATGATCAATCTATCTTTATTAGTTGGCTATGTACCACAGGCTTTTAAGGTGGCAGTAATTAAACCATTACTTAAAAAGCCATCACTTGACCCAGCTATCTTAGCTAATTATAGGCCAATCTCCAACCTTCCTTTTCTCTCAAAAATTCTTGAAAGGGTAGTTGTAAAACAGCTAACTGATCATCTGCAGAGGAATGGTCTATTTGAAGAGTTTCAGTCAGGTTTTAGAATTCATCAAAGTACAGAAACAGCATTAGTGAAGGTTACAAATGATCTTCTTATGGCCTCAGACAGTGGACTCATCTCTGTGCTTGTTCTGTTAGACCTCAGTGCTGCTTTTGATACTGTTGACCATAAAATTTTATTACAGAGATTAGAGCATGCCATAGGTATTAAAGGCACTGTGCTGCGGTGGTTTGAATCATATTTATCTAATAGATTACAATTTGTTCATGTAAATGGGGAATCTTCTTCACAGACTAAGGTTAATTATGGAGTTTCACAAGGTTCTGTGCTAGGACCAATTTTATTCACTTTATACATGCTTCCCTTAGGCAGTATTATTAGACGGCATTGCTTAAATTTTCATTGTTACGCAGATGATACCCAGCTTTATCTATCCATGAAGCCAGAGGACACACACCAATTAGCTAAACTGCAGGATTGTCTTACAGACATAAGGACATGGATGACCTCTAATTTCCTGCTTTTAAACTCAGATAAAACTGAAGTTATTGTACTTGGCCCCACAAATCTTAGAAACATGGTGTCTAACCAGATCCTTACTCTGGATGGCATTACCTTGACCTTTAGTAATACTGTGAGAAATCTTGGAGTCATTTTTGATCAGGATATGTCATTCAAAGCGCATATTAAACAAATATGTAAGACTGCTTTTTTGCATTTACGCAATATCTCTAAAATTAGAAAGGTCTTGTCTCAGAGTGATGCTGAAAAACTAATTCATGCATTTATTTCCTCTAGGCTGGACTATTGTACTTCATTATTATCAGGTTGTCCTAAAAGTTCCCTGAAAACCCTTCAGTTAATTCAAAATGCTGCAGCTAGAGTACTGACGGGGACTAGAAGGAGAGAGCATATCTCACCCATATTGGCCTCTCTTCATTGGCTTCCTGTTAATTCTAGAATAGAATTTAAAATTCTTCTTACTTATAAGGTTTTGAATAATCAGGTCCCATCTTATCTTAGGGACCTCATAGTACCATATCACCCCAATAGAGCGCTTCGCTCTCAGACTGCAGGCTTACTTGTAGTTCCTAGGGTTTGTAAGAGTAGAATGGGAGGCAGAGCCTTCAGCTTTCAGGCTCCTCTCCTGTGGAACCAGCTCCCAATTCAGATCAGGGAGACAGACACCCTCTCTACTTTTAAGATTAGGCTTAAAACTTTCCTTTTTGCTAAAGCTTATAGTTAGGGCTGGATCAGGTGACCCGGAACCATCCCTTAGTTATGCTGCTATAGACTTAGACTGCTGGGGGGTTCCCATGATGCACTGAGTGTTTCTTTCTCTTTTTGCTCTGTATGCACCACTCTGCATTTAATCATTAGTGATTGATCTCTGCTCCCCTCCACAGCATGTCTTTTTCCTGATTCTCTCCCCTCAGCCCCAACCAGTCCCAGCAGAAGACTGCCCCTCCCTGAGCCTGGTTCTGCTGGAGGTTTCTTCCTGTTAAAAGGGAGTTTTTCCTTCCCACTGTCGCCAAGTGCTTGCTCACAGGGGGTCGTTTTGACCATTGGGGTTTTTACGTAATTATTGTATGGCCTTGCCTTACAATATAAAGTGCCTTGGGGCAATTGTTTATTGTGATTTGGCGCTATATAAATAAAATTGATTGAAATTGATTGATTGACTCACTCATCTTCAACTGCTTATCCAGGACTGGGTCGCAGGATTGCAAAATAGCTAACTTATGGAAATTAGTTTAGGTATTTTCGTGTTTGTGAACTTGACTGCTTTCTTGTCATGATACCGATACTTTCAAATGTAGATTTGAAATATTAAATCAAATCAAATCAATTTTATTTATATAGCGCCAAATCACAACAAACAGTTGCCCCAAGGCGCCTTATATTGTAAGGCAAGGCCATGCAATAATTACGGAAAAACCCCAACGGTCAAAACGACCCCCTGTGAGCAAGCACTTGGCAACAGTGGGAAGGAAAAACTCCCTTTTAACAGGAAGAAACCTCCAGCAGAACCAGGCTCAGGGAGGGGCAGTCTTCTGCTGGGACTGGATGGGGCTGAGGGAGAGAACCAGGAAAAAGACACGCTGTGGAGGGGAGCAGAGATCAATCACTAATGATTAAATGCAGAGTGGTGCATACAGAGCAAAAAGAGAAAGAAAGAATATCATGCTGTAAATAACTGCTTTCATTTCTGTAAATAATTAAATAATGTAAATACAAACGCAAGACTTTTGTTTTTGCTCCCATTTTTCATGAGCTGAACTCAAAGCTCTAAAACATTTTCTATATACACAAAAGACCTATTTCTCTCAAATATTGTTCACAAATCTGTCTAAATCTGTGTTAGTGAGCACTTCTCCACTGCTGAGATAATTCATCCCACCTCACAGGTGAGGCATATCAAGATGCTGATTAGACAGCATCATTATTGCACAGGTGTGCCTTAGGCTGGCCACAATAAAAAGGCCACTCTAAAAATGTTCAGTTTTATCATGCAGCACAATGCCACAGATGTCGCAAGTTTTGAGGGAGCGTATAATTGGCATGCTGACTGCAGTAATGTCCACCAGAGTTGTTGCTCATGAATTGAATGTTCATGTCTCTACCATAACCCGTCTCCAAAGGCGGTTCAGGGACTTTGGCAGTACATCCAAATGCAGACCATGTGTAACCACACCAGCCCAAGACCTGCACATCCAGCATGTTCACCTCCAAGATCGTCTGAGACCAGCAACCCGGACAGCTGCTGCAAAAATCGTTTTGCAGAACCAAAGAATTTCTGCACAAAACATTTGAAACCATCTCAGGGAAGCTCATCTGCATGCTCGTCATCCTCATCAGCGTCTTGACCTGACTGCAGTTCATCATTGTAACCAACGTGAGTGGGCAAATGCTCACATGCAATGGCGTCTGGCTGCTGATCAACTCCATGTGAAGGAGATGTGTTGCACTGTGTGAGGCAAATGGTGGTCACCCCAGATACAGATATTGGTTTTCTGACACCCCCCCGCCCCACCCCCAGACCTCCTAATAAAGTAAAAGTGGACAGTATATTACATGGAATTCAATTTAAAAATGCATTTTAAAAAATCACAAGCTGGCTACATAGTGGCAGCTGTGGCCCAGCTGTGAGGTGTGTGTGAGGTGTCCTTACACAGCAAATTTTAACGATTTTTTACCCGAGGCCATCAAATATGGCCATCGGGTATTGAAAAGACTTTTCATCCGTCTGTCCGTCCGTCTGTCCACCTGTCTCTGTGCTCAGCATAAGTCCAGTCCTATTACTGCCATAGTCTTCAAATTCATAGAGAACATTCTTGGGAAACAGACCTTAGGCAAGTTCAAAGATGGCTAACCTTGACCTATATTGAGAGGTATTTAAAGAGGTTAAAAAGATATCAAAGGAGTGGCACATTCTTTTTCATTCTGTTCCAGTTTTTTTTTTTTTCTTTTTTTGAGTGTCAGGGGTGTCACCCATTCAGAGTAGTGCGGTACCATGATGTCAGTGGCAGGTTTTGTTCTGGTGCTGCAAAACTACTTTGTTTATGAGTTTATATAACATGTTTCTCGTATATTATGTAAAAGCTACTGAGACATAAACACTTTTAAAACTGAAAACGCTGTTCTTGGAACCTGATAACACCTCTGTGTGTATATATATATATATATATATATATATAGATCTAGACATCATCCGTCGATACAATAAAGACCATCTATTCATCCTAGGATTAGGGTAGTTGGGCTCTATGGGTGGTATCTCCCTTGTCCTGGACTCTTAATTGCCAGCATGACATCGTATAGTTGTTGTATGATGACCATGAACTTTCTGGGGCATCTGTACTTTGCCATGATTCTCCAAAGGTCCTCTCTACAAACATTATCAAAAACTTTGGTCAGATTGACGTAGGTTGAGTAGAGATCGTTCTACTCCTGGCACTTCTCTGGCAGTAAACACCATTTCAATGGTCCCACAATCTTTCCAGAAGGCACACAGGCTCTCAGGTAGGAGGCCTTGCTCCAGATGTGCAATGAGGTGGTTGAGCATAACTCGTGCCTTCACCTGTGATAGACAGCAGGGGGATTCTACAATGATATTCACAGGCTTGGCGGTTTCCTTTGCATTTGTTGAGATGTATGATGGAGGCATCCGTGAAGTCCTGTGGCACTGTCTCATGCTGCCAAATGAGCTGAAACAGCTGGTGAAGGTTCTCTGTCAGGACCACACCACTTTCTTTGCAGATCTCAGCTGGGATGGAGTCCGAGCCAGGTGCTTTGCCACTGGATAGGAGGACTGTTTTCTCCAAAGTCGTTGTGTCGTTCATTGTCTTTTTAACAGGGACTTGAGGTAACCTGTTGATGACTTCATTACTGACGGTGGAAAGCCTGTTCAATACACTGTCAAAGTGTTTCACCCATCCTTCCAGAACTTTCTCCTTATCTGTGATCAGCATTGATGTTAAGGATTTTATATATATATATATATATATGTTATCACTGTTAAACATTTGTAGCTTTGTCTTCTTTCTCATGAGAACGGTGTTGTGCTGTTTTGCACTTCACCCTGAGAACGTACGTGTTATTCAACCTTGTTTTAGCTTTGTCTTCTTTCTCATGAGAACGGAGATGTGCTGTTTTGCACCTGTCTTAATGCAATCCTGAGAATTCAATTTTGTTTTAGCACTCTGGGGTCAATCTGAACTGGGAATGAAGGACTGGATGTACTTATTGTTATAACATAACTTTGTTTTCGTAGCCGCTAACGACTGGGAGTAAAAGAACTGAAGGTTGAATTTTGACTGATTGTGATGCTTAGTGTTCCAGGCAGATGCAAAACAGCTGATAACTGCAACAGACGAACGAGATGTGCTGACCTGAAGTGTTCTTCCTTACAGCTGCACTTGACGTATGCGTTTATGTTATGGGAAGAAACTTGTCTTGCGTCATTACCCCCACCCTTAGGACAAGTTTCTTGTTTATGTGATGAGGGCGTCTCTTAATAAAAAGAGCGGAAAAGCAGGCCAGACTTTAGTGTAGCCTTGGTGTACAGCCTGGCCGCACTCCGCGCGTAATATTTGACTTTCTGTCTCACTGGTGTTTCTTGACTCTGTTTGTCTTGTTAAAGGTTTAAAAATGTTTGGAGGAGAAAATACCCAACATTGACTGGGGGCTCGTCCGGGATCTCAACAATACCGGAGGTGTCCAGCGGAGGTCGTCAAGTCCAGACGTAAATCCTTGGCCAAGGTCCGATCGATTGATCGTGTCTGCAATTGTCGACCACCGTTGGCATCGTCTGGTTGACGAGATTTTCCCGAAGAAGACAGACAGGAAGTCGAGTCAGTGAGTAGAATTTCTTTGTAAATAGTACTGAGTGAGTGGTGATCAGATCACATAAACAGTTAAATTCCGCAAGCGATGATACAGAATCGTCTGTTAATGCAAAGCAGTTAAACTCTGTAAGGAGGGTGCGGACTCCTCTGTTTATATACGCGTACCGGTAGGGGATAAAAGTGATCACATAAAACAGTTAAACTCCGTAAGCGATGATACAGAATCGTCTGTTAATGCAAAGCAGTTAAACTCTGTAAGGAGGGCGGACTCCTCTACGGTTGCGAGGGACGCAAGTAGTTAAATTCCGGAAGGAGGATACGGACTCCTCTGTTTTAATACGTAAAGGAAATCCCGGGTAGAAATACGTGCACTGTAAAAAGTAGTTAAATTTGGCAGGGACGGCGGAGTCCCCTAATGCAGGACATTAGTTAAATTTCACAGGAGGGTGAGCTCCCCTGGCATAAGAATACGCGTACGATTATTAGGAGTGTTTCTATGTGTAAATAGTGTTTTGCGCAAGTGTAAATAACTGTGTGAAAACTGTGTGTGTGTAATACTTTGGACAACGTTAGTGACAACCGTGCGTGTGGAAGCAGAGGCAAGTGATTCCGCTTCCTACGGGGAGGTGAAAGGAATCAACCACACGACGGCAAATTAATTGTCACGTCCAAAGAAAGTGTGAAAACTTCAGATTTAGAACACCCTAGGTGTGCCCCCGTCTGAAGTCCAAATTATAACAAGGGATAATAAAAATGGGGGGTAAGACGTCTATAAATAAGGAAAATTTATCAACTGACGACTGGAAATTTATGGAAGCAAAAAATCCAAAAACAACAAAAAATTGGAGACCTGGACAGGAGTGGGAAAAAATTCATTAATGATTGAAACTCTGAATTATTGATTGGGTCTGTTCATGAATGTAACAAAAAAAAATAGTAGCAGCTCAAAACACTGAAATAGATGCTTTACGTACCATGGTGATGCAAAATCGCATGGTTTTAGACTTGCTTACTGGTTCACAGGGAGGAGTTTGTGTTCTGCTGAACACAACATGCTGTACTTTCATCCCAGACTCCATTCATTCAGTGGATATGCAGGACGCATTGGAGGAGCTGAATGAACTTCGTGATGCAATGCATAAAGACACCCTAGCCGTGAACCGGTGGAATCCCTGGTCCTGGTTGACTTCAGGACCATGTTGGCAGTTACTATTGAAAATGGTGTCAAATACATTTGTACAGCGTAATCTGGCCTTCCAACAAACTATGCCAAAATATCAAGCATTGAAACAGTCAGACCTTAGTGGAGAAAACTGTAATGACTGTACTGAGAATTATGATGATATTGAAAAGCTCACAACTCCAGTTCAAGCTTGAACTGTTGACGTGATGAGTTAACACACTCTTAGCCTATGAAGCTTTAGCTGAAAAAGTAATAAGACAAGTGGTGTAGTCGAATAATACAGAAAAACGGTTCATTTATACCAGTCGGTAGGAGTGATGTATGGTGGTGGTGTGGTGATAACAGAATCTTTGATAGACTGCCACGAAATGTGTCAGGTTATTGTGCATTAATATCATTATTGTTACCCATGACCCCTGAAGACGTTACGACATATGCAGCCTCTTATTCCTGAGGATTGGCAGAAAGGCATAGCCAGACATAGAGTAAAAAGAGATTGGAAAGGAGTAGGAAATCCAACATATATTGACGCAATAGGAGTCCCCAGAGGAGTGCCTGACGAGTATAAACTGGTTGATCAAATAGCAGCTGGATTCAAATCTTCCATCTGTTGGTGGTGTTCAATTAATAAAAACGTGGACAGAATAAACTAAGTTAATAAACTAACTAACTAAGCTGGGTGATGCCTGCTATACGTTTAACAGGTGATAAACAGGTGGGAAATGTTAAGGATTTTATATATATATATATATATGTTATCACTGTTAAACATTTGTAGCTTTGTCTTCTTTCTCATGAGAACGGTGTTGTGCTGTTTTGCACTTCACCCTGAGAACGTACGTGTTATTCAACCTTGTTTTAGCTTTGTCTTCTTTCTCATGAGAACGGAGATGTGCTGTTTTGCACCTGTCTTAATGCAATCCTGAGAATTCAATTTTGTTTTAGCACTCTGGGGTCAATCTGAACTGGGAATGAAGGACTGGATGTACTTATTGTTATAACATAACTTTGTTTTCGTAGCCGCTAACGACTGGGAGTAAAAGAACTGAAGGTTGAATTTTGACTGATTGTGATGCTTAGTGTTCCAGGCAGATGCAAAACAGCTGATAACTGCAACAGACGAACGAGATGTGCTGACCTGAAGTGTTCTTCCTTACAGCTGCACTTGACGTATGCGTTTATGTTATGGGAAGAAACTTGTCTTGCGTCATTACCCCCACCCTTAGGACAAGTTTCTTGTTTATGTGATGAGGGCGTCTCTTAATAAAAAGAGCGGAAAAGCAGGCCAGACTTTAGTGTAGCCTTGGTGTACAGCCTGGCCGCACTCCGCGCGTAATATTTGACTTTCTGTCTCACTGGTGTTTCTTGACTCTGTTTGTCTTGTTAAAGGTTTAAAAATGTTTGGAGGAGAAAATACCCAACAATTGATCTGTCAGCAAAAAGTTGGGGAGCCAGTGATCCAGAAGTAGTTGGGCCATAATAAACTTTCTTCAAGCTGTTGTAAAGTTCTTCATGTCGTTCCTGTCTGCCAAGCCCTGGCTCTCATCTGCTTTGATATTCAGCTAGGAATCCTGCATGTGATCCAACTTTGCTTGAATGGTGCTCTTTAAATTTTTCAGTCTGATTGTCTTTGATGCTGACTTTGGGTCATTCAGATGAGCTTTGTAGGCATGGTGCTTCCTCTAGCAGCTGCTTGATCTCCATGCAGTTCTCATCAAACCAGTCCCTATGCTTTCTCCATGGCTGCGTTATACACCATCTCATGAAGTGTGGCCCAAGTTGTATCAACATCATAGCATTTCAGAACAGTGGACATCTCTTGGGCTGGATGTGGAGCTTAAGTTTGGAGACAACAAGGCGGTGGTCTGTCCAGCATTCTGTGCAGCACCTGGTATTCCTTACTCGTATGTCTTGCCTGTCCTTCTTCCTCACGATAATGTAGTCAATGAGGTGCCATTGCCTTGAGTGAAGTTGCATCCATGTTGTCATGTTACAGGTAGGGAGGTTGCTGATGAGAAGACCATGCTCCGCACGGGTCTAGAGGAGTAGTAGTCCGTTGCTGTTGCAGTTGCCGACTCCATGCTTCCTGATAACTCCTGTCATATCCAACTCTCATGTTAAAATCACCAAGAATGATAAGGGCTGACAGCGGTGGTAAATCTCTGTCTACAGGAAAGTGGGAGTCTCTTCACAACACCAATGCAGAGAACAACATAGGTAGGTAAAATGCAGTCTTTATTTACAGCACTGGTGATTGTTAATGAACTGGAACACAGCAGAGTAGTTAGTAAGTGTGGCAAAAGTGTCCATATGGGAACAAGATAAGAGGCTAACTAGGAAACGATGCAGAGATTAAAAATGTACCAGGTGATAGTGTCCAAAGACAGCAGGCTAAACTTGGATAAGACAAAGTGATCACAATGGTACGAGGCAACTAAGAAACAAACACGGAGAAACAATGTGAGGATAGAATACAAGCAGGATGTTCTGGCACTGCATTGAGGGACTATGGATGTTTAATTAAATAAACACAATTAACACAGAAGTAAGCGAGATTTTAACCAGAACCTTGAATACCTGTGAAAAGGAAGTAAAGCCCAAGAACCACATTAGAAACAGGAGTGTCAAGATAAGAGCACCAGAGGATGCAATCAAATGTGATCAAGTGACACTCTAAATAAAATGTAAAAGTCATACTGAAGCAGGTTTGACTTTGTTTATTCATATATTCTTGTCTCTTGTTATACAAGTTTTTATCATGCTCCGTTTGGATGTACTTCTGTTTTGTCTGCTTCCTTGCAGTGTGCAGTAGTGTTCAGAATAATAGTAGTGCTATGTGACTAAAAAGATTAATCTAGGTTTTGAGTATATTTCTTACTGTTACATGGGAAACAAGGTACCAGTAGATTCAGTAGATTCTCACAAATCCAACAAGACCAAGCATTCATGATATGCACACTCTTAAGGCTATGAAATTCGGCTATTAGTAAAAAAGTAGAAAAGGGGGTGTTCACAATAATAGTAGCATCTGCTGTTGACGCTACAAACTCAAAACTATTATGTTCAAACTGCTTTTTTTTTTTTAGCAATCCTGTGAATCACTAAGCTAGTATTTAGTTGTATAACCACAGTTTTTCATGATTTCTTCACATCTGCAAGGCATGGAGTCAACCAACTTGTGGCACCTTTCAGCTGTTATTTCACTCCAAGATTCTTTAACAACATTCCACAATTCATTCACATTTCTTGGTTTTGCTTCAGAAACAGCTTTTTTGATGTCACCCCACAAGTTCTCAATTGGATTTAGGTCCAGGGATTGGGCAGACCACTCCAAAACATTAATTTTGTTGGTTTGGAACCAAGATTTTGCCCGTTTACTAGTGTGCTTGGGGTCATTGTCTTGTTGAAACACCCATTTCAAGGGCATGTCCTGTTCAGCATAAGGCAACATGACCTCTTCAAGTATTTTGACATATCCAAAGTGATCCATGATACCTGGTATGCGATATATAGGCCCAACACCATAGTAGGAGAAACATGCCCATATCATGATGCTTGCACCACCATGCTTCACTGTCTTTACTGTGAACTGTGGCTTGAATTCAGAGTTTGGGGGTCATCTCACAAACTGTCTGCGGCCCTTGGACCCAAAAAGAACAATTTTACTCTCATCAGTCCACAAAATATTCCTCTATTTCTCTTTAGGCCAGTTGATGTGTTCTTTGGCAAATTGTAACCTCTTCTGCATGTCTTTTATTTAACAGAGGGACTTTGCGGGGGATTCTTGCAAATAAATTAGCTTCACACAGGCGTCTTCTAACTGTCACAGCACTTACAGGTAACTCCAGACTGTGTTTGATCATCCTGGAGCTGATTAATGAGTGAGCCTTTGCCATTCTGGTTATTCTTCTATCCATTTTGATGGTTGTGTTCTGTTTTCTTCAAAGCGTCTCTGGTTTTTTGTCCATTTTAAAGCACTGGAGATCATTGTAGATGAATAGCCTATAATTTTTTGCACCTGTGTATAAGTTTTCCCCTCTCCAATCAACTTTTTAATCAAACTACGCTGTTCTTCTGAACAATGTCTTGAACGTCCCATTTTCCTCAGGCTTTCAAAGAGAAAAGCATGTTCAACAGGTGCTGGCTTCATCCTTAAATAGGGGACACCTGATTCACACCTGTTTGTTCCACAAAATTGACAATCTCACTGACTGAATGCCACACTACTATTATTGTGAACACCCCCTTTTCTACTTTTTTTACTAACAGCCCAATTTCATAGCCTTAAGAGTGTGCATATCATGAATGCTTGGTCTTGTTGGATTTGTGAGAATCTACTGAATCTACTGGTACCTTGTTTCCAATGTAACAATAAGAAATATACTCAAAACCTTTAATCTTTTTAGTCACATAGCACTACTATTATTCTGAACACTACTGTATGTATTCTCTTTTTATTTACATTGTACATAACGTCCCAGCTTCACTGGAATTGGGGTTGTATTTATGCTTTCTAAAGTATTTGTTAACCCTCTGGGGCCAACGCCGTCATATACGACGGCTAAGACCAAGCTTTACTAAATTATAAATAACTTTTTAATGATATGAGATAGAAACTTACTCTTTTTTTTGCTGAAAAGTTAACTCCACTGACTTTCGAGCCAGCCATCAGCCATCTTTGTACTCCTCATATACCTTGTTTTCCATGTAACAATAAGAAATATATACTCAAAACCTGGATTAATCTTTTTAGTCACATAGTACTACTATTATTCTGAACACTACTGCGTGTGTATTGTTCTACGTGGCTTTTTAAAATTATGTTTTGTGGGATTTATATATTTGCAGAGTGACAGGAAAGAAGGCGGAGAAACATGGCAGACTAATGTGGAGACACAGGCCACTGGCTGGGGAATCAAAACTGTGACACTGCAGACCAGCACCTCCACATTCAATCCAACAGTACCTTGTCAAAATATCTATAGGTATTTCATGTTGGGTCTTGAAATCACAACCACCTGCTTGTGTTTTGTTTTCTATTACAACGTGTTTGTGTGTGTGTGTGTGTGTGTGTGTATATGTTTGGGGGAGGTTCAGGCCCCACCCATCTGTTTATTTACACCAACACCAGGAGATTTCACTAAATATGTAATCCGTCTAATCTTGGTGTAAATACCACCGCCACATAAGCTACAAACACCGGAAACAAGCAGTTGGTTTTGTTGCACGATGGGTGTTTCCGGGACGTGCACACATCATCTCCCCAAGATGTCTTGCAAATCACTTCAGAGGTGTTATCTGGTTACAATAACAGGGTTTTTTAGATTTAGAAGTGTTTATTTCTTGATAACTTTCACAAAATATATTAATTTATACAGAAACACACCTGTTTTGGAACATTTTCCACCATTTTTGAGAAATTTGTTGGAGTGAACAGCCAGCTGACGTCACGCTGCCTGTTCACTCTGATTGGTAGTTGCCATGTTGTGTCACTCAGTATTTGCATAATATAGACTTCAGGTGTATTTTGGCCCTACCTAGCTGGCGGCAGAGTGACCGTTGTCTCTTGTAGACATGTCAGAAATCAGGACAGGTTTTGTGTTCAACACCAAGTGGCAGCAACCTCCAGCAGAAGTCCAAAACCTGTATTTTCCTTCAATGACCTTTTGAGTCTGGCACCATATGAGTCAGTCCTCAAGCTCATGTTAAAATCTTCAGATTTACAGCAGAAATAAACCTGCCTCTGACCTGGTACAAAAACTAGTTTTTAGTGCCGAAGGGCAAATTTTTTTAATAAGTCATCAGTTTAAGTCATAAAGTTATGAATAATTAAGGCTTCACTAACACAGGCAGCTAGCTGCTGTGGACTGGACCACATTTGTGATTTCTGAGCATTTTATAACAAATACCTGAGTGTTGGGAAGGTGTCGTGACACGGACCCACAACAAGGGGCGTTAATGAACGGACAATGGATAAGCCAAAGAGTAACAATTTAATGTTGTGAAGCGCACAACGAAGTACAGACAATAACAATATTGCGGAATGTCAATCATACACAAGGTGACGTGTGGCAGGCTCGAAGATAGAAGACGTCTGGAGATAGAAGAGCCGGATCCCACACGGCTTCCACCACCAACGGATCTGAAGAACACCGGAGCCGCCAAGCCCTGCGCCCCAGGTGGCCACTGTCTTCAGCAGTCAGACCCGGTACTGCTGGCAGAGAACAGAAACAGTTTTGATGAGTGTGAGTACGCACACTCAGAAATCCCACAGTCTGTGTTCTGTCAGGGAGGGAGCACCTCCACCTCCAGTCACACACTCATGCAGCTCCTGTCTAACCACTTATCTGGTTGGGGTGTGAAGCGAAGCCGTCGCTGATCACACCAAACGCCAATCCCACAGATAAGGCAACACCCACAGGAAAACGGCTGCAAAGAAGTTCAGACTATTAGTCAGTTTAAATTCAGCAGAGAAATTACCTGTATGGTAGCTGATTTCTCGGTGGGGAGGTGGAGTTGCAGTCCGGCTTTTATGGAGGTTGACGTAGATGAGTGACAGCTGGTGGTGATGATGTGACAGCTGTCACTCCACTGGTTTCGGCGCCCTCTCGTGCTTGAAGCCCGCACTCCAAGCAGGGTGCCATCTGGTGGTGGTGGGCCAGCAGTACCTCCTCTTCAGCGGCCCACACAACAGGACCCCCCCCTCAACGGGCGCCTCCTGGCGCCCGACCAGGTTTGTCCGGGTGCCGGGCGTAGAAGTCGGCCAGGAGGGCCGGGTCCAGGATGAAGCTCCTTTTCACCCAGGAGCATTCCTCGGGGCCATACCCCTCCCAGTCCACCAGATACTGAAACCCCCGACCCTTACGACGGACGTCCAGGAGCCGACACACAGTCCGTGCCGGCTCCCCATCGATGATCCGGGCAGGAGGCGGTGCAGGTCCAGGGGTGCAGAGTGGTGAGGTGTGGTAGGGCTTAAGCCGTGACACATGAAAGACAGGATGGATCCGCAGTGAAGCTGGCAGCCACAGCTTCACTGCGGCCGGGCTGAGGACTTTGATGATGGGAAACGGTCCAATATACCTGTCCTTGAGTTAATGCGAGTCCACTTGAAGTGGGATGTCCTTTGTAGACAACCACACCTCCTGCCTGGGCTGGTATGCAGGGGCCAGGGAACGCCGGCGGTCTGCATGGGCCTTGGCCCTCGTCCGGGCCTTCAACAGGGCAGAACGGGCCGCCTGCCACACCCGGCGGCACCTCCTGAGGTGGGCCTGGACTGAGGGCACACCGACCTCTCCCTCCACAAGTGGAAACAATGGGGGCTGGTACCCCAAACACTCCTCAAACGGGGAGAGGCCGGTGGCTGACGACACTTGGCTGTTGTGGGCGTACTCGATCCAGGCCAGATGGGTGCTCCAGGCCGTCGGGTGCGCGGAGGTAACGCAACAGAGGGCCTGCTCCAGCTCCTGGTTGGCCCGCTCTGCCTGTCCGTTAGTCTGAGGGTGATACCCGGACGAGAGACTCATGGTGGCCCCCAGTTCCCTGCAGAAACTCCTCCAGACCTGAGAGGAGAACTGAGGGCCACGGTCTGAGACGATGTCCACTGGTATCCCATGCAGACGCACGACGTGGTGGACCAGGAGGTCTGCTGTCTCCTGGGCCGTAGGGAGCTTCGGGAGGGCCACGAAGTGGGCCGCCTTGGAGAGCCGGTCCACTATCGTGAGGATGGTGGTGTTGTCCCGGGATGGTGGGAGGCCCGTGACAAAGTCCAGGCCAATGTGGGACCAGGGGCGGTGAGGTACCGGTAGGGGCTGGAGGAGTCCTGAAGTCCTCTTATGGTCAGCCTTGCCCCTGGCACAGGTGGTACAGGCCTGGATGTAGTCCCGGACGTCGGCCTCCATAGACGCCCACCAGAAGCGCTGCTGGACCACTGCCATGGTTCTGCGCACCCCAGGATGACAGGAGAGCTTGGAACCATGACAGAAGTCCAAAACCGCAGCTCTGGCCTCTGGTGGGACGTACAGTTTATTCTTCGGCCCGGTCCCCGGGTCCGGGTTCCATGTCAGGGCCTCCCGGACGGTCTTCTCCACATCCCAGGTGAGAGTGGCCACGACAGTGGACTTGGGGATGATGGTCTCTGTGGGGTCTGACAATTCGGCCTTGGCCTCCTCTTCATGCACCCGGGACAGGGCATCCGATCGTTGGTTCTTGGTCCCGGGGTGGTATGTAATCTGGAAGTCAAAGCGCCCGAAGAACAGTGACCAGCGGGCTTGCTTGGGGTTCAGCCGCTTGGTGGTCCGGATGTACTCCAGGTTCCGATGGTCCATGAAAACCGTGAAGGGCACCGTCGCTCCCTCCAACAGGTGTCTCCACTCCTCAAGAGCCTCCTTCACCGCCAGGAGTTCCCGATTGCCGACGTCATAGTTCCTCTCAGCCGGGGTCAACCTGCGGGAAAAATAGGCACAAGGGTGGAGAACCTTATTGGACTCCCCGCTCTGGGACAGCACGGCTCCTATCCCTGAGTCAGAGGCATCCACTTCCACTGTGAACTGGCGAGTAGGATCAGGCTGCACCAGAACTGGTGCAGATGAGAACCGGCGCTTCAACTCCCTAAACGTGGCTTTGCACCGATCCGACCAGGTGAAGGGGACCTTAGTGGAGGTCAGGGCTGTCAGGGGGCTAACTACCTGACTGTAGCCCTTAATGAACCTCCTGTAGAAGTTTGCAAAGCCGAGGAACTGTTGCAGCTTCCTACGGCTTGTTGGGTGGGGCCAATCTCTCACCGCCGCAACCTTGGCCGGATCAGGGGCGACGGAGTTGGAGGAGATGATGAACCCCAGGAAGGACAAAGAAGTGCGGTGGAACTCGCACTTCTCGCCCTTCACAAACAGCCGGTTCTTCAACAACCGCTGTAGGACCTGACGTACATGCTGGACATGGGTCTCAGGGTCCGGGGAAAAGATGAGTATGTCGTCTAGATATACGAAGACAAACCGATGCAGGAAGTCCCGCAAGACGTCATTAACCAACGCTTGGAATGTCGCGGGGGCGTTTGTGAGGCCGAACGGCATGACCAGGTACTCAAAGTGACCTAAGGGGGTGTTAAATGCCGTCTTCCACTCGTCTCCCTTCCGGATCCGAACCAGGTGGTACGCATTCCTAAGATCGAGTTTGGTGAATATTTGGGCTCCATGCAGGGGCGTGAACACCGAATACAACAGAGGTAATGGGTATCGATTGCGAACCGTAATCTCGTTCAGCCCTCTGTAATCGATGCATGGATGGAGTCCGCCGTCCTTCTTACCCACAAGAAAGAAACCCGCGCCCATCGGGGAGGTGGAGTTCCGGATCAACCCGGCAGCTAAGGAGTCCCAGATGTAGGTCTCCATTGATTCGCGTTCCGGACGTGAGAGATTGTACAGCCTGCTGGACGGATACTCAGTGCCCGGGATCAAATCGATGGCGCAATCGTACGGTCGGTGCGGGGGAAGGGCGAGTGCCAGATCTTTGCTGAAGACGTCAGCAAGATCGTGGTACTCCTCTGGTAACGCCGTCAGATTGGGGGGGACTTTGACCTCCTCTTTAGCTGTCACACCGGGTGGAACCGAGGATCCTAAACACTCCCGGTAGCAGGTTTCGCTCCACTGTGTCACAACCCCAGATGGCCAATCAATCCGGGGATTGTGTTTCAACAACCATGGAAAACCCAAAATCACTCGGGAGGTAGAAGGTGTTACGTAAAACACAATCTCCTCCCTGTGATTCCCAGACACCACCAATGTCACGGGCTGTGTCTGGTGTGTGATTAATGGAAGAAGGGTGCCATCTAGTGCTCGTACCTTCAAGGGTGAAGGCAGAGCCACCAGAGGGAGCCCCACTTCCTTTGCCCATCTGCTGTCCAGCAAATTCCCTTCCGACCCCGTGTCTACGAGTGCTGGGGCATGAAGGGTTAACTCCTCACTAAGGATCGTGACTGGGATTCGTGCGGATCTACGGGGTTTCCCCGCTTGCGTGTTATGGCCCACCCTTAGCCCAGTTTCTAAGGACGGGCGTTGTAGTTTGACCGTTTGGGGCAGTTCCTCTGAATATGACCACTAGAGCCACAGAAAAAACACTCCCCGTGGGCCAGCCTCCTTTGTCTTTCATTTGGTTTCACTTTGGCCCTGCTCGTGTCCATAGCTTCGTCAGCAGGGGGAGCTGTTGCCACACGGGGCCCTCTGGCTGTGGAGCGTGGGGACGACAGCACCCTTTCGGACCCGGATGGAAGAGGGACGGCTCGTGCCCGGTCACGCCCCCCGCCCTGCTCCCGACGGTGTTCCTCTAAGCGGTTGTCTAAACGTATAACCAGGTCGACAAGCCCGTCAAAATCCCGTGGTTCCTCCTTAGCCAGCAGATGCTCCTTCAGGACCGGAGACAGTCCGTTTATGAAGGCGGCGCGGAGTGCAACGGTATTCCAGCCGGACCTTGCAGCCGCAATGCGGAAGTCAACTGCATACTCGGCTGCACTCCGGCGCCCCTGTCTCATTGACAGTAGCACGCTCGAAGTGGTCTCGCCTCTGTTGGGATGATCAAAAACCTGTTTGAACTCCCTTACAAACCCAGCGTATGACGTTAGGAGCCGTGAGTTCTGCTCCCAGAGTGCCGTAGCCCAGGCGCGTGCTTCTCCTCGAAGCAGGTTAATAACATAAGCCACCCGGCTAGCGTCTGACGCGTACATGACGAGACGCTGTGCAAAGACGAGCGAACACTGCATTAGGAAGTCCGCGCACGTCTCGACACAACCTCCGTACGGCTCCGGAGGGCTTATGTATGCTTCAGGAGACGGTGGGGGGGGTCGTTGAACGACCAGTGGGACGTCTGTGTCTGACAAGGGACCAGCAGGAGGAGGTGCTCCAGCAGCGCTTTGGTTGTGCGCCTCCACCCTGGCGGTGAGAGCCTCCATCCTCCGATTGAGAATAACGTTCTGCTTGGTCACCAGATCCAACCGAGCAGTGAAAGCGGTTAGAATCTGCTGCAGCTCACCTAACACGCCTCCTGCTGGCGCCTGTGCACCTCGCTCTTCCATTGGCTGTTCAAACTCGGGTTGACGCCCCTCGGGATCCATGACGCTGGCCGAGAAATCCTGTTGGGAAGGTGTCATGACACGGACCCACAACAGGGGGCGTTAATGAACAGACAATGGATAAGCCAAAGAGTAACAATTTAATGTTGTGAAGCGCACAACGAAGTACAGACAATAACAATATTGCGGAATGTCAATCATACACAAGGTGACGTGTGGCAGGCTCGAAGATAGAAGACGTCTGGAGATAGAAGAGCCGGATCCCACACGGCTTCCACCACCAACGGATCTGAAGAACACCGGAGCCGCCAAGCCCTGCGCCCCAGGTGGCCACTGTCTTCAGCAGTCAGACCCGGTACTGCTGGCAGAGAACAGAAACAGTTTTGATGAGTGTGAGTATGCACACTCAGTAATCCCACAGTCTGTGTTCTGTAAGGGAGGGAGCACCTCCACCTCCAGTCACACACTCGTGCAGCTCCTGTCTAACCACTTATCTGGTTGGGGTGTGAAGCGAAGCTGTCGCTGATCACACCTAACGCCAATCCCACAGATAAGGCAACACCCACAGGAAAACAGCTGCAAAGAAGTTCAGACTATTAGTCAGTTTAAATTCAGCAGAGAAATTACCTGTATGGTAGCTGATTTCTCGGCAGGGAGGTGGAGTTGCAGTCCGGCTTTTATGGAGGTTGACGTAGATGAGTGACAGCTGGTGGTGATGATGTGACAGCTGTCACTCCACTGGTTTCGGCGCCCTCTCGTGCTTGAAGCCCGCACTCCAAGCAGGGCGCCATCTGGTGGTGGTGGGCCAGCAGTACCTCCTCTTCAGCGGCCCACACAACACCTGAGGTCATGTGGATTTCTGTGTAGTTACTTGTATGGTCCTTTAGGACCATCTGAGAAGTTGTTGTTCCAGGATCTCTATAGAGTACAATTTTATTATGATTTAATTTGTAGGGGAAGTGATGTTCTAGTGGTTAAGGTGTTGGGCTTGAGACCAGAAGATACTCTGTTCAAATCCCAGCCTGACTACAAAAAAATCACTAAGGGCCCTTGAGCAAGGTCTTTAATCCCCTATTGCTCCCAATGTGTAGTGAGCGCCCTGACATCAGGGTGAATGTGAGGCATTTACATTATTGTAAAGCGCTTTGAGCGTCTGATGCAGATGGAAAAGCGCTATATAAATGCAATCCATTTACCATTTGTATTTTAGCACCCTTAGCACAGGCTTAGCACTAAGTAGCAGGGCCTGGTTTCATAAAGCAGTCTAATCTTGTTTAGTCAAATAAACTCACTCACTTTGTTGACTAATTTTATGACATAAGTCGTTGTACAAAGCGTTTAGTTGGCTAAAGTCTCACTTTACCCGACTAAAGTTTTTAGTCTGGTACAGAGTAGGCTAATCTTATTTTAGTCTATAAAACTTCAATGTCTTACTTCACAAAATTGGCGGCTATCATATACCAACACTTGATGGAACACTTGAGCACCCCTACGTCACTCGTATTCCTCCAAACGGAGAGCTTCCTCCGCTCTTGGCCATGATTGTAGCAGACGACTGTCATGATGTGTTTGTGACAGTTCTCACATTACCCACCGGGTGTCGCTCTTATGCTAAGCAGCGCTGTGTGCACAAAAAGACTTGACAGAAGTGTAGAAGAAGAAACTGAAGCGTCAAACTGCTAGGCTAAGGGCTAAGCATGTCATTTCTGCTGTTTGTATGGGTCAGTAAATGTTAATAAAGCCAGTTAATGAAACAAAGCCTATATAGTTCATGACAACAACCAACCCGGAAGTAAACAAAACTGATGCGCATGGAGCCGTCTCTTGGCAACAGCACACAGAAGGCCACTATGCCCGTGAAAACCACTGACTAATGTAAGATGGCTAATCTACAAGTTTAGCAGCTGATGTGAAACGGTGATTAGACAGATAATGTTGGATGACTACCTGTAGTCGACTCAGTAAGTTTAGTAGACTGAAAGATTAGACTGCTTTAAGAAACTGGGTTCAGGTAGCTTAGAGACATTAACGCCAGTGATGGTGTAACATTACCGGGGCAATATGGACATCAAAGAATAAGCTTTAATCGAACTCTCAAAACCAAAGTTAGCTTTTTAGCTTTAGCTTTGTGAAGCCTTTGTCCAGCATATGTACAGTCTATATTCATCATCATCGGCTGTCTTTGACATCATCAAAATACAGTCAGTTTATATGAACACAGTGTGTTCTTCTGTGAGCGTTTGTCCAAATACGAACAGTCTTTCAACTTTACTTTAACTTTATACAATAACATTTCATTAAAATTACCTCTTTAATCCCAATACAAATTTCTATGACACGATGTAAATTAAATAAAAATCTAAAGAATTAAATAATCACTTTTACAGCAAGGGCAGGGATACATGAACATTTCCAAATCACTCAGTATGTCTTGAATTCCATTTATATAGATCATTAAGAAATATGAACAGTATGGTGTTGTATGGTAAATCTCTCTGGCGTCCTCTGAGGATATCTATGTCTTCTTTGAGTATGACATCAAGAGGACTGTTTTTTTCTATCAGACATTGTCATTAATTTGTGCCATCAACAAATGATGAGCTCATTTCAAGAATTATTTGAAAAGAAATGGGGGAGGGGGTGCTGTACACAAGCAACATAAGTGCGGGAGCACACACAGACGCCATGCTGACTGTAACTTTTAAATATGAATACATCCAGCAGGTGTCAGTGTTCTCTAGCTGGCAACACAGCCACCTGCTTGTAGATCCTGGAAAAAGATAATTGCCCATCCACATGTTTTTATGACAGTATTTTGTCTGCAGAACAAAATAAAAATGAAAAGGACACAGGACTTTTTTTTTTTTTTAGCATTTATGAGGGTTTAATAGCAGTGTGAATGAGTCTGATTCCTAAACAGAGGAAAGGTGCAATATGAATGAATCTGCTGAAGTGTCAGGAAGAGAGAGAAAGAGCAAGACAGAGAGACAGAGAGAGAGAGAGAGAGAGAGAGAGAGAGAGAGAGAGACCCATGTGAATTTCTTCAGGCTCTAGGATTGGCTGTGTGGCGAAGATCATCTGGAATGAGGTCAATGAGACTAGAGGTGACAGTCTGTAGTTTCAGGAAGTGGTCAAATGAAGTCTCTGTCACATTCCGTCACTGATGTATGAGTAGAAATATGACAAAAAACAGAGTTGGAGACACATGGACATCCATTGACCAATGACAGGTGACAGTCTGATTGGTTGATTTTCATGGTAGACCCAAAATATACCCATGATTAATTAGGCAATTAAATGCAGCTTCCTTGCACCCTACACCCCAGTGTGCTCTCAGACGTCATGCTGTATAAATGGAAACTTAGAGTTGGACATGCTCCAAATGCATCAGTGCTACATGCTTGAGACTGTGCACCACAGAGTGTCAAGATAAGACCCACTAACTCAGATGCTGCACATCACAGAGAGTGAAAACAAATCATATCAGACCTAATCTGTGCTGACTGTGGGCTAATTGCTACCTGCACACACACTGCACCGTAGCAATTTGACGTGCAACACAAATTGTCCACCATATTTATGTCTCCAAAACTGACCAATATGAGTGCTGGTAAGAAATGTTTTGTCTCAACCCAGAGGAGGACAGCTGGAAGTGTAGGGTTCAACATCATCCCTTCCCCAGTTTTTCTCTATTACTTTGTCAAAGCCAGATAAATGTAAATTTAGATTTTAAAGTGGTCAAATTATTTACTTTCTTTGTTTTGGTGACACAGAACTTGACTACTGTACAATTGTACAATACAATAGTACAATTGTACTTCTCATATAAAAATGTTAAAAGACTTCATGTCAAATTTGTTGATTTTTGGTTGTGAAAATGTGCTGACCTTTATACACTCAACAAAAATATAAACGCAACACTTTTGGTTTTGCTCCCATTTTGTATGAGATGAACTCAAAGATCTAAAACTTTTTCCACATACACAATATCACCATTTCCCTCAAATATTGTTCACAAACCAGTCTAAATCTGTGATAGTGAGCACTTCTCCTTTGCTGAGATAATCCATCCCACCTCACAGGTGTGCCATACCAAGATGCTGATTAGACACCATGATTAGTGCACAGGTGTGCCTTAGACTGCCCACAATAAAAGACCACTCTGAAAGGTGCAGTTTTGTTTTATTGGGGGGGGATACCAGTCAGTATCTGGTGTGACCACCATTTGCCTCATGCAGTGCAACACATCTCCTTCGCATAGAGTTGAAGAGAACACCTCTCCAACGTGCCAAACGCCAACGAAGGTGAGCATTTGCCCACTCAAGTCGGTTACAACAACGAACTGGAGTCAGGTCGAGACCCCGATGAGGACGACGAGCATGCAGATGAGCTTCCCTGAGACGGTTTCTGACAGTTTGTGCAGAAATTCTTTGGTTATGCAAACCGATTGTTTCAGCAGCTGTCTGAGTGGCTGGTCTCAGACGATCTTGGAGGTGAACATGCTGGATGTGGAGGTCCTGGGCTGGTGTGGTTACACGTGGTCTGCGGTTATGAGGCTGGTTGGATGTACTGCCAAATTCTCTGAAACGCCTTTGGAGACGGCTTATGGTAGAGACATGAACATTCAATACACGAGCAACAGCTCTGGTTATCATTCCTGCTGTCAGCATGCCAATTGCACGCTCCCTCAAATCTTGCGACATCTGTGGCATTGTGCTGTGTGATAAAACTGCACATTTCAGAGTGGTCTTTTATTGTGGGCAGTCTAAGGCACACCTGTGCACTAATCATGGTGTCTAATCAGCATCTTGGTATGGCACACCTGTGAGGTGGGATGGATTATCTCAGCAAAGGAGAAGTGCTCACTATCACAGATTTAGACTGGTTTGTGAACAATATTTGAGGGAAATGGTGATATTGTGTATGTGGAAAAAGTTTTAGATCTTTGAGTTCATCTCAAACAAAATGGGAGCAAAACCAAAAGTGTTGCGTTTATATTTTTGTTGAGTATACAACATGTACCACACTTACATACACCATGCAACATACGTACAGTGGCGGTCCTAGAGTGATTTACTCCCCGGGCGAAACCCCCTGCGTGCGCCCCCCCGCGCACACTAACATGTATCACCACCTCCGCCCCCCCACCCATAAAAACACTAACTTCGTCCAGAACACCCACAATCCCACAAATTAACTCACAACAGCTATTTTCAAGAACAAATTTCCGGTTTTAATGTCTACTGCAATAACAAACACAAAGATAAACAATAATTACTTCAATAAAGTTTCTGAACATAAAAAAAACAAAAGACTCAGTGACTTCACATTACAACTATGTACAGTACAGGTATTTAAGAAAGCACAACTGCACTACAGCACCACCCGATGGGCAAAATATTGCAAGTCATTCAGTTTTACCAACAGAGTGCACTATGCATTATCATAGAGTACCATTCACCATAATGAACAAGACTTAAACCTCCATTAAAGTCGCACCATATGAATAACAAAAGAAGTTAAACAATCTGTATATTACAGAATACCATGAAGTGACTAAAAATGTACAAAAAACCCCTATACATTAAAGTGGCAAAAATGGTAAAGTGCAATCATGTATCATAAATAAATGAAGTAACGACAGAGGTAAATTCTATACCCATTACTGTACACATAAGAAGAAATAACAAACACTATTGTGTATCATAAGTAACAGGAAGCAACAAGTGAAGAAGTTAACACTCTTTAAAGGCAAAAATGGCAAACCACAATAATTTGTCATAAATAACAAGAAGTGCAAAAGAAGTAACAGGAAAACAGTCTACGAGGTCTGTCAATAAAGTATAGGTCCTTTTTATTTTTTCAAAAACTATATGGATTTCATTCATATGTTTTTACGTCAGACATGCTTGAACCCTCGTGCGCATGCGTGAGTTTTTCCACGCCTGTCGGTGACGTCATTCGCCTGTGAGCACTCCTTGTGGGAGGAGTCGTCCAGCCCCTCGTGGGAATTCCTTTGTCTGAGAAGTTGCTGAGAGACTGGCGCGTTGTTTGATCAAAATTTTTTCTAAACCTGTGAGACACATCGAAGTGGACACGGTTCGAAAAATTAAGCTGGTTTTCAGTGAAAATTTTAATGGCTGATGAGAGATTTTGAGGTGATACTGTCTCTTTAAGGACTTCCCACGGTGCGAGACGTCGCGCAGCGCTCTCAGGCGGCGTCATCAGCCTGTTTCAAGCTGAAAACCTCCACATTTCAGGCTCTATTGATCCAAGACGTCAGGTGTTTTTCCTGTGGCGGAGCGTCACGGCGGCTGCAAGCCGACGCTGCAACTTCTCAGACAAAGGAATTCCGACGAGGGGCTGGACGACTCCTCCCACAAGGAGTGCTCACAGGCGAATGACGTCACTGACAGGCGTGGGAAAAACTCACGCATGCGCACGAGGGTTCAAGCATGTCTGACATAAAAACATATAAATGAAATCCATGTAGTTTTTGAAAAAAAATAAAAAGGACCTATACTTTATTGACAGCCCTCGTATATACAAAAGTTTGCAGGAGGGCATCATAATTGTTTGCCACAGTGCTCACTATCCGTGATGTGAAATTCCATTGAGTAGGAGCATTTCTGGGCAACCTTGAGCAGCCTGCAGACTCAAGAAAAGACATCCTCTTTGTGGATTTTGAGAAAAATGTGGCAAACCCAGAGAGTGATGCAAAAAATATTCTGCACTCAGATAAGCATTTAGCCCCCTGAGACAGAACCAGATTCAGTCTGTGTGCATAGCAATGCATAAACATTGCACTGGGGGCTGCTGCTTTAACTTTGGCCTGCAAACCATTGAGAGCTGAAGCCATGACAGCAGCCATGGCTTCTTCGTAAGGAAGACTATCAAATGGCTTCGCCAAAATCCGGTCCACAACATTCAAATTGTCTGCCATTATGTGCAGCTTGCTACCTAGCTAGCTCGCTAGCTGGGACTGGCGCGAGGCTAGTGTGAAGTTTGTCCGCCTGTGAGTGCTTTGTGACGGTGAAGGAGCTCAGCAGCACCCGCTGCTCAGTAGGGACAGAAACTGCGATAGAAATCAGAAACAGTTATATTAGTCTCCAAACACAAGCAGCTACAAAAAAAAACACACCAGAAATAGAAGCTCGATTTGTCGCTAGTCGTTTTTAACAAAGAAAATGCCGCTAAGAGGATTAGGAAAGTCTCCGGTTCAACTCAGAACAGAATGAAAATTAAAAAATGCTCCCACGGATGTTTACACCAAAAGATCGCTGATTCGCTCATTTCGCTGTCAATCAAAAAGGGATTCAGCCTCAGACAGATCATCCAATCATCATGCAGAAGCCAGCCGAGGCCAGCCCACTGCCCCATAGACCCCCAGACACGCTGAGCGTCCGATGGGCGGGACAAAGCCCAGCATTTATCCAATGACTCGTCTCGTTTTGCTGCAGTCTTTGCTTCGCTATTAAACTCTGTGGTCGCTCAGCGTCCACACTGTTCAAAACACCGTGAAGCTGCGGGAATACGTAAATCAATACATACCTTTTTCCTTTGCTCGTTTCTCCTCTTCTTTCTTTTTCTTTTGAAATTGGGCACCTGATGGCTTTGATCGTTTCCTAGCCATGATTATGTCTTACTCCGTTTCGACCACCTCCTCGTCCAAACATTGAATGAGTCCCCCCTCCCCCTGCACAAACTCTGCACTGTGCAGCGTTGCTCACCTAACGCGAGAGGTGAGATGGGGGGCGCTCTGCCATAACGTAACCACGAACTCCCCCGTCAGGACACCCCACCCCCACCCCGTTTTTTTTTTTTTTTTGGACAGGTTTTTTTTTTTTTTTTTTTCCTCGCACGCTCGTGCCACCCCCCGCGATGCCGCCCCAGGCGGCTGCCCGGTCGCCCGCCTCCAGGACCGCCCCTGCATACGTACATACAACATGTAACACACATACGAAGTAACACATTACTTACATACATGTAACACACTTACATACAACATGCATGCTTACATACAACATATAGCACACTTACATACAACACACTTACATGCAACATGTAACAAACTTACATACAACATGTAACAAACTTACATACATGTAACACCCTAACATACAACATGTAATGTGCTCACATACATGTAACACACTTACATACAACATGCATGCTTACATACAACATATAGCACACTTACATACAACATACAACACACTTACATGCAACATGTAACAAACTTACATACATGTAACAAACTTACATACATGTAACACCCTAACATACAACATGTAATGTGCTCACATACATGTAACACCCTAACATACAACATGTAATGTGCTCACATACATGTAACACACTTACATACAACATGCATGCTTACATACAACATATAGCACACTTACATACAACATAAAACACACTTACATGCAACATGTAACAAACTTACATACAACATGTAACAAACTTACATACATGTAACACCCTAACATACAACATGTAATGTGCTCACATACATGTAACACACTTACATACAACATGCATGCTTACATACAACATATAGCACACTTACATACAACATACAACACACTTACATGCAACATGTAACAAACTTACATACATGTAACACCCTAACATACAACATGTAATGTGCTCACATACATGTAACACCCTAACATACAACATGTAATGTGCTCACATACATGTAACACACTTACATACAACATGCATGCTTACATACAACATATAGCACACTTACATACAACATAAAACACACTTACATGCAACATGTAACAAACTTACATACAACATGTAACAAACTTACATACATGTAACACCCTAACATACAACATGTAATGTGCTCACATACATGTAACACACTTACATACAACATGCATGCTTACATACAACATATAGCACACTTACATACAACATACAACACACTTACATGCAACATGTAACAAACTTACATACATGTAACAAACTTACATACATGTAACACCCTAACATACAACATGTAATGTGCTCACATACATGTAACACACTTACATACAACATGCATGCTTACATACAACATATAGCACACTTACATACAACATACAACACACTTACATGCAACATGTAACAAACTTACATACAACATGTAACAAACTTACATACATGTAACACCCTAACATACAACATGTAATGTGCTCACATATATGTAACACACTTACATACAACATGCATGCTTACATACAACATATAGCACACTTACATACAACATACAACACACTTACATGCAACATGTAACAAACTTACATACAACATGTAACAAACTTACATACATGTAACACCCTAACATACAACATGTAATGTGCTCACATACATGTAACACACTTACATACAACATGTAATACTTACATACAACTTGTAACAAACTTACATACATGTAACACCCTAACATACAACATGTAATGTGCACACAACTAGTCATCTAGTATTGTAGATGTCTGCATGGAATGTGCTGTAAACGACCTTCAAGTTAGTTCATTTTTTCCAGCTGTGAATTTTGTACATCTTTTGTAACAAAACTCCGAACATTTCAAACATAAAGCGTCATTTTTTGCCTCACTGTAGTAATCAAGGCTGTTTTTTTGTGTGAAATCCCCTAAAAGCACTAACCAGTGACGTGAGCAAAAAACCTCTAAAAATATCCCCAAATCAAATGACCTTTGTGTAGTTTACACTCATTATGTAAATTCCCAGCATGCTTTGCTCTTGCACCACTCTTGAAAGCAGATGCTCCACAATGAACGTGTGATGTGAATAATTACAGATTCCCACTAACGTACAATCCTGTTTCTGCCTCATCTTCTATTTGTTGAACAGTGCTTGTGTTGTACCAACACACACACACACACACACACACACACACACACACACACACATGGCTATGCGACATGTGCTGAAATCCACATGCTTCTTTTTTATTTTTCCATCAGAAGAATCAATTTAATCTCCACAGAGAGCACATGTCAATCTCACACAGCATTACACAACAGTCTTAATCTGATGGATTTAAATGCCACCACCATCCACCACAGCTTCCAGGTCACACTCACACACACACACACACACACACACACACACACACACACACACACACACACACACACACACACACACACACACACACACACACACACACACACACGCATGCATGCATGTATGTGTATGAGAGAGCGTGTACTACTTCCTAAGTGTCACACAGTCAGTGAAGGAGGAATATTAGTTATAGAAAAGAACACAGTCGGGGATTTCTGTCACAATGGTGGCTTTTATCTTTTATTAATTCATTTATTTTTTAATTTCCCGCGTGCATAATAGCATCTGGTGTATGTGCATGACAAACCTGGAAGAACTTTATGTGCTTACGTTTATGCCCATTAAAGGCTCCATCGCAGACAGGGTTATTATTATTCCTGTTATTATTAAGTCACAGTAACACATGGGGTGTGCAGCCAGTACACTCTGAGTGCCGGTGTTCTGTCCAGATGAAGTGCGTCGTCGAGCTGAGGTTCCTCGCGTAACTGCATATGTGGGCACTGAAAAAATTACTTGACAAAGTTCGCTTATTTTGATGGGCAAGTAAATGTATAAATTGTTCATCCAAACGTAGTAATGTATAAAATCTGCTCACTATAAAACAATAAGTATTTTTAACCTGGAGTTAGCTTATTTCGACAAGCAAAATATACATATACATACATTTATGCTCCTAACGTAAAATACAGAAAATGTTTTACTCACTAGGCTATAAATACACTGAATACAATTAATAGAAAAAAAAATTTGACGGAAAAAACAAAAACAAAAAAAAACAAAATGCGCATGCGCAGTTGCACGTCAAGCGAGTTACATCATCTCCACATGCGCAGTAGCGCGACGCACCTCATCTCGACGGGACACCCGGCCCCAAGCCCAGATAAAAGAGTAGGGTTGCATCAGGAAGGGCATCCAGCAGAGTAAAAAAATAAAATAAAATAATAATTTAAATACCATTACTGTTTGTTAGTTTACATTTACACTCTGTCATGGTGTTAAAGTGTCTGATCAACTCCTTGAAGATCATATTAAAGATACTGTTTGTGTTAGTTTACATTTACACTCTGTCTTATGGTGTTAAAGTGTCTGAACAACTCCCTGAAGATCAGATTAAAGTTATTGTTTGTTAGTTTACATTTACACTCTGTCATGGTGTTAAAGTGTCTGATCAACTCTCATGCTCAGATTAAAGATACTGTTTGTTAGTTTACATTTACACTCTGTCTCATGGTGTTAAAGTGTCTGATCAACTCCCTGAAGATCAGATTAAAGTTATTGTTTGTTAGTGTTGTGAAAGTGTCGTGACACGGACCCACAACAGGGGGCGGTAATGAACGGACAATGGATAAGCCAAAAGTAACAATTTAATGTTGTGAATCGCACAACGATGTACAGACAATAACAATATGGTGGACTGTCAATCATACACCAGGTGACGTGTGGGCAGGCTCGACGATAGAAGACGCCTGGCGAGAGAAGAGCTGACCACCACCAACGGAGCTGAAGAACACCGGAGCCGCCAAGCCCTGCGCCCCAGGTGGCCGCTGTCTTCAGCAGTCAGACCCGGTACTGCTGGCAGAAAACAGAGACAGTCCTGATGAGTGTGAGTTCGCACACTCAGTAATCCCACAGTCAGTGTTCAGTAAGGGAGGGAGAACCTCCACCTCCAATCACACACTCGTGCAGCTCCTGTCTAACCACTTATCTGATTGGAGTGTGAAGCAAAGCCGACGCTGATCACACCAAACGCCAATCCCACAGATAAGGCAAACACCACAGGATAACGGCTGTAAAAAAAGTTCAGATTAATACTCAACGTTTTGAGTCAGCAGAGAAAAGTACCTGAATGGTAGCTGATTTCTCGGCGAGGAGGTGGAGTTGCAGTCCGGCCTTTATGGTGATGGTGATGATGATGAATGAGTGACTGCTGGTCCTGAGGATGAGTGACAGCTGTCACTCCCAGTGGCTCTGGCGCCCTCTCGTGCTTGAAGCCCGCACTCCAAGCAGGGCGCCATCTGGTGGTGGTGGGCCAGCAGTACCTCCTCTTCAGCGGCCCACACAACAGGACCCCCCCCTCAACGGGCGCCTCCTGGCGCCCGACCAGGCTTGTCCGGGCGTAGAATTCGGCCAGGAGGGCCGGGTCCAGGATGAAGCTCCTCTTCACCCAGGAGCGTTCTTCGGGTCCATATCCTTCCCAGTCCACCAAATACTGGAACCCCCGGCCCTTTCGACGAACGTCCAGGAGTCAGCGCACAGTCCAAGCCGGCTCCCCGTCGATGATCCGGGCAGGCGGCGGCGCCGGTCCGGGGGCACAGAGGGGAGAGGTGTGGCAGGGTTTGAGTCTGGAGACATGGAATACCAGATGTATCCGCAGTGAAGCTGAAGCTGCCAGCTTCACTGCGGCTGGACTGAGGACCTTCACGATGGTGAAGGGTCCTATAAATCTGTCCTTCAGCTTTTGGGATTCCGTTTGCAGAGGTATGTCCTTTGTGGATAACCAAACCGCCTGCCCGGGCTGGTATGCAGGGGCCGGGGAACGCCGGCGGTCTGCATGGGCCTTAGCCCTCGTCCGGGCTCTGAGCAGGGCAGAGCGGGCGGTACGCCACACCCGACGGCACTTCCTCAGATGGGCCTGGACTGAGGGCACCCCGACCTCTCCCTCCACTAGCGGAAACAATGGGGGCTGGTACCCCAAACACACCTCAAACGGGGAGAGGCCGGTGGCAGATGAAACTTGGCTATTATGAGCGTACTCGATCCAGGCCAGATGGTCACTCCAGGCCATCGGGTGTGCGGAGGTCACGCAGCGGAGGGCCTGCTCCAGTTCCTGGTTCGTCCGCTCTGCCTGCCCGTTCGTCTGGGGGTGGTACCCAGATGAGAGACTGACGGTGGCCCCCAGTTCCCTGCAGAAACTCCTCCAGAACTGGGAGGAGAACCGAGGACCACGATCTGAGACAATGTCTGCTGGAATCCCATGCAGACGCACGACGTGGTGGACCAGGAGGTCTGCAGTCTCCTGGGCCGTTGGGAGCTTCGGGAGGGCCACGAAGTGGGCCGCCTTGGAGAACCGGTCCACTATCGTTAAGATGGTGGTGTTGCCCTGGGACGGCGGGAGGCCCGTGACAAAGTCCAGGCCGATATGAGACCAGGGGCGACGAGGCACAGGCAGAGGCTGGAGGAGGCCTTGGGCCTTGTGATGGTCGGCTTTGCCCCTGGCACAGGTGGTGCAGGCCTGGACATACTCCCAGACTTCCATAGACACCCACCAGAAGAGCTGCCGGACCACTGCCACGGTCCTTCGCACCCCTGGGTGACAGGAGAGCTTGGAACCTTGACAGAAGTCAAGGACCGCAGCCCTGGCCTCTGGTGGAATGTACAGTTTGTCCTTCGGACCTGTCCCTGGGTCCAGGCTCCATGTCAGGGCCTCCCGGACGGTCTTCTCCACGTCCCAGGTAAGGGTGGCCACGACAGTGGACTCGGGGATGATGGTTTCAGGGGGGTCTGACAGCTCGGTCTTGACCTCCTCTTCATGCACCCGGGACAGGGCGTCAGATCGTTGGTTCTTAGTCCCGGGGCGGTAGGTGATCCGGAAGTCAAAACGCCCGAAGAACAGCGACGAGCGGGCTTGCCTGGGGTTCAGATGCTTCACGGTCCGGATGTACTCCAGGTTCTGATGGTCCGTGAAAACCGTAAATGGTACCGATGCTCCCTCCAACAGGTGTCTCCACTCCTCAAGAGCCTCCTTCACCGCAAGAAGTTCCAGATTGCCGACGTCATAGTTCCGTTCAGCTGGGGTCAACCTGCGGGAAAAGTAGGCACATGGATGGAGAACCTTATCGGACTCCCTGCTCTGGGACAGCACGGCTCCTATCCCTGAGTCAGAGGCATCCACTTCAACAACAAACTGGTGCTTGGGATCGGGCTGCACCAGAACCGGTGCAGTCGAGAACCGGCGTTTCAACTCCCTAAACGCGGCTTCGCACCGATCCGACCAGGTGAAGGGGACTTTTGTGGAGGTCAGGGCTGTCAGGGGGCTAACTACCTGAGTGTAGCCCTTGATGAACCTCCGGTAGAAATTTGCAAAACCGAGGAACTGTTGTAGTTTCCTACGGTTCGTTGGTTGGGGCCAATCTCTCACCGCCGCAACCTTGGCCGGATCAGGGGCGACGGAGTTGGAGGAGATTATGAACCCCAAGAAGGACAAAGAAGTGCGGTGGAACTCACACTTCTCGCCCTTCACAAACAGCCGGTTCTCCAACAACTGCTGTAGGACCTGACGTACATGCTTGACATGGGTCTCAGGATCCGGAGAAAAGATGAGTATATCGTCTAGATATACGAAGACAAACCGATGCAGGAAGTCCCGCAAGACGTCATTAACCAATGCTTGGAACGTCGCGGGCGCATTGGTGAGGCCGAACGGCATGACCAGGTACTCAAAGTGACCTAACGGGGTGTTAAATGCCGTCTTCCACTCGTCTCCCTCCCGGATCCGAACCAGGTGATAAGCATTCCTAAGATCCAATTTCGTGAAATTTTGGGCTCCATACAGGGGCGTGAACACTGAATCCAACAGAGGTAACGGGTATCGGTTGCGAACCGTGATCTCGTTCAGCCCTCTGTAATCAATGCATGGACGGAGTCCGCCATCCTTCTTGCCCACAAAAAAGAAACCAGCACCCATCGGGGAGGTGGAGTTCCGGATCAACCCGGCAGCTAACAAGTCCCGGATGTAGATCTCCATTGATTCGCGTTCCGGATGTGAGAGGTTGTACAGCCTGCTGGATGGGTACTCAGCGCCCGGTATCAAATCAATAGCACAATCGTACGGACGGTGCGGGGGCAGCGTGAGTGCCAGATCCTTGCTGAAGACGTCAGCAAGGTCGTGGTACTCAGCCGGCACCGCCGCCAGATTGGGGGGGACTAAAACCTCCTCCTTAGCTGTCACACCGGGTGGAACCGAGGATCCTAAACACTCCTGGTGGCAGGTTTCACTCCACTGAACCACAACCCCAGATGGCCAATCAATACGAGGATTGTGTTTTAACACCCATGGAAAACTCAAAATCACTCGGGAGGTAGAAGGTGTTACATAAAACACAATCTCCTCCCTGTGATTCCCAGACACCACCAATGTTACTGGCTGTGTCTGGTGTGTGATTAGTGGAAGAAGGGTGCCATCTAGTGCCCGCACCGACAATGGTGACGGTAAGGCCACTAGAGGGAGCCCAACCTCCTTTGCCCATCTGCTATCCAGCAGATTACCCTCCGACCCCGTGTCCACCAGTGCTGGGGAGTGAAGGGTTAGATCCCCACTCAGGATCGTGACTGGGATTCGTGCAGATCATCAGGGTTTCCCCACGTGGGTGTTGTGACCCACCCTTAGCCCAGTCTCTAAGGACGAGTGCTGCTGTTTTGACCGTTTGGGGCATTCTCTCTGTGTGTGCTCGGTAGAGCTGCAGAGAAAACACTCTCCACGGATCAGCCTCCTTTGTCTCTGATCTGATCGTTTTTTGGCCCTGCTCGTTTCCATAGCAACGTCAGCAGAGGGAGCTGTTGTCACGTGGAGAGCCCTGGCAGTGGAGCGTGGGGAAGTCGGCTTCCTTTCAGACCCGGGAGGAAGAGGGACGGCTTGTGCCTGGCCACGCCCCTTGTCTCGCTGCCGTCGGTGTTCCGTTAATCGGTTGTCTAACCGTATAACCAGGTCGATAAGCCCATCTAAATCCCGCGGCTCGTCCTTCGCCACCAGGTGCTCCTTAAGGACCAGAGACAGTCCGTTTACAAAGGCGGCGCTGAGCGCAACAGCATTCCAGCCGGCTCGCGCTGCCGCGATGTGGAAGTCAACTGCATACTTCGCTGCGCTCTGACGACCCTGCCGTATCGACAGCAGCACACTTGAAGCGGTCTCGCCTCTATGAGGGTGGTCGAACACCTGTCGGAACTCCCTCACAAACTCAGTATAAACCATTAGGAGCCGTGAATTCTGATCCCAAAGCGCCGTAGCCCAGGCGCGTGCCTCTCCTCGAAGCAAATTTATAACGTAAGCCACCCGGCTGGCGTCTGACGCGTACATCATGGGACGCTGTGAAAAGACGAGCGAGCACTGCATCAAGAAGTCCGCGCACGTCTCCACACAGCCTCTGTACGGCTCCGGAGGGCTTATGTATGCTTCAGGGAGAGGTGGGGGGGTTCGTTGAACGACCAGCAGAATGTCTGTTTCTGGCACACGGTCAGCAGGAGGAGGTGCTGCAGCAGCGCCATGAGCACGCGCTTCCACCTGGGCGGTGAGAGCCTCCATCCTATGATTGAGAACACTGCTCTGCTCGGTAACTAAGTCCAACCGAGCGGTAAAGGCGGTTAAGATGTGCTGCAGCTCACCCAACACGCCTCCTGCTGGCGCCTGTGCACCTCGCTCTTCCATTGGCTGTTCAAGCGATGGTTGACGCCCCTCGGGATCTATGACGCTGGCCGAGAAATCCTGTTGTGAAAGTGTCGTGACACGGACCCACAACAGGGGGCGGTAATGAACGGACAATGGATAAGCCAAAAGTAACAATTTAATGTTGTGAATCGCACAACGATGTACAGACAATAACAATATGGTGGACTGTCAATCATACACCAGGTGACGTGTGGGCAGGCTCGACGATAGAAGACGCCTGGCGAGAGAAGAGCTGGATCCCCACACAGCTTCCACCACCAACGGAGCTGAAGAACACCGGAGCCGCCAAGCCCTGCGCCCCAGATGGCCGCTGTCTTCAGCAGTCAGACCCGGTACTGCTGGCAGAAAACAGAGACAGTCCTGATGAGTGTGAGTTCGCACACTCAGTAATCCCACAGTCAGTGTTCAG
Organism: Thalassophryne amazonica; assembly: GCF_902500255.1. NCBI lineage: Eukaryota > Metazoa > Chordata > Actinopteri > Batrachoidiformes > Batrachoididae > Thalassophryne > Thalassophryne amazonica. Next base: position 15,327,038 of record NC_047120.1, read on the forward strand.
TAAGGGAGGGAGAACCTCCACCTCCAATCACACACTCGTGCAGCTCCTGTCTAACCACTTATCTGATTGGAGTGTGAAGCGAAGCCGTCGCTGATCACACCAAACGCCAATCCCACAGATAAGGCAAACACCACAGGATAACGGCTGCAAAAGAAGTTCAGATTATTACTCAACGTTTTGAGTCAGCAGAGAAAAGTACCTGAATGGTAGCTGATTTCTCGGCGAGGAGGTGGAGTTGCAGTCCGGCCTTTATGGTGATGGTGATGATGATGAATGAGTGACAGCTGGTCCTGAGGATGAGTGACAGCTGTCACTCCCAGTGGCTCTGGCGCCCTCTCGTGCTTGAAGCCCGCACTCCAAGCAGGGCGCCATCTGGTGGTGGTGGGCCAGCAGTACCTCCTCTTCAGCGGCCCACACAACAGTTAGTTTACATTTACACTCTGTCTCATGGTGTTAAAGTGTCTGATCAACTCCTTGAAGATCATATTAAAGATACTGTTTGTGTTAGTTTACATTTACACTCTGTCTCATGGTGTTAAAGTGTCTCATCAACTCTCATGCTCAGATTAAAGATACTGTTTGTAGATTTTTGACCACAGTTCATTCATCCAGTATCAATTTGTTATTGACATTATTTATGACAAATGACATATAACATTATAAATATGAATATGTGTGATCATAAAACAACGTCCGTTATAGTCGTGTATTCTGATGTTCAGTTAAGTCCATATATTTGGACCTTAACGGTCTTTTGTGTTATATTAAGTGTCTGTCCAAAAATGCCTCTTTAAGGCAAATAATAGAGATGAACTTATAATACAAAACGTCGTCTTTAATTTGAGAGTAAAATTAGCTCTCAAATAGGTGAATGGGACTGAATTATGGGACCACATTTAATGTCACAATTGGCTGTTGAGCTGTTTGAGATGAAGTGTTGGAGTAAAACCCATAACAGAGAGATGGCTGAGAGAGAAATTAGATAGAACACAATTATTCATTGGGCGTAACGTGCACAGAAACATGGTGTGTTATCGTTGTAGGGCGCTTGGGGATGGACGCTGGAGGAAGTCTGTTATCAGGTCAACAACACACACCGTTCTATTTTTCTCTCTGCAAAAACTGAGTGAAATGGAGCGTAGCAGCAAATGCTCAAACACACAAACCGCACACATACACACATCATCACACAGTGCATGTTTGTGCACATGCTTGCGAGCACAGATGGTACCATCGCTCCTCATCAGCCTGACAGGAGTCAGCACTGGCGACTTTGGCAGGACGGCAGAACGATGATGTCAGACTTCACAATCAGTTATTTTAGAGACAAACTCTGAATCGTCCAGAGCACTGCACATAAATAACGCGTTCGCCAAAAACAGAACATTCAACTTGGCTGTAACCAACTCTTTAAAATTGGCAATGTAAATGAGTTTGACCTCTCAGGTTACTCAAGGTCAATGGTCATGTCAAAAATGTAAAGGTAATATTATCAATCAAGTTGTTCACAAATGAATATGGCTTTTTACACCCTTCAGGTGTATGGTTTTCTAAAGCGTGTAAAAAGCCATATTCATTGGTAAAACAACTTGATAACGATTTTATCATATACCTATAAATAATAAATGTTATATGTTTTCTTCAGGGTGTAAAAAGCCATATTCATTGGTGAACAACTTGATAACGATTTTATCATATACCTATAAATGATAAATGTTGTATGGTTTTCTGAAGCGTGTAAAAAGCAATATTCATTGGTAAAACAACTTCAATCAATCAATCAATCAATTTTTTTATATAGCGCCAAATCACAACAAACAGTTGCCCCAAGGCGCTTTATATTGTAAGGCAAGGCCATACAATAATTATGTAAAACCCCAACGGTCAAAACGACCCCCTGTGAGCAAGCACTTGGCTACAGTGGGAAGGAAAAACTCCCTTTTAACAGGAAGAAACCTCCAGCAGAACCAGGCTCAGGGAGGGGCAGTCTTCTGCTGGGACTGGTTGGGGCTGAGGGAGAGAACCAGGAAAAAGACATGCAGTGGAGGGGAGCAGAGATCGATCACTAATGATTAAATGCAGAGTGGTGCATACAGAGCAAAAAGAGAAAGAAACAGTGCATCATGGGAACCCCCCAGCAGTCTATGTCTATAGTAGCATAACTAAGGGATGGTTCAGGGTCACCTGATCCAGCCCTAACTATAAGCTTTAGCAAAAAGGAAAGTTTTAAGCCTAATCTTAAAAGTAGAGAGGGTGTCTGTCTCCCTGATCTGAATTGAGAGCTGGTTCCACAGGAGAGGAGCCTGAAAGCTGAAGGCTCTGCCTCCCATTCTACTCTTACAAACCCTAGGAACTACAAGTAAGCCTGCAGTCTGAGAGCGAAGCGCTCTATTGGGGTGATATGGTACTACGAGGTCCCTAAGATAAGATGGGACCTGATTATTCAAACCTTATAAGTAAGAAGAAGAATTTTAAATTCTATTCTAGAATTAACAGGAAGCCAATGAAGAGAGGCCAATATGGGTGAGATATGCTCTCTCCTTCTAGTCCCCGTCAGTACTCTAGCTGCAGCATTTTGAATTAACTGAAGGCTTTTTAGGGAACTTTTAGGACAACCTGATAATAATGAATTACAATAGTCCAGCCTAGAGGAAATAAATGCATGAATTAGTTTTTCAGCATCACTCTGAGACAAGACCTTTCTGATTTTAGAGATATTGCGTAAATGCAAAAAAGCAGTCCTACATATTTGTTTAATATGCGCTTTGAATGACATATCTGTTGGGGAAAGTGAGGAACACGGACCCACAACAGTACGGTATGTCCTTGGTGGATAGCCACACTTCCTGCCCGGGGCGATACGTAGGGGCCGGGGTCCGCCGCCGGTCTGCATGGGCCTTAGCCCTCGCCCGGGCCCTCAACAAAGCAGAACGGGCGGCACGCCACACGCGACGGCACTTCCGCAGGTGAGCCTGGACCGAGGGCACACCGACCTCTCCCTCAACCACCGGGAACAATGGGGGCTGATACCCCAAACACATTTCAAAAGGAGAGAGGCCGGTGGCTGACGACACTTGACTGTTGTGGGCGTACTCGATCCAGGCCAGATGAGTACTCCAGGCCGCCGGGTGCGCGGCTGTCACACAACGTAGAGTCTGCTCCATCTCCTGGTTGGCCCGTTCTGCTTGCCCGTTGGTTTGGGGGTGATACCCGGACGAGAGACTGACCGTGGCCCCCAGTTCCCGGCAGAAACTCCTTCAGACGTGCGAGGAGAACTGGGGACCGCGATCGGAGACGATGTCTGATGGTATCCCATGCAGCCGGACGACGTGGTTAACCAGGAGGTCCGCTGTCTCCTGGGCCGTTGGGAGCTTCGGGAGGGCCACGAAGTGGGCCGCCTTGGAGAATCGGTCCACTATCGTGAGGATGACGGTGTTTCCCTGGGATGGCGGGAGGCCCGTGACAAAATCCAGGCCGATGTGAGACCAGGGGCGATGAGGTACGGGCAGCGGCTGTAGCAAACCCGAGGACATGCGGTGGTCGGCTTTGCCCCTGGCGCAGGTGGTACAGGCCTGGACGTCGGTCTCCAGGGATGCCCACCAGAAGCGCTGCCGGACGACAGCCACGGTTCTACGCACCCCAGGATGACAGGAGAGCTTCGAACCGTGGCAGAAGTCCAGGACCGCAGCCCTAGCTTCTGGTGGGACGTAGAGCCTGTTCTTCGGCCCGGTTCCGGGGTCCGGGCTTCGTGCCAGGGCCTCCCGGACAGTCTTCTCCACGTCCCAGGTGAGGGTGGCCACGATAGTGGACTCCGGGATGATGGGATCCGGGGGATCCGACGGCCCCATTTTGACCTCATCTTCATGTACCCGGGACAAGGCATCCGATCTCTGGTTCTTGGTCCCGGGACGGTAGGTGATCCGGAAGTCAAAACGGCCGAAGAACAGTGACCAGCAGGCTTGCCTGGGATTCAGCCGCTTGGCGGTCCTGATATACTCCAGGTTCCGGTGGTCAGTGAAAACCGTGAATGGCACGGACGTTCCCTCCAACAGATGTCTCCACTCCTCAAGAGCCTCTTTCACCGCAAGGAGTTCTCGATTGCCGACGTCATAGTTCCGTTCGGCCGGGGTCAACCTGCGGGAAAAATAGGCACACGGGTGAAGAACTTTATCGGTCTTCCCGCTCTGGGACAGCACGGCTCCTATCCCTGAGTCCGAGGCGTCCACTTCAACCACCAACTGGCGACTAGGATCGGGCTGCACCAGAACGGGTGCAGACGAGAACCGACGTTTCAACTCCTTGAACGCGGCATCGCAACGATCCGACCAGGTGAAGGGGACTTTTGGAGAGGTCAGGGCTGTCAGGGGGCTAACTACCTGACTGTAGCCCTTAATGAACCTCCTATAGAAATTAGCAAAGCCGAGGAACTGTTGCAGCTTCCTACGGCTTGTGGGTTGGGGCCAGTCTCTCACCGCCGCAACCTTGGCCGGATCATGAGCGACGGAGTTGGAGGAGATGATGAACCCCAGGAAGGACAAAGACGTGTGGTGGAACTCACACTTCTCGCCCTTCACAAACAGTCGGTTCTCCAACAACCGCTGTAGGACCTGACGTACATGCCTAACATGGGTCTCAGGGTCCGGAGAAAAGATGAGTATATCGTCTAGGTATACGAAGACGAACCGGTGCAGGAAATCCCGCAAGACATCATTAACCAACGCTTGGAAAGTCGCGGGAGCGTTGGTGAGACCGAACGGCATGACCAGGTACTCAAAGTGACCTAACGGGGTGTTAAATGCCGTCTTCCACTCGTCTCCCTTCCGGATCCGAACCAGGTGATACGCATTTCTAAGATCGAGCTTCGTGAATATTCGGGTTCCATGTAGGGGCGTGAACACTGAATCCAACAGGGGCAACGGGTATCGATTGCGAACCGTGATCTCGTTCAGCCCCCTATAATCAATGCATGGGCGAAGTCCGCCGTCTTTTTTACCCACAAAAAAGAAACCTGCACCCATCGGGGAGGTGGAATTCCGGATCAACCCGGCGGCTAACGAGTCCCGGATGTAGGTCTCCATTGATTCGCGCTCAGGCTGTGAGAGGTTGTACAGCCTGCTGGACGGGAACTCACTGCCCGGAACCAAATCAATGGCACAATCATAAGGACGGTGGGGGGGAAGGGTGAGCGCCAGATCCTTGCTGAACACGTCAACCAGGTCATGGTACTCCACCGGCACCGCCCCCAGATTGGGCGGGACTCTGACCTCCTCCTTAGCCTGGGAGCCGGGAGGAACCGAGGAACCTAAACATACCCGATGGCAGGTCTCGCTCCACTGCACCACTACCCCGGACGGCCAATCGATCCGGGGATTGTGTTTTACCATCCAGGGGAACCCCAAAATCACACGGGAGGTAGCAGGAGTCACAAAAAACTCGATCTCCTCCCGGTGATTTCCTGACACCACCAGAGTTACAGGTGGTGTCTTATGCGTGATCGGAGGGAGTAGGGAGCCATCTAGCGCCCGCACCTGCACAGGCGAGGTGAGCGCCACCAGAGGGAGCCCTACCTCCCTAGCCCATCTGCTGTCCAACAGATTCCCCTCCGAGCCCGTGTCCACCAGTGCTGGGGCCTTCAGGGTTGAGTCCTCATAAAGGATCGTAACTGGGAGTCGTGTGGCGATGTGGGTGTGTCCCACGTGAATGTCTTGGCCCACCCCTAGCCCAGTCTCTAGGGGTGGGCGTTGGTGTTTAACCGCTCGGGGCAGTCTTTTACGTGGTGCTCTATCGAGCCACAAACAAAACAAGCTCCGTGGGCCTGCCTCCTCTGTGCACCTGGTGCCCTAAATGTTGCCCTACTCGTGTCCATTGCTTCGTCAGCAGGGGGAGCTGTGGCCCCACGGAGCGCAGGGGCCGTGGAGCGTGGGGAAGGCGGAGCGCGGTCGGAACCGGAAGGGAGAGGGACGGCGCGTGCCCGGCCACGCCCTTCGTCTCGTTCCCGCCGACGTTCTTCTAACCGGTTGTCTAATCGTATGACAAGATCGATGAGCCCATCTAAATCCCGCGGTTCGTCCTTAGCCACCAGGTGCTCCTTAAGAACCAATGACAGTCCGTTTACAAAGGCGGCGCGGAGGGCAGTGCTATTCCAGCCGGACCTCGCAGCCGCGATGCGGAAGTCGACTGCATAGGCAGCTGCGCTCCGACGCCCCTGTCTCATCGACAGTGGCACAGCTGAAGCGGTTTCTCCTCTATTAGGGTGATCGAACACGGTTCTGAACTCCCTCACAAACCCATCATGTGTCTGAAGGAGCCGTGAATTCTGCTCCCAGAGCGCTGTAGCCCAAGCGCATGCCTCGCCGCGAAGCAGGTTTATTACATAAGCTACCTTGCTAGCATCAGTCGCGTACATAACTGGACGCTGTGCGAAGACGAGCGAACACTGCATGAGGAAATCCGCGCACGTCTCCACACAGCCTCCGTACGGCTCTGGGGGGCTTATGTATGCTTCCGGGGAAGGTGGGAGGGGTCGTTGAACGACCAGTGGAACGTCGATGTTACGCACAGGGTCTACGGGAGGGAGAGCCGCAATGAAGAAGTCAAATAACAAGGTTTTACTGTTGTGAATTCGCACAACAAACACAACAGATCACAATTGTAAGAATAAACCAATTCCACTGGTGACGTGTGGGCAGGCTCGACGATAGGAGACGTCCGTCCGAGTCGAACCGGAACCACCCGATTTCCTCTGCCACCGAACCCCGGGAATACTGGAGCCGCCAAGTCCCGAACTCCCAGGTGGCCACTGCCTCCGCTCTTTGGATCCGGTACTGCTGGTGAGGAACAGAAACAGTCAGATGTGGGTGCGGCTGCACCCAGCAACACGTAGGGTGGAAACACCACCTCCACCTCTAGTCACAAACAATATTGCAGTGAAGGGTACTTATCCGATATGGATCAAGATCAGTCTTCAGCTGTCTTAAGCACAAGCAAAAACAGGTTAGTCCTCAGAAATATGATGACTGGCTGAGTGCGTTACCTTCCTGGTAGAACGATATCTCGGCAATGAGATGGAGATGCCGTCCAGCTGATATACCCCTCAGCTGATGGATGTCAGCTGTTTCAGGTGATGGGTGACGGCTGTCACCTGGGCTGCTCCTCTTCAGCGGCAGCGCCCTCCGGTGCCTGGAGCCCGCACTCCAGGCGGGGCGCCCTCTGGTGGTGGTGGGCCAGCAGTACCTCCTCTTCAGCGGCCCACACAACAATATCCTGATCAAAAATGACTCCAAGATTTCTCACAGTATTACTAGAGGTTAGGGTAATGCCATCCAGAGTAAGGATCTGGTTAGACACCATGTTTCTAAGATTTGTGGGGCCAAGTACAATAACTTCAGTTTTATCTGAGTTTAAAAGCAGGAAATTAGAGGTCATCCATGTCTTTATGTCTGTAAGACAATCCTGCAGTTTAGCTAATTGGTGTGTGTCCTCTGGCTTCATGGATAGATAAAGCTGGGTATCATCTGCGTAACAATGAAAATTTAAGCAATACTGTCTAATAATACTGCCTAAGGGAAGCATGTATAAAGTGAATAAAATTGGTCCTAGCACAGAACCTTGTGGAACTCCATAATTAACCTTAGTCTGTGAAGAAGATTCCCCATTTACATGAACAAATTGTAATCTATTAGACAAATATGATTCAAACCACCGCAGCGCAGTGCCTTTAATACCTATGGCATGCTCTAATCTCTGTAATAAAATTTTATGGTCAACAGTATCAAAAGCAGCACTGAGGTCTAACAGAACAAGCACAGAGATGAGTCCACTGTCCGAGGCCATAAGAAGATCATTTGTTACCTTCACTAATGCTGTTTCTGTACTATGATGAATTCTAAAACCTGACTGAAACTCTTCAAATAGACCATTCCTCTGCAGATGATTAGTTAGCTGTTTTACAACTACCCTTTCAAGAATTTTTGAGAGAAAAGGAAGGTTGGAGATTGGCCTATAATTAGCTAAGATAGCTGGGTCAAGTGATGGCTTTTTAAGTAATGGTTTAATTACTGCCACCTTAAAAGCCTGTGGTACATAGCCAACTAACAAAGATAGATTGATCATATTTAAGATCGAAGCATTAAATAATGGTAGGGCTTCCTTGAGCAGCCTGGTAGGAATGGGGTCTAATAAACATGTTGATGGTTTGGATGAAGTAACTAATGAAAATAACTCAGACAGAACAATCGGAGAGAAAGAGTCTAACCAAATACCGGGATCACTGAAAGCAGCCAAAGATAACGATACGTCTTTGGGATGGTTATGAGTAATTTTTTCTCTAATAGTTAAAATTTTGTTAGCAAAGAAAGTCATGAAGTCATTACTAGTTAAAGTTAATGGAATACTCAGCTCAATAGAGCTCTGACTCTTTGGCAGCCTGGCTACAGTGCTGAAAAGAAACCTGGGGTTGTTCTCATTTTCTTCAATTAGTGATGAGTAGAAAGATGTCCTAGCTTTACGGAGGGCTTTTTTATAGAGCAACAGACTCTTTTTCCAGGCTAAGTGAAGATCTTCTAAATTAGTGAGACGCCATTTCCTCTCCAACTTACGGGTTATCTGCTTTAAGCTACGAGTTTGTGAGTTATACCACGGAGTCAGGCACTTCTGATTTAAAGCTCTCTTTTTCAGAGGAGCTACAGCATCCAAAGTTGTCTTCAATGAGGATGTAAAACTATTGACGAGATACTCTATCTCCCTTACAGAGTTTAGGTAGCTACTCTGCACTGTGTTGGTATATGGCATTAGAGAACATAAAGAAGGAATCATATCCTTAAACCTAGTTACAGTGCTTTCTGAAAGACTTCTAGTGTAATGAAACTTATTCCCCACTGCTGGGTAGTCCATCAGAGTAAATGTAAATGTTATTAAGAAATGATCAGACAGAAGGGAGTTTTCAGGGAATACTGTTAAGCCTCTATTTCCATACCATAAGTCAGAACAAGATATAAGATATGATTAAAGTGGTGGGTGGACTCATTTACTTTTTGAGCAAAGCCAATAGAGTCTAATAATAGATTAAATGCAGTGTTGAGGCTGTCATTCTCAGCATCTGTGTGGATGTTAAAATTGCCCACTATAATTATCTTATCTGAGCTAAGCACTAAGTCAGACAAAAGGTCTGAAAATTCACAGAGAAACTCATAGTAACGACCAGGTGGACGATAGATAATAACAAATAAAACTGGTTTTTGGGACTTCCAATTTGGATGGACAAGACTAAGAGTCAAGCTTTCAAATGAATTAAAGCTCTATCTGGGTTTTTGATTAATTAATAAGCTGGAATGGAAGATTGCTGCTAATCCTCCGCCCCGGCCCGTGCTACGAGCATTCTGACAGTTAGTGTGACTTGGGGGTGTTGACTCATTTAAACTAACATATTCATCCTGCTGTAACCAGGTTTCTGTAAGGCAGAATAAATCAATATGTTGATCAATTATTATATCATTTACCAACAGGGACTTAGAAGAGAGAGACCTAATGTTTAATAGACCACATTTAACTGTTTTAGTCTGTGGTGCAGTTGAAGGTGCTATATTATTTTTTCTTTTTGAATTTTTATGCTTAAATAGATTTTTTCTGGTTATTGGTAGCCTGGGAGCAGGCACCGTCTCTACGGGGATGGGGTAATGAGGGGATGGCAGGGGGAGAGAAGCTGCAGAGAGGTGTGTAAGACTACAACTCTGCTTCCTGGTCCCAACCCTGGATAGTCACGGTTTGGAGGATTTAAGAAAATTGGCCAGATTTCTAGAAATGAGAGCTGCTCCATCCAAAGTGGGACGGATGCCGTCTCTCCTAACAAGACCAGGTTTTCCCCAGAAGCTTTGCCAATTATCTATGAAGCCCACCTCATTTTTTGGACACCACTCAGACAGCCAGCAATTCAAGGAGAACATGCGGCTAAACATGTCACTCCCGGTCTGATTGGGGAGGGGCCCAGAGAAAACTACAGAGTCCGACATTGTTTTTGCAAAGTTACACACCGATTTAATGTTAATTTTAGTGACCTCCGATTGGCGTAACCGGGTGTCATTACTGCCGACGTGAATTACAATCTTACCAAATTTACGCTTAGCCTTAGCCAGCAGTTTCAAATTTCCTTCAATGTCACCTGCTCTGGCCCCCGGAAGACAATTGACTATGGTTGCTGGTGTCGCTAACTTCACATTTCTCAAAACAGAGTCGCCAATAACCAGAGTTTGATCCTCGGCGGGTGTGTCGTCGAGTGGGGAAAAACGGTTAGAGATGTGAACGGGTTGGCGGTGTACACGGGGCTTCTGTTTAGGGCTACGCTTCCTCCTCACAGTCACCCAGTCGGCCTGCTTTCCCGGCTGCTCGGGATCTGCCAGGGGGTAACTAACGGCAGCTAAGCTTGATAACTTGATAACGATTTTATCATATACCTATAAATAATAAATGTTGTATGTTTTCTTCAGGGTGTAAAAAGCCATATTCATTGGTGAACAACTTGATAACGATTTTATCATATACCTATAAATGATAAATGTTGTATGGTTTTCTGAAGCGTGTAAAAAGCCATATTCATTGGTAAAACAACTTGATAACGATTTTATCATATACCTATAAATAATAAATGTTGTATGTTTTCTTCAGGGTGTAAAAAGCCATATTCACTGGTGAACAACTTGATAACGATTTTATCATATACCTATAAATAATAAATGTTGTATGTTTTCTTCAGGGTGTAAAAAGCCATATTCATTGGTGAACAACTTGATAATGATTTTATCATATACCTATAAATGATAAATGTTGTATGGTTTTCTGCAAGGTGTAAAAAGCAATATTTATTGGTGAACAACTTGATAACAATTTTATCATATACCTATAAATGATAAATGTTGTATGGTTTTCTGAAGCGTGTAAAAAGCCATATTCATTGGTAAAACAACTTGATAACGATTTTATCATATACCTATAAATGATAAATGTTGTATGGTTTTCTGAAAGGTGTAAAAAGCAATATTTATTGGTGAACAACTTGATAACAATTTTATCATATACCTATAAATGATAAATGTTGTATGGTTTTCTGAAGGGTGTAAAAAGCCATATTCATTGGTAAAACAACTTGATAACGATTTTATCATATACCTATAAATGATAAGTGTATGGTTTTATGAAAGGTGTAAAAAGCAATATTCATTGGTGAACAACTTGATAACGAAGAACACTTTATACACTTTTTTCAAACAGACATTAACATTTTCTGACTTTTCTCTCCTGTGTAAACACTCAAAGTTCAAATCTTAGTAGAAAAAAAATAGAACGTTTTCCTATAAATAATTATGATGGCTTTTAGAACTAACGAATTTAATTTTAACGATCAACCTACGAGGTTGGACATGTAAGAAATTAATAATAGCGACTCACCAGTATTTGACAGTTCCTCTGACCAAGCATCTTCGTTGTGGCGCCACTCCGCTGTCCGGATTGGCTGATTACTTGGGTAGTATGAAAAATATTACCCGTCCACAAAAAGGGTGTATTGCTATTTATTCTTAATGTTTTATCCAATCATATTGGCGTATCATTTATAGGTATATGATGTGACCTTATATTAGTGTTTAATAGTAACAATACCTTTATCGCTAACAAGTATGAAACTGGCGTTCTGAATGTCGTCCACATGATGGCACTCAGCCAAAATTTTGATTTTGAGAAAAATCAGTGAAAAGTCAAGGTCACAGGTCAAGTTCAAATTTCATTGTTATCAGTTGACCTTCAAACATTCTCCCACGTTTGGCCCGGATCGGATCAAAACGCTCACATGCACTACCGCCAAAAGCGCAATTACTACGTCAAGGAAATGAAAGGGAACACACACAAAAATTAAAACATCATCACAGTTATATTTGCACAAAGCGCTTACACGACCACTCCCTGGACCAAGATCCAGATCTAAATCCAGAGTGCACAATGATCCCACATGACTGCTTATCTAATTTATCAAGATCACATAAGCCAAAAAAAAAAAAAAATCTTTTACTGCATTATACTTTGTGATCAAAAACCATCACTAACTACAGAATTAAGATAATAAACCAACTTTTATGTTCTTTCATATATAAAACCAGGTTCCCCAAGAAATGTGCTCAGGAAAGCAATAAATCATGTGCTTGGGTTGACACAAGACGTCAGTAAAATATTTTTTGAAAACGATCTGAAAGCAGCGGGTGCACGTGGTTGTGATCAATGGACATCCCGCTGCTATCATTTCAAAGCCCTGATGTTTATTTCTGCTCTAAAGTTGTACATTTGCTTCATTTAACTGCACAAACTGCCTGAGTGCCATTAGACTGAGTCCAAGAAGAGACGCCAGAAGCCTCAAGTGACAGACGCGGCAGAGGACATTTTTTTTGAGTCACTTCAGAGAGTCACACACTGAAGCTCGCGGGTTCAGCAGCTTTTCAGGCCGCTTTTCAGGCTGCTTCATTTTACTTTGTTGCAACCTTAAACTTAAACTCTAAAACTGTATAATCCAATTTTCCAGAATAACAATTTAATTTTCTCCACCCAAAACATAAAGTTTTATATGCACACACACACACACACACACACACACACACACACACACACACACACACACACACACACACACACACACACACACACACACACACACACACACACACACACACACACACACACGCACAAACTCCAGAGGAGTTAAACTACCTCTGACAGGTTTTGTCCCATATGGAAAAGAAATAGAAAAAACTTACAAGACGTTACATCGGTTCCAGTAATAAACTTTATATTTGACATGTGTTGTGCTTATAAGTCTCAGTTTGATATTACATATATATACTAAGGATTCTGTATGGGGAATTACTATCATATATTGTTCTTTTAAGTTCCCAATTTATGTAAGTCACATATTGTACAAATTTACTAAGGATCTTATATCTGGTTTGACTGTCACATGTATTACTTACAAATTCCAGATAGAACTGATAGAAACTTTATAAAAATGTATGTATATCTTTTCCATACAGGGTTTTTCGTCCAGCTGACACAGTGCACCCCACCATAAGGCACTGGGTTACCGCGAGCATGCTCAGCGGTGACTCTGATCTGACATAGTGTCAAGGATGAGGTGAAGAGCAACACCAGCATCTGCTCCCAGACCTGACTCTTCAAATTCCAGGAAACTTTCATTTCCTCCCCCCCTTTTTAAGGAGTGGTTCCCATGCCCCATTGCTGTAACTGTTTCCTTCATCTTGTGTGTGTGTGTGTGTGTGTGTGTGTGTGTGTGTGTGTGTGTGTGTGTGTGTGTGTGTGTGTGTGTGTGTATACACACACACACACACACACTAATAGGATTAATAAATGGAATAGTGTTGACAGTCCTGAATGCTTGGTCTCCAAAGTAAATGTCAAACAAGGTCAACTTGTTTATCTTGTTAGCTTGCTAGGTACCGCTGGCTTATTAACGGCTAATTTAGCTCTTCTAACTAGAACTAGCTTATTTTCGTTATTTACAATTTTATTTTGTTGGTGTAGATTTTTAATGATTCATCAGTTTATGTGTTCTTTTTAAAGATATCAACATATAGTACCTTAGTTCTTAGGTTTCCATTTGATAGCATATAGATTATGCTTTTTATTTTCCTAGAGTATGCTAGCAGAGTTACTTTAGATATATAACAATACACATTATATCATAGCTTCTTTTTCTATAATAAAATACCATAACCATGACCAAATCTTCTCCTGTATTAATATTTAGGTTTCAACAGTGGTGGGCACAGATAACCAAAAAATTAACTTCGATAACAGATAATTGTTGTGTGGGCCACCAGAAGAGGAGGTACTGCTGGCCCACCACCAGTGGGCGCCCTGCCTGAAGTGCGGGCTTCAGGCACGAGAGGGCGCTGCCGCCACGGACACAGCCGGGGGTGACAGCTGTCACTCATTATCTCTTGACAGCTGTCACCCATCTACTCTACAGCATCTCACTCCATAAAGACCAGACGTCATCTCCACCTCGTTGCCGAGATATCGTACTTCTATGGAGGTAACTTTCTCTGCCTATATTAATTGATTCTAAGAGCTATTGTTTTGCAGCTGTCAACCAGAGGACCGGCGTGGGTCGCGACTGTTTCGTCCTACGTCTGTCAGATAAGTGGTTAAACAGACGCTGCACGAGTGTGTGTTAGAGGTGGAGGTGGCATTCCCACCGCTGTTGTTACTGGGTGTACACACATCCACACTTGACTGTCTTTGTTCTTCGCCAGCAGTACCAGATCCGACAGTCGGGGACGGTGATCACCTGGGAATTCGGGACTTGGCGGCTCCAGTATTCACCAGGTTCGGTGGCGGCAGAAATCGTGTGGTTCCAGCTCTTCTCAGGACAGACGTCTTCTATCCTCGAGCCTGCCCACACGTCACCTTTGTGGATTGACTGTTATCATATTCTGAGATTGTCTGTGTATTCGTTGTGCACCTTCACAACATTAAATTGTTACTTTTTGGCTCATCTATTGACCGTTCATTTGCGCTCCCTGTTGTGGGTCCGTGTCACTACACTTTCACAACAGGATATCTCGGCCAGCGTCATGGACTCCGAGGGGCGTCACCCGGCTGTTGAACGACCAATGGGAGAGCAGGGAGCGCAGGCGTCTGCAGGAGGCATGATTGGTGAGCTGCAGCACATTCTCACCGCCTTTACGGCTCGGTTGGATCAAATGACCGAGCAAAACATCCTCCTGAACCGCAGGGTGGAGGCTCTCTCCGCGCAGGTGGCGGCGAGCGCTCAGGGCGCTGCTGCAGCTCCTCCTCCTGCCGACCCTGTGCAGGATATGAACGTTCCAGTGGTGGTTCAACAACCCCTCCCACCATCCCCTGAAGCATACATAAGCCCTCCTGAGCCGTACGGAGGTTGTGTGGAGACGTGCGCGGACTTTGTCATGCAGTGTTCGCTCGTCTTCGCACAGCGTCCCGTCATGTATGCATCAGATGTTAGTAAAATAGCTTATGTGATTACTCTGCTTCGGGGTAAGGCACGCGCCTGGGCTACGGCGCTCTGGGAACAGAACTCACGGTTGTTATCAGCATACACTGGGTTTGTGGGGGAGTTCAGAACAGTGTTTGATCACCCTAACAGAGGAGAGACCGCTTCAAAAATGCTGCTGTCAATGCGACAGGGGCGCCGGTGCGCAGCCGAATATGCAGTCGACTTCCGCATCGTGGCTGCGAGGTCCGGCTGGAATAACGTTGCGCTCCGCGCCGCCTTCATAAACGGACTGTCATCGGTCCTGATGGAGCATCTGGTAGCTAAGGAGGAACCGCGGGATTTAGATGGGCTTATCGATCTCGTTATACGGTTAGACAATTGGTTGGAGGAACGCCGTCGGGAGCGAGGCGAAGGACGTGGCCAGATACGCGCCGTCCCTCTCCCTTCCGGGTTCGAAAAGGGGCCGCCCTCCCCACGCTCCACAGCCGCAGCGCTCCGTGGGGCAACAGCTCCCCCTGCTGACGTTGTTAGGGAAACGCACAGGGCCAAAATGAGGAGGCTGTCCGCGGGGAGTGTTTTCTCTGCAGCTCAAAGGAGCACATACAGAGAAACTGCCCCAAACGGCCACAACAACAACCGCCCTCAGGGACTGGGCTAAGGGGGGGTTAAAACATACACGTGGGACACACACAGATTGCCACACGACTCCCAGTTACAATCCTGAGCGGGGATTTAACTCTTCAAGCCCCAGCACTGGTGGACACGGGGTCAGAAGGGAATTTGCTAGACAGCAGATGGGCAAGGGAGGTAGGGCTCCCTCTGGTGGCGCTTCCTTCACCATTGCAGGTGCAGGCACTAGATGGCACCCTCCTCCCTTTAATCACACACAAGACACAACCAGTAACTCTGGTGTCTGGAAACCATCGGGAGGAGATTGAGTTTTTTGTAACTCCTTCTACCTCCCGCGTGATTTTGGGCTTCCCATGGATGTTGAAGCACAATCCCCGGATTGATTGGCCGTCTGGGGTGGTGGTTCAGTGGAGCGAAACCTGCCATCGGGTGTGTTTAGGATCCTCGGTTCCTCCCGGTTTACAGGCTAAGGAGGAGGTCAAAGTCCCTCCCAATCTGACGGCAGTGCCGGTTGAGTACCACGATCTTGCTGACGTCTTCAGCAAGGATCTGGCACTCACCCTTCCCCCGCACCGTCCATACGATTGTGCCATTGATTTGGTTTCAGGCGCTGAGTTCCCGTCCAGCAGGCTGTACAACCTCTCACGACCTGAGCGCGAATCAATGGAGACCTACATCCGGGACTCATTAGCTGCCGGGCTGATCCGGAACTCCACCTCCCCGATGGGGGCAGGTTTCTTTTTTATGGGCAAGAAAGATGGCGGACTCCGTCCATGCATTGATTACAGGGGGCTAAATGAGATTACGGTTCGCAACCGATACCCGTTGCCATTGTTGGATTCCGTGTTCACCCCCCTGCATGGAGCCAAAATCTTTACTAAGCTGGATCTTAGAAATGCGTATCACCTGGTTCGGATCCGGAAGGGAGACGAATGGAAGACGGCATTTAACACCCCATTAGGTCACTTTGAGTACCTGGTCATGCCGTTCAACCTCACCAACGCCCCCACAACGTTCCAAGCCTTGGTTAACGACGTCTTGCGGGACTTCCTGCACCGATTTGTCTTCGTATATCTGGACGATATTCTCATCTTTTCTCCGGATCCTGAGACCCATGCCCAGCATGTACGTCAGGTCCTGCAGCGGTTGTTAGAGAACCGACTGTTTGTGAAGGGCGAGAAGTGCGAGTTTCACCGCACGTCTTTGTCCTTCCTGGGGTTTATCATCTCCTCTAACTCCGTCGCCCCTGATCCGGCCAAGGTTGCGGCGGTGAGAGATTGGCCCCAACCAACAAGCCGTAGGAAGCTGCAACAGTTCCTCGGCTTCGCTAATTTCTATAGGAGGTTCATTAAAGGCTACAGTCAGGTAGTTAGCCCCCTGACAGCCCTGACCTCTCCAAAAGTCCCCTTCACCTGGTCGGATCGGTGCGAAGCTGCGTTCAAGGAGTTGAAACGACGGTTCTCTACTGCGCCAGTTTTGGTGCAGCCCGACCCTAGCCGCCAGTTCGTGGTTGAAGTGGACGCCTCTGACTCAGTGATAGGAGCCGTGCTATCCTAGAGCGGAGAGACTGATAAGGTTCTTCACCCGTGTGCCTACTTTTCACGCAGGTTGACCCCGGCTGAACGGAACTATGACGTCGGCAATCGAGAACTCCTTGCGGTGAAAGAGGCTCTTGAGGAGTGGAGACACCTGTTGGAGGGAGCGTCTGTGCCGTTCACGGTTTTCACTGACCATCGGAACCTGGAGTATATCAGGACCGCCAAGCGGCTGAACTCCAGGCAAGCCCGCTGGTCACTGTTCTTCGGGCGTTTTGACTTCCGGATCACCTATCGCCCCGGGACCAAGAACCGGATGCCTTGTCCCAGGTACACGAAGAGGAGGTCAAAACTGCACTGTCGGATCCACCGGAGCCCATCCTGCCTGAGTCCACTATCGTGGCCACCCTCACCTGGGACGTGGAGAAGATCGTCCGGGAGGCCCTGGCATGGAGCCCGGACCCGGGAACTGGTCCGAAGAACCGTTTGTACGTCCCACCAGAGGCCAGAGCTGCAGTCTTGGACTTCTGTCACGGTTCCAAGCTCTCCTGTCATCCAGGGGTGCGAAGGACCGTGGCAGTTGTCCAGCAGCGCTTCTGGTGGGCGTCTATGGAGGCTGACGTCCGGGAGTACATCCAGGCCTGCACCACCTGTGCCAGGGGCAAGGCAGACCATAAAAGGTCCCAAGGACTTCTCCAGCCGCTACCTGTGCCTCATCGCCCCTGGTCCCACATCGGCCTGGATTTCGTCACGGGCCTCCCGCCGTCCCAGGGCAACACCACCATCTTCACGGTAGTGGACCGATTCTCCAAGGCGGCCCACTTCGTGGCCCTCCCAAAGCTCCCAACAGCCCAGGAGACAGCAGACCTCCTGGTCCACCACGTTGTCCGTCTGCATGGGATACCCACTGACATCGTCTCTGATCGTGGTCCCCAGTTCTCCTCACACGTCTGGAGGAGCTTCTGCCGGGAACTGGGGGCTACTGTGAGCCTCTCGTCCGGGTATCATCCGCAGACCAATGGACAGGCAGAACGGGCCAATCAGGAGTTGGAGCAAGCCCTGCGCTGTGTGACGTCCGCACACCCGACGGCCTGGAGTAAACATCTGGCCTGGATCGAGTATGCGCATAACAGCCAGGTGTCCTCTGCCACCGGCCTCTCCCCATTTGAGGTGTGTTTGGGGTATCAGCCCCCATTGTTTCCCATGGTGGAGGGAGAGGCCCACCTGCAGAAGTGCCGTCAGGTGTTGCGCTCCGCCCGTTCTGCCTTGTTGAAGGCCCGGATGAGGGCGAAGACCCATGCAGACCGCCGGCGATCCCCGGCCCCTGCTTACCAGCCTGGGCAGGAGGTGTGGCTATCCACGAAGGACATTCCCCTCCAGGTGGACTCCCCGAAACTCAAGGGCAGATATATTGGACCATACAAGATCCTCAAAGTCCTCAGTCCTGCCGCAGTGAAGCTCCAACTCCCGGCTTTACTGCAGATCCACCCGGTCTTTCATATTTCCAGGATCAAACCTCATCACACCTCACCCCTCTGTGCTCCTGGACCGGCGCCGCCTCCTGCTCGGATCATCGACGGGGAGCCGGCTTGGACGGTGCGCCGGCTCCTGGGCGTCCGTCGGATGGGCCGGGGGTTCCAGTATTTGGTGGACTGGGAGGGGTATGGACCCGAAGAACGCTCCTGGGTGAAGAGGAGCTTCATCCTGGATCCGGCCCTCCTGGCCGACTTCTACCACCGTCACCCGAACAAGCCTGGTCGGGCGCCAGGAGGCGCCCGTTGAGGGGGGGGTCCTGTTGTGTGGGCCGCCAGAAGAGGAGGTACTGCTGGCCCACCACCAGTGGGCGCCCTGCCTGAAGTGCGGGCTTCAGGCACGAGAGGGCGCTGCCGCCACGGACACAGCCGGGGGTGACAGCTGTCACTCATTATCTCTTGACAGCTGTCACCCATCTACTCTGCATCTCACTCCATAAAGACCAGACGTCATCTCCACCTCGTTGCCGAGATATCGTACTTCTATGGAGGTAACTTTCTCTGCCTATATTAATTGATTCTAAGAGCTATTGTTTTGCAGCTGTCAACCAGAGGACCGGCGTGGGTCGTGACTGTTTCGTCCTACGTCTGTCAGATAAGTGGTTAAACAGACGCTGCACGAGTGTGTGTTAGAGGTGGAGGTGGCATTCCCACCGTTATTGTTACGGGGTGTACACACATCCACACTTGACTGTCTTTGTTCTTCGCCAGCAGTACCAGATCCGACAGTCGGGGACGGTGATCACCTGGGAATTCGGGACTTGGCGGCTCCAGTATTCACCAGGTTCGGTGGCGGCAGAAATCGTGTGGTTCCGGCTCTTCTCAGGACAGACGTCTTCTATCCTCGAGCCTGCCCACACGTCACCTTTGTGGATTGACTGTTATCATATTCTGAGATTGTCTGTGTATTCGTTGTGCACCTTCACAACATTAAATTCTTACTTTTTGGCTCATGTATTGACCGTTCATTTGCGCCCCCTGTTGTGGGTCCGTGTCACTACACTTTCACAACAATAATCAGATAACTGAAAAGTTATCTTTGATAAAGATAAAACGATAAACCATCCACAAATGTATCGGAAGTTACAGATAACCGATAAATTCCAATATTGTCTCTGGTACCATTTGCAACTACTAATAAACTGAATTTGAGTTTTAATGCCACAATAGCTTCTAATAACATTAAAAGTGGCAACAGACCCAAACAATGATGCCACACTTTTGTCTTTGAGCATCCTGCCCCTGCTGGAAGGTCTTGTTTACTACACAGCTTCCAGCACAGAAGCACCCTGAGAGCAGCCATAAAACCAGCTCTCTATCAATCACAACGTTCCGGTCAGGCGGAGGTCTTGGAAAATAAAGTCATGCTGACTTATGGTTTTGATTTATAAATAGCATTAATACCGATAGAATAACTCCATTAATGTCACTTCTGTCATTTGTACAAAGTTAAAATATAACATATATCTTTTAATGTTGAATAATGCAGTAATTCTGAGGTTTTGTAACAAACAGACAGATCGCAAAGGATTCTGAGTAAAAGTTCCTCTGCTAAACACTGATTGGTTCAGTCATTCATTATGTAAACCAACACGTTAATGTGACGTGTGTCGTGTGTTGGTGTTTACAGATAAATGTGCTTTTGTAAAATATTAAATTTTTTATTTGTAAAAACAAGCATTTTTATGGAGCCCTGGAAGTGTCATCGCAAAATGTTTTGCATGTGGAGAGAATGTGCGCTCATTTTATTATATTGTGCCGTGCGCACATTTGATGATGTTGTAAAACATGCATAAATGTTGGCTTTACACTGTGTGAGTTTTGGCCCTTTTTCAGATGATTTTTCATTTGTGCAAGAATTTTTTGGACCGAGTTTCAGGTTAATCGCACGTCCTGCATCGTGTAGTGTACATGGAGTAACAAGCTGCGTTTAACATCTCACGACCACCTCCTGATCGCCGATCGTATGATCGAATGAAAATCAAACCTGTTTGATATTATTCTGGTCGGCCATCGTGAGGTTATCCTGCTGCTGAGGGGCTACAAGTGTCCAACCGCTCGCACTGTGCATGTGCAAACACCACAGAGCTGTTTTGTAATGTTGTTTTTTTTGTTGTTTTGTTTTTAAACTTAATTTGTAAAAAAACAAAAAAAAAAACCATTTGCAAAGCCAAAAAGTTGATTGGACAACCATCTGATATAACCGGGGTCAAAATAAATAGAACACTGCCATCTACTGGTGCCCAGATGCTTAGTACTTAGGGCAAATACTGCCATGAACAGTACTGGCCAGTAAATGGCAGTAGAGGCCTAAAAAACTTGCCAAAACAAAATCCCAGATAATCCGTGTCTGCTACATTTAAGATGTGTGGAATTTAACAAACGCAAATACAATAACATCTATAAACCCAGAGGATATATTCACAAGAGTTTTAGGCACTAGAGATTAATGCAGCTGTCTGTGGAGCCTGAACAGAGTGTCTGAAATGCATTTGTCCTGTTGTGAACATACTGAGATTAGACTATCCTACCCATAATGCACTGCTGGGCACAGCATGTGCTCACTAAAACCTTAAAATTAGCACATTAATTTAAAACTAAAACATATATCTGATATTTTCACTTTATAAAACATCAGATATAACAGTAATTTTAAATAACTTGTCCAAAATTAGTTTGGTTAAAATTTGAACCATAAGTTAAAAATGTATGCCTCTGGATGACTTGGGTGATATTGCCAGTATATCAGTATGGTGTTAAAGGAAATTCATTTTTTTTGTGTGTGTGTGATCAGTTCTCTTTTGATTGCAGAGGATAGAG
This sequence comes from Thalassophryne amazonica, assembly GCF_902500255.1. Taxonomy (NCBI): domain Eukaryota; kingdom Metazoa; phylum Chordata; class Actinopteri; order Batrachoidiformes; family Batrachoididae; genus Thalassophryne; species Thalassophryne amazonica. The sequence continues at coordinate 15,348,580 of NC_047120.1, forward strand.
TGGTTCTTTTGGAAGCAGCTGTCTTCTGTTTGCAGAGGGTAGAATTATGCAGCTGTTAGGAAACTTTTAACAGGTAGGTGCTCAACTGATTTTAAATTTTAAAAGTGTTTGTCACTGTTCATCTTTGTTTACTATGTTATCGGTCTAAAATTTATTGGACAAAAATGTATCGGAAGATAATTAGTCCGATAATGGTTTTTAAAGTTATTAGATAAGTTTAAAAGATAATCCGATAATGAAAACATTATCTTCGATAATTATCTGTTATCAGATTATCTGAACTGTGCCCACCACTGGGTTTCAATACCTACTCCTGTATATTATATAGTACCATATTTATTGTATATGTTGTTTATTACCCTTAATATTTAAATGTAGTTATATATCTGATGTCTTATCTTTCTTATGTTTTATTATTATTATTTTTTTTTCTTGAGCCGCTTGGGTGGGTAGGGAGAGTTCCCATGGGATAAAAAAAGCTTTTCAACCTACCATCCCTGGTTCTCAAGACCAGGCACCTAAGTGGCTCTACTCTACTCTTTTCTACGCTTCTATTTTACTCTTCCTTTTTAGATATTTAGATATACCTTAGTATACTAGCATAGTTCCACCTTAGAATTGGAATATAATATATAAGACATACCTTACTGAATTTTCATGTGACATATGTTACCCTGTAATGTGACAACCGAGCATGACACATGATGCAAACTGTTCCTTTTTAAAACCCTATTAACTAAACCAATAATTTGCATCACATTTTACAAAAACTGGAGCAACTTTAACTTTTGACCCCTGTACAAACTGAAACTGACCTTTGTTACTATTCTTGCTGTTTTTACCCCATATAACTCAATAACATTCAGTCATAGATAGTCCAAACTATATCTTTTTGGAATATTTCTGATCAGACAAAAAACGTGTTATAGTTTTCAATATGATTGGAGCATTTTTAAATTTTGACCCCTGTGTAATTCTTCATTGACCACAACCTGGCCGCCATATTGTTTTTTCAAGTGGCCCGCACTTTTTTCTCAAACACTGATTTATGAAGAACATTCATGCCAAATCTGGCACTTGTATCACCAAGTGAACAATTCTGGCCAAATGTCATACTTATCTGCTCCACTATAAAAGGGCTTTTTAATGTTAAAATCAAATATACCCTAAATCCCCAATATGGCTCAGATGCAGATCAAACTTAGTCTATCGACCGAGAGTGCCAGTTTGCACCTCATTGTCACGAGAGTGATTGAGGGACTTTTGTATTCATATCAAACTCAACAAGTGATCATCAAATAGAGATAAAAAAGTTCATTCCAACTCTCCCTTTCTTCATTGGGGTCGTCACAGCAGCTCAGAAGTGGATCCACATGTAGACTTCACACGTTTTACACCACTCGCCGTTTCTGACGTGACAGTGGGCATGGGTGATCTTCAACCCTCTGCTCTAGAAACAAGTGGAATATATATTAAATATTGAGATATTTAATATTTATCCAAAAGAATGTTCTTTTATGATATTCTTCCAGAGCTTTGAAGCTTGTGTCAGTTACATTTTTCAGTGAAGCTCGAGGCTTGTATCAGTTTGCAGCAGTTCTGTTATTACTGACATTTGAAGCTTTATTTGGGGTATATAGTTCCTTTGGTTCAGGAAGTATTTCTATTCAAGTGACATGAAACACTCAGCCTTTACACAATGGAAGCAGGGTGTGGAATAGGAGCTGAGCAAATGCAGCTTTTGTTGGTAGGAAACTCACTACATTGGCCTTTATGGGAACGTAAGGAGACGGTTCAAAAACATGTTTTCATTTAGGTCCATAAAAACAATCACTGGTGTGTTCATCAATCACAATTACATTTAAGTAAACAAGGATAGACGCCTTGGTGGATTAGTGGTTAGCACTGCTGTCTTGCAGCAAGAAGGTCATGGAATCACTTCCCCCAGTACTTTATGTGTGGAGATTGCATGTTGTTCGGTTCCTTCCAGGTGCTCTGGCTTCCTCCCACATGCAGGTGAACTGGAGACTTTAAACTGACCATAGGCATGAATGAATTTGTCTGTCTGTCACCCTGTGATAGACTGGCGTCCTGTTCAGGGTGGACGTTGATTAGAGTAAGTGGGCATGAAAAAACTTTGTTTTAAAGTTACTTAATACATTTTTTGTAAGCAGATTAAAAATTAATTCAAGTACACTATTGTGCAGTTTCAGTTTAAAATAATTTAAATATTGCCCAACAGGTTTGTACATTTTGTGGAATATAAAAACTTTAACACAATAGCAAGCCAGTTGTTACAAAGGTAACAATGAAGGTAAAAATATTGTGAGTTATCCACAGATAATTACTAATAATAATTACTAATAATAGATAATAATTGTTAAAGGAGATTTTTTTAATGAAAGACGTGCGGGCGGATTGCAGCGTCGGCTCGCAGCCGCCGCGACGCTCCGCCACAGGAAAAACACCTCTGTTGGAAGCCTTAAGGACAAGTTGGAACATGTCCAACTGTTAAACAATTTCTCATATACTCACTCCACTGAAAGCCATCAAAAACCGCCTGGATTTTACAAATGGTTATCAACACGGAGGTGTTTTTCCTGTGCCGCCGCACCGCGCCGGCTGCATCCCGACGCGCAGACCCGTCCGCACATCTTTCATTAAAAAAATCTCCTTTAACAGTGGAATATCCGGATAAAATGCTGAAACCGACTTCTTCTGAAACTTCTCTGTTCTCTCACGATGTCCGGGATCAATATAGCCTGAAATGTGGAGGTTTTCAGCTTGAAACAGGCTGATAACGGCGCCTGGGAGCGCTGCGCGACATCTCACACTGTGGGAAGTCCTTAAAGCGACAGTATCACCTCAAAATCTCTCATCAGCCGTTAAAATTTTCACCAAAAACCAGCTTAATTTTTCGAACCATGTCCACTTCGATGTGTCTCACAGGTTTAGAAAAAATTTTGATCAAACAAAGCACCAGTCTCTCAGCAACTTCTCAGACAAAGGAATTCCGACGAGGGGCTGGACAACTCCTCCCACAAGGAGTGCTCACAGGCGAATGACATCACTGACAGGCGTGGAAAAACTCACGCATGCGCACGAGGGTTCAAGCATGTCTGACGTAAAAACATATGAATGAAATCCATATAGTTTTTGAAAAAAATAAAAAAGACCTATACTTTATTGACAGACCTCGTATGAACCAAAATTACATAGCACAACATACTTTTTGAAGAGTGTTTTTTTAACTTCCAAAATTTACAGTGATAAAATTATCAAATGTGACCCTTTGGGATAAGAACTGGACTACCAATATATGGACAACCCAGTGTCATGGCAGTTCGTGATGTACTCAAAAAAATAACATGCTCAATGAACATAAAAAAATTATGTAAAGTATTTCCACCCAAGTAAAATATGTTATCCTAGCCAGAAACAATTTTGCTGAGTGACCCAAGTGTAAATATGTTGGGTCAACATGATGGATTTGCGTTACTGTTACCTAATTACCATGGTTCAGGCCAACTAGTTTTGTAAAGGTAAGTGTAGACCTAAATGTAAATTTGTTGGGTCAACATGATCAATTTGCGTTACAGTTACTCAATTACCATGGTTTAGGTCAACTAGATTTCTAAGCATAAATTTAAGAAAAATAAGTAGTAAGTCCCATCATCTTCTCCCTTGTTTGAGCTCGGTTTTGCCACAGCAAATCTAAGGTGGATCTGCATGTTGAATTGGCACAGGTTTCACACCAGATGCCCTTCCTGACACAATTCCACATTACATGGAGAAATGTGGCAGGGGTGGGGTTTGAACCAGAAATGTTTCGTACTGAAACCAAGTGTGCTAACTACTTGGCCACCACCCCTGCCCTGTAAGTAGTTACAACTACTTTTAAAATAGTACAATTACATGTCAATGTAACTTTGCTGTGTTGGATAAGCACAATTTATGCAGATCCACTTTGGATTTGCTGTGGTGACTCCAAAGGAACTTACTGTTTTTTTTGTTACATTTACTCTTACAAATCTAGTTGGCCTGAGCCATAGTATTTCAAATTCATCATGTTGACCCAACAAATTTACATTTAGGTCACTCAGCAAAATTGTTTCTGGATACATTAACACATTTTATTTGGGTGGAAATACTTATGTGCAAGTTAAATTTTAAGTTGTTGCATGGTATGTTAAAACTACATGATTTGAATGTGTTTACCCATAAAACATGATTCTATATCGTAGAAACTACATGTTAGACTTATGTTCATGTAACATAAAAACCAACAACGCCCATGTTGGTTTTTTTTTTTGAGTGTGGCTTATGAAAAGTTAATTGATGAGTTTGTGATACCGTCATGAAAATGGGACACTTTTTGTGACCAAGGCATGAATTAATTACATGATGGGGGCACGAAATGCGGAGTGACGGGGCAGAATGGGGGTGTTAGGTGAAGGGAGACATTTACGTTATGGTTATGGTTAGAGATAGGAGAAGAGGGAGGATTATAAACAGTAAAATAAAAATAAAAACGTGTCACAAAAATGGGGCATTTTTCGTGACGCCGGCATGAAAAATAAGTGTGTGTATGGTCTATTCACACTATCCGTCTCTGTCCTTGGACCTCACACTTTGTCCCAGTCATCCCAGCTGTGAATAGGAAGTAACCTGGGGTCAACCTGGGTCCTGTTCAGAGGGGGTTGTAGACTCTAATCCGCTCCATGTTGCCGTATCCAAGGATGAGCACCAGCCGGCCGCAGGGCTTCTACAGCAGTTACTGCTTAAAATAAAGTTTATGTAACTTAACATTACTGAGTGAAAGATCCCACTCAATTTTTTTATATATTTATAATTAGTTCCAGCAGTTGTTTTAGTTAAATTAACTCAAGTGCATTGACAGGTTACCGTAGGTTAATAAGACCAAAAACATTTCGTCTGGTTTGTAATCAACCTTTAATTTCGTGAGAGGATATTCTGAAGGTTAACTGAGGAAACATCCAGTGTGTCGGGCCGAGTTGGCAAGTTTTAACACTCTTAACTTGTCTTCTGGAGGGTGGTTCCAGTAAATATGCTTATCTGCCCACAAAAGCAAGAGCAGGATATCCTCATATGACCATGCACACACACACATGCACATATAAGACACACACACACTCTACTTCCAAAAACACAATGTTGCATTCACACTTTGGCTGAATACTTGGTTTGTGCGTGACGCTGGCAGAGTGACTTCGTCCCCAGACACACTCTGCGATCATTTCGTTTCAGGGACACACTTCATAATGACCCCACTCAAATCCTGCTGTCTGCCTCAGACATAAACCCCATACACACATACAGTCATTTGTTGGTGCTTTCCTCTGCAGAGGCCACAGTGAATAAGAGTCAGTCCAGAATTATTCCAGCCGGCTCAGACAAAAAGAAAACCATCATGTCGCCACTTTGTGACTCCCATTACAGAACAGTGATGATGATATATTACTCTGTGCACTGGGAGCCTTGTGTTTCCCTCTGAGCTGACAGCCTATAATACAGGCTCTTAGAGTATATACTGTATGTATGATTTAAAAATAGAAGGGTTAAAATAGATGCAAAATAAAAAAAAAAATAGGAGTGAAAACGATCAAGTAATTAATTTGAAGCTGATTTGATGTGTGATTTGATGAACGGAGTCATGGTTCATCATTTGTTCTCTTATATTTGTCATGCACAACAAAATGTATCAGTTGGACCTGTTAAAAAATGCCTCTGGCAGAGGAAAAAACAATCTTTAAGTACCAGCTTTCTCTGTATTATCTATATTATAATAGCCAAGTGGCCTCTGTGTGCATGCATGCGTATGGCTTTTATCACGTCGAAACTGGGGACAGCTGACATTTGCTGTTTGGTATGCTTATGTTTTTGGGTCAAGCATGAATGGTGCAAAAACAAAAAGTTGATAGGACTAATATTTTTGGAGAAATTAGCCATTTTAGCTAACCAGTAACAATGGCCATTTTTCTGCAATGCACCATGGGTGTTTGGGGTTTTAAATGTTGTTACTGTGGTTCATATTATTTTAACAGTGTTGTTGGTGTTATTGATTAATTGTGTTTTTGCAGTTCACTTGGTTTAGTCAGTTTAGTTGTGTCATGTTGTCGTTACCATGAGTAAAAAGGTGAAAGAGTATTGGTTTTGATGTTTTCTGCCACCTACTTTGTTTGTACATGTGTAAAAATTGAAATCACCTGCTTGCAGCAGAATGCAGAAAGAACAGAAAGCTCTGCATGTGTGCGACTGGGACAGCTGACATTTGATATGCTTATCTATTTTAGGTCAAGGATAAATGGCGGCAAAACGGAACATTGATAGTACTAATATTTTTGGAGAAACTACAGATATTAGCTAATATTGCTAATTACATTCTGGACTAACGTACCATTCCAGCAGGGGTTGGTAAATCATCTTTATATTAAAAGTGTGAGTGCATGATTTTATTTAGTAAGTTCAATGTAAGTACATAATATAATTGTAAATATGTTAAAAATAAAGGGACGACACAAAAAAGTGAAAACACTTATTTCCACTGTGGCCCATTTAAAAATGAAATGACAAAATAGAAGTTGTAAATAATAACAACAACAACAATAATAATAGTAACAATACTAATGATGATAATAATAATAATAATGATAATAATTCATTATACAAGCTTTGCATAATTTATTACCACCCTTAAAAAATGTCAGCTACCTATTTTATAAACACTACCCAATCTAGAGCCCATGGATCCCTAGTCAGCTCTTTAATTTGAGTTTTTGTGTCCTGTTGTAGTGTACTTTTTATTATTGGCATTTATTCTTTTACTCTTAGAGTTTATTTTGTTTAGTGTTTTGATTCCTGAGATAGTCCTACATAAATTTTAGAATTTTAGAGCTTGCCATGCTCTTTTTTTTTTAGCATTTGTTATTTATTTTCTGTTTTATACTATTTTATTGTACAGCTTTGTTTTTAAAATTTGTGAATAAAGAAATGCTTACTGTGCGTTGTGTCCATGTTACATTACACTACTGTAAGTTACATGCACAGACACAAAGCAGAGCCTGTGAAGATGCAGCAGAAATCACATCTATTGTTATCGGTTATATTGGTTCTGTGTTACGTGCACCTCTGAGTTCCTGGATCATCTGCGATTCAGTGGATGTTTCACAGTTTGTTGTTATTATAAGACTGTCCTCTGCTAAGTTGACCACAACGCAGTAGAGGATACGGAGAATGCACCTTGACTTGTGTGCGGTTGCTTTGATTCTTGTCAGGAACTGACAGATGTGGATGACAGACAGGAAAACAAGAGATATGGACTCGACTCTGATTTCAAAGGTGTCTGCAGCTCCGGTGACTTTTACAGAAACTGTAGTGAAAACGGCCAGAAACACCGAACACATGCAACGAAATCAAGAAGCAACTCTGGAGACCGAGTCTGACTACATCAAAACTTTGAAAAAAATTGTATGCACTTTATTTACCTCAAAAACAGCTGTGAAACACAACATAACATACAGTATACACTGCCTCCATGTTCCATCTGTGACACAAGCAATAATGTAGCAACATATAGTTTATGCATGTCTTATAACAGGATAACGTCCAAGTAATTATGTAGTGTAATTTATGTCTAAACCTGCTTCAGAGTAATGAAATATACAATCCTTTGGTGAAAAACGTGGTTGGTTTGGATGACAAATTGCATGACTCCTTTGATGGTCTCGATTACGTATAAAAACTCAAAATACAAGAAAATAGCTGGGCTACTAAGATGGAGCTGTGGCTTCTATCTGTGTGTATACAACCCCATATCCAATGAAGTTAGGATGTTGTGAAAAATGTAAATAAAAACAGAATACAATGATTTGGAAATCCTCTTCAACCTATATTCAATTGAATACACCACAAAGACAAGATATTTAATGTTCAACCTGATAAACTTCATTGTTTTTGTGCAAATATTTGCTCATTTTGAAATGGATGCCAGCAACACGTTTCAAAAAAGCTGGGACAGTGGTATGTTTACCACTGTGTTACATCACCTTTCCTTCTAACAACACTCAATAAGTGTTTGGGAACTGAGTGCACTAATTGTTGAAGCTTTGTAGGTGGAATTCTTCTCCATTCTTGCTCGATGTACGATTTCAGTTGTTCAACAGTCCGGGATCTCCATTATCGTATTTTGCGCTTCATAATGCGCCACACATCTTCAATGGGCAACAGGTCTGGACTGCAGGCAGGCCAGTCTAGTACCTGCACTCTTTTGCTATGAAGCCATGCTGTTTAACACGTGCAGAATGTGGCTTGGCATTGTCTTGCTGAAATAAGCAGGGACGTCCCTGAAAAAGACGTTGCTTGAATGGCAGCATGTGTTGCTCCAAAACCTGGATATACCTTTCAGCATTGATGTTGCCATCACAGATGTGTAAGTTGCCCATGCCATGGGCACTAACACACCCCCATACCATCACAGATGTTGGCTTTTGAGCTTTGCGCTGGTAGCAATCTGGATGGTCTTTTTCTTCTTTTGTCCGGAGGACACATCCATGATTTCCAAAAACAATTTGAAATGTGGACTCATCAGAACACAGCACACTTTTCCACTTTGCGTCTGTCCATTTCAAATTAGCTCGGGCCCAGAGAAGGCAGCGGCGTTTCTGGATGTTGTTGATGTATGGCTTTCACTTTGCATGGTAGAGTTTTAACTTGCACTTGTAGATGTAGCGACGGACTGTGTTAACTGACAATGGTTTTCTGAAATGTTCCTGAGCCCATGTGGTAAGATCCTTTACACAATGATGTTGGTTTTTAATGCAGTGCTGCCTGAGGGCTCAAAGGTCATGGGCATTCAATGTTGGTTTTTGGCCTTGCCGCTTACGTATAGAAAGTTCTCCAGATTCTCTGAATCTTCTGATTATATTATGGTCTATAGATGATGGAATCCCTAAATTCCTTGCAACTGAACATTGAGAAACATTGTTCTTAAAGTTTTGGCCTATTTTTTCATGCAGTTGTTCACAAAGTGGTGATCCTCGCCCCATCTTTGCTTGTAAACAGCTGAGCCTTTTGGGGAATCTCCTTTTATACCCAATCATGACACTCACCTGTTTCCAATTAACCTGTTCACCTGCGGAATGTCTCAAACAGGTGTTCTTTGAGCATTCATCAACTTTCCCAGTCTTTTGTTGCCCCTCTCCCAGCTTTTTTTGAAATGTGTTGCAGGCATCCATTTCAAAATGAACAAATATTTGAACAAAAACAAAAAGTCTATCAGTTTGAACATTAAATATCTTGTCTTTGTGGTGTATTCAATTGAATATAGGTTGAAGAGGATTTGCAAATCATTATATTCTGTTTTATTTACATTTCACAAAACATCCCAACTTCATTGGAATTGTGTTTGTAAATCAGTTGCACAAGCCTCTCACAAACAAAACTCTTTGTAGAAGGGTTTCTTGCATGTGGCCATTATTTGTCCACATTGTTACACTTTCCATATCACGGTTCAACCAGAAATACACAGAAAAAAATGGGGAAAAAAATTATTTCTTAAAAAATATATTACAGAACTTTTTCCGTTGAGAGACGATGCCTGACTGCCCCCATGTGGGCGGCCACAATTAATACCTGTTTTGTAGATGGTCCTTACAGAATTATGTGCATGTGCCTGCTGTGGACGCGTGATTTTGTGCTCACCTGGGCCATGGTGTTCAGCGGACCGCCGGTGGGGTCCTGATCCATAGCATGGTTTCCCAGCACGCTGTCTGGTTCCTGGTGGCTGCTTTGAGGTTTTGGTGTGATAAGGTGGTGGTGTGGGGGGTGACGCTTCCCCCACTCTTTAATATTGTACCTCGGTGCTGTGTAGGCTCACAGACAACACCTCCTCCTCCTGCTCTGGATAATACCGTCCTCTGAATCACTCGAGCATTCCCTTCTTCTGACCCTCTGTCACTCCTCGTCAACAGGCGGCGTGTAATCCCCTCTGTTCCTCTCTTTCTCTCTGACAGAAGCCAAACCCAGGAGCTGGTGTCCTTTTTTATTTTTGCTGCTGTGCTTCACTGTCCGCCTGGCTGTAAGCTGGGCTCACGTTGCCTTTCCTCTTCCTCGTCTTGCTCTGCTCCCTCTCTCGGTTGCTTCCCCTCCTCTTCGTCCCTGCTCTCCTCTAAAGCCGCCCTCACTGTACACAGCATTAGAGAGACACAGAGAGGCGGGGAGGAGGGATCAGCAGGATATACGTTGGATCATGTGGCCACATGGTGTAGTAAGATTCCAGTTCCAGTCCCGGTCCATTCATCACCCGTGTCCCAGACTGACAGACATACTATACATGTCCAACATAGGTCGTCTTTGCTTTTGCTTTGGGGTCAAGGGTTACAGACACCTGTGCTGTGTGTTGCCGCGCAACACAACTGTTTTGAGTTTTGGATGCAACAATCCAGGCAGACAGCCGATCCATCCCTGCCTCCCACATCTACAAAGTAACATCTATCTGCTGCAGGCAGGTGAGACGTGGGCGTCCCTTTGGACTTCTCCAGCTGCTGAGGTCCTCAACAATGATGAACCTATGTGATCTTAGTCTGGATCCAGGCCAATCACAGTCCCAGACAACGACAGCAGTTTTGGATTTGCTGTGCTATGAATTGGACTGCAACATTTCATCAGGTGGTCTAAAGTTTTCTCAGCCATCAGCTGTCATTCAAAACAATATATAAATAAGATAAGACTTTATTGATCTGACAGTGGAAAAATTCACATGTTACACCAGCTCTTAAAAACACACAAGATGAGTGCAAGTAGAGGAAAATGTGCATCAAACAGCGTGTGCAAAGATAAGCAATAATAACAATACTTGTAACAGTACAATAAAATAAGAAAATTAGGTAGAAAGAACACACACATACATACATATATATATATATATACATACATACATATATATATATGTATGTATACATACATATATATATATATATGTATACATATATATATATATATATATATATATGTATACATACATATATATATATATATATATATGTATACATACATATATATATATATATATATATGTATACATACATATATATATATATATATATATATATATATATATATATATATAGGGCTGGGCAACGTTAACGCGCTAACGTTGCGTTAATTATTGAGGTCATTATCGCCGACAATTTTGTTCCTCCCCTTAACGCTGCGGTTTTTTTTGTGTGTTTTTTTGGCCTTTTATGACTGTTGCTCGTTGCCTTTTATTTTGAAAGCGTCAGTCGGGGGCGAGCTTATGCTGCTGCTTCCTGCTGATAGCTGAGTTCACACAGAAAACGACACGAGGATCGAGAAAAGTACAGGCTATGCGATGCACAACATAACAAAATGCAGAAAGACGCCGAACTTTTGAATGTACATTTTCGGTATAAAGTTCTACAGGATCAGGCCCGGATCTTTTACGCATTGTTCGTCATCGGTAAAAAAAAAAAAAAAAAATCTTGAATAATCTCGAATAGCCGAACGTGTCCCCGCGGTGAACACAGCTTTTCGGTGGTTTTCATGTCAACCTATAGTCCGTAAATGATACGGATTTTGCCGAGTTTCAGAGTCATACGGACGTACAAATAAAGTCGGATATTCAGGGTTTGGTCTGTAATAAACTATTTCTGCAGCGCGGCTCCACTTTGAAACCATGAACCATTGAAGCAATGCTTCGATCCAGTATCTCGTTGGTTCTTTGATTCACTGCTCTTCAGAAACGGCAAGCCGCTTCTTAACCCCTCGCAAAGCCATTAAAATATCGTCAGTCACTTTTGTGTGGATTAAAGTCACTAACTGGGACTCTTGTCTTGTTGCTGTCAAGAAACGAGAATCGTCCTCCGTTCCGTTCACACAGCTCGAAACGCTGCACGGCTGAGACAGAGTCCGGTCGGAATTAATAACTTCAAAATGAATCGCCGCTTTAAATAAAATGACACCTCTTTCCAAATGTAATACAGACAAGAAACTACAATCGAGTAAAACGTTTTTTTTCCTCCCGAAATGAAACGTGCTGTATTTTCTTTTCAAATTACATCCTGAAGTGAAGCACAGCAGCTCTAAGCTCAGCTCAGATATATGGAAACACATTCATGCCAATGTCTGAAAGGAAATGCTTTTGACAAAAACTACAGATTTTGTTTATTCCTATTTATGTCCAGAGATCAAGGATTCACCATGTAGAGTTCATTATGTACAAAGTTTAAGGATCCAGTGACCAAATTCATATTTATTTACTTTAAGACTCAATAAAATGTTCAATTTCAATTCAGTTTAATCGGCTTATAAAGTGCCAAATCACAACAAAATCTAAATATACTAAAACAAATATGTCACAATTGTACACATACCACAATTTGATATGTGTACAATTGTGATGTACGATCAAAATAACAGTCATGGACATGAATATTGTTATTTTGATATGAAACAGGATAACAAATGACCTGACAGTGGTTTTATATTTGATTTCATTAGTGTGTTTCAGTTGAAATTTACATTTTCAAATAAAACTGCTTTTAAGCGGCTTTTGAATTCATTTTTGGGTTTCACATACACCATGCGATTAATCATGATTAATCACAGAAAGTCATTGAGTTAATGCGATTAACTTGTATATATATATATATATATATATATATATATATATATATATATATATCTACGAGGTCTGTTAGAAAAGTATTGGACCTTTTTATTTTTTCAAAAACCATATGGATTTGAATCACGTGTGATTGCATCAGCCAAGCTTGAACCTTCGTGCACATGTGTGAGTCTTTTTTGGAGCTTTGCTGCATAAATTTTTTTTCCAGAAACTGTGAGAGACCTCCAGGTGGACACCATTCGGAAAATTAATATGGCTTTCAGGGACGATTTAATGGGGATTACACAGATTAAGGAGTGATCCAGACGGTTTAAAGACCGCCCACAACTGCTGAGAGTGCGCCGCGCTCCGAGCGCCGATCTTCAGGCTGACACCCCGCTGAAACAACCAGATCATTTCCAACGTGAAGGCTTTGTTTATCCGGGACCTCGTCTGACTTTCACAAAAAGGCAGAAGACGTGGACATCAGCACTTTTTCGGCACATTCCACTGTTACAGGAGTTTTTTTCATGGAAAGAAAAGTGGAGGGATGCGCCACGGAGCCGTTCATTACGCGGCACAAAACCACCTCCGTGTTGGTCTCGCAGGAGAGCTTTCAGGTGGCTTTCAGACGGCTTCCGGTTGCTTTTCAGTTGTGTGAATATCCAAGAAATTGAGCATGAGCTGGACCTGCCCCAACATGTCCTGTGAGGCTTCATCACGGCGTTGCTTTGCGCCATGCGGCTCCACTGCGACGCGCGGAACTCCTCCGCACATCTGTCTCAATGTGCCGAAAAAGTGCTGATGTCCACGTCTTTTCACAATTCCTGTGCTAGTCAGACGACATACCGGATCTAGACAGCGTCCTGTTTAGAAATGAACGGCAGGTTGTCCTAAAGGTTCCCTAAAAAGCCTTCAGTTAATTCAAAATGCTGCAGCTAGAGTACTGACGGGGACTAGAAGGAGAGAGCATATCTCACCCATATTGGCCTCTCTTCATTGGCTTCCTGTTAATTCTAGAATAGAATTTAAAATTCTTCTTCTTACTTATAAGGTTTTGAATAATCAGGTCCCATCTTATCTTAGGGACCTCGTAGTACCACATCACCCCAATAGAGCGCTTCGCTCTCAGACTGCAGGCTTACTTGTAGTTCCTAGGGTTTGTAAGAGTAGAATGGGAGGCAGAGCCTTCAGCTTTCAGGCTCCTCTCCTGTGGAACCAGCTCCCAATTCAGATCAGGGAGACAGACACCCTCTCTACTTTTAAGATTAAGCTTAAAACTTTCCTTTTTGCTAAAGCTTATAGTTAGGGCTGGATCAGGTGACCCTGAACCATCCCTTAGTTATGCTGCTATAGACGTAGACTGCTGGGGGGTTCCCATGATGCACTGTTTCTTTCTCTTTTGCTCTGTATGCACCACTCTGCATTTAATCATTAGTGATCGATCTCTGCTCCCCTCCACAGCATGTCTTTTTCCTGGTTCTCTCCCTCAGCCCCAACCAGTCCCAGCAGAAGACTGCCCCTCCCTGAGCCTGGTTCTGCTGGAGGTTTCTTCCTGTTAAAAGGGAGTTTTTCCTTCCCACTGTAGCCAAGTGCTTGCTCACAGGGGGTCGTTTTGACCGTTGGGGTTTTACATAATTATTGTATGGCCTTGCCTTACAATATAAAGCGCCTTGGGGCAACTGTTTGTTGTGATTTGGTGCTATATAAAAAAAATTGATTGATTGATTGATTGATTCCACTGTTACAGGAGTTTTTGTCATGGAAAGAGGAGCGGAATTCCGCGCGTCGCGGTGGAGCCGCATGGCGCAAAGCAACGCCGTGATGAAGCCTCACAGGACATGCATCAAAGCTCCAAATTGTTCAGACATTTATTCGCAATAAAAAAACGACGAGAGGGGTGGACCACTGCTCACACAAAGCCTGCTCACAGGCGAATTACGCAACCAACAGGCGAGAAAAAAGTCATGCATGCGCACGAAGGTTCAAGCTTGGCTGATGCAATCACACGTGATTCAAATCCATATGGTTTTTGAAAAAAAAAAAAAAAAGTCAGATACTTTTCTAACAGACCTCGTATATATAGGGTAATCCAGGTAATCCTGTCCTGGACAGAATTATTAGCACCCCTGAATTTAGAATGTGTTGAGGAATAAATTTCAATGAACCCAGTTTTTAAAATATTGTTTTATGGTATTAAAGTGCTTCTGTCCTCTCCCCGACACCATGAAGATCTGTGAATGTGACAGACAAAAGCTGCACCATGGACGGACTCATCGCGGGAGCTTTCCGATACTTTGTTCACACCTTGGAAAACTTTAGGGTCCAGCAAGGTGTCTGTGCTGAACCACGATTCTATCATTGTGCCATTGTCTCATTTAACCATGGCTGCATTTGCAAGAAGAAAAATTGGGAGTGCTGCAAGTGGGTCAAAAAGGTGAGTGTTGATGTTATAACATGTAAACATCAGGTGAAAGATAAAGATAAAAACCAGACCACCCTCTGACTGTCAAGCTTCTTAAAGCTGTACGGCCTCTAAGGTTTTAAGATTTAAGTCATAAAAAGAATTTTGTTTGGCATCACTATAATTTTATTCCTTAGCATTTAAATAAGGCATTCGGAATGTGATTTTGCCAATATGATCAAAATTCACGCTGTCTGGAAACAACCAGTAATTTCTCCCCCTGAAGGGGAGAATTTAAAGTGATTAGATGCCATGACCTACATTTGGCAGCAATGTCAGATCGACTTTAGCAAGGGATGCTGGGAAGCACACTGCAACAGCCAGTCAGAGTAGAGAAAGGCAACCTGACGTCACACTAAAAAGTAATGACTTGATCCAGTAAGAAAAATTAAGGTCAATTTCTGTGTAAACTTTTTTGCGCTGTTTCAGTAGGATTGCAGTTTTACTCAGCCAATATGTTTTTTTTCCAACTGATCTTAGTTAATTTCCTCTACACAAACATATGTTATTAGTTTTAGACCAACCCAATAAATTGTCACACTGACATACATTTTTAAGTTGACTGTATAATTATTTAGGTTAAATAAATTAGGAATTAAACATTAGGATACCCAATTTTTAACCTTTAACTCCTTAAAATTTCTGTTATTGCAAAAACATTCTTAGGCTGACTTAACACAATATTTAGCGAATTAGTCTGTATGTGTTTTTTTAAGTCATAAACATCAATAGACGCAGGGGTGGTTAGGGCACTTGGTTTTAGTGCAGAACATTCCGGGTTTAAATCCCACCCGTGCCACATTTCTCCATGTAATGTGGAGTTGCGCCAGGAAGGGCATCCGGCGTAAAACTTGTGCCAATTAAACATGCAGATCCACCTCAGATTTGCTGTGATGACAACAAGGGAGCAGCCAAAGGACCATCAGAAAGAAGAAATTATTTCAGACAAGTTAATTAATTTACAAACTGTTTATTATTCATGTACACAATTTCAAAGTCTTTGTAAATCTGAACATTATCACTATTATTTGCGGCTTTTACTTGTGTGTCAACACTCATTAATAAAGATAAGAATTACAAAAAGAAAAAACACACAACGCTGGAGTGAACCTGACAGCTCGCACTTGACTTTCCAAAAATATTTAGAACAATGATTAATTATGTGTTAACATTTCCATGAACAGTATCATTAACTAAACTGCAATACACAAGAATTGTTTAAATAAAACAACACTTCTTTGAGAAAAATCTTGAAAATATAACAATGTGGAATTCAGAAAATGCCATTTTTGACTTTAAGAATCTTTGGACTAGCTGTCATAGTGTCAAGGTTCAGAAAACATTTCTGGAAGGAAATGGAAAAGTGATTTTACCAACGCTGAAACGGACACTGTCCTTGAAGAAATATTAATTGAAGGAGAAACTATCAAAATTAAACAACATGACAAAAAAAGGTACTCATAAAATGTCCTTTAATATAGTACCTAGGCTGATATGATTAGATTTTTTCCCCCCAATTAAAATTGTCCAAAAATATCTTGGATCTGAGGGATCTGGGGAACCCAAATACAAATTGGTTATAAAAACATACACTCAGAAGGTGAGGGAATGTTTTGAAACTGAACAGTCTTGTGTCTCCTTTGCTGTAAAATATCAAAAACAATTGTTCTAAAAAATATTTAGAACAATGATTAATTCTAACATTTCCACGTGGAATTCCGAAAATGCTATTTTTCAACTTAAGAGTCTTTGGACTAGTTGCCATAGTGTCAAGTTTCAGAAAACATTTCTGAAAAACTTCAAAGGTGAACGTGAGTTGCATATATGATACCCATGAGCAATACACAGCACCTTGGTACAACCCCAGTTCCAATGAAGTTTGAGCGTTGTGTGAAATGTAAATAAAAACAGAATACAATATTTGCAAATCCTCTTCAACCTTTATTCAGTTGAATACACCACAAAGACAAGATATTTAATGTTCAAACTGATAAACTTACTTGTTTTGTTTTTTTTTTTGCAAATATTTGCTCATTTTGAAATGGATGCCTGCAACACATTTCAAAAGCTGGGACAGGGGCAACAAAAGACTGGGAAAGTTGATCAGTGCTCAAAGAACACCTGTTTGGAACATTCCACAGGTGAACAGGTTAATTGGAAACAGGTGAGTGTCATGATTGGGTATAAAAGCATCATCCCCAAAAGGTTCAGCCATTCACAAGCAAAGCTGGTGTGAGGATCACCACTTTGTGAACAACTGTGTGAAAAAATAGTCCAACAGTTTAAGAACAATGTTTCTCAATGTTCAATTGCAAGGAATTTAGAGATTCCATCATCTATAGTCCATAATATAATCAGAAGATTCAGAGAATCTGGAAAACTTTCTACACATAAGCGGCAAGGCCGAAAACCAACATTGAATGCCTGCAACCTTTGATCCCTCAGGCAGCACTGTATTAAAAACCGACATCATTGTGTAAAGGATCTCACCGCGTGGGCTTAGGAACACTTCAGAAAACCATTGTCAGTTAACACAGTTCGTCGCTACATCTACAAGTTCAAGTTAAAACTCTACCATGCAAAGTGAAAGCCATACATCAACAAAATCCAAGAAATGCTGCCACCTTCTCTGGGCCCGAGCTCATTTGAAATGGACAGACGCAAAGTGGAAAAGTGTGCTGTGGTCTGATGAGTCCACATTTCAAATTGTTTTTGGAAATCAAGGATGTCGTGTCCTCCGGACAAAAAAGGAAAAAGACCATCCAGATTGTTACCAGAGCAAAGTTTAAAAGCCACTATCTGTGATGGTATGGGGGTGTGTTAGTGCCCATGGCATGGGCAGCTTACACAAGGCACCATCATGCTGAAAGGTACATCCAGGTTTTGGAGCAACACGTGCTGCCATCCAAACAACGTCATTTTCAGGGACGTCCCTGCTTATTTCAGCAAGACAATGCCAAGACACATTCTGCACGTGTTACCACAGTGTGACTTCATAGTAAAAGAGTGCGGGTACTAGACTGGCCTGCCTGAAGGACTGACTGGCCTGAATTTTGGAGGTGATCCAGATCTGCGGATGTCAGAAATCTGATTGCTCTTGCTTAATTAATGAAATCAATAAATTAATGAAATGCACTAATGAATGTGGTCATAATCCTCAAATGTAACACAAATTTCTGTCTCTTATTTATATGCATTTCCCCTTGAAAATGAACTGACAAATCATCACCAAAGTGTGAATGTGTTATTTATTACATACAGAATATTACTTACATGAAAGCACTTGAAGAGATCATCCTCTTTCTCACCCAAGTGCACAATGAGAGAATGAATGGCTGCTTTTTGACGAGCATCGACTGTGTTGCACTAAGAAAGAAAAGGTGGGAATTATTAAAAAATGATAGCTGCAGTATTTCAACATACAAGTAATACTATTAGGTTTTAACCAATGAGTGTTTGAACACACAATGCAGGCAGTGATGACCAAACTTGTGACCAAACTTCCTGTTGGGAAGGTGTCGTAGTACGGACCCACAACAAGGGGCGCAAATGAACGGACAATGAATAAGCCAAAAAGTAACAATTTAATGTTGTGACAACACACAACTAAATACACAAAATTTGTAAAGTCAATTAACACCAGGTGACGTGTGGGCAGGCTCGAAGATAGAAGACCCCCGACGAGAGAGAAGCCGCGTCCCACACGGCTTCCACCACCAACGGTCTGAAGAACACCGGAGCCGCCAAGTCCCGAGTCCCCAGGTGTCCTCTGTCTTCGGCTGTCGACCCTGGTACTGCTGGCAGAAAGCAAAGACAAGATGAATGAGTGTGAGTCCGCACACTCAGTAATCCACAGTCTGCACACAGTTAGGAGGGAGCACCTCCACCTCCAATCACACACTCGTGCAGCTCCTGTTTAATCCACTTATCTGGTTTGGGGTGTGAGGCGAAGCCGTCGCTGTCACACCAAACGCCAATCTCACAGATAAGGACGAACACCACAGGATAACGGCTGCAAAAGAAGTTCAGATTATCACTCAACGGTTTGAGTCAGCAGAGAAATTACCTCTTCGGTAGTCGATTTCTCGGCGAGGAGGTGGAGTTGCAGTCCGGCCTTTATGGTGATGATGATGATGATGAACGAATGACAGCTGGTGCTGAGGATGAGTGACAGCTGTCACTTCTTCTGGGTCTTGCGCCCTCTCGTGCTTGGAGCCCGCACTCCAAGCAGGGCACCCTCTGGTGGTGGTGGGCCAGCAGTACCTCCTCTTCAGTGGCCCACATAACAGGACCCCCCCCCTCAATGGGCGCCTCCTGGCGTCCGACCAGGCTTGTCCGGATGTCTCTTGTAAAAATCGGCCAGGAGGGCCGGGTCCAGGATGAAGCTCCTCTTCACCCAGGAGCGTTCTTCAGGTCCATACCCCTCCCAGTCCACCAGATATTGGAACCCACGGCCCTTATGACGGACGTCCAGGAGCCTGCGGACTGTCCAAGCAGGCTCCCCATCAATGAGCCGGGCAGGAGGCGGCGTAGGTCCCGGAGCACAGAGGGGCGAGGTGTGGTGTGGTTTGAGACGGGACACATGAAACACAGGGTGGATCCGCAGTGAAGCTGGGAGTTGGAGCTTCACTGCGGCCGGGTTGATGATCTTGAGGATTCGAAAGGGTCCAATGAATCTGTCCTTCAGTTTTGGGGAGTCCACACGGAGAGGGATGTCCTTAGTCGAGAGCCACACCTCCTGCCCGGGCTGGTATGTGGGGGCCGGGGAACGCCGTCGGTCCGCATGGGTCTTGGCCCTCGTCCGGGCCTTTAACAGGGCAAAGCGGGTGGTCCGCCACACCCGGCGGCACCTCCTGAGGTGGGCCTGGACTGAGGGCACACCGACCTCTCCCTCCACCAGCGGGAACAATGGGGGCTGGTACCCCAAACATGCCTCAAAAGGGGAGAGGCCGGTAGCAGATGAGACTTGGCTGTTATGGGCATACTCGATCCAGGCCAGATGGTGACTCCAGGCCGCCGGGTGCGCGGAGGTGACGCAATGAAGGGCCTGTTCCAACTCCTGGTTAGCCCGCTCTGCCTGGCCGTTTGTCTGGGGGTGGTACCCGGACGAGAGACTCACGGTGGCCCCCAGCTCCTTACAGAAACTCTTCCAAACCTGCGAAGAGAACTGGGGACCACGATCTGATACAATGTCCGATGGTATCCCATGCAGCTGCATGACGTGGTGGACCAGGAGGTCTGCCGTCTCCTGGGCCGTCGGGAGCTTCGGGAGGGCCACGAAGTGGGCTGCCTTGGAGAACCGGTCCACTATCGTGAGAATGATGGTGTTGCCCTGGGACGGCGGGAGGCCCGTGATGAAGTCCAGGCCGATGTGAGACCAGGGGCGGTGAGGCACCGGCAGGGGTGGAGGAGTCCCCGAGGTCCTCCGATGGTCTGCCTTGCCCCTGGCGCAGATGGTACAGGCCTGGACGTAGTCCCGAACGTCGGTTTCCAGGGACGCCCACCAGAAGCGCTGCTGGACCACTGCCACGGTCCTACACACTCCGGGATGACAGGAGAGCTTGGATCCGTGACAGAAGTCCAATCCGGCAGCTCTGGCCTCTGGTGGGATGTACAGTCTGTTCTTGGGGCCGGTCCCCGGGTCCGGGCTCCTTGCCAGGCCTCTCGGACGGTCTTCTCCACGTCCCAGGTAAGGGAGGCCACGACAGTGGACTCGGGGATGATGGGCTCTGTGGGGTTCGACAGCCCCGCCTTGGCTTCCTCTTCGTGAACCCGGGACAACGCATCCAATTTTTGGTTCTTGGTCCCGGGGCGGTACGTGATCCGGAAGTCAAAGCGCCCGAAGAACAGAGACCAGCGGGCTTGCCTGGGGTTCAGCCGCTTGGCGGTCCGGATGTACTCCAGGTTCCGATGGTCCATGAAAACCGTGAAAGGCAACGATGCCCCCTTCAGTAGGTGTCTCCACTCTTCAAGAGCCTCCTTCACCGCGAGGAGCTCCCGATTGCCGACGTCATAGTTCCGTTCAGCTAGGGTCAACCTGCGGGAAAAATAGGCACAAGGATGGAGAACCTTATCAGCCTCCACGCTCTGGGACAGCACGGCTCCTATCCCTGAGTCAGAGGCGTCCACTTCCACTATGTACTGGCGATCAGGATCAGGCTGCACCAGAACTGGTGCAGTCGAGAACCGGCGTTTCAACTCCTTGAACGCGGCTTCGCACCGATCTGACCAGGTGAAGGGGACCTTGGTGGAGGTCAGGGCAGTCAGGGGGCTAACTACCTGACTGGAGCCTTTAATGAACCTCCTGTAGAAATTTGCAAAGCCGAGGAACTGCTGCAGTTTCCTGCGGCTTGTTGGTTGGGGCCAATCTCTCACCGCCGCAACCTTGGACGGATCAGGGGCGACGGAGTTGGAGGAGATGATAAACCCCAAGAAGGACAAAGAAGTGCGGTGGAACTCACACTTCTCGCCCTTCACAAACAGCCGGTTCTTCAACAACCGCTGTAGGACCTGACGTACATGCTGGACAGGGTCTCAGGGTCCGGGGAAAGATGAGTATATCGTCCAGATATACGAAGACGAACCGATGCAGGAAGTCCCGCAAGACGTCATTACCAAAGCTTGGAACGTCACGGGGCATTAGTGAGGCCGAACGGCATGACCAGGTACTCAAAGTGACCTAACGGGCTGTTAAATGCCGTCTTCCGTTCGTCTCCCTTCCGGATCCGAACCAGGTCGTACGTGTTTCTAAGATCCAATTTAGTGAAAATTTGGGCTCCATGCAGGGGCGTGAACACTGAATCCAACAGAGGTAACGGGTATCGGTTGCGAACCGTGATCTCGTTCAGCCCTCTGTAATCAATGCATGGACGGAGTCCGCCGTCCTTTTTGCCCACAAAAAAGAAACCAGCACCCATCGGGGAGGTGGAGTTCTGGATCAGCCCGGCAGCTAAAGAGTCCCGGATGTAGGTCTCCATTGATTCGCGTTCCGGACGTGAGAGGTTGTACAACCTACTGGACGGGTACTCAGCGCCTGGGACCAAATCGATGGCACAATTGTACGGTCGGTGCGGGGGAAGAGTGAGCGCCAGATCTTTGCTGAAAACATCAGCAAGATCGTGGTACTCCTTTGGCACCGCCGATAGATTGGGGGGGACTTTAACCTCCTCATTAGCCGTCGTGCCGGGAGGAACCGAGGATCCTAAACACTCCCGGTGGCAGGTTTCGCTCCACTGCGTCACAACCCCGGACGGCCAATCTATCCGGGGATTGTGCTTCACGATCCATGGAAATCCCAAAATCACTCGGGAGGTAGAAGGTGTTACATGGAACACGATCTCCTCCCTGTGATTACCAGACACAACCAAGGTCACAGGCTGTGTCTGATGTGTGATTAATGGAAGCAGGGTGCCATCTAGTGCTTGCACCTGCAATGGTGCCGGCAGAGCCACCAGGGGGAGCCCTACTTCCTTTGCCCATCTGCTATCATGGACAAATAGGAAGGTGAAAAACCCAAAAGGTATGGATAACCATTAAATTACAACATAAGATGTCAGAACCAAAATATCTGAAGGACTTGCATACCACTTTAAAAAGTACTCTTTAAAATCCTGAAGATGTGTGCTTTCTGCTTCGGTGGGAAGAAAATGTCCCATAGGGTATATATTAGTCCTGAACACACAATTTTTAAAAAGACAGTTGTCTCATTTTTTTTTTCAAATGCATGGCAAGTTGTTCAAAGAAGTCTTTTCAGTAGAGATAGCACTGTTATTGTAGCATTCACATGTGAAACACAGTGTTTGTGTTGCACTTAGTACTTGAGAGTGATTTCTTGACATATTGTGTATTTAGGCTTCCCCAGTTCTTGTAAGAACAGAAACAGTTCTTATAAAGACATGGCAAACTGCCACAATGACCATGACATAACCTAACATGTTTCATTAAAGCATATTTTGAATATGGTTTAAATTTGTACACTTTGCAGACCCAGTCCATTGTCCAAGTGGCTGTTTTAAATCATATATTGTGAACTTTTGTCTAACAAATATGATTTTTAGTCACATTTGTTAATATCTCTTAAGAAATTGCTTTTCACAAAACATGTTTGGTTTGGAAAAATGGCTCTGAATCTGAAATCAGACTCAAAAAAAAAAAAATGCTGCATGAGCACATGGTAATTTGAATCTTTAACATTTAAAACTTTAAAACGTTAACATGGCAGGGCAAAAATGAAAAAAAAAAAGATAAATAAAACAACAACAACAACAAAAACTTTCCAGTTCCCTCAAGGGGGGAAAAAATCAGATCAACGTTGTATTTACCAACTTGTTACACGTGAAACAAGCAAAGTTATGCTAGCTGACTTTCCCATTAGCTTACAGATAAGCATGCTTTCTTATAGCGGAGCAGATATGTAGATGAATCGTGACTTTGTGTTGTGAAGGTGTAGGAACACGGACCCACAACAGGGGGCGTTAAATGAACGGACAATGGATAAGCCAAACAGTAACAATTTAATGTTGTGAAGTGCACAACGGAATACAGACAAACAGTTTTGGTACCACAGACAATTATATGTAGCGTGACGTGTGGGCAGGCTTGAGGATAGGAGACGTCCGTCCCGAACCGAGCTGGATCCCACACGGCCTTCACCACCAACGGATCTGAAGAACACCGGAGCCGCCAAGTCCTGGATCC
Organism: Thalassophryne amazonica; assembly: GCF_902500255.1. Classification (NCBI taxonomy): domain Eukaryota; kingdom Metazoa; phylum Chordata; class Actinopteri; order Batrachoidiformes; family Batrachoididae; genus Thalassophryne; species Thalassophryne amazonica. The sequence goes on from NC_047120.1 coordinate 15,372,384, forward strand.
CCAGGTGGCCACCGTCTCCAGCTGTCAGACCTGGTACTGCTGGCAGAGAACAGAAACAGTATTGATGAGTGTGAGTTCTCACACTCAGTAATCCCACAGTCTGTGTTCTTTTGGGAGGGAGCACCTCCACCTCCAATCACACACTCATGCAGCTCCTGTCTAACCACTTATCTGGTTGGAGTGTGAAGCGAAGCCGTCGCTGATCACACCAAACGCCAATCCCTCAGATAAGGCACACCACAGGAAAACGGCTTCAAAGAAGTTCAGACTCTAAGTCAGAGTTAAGTGTAGCAGAGACATTACCTCTCTAATTTCTCGGCGGGGAGGTGAAGTTGTAGTCCGGCCTTTATGGTGGTGGTGATGAACTGTGGATGAGTGACAGCTGGTGCTGATGATGAGTGACAGCTGTCACTCCCGGTTGCTCCGACGCCCTCTCGTGCTTGAAGCCCGCACATCAAGCAGGGCGCCATCTGGTGGTGGTGGGCCAGCAGTACCTCCTCTTCAGCAGCCCACACAACAGGACCCCCCCCTCAACGGGCGCCTCCTGGCGCCCGACCAGGCTTGTCCGGGTGACGGGTGTAGAAGTCGGCCAGGAGGCCCAGGTCCAGGATGAAGCTCCTCTTCACCCAGGAGCGCTCTTCGGGTCCATAACCCTCCCAGTCCACCAGATACTGAAACCCCCGGCCCTTTCTACAGACGTCCAGGAGCCTGCGCACGGTCCAGGCAGGCTCTCCATCTATGATCCGGGCAGGAGGCGGCGCCGGTCCGGGAGTGCAGAGAGTTGATGTGTGGTAGGGTTTGATTCACTCAATCAATCAATCAATCAGTCAATTCAATCAATTTTATTTATATAGCTGATGTCTAGCCGGTGCCGGGTGCCTAATCCTACATTTTTAAGGATGAGGAATGCAGTGGTACTATTTATATCCCCAAACGATGAGTCAAGGAGGGATATTAAGGTTTCTTGTGGACTGCCACCGTGTCTGCCACTGCAGAGTTTTCACTTTAGTGTGTTAACTCCAAGATCTTTTATCCTATTCTTTTCAAATGATTTGGAAACATTCACGGTCCCCTGATGGTGAAGTCTACTGATTTTGGTGACCCTAGGACTTTCCCTCTAGTGCCACCATTAGGTCAGATGCTTGAATTAGGATTAGTGTATCTTTAAAAGCTTTCATCTAAATCAATGAAAATCTAATGGGGGTTTTTGTTTGTTTGTTTTTAATGACAACAAAAAAAGAGGTCACAATAACAGTGATGGTCTAGTGGTTAAGGTGTTGAGCTTGAGTCTTGGGTTCAAATCCCCGCCTGACTGGAAAATCACTAAGGGCTCTTGGGCAAGGCCTTTAATCCCCTATTGCTCCTTTGTAGTGAGAGCCTTGTATGGCAGCACCCTGACATCGGGGTGAATGTGAGGCATAATTGTAAAGTGCTTTGAGCGTCTGATGCAGATGGAAAAGCGCTATATAAATGCAGTCCATTTACCATTTAACAGTGAATGCTGAAATGCAATGCTAGCTCTGAAAACACAACTGCAGTGGCATAGTGACAACAAAAGAGGTCACAGTTATAGTTAAATTGTCATGATCCAGCCTGGTTGGGCCCAGCTGTTATTATTTTGAAGTCTTTTTTCCACATTTGTGCTCTGAGCCTTTTGTATTTCTTAATCATGCCATGTATCATAGTCATGCTTCAGCTGGTCTTGTTTCTTGTTCTTGTCAGGTTTTCATGTTCATGTTATCATTGGTTTTGTTTCTGTCAATCATCCTCGTATTTGTTCACTCTTGATTCCTTATGTAGCTGTAGTTTAGTTCTGTTCATCACATTGTGTGTATTATGCTTGGGTCACAGTTTTGGTTGTTATTTACCTGCAAGTGTTTCCTGTCCGGTTATGTTCCTTTAGTTATTTATTGCACTCTGTTTATCGTTTATTTTGTGTTGCTTTATTATACTTTAGTCACAGGGTTTTGTTATTTATCTGCAGTGCTTCTTATTTGATTATGTTCTATTTGTTATTTATTGCATTTTCTGTCTATCTGTTATCTTGTTTTATTAATTGCATTATTCTCTAGTCACGGGGTTTGTTTATTCGCTGTTTTTCAGTTGTTTATTTTGATCTTCTCATTTGTGTATTCAGTTCTTATGTTGAGGCATAGTTTGCTACCGGTCATAGTTGTTCTGCATTCTGTCCATGGTTTCTGTTATTGCCTCTTGTTCTTTGACTGCCCCTTCTCCAGCTCTTGTGTCTTTGTCTCCCACACTTTGATTCAGTCTGCTTTGCATTTTCACTCACTCCCGCTCTTGCACCTGCTCACGCATCTTTGTCTGTTTCATCACCCCACTCTGTTTTCCTGCCTTCACTACCTGTCTCATGCATATCTCTGTTCACTAGTCACGCCCCCTTCCAGAACCTTCACCAACACCTGCATCTCATTTCACTAATCACACCACCAGTTATTTAAGCCCTCACAGTCTCACAGTCCCTTCCTTGATTGTTGAATATGTTTCATTTTCCAGCTGTCACTTCCTGCCTCATTTTATCTTGTATTCAGCCTGCCGGTATTAGACCTTATTTTGTCCTTGACCACGTTTTTGTCTTAGCCTGTGATTGCCACCACGCTTTGTATTTTGATCTCAGCCTGTTTTTCGACCAAGCCTCAGCCTCATGTCTGTCGGTACCTTTGCCTCATTGCTGGACCACCCATGAACCGAATCCCTGCCTTCTTCAACGATTAAACCTAATTCAAACGGCACCTGCTGTGAGTTTGCATTTGTGTCCACCTGGTTTGTGCCCCACCCTGACATAAATGCAGCATTAGTTCTGAAAACACAAGCCACTACAGTGGCAAAGGCAGTGCACTTCAGCTCTGCCTTGAAACATTTTCACTTTTATTCCTTCTTGCATCCACAACAGGCTCTGGTAGCTTCTGGTGACACAAGACGTTCAGCTATGGTCTTGAATCCTGCTCCATCGCCTCCACGTGTTGAATTAGCTGGACATTTCAGTATCTCATCTGTATCTTCCTGACACAGAACACATTTATTCCAGTCTGTGGTCAGGCACTGTGTAGGGTCCACTAACTTGAATAGTTTGGCCATTGTCTCACAATTCACTATGTTACTTAAAGAACAGTATGTACTAGCTCGAGCACCACCAATCCAGCATCAGCTGAAACCACCAGGAAGTTATGTCACCGGCCAGCACAGTCACATGGAAGAGTACAGTTAAGGCCCGCTGACACTTGCACGCACTCTGCCGTGCAGGAGAGTAAACTTGTCTCAAACTCATTGTAAACTGTTGTAAACTTTGCGTGGCTTCATGCAAGTGCACAAAGAAAATTTTGAAATCTTCAAAATCTCCATCATGTGTTAATAAGGTGAACTTCACGTGAACATTACACAAACAATTAAAGACCACTGCGTGTGAGTGAGTGATTCCTTCAGTGCACACAGCACAGCTCATCTGAACGATTACAACGAGATGTTAAATCTATCATAAACATAATTTTACAGCTACTCATGAGAAGGAAAGAACATGCAACTGTCTTACCAAGCCATCACAATATAAATATTACAAATACCTTTTAGACGGTTCCAATACATTCTCCACCTCATGGAGCGGACGAGAGTGACAGAGAGAAAAAACGTCCAGCTGCAACAGTCCTATGTGATTCCGGAAGCAATTAGAGGTATTTTCAACAGCCATGTTGGGAAAGTATAATGACACGGACCCACAACAGGGGGCGTAAATGAATGGACAATAGATGAGCCAAAATACAACACTTTACTGTTGTGAAATGTGCACAACGAGAATACAGACACACATAGAATTTGGGTTACAGTCAAGATATACAAGGTGACGTGTGGGCAGGCTCGAGGATAGAAGACGTACGTCCAGAGAGGAGCTGGCACCCACACGATTTCCACCGCCACCGAACCCGGAGAATACTGGAGCCGCCAAGTCCCGAGTCCCCAGGTGATCACCGTCTCCGGCTGTCGGATCTGGTACTGCTGGCAGGAAGCAGAAACAAGAGTGGGTGTGAGCACACACCCAGCAAACAGTCAGCAAAACAGCAGTCTTTCTCCAGGTGGGAAAAACACCTCCACCTTCAACACAGTAACACAGTAGTGCAGAGCCTGAGAGCTACTTATCTGTTTTGGCGTGAGGGGTGAAGAACGTCACTCCTACACGGACCACAAAACTCAGCACCAGCTGAAAGCAGTCACCAGGATCTCCTGCAAACACTCAGAAAAAGATTACGTGCGTACGGCACAGTTAAAGGGCTGAGAGTTTACCTTCTTGACTAGAAGATATCTCGGCAGGGAGGTGGAGTTGCTGTCCGGCTTTTATGATGATGTGGTGATGAGTGACAGCTGTCACTCCCGGCTGCTCCCGTGAGGTGGCTGCGCCCTCTCGTGCTTGAAGCCCGCACTTCAGGCAGGGCGCCCTCTGGTGGTGGGCCAGCAGTACCTCCTCTTCAGCGGCCCACACAACAGGACCCCCCCCTCAACGGGCGCCCCCTGGTGCCCGACCAGGCTTGTCGGGATGACGGGCGTAGAAGTCGGCCAGGAGGGCCGGGTCCAGGATGAAGCTCCTCTTCACCCAGGAGCGTTCTTTGGGTCCATACCCCTCCCAGTCCACCAAATACTGGGACCCCCGGCCCATCCAACGGACGTCCAGGAGCCAGCGGACCGTCCAAGCCGGCTCCCAGTCGATGATCTGGGCAGGAGGCGCTGTTGGTCCGGGAGCACAGAGGGGTGAGGTGTGGTGTGGTTTAAGTTTCTAGACGTGGAATACCGGGTGGATCCGCAGTGAAGCTGGGAGTTGGAGCTTCACTGCGGCCGGACTGAGGACTTTGAGGATCCTGAAGGGGCCAATGTACCTGTCCTTCAGTTTTGGAGAGTCCACCTGGATAGGGATGTCCTTGGTAGATAACCACACCTCCTGCCTGGGCTGGTATGCAGGGGCCGGGGAACGCCGGCGGTCTGCATGGGCCTTAGCCCTCATCCAGGCCTTCAACAAGGCAGAACGGGCAGTGCGCCACACCTGACGGCATCTTTGCAGGTGGGCCTGGACCGAGGGCACACCGACCTCTCCCTCCACCACGGGGAACAATGGGGGCTGGTACCCCAGACACACCTCAAACGGGGAAAGGCCGGTGGCAGAAGACACCTGGCTGTTATGAGTGCACTCGATCCAGGCCAGATGGGTGCTCTAGGCCGTCGGGTGTGCGGATGTTACACAGCGGAGGGTCTGTTCGAGTTCCTGGTTGGCCCGCTCTGCCTGTCCATGTACCTCTGCCTGTACCCGGACGAGAGGCTCACGGTGGCCCCCAGTTCTCTGCAGAAACTCCTCCAGACCTGTGAGGAGAACTGAGGACCATGATCCGAGACAATGTCAGTTGGTATCCCATGCAGACGTACGACGTGGTGGACCAGGAGGTCTGCTGTCTCCTGGGCTGTTGGGAGCTTCGGGAGGGCCACGAAGTGGGCCGCCTTGGAGAATCAGTCCACTATCGTGAGGATGGTGGTCATGCCCTGGGACGGCGGGAGGCCCGTGACAAAATCCAGGCCGATGTGGGACCAGGGGCGACGAGGCACCAGAAGCGGTTGAAGCAGTCCTTGAGTCCTTTTGTGGTCTGCCTTGCCCCTGGCACAGGTGGTACAGGCCTGGACATAGTCCCGGATGTCGGCTTCCATAGACGCCCACCAGAAGCGCTGCAGGACCACTGCCACGGTTCTTCGCACGCCTGGGTGGCAGGAGAGCTTGGAACCATGACAGAAGTCCAAGACCGCAGCCCTGGCCTCTGGTGGGACGTACAAGCAGTTCTTTGGACCGGTTCCTGGGTCTGGGCTCCGTGCCAGGGCCTCCCGGATGGTTTTCTCCACGTCCCAGGTGAGGGTGGCCACGATAGTGGACTCAGGAATGATGGGCTCCGGAGGATCCGACAGTCCTGTTTTGACTTCATCTTCGTGTACCCGGGACAAGGCATCCGATCTCTGGTTCTTGGTCCCGGGGCAATAGGTGATCCGGAAGTCAAAACGCCCGAAGAACAGTGACCAGCGGGCTTGCCTGGGGTTCAGCCGCTTAGAGGTCCTGATATACTCCAGGTTCTGATGGTCTGTGAAACTGTGAATGGCTCCGAAGCTCCCTCCAACAGGTGTCTCTACTCCTCAAGAGCCTCCTTCACCGCAAGGAGTTCCCGATTGCCCACATCATAGATCTGTTCCGCCGGGGTGAACCTGCGAGAAAAGTAGGCACAAGGGTGAAGAACCTTGTCGGACTCCCCGCTCTGGGACAGCATGGCTCCTATCCCTGAGTCAGAGGCATCCACTTCAACCACGAACTGGCGGCTAGGATCGGGCTGCACCAGAACTGGTGCAGTCGAAAACCGACGTTTCAAGTCCCTAAACGCGGCTTCGCACCAATCCGACCAGGTGAAGGGGACTTTTGGGGAGGTCAGGGCTGTCAGGGGACTACTAACCTGACTGTAGCCCTTAATGAACCTCCTGTAGAAATTGTAAAGCCGAGGAACTGTTGCAGCTTCCTACGGCTTGTGGGTTGGGGCCAATCTCTCAGCGCCGCAACTTTGGCCGGATCAGGGGCGACGGAGTTGGAGGAGATGATGAACCCCAGGAAGGACAAAGAAGTGCAGTGGAACTCACACTTCTCGCCCTTCACAAACAGCCGGTTCTCCAACAACCGCTGCAGGACCTGACGTACATGCTGGACATGGGTCTCAGGATCCGGGGAAAAGATGAGTATATCATCCAGATATACGAAGACAAATCGGTGCAGGAAGTCCTGCAAGACGTCGTTTACCAAAGCTTGGAATGTCGCGGGGGCGTTAGTGAGGCCGAACGGCATGACCAGGTACTCAAAGTGACCTAACGGGGTGTTAAATGCCGTCTTCCACTCGTCTCCTTTCCGGATCCGAACCAGGTGATACGCATCCCTAAGATCTAATTTGGTGAATATTTGGGCTCCATGCAGGGGCGTGAACACTGAATCCAACAGGGGCAACGGGTATCGATTGCGAATCGTAATCTCGTTCAGCCCCCTGTAATCAATGCATGGACGGAGTCCGCCGTCTTTCTTGCCCACAAAAAAGAAACCAGCACCCATCGGGGAGGTGGAGTTCAGGATCAGCCCGACAGCTAACGAGTCCTGGATGTAGGTCTCCAATGATTCGCGCTCAGGACGTGAGAGGTTGTACAGCCTGCTGGACGGGTACTCAACGCCCGGGATCAAATCAATGGCACAATCGTATGGACGGTGCGGGGGAAGGGTGATCGCCAGATCTTTGCTGAAAACGTCAGCAAGATCGTGGTACTCGATCAGCACCGCCGTCAGATTGGGGGGGACTTTAACCTCCTCATTAGCAGCCAAACCGGGGGGAACCGAGGATCCTAAACACTCCCGGTGGCAGGTTCCGCTCGACTGAGCCACAACCCCAGACGGCCAATCAATCCAGGGATTGTGTTTAATCATCCATGGGAAGCCCAAAATCACGTGGGAGGTAGAAGGAGTCACATAAAACTCAATCTCTTCCCGATGATTCCCAGACACTACCAAAGTTACTGGCAGTGTCTTGTGTGTGATTAAAGGGAGAAGGGTGCCATCTAGGGCCCGCACCTTCAATGGTGAAGGGAGTGCCACTAGAGGGAGCCCTACTTCCCTTGCCCATCTGCTGTCCAGCAGATTCCCTTCTGACCCCGTGTCCACCAGTGCTGGGGCCTGAAGGGTTAGATCCCCACTCAGGATTGTAACTGGGAGACGTGCAGATATGTGTGTATGTCCCACTTGAATGTTATGACCCACCCTTAGCCCAGTCTCTAAAGGCGAGTGTTGTCGTTTTGGCCATTTGGGGCAGTCTTTCTGTATTTGCTCTTTTGAGCAGCAGAGAAAACACTCCCCACGGGCCAGCCTCCTCATTCTGTCATCAGATCTCCTTTTGGCCCTGCTTGTCTCCCTAACAACGTCAGCAGGGGGAGCTGTAGCCACACGGAGCGCTGAGGCTGTGGAGCGTGGGGAGGGCGGAACCTTTTCAGACCCGGAAGGGACAGGGACGGCGCGTGCCAGGCCACGTCCTTCGTCTCGCTCCCGACGGCGTTGTTCTAACCGATTGTCTAATCGTATAACTAGATCAATAAGCCCGTCCAAATCCTGCGGCTTGTCCTTAGCCACCAGATGCTCCTTTAGGACCAGAGACAGTCCGTTTACAAAGGCGGCGCAGAGTTGCAACGTTATTCCAGCCGTACCTCGCAGCCGCGATGCGGAAGTCGACTGCATACTCGGCTGCACTCTGACGCCCCTGTCTCAGAGACAGCAGCACCGTTGAAGCGGTCTCGCCTCTATGTGGTTGATCGAACACCAGTCTGAACTCCCTCACAAACTCAGTATACACCGTTAGGAGCCGTGCATTCTGCTCCCAAAGCGCCGTAGCCCAGGCGCGTGCCTCACCTCGAAGCAAATTAATCACATAAGCCACCCGGCTGGAGTCTGACGCGTACATCACGGGACGCTGTGCAAAGACGAGTGAACACTGCATTAAGAAGTCCGCGCACGTCTCTACACAACCGCCATACGGTTCCCGGGGGACTTATGTATGCTTCAGGGGACGGTGGGGGGGTTCGTTGAACGACCAGTGGAATGTCTATATTCGGCACCAGGACAGCAGGAGGAGGAGCTGCAGCCGCGCCCTAAGCGCACGCTTCCACCTCCGTGGTGAGAGCCTCCATCCTGCGATTGAGTATATTGCTCTGCTCGGTCAATACGTCCATCCGAGCAGTGAAGGCGGTTAAGATGCGCTGCAACTCACCTAACATGCCTCCTGCTGGCGCTTGTGCACCCTGCTCTTCCATTGGCTGTTCAACAGTTGGTTGACGCCCCTCGGAATCCATGACGTTGGCCGAGATATCCTTTTGGGAAAGTGTAATGACATGGACCCACAACAGGGGCGTAAATGAACGGACAATAGATGAGCCAAAATACAACACTTTACTGTTGTGAAATGTGCACAACGAGAATACAGACACACATAGAATTTGGGTTACAGTCAAGATATACAAGGTGACGTGTGGGTAGGCTCGAGAATAGAAGACGTCCGTCCAGAGAGGAGCCGGCACCCACACGATTTCCACCGCCACCGAACCCGGAGAATACTGGAGCCGCCAAGTCCCGAGTCCCCAGGTGATCACCGTCTACGGCTGTCGGATCTGGTACTGCTGGCAGGAAGCAGAAACCATCAAGAGTGGGTGTGAGCACACACCCAGCAAACAGTCAGCAAAACAGCAGTCTTTCTCCAGGTGGGAAAAAAACACCTCCACCTCCAACACAGTAACACAGTAGTGCAGAGCCTGAGAGCTACTTATCTGTTTTGGCATGAGGGGTGAAGAACGTCACTCCTACACGGACCACAAAACTCAGCACCAGCTGAAAGCAGTCACCAGGATCTCCCGCAAACACTCAGAAAAAGATTACGTGTGTACGGCACAGTTAAACGGCTGAGAGTTTACCTTCTTGACTACAAGATATCTCGGCAGGGAGGTGGAGTTGCTGTCCGGCTTTTATGATGATGTGGTGATGAGTGACAGCTGTCAGGTGGTGATGAGAGACAGCTGTCACTCCCGGCTGCTCCCGTAAGGCAGCTGCGCCCTCTCGTGCCTGAAGCCCGCACTTCAGGCAGGGCGCCCTCTGGTGGTGGGCCAGCAGTACCTCCTCTTCAGCGGCCCACACAACAAGCCAACTCTGACAGAAAATGATTAACTCGCCACAAAATAATTATTTTATATAAGTAACATCCAGCGTACTAAGGCGCAGTGTCCAGCGGAACAAAGCATGGTGTCCAGCTGGGAATACAGCGGGTGGATTCATCATGGCGAAGTACGTGCAAATGCGTGGATCAAAGTTGTGCAAGTGTCAGGGCAACTTTAGCTGCAACAGGTCACTCAAGGTCATCTGAAAGCATACAAATTACACAAATACAGATTCTGTTAATATGAAGGATACCACTATACACTGATACTGTGAGTGCTGTGCGGTGCAGGGGCAGGATCACTAACTTCCTCCTGGTCAAACCTGGCATTCTTTTGGATCCTAAATTAATTCCATTTATGTGTACAGCACCAAATCAAAACACAAGTCATCTCATGACACTACACATGAAACCCAGAATGGTGCTTATCCCTCTGAGGTCGAAGGGTGCCCCGTTTTTTTTTTTTGTTTGTTTTTTTTGCTTTTTTGTTTTGTTAACACAGGTTTAGAGACTTCATTTGACCACTTCCTGAAACTCCAGAGTGTCACCTCTACTTTCAAACCCTGATGATCTTTTGTCCACATGATTAAAGGTGTATTTTCAATAAGGATTTGAAGAATACAAAAATGCATTTCATTTCTTTCAGATTTAAATCCACAATACTTCTACATGCTTTGTTCTAGGCAAATATGTGACACATATTCAGAAAGAAAGCTGAGATTGTTGTGAACATTTTGTATGCAACACATGGGCATTATGCTGAAAAAGTATCTTGCAATAGGGAATTTCTGAATGTATGGTAAAATCTGGAAAATACCCTTGGACCCAGAGGTTAAAGCCTTCCGCATTCTCATGGATATCTTGGTGTGTTCCCTGTATCGTATCACTGCAGTGTATCGAGATGCATACTGAATTGTTGCCAATGATGAGATTCACATGCCTAATGTCTTTGTCTCTTCTAGATTAGATTACTGTGACATCCTATGTTCTGGCTTCCCACAGACCAGCATCAGATGTCTCCAACTGGTTCAAAATGCTGCTGCTGGAGTTCTGACAATGAGAAGATAGTTTGATCGCACTCTCTTCTTCTTCATGGACTAGTGCATGACAAATTTCCCGGAAGGGACAATAAAGTGTATCGTATCGTATCGTATCATAATCGTATCGTATCGTATCGTAATCATATCGTATCGTATTGTAGTGCCTCATCTGGCTGATTTAATTAAAGTAGACCTGCATTGAAATAAATGCAGTCAGATCTTTGGACCAAAAAATGACTTATATTTACACATAAGATCCTTCTGAATGTAGTAAAGTAAATCTGCAAGCTGCAAGATCTGTCATTCAATGGAGAAATCTTCATTTAAAAATGAGAAATTTACAGCTAAAATTCAGCCCTCTGCAAAACTGTCATCACATCCGGGATGCTGCCGAGACGTCAGGGAGAAGACCCTATCCCAGCATGCATTGTGCACGCCAACTGTAATTTGTGGATTTACGTCAGTTTGCATCTGCACCTTTTTATTGTCTTATACGGAAGGATCTACTTTTTAAAAACTTCATATTGTCTTGCAGTACACTTGGTGAGTACACATTTCTTTTATTTGTGCTTGAAAATGATTTTTGGGGACTTTTTCATATGCCCGTTTGATTGAGTGGTGTCGCATTGAAAATCTACTGTCTTTCGCCTCCGGTGTTACCGTCGCGGGGTACGGAGGCGAGACCCGCAAAGAATTCAAGTCATTAAAAAGATATAATCTTCTCTCAGCGGCCATGGAGCTCTGCGTCTCCGATTACCGAGACGTGCGGCGCTGCGGATTTTGCCGCAAGAAGTCTGTCCTTGCAAGCAACAGGTGTCACCGGCCGCTCCGCATCAAAATGGTGAGCGTAGTCTCTGGACTTGTGCCAAGTTGGCTGCACCTCCATTCAGTAGACAGAGCCGTGTCTGCGGCTGTACAGCAGACACTGGGTTGTGAGTGGCCCGCGGCGGATTTTAACGAGTGCATGCACTCGGTAAGCGCATCGGAGGCAGTGAGACCGAGGCGTCGGGGAAGAACGTCGCCCACTGTCAATGTTGCCGCTGATCTGAGCATGCAGAGCTGTATCTCGCATTCATTGCAGCTTACTTTTGGATGTTGAAACCAGGATGTGTATAACAGTAACATTACTAACAGATAAAATCAATTTCAATGCGGGATCGGACTGAAGGCGGGAGCGCGTCATCTTGTCCCCGACGTCATGGAAATAATCCGGATGTACAAACTGTTTTCGCAGAGGGCTAAATTTTAGCTGCAAAGTTGTCATTTTTAAACGAAGATTTCTCCGCTGAATTACAAATTTGGGCTTACAGATTTACTTTACTGCATTCACAAGGGTCTTATAAATACATATCAGCTATTTCTTTTCTGAAATCTGACCACATTTATTTCAATGCACGTCTACTTTAAACCTTATGTACCGGCCGCGTTCTGCATTCTCAGGACCAGGTGCACGCTTTATCTCAGGTGCACTTTTTTATCACAGTGCACCTGTGTGGAACAGGTGCACTGAGATAAAAAAGTCTCTGGATTCTCTGGAGACATTCAGTTCCAGATTAAAGATCCATCTCTTCTCTCTTTCATATGAATAAGATGTAAGTGCTGTAGTGAACTACTTTTCCCTCTCCTTCTTAATTTTGTTTCTAATAATGGAGCAGGTCTCAGTCTCATCATATCTAAATTCTGGGACTGTCAGCTGCCGGTGACCACATTAGCATCCTGTCTGTTATTTTACTGCTGAGAAATAATGTTCTGAGAGTTGTTTGTTCTGGGGAGTTGGTGAGGTTTGACCTCACCCTTGTGAAGCATCTTGGACATCTTATGTTTGATTTGTTGCTATATATTTCTGTATAGGCTCTCAGTTGTCCAGGTGGTTTCCATAGTAGAGAAGCTTGAATCTTCGACTCGCCTGGGTTGCTTGACGCGAGGACGTTTCGCTTCAAATCGCAGAAGCTTGCTCAGCTAAAATTCTTGCTCTGGAAGTCTGACTTCTGTCTGACTCTTGTAGAGAAGAATAAAACAGAAGCCAACAAAAGCTGGAGTTTTAAACCTAACCAGACCCCTCTACTGACAGGTAGACTGCTATAGGCTAGTGACTAAACAATAGCTCTAATTAGCAACTATTGTGCTCTAGTTGAGCCATCAGAAAGGCATCCATCCCATCATTAGAGGGACAGCTGTCCTGCCATTAGGTGTGCTAACTACAGAACTATCTGCCAAACTAGAAAACTGCTGCATCCTAGTAAGAGCAGAATACTACCGGAATGAATCCGAATAAGGAAAGTTGTATTTTTTTTTTCTCACTAAATGGATGCTGCACTCACTCCAGTTTATCGTCTGGAATAGTCCCAGATTGCATTTCAGAGCTTCTAGAACTGAAACATTTTCGTGCAGGTGGTGTTGGGGGGTAATTTTGGGTTTCAGCTTTTTTTGTTTTTCACCACTTTCATCCCTGAATATGAGTTGTGATTCACGTTTGTGCGGATTAAAGTTACTAACTGGGACTCCTGTCTCGTTGTGAGAAAGAAACGAGAATCGTCCTCCGTTCTGTTCACACAGCTCCAAACGTTGCGCGGCTCTCTGACAAGTCAAGATACAACGATAGAATCCAGTCTGAATTAATAACTTCAAAGTGAAACACAGTTTTGTTTATTTTTATTTATTTCCAGAGATAAAGGATACAGTGACTAATTTCATATTTATTTACTTTAAGACTCAAGGAAATACATAGAAAACCTGTAAAGCCTACTTTTAGTACAAAATTCACAAGGTATCAATAAGGGAATCGATAAGGAATCGGATCGATAAGCAAAATCGATAATGGCATCGATATCGATAAAATCTTATCAATACCCATCCCTAGGCCTGAGTGATTGACTGCAGCGACACCCTCGGGCGCAGAGCCACTGCACCCAGCGCTTCAGTGTGACAGAGTCCTTTGGAAGTGAGAGCGATCACACAACACCGAGGAATCACAAAACACACATATACACACACACATACACAGATGTGCCCAGAGTCATTCTGGGATTGAGGAATGAGGAAAAGGACATCCTGTAGTGTTTTCCTTTTCACTCTATAGCTGGAAACTCCCAGCCCCCAGAACAAAAGACATAGTGGTTGTGTACTTTACGTCTCACTATTTTTGACTCTCTTTCCAGCAGTGTGGTAGTCACGGGCCATGTCTCCAAAACAAACATTCATTTCACAAATTACAACTGCTGCATAACACAGTAGACCCATCCCAGATGGTGTCAAATGATGTTTTTTCAGTCACCTGCTGACTTATTGGTTATTTGCTGTTAATGCATCAGTTATAAATGCACCTCGTCTTTGAATTGATCAGACAATAAAACTTTTAAATTACATTCATCCCATCTCATTTTAATTACACATGTAAATTAAAAAACTATTGCTTAAATTTACATATTGTGCAAATTGTTGAATTAAATTCCATGAAATAATGTTGAACATGTTAAACTGTGTCTTACAGAATGAGCCCGTCGTCAGTGGACACAGCGGCGGCCGGCGACTCAGAGACTGACCAGATCTCACGTCTTAAAGAGGTTATTTCTTAAAAAGCTTATTGTCTTGGGAAAGAACACGACTCTTGTCAGCCTCCCACGCTGATTCTTCATAGCTGGTGACAGTGTATCTGTTCTCTGGGTAGTCCATCAGCACACCTTCTGCATCCAAAAGATAAATAGAAGAACCTGTCCTGATGGACTTCAACTCACACCTCAGAAGGAACTTCTCACATGTCTCCAGGGAGGTCAGGATATACTGTAGATATATTTCAGAGATATGGTTCAAGGCCTCCATTGTTGAGGGAGCTGCTTTGAGTTGTAGCCAGATGGTTGTCAGTGGTTGACACGGTGGCAACACATGAACCCGCTGATGGACACCTGCTGTGAAGCTGCAATAACCTGAAGAAGGTCACTGATTAACTGATTCCACCTGCTCAAAGTGATGTTAATCAGTAAAATCTCCTGCCGGAGTGGGTGGTTGCACAGAAAACCTTTCTGGAACCGGTTTGAGACCTCTGGTCTGGAATGAGCATCATCTCTCAGTTCCCCTTGTTTGATCTTATCTGCACAGTATTATCATCATCATGATTGTCATTCAATGTCAGTTTTGGTGCAGCCTACAGGTTTCTCCTCCCAGCGTCTTACTGGCAGCAGTGTGAACAGCAGTTGGTCGTTATAGAGCAGTCAGAGGTTTCTTTTTTGTTCTCCACATCTTTGCTTGTTGGCAGAAGATGTCTCTGCTGACATGTCTTTTTAGTTTTGCACTCCACTTTGTTATGGCATTTTGTTTTTGTATTACTAAATAACTTGGTTTTAACTCACACATTCTTATTTCACGTTCGGCAGCGTTCAGGGTCCCTGCTTACATTCCTTCTCAATCACCCTGACCTGTGTTGTGTTTAATCACGCACCCCTTGTTGTGAAAGTGTAGGAACACGGACCCACAACAGGGGGCGTAAAAGAACGGGCAATGGATAAGCCAAACAGTAACAATTTAATGTTGTAAATTGTGCACAACGGAATACAGACAACAACCAGTTTGGAACTACAGTCAATTACGTTGGGTGACGTGTGGGCAGGCTTGAGGATAGGAGACGCCCGTCCAGAACCGAGCCGGATCCCACACGGCCCTCACCGCCAACGGATCTGAAGAACACCGGAGCCGCCAAGTCCTGGGTCCCCAGGTGGTCACCGTCTCCAGCTGTCAGACCTGGTACTGCTGGCAGAGAACAGAAACAGTACAGGTGAGTGTGAGTACGCACACTCAGTAATCCCACAGTCTGTGTTCTTTTGGGAGGGAGCACCTCCACCTCCAGTCACACACTCGTGCAGCTCCTGTCTAACCACTTATCTGGTTGGGGTGTGAAGCGAAGCCGTCGCTGATCACACCAAACGCCAATTCCACAGATAAGGCAACACCCACAGGAAAACAGCTGCAAAGAAGTTCAGACTATTAGTCAGTGTTTTCGGTTTAGCAGAGAAAATTACCTCCAAGGTAGCTGATTTCTCGGCGAGGAGGTGGAGTTGCAGTCCGGCCTTTATGGTGATGGTGATGAGTTGAATGAGTGACAGCTGGTGCTGATGATGAGTGACAGCTGTCACTCCCAGTGGCTCCGGCGCCCTCTCGTGCTTGAAGCCCGCATTCCAAGCAGGGCGCCATCTGGTGGTGGTGGGCCAGCAGTACCTCCTCTTCAGCGGCCCACACAACAGGACCCCCCCCTCAACGGGCGCCTCCTGGTGCCCGACCAGGCTTGTCCGGGTGCCGCCAGTAGAAATTGGCCAGGAGGGCCGGGTCCAGGATGAAGCTCCTCTTCACCCAGGAGCATTCTTCGGGTCCATACCCCTCCCAGTCCACCAAATACTGGAACCCCCGGCCCTTCTGACGTACGTCCAGGAGCCGGCGCATGGTCCAAGCTGGCTCCCCGTCGATGATCCGGGCAGGAGGCGGCGCCGGTCCGGGGGTACAGAGGGGTGAAATGTGGCGAGGTTTGATGCGTGACACATGGAAAACCGAGTGGATCTGGACTGAGGATCTTGAGTATGGTGAATGGTCCAATGGTGAATGGTGAATGGTCCAATGTATGTGTCCTTTAATTTCTGGGATTCCAATTGCAGGGGAATGTCTTTTGTGGAAAGCCAAACCTCCTGCCCAGGCTGATACGTAGGGGCCGGGGTACGCCGGCGGTCTGCATGGTTCTTGGCCCTCGTCCGGGCTTTGAGCAGGGCAAAACGGGCGGTACGCCACACCTGACGGCACCTTCTCAGATGGGCCTGGACTGAGGGCACCCCGACCTCTCCCTCCACTAGCGGGAACAATGGGGGTTGGTACCCCAAACACACCTCAAACGGGGAGAGGCCGGTAGCAGAAGATACTTGGCTATTATGAGCGTACTCGATCCAGGCCAGATGGTTGCTCCAGGCCGTCGGGTGCGCGGAGGTCACGCAGCGGAGGGCCCACTCCAATTCCTGGTTCGCCCGCTCTGCCTGTCCATTCGTCTGAGGATGGTACCCGGACGAGAGACTCACGGTGGCCCCCAGTTCCCTGCAGAAACTCCTCCAGACCTGAGAGGAGAACTGAGGACCACGGTCTGAGACAATATCGGATGGAATCCCATGCAGACGCACGACATGGTGGACCAGGAGGTCTGCAGTCTCCTGGGCCATCAGGAGCTTCAGGAGGGCCACGAAGTGGGCCGCCTCCGGTCCACTATCGTGAGGATGGTAGTCATGCCCTGGGACAGCGGGAGGCCCGTGACAAAGTCCAGGTCGATGTGAGACCAGGGGCGATGAGGCACGGGCAGAGGCTGGAGGAGGCCTTGGGCCTTGTGGTGGTCGGCCTTGCCCCTGGCACAGGTGGACATACTCCCGGACGTCGGCTTCCATAGATGCCCACCAGAAGTGCTGCCGGACCACTGCCACGGTCCTTCGCACCCCTGGATGACAGGAGAGCTTGGAACCGTGACAGAAGTCTAGGACCGCAGCCCTGGCCTCTGGTGGGACGTACAATTTGTCCTTCTGACCTGTCAGGGCCTCCCGGACGGTCTTCTCCACGTCCCAGGTGAGGGTGGCCACGACAGTGGACTCGGGGATGATGGTTTCCGTCGGGTCTGACAGCTCGGTCTTGACCTCCTCTTCATGCACCCGGGACAGGGCGTCAGATCGTTGGTTCTTCAGCCGGGGTCAACCTGCGGGAAAAGTAGGCACATGGATGGAGAACCTTGTCGGAGTCCCCACTCTGGGATAGCACGGCTCCTATCCCCGAGTCAGAGGCGTCCACTTCAACTACAAACTGGCGATTGGGATCGGGCTGCACCAGAACCGGTGCAGTCGAGAACCGGCGTTTCAACTCCCTAAACGCGGCTTCACACCGATCCGACCAGGTGAAGGGGACTTTAGTGGAGGTCAGGGCTGTCAGGGGGCTAACTACCTGAGTGTAGCCCTTGATGAACCTCCGGTAGAAATTTGCAAAACCGAGGAACTGTTGCAGTTTCCTACGGTTTGTTGGTTGGGGCCAATCTCTCACCGCCGCAACCTTGGCCGGATCAGGGGCGACGGAGTTGGAGGAGATTATGAACCCCAGGAAGGACAAAGAAGTGCGGTGGAACTCGCACTTCTCGCCCTTCACAAACAGCCGGTTCTCCAACAACCGCTGTAGGACCTGACGTACATGCTTGACATGGGTCTCAGGATCCGGAGAAAAGATGAGTATATCGTCTAGATATACGAAGACAAACCGATGCAGGAAGTCCCGCAAGACGTCATTAACCAACGCTTGGAACGTCGCGGGCGCATTGGTGAGGCCGAACGGCATGACCAGGTACCCAAAGTGACCTAACGGGGTGTTAAATGCCGTCTTCCACTCGTCTCCCTCCCGGATCCGAACCAGGTGATAAGCATTCCTAAGATCCAATTTTGTGAAAATTTGGGCTCCATGCAAGGGCGTGATCACTGAATCCAACAGAGGTAATGGGTATCGGTTGCGAACCGTGATCTCGTTCAGCCCTCTGTAATCAATGCATGGACGGAGTCCGCCGTCCTTCTTGCCCACAAAAAAGAAAACAGCACCCATCGGGGAGGTGGAGTTCCGGATCAACCCGGCAGCTAACGAGTCCCGGATGTAGGTCTCCATTGATTCGCATTCTGGACGTGAGAGGTTGTACAGCCTGCTGGACGGGTACTCAGCGCCCGGTATCAAATCAATGGCACAATCGTACGGATGGTGCGGGGGCAGCGTGAGTGCCAGATCTTTGCTGAAGACGTCAGCAAGGTCATGGTACTCGGCTGGCACCGCCGCCAGATTGGGAGGAACTATAACCTCCTCCTTAGCTGTCACACCGGGTGGAACCGAGAATCCTAAACACTCCCGGTGGCAGGTTTCGCTCCACTGAACCACAACCCCAGACGGCCAATCAATCCGGGGATTGTGTTTTAACACCCATGGGAAACCCAAAATCACTCGGGAGGTAGAAGGTGTTACATAAAACACAATCTCCTCCCTGTGATTTCCAGATGCAACCAATGTCACTGGCTGTGTCTGGTGTGTGATTAGTGGAAGAAGGGTGCCATCTAGTGCCCGCACCGACAATGGTGATGGTAAGGCCACTAGAGGGAGCCCAACCTCCTTTGCCCATCTGCTATCCAGCAGATTCCCCTCCGACCCCGTGTCCACCAGTGCTGGGGCGTGAAGGGTTAGATCCCCACTCAGGATCGTGACTGGGATACATGCAGATTTTCGGGGTCTCCCCGCGTGGGTATTGTGACCCACCCTTAGCCCAGTCTCTAAGGACGAGTGCTGCTGTTTTGACCGTTTGGGGCATTCTCTCTGTGTGTGCTCGGTTGAGCTGCAGAGAAAACACTCCCCACGGATCAGCCTCCTTTGTCTCTGATCTGATCGCCTTTTGGCCCTGCTCGTTTCCATAGCAACGTCAGCAGGGGGAGCTGTCGTCACGTGGAGTGCCCTGGCTGTGGAGCGTGGGGAAGACGGCTCCCTTTCGGACCCGGGAGGAAGAGGGACGGCTTGTGCCTGACCACGCCCTTCGTCTCGCTCCCGTCGGTGTTCTGTTAATCGGTTGTCTAACCGTATAACCAGGTCAATAAGCCCGTCTAAATCCCACAGCTCGTCCTTCGCCACCAGGTGCTCCTTAAGGACCAGAGACAGTCCGTTTACAAAGGCGGCATGGAGCGCAACAGCATTCCAGCCGGCTCGCGCTGCCGCGATGCGGAAGTCAACTGCATACTTCGCTGCGCTCCGACACCCCTGTCTTATCGACAGCAGCACGCTTGAAGCGGTCTCGCCTCTATGAGGGTGGTCGAACACCTGTCGGAACTCCCTCACAAACTCAGTGTAAATCATTACGAGCCGTGAATTCTGCTCCCAGAGCGCCATAGCCCAGGCGCGTGCCTCTCCTCGAAGCAAATTTATAACGTAAGCCACCCGGCTAGCGTCTGACGCGTACATGACGGGACGCTGTGAAAACACGAGCGAGCACTGCATCAAGAAGTCCGCGCACGTCTCCACACAGCCTCCGTATGGCTCCGGAGGGCTTATGTATGCTTCAGGGAAAGGTGGGGGGGTTTGTTGAACGACCAGTGGAATGTCTGTTTCTGGCATTCGGTCAGCAGGAGGAGGTGTCACTCATCACACACAACACCCCTGCCATTCACCTTGCATTAATTAGCTGTTCTCTGGAGGCTGTTCTCACTCACCACCAAATGTAAAGTCCTTGTAGTTTAATTCTTGAGTTCCTCATTGTTCGAGTTCTCGGTGTGTATAAACTCTTGCTTGACATTAGAGTTTTTGCCTGACAATTTTTGTACCTTCACCTGTTTCACACCTTGGAGTGGGTTTTGGATTGTGATTGTGAGAATACCGGTGTCACAGCCTGAACGGTCCCCCCTCAAAATCAGCCCCCCTGCCTTCACTGCACGTGCGTCATTTCGGCGTGTCAGCAGTGATTCACCAATTATCGCCTTGTTTCTGCTTAAAACTGACTTTAGAATGATGTAAGGGGTTTTACTTTGTCATCTGATGGTTAATAATCACATTCCCTTTGATCACTTTTGGCGTAGAGACTCAGACTCAGAGATTCAGACTCAGATGTGCTGCTGCGCTCCGATCGCTTCCTCCATCTTTTATTTATTGTGAAATAAGGCTGAATTTATGTGGAAATAATTGTTGTACAAAAGCTTCAGATATCTGTCACTGAGACAGATGATGACTGGAGTGCAGTTTGAAGCACTCCAAAAGCACTGTTCGGTCAGTGACACCAGACGTGTATACTGCCCCCTGCTGACAGCCTGTCTGTGTACCAACCTGATGTGTGACCATTCTGCCTTTATTTTTTCAATCCAAGCCTGTGCTACTTTCCTGCAAGTGGGTCACTGTTTCCCAATGTGTCACATTTTTATTTTCTCATACCATCATAACATAGTTCATCCTTTATTGTTTTCAAATAAAATTCATATATAAACATGCGCAAGTGGTACTTTTCAAGTATCGTGTGGGAGTTTGTGTAGTTGGCCTACATTAGGTGACCCTCATATTAAACTGAACTGACAATCATTTCATAACCCTTCACAGTCCAGGATGTGTTTGTCTTCTTTTACATCCTCCACACAGCTGTAAGTAATTTCACAGTCAGGGTTGTTTTTCATACAGCCAACATGATTATTAACACGAATAACTGGAGGAAGATGAAGAGAACAGCTCAGAAGGACATGCACTGAGAAAGCTGCAGTCTCGGTTTGATGGATTTAAATACTTTGAGCAAATCCTAAACATAACCTACACCGTAGCAGGTTATGTTCAGCATGTATGTTTCCATGGTTACTAACCTACCTCGTTTTTCTTTTTTTCTTTTCACCTAAAACCTCAATTTTACGTCTTACTCTGGGTTAGCATGCTGAGGTGAGTGACTCAACCCACTTTCTGGAATGTCCCTCTGGTCTGGTTGGATATCAGTCTTTAACAACAACACAACAGGAGGACAGACAGACTGTTCCATTTCATTTAATGCAGGAGGAAGGGGAAAAAAAAGTTTACAACCTGGTCCAAAAAACAGTTTCTGCTTCTATAGCTAGTTCCCCCATTCATAGCAACTGTGTGGGGGCAAATTATTATTTTTTAATAACTCATCATTTTTGCGATATTTTAAGCCATGATGTTATGAATAATTAGGGGTGTTGAATAACAGGTAGTGTATGCCGGTGAGACAATGCCCCACTAACAGTGGCTGCTAGCTGGTGTGGAATCAAGCATGTGTGTCCTTTCTGAGCATTTTATTACAAATTTGTGAGTACATATGGCTTTCTGGGGCAAGACCAAGCTTTACTAAATTATAAATAACTTTTTAATGATATGAGATAGAAACTTACTTTTTTTTGCTGAAACGTTAACTCCGCGGACTTTCGAGCCAGCCATTGGCCATCTTTGTACTCCTCATAAAAACTGTGTGATGAGGTGCGCAATGTGAGTGTCCAATCGGAAATGGTTCACCGTCACATGGTTTTCCAAAATCCAATCGTAGGGCAGATTTACCTCACGTGAAAAGCCAAAGATCGTTTTCAGGAGTGATATGTTACTAGTTGGCCCGTTTGAATAGCCCCCTGGGTGCTCCAGTTAGTACATACTATTCCAATGCACCCTGTGCCATTACGCACAGCAAAAGTGAAAGCAGACGGAGAGCCTCTGTTGACAATCTCACATGCTCAAACAAAGAGTGTGTAACTATCAGGATTGCTCCACTAGTTTGCATGTGAATGTTACTGGATAACTCTGTTGCTTTCTCTGCGTAAAGCACTGTTTAACATATCAAAATGACAAAATGCATAGACCATTTTGTATATATTGTTCAAAATGTGCATTTGTGTTTATTGTTTAAAACTTTTTATTGTACAGTCTTTCACACAAGACCTCAAATTACCTTTATAAAGTGTCAAAACAGTTGTTTATTATAGTTTGCTGTGTGTTTTGAATAAATGTGAGTGGAAAATTATTTTTCACTTTATTTTTTCCTTTCTTATTTCTGATTGTAAACCTTTATTATACTTATAAAACATAACAAAAACATATATATTCTGAAAGCGCAGGTTGTCCTGAAAAAAAGAGACATAAAACTTGATTGTGGGATGCAGGGAGAGCTGTTAACAGCAAAAATAAAACATTTATGCCAGGCGAGTGATCTGTCCAAAAATGCCCTTGGACCCCAGAGGGTTAATATAACTAAGGCAAAGCCTTGGACCAAACAACGATGTACGTTGATGTGAACATATTGTGTCTATTGTATGCGATACACCATAGTTCAAAATTGCTTGGGTGTGTGAAGGTACTTGAGATGAAGGTACTCAAAATAGACTGACAATGATTTGTTAATGATAAAAGAGAGTAAACTGAGCGACCTTATGTCAAAAACTGAATAGACTACGTCACTAAGCCCCGCCCCTAATCCCACCCCTTATTACGTCACAGCCAATCAGAATCGATTATGTCACTATGTCCCGTCCCTAAGCCCCGCCCCTAGTCCCGCCCCTGGTTCCTCCCCTAGCCCCACCCCCAGGATTCGCCCCTGGCTCCTTCCCTAACCCTGCCCCCAAGCTCCACCCCTAACCCCGCCCCCTAGCACCTCCCCTAACCCCGCCCCAAGCTCCGCCTCCAAGCTCTACCTCCCCTCCCACCCGGGTCTAATATTTTAATGTGATATTATTTCATGAATTAAAGAATGATTAAAAAAATACCTAGATCTTTTTTAATGTATTAAAGAATTAACTAATTCTGAAATAATTAAACATAAATCACTGTCTAATATTTAATACCCCTTTAATATTTTTTTAATTCTTAAATTAAAGCGCGTCCTTTTATGGTTTTTAAATACCCGTATTTTTTGCACAATTATGGGAGGTTTTCTTCAATTTAGTGAATAAACACGAATATTTTAATTCCCCTTTAATATTTTTTAATTCTTAAATTAATGCGGCTCCTTTTCTGTTTTTTAATACTTAAATTAAAGAAGGGTTAAAAATAACCATCTCTCGGCTGTAACGGCTGTAAGTCTTTGCAGCAAGATGGTCAAATACCCACGCATAGAGCTCCTCACGGAAACATGACCCCACGGCTGTAATACCTGTTGCAGACGCTAGCTGTGTGCGTGTGTGTCTGTCGGGGGGGGGGGGGTGCGTGTGTGTGTGTGTGTGTGTTTCGGAGGTGTGTGTGTGTGTGTGTGTGACCTGCGCAGCGGGGGGTGTCACGCCGGTTGAAGCTTGAATGTTTTATTACATCTGATTTCCTGATGACGGGGTCGTTCGCTGGGCTTGTTTGAAGACGGAAAAACAAAGCTTATTCTTAGTCACGATAGATGCAGTTTCTTTTAAGATATTACCTGGTCGATCAGGGGCTGCGGGACACCCACTGATCGGAGATGCCGCCCGAGGTGATGAAGGCGGAAAAAACAAAGTTTCTTCTCAGTCACGTCCCCCTGTGGGAAGGACTCACCACTCATTTCCACTACGACCGGTGAAGAGTGAAGGCGTCTGGACCCCGCGATGGGTATAAAATAGAATTAATTTGCTTCACCACGCAGATGTAAGTACACCGACCGAAATTAAATCACGGTTAAAACTCTGGAATAACCCGATTTTTCTGTTACAGCCCGTGGAGAAGCGGGTCAGCGGCAGAGAACCGTAAAACGATCCACGGATTTACACGGTAAGGAGTCGGAGTTTATGTATTTATTTATTTTAAATATTTAATAACTAACGTTTTTCTCCTTTTTTTCAGCACGCGGTGGAGGGAGGGCCGTCTATTTTCCATCGAGACGCAAGGCTCGAAGATATTCTGAGCTGGGATTAATCTCATCTCGCAACTTTTTTGAAAATGTGTATTCTGTTTTTTTTTCTTATTCCGATGGAACGGGAGAATTCATTTTGAAGAGGTATATTAATTGATTTTCTTGAGGTAGATTCATCCTGGTATGGATTTTAAAAGATGGAAGGAGAGAATTCAGGTCGGGAAAATAACTTCGGACGTGTATTGGATTTAAACGCTTCAGTAATCGCTCCTGGAACAGATGGCCCATTACCTGAGGCGTTAAATTCGCCGCCTCGAAATAACATCGAGTCCGGAGAGAGACTTTTAAGCCGTGTTCGTTTAACACCGCTAAATGATGCTCTTAACAATTTGGCGGCTGAACAAGAATCGGAAGAAATTAACCCCTACATCATTTCTGCAATTAACGCAATAAATTCGACGGTCCAGTCTGATACTGAAGAGCCCCCTGACCCCCCGCACACCCCGCCTCCAGACGAGTCCGGTCCCGCGGCGTTGAACCAGGTACGTCTGACTCCTCTAAATAACGCCGTAAAC
Source organism: Thalassophryne amazonica (assembly GCF_902500255.1). Lineage (NCBI taxonomy): Eukaryota > Metazoa > Chordata > Actinopteri > Batrachoidiformes > Batrachoididae > Thalassophryne > Thalassophryne amazonica. The sequence goes on from NC_047120.1 coordinate 15,397,063, forward strand.
CTCCTCGCGTGTGAAGTTAATCCTCACGTCCAATCCGCGGTGGATGAATTAAATCAAATGCCTAACGACGCACGCGTTTTTTCACCTTTAAGAAGTCCCTCCCCGCGCAATGCGCACGGAGAAGATATTTTAAACAGAGCTCGTTTAACCCCGATAAACGCTGCAATCTCTGTTTTGATGGAAGGCGGGGGTGATGCACGACGGGGTCCAGCTGACACTCTCCCATGACGGGCGGTGGGGCTGCTAACGTCATCAGGAGACCGGCTTTTAACAATATCGAAATCAGGCAGCCTCTAAATTTCCACCGCGTCGACGAAATTCCCGACTACGCAGAATTTTATCGTAACGTCATTGGGACTCTTCAGAACTCAGTCGAAAAGGCTTTAACACATGCCAGGGCCGGGGACTTTATCCAAATGGAGATTCGTGGGGACTCAGTCTACAACGAGGCCGCTTTGATCAGCTCATATAACGACGCGGGCGATGTGACGGGCTTCCAAAATCTGCTAGAACGATTGATACAATCGAATTCCAACGTTTTATCCGACGAGTCTCTGGAATTAGTGGTCCAAGTCATCCGCAACCAGAACGGCGCAGGGAAACGCAGAATAGATGACCTCCTCCATCCAAATGCCTTAATATCGAGTATAATCCTGACAACAGTTTATGTTTCACGATAAACCTCGTTCAATTATTGAATCCTCATCTGACTATGCACGAGGCGGAGCAGCGCGGGCTGGCGTTACAAATTAGCGTCGGATTAACGGCTGCTACGCCGGTATCTTTAGAGCAGGTGGGAAAATTTGAAAACGTTCTGGGTTGTAAAATTGTGGTGTTTTTCAGAGCTGAAGGGGAGAGAAAGCTGACAAAATTCCAAACAGGAATACCGGCGCAGCAGAAAACTCTTTTCGTTTTTCTGTTTAATAGTCATTTTTACGGAATCACCGATTTAAAGAGATTTTTGGGAGTGAGATATGTATGTGAGTTTTGCTTTGAGGGGTACAATAACCCCGCCTCCCATAATTGTCCGTCATATTGTAAAATTTGTGAATCCACGCAGTGTTACGAGAAAAATAACCCGGTATTCTGCAGCGAATGTAACAAGAAGTGTCGCTCGCCCGCCTGTTACAGCCTGCATAAAAAGGTTTTGACAGCTATCTGCTTCTAAAGTATTTAGTCCAGCAGGGCGTAACCCCCGCTGTGATTATGACCGGGAGTAAACTATTACTCATGACAGATGCCGCCTTTAAACAGAAATATATAGATTTGTTATCTTTCCTTACAATGCGCTTATCTCAGATGCCTAAAGCTCTGGGAATCCGGCTGAAAGATGAAATCGTCCGCAAAGGTTACTTTCCGCACCTGTTCAGTTCAGAAAAAAATCTGAACTATGTCGGTCCGTACCCTGACTCTGCAGCTTACGGGGTTGCAAATATGTCAGAGGGAGAAAGAGAGGAATTTAACGCGTGGTACGTGAGCAAAAAAAACGCGATTTTTGATTTTAAAGCCGAGGCCGTTATGTATTGTGATAACGATACAAAAATCCTGGCTGCAGCCTGCTCCAAATTTATGGCTGAATTCATCGCTGAAACATGCGTGGATCCTTTTACCTGCGTTACAATCGCCTCGGCGTGTATGAAAGTCTTCCAAACTAACTTTCTCGCTCCAAAAACGCTGGCGATCCTCTCCGCCGACAATTATAGAACGAAGCATAAAAAATATTTGGACGTGGCCGTGCAGTGGTTAGAATGGGTTGCTGAGACGCGAAACATTACTGTCGATCACGCTGTAAACAGGGGCGAGAAAAAAATAGGAGGTTATTATGTTGATGGGTATGCTCTGATTGACGGGCGGATAAAAGTGTGGGAGTTTCTCGGGTGTTTTTACCACAGGTGTGCAACGTGTTTTACACAGCACGAAATAAACCCTCTCATAAACACCTCATTTGGAGAGCTCCACGCAGTGTGTCAGAAAAAAAATAGCCTTTCTGCGGGCTATGCCGGGCGTCACCCTCAGCGTAATTTGGGAACATCAGTGGCTTGAAATGAGGCTGAGGGATGAGAGCGTTCGCCGTTTCCTCAGCCGCAGGGGGTTACCACCGCCCCTCGAACCTCGCGACCCTTTATATTTCGGGCTCATCAAAGCCGTCGTGTATCCGCCCCGGGGGCTAAAATTCCCCGTCCTCCCACACAGAACTCCTCACGGTAAACTGGTGTTTACTCTGTGTCGCACCTGCGCTGATGAAAATAATCAAGCGGGACCGTGCACACACAGTCAGCAGCAGAGAGCTCTGTCTGGGACTTGGACGACCCCGGAATTCCACAAAGCTCTGGATACAGGCTACATTGTAGCTAAGATTTTTGAAGTCTGGCATTTTGAGGAAAAACGTGATAAAATCTTTGAGGGGTACATAAACACCTTCTTAAAACACAAGCAGGAAGCCTCCGGTTTCCCTCCCGAATTTGATAAAGACCCCGAGAGCAGAGAAAAATATATCACGGACTACTGGCTGAATCAGAAGATTCGTTTAGACCCAGAAAAAATCAGTCACAATCCGGCAAAATGACAGATGGCTAAGATCTGCCTCAACTCCTTCTGGGGGAAATTCGCCCAGAGGTCAAATCTGACGCAGACCGCGCTTGTTAAAAACGCTAACGATCTGTTCAGGTATCTGTTTTCTGAAGAGTACGAGGTCACATATCCAACATTCCTCAGCAGTCAGGTGGCTATGGTTCAATGGAGGTACGGCCCGCGGTACGTCAGCCGACCGGGTAAAGCCGTCAATATTTTCATCACAGCGTTTACAACGGCGTACGCGCGTTTGACCTTGTACGGTTTTATGGAGGCTGTGGCAAATCCTGACAGGATTCTGTATTATGATACTGATAGCCTGATTTACGTTTGTAGGCGGGGTGAAACCCCGCTGCCTACCGGTAATTATCTGGGGCAGCACACCGATGAGTTGAACGGCGACGTCATCACAGAGTTTGCAGCAGCGGGGCCTAAAAGTTACGCATATAAAACCGTACAAGGTAAAACGGTCATGCGTGTGAAGGGGATCACTCAAACCGACGAGAGCTGTCAGAAAATAAACTTTGACAGCGTCAAAGATCTGGTCGAGGGTTATATAAAAGACCCCGCCCTCGCTGCATCTATCAAAACACCGCAGCAGGGAATTAAACGTCATAAAAGCAGTTTCAGTTTGACAAACGTGTCATTTCAAAAATCCTTCAGGGTGGTGTATGACAAGCGGCATCTTTTAAAGGACAGGGAAACCGAACCGTTCGGATTTTGAAACATGTCTCACTCGGGAAATACGGTGGAGTTTGACCCCAGACTTCAGCCCCCATTCTCCTGTCTCATCATTGGACCAAGTGGTTCGGGAAAGACTGTGTTTGTGAAAACATTGCTGGAAAATTGTTGCCACGCTATGAGATATGTGCCTGACAACATTGTATGGCTGTATACGTCTGAACAACCTCTGTATTCTGAACTGAAGAATAAAAATATTAAATTTGTAAGAGGACTCCCTGACTCATTTCTGGACGACAGCCTTTTCCCTGAAGGTCAGAGCCATCTGGTTATTTTGGATGATCTCATCTTTCAAGCAACAGATCATCCTGAAGTTGTAAGAATTTTCACCCAGTACAGACTCCTGGGGTCTCGGAAATTTCTCTTGATAATTTCCAGATGCCCCGTAGGATATGTGAAATTTACGTTAACGTAAGGATACAGCGAGGTCACGTCGACGTAATAGACCCTCTCATCTTGCTTAGCTCTGTACCTCAGACAGGACCCACAAGTCCGACCTCCGTATAAAGCGTCGCAAGGTTCGAGGGGCGGCGGTAACCCCCTGCGGCTGAGGAAACGGCGAACGCTCTCATCCCTCAGCCTCATTTCAAGCCACTGATGTTCCCAAATTACGCTGAGGGTGACGCCTGGCATAGCCCGCAGAAAGGCTATTTTTTTCTGACACGCTGCGTGGAGCTCTCCAAATGAGGTGTTTGTGAGAGGGTTTATTTCATGGTGTGTAAAACACGTTGCACACCCGTGGTAAAAACACCCGAGAAACTCCCACACTTTTATCCGCCCGTCAATCGGAGCATACGCATCAACATAATAACCTCCTATTTTTTTCTCGCCCCTGTTTACAGCGTGATCGACGGTAATGTTTCGCGTCTCAGCAACCCATTCTAACTACTGCACGGCCACGTCCAAATATTTTTTATGCTTCGTTCTATAATTGTCAGCGGAGGGGATCGCCAGCCTTTTTGGAGCGAGAAAGTTAGTTTGGAAGACTTTCATACACGCCGAGGCGATTGTAACGCAGGTAAAAGGATCTACGCGTGTTTCAGCGATGAATTCAGCCATAAATTTGGAGCAGGCTGCAGCCAGGATTTTTGTATCGTTATCACAATACATAACTGTTGTGTGGGCCGCTGAAGAGGAGGTACTGCTGGCCCACCACCACCACAGAGGGCGCCCTGTCTGGAGTGCGGGCTCCAGGCACCAGAGGGCGCTGCCGCCTCACAGGAGCAGCCGGGGTGACAGCTGTCACTTATCGCCTAAGACAGCTGTCACCAATCATCTGATCAGCAGTGGTATATCAGCAAGACGACATCTCCACCTCTTTGCAGAGATATCGCTCTACCTAGGAGGTAAAGTGCTCAGCCGACTGTGTTGTCTTTTTGACATTAACACTTTGTTACTTTTGTGCGTTAAATAGCAGACATTCTTCCGACGAGAGGTGGAGGTGGTTTTCCCGCTATACGGGTTGCTGGGTGCAAACGCACCCACATTTAACTGTTTTTGTTCCTCGCCAGCAGTACCAGATCCGACACGCGGAGGCAGTGGCCACCTGGGAGTTCGGGACTTGGCGGCTCCAGTATTCCCGGGGTTCGGTGGCGGAGGAAATCGTGTGGTTCCGGTTCTGCTTTGGACAGACATCTCTTATCTTCGAGCCTGCCCACGTGACACATTTTGTGAATTGACTTCTTTGTCTATTGTTGTAATCTGTTGTGTTTGTTGTGCTTATTCACAACAGCAAAGTGTTGTTATTTGACTTCCTCCATTGTCCGTTCATTTGCGCCCCCTGTTGTGGGTCCGTGTTCCTACACTTTCCCAACAATAACGGCCTCGGCTTTAAAATCAAAAATCGCGTTTTTTTTGCTCATGTACCACGCGTTAAATTCCTCTCTTTCTCCCTCTGACATATTTGCGACCCCGTAAGCTGCAGAGTCAGGGTACGGACCGACATAGTTCAGATTTTTTTCTGAACTGAACAGGTGCGGAAAGTAACCTTTGCGGACAATGTCGTCTTTCAGCCGGATTCCCAGAGCTTTAGGCATCTGAGATAAGCGCATTGTAAGGAAAGATAACGAATCTATATATTTCTGTTTAAAGGCGGCGTCTGTCATGAGTAATAGTTTACTCCCGGTCATAATCACAGCGGGGGTTACGCCCTGCTGGACTAAATACTTTAGAAGCAGATAGCCGTCAAAACCTTTTGAGTTGTGAGCGATGAACACGTATTCCTTGAATTTTCTCGTTCTAAAATGTTTAAAGAAGTGGGCTACGCAGTCTGTCCCCCATGCGCTCCAAAAATCACCCATCTTTGTTACAGCGCTGACGTAAAACGGCACGTGTTCCCCGTTATTATCGACATACGTTTCAAAGTCATAAAAAACATATTTCTCTGAATGCGTCTCTTCAGCTTTGACCGGTGTCATATAGCAGAGGTGACCCTCGCTCGGCTCCTGGAGAGCTTCGCCGCATATATGACACCTCTTCTGCTTACACACGTGCGGAGCGCTGTTTTAGAAAATGCTACGTAATACTCGCGTTTACATCGAGGGCATTTTTTTCTGTTATCACACACATTAACGAACTTACCGGCGGAAGGACAATACTTCGGCTGTTTATGCAGGCTGTAACAGGCGGGCGAGCGACACTTCTTGTTACATTCGCTGCAGAATACCGGGTTATTTTTCTCGTAACACTGCGTGGATTCACAGATTTTACAATATGACGGACAATTATGGGAGGCGGGGTTATTGTACCCCTCAAAGCAAAACTCACATACATATCTCACTCCCAGAAATCTCTTTAAATCGGTGATTCCGTAAAAATGATTATTAAACAGAAAAACGAAAAGAGTTTTCTGCTGCGCCGGTATTCCTGTTTGGAATTTTGTCAGCTTTCTCTCCCCTTCAGCTCTGAAAAACATCACAATTTTACAACCCAGAACGTTTTCAAATTTTCCCACCTGCTCTAAAGATACCGGCATAGCAGCCGTTAATCTGATGCTAATTTGTAACGCCAGCCCACGCTGCTCCACCTCGTGCATAGTCAGATGAGGATTCAATAATTGAATGAGGTTTATCGCGAAACATAAACTGTTGTCAGGATTATACACGATATTAAGGCATTTGGATTTTTCCTCAGAACCTCGTGATGAAGGAGGGCATCTATTCTGTGTTTCCCTGCGCCGTTCTGGTTGCGGATGACTTGGACCACTAATTCCAGAGACTCGTCGGATAAAACGTTGGAATTCGATTGTATCAATCATTCTAGCAGATTTTGGAAGCCCGTCACATCGCCCGTGTCGTTATATGAGCTGATCAAAGCGGCCTCGTTGTAGACTGAGTCCCCACGAATCTCCATTTGGATAAAGTCCCTGGCCCTGGCGTGTGTTAAAGCCTTTTCGACCGAGTTCTGAAGAGTCCCAATGACGTTACGCTAAAATTCCGCGTAGTCAGGAATTTCGTCGACGCGGTGGAAATTTAGAGGCTGCCTGATTTCGATATTGTTAAAAGCCGGTCTCCTGATGACGTTAGCAGCCCCACCGCCCGTCATGGGAGAGTGTCAGCTGGACGCCGGTCGTGCATCACCCCCGCCTTCCATCAAAACAGAGATTGCCGCGTTTATCGGGGTTAAACGAGCTCTGTTTAAAATATCTTCTCTGTGCGCATTGCGCGGGGAGGGACTTCTTAAAGGTGAAAAAACGCGTGCATCGTTAGGCATTTGATTTAATTCATCCACCGCGGATTGGACATGAGGATTAACTTCACACGCAAGGAGGTTTACGGCGTTATTTAGAGGAGTCAGACGTACCTGGTTCAACGCCGCGGGACCGGACTCGTCTGGAGGCGGGGTGTGCGGGGGGTCAGGGGGCTCTTCAGTATCAGACTGGACCGTCAAATTTATCGCGTTAATCGCAGAAATGATGTAGGGGTTAATTTCTTCCGATTCTCATTCAGCCGCCAAATTGTTAAGAGCATCATTTAGTGGTGTTAAACGAACACGGCTTAAAAGTCTCTCTCCGGACTCGATGTTATTTCGAGGCGGCGAATTTAACGCCTCAGGTAATGGGCCATCTGTTCCAGGAGCGCTCCCCGCTGAGTTGATTATTGAAGCGTTTAAATACACGTCCAAAGTTATTTTCCCGACCTGAATTCTCTCCTTCCATCTTTTAAAATCCATACCAGGATGAATCTACCTCAAGAAAATCAATTAATATACCTCTTCAAAATGAATTCTCCCGTTCCATCGGAATAAGAAAAAAAAAACAGAATACACATTTTCAAAAAAGTTGCGAGATGAGATTAATCCCAGCTCAGAATATCTTCGAGCCTTGAGTCTTGATGGAAAATAGACGGCCCTCCCTCCACCGCGTGCTGAAAAAAAGGAGAAAAACATTAGTTATTAAATATTTAAAATAAATAAATACATAAACTCCGACTCCTTACCGTGTAAATCCGTGGATCGTTTTACGGTTCTCTGCCACTGACCCGCTTCTCCACGGGCTGTAACAGAAAAAATTGGGTTATTCCAGAGTTTTAACCGTGATTTAATTTCGGTCGGTGTACTTACATCTGCGTGGTGAAGTCGGGGCTTCCAGTCTTTGAACTTCTTCAGGGGGCTCTGACTTGATTTCTAGAATTAAAATAAATAAATAAATAAAAAGCAGCACCCTCGCAAGCAGATATTCTCTAATATTTCAAATATATTACCGAGGCCAGGTCCGAATGCACTCTGGAGCGTCTGCGTGGTTTTCTCTAAAAAAGACACAGTTTCAGACCGCGTGCATCATTTAAAAACATTTCTATCAAAAAAGATTACTTAAATCACTTACCCTGAAAGCTGATGTGGTTTTCGCACTCTGCTCGAAGACAAGAAAACTTAATTAAACAACATGGTTTTTCAGGACCAGGGGATTTTTGTTTTTACCGCAAATTAATTCTAATTCTATATTATACCCATCGCGGGGTCCAGACGCCTTCACTCTTCACCAGTCGTAGTGGAAATGAGCGGTGAGTCCTTCCCACAGGGGGACGTGACTGAGAAGAAACTTTGTTTTTTCCGCCTTCATCACCTCGGGCGGCATCTCCGATCAGCGGGTGTCCCGCAGCCCCTGATCAACCGGGTAATATCTTAAAAGAAACTGCATCTATCGTGACTAAGAATAAGCTTTGTTTTTCCATCTTCAAACAAGCCCAGCGAACAACCCCGTCATCAGGAAATCGGATGTAATAAAACATTCAAGCTTCAACCAAAGATTCAAGCTTCTCTACTATGTTATAAAAGACCATCCGGCGTGACACCCCCCGCTGCGCAGGTCACACACACACGCACACACACTCCCCGACAGACACACATGCACACAGCTAGCGTCTGCAACAGGTATTACAGCCGTGGGGTCATGCTTCCGTGAGGAGCTCTATGCGTGGGTATTTGACCGTCTTGCTGCAAAGACTTACAGCCGTTACAGCCGAGAGACGGTTATTTTTAACCCTTCTTTAAGTTAAGAATTAAAAAACAGAAAAGGAGACGCATTAATTTAAGAATTAAAAAATATTAAAGGGGTATTAAAATATTCGTGTTTAATCACTAAATTGAAGAAAACCTCCCATAATTGTGCAAAAGATACGGGTATTTTTTAATCCTTCTTTAATTGAGGCATTAAAAACCATAAAAGGACATGCTTTAATTTAAGAATTAAAAAAATATTAAAGGGGTATTAAAGTATTAAATTAGTTCATTCTTTAATACATTAAAAAATATCTAGGTTTTTTTTAATCGTTCTTTAATTCATGAAATAAAATGACATTAAAATATTAGACCCGGGTGGGAGGGGAGGTAGGGCTTGGAGGCGGAGCTTGGGGCGGGGTTAGGGGAGGTGCTAGGGGCGGAGCTTGGGGCAGGGTTAGGGGAGGAGCCAGGGGCGGAGCTTGGGGGTGGGGCTAGGGGGAGCCAGGGGCGGGTCTAGGGGAGGGGGTTAGGGCGTGGTTAGGGGCGGGGCTTAGGGGCAGGACAATATGACATAATCGATTCTGATTGGCTGTGATGTCATAAGGGGTGGGATTAGGGGTGGGGCTTAGTGACGTAGTCTATTCTGATTGGCTGACAGGGCCATAAATCAGTTTTTGACATAAGGTCGCTCAGTTTACTCTCTGATAAACTATTGTAGAGTTTAATTGTACATACATGTGGGTTTATTAAAGGTATTCATGAAGTAGAATATCAGAACAGAACCTTCTGTATTCTCAAGATCAATAGATTTATTGAATGATCAATGTAATTTACACCAGTAAATAAGATATTTATGTCGCTGACATTAATGAGTGAAGCTCCTCACCATCTCACCATGTGATTTAGGTACTTCAGCATTTTTTTCAGTAAAATGGGAGCATTAGCATGGCTAAAACCTTTCAGCTTCTGGCCGAAGGCACATCTGTGCAGTAATCATGCTGTCTAATCCACATCTTGATATGCCACCCCTGTGAGGTGGGATGGATTATCTCAGCAAAGGAGAAGTGCTCACTAACATGGATTTAGACAGATTTGTGAACAATAATTGAGAGAAATAGATCTTTTGTGTATATAGAAAATGTTACAATATTTAGAAAAAGACTGAATACTGGAGGTGATCCTATCTGGATTCTGGATCAGGATTTCAATTTCTATGCTTCACTTTATCCACCTTATTCCGAGCCCCCATGAGGCATTGTGTGAATTATGGGTGAGACTTCTGGTGTGAACTAGAACGGATGACATGAAGAAGTGGCCTAAGATAACATATAGTAGCATTTTTAGCTACTTTCTTAACTCTTGCTTCGGACGGAGAGGCAATGAACAATCTGAAAATCTCTGAGGTGTATCAGGACCTAATAAGGCAGATGTAGAGTAAGGAATAAGTTTATTTGTGTAGCACCTTTCAAGATAAAATCACAAAGTGCTTTCCAGGAATTTAAGAACACAGAAATAAAAATACAGGAACTAAAAGCAGCAATAACATAAAAATATTTAAAAGCAAGTCTGTACAAATAGGTCTTGAGCTTCTCCTTAAAAGTTCCGACAGAGTCCCCAGAACGTAGGTGTAGTGGCAGTGAATTCCACAGTTTGGGTGCCACAACCTCAAATGCACAGTCTCCTTTGGTCTTCAGCCTTGACCTTGGTACAACCAACAGGTTTTGGTCCGGGGACCTGCTTGTCACATACGGGTGCAAAAGTTCACTGATGTAAAGTGGCATTTGACCATGGAGAGCTCTAAAAGTGAATTGGGAGCCAGTGCAAAGAGGCCAGCAAAAGCCTTAACCCTCTGGGGCCGACGCCGTCATATACAGAGGCTAAGACAAAGCTTTACTAAATTATAAATAAGTTTTTAATGATACTTACTTTTTTTTTTTTTTTTTTTGCTGAAAAGTTAACTCGTGGACTTTTGAGACAGCCATCGGCCATCTTTGTACTCCTCATAGAAGCTGTGTGATGACGTGCGCAATGTGAGTGTCCAATCGGAATTGGTTCACCATCACATGGTTTTCCAAAATCCAATTGTAGGGCAGATTTACCTCACGTAAAAAGCCAAAGATCGTTTTCAGGAGTGATATGTTACTAGTTGGCCCATTTGAATAGCCCCCAGGTGCTCCAATGAGTACATACTATTAGTACATACTCAGTGTGTCATGCGCCATTACGCACAGCGAAAGTGAAAGCAAATGGAGCAGACGGAGAGCCTCTGATGACAATCTCACGTGCTCAAACAAAGAGTGCGTAACTATCAGGATTGCTCCACTAGTTTGCATGTGAATGTTCCTAGATAACTCTGTTGCTTTCTTGGCATAAAGCACTGTTTACCATATCAATGGACAACAAAACGCATAGACCTCTTTGTATATATTGTTCAAAATGTGCATTTGTGTTTATTGTTTGAACCTTTTTGTTTTACAGTCTTTCACACAAGACCTCAAATTACCTTTATAAAGTGTCAAAACAGTTGTTTATTATAGTTTGCTGTGTGTTTTGAATAAATGTGTGTGTAAAATTATTTTTCGCTTTATTTTTTTCCTTTCTTATTTCTGATTGTAAACCTTTATTACACTTATAAAACACAACAAAAACATATATATTCTGAAAGCACAGGTTGTCCTGAAAAAAGAGACATAAAACTTGATTGTGGGATGCAGGGAGAGCTTTTAACAGCAATAATAAAACATTTATGCCAGGCGAGTGAACTGTCCAAAAAAATGCCCTCGGACCCCAGAGGGTTAAAGTCCCTGATCACTGAGCCTGGATTTGAGTTTCAGCATCAGGTGAAATACAAACAGCAGGGTGTTCATGCATCACATGTCAAGGCAGATCTCCAGGTGGGTAACTTTAGTTAATTATAATGATTGAACTAATTTGACATAATACATGTGAGCCTTCATTAAAATAAACTCTAAGTCATATTTTTACATTTTATTTTATATCCCTCCAGGTCCATTTGACAATGATGTGTCTGTGGCTGGTTATCTGGACACCAGCTGAGCTCCTGGAGTTGGACATTTCATTTGACAAAGTCTTTACAGACACACACATGAAACACATCTAGAATTTCTACTATTCTCACATGCTTCCAACATTAGTGGATGAATTTGTTGCAAAGAAGGTTCTGCTCTGCCCCAGATATCTGAATCTCTTAAAAATACAGTCAGCACTTAGCAGGTGTAATGTGTGTTATAGACAACAAAAGAGCACTATGAAGGAAAATAAGGAAGGATGGAAATAAGACACTGTCAATTGAAAATTTTCCTTTTTATTGTTACAAGGAAAGTAAGTCCCTTCGGCTGCTCCCTTGTTTGCACTCGGGGTCGCCACAGCAAATCCAAGGTGGATCTGCATTTTGAATTGGCACAGGTTTTACGCCGGATGCCCTTCCTGACGCAACTCACATGATATGGAGAAATGTGGCAGGGGTGGGATTTGATCCCGGAACCTTCTGCACTGAAACCAAGCGCTTTAACCACTTGGCCACCACGGAAAATGGTGTTTTAAATACATTTTCAATATATGTAAAAAAAAAAAAAAAAAAAAAAAAAAATCTGTGTTTTGACTCACTTCTTGAATCCAGGTTCTTTTGCTTTTTGTAAAACTGTCCCTGTGCAGTCAGTTACACAGGTTGTGTTAGCAATGTGCTCTTTAAAAACTCTTGGCAATGTTGCTTTGATTGTTTCACGAGGCAACCACAAAGAGAGATCCTTCATGTGTTCACACATAATGTCTACCCACAGTCCCACTGTCTTGCTTCCCTGATCTTGTGATATTTTAAATCTGTGTGGTAAATCAGCCATGACAAAGTTTTGTCTTAGTTTTATCAAAGTCATTAGAATTTGGTCCACAACTGGGATTGATGGTGAAGCTGGGCCACATGGTTGTAGGCAGGCTACAAGCAGGGGTGTAGCACCAAATTCTGGGCTCTAGGTACTAGCCATATTGAAGACCCCCCCCGCACACACACACACACTGTTATGTTCTTTTTTATAAATGCAAACACCAAATTTCTAATGCATAGTCAAACCAGGTCTAAATCATGTATACGTTAGATCACACCTGGGAGTCAGAACCCTTTTTAAAGTTGGGGGAGCAATATTGAGTTGAGGGGTCTGGGGGACCAAACTGCAGGAATGCACCAAATTGCACCATTTTCTAGAAAAATGGTGCAATTTGGTCCCCCAGACCCCCCAACTCAATATAGCTAGCTTTCAAGCTCACCTCTCTTTTCAAAGAATTTGGTTAGCAGCTGCTTTCCTTCATTTAGTTTTCTTTCCCTGTCCTTTTTTTCTCTTCTTTTGTGAAATCCAGACTTTGATTTTTTAGGAAAGACATATTTTATTTCAGCCTAAACACTAGGGCTGCAACTAACGATTATTTTAATAATCAATTCATCGGTCGATTATTTTTTCGATTAATCGCTTTGGGTTATTTTACTTGCATGTGAGTTTTGCCATTATTTCTTGAAGTGAGTTATTATTAAAAGGACTTTATCACGCAAACATCAGCGTTTGACCTTGTAACAAAGTTATGATGTTATATTCTCGTCAAAAACATACCTGGAGTAGTGTTTTGTTTTATTTTGCACATATACATCATCGACACACCACAGACATTTCTATCAGGTTTCACCCGATTATGAGCATTTTTAGATGCCTACAGCAAATATCTCAACCACTGACAACATATTACAGCAAGAGTCCACGAAAGTATTTTAAAGGCCTGACTAAAGTGTAATATGTGATCTTTAAAAACATATTTTCATTAAAAAAGACACAAATGTGCAGTTAACGGCATTTTATTTTTTCTTGTGCAAAAACACAGATTAGATGTGGTTTGACCAAAACAAATTGTAATTAAACTTAAATAAAACAGGAGTGAAGTGGAGGTTTAAGAGTCACTAGGTGTTCACAGGAAACAGTTATTTCTATATTTATTTATTTATGTTCATTATTAGTTGGATTTGTCTTTTCTGTTGTGTTTAATCAGGTTCTTTTGTTTCCTTCTCTAAAATTGTATTGTAGCATTACTGGTTATTATTACTATTATTGTTGTTGCTATTATTACTAATATATAAATAAAAAATAAATTAAAAAATATTACAATTTGTAATACATTTGACTCTTTTACGACAACAAACACTGAGCTATGAATTATTATACAGAAAACATATGTGCTGACAGCTGCAACACCTTAATGCTAATTTCAACATTGAAAACGTCATAAACATGCTAACAAGTTAGCTTCGGTCCCGTTTTTAAGTTATAAAATACATCTATCAACTGTTTCCGACCATAACAGGTCAGATTAACATGAAAAGGTAACTATTAGTCACAGACATCTGCTTTTTAGGGTTTTAGTGGGGAAAAATTAAGATAAAGCGAAATAAAACAATGATTCAACAAAGCGAATCACTGCTTCGATTGGTTCAAGGTTCAAAGCAAAGCTGCGCTGCAGAAACGGTTGATTTATATGGAAGAAATGAAACATTTGCGGTAAAACAAAGTTATTTAACAACTAATCAATGACTAAATTAGTTGACAACTATTTTAATAGTCAATTAAATCAATTCGTTGTTTCAGCTCTACTAAACACCTCCTCTTTGTGTCAGATCCTGTTTGGGATGTGTGTGTGTGGGGGGGGGGGCAGAGTGCCGCCTGTGCGCCTGGGCTAAACCATTGTAGAACTGTGCAGGGGTGGAAGGGCCCTCAGAGATCTTTCAGTATTATTGTTATAGTATTATTGAGCAGAATTATGTTTTGCAACATTTATACATTCATTCTAATTATATTCTTTTACAACATGAATTGTATGGACATTAATAACATGCAACACAAAAATGTATTTAATGCCAGTTTTTTGTGGGCCCCCATGCTCTGGGTCCTGGATATATAGTACCCTTTACCACCCCAGTCCCACGCCCCTGGCTACAAGTGTTTTAAATCAGTGGAATCAATGCATACAGAAGGGAGTCTGCATCACTCTCTAAGATGCAGTCAGCTACAGGGTGTGGCGGTCCTGGTGGTGGTGGATGCATTTCACACGTGATGGCGCGCCCTTTTGAACAGGTGTGATCCTCCATCCCTCGGTCTGACAGCTTTTAGGGGGGGAGCTTCGTCCCCCCCCATCGCCTTTTTAAGCATGTTTTTTTTATTTGCCTCTCATGTGCCTGGAAGCTCCTCACCATCTAACCATGTCATTTAGGTCCTTCAGACTATTTTCAGTAAAATGATTCTTGGGAGCATAAGAATTGCTAAAACGTTTTAAACATTTTTCTTTTTTTGCCTTGCAGCTTCTGTGGGGGCTCCACCCCACAGACCCCCCTAATTACAGCCCTCTTAACCCCCTGCCACTTTACGCATTTTTTTAATATACAGTAGATGAAAATTAATATTCAAAGTTTTCAGCTAGTTGACAGTAGGGCTGTACAATATGGCCAAATTATCGTATTTCAATATTGTCATATCAATATGATATACGATATGATTATGATTACACACAAAGTGCAACAACAGTGAAAATTAAACATTCTTAAACAAAACAGTAATAATACCACACTCATTTTACACTCATCCTAAGGTTAGGATACAGTGCCCTCCAAAAGTATTGGAACACTTGGAATTTCATGCATTTTAATTTGTTTAGGCCATTTCAAATACAAGAAATACAAAAAATATAAAGAATAAAAATTTCTAAAATAATCTTCCTCAAACTCAAACTGAAAGCAAATCTCTAAAACCTGATTCAACCTGTAAATAATAATCAGTTTTATTGCCAGTTTTCTACACGTCAGGGGATGGAAACATGAACATTTCCAAGTCACTGAATATGTCTTGGACTTTATTTACATCATCTATGAAGGAATACAAAAGTTTATTTCACCAAAACATAAAATCTAGGCTTTCATCTCAAATGTACTTTTTGTCAAATTGTAGCTGAATGTTCAGGTCTTCTTTTAAGAAAATCCTCCATTGCACCACTTTGTCAGGAAGCTGGATTTTATATTTTTAATAAATTTATATCAAGTTGTAGACATTTGCTTTCAGTTTGACTTTAAGGAAGATAACTTTAGATTTATTTATTTATTTGTATTTGAAATGGCATAAACAAATTAAAAAGTGTGAAATGCCAAGTATTCCAATACTTCTGAGTGCAATTGAGAAACACTCCGTAGCATGTGTATTTTTAAATGAAATACATTGTCCTGATGCCACTCAGAGCAAAATTAAGAGGTTATTTAAGTCCTTCAGCCAGCAAAATTAAGAGGTTATTTAATCAGCAGCTGCCTGCTTGTTTAAAAATCATTGGAGACACACACATATATAAGGCAACCCGAATTAAAGAAGAAATACACTTTTTTGGTGTCATTATTAGTCCATGGTTCAAACGACGAGTTCAGTTCAAATCTGAAACAAACATTTTTCTTCTTCTACTAAGGTGGATTAGAACTTTTTGTGGTACACAGCACCAACTACTGGACAGGAGGAACCTAGCAGTCAAAATGACTCACTAATTTGAAAATGCAGCTCTTTTCAACCAGATGTGTGTTGCTGTGACATGTCAATCATGTGTGTCCAATCAGATTTCAGGGGGGTCCAGTGAAACCCTGGCCTCCGCTCTGGCTCCACCCATGCCAGGAAGTGTTCAACATTTGACATTTCCTGTTTCACTGTGGACTCAAAATTTGGCACTTCTTGTTTCAGTGTGAACTTGCCTCTGAGTTCCCGTGAGATTCCATGGGATCTCGTCTGTCAATCCAGGAAGTGTCAATCCAGGAAATGTTTGACATTTGACATTTCCTGTTTCCCTGTGGACCCATAATTTGGCACTTCCTGTTTGGGACTCCCTGTACCATGAGCACAGCGGCGTGAAGCTCGTATTAAGACTGAGTACGTAACATTTAATGGTGTTGTAATTGTGTCTCAATAGTCAGAACAAAGTTTCAAACTTTTCAAATTTTTGTGTTAACTAATGTTCAGAAAAAAAGTGTTATGGTTATTAATTAAGACTTCCAAAAGTGGACACTTTATGGATAAATACATGTTTAAAAAACAGTTATGGGTGAAAATGCATTGAAAACAGGTTTAAAGGTGAAACGTCTCTTTCTAGACATTGAATTTTGCATTAAGGCTGATTTTCAACTGGATTTGCATTGCCAGTTTTTAAAAGATAAATACGGATGTGTCTTTCTTCTTAGGCTCCAAAATTATGATTTACATATTTACGTATTGAAAAATGAAAAATACTATTAAAAATCGTCTAAATTGGAATGTTGATTAAATGTCTACAAATAGACGGTGAAAAACACCTTTCATTTTTGAACCATTTTTGAACTTCTTTTCCATGGTGGGCGAATATATATTTTAAATGTCTTTTTATCTGGTTCACTTCAACACATTGTCCAATGATGAACAACGAAAGCAAACAGTGAGTGTGAGATTTTAAAAAGCTGGCGTGTCGTGTTTATTCTCTTGAGATAGGAACCATCATGTTTGATCCATTCTGGGCATGAGCAGAGGCAAACATGAAAACAAGCATCGTGGGTAGATTTTAAGGCGCACACCCTGAGGAAACAAGGACACATCAATTCCACGTGAATGCAGAAAAAAAAAATATGTGAGGATGTTTTGGTTTGCCTGCATATGATCTGTAGTGATCCTGCTCTCAGATGTCTCTTGATGTTCTTAGTTTTTGGCAGAGATTCAGCAGCATGTCTGAAATGAAAACAGTCCAGCTGTTCTTCTGTTACTTCACTGGTGAAACATGGGAAACCTCCAGCATTAGCCAGTCAAATATTCTGGTGGCCACTGCCATCTAGTGGTGATTATGGAAATAAAGTGCAAAGGAGAAATTTCAGCCCATTTTCTATACCAACGTACCCCAATTAAGGGTTGGGGGCATGTTCTCCCCATGCAAACCCCACACAGAAAGGACCAGGCGGGAAGTGAGCCCATGCCCTTCATGCTGTGAGACAACACTGCTAACCACAAAGCCACCCTCCTATTTAACAAACATTTAAAATAATACCTCCTTCTTGCACACATAAAATAATATTAATATGAGTGAAGTGCGGCGCAGTAGCATGAGCCTCGCTCATGGCACACTGTGGCCCAAACATGAAGTGCCAAATTTTTAATCCACAGTGAAACAGGAAATGTCAAATCTCAAACACTTCCTGGATTGACAGACAAGATCCCATGGAATCTCGTGTGAACTCAGTGGCCAATTCACACTGAAACAGGAAGTGCCAAATTTTGAGTCAACAGTGAAAGTGGAAATGTCAAAAGTTGAACACTTCCTGGCATGGGTGGAGCTAGAGCGGAGTCCAGGGTTGCACCCCTGAAATCTGATTGGACACACATGATTGACATGTCACAGCACCACACGTCTGGTTCAAAAGAGCTGCATTTTGAAATCAGAGAGTCACATCGACTGCTAGCTTCCTCCTGTCCAGTAGCTGGTGCTGTGTTGCACAAAAGGTTGTAATCCACCTAAGTAGAAGAAAAAAATATTTGCCTCAGATTTGAACTGAACACATAGTTTGAACCATGGACTAATAATGACACCAAACTTATGGGTGATTCTTAGATTACAGGCACTTATTATGTCCTTTGAGCATATTGTATGAAAAACAGAAAAAAGGGGAAATTTCACACTTTTATAGTTATCTTTTACAATGAAAGTGTGTTAAGAAATTTGTTCTAGTAGTCTATGATGACTTTTTCATCTTTTTTCAGCATCATTATATGCAAATATTGCCATTTTGTGCTTGTCCCACACCCAGACTTTTGATCTTCAATGATAAAAATGAATGGTAAAGAAACATTTTTTCTAATGTTTTAAAATATCTCTGAATAAAATATCAGTAAAATAATCAAAACATAATTAGGGTATTCAATGTCATACAACTGTTGTGATTTTTTAAACAAAATGTAGTTGTCCCACACTATTGCCGTAATTTCCACCACAACACTGTAATGTCCCTTTAAACAGTTTGTATGAAAGATTGTTTGGGTAGTTTCTATGGAGATAAACAGTGACATCAGAGCACATGTATATAGCGCCAAATCACAACAAACAGTTGCCCCAAGGCGCTTTATATTGTAAGGCAATGGTGTGGTGGAAATTACATTTACAAGGCCAATAGTGCCCGTAGTTAAAGAATCACCCTTATATTGGTAAGTAAACGACCATATTTTATGCCAGAAATGAGGTCCAGGTTGTTAAAAGTGGCATTTCTTCTTTCATTAAATAACTTCTTAATTTTGTTGTCTGAGTGACACACCAGTGACAAAACCTTAGATAAATAAATCTAAAGTTATCTTCCTTAAACTCAAACTGAAGCACATCTGTACAACTGGACATAAATTAATTAAAAGTATAAAATCCAGCTTCCTGATGAAATGGTGTAGAGGAGAATTTTCTTAAAAAGAAGACCCGATAGTTCAGCTACAATTTGCCAGAAAGTTAATCTGATATGAAAGCCTAGATTTTATGTTTTGGTGAAATAAACATTTGTAGTTCTTCATAACTGATTAAATAATTGATTGATTAAATAAAGTCCAAGACATATTCAGTGACTTGGAAATGTTCTTATTTCCATCCCCTGACTTCTCTGAAGAAAACTGGCAATAAAACTATTATTTACAGGTATTATCAAGTTTTAGAAATTTGCTTTCAGTTTGAGTTAGAGGAAAATAATTTTAGAAATTTTTATTCTTAAATATTTTTTTTGTATTTCTTGTATTTGAAATGGCCTAAACAAATTAAAATGTGTGAAATACCAAGTGTTGCAATACTTTTGGAGGGCACAGTATCCTAACCTTATGATGAGTGCAAAATGAGTTTTGTATTTTTACTGTTTTGTTTAAAAAATGTTTAATTTTCACCATTGCTACACATTGTGTGAAATCATAGTCATATTGTATATCATATTGATATGACAATATTGAGATATAAAAATTTGGCCATATTGTACAGCCCTATTCTCAACTACCTGAAAAGTTTGGATATTACTTTACACATACATAAAAATGCTTAAAGTGGCAGGGGGTTAAGAGGGCTGTAATTAGGGGAGTCTGTGGGGTGGAGTCCCCCCTCCCCCGAAGCTGAAACATTTTTTGCCATGTTAATGCTCCCCTCAAGCATTTACCAAAAAAAAAAGTCTGAAGGACCTAAATGACATGGTGAGGTGCTGAAGAGCTTCTCTCATTCATGTCCGCAACATATACATATTTATAATAATAATAATAATAATAATAATAATAATGAGGCTTATCTTCATAATTAACTGGTTTATTTAATGGAGAAAAAGAATCACATTTGATTTCATTGGCATGGGAATGCTGGTAACATTTCAGTTTAGATTTTCTTTTCTCCCAACAAAAATTAGGGAGAAAAATATTTCTGTCAAACCTAAAACTTTTGCAGATTAGTTAATGCTAAGTATTTACACATTTATCCTAATATTTACAAACATCAAGCTAAATTTATATCTAAATGTTAAGACAAATATTCACCTTAATAAAAGAGCTAATTGTTTCTCCCTGAAGGACAGATTAATAAAGCGTCTAATGACAGATATTTAGCTTGTAAGGGCATGTTTATTCAAATTTACAATTCATGCATGTTTTGTATAAGAGTTATATTGGAGCCTGCTGTCTTTTGATGCCAATTTCAATTGCAATTTCAGGGCCAGTTCTAAAGTATTTTAAATAATAATAAATAAATAAATAAAAATGGCTCTTTGTGCAAAATTTTGTTGTTTTTTTTTCTTGGGGGGGGGGGGGGGGGGGGCTTGGAGGGGACTCGCCCGGGGATAAAATACACCATAAACAAATATAAACATTTATTATAAACACAACAAGGGATGATCTGTTGAAACTTAAAAAGGTCAAGACCCACTTGTACAGATTTGCTTTTAACTACTTTTTTGTTACTGCTGTTTTAATTTCTGTTTCTCTTATACTTTTTCACTGTAAAGCACTTTGTGATTTTATGTTGAAAGGTGCTATATAAATAAACTGTACTTACTTGATGGTTATTTGTCAGCACATGTAGTCATGTGACATAAACCTCATGATGAAATCATTTTTTAATTTAGTCATTGCAACATTTAATTATGTCCTCATTGACTATGTAATTGCTTTTAATGTTGTAATCATGACAGACTAATTACTAAAATATGAATTTGACTATTGTTATGATTGTGAATGCTTTGAAATTGTGCACAATGGGGGCAGGGCTTCTTCTACCTGTGCAAGTGTCTTATTGATTGAACTTTGACTTCATGGACATGTTTAATGATTCATTTATTTACAGTAATGTTAAAATATAAAATAAAACAGCCTTTTCAAATTAAAAACAATAGTTGCTCTTTAAAGAGCCTTTCTTTTATTTAGAAGCCTTTTAGCAGTAGTTGTTGCTTTTCAGAGAAGACAGGTGAGCTGGACCCCCAGCACACTTAACCAAATGAAGGTCTCCTTTGTAGCTTCAACCTCTTGAAGTTTTTGGAGACACTTTCATCACATTTTGAAGAGCAGAGATGTTCTCTTTTTCCTTCTGGACTTCAGGTTTTGCTGTTCAGCTCCATCACTGGAAGTTTTGAAGTGCATCTGCACTCACAGAAATATTTAACCCTAACTTTTAAGATTTATGTAATTTTATTACATGTCAAATTCCCATTTACTTTTTTTTTTTTTTTTTTAGATAATTTTAATACAAACCTACCAAATAAACCTTACATGGTGCATATTCATTACTGTAATAAATCCTATTTCTTTGAAATGCATAATCCTCAGCTTTATGTATTTAGTATTAATAAAAAATAATTACTCTAAATCAGTAATAATGACAGTATTTATTTAAAATACATAAAGTATATTGTTTGAATTGCATAATAATTATGTTACCTATACAAGATAAATGGCATAGGTAACATAATTATTAGCTGAGGATTATGCATTTCAAATGAATAGGATTTATTACAGTAATGAATATGCATCATGTAAGGTTTATTTGGTAGGTTTGTATTAAAATTATCTAAAAAAGTAAATGGGAATTTGTCATGTAATAAAATTACATAAATCTTAAAAGTTAGGGTTAAATATTTCTGTGAGTGTGTATTTACATGGTTCTCTGCACAGAAAATGTTGAAATGTTCCTGATGTGGGACAAGTAAAGAAATATGTTTCTTAAAATATAAAGAATTATATAACAGCTGAATAGATTCTTGTCTTTTGACTGGTGGATTGTATATCAGGTGACATGGATTATTTGTACCTGTATTTTTCCATTGAGTTCCATATACCATGCAATGCTAATGCTATTTAGTGTGCAAATTTGGTACTATACAATTCGCGCACACTCTGACCACCACGCGTGCTCACCATGCACGCACACTAGCAGCTACAGAGCTTAGCGGCTTATTGACACTGCTCATTTTTTAAAACAAAAGAAAAAACAAATCCAGTATGCTGTAAGACATCTGGAGGCATTTGCAATATTTGCTGGGATGTATCTAGGTAAGTAGAACTGCCGTTGGATAAGGAGCTCAACAAATTTCTGTCAAAAATTGGATGGCAGATGGCAGTGGACACAAAGAAGTCATGGCGTCAGCTATGGACTACATCATCAGGATTGTTTTTGAACTATCTGTCTATTTTTACAAGTTGACTGGGAACAATTTTGGATTGGACTGGACTGCTATATTTAAAATTCATGTTGGACTGTTTTGAACCTCTTGACATCAAAGGACCAACGACGCACACCAAAATGTAAGTCCCTGTTCTCTTGTTTATAAATGAATCAAATATCAAATGTAACCTATTTTAGCCATTATATAAAACAAATATTGAATGTTTTTTCATTTCTTCAATGGTAAGAATATTTCTTGAGGTGAAAGATGAAATGTTCTATTCGACGAGGTGAAGCTAGATAGTAAAAATAAATAAATAAATAAATAAATAAATACGTTATTTATAGTTGAGACTTTTCTTGTAGTCAGGGCAGTAACAATTAATAAACTATGGGAACATCCCACTAATCCTAAGTCTCACTAGTCCAAAGGTTCAGGTCAATAAATAAATATATTTTGATGCCACGTTTCAGTAGGCTGCACTACTAGGTGTATAGTTACATGTGCTTTTCGTAGATATAACCACATAGTTATTCACGTCGGTGCCAATGATATTAGGATGAGACACTCAGAGGTCACAAAAATGGACATAGAGAGGACTTGTGACCTCACAAGAAAGATGTGTCAACATCAGTTAATAGTCTGTGGTCTCTTCCCCTCCCAGGATAATGATGAAGTGATTAGCAGGTTGACATCATTGAATAGGTGGCTGGTGCAGTTTTGTAGACAGCAAGGATTTAGTTTAATTGACTACTGGTCTTCTTTTTGGGGTCACTGTGGCTTGCTGATGCCGGACGGCCTTCACCCTACCGGGGAAGCCGTCGCCATCTTACCTGCAAAAATAGATAGAGCTCAACAGGGGGGTTGACATTAGGACTCTACAGCAAGTCATGGAGCAGGTGATTAAAGAACCTGCAGGGCTTACGACCAATGTGGGAATGGAATCCATTGCCTTAGTGGGGAAATTAGTGCAGAAAATCCACTATGGTGACAGTGCAGTTTATGTGGCAGGGAGGGAAATTTATCAGGTTGACACTGTGGAGTGTTTCTGCAGGCATTGTTATGTGGGCTGCCCGAAGAGGAGGTACTGCTGGCCAACGCCAGAGGGCGCCCTGCCTGTAGTCGGGTTTCAGGCACCAGAGGGCGCAGTCACCACCCAGGAGCCAGGACTACCAGCTGTCAGTAATCATCATCACTGCACCATAAAAGCCTGGAGGAGATACCACATCTCTGCCGAGATATCAGTTTACCACTCAGGTAATTCTCTCAGCCGTTGTTACTGTGCCGAACACACATACCTTGTTTGTTCTGAACTTTTTGCAGGAGTACCTGGAACTCTACTTACAGCTGGAGCTGGGTTTGTGGGCGGTGGGGGAGTGACGATCTTCACTCCTCATTCCACTTACGTTAAGTAGTAGTTCAGGCTCTGCCGTTAACTGGTTCCAGAGTTGGAGGTGGAGGTGTTCCCTCCAAGTGGATAAACATTGTGAGTTGCTGACTGCTTCCTGGGTGTCCACACACCCACCATTAACCTGTTTTTGTTCCTGCCAACAGTACCGGATCTGACAGCTGAAGTAGAGGCCACCTGGGGACTCGGGACTTGGTGGCTTCGGTGTACTGCGGGTCTTCGTTGGTGGCGGAACCTTGTGGGCCCCGGCTCTTCTCTGGATAGGCGTCTCCTACCCTCGGGCCTGCCCACACGTCACCTGTTGTATTTTGTAATTGACTGTCTAAAAGCAGTATTCGACCTGTTGTGCACATTTGCCACAATAAATTGTATTTATTGGACTATCTATTGACCGTTCATTTGCGCCCCCTGTTGTGGGTCCGTGTCATTACACTTCCCCAACAGGCATGTCCATAAAGAGCACAGAGGGTTATGTTTTGCAAACCTAATACCCATTACGACATCGGATGACATTAAAATTGAGGATGATAAACTAGCTATTCCTGAAACATCAAATATTTGTCTGCTACCTTCAACCCTCATGGAACTTTTTAAACCTAAACCTAATCTTAGTCATCTTATATATACTACTCTACAACCTCCCCCAAATCCCAGTAGACTAATTGTCAACCCCACTGAAGTCATTAGTTTGGGTCTGATTAACATAAGGTCACTGTCCTCAAATTCATTGTTGATAAACGACCTAATTATGGAGCACCACTTAGATATCATTGGTTTATGTGAAACCTGGCTAAAACCTACTGCTGTGTCCTCCCCTTAAATGAAGCCTACCCACCGGCATACACTTTTAGTCACATCCCTCATGCTATGAAGCAAGGCGGGGGGCTCTAATTTATAAATTTGGGGTTAGTTTATTGGCTGATGGGGTTCTAAAATATAATTTGTTTGAACATATGAGTCTCCACTCTGCCCAGGATACTACTCAACAAAAATATAAACGCAACACTTTTGGTTTTGCTCCCATTTTGTATGAGATGAACTCAAAGATCTAAAACTTTTTCCACATACACAATATCACCATTTCTCTCAAATATTGTTCACAAACCAGTCTAAATCTGTGATAGTGAGCACTTCTCCTTTGCTGAGATAATCCATCCCACCTCACAGGTGTGCCATATCAAGATGCTGATTAGACACCATGATTAGTGCACAGGTGTGCCTTAGACTGCCCACAATAAAAGGCCACTCTGAAAGGTGCAGTTTTATCACACAGCACAATGCCACAGATGTCGCAAGATTTGAGGGAGCGTGCAATTGGCATGCTGACAGCAGGAATGTCAACCAGAGCTGTTGCTGGTGTATTGAATGTTCATTTCTCTACCATAAGCCGTCTCCAAAGGCATTTCAGAGAATTTGGCAGTACATCCAACCAACCTCACAACCGCAGACCACGTGTAACCACACCAGCCCAGGACCTTTGGCACGTTGGA
This sequence comes from Thalassophryne amazonica, assembly GCF_902500255.1. Taxonomy (NCBI): domain Eukaryota; kingdom Metazoa; phylum Chordata; class Actinopteri; order Batrachoidiformes; family Batrachoididae; genus Thalassophryne; species Thalassophryne amazonica. The sequence goes on from NC_047120.1 coordinate 15,422,408, forward strand.
GAGGTGTTCTCTTGACGGATGAATCCCGGTTCACACTGTTCAGGGCAGATGGCAGACAGCGTGTGTGGCGTCGTGTGAGTGAGCGGTTTTCTGATGTCAATGTTGTGGATCGAGTGGCCCATGGTGGCGGTGGGGTTATGGTATGTGCAGGTGTCTGTTATGGACGAAGAACACAGGTGCATTTTATTGATGGCATTTTGAATGCACAGAGACACCGTGACGAGATCCTGAGGCCCATTGTTGTGCCATACATCCAAGAACATCACCTCATGTAGCAGCAGGATAATGCACGGCCCCGTGTTGCAAGGATCTGTACACAATTCTTGGAAGCTGAAAATGTCCCAGTTCTTGCATGGCCGGCATACTCACCGGACATGTCACCCATTGAGCATGTTTGGGATGCTCTGGACCGGCGTATACGACAGCATGTACCAGTTCCTGCCAATATCCAGCAACTTCGCACAGCCATTGAAGATGAGTGGACCAACATTCCACAGGCCACAATTGACAACCTGATCAACTCTATGCGAAGGAGATGTGTTGCACTGCATGAGGCAAATGGTGGTCACACCAGATACTGACTGGTATCCCCCCCCCCCCCAATAAAACAAAACTGCACCTTTCAGAGTGGCCTTTTATTGTGGACAGTCTAAGGCACACCTGTGCACTAATCATGGTGTCTAATCAGCATCTTGATATGGCACACCTGTGAGGTGGGATGGATTATCTCAGCAAAGGAGAAGTGCTCACTATCACAGATTTAGACTGGTTTGTGAACAATATTTGAGGGAAATGGTGATATTGTGTATGTGGAAAAAGTTTTAGATCTTTGAGTTCATCTCATACAAAATGGGAGCAAAACCAAAAGTGTTGCGTTTATATTTTTGTTGAGTATATGTATAGCAATGGTCAGAAGAATAAGAATAAACCATGCTATTTTAGCCATGCGGGCCCATATTCTGAATTCTTAGTTGAATTTGGTGAGTTTATCTCTAATTTGGCAACACATGCAGATAATATTCTGATTGTTGGTGACTTCAGCATTCATATAAATAAGCCTTCTGATCCCCACTGCAAATCATTTATGGACATTATTGGATGAATTAGGATTCCAGCAATGCATTCAGGGTTCGACACACATTTGTGGAAATACAATGGATTTGGTCCTCATTCGCGGTATTGCTGTCACAAATATTGACTTCATGTCTCTTTGCCTCGGTGGTCTCCAATCACTCACTTATTAACGTTACAGTCTCTGTCCTGTGTTTACTGGAACAAAAACCTTATTTATCATTGCGACGACACATCGGCTCTTCATCTACAACTGAACTTGGAGTTAGACTTCCTGATGTCTTAGCATCACTTTTGGAAAATAACCATTCAGTAGATAGTCTTGTGGACATCTTAAACTCGGTGCTCACTGCCACACTCGACATGATTGCTCCACCTATAGCAAAACCACACCCCCCTAAAACACATTCGTCTTGGTTCAGTGATTACTTACATGGCCTCAAGCATAAGGCCAGAGGTCTAGAACGAAAATGCCGTAGTTCAAAACAAGAAGTATTCCACATCGCGTGATGCAATGTTATTCTAGACCAGGGGTGGCCAAGTTCGGTCCTCGAGAGCCACCTTCCTGACACCCTTAGTTGTCTCCCTGCTCCAACACACCTGAATCCAATGAAAGGCTCATTAAAAGTCTGCTAACGAGTCTTTCATTGGATTCAGGTGTGTTGGAGCAGGGAGACAACTAAGAGTGTCAGGAAGGTGGCTCTCGAGGACCGAACTTGGCCACCCCTGTTCTAAACTATAAGCATGCATTACTGGCCACAAAGTGGGCCTATTACTCTGATTTGATCAACAAAAACAAGCATAATTCAAAGTTCCTGTTCAACATGGTGGAAACATTTATTCATGGACAACCACCTGTAAGCTGTTCTCTTTTTGCAGCCCAAGATTTCTTAGATTACTTTGAGAAGAAAATAGATTATATTAGGTTAAATATATCCCAGCATTCCTTAATCCAGCCACTACACCCTGTTATCCAGGTGGGTGCCATCTCTGACATATATCTAGATTCACCAAATTTGAAAGTATCTCACTAGGCATGCTGACGAAATTTGTAATGTCTGCTAAAAGCACAACCTACTTGTTCGACCCTATACTAACAAAAATGTTTAAGGACCTGTGGGGCACTCTTGGGTCCACTTTGTTAAAAATTATTAATCTATCATTACCTCAGGATCTTTTCTTAATGTTTCAAATCTGCTGTGATTAAACCATTACTTAAGGAATCTAATCTTGACTCTAGTGTATTGAAATTTTTTTTGGCCAATATCAAATCCATGATTTTGTTCTAAAATTCTGGGAAAAGTGGTTTCACAGCAGCTCGTGGACCACCTTACTGAGAATAAGCTCTTTGAGCTACTGCAGGCTGCATTTAGAACATATCATTCCACAGAGACTGCTCTGACTAAAGTGCAAAATGATCTTCTGCTTGCAGTGGATTCAGACACCACAAAGGTCCTGGTGCTGTTAGATCTTTGTGCTGTTTTGATGCGGTGGATCACTGTATTCTACTTGATAGGTTCGAGAATCATTTTGGATTATTGGAAATGTCCTTGCATGGTTGGCATCATACCTAACCAGTTGTTCTCACTGTGTCTTGTACAACAACCCTGGTGACATGAGATATGTGGTTCCACAAGGGTCTGGCTTAAGACAGCTGCCTTTCTCCTTTTATATAGCACCCTTTGGGCACATATTGCAGCATTCTGGGATTACCTTTCATTGCTATGCTGATGATGCTCAGTTGTACATGCCAATAACTACTGGTAATCTAGAGGATTGCCTTGTGTCTATGAAAAGTTGGATGTCCAGCAATTTATTACTTTTAAACTTGGACAAGACTGAAATAATGGTTGTTGGTCCAGCAAGACATCAACATCGGTTTGATCAGCTAATGCTTAACATAGGCTCATCATACATCACACTGACAAAGTGAGGAACCTTGGGGTGATTTTTGACCCAATATTGTCCTAGTCCTACACATTAGAGATATTACGAGGACTGCTTTCTTCCACCTGTGAAATATAGGGAAGATTCGTCCCATCCTGTCTATGGCTGATGCAGAGACCCTGATCCATGCATTTGTTTCTTCTAGATTGGACTACAGCAATGCTCTATTTTCTGGTTTACCACAGTCCAGCATTACGGGTCTCCAATTGGTTCAAAATGCTGCTGCCAAACATTTGACAGGAAGTAGAAAGTTCGACCAATTACACCCACTTTGACGTCTCTTCACTGGCTTCCTGTCTCTGTGAGTTTGGATTTTAAGGTTCTGCTATTAACTTTTAAAATGATTCCTAGACTAGCACCTCCCTACTTAGCTGACCTAATAAAACCCTACGTACCGGCCAGGGCTCTGCGTTCTCAGAGTGCAGGACTACTTTGTGTCCCTTCCCTAGGGTGAATAAAAAGTCAGCGAGCCGCAGTGTCACCTCTTATCATGCACCTGTTTTCTGGAATGATCTACCTACGTCAATAAAATAGGCAAATTCTGTGGAGACTTTCAATTCTAGACTTTATTCTTATATTTTATTCTTCCCCTCATATGGCTAGCATACTGGCATAGCTGCTAGAGAGAGAGAGAGAGAGAGAGAGAACTCCCGCCAACCTCTGCCTGTGGTTGGCTTACCATGAAATTTGACTCTTTCTTAGCCAATCACCATCTCCTCCCCCACCGAATAAAAGAAAAAAAAAAAAAGAAACTTTGCAGCTCAGCTGAGAGACAAAACCGGCTTCAACGAGCTTGATGATCTAACGCGCCTCGTTTTATTGCCATTAGAACAACGGCGTTCTCACGATGGACACAGTAATTAGTTAGACTACGCGTTACTGAAAAACAAAACAAAACAAAAACGCTGTTTATTTTAACGGAGTTCGGTTATTCCATCAGTGGTCGTGAAGGCGGCGGTGTTTGGAGACTGAACTGGAGCTCGTCGTCTGAGTGTCGGCAGGAGAAGAGGCTGAATTAAAGCCTCCTGTGAAGTTTTGATGCTGTGACATGGACTCGCAGGACAGTCGGAGAGTCTCAGTCAGTGAAGAGGACGAACTCCGTCAAAGCTCATGGTAAGTTACTCACAAACCTAACAGTTTGCCTGGAACGTGGTGAAAACGTTTTATTGTGCCTGAATTTAAAAGGCAATTAATATTTGGGCTTATATTGGGCTAATATTTGTATATTTATATTTGGGCTAATATTTGGAATCTTTAAATGAGCGCACCAATCACTTTGATGTTTAAGCTTTTGCGGGCGGCCAGCAGGGGTCGCTGTTTCTCCTCTGACTGAAAGTTGATCGTTTGTTTTAAATACTGAATTGCTATTTCTCTTTAATTGAGTATTCATTGTGCTAATAAATAAATAAAAACACAACAAAGCTGCAAGTTACTACCTAGGGGATCCATAGATAGATGGAACATTTTGCTTGCTGCTGTTGTTGTTGTTGTATACACCCGCTGACACTGTTGTGTATGGCAGGGTTTCCCAATCCTGGTCACACACTTTCCATTTACCCCTGAAATTATGAGCAGAACAGATCAGTCAGGCGTGTTCCTCTGCTCACTCAGCTGTTGAACAAATGTCCATCATAATTCTTCACGTTTAAATTTCTAATGTTGACAGTAAATCCATGGGCGCAATTTGGTGGGGGATAGGGGGGACATGTCCCCCAACCTTTTCAACCAGGGGGGACGGAATATGGTATGTCCCCCCCACCTTCTGACATATATGTGTGTACTTGAAACATGCTATGTCAGTCTTATGTGCAAAACCATGTCAGAATAGTATCTTTGTTTCTGGAAGTTTGTATTTTTAGCAGCACTGACTTGTTTACACCTGTTTCTTGTTTGTCACATTCAGAATTTTCTGGGACTGCATTTGCCCAGATTTGAAACCAAAAATAGTTGCCTCTAGGGACTAGTGTCTACACGAGTATCAATGGACCATATGCTAATTTACTAAATTCTGAAAGTCAGAAAAGCTATCTGGGACTTCAGAAAGCCCATCTACAATTATTGCTTGATCTCCAAAATCAGTCTATGCAAGCGAAATTATGTTCAGTATGAGTGTTGGCATTAGTGCCACTTCGAAAATTCAATTCATGATAAGTAATTTATCCTAAACTTATGATCTGCTGTTTTTTCAATCTTATGCAAAAACAAATCTTGAGAAAAAAAATACAGTATGCGATAGTTAATAATTATTAAGAGCCTGTTCTTTCATATTTATGAATACATTTTACCACATTACAGTTGTTTTTTTTAATGAAAACTCAATGTATCATTCTTCTTGAGTTCTACACATGTGGTGATACCTTATTTACACCAGGATGTTAATAAAATCAATGCTGGCTATTCTCAGAATAAAGTACTTATATCCCCAGTTTCAAATTGCATAAGTCAAATGGTGTCCACTTTATGTTCTTCTCAAAACATTAAAATTGCTGTTCTGGATGCTCAGAATGCATCTGAGCTTATCTAGAAACTGTTGGCTTCTGGGGGCCTAAAGCCGCCCCCAGACCCCCGGCCTATGGGCTTCGGCCCTGCGGGCCTCGCACTTTGTTCCCCCAATTTCTAGTTCTTTTTGCACCCTTGAGTAAATCTGTAAATGGCAAATGGACTGCATTTATATAGCATCTGCATCAGACGCTCAAAGCGTTTCACACACATCAGTCAAAATCACTTAGTTTCACTCAACATGGTTCAAACTGCATTACTTTATTCTTAAACATTTCAAATGGTAATTCAAGGAGCTATGACTTGCATTCTACTACTTAGAAACATTCATATTCATAACCTTTAAATCTTTTTAACAAATTGTGTGAATTATTTCAAGAAAAAATTACTGTAATTGGTGACGCTCCAGTACTCCCCAAAATAGGCCACTCAACTCCGCTTCGCATCGTGGTGTTTTAGACTCCACGTCGTGCATTCAAACCGTATAATGCACGGCTTCTCGTTGTTTAATCCTTACTTATTAGTGACGGAGAAACTGAAGCATTTTGAACCACTGAATCAATATGAAGCAACTGTATTGACAGGGCTGTGTTTTGAAGCATTTGCTACAATAAATATGGCGACATCTGCTGGCTAATCGTTAACATACCACTTGCATGGAACAATAAAGGGCAAGATGTCATGAAACAGGCACCGTTATGTATGTTTAATAATAGAGGATCTGTGTGCATCTTGAAATTTTTGGCTTTATTTTCAATTAAATACATTAATAATATACTTGTTATAATGTGATTGTACCATCATAAAATACTGTATGTAATAGCGATATAAATTGTGAAATGCTTGTTCAGCTAGGGACTGTTATGGCCATAGTTGTACAAAATCCCAAGCCAGTGAGACCTTACTAAATAAAGACTAACCTGAATCAGAATCAAATTTATTGCCAAGTAAGAGCTCACAGACAAGGAATTTGATCTGGTGTCATTGGTGCATAAACAACAATAAAAGAAAAGGAAAGAAATGCTTCTGTAAGAAGTAAAGGAGTCAAATAAACAAATAAGCAAATAGGCAAAACTGTGTTCACTGTCAAATAAGTATAACATAGTGGGATGGGACTGTGCAAAGGCATGCAGATGTACAGTAGCTTTCAGTGCAGGGGTGGACAATCTGTACTCTGTGGGGGTGAGGGAGGTAGTGTAAATGGTAGTCTCTGGCATTATTTATAAGTCTAGCTGCAGATCAATCAATCAATCAATTTTTTTATATAGCGCCAAATCACAACAAACAGTTGCCCCAAGGCGCTTTATATTGTAAGGCAAGGCCATACAATAATTATGTAAAACCCCAACGGTCAAAACGACCCCCTGTGAGCAAGCACTTGGCTACAGTGGGAAGGAAAAACTCCCTTTTAACAGGAAGAAACCTCCAGCAGAACCAGGCTCAGGGAGGGGCAGTCTTCTGCTGGGACTGGTTGGGGCTGAGGGAGAGAACCAGGAAAAAGACATGCTGTGGAGGGGAGCAGAGATCGATCACTAATGATTAAATGCAGAGTGGTGCATACAGAGCAAAAAGAGAAAGAAACAGTGCATCATGGGAACCCCCCAGCAGTCTACGTCTATAGAGGGTGTCTGTCTCCCTGATCTGAATTGGGAGCTGGTTCCACAGGAGAGGAGCCTGAAAGCTGAAGGCTCTGCCTCCCATTCTACTGTTACAAACCCTAGAACTACAAGTAAGCCTGCAGTCTGAGAGCGAAGCGCTCTATTGGGGTGATATGGTACTACGAGGTCCCTAAGATAAGATGGGACCTGATTATTCAAAACCTTATAAGTAAGAAGAATAATTTTAAATTCTATCCCTGTCGATGATCCGGGCAGGAGGTGGTGCCAGACCCGGGGTGCAGAGGGGTGAGGTGTGATGGGGCTTGATCCTTGACACGTGAAAAACTGGATGGATCCGCAGCGAGGCCGGGAGCTGGAGCCTCACTGCGGCGGGGTTGATGACTTTAAGGATTCTGAAGGGTCCGATGTATCGTTCCTGGAGTTTTGGGGAGTCCACTTGCAGAGGAATGTCCTTGGTGGAAAACCATACCTCCTGCCCAGGGCGATACTTGGGGGCCGGGGCCCGCCGCCGGTCTGCATGTTTCTTTGCCCTCGTCCGGGCCTTCAATAAAGCAGAGCGGGCGGCACGCCACACCCGACGGCACTTCCGTAGGTGGGCCTGGACCGAGGGCACACCGACCTCTCCCTCAACCACCGGAAACAGAGGGGGCTGATACCCCAAGCACACCTCAAAAGGGGAGAGGCCGGTGGCTGATGACACTTGACTGTTGTGGGCGTACTCGATCCAGGCCAGGTGGGTACTCCAGGCCGTCGGGTGCGCGGCTGTCACACAGCGTAGTGTCTGCTCCAGTTCTTGGTTGGCCCACTCTGCCTGCCCGTTGGTCTGGGGGTGATACCCGGACGAAAGGCTGACCGTAGCCCCCAGTTCCCGGCAGAAGCTCCTCCAAACATGCGAGGTAAACTGGGGACCGCGATCGGAGACGATGTCTGATGGTATCCCATGCAGACGGACGACGTGGTGGACCAAGAGGTCCGCGGTCTCCTGGGCCGTTGGTAGCTTCGGGAGGGCCACGAAGTGGGCCGCCTTGGACAAACGGTCCACTATCGTGAAGACGACGGTGTTTCCCTGGGACGGCGGGAGACCCGTGACAAAGTCCAGGCCGATGTGGGACCAGGGGCGATGTGGGACGGGCAGCGGCTGTAGCAACCCTGAGGTCCTTCGGTGGTCGGCCTTGCCCCTGGCGCAGGTGGTGCAGGCCTGGACGTAGTCCCGGACGTCGGCCTCCAGGGACGCCCACCAGAAGCGCTGCCGGACGACTGCCACGGTCCTTTGCACCCCAGGGTGACAGGAGAGCTTAGAACCGTGACAGAAGTCCAGTACTGCAGCTCTGGCTTCCGGTGGGACGTAGAGTCTGTTCTTTGGTCCGGTTCCGGGGTCCGGGTCACGGGTCAGGGCCTCCCGGACGGTCTTCTCCACGTCCCAGGTGAGGGCGGCCACGATAGCGGACTCCAGGATGATGGGATCCGGGGGATCCGACGGTTCCGTTTTGACTTCGTCTTCGTGTACCCGGGACAATGCATCCGACCTTTGATTCTTGGTCCCGGGACGGTAGGTGATCCGGAAGTCAAAACGGCCAAAGAACAGTGACCAGCGGGCTTGCCTGGGGTTCAGCCGCTTGGCGGTCCTGATGTACTCCAGGTTCCGATGGTCAGTGAAAACCGTGAATGGCACGGCTGTTCCCTCCAACAGATGTCTCCACTCTTCGAGGGCCTCTTTCACCGCAAGGAGTTCTCGATTGCCGACGTCATAGTTCCGTTCGGCGGGGGTCAACCTGCGGGAAAAATAGGCACACGGGTGAAGGACCTTATCGGTCTTCCCGCTCTGGGAGAGCACCGCTCCTATCCCTGAGTCCGAGGCGTCCACTTCAACCACTAACTGGCGGCTAGGATCGGGCTGCACCAGAACTGGTGCAGACGAGAAGCGCCGTTTCAGCTCCTTGAACGCGGCTTCGCACCGATCCGACCAGGTGAAGGGGACTTTTGGTGAGGTCAGGGCTGTCAGGGGGCTAACTACCTGACTGTAGCCCTTAATGAACCTCCTGTAGAAATTAGCAAAGCCGAGGAACTGTTGCAGCTTCCTACGGCTTGTGGGTTGGGGCCAGTCTCTCACCGCCGCAACCTTGGCCGGATCAGGGGCGACGGAGTTAGAGGAGATGATGAACCCCAAGAAGGACAAAGAAGTGCGGTGGAACTCACACTTCTCGCCCTTCACAAACAGGCGGTTCTCCAACAACCGCTGTAGGACCTGACGGACATGCCGGACATGAGTCTCAGGATCCGGGGAAAAGATGAGTATATCGTCTAGATACACGAAGACGAACCGGTGCAGGAAGTCCCGCAAGACATCGTTTACCAACGCTTGGAAAGTCGCGGGAGCATTAGTGAGACCGAACGGCATGACCAGGTACTCAAAATGACCTAACGGGGTGTTAAATGCCGTCTTCCATTCGTCTCCCTTCCGGATCCGAACCAAATGATACGCATTCCTAAGGTCAAGCTTGGTGAAGATTCTGGCTCCATGCAAGGGGGTGAACACTGAATCCAACAAGGGCAACGGGTATCGGTTGCGAACCGTGATTTCGTTCAACCCCCTATAATCAATGCATGGACGAAGCCCGCCATCTTTTTTACCCACAAAAAAGAAACCAGCACCCATCGGAGAGGTGGAATTCCGGATCAACCCGGCAGCTAATGAGTCCCGGATGTAGGTCTCCATTGATTCGCGTTCCGGCCGTGAGAGGTTGTACAGCCTACTGGACGGGAACTCACTGCCTGGAACCAAATCGATGGCACAATCATACGGGCGGTGGGGAGGAAGCGTGAGAGCCAGATCCTTGCTGAACACATCCGCGAGGTCATGGTACTCCGCCGGCACCGCCTTCAGATTGGGCGGGACTCGGACCTCCTCCTTAGCGTGGGAGCCGGGAGGAACCGAGGAACCTAGACACTCCCGATGGCAGGTTTCGCTCCACTGAACCACTACCCCGGACGGCCAATCGATCCGGGGATTGTGCTTTAGCATCCAGGGAAAACCCAGAACCACACGGGAGGTGGCCTGAGTCACAAAGAACTCGATCACCTCCCGGTGGTTACCTGACACCACCAGAGTTACTGGAGGTGTCTTATGCGTGATTGGTGGGAGTAGGGAGCCGTCTAGTGCCCGAACCTGTACAGGCGAGGTAAGAGCCACCAGAGGGAGCCCTATCTCCCTGGCCCATCTGCTATCTAACAGATTCCCCTCAGAGCCCGTGTCCACCAGTGCTGGGGCCTTCAGGGTTGAATCCTCATACAGGATCGTGACTGGGAGTCGTGTGGCAATGTGGGTGTGTCCCACGTGAATGTTTCGGCCCACCCCTGGCCCAGTCTCTAGGGGCGGGCGTTGGAGTTTAACCGCTCGGGGCAGTCGCTTGCAAGATGCTCACTCGAGCCACAAACAAAACAAGCTCCGTAGGCCCGCCTCCTTTGTGCTCCAGGTGCCCTAAATGTTGCCCTGCTCGTGTCCATAGCTTCGTCAGCAGGGGGAGCCGTAGGCGCACGGAGCGCAGGAACAGAGGAGCGTGGGGAGGGCGGAGCTCGGTCGGAACCGGAAGGGAGAGGGACGACGCGTGCCTGGCCGCGCCCTTCGCCTCGTTCCCGATGGCGTTCTTCTAGCCGGTTGTCGAGTCGTATGACTAGATCGATGAGCCCATCTAAGTCCCGCGGTTCGTCCTTCGCCACCAGGTGCTCTTTTAGGACCAGTGACAGTCCGTTTACAAAGGCGGCGCGGAGGGCAGTGCTATTCCAGCCGGATCTCGCCGCCGCGATGCGGAAGGCGACTGCATAGGCAGCTGCGCTCCGACGCCCCTGTCTCATTGACAGTAGCGCGGTTGAAGCGGTCTCTCCTCTATTGGGATGATCGAACACCGTTCTGAGCTCCCGCACAAACCCATCGTATGTATGAAGGAGCCGTGAGTTCTGCTCCCAGAGCGCTGTAGCCCAAGCGCGTGCCTCCCCGCGAAGCAGGTTTATTTCATAAGCTACTTTGCTAGCGTCAGTCGCGTACATCACGGGACGCTGTGCGAAGACGAGCGAACATTGCATCAAAAAATCCGCGCACGTCTCCACACAGCCTCCGTACGGTTCTGGAGGACTTATGTAAGCTTCTGGGGACGGAGGAAGGGACCGTTGAACGACCAGTGGAACGTCACTCACGCGCAGGGTCCTCGGGAGGGAGAGCCGCAGCGGCGCCCTGTTCTTCCATTGGCCGTTCAACAGCCGGTTGACGCCCCTCGGGATCCATGACGCTGGCCGAGATATCCTGTTGTGAAAGTGTAGGTACACGGACCCACAACAGGGGGCGCAATGAACGGACAATGGAGAAAGGTGAATAACAAGTTTTACTGTTGTGAAAAGAGCACAACCAATACAACAATTAATAATTTGGAGTTTAAAGCCGAAATCTGCTGGTGTCGTGTGGGCAGGCTCGAAGGTAGGAGACGTCCGTCCTAGTCGAACCGGAACCACCCAGATCTCCTCTGCCACCGAACCCCAGAAGTACTGGAACCGCCAAGTCCCGAATCCCCAGGTGGCCACTGCCTCCGCTCGTCGGATCCGGTACTGCTGGCGGGAAAGAGCACAAACACACAGGTATGGATGCGACAGCACCCAGTAGATGGAGAGGGGAGAAGCCGCCTCCACCTCTTGTCACAATGAAGCAGGAAGGTGAGTACTTATCCAAGCAAGTAGCTTTCTGTAGTCAGCTGTCCTGAAAAGGTTTAACAAGGTTTATCAGAGTCTTCAGTATATGCTTGCAGAGAAGGTTACCTTAATCTCAAGGCGATATCTCGGCACTGAGGTGGAGACGCCGTTCTGCTGATATACCTCTGTGTTGAGTGGAACAGCTGTGTCCAGTGATGGGAGACAGCTGTCACCCTGGCTGCTCCCGTAAGGCGGCAGCGCCCTCTGGTGCCTGGAGCCCGCACTCCAGGCAGGGCGCCCTCTTGTGGTGGTGGGCCAGCAGTACCTCCTCTTCAGCGGCCCACACAACAGTTGTTCTTATTTTCTTCAATTAGTGATGAGTAGAAAGATGTCCTAGCTTTACGGAGGGCTTTTTTATAGAGCAACAGACTCTTTTTCCAGGCTAAGTGAAGATCTTCTAAATTAGTGAGACGCCATTTCCTCTCCAATTTACGGGTTATCTGCTTTAAGCTACGAGTTTGTGAGTTATACCACGGAGTCAGGCACTTCTGATTTAAAGCTCTCTTTTTTAGAGGAGCTACAGCATCCAAAGTTGTCTTCAGTGAGGATGTAAAACTATTGACGAGATACTCTATCTCACTTACAGAGTTTAGGTAGCTACTCTGCACTGTGTTGGTATATGGCATTAGAGAACATAAAGAAGGAATCATATCCTTAAACCTAGTTACAGCGCTTTCTGAAAGACTTCTAGTGTAATGAAACTTATTCCCCACTGCTGGGTAGTCCATCAGAGTAAATGTAAATGTTATTAAGAAATGATCAGACAGAAGGGAGTTTTCAGGGAATACTGTTAAGTCTTCTATTTCCATACCATAAGTCAGAACAAGATCTAAGATATGATTAAAGTGGTGGGTCTACTCATTTACTTTTTGAGCAAAGTCAATAGAGTCTAATAATAGATTAAATGCAGTGTTGAGGCTGTCATTCTCAGCATTTGTGTGGATGTTAAAATTGCCCACTATAATTATCTTATCTGAGCTAAGCACTAAGTCAGACAAAAGGTCTGAAAATTCACAGAGAAACTCACAGTAACGACCAGGTGGACGATAGATAATAACAAATAAAACTGGTTTTTGGGACTTCCAATTTGGATGGACAAGACTAAGAGTCAAGCTTTCAAATGAATTAAAGCTCTGTCTGGGTTTTTGATTAATTAATAAACTGGAATGGAAGATTGCTGCTAATCCTCCGCCCCGGCCCGTGCTACGAGCATTCTGACAGTTAGTGTGACTCGGGGGTGTTGACTCATTTAAACTAACATATTCATCCTGCTGTAACCAGGTTTCTGTAAGGCAGAATAAATCAATATGTTGATCAATTATTATATCATTTACCAACAGGGACTTAGAAGAGAGAGACCTAATGTTTAATAGACCACATTTAACTGGTTTAGTCTGTGGTGCAGTTGAAGGTGCTATATTATTTTTTCTTTTTGAATTTTTATGCTTAAATAGATTTTTGCTGGTTATTGGTAGTCTGGGAGCAGGCACCGTCTCTACGGGGATGGGGTAATGAGGGGATGGCAGGGGGAGAGAAGCTGCAGAGAGGTGTGTAAGACTACAACTCTGCTTCCTGGTCCCAACCCTGGATAGTCATGGTTTGGAGGATTTAAGAAAATTGGCCAGATTTCTAGAAATGAGAGCTGCTCCATCCAAAGTGGGATGGATGCCGTCTCTCCTAACAAGACCAGGTTTTCCCCAGAAGCTTTGCCAATTATCTATGAAGCCCACCTCATTTTTTGGACACCACTCAGACAGCCAGCAATTCAAGGAGAACATGCGGCTAAACATGTCACTCCCGGTCTGATTGGGGAGGGGCCCAGAGAAAACTACAGAGTCCGACATTGTTTTTGCAAAGTTACACACCGATTTAATGTTACTTTTAGTGACCTCCGATTGGCGTAACCGGGTGTCATTACTGCCGACGTGAATTACAATCTTACCAAATTTACGCTTAGCCTTAGCCAGCAGTTTCAAATTTCCTTCAATGTCGCCTGCTCTGGCCCCCGGAAGACAATTGACTATGGTTGCTGGTGTCACTAACTTCACATTTCGCAAAACAGAGTCGCCAATAACCAGAGTTTGATCCTCAGCGGGTGTGTCGTCGAGTGGGGGAAAAACGGTTAGAGATGTGAACGGGTTGGCGGTGTACACGGGGCTTCTGTTTAGGGCTACGCTTCCTCCTCACAGTCACCCAGTCAGCCTGCTTTCCCGGCTGCTCGGGATCTGCCAGGGGGTAACTAACGGCGGCTAAGCTACCTTGGTCCGCACCGACTACAGGGGCCTGGCTAGCTGTAGAATTTTCCACGGTGCGGAGCCAAGTCTCCAATTCGCCCAGCCTGGCCTCCAAAGCTACGAATAAGCTACACTTATTACAAGTACCATTACTGCTAAAGGAGGCCGAGGAATAACTAAACATTTCACACCCAGAGCAGAAAAGTGCGGGAGAGACAGGAGAAGCCGCCATGCTAAATCGGCTAAGAGCTAGTAGCTACGCTAAGCTAGCGGATTCCTAAAAACACGCAAAGTGAATAATGTGTAAATAATTTAGAGGTGATTCAGCAGAAGGAGTGCTTTAGTTAAGGCACGTAAAGATTACACTGGGAAACAAATCGTAATCTAGATAACTAGATCAATCTAACTGCGCAGATTAAACAGCTAACAGATACAGAAAAACACCGCTGTGCTCCGGAACAGGAAGTGATACAATACCGCAGTGAGAGCCAACCACCAGTAGAGGCAAGCAAGAGGTTAATATGAAATGGAAAGAAGCTGTTTTTGTGTCTTGAGGTTTCGGTCCTGATGGACCTCAGCCATCTGCCAGAGAGGAGCGTGACAAAAAGTTTGTGTCCTGGGTGAGAGGAATCGTCCACTATGTTCCTTGCTCACCTCAGGGCCCTGGAGGTGTACAGGTTCCATAGGGATGGCAGATTGCAGTTGATCACCTTCTCTGCTAAAGGTAAAATAAGTCAGAAATGACAGCATTCACCAATTATGAACTGCAACTGGATTAAATATAAATAATTTAGGACATTTGAACATGTTTCTCAGCATTCTCCCAATAACTTCTCTCAGGTAAGATTATTCAACAGATTATAACCAAATTTATTGGCTGTGGTTGTAATAAAGCATATTTTACTTATCTACTCATATTTCATAAATAGTATGATTGGAAAAAAGCCACACAAAATGGGCCACTGTTAATAATCGTAATCAATTAATGCATTTTTAACAACTAAAACATTGTTTGGCCTGAGTTTTTTTTAAGTTTTGATAATAAATAATTATTAAAGAGGTGCTTTGATTGAAGGCAAGTTTTCTTTTTTATGTGCTTACAAGTATCCGCTTGAAACTCTGTATCGGCAGATGGACTTTGGATCAGGGTAAAAACCCTGACTGGGACATTCATCATTTTCATATGATTTGCGGGTTTATATTTTCACTCTGGACAAAAATTAATTTAATAAGTATATTTTTGGTAAACAACACAAACACCATTGTGGACTAAACCGGCTAATTAAATCCTATTCAATGGGCAGATACACTCAGAGGTCTTGTTTTCACTGAAAAGGTAAAAGTCATTGTAAGTGTCTGGGCACCTGCACAGTTAACATGCAGATATTATACAAAATAATAAATGTTTGAGTTCAACTGTATGAATATTTCATGAGGTGAAAGCTGGAACATACCATTCAACTCAGCTTTGCCTCGTTGAATGGTATGTTCCAGCTTTCACCTCATGAAATATTCATTCCATTGAAAGAATGTAAAAACATTCATTATTTGTTTTATATAACAGCTAAAATAGATCCTTGTCATTTGATATTTTATTAATTTATAAACAACAGAAAAGGGACTTACATTTTGGCGTTCCACTACTGCTAAAGTCCAAATTGTGATGTGTAGTCCAGTGATGCTGTGCAATGATTTCAGACTTCCATTAAAAAAAAAAAAACTTTGTGTAGTTCCTCAGTCCACCCAAAAATCACATCAGCTTTTTATCTGAACAGCTCTTCATGCGTCCATACGGCTTACAGCAGAGCAGAGTGGATTTTGTGTGTGTGTGTGTGTATATGTGTGTTACAAGAATTAGCACTGTGAGTTAGCTCAATCACATCTTCGTTTTGTGTCGTTGTCCTGCACGTGTACGCAATCACACAACCAGGTCGGCGCGCGTGCACTACCAAAAAAAAAAAAGACTGTGTACATCCTCAGTGCAGCGAAAAAAAATGTCAGAAATTAGTCTAGCTTTTCATTCTAACAGCCTCCAGACAGTGCAGTGGATTTTTTTTTTGTGTGCGTGTGTGCAATGGTACCAAACGTATGGAACCAAATTTGCACTCTAAATGCAATGCAACACAAATGGGACGAATAATCCATGTCATGTGACATATGAAGCACCAATCAAATGACAAGGATCCATTCAGCTGTTATATAAAAATGTTTACTTGACTAAATGTGAATACATTTTTAACCCCTTAATGCCCGAATTTATATAGCTGTATATAAAAAAAGTTTTGTGTGTTTTTGCCTTTAAGTAGATGGGAAATAATGTTGAGATTATTAATTTCACTTTTGCACAAAAACTAGATAGTAATATTGGGTATTCTGGTAATGACTTTATGTTATAATGTTATAAAAATAATGATGGTATGTTGCAAATTTGCAACAATGGGCATACAGGTCAATTTGGTAAGTTGCATATTTGAGTCGGGAGATTGTAGCATATATGTGACGATGGGCGTTAAGGGGTTCACACAATCAATTGTACAGTCAGCCACGCTAACCTCAGCATCTTTGATGCTGAATGGCGCTCCTGTCCACATAGATTTCAGGGGTCACCTGCCCATGAGGGTTTTGGTTTTATAGAACGAGCCCCCCCCTCCATCATTAAAAACAAATTGCAATATAAAGATCACTGATTTATTTATCCCCCTCCCTGCCCATATGTGGTTGTCAAAATCAATCTGCATGCGCTTTAAGTATTGTCAGGTTTAAAAAATCAGAGCTTTTTACAATGTTCATGTCAGGACAGAGTTTTTGTGAAGTGACAGAATGCTTCAAATGTAATCAGACGTCCAGCGATGCACGAAAACTAGGGCAGAGTCAGAGGACCAAATGCTGCTCAGGGCTGCACCGAAATGTCTTAGTGCATAAATTCAAGCAGTGTGACATTTCTACTCAGTTAATCTACACATTAATTTAGTTTATTGTCTCTCTTCATCCCTCCATGTAAAGACATGGGGGAGGGATCGAAGGAAACAGGAGGACAGAGGAAAGTGGGAAGGGAAAGGAGGCATCCTTTATTTACAGATGTCATCCAAAGTTATGTCCATTTCTGATAACGGCACATCTGGATCAGCTGTCAGCTGATTCACAGCTGTTCAGATGCTGTGCAGGGTTTGTAGTATCTCATGATCTGCCTGAATATGTAGTAATAAGTGTAGCCACAATATCATTGTTCAGTCTGTAATAATCTCATTGGATCAGCATCATGGTCCTGTCGGAAAAGGGGGATCTGTCCCTTCTGGGTTAGGGGAGAGTTATTGCCCTAAGTGGAAGAGTTCAACTATCTCGTGGTCTTGCTTATTAGGCTTTACAGGTTTTCTCTGTCAGTAACATTTTATTGAGTCTTAAAGTAAACAAATATGAACTTGGTCACTGGATCCTTGCTCTCTGGACATAAATGTAAATAAAATCTGTAGTTTTTGTCAAAAGCATATCCTTTCAGATATTAATGGCTCAAAGGTATCTCCATAGCTTCTGAACTGAGCTCAGCCGACTGCGTTGCACGTCAGGATATAACTCATAAAACACGGACGATATTTTGGAGAAAAAAAATGTTTTGGTTTCTTGTCTGTATTACAACATTTGGAAAGAGGTGTCATTTGATTTAAATCGGTGATTTGCTTTGAAGTTATTAATTCCGACCGGACTCTATCTTTCTAACTTGACTTGGCAGAGAGTGGCACACTGTTTGGAGCTGTGCGAACGGAACGGAGGATGATTATCTTTTCTTTCCCGCAGGAAGAGTCCCAGTTAGTGAATTTAATCTGCACAAAAGTGACTTACTATTGACATATTTTAATGGCTTTGAGAGGGGTTAAGAAGCAGACTTGCCGCTTCTCAAAAGCAGCAAAGCAGAGAACCAATGAAGCAGAGGGGGCCATTATTGTAGCAAAAGTATTTGCAAATGCGCATTTTGATCTGTGTGTGTGTGTGTGTGTGTAAACAGATCCACACATGCGCATAGCAATCTGTGTATGTGTATACGCATTTGTTGATCTGTTTACACACGCACAGATCAAAATACGCATTTGCAAATACTTTTGCTACAATAATGGCCCCATAGTCGGAACACTGCTTCATTGCTTCAAGCAGAGCCACTGCAGGGTCTGCAGTCAACGTAGACTTTTCCCGATAAACACCCTCAGAAACAACAACCACTCTGAAGGACCAATAAGGGAATCGTTAAGCAAAAAGGCGATTGATGTCGGTGAATCGAATAATTTCTTAATTCTCGAAAAGAACCGGTTCTCGATACCAACCCTATCCTGGGGTCCTGCGGATGCTGTACCAGACCATTGTGGTGAAGAAAGATCTTAGCCAGAAGACCAGACTCTTGATTTACCAGTCAGTAAATGCTCCTGTCGCTACCTGTGGTCATGAATTTTGCATAATAACCAAAAGAACAAGGTCAGTGATACAAGCGGTGGAAATGATATTCCTCTGTTGGGTATCTGGGCTTACACTCAGGGACAGGGTGAGAAGATTGAATGTCTGGAAGAGTCACCGAGTAGAAACACTGCTTCTTTGCATCGAAAGTTGTCAGGTGAAGTAGTTCTGGCACATTCTTGTTTGCTGCTTGATCAAAACTTGTTTAACGCGGATCCTCAGCATTGATGCTGTGATGATCAGCACTCTGTGACTTCCTGTTTGACTCACGTTTCACATGTCAGTCAAAAACCCTATTACTTTTCTTATACATGAAACTTAACTGTCAATGAAATATGACCTAAACTGTGATTCTGTTGTGTGACCCAAAAGCCTTTCTGCTGCAGGCTCATGTAGGCCTTAATGATTGTTAATAGGGCAGTGCAGTCTTGTTTGAACCCTGTGTGATATTGTGGGATTTGACCACTTATGGGGACCGCCACTCCCATTGTGCAGTATATACACAGCATAACTTCACATGGAAAAATTGTGTACTGTTTTGTTTTCGGCTGCAATCATCGAAGCAGTCGCGAAAGTGTTTTTTTTTTTTTTCCAGTTCCTAGTGGAGAAGGGAAGACGAAGCGAATGGGAGACATGTCGGTAAGTGTTAGCCTACACAGCTAATCAGAGTAGCTGCATTCTCTTGCCTGCACAGTCTCCTCAACATGTTTGAGCTCCCGGTCATAAACAAACACTTGTCCACTTTCCACCACATCGTCACTTTCTTTGCATTTTGACTTTCTTTGCGTGGAATTTGCCCCAAAACTCGGAAAATGCTGTTTTTTTTTTTGTTTGTTTTTTTCCCCCCCACTGGAAGTAGAGAAACTACATCATGTGTCATGTTTTACCCCTTGAGCGCCCTCCCTCAAACAAGACTGTAGTGCCCAGTTAAACCCAACCACATATTTGTTAAATGTAAAACTATTAAAAAAAAATCTTTGAAGGAGCAGATTTAAAATGAAAGCCCCTGGATAAACTCTTGCTCATATAATTATTAAAGGGGCCATATTGTTACATCAGCCATGGATGTAATAAACTCACAAGCGTTTATACTTTTATTTATTTGTTTGTCTGTCTGTCTGTTAGCAAGATTACATCAAAACTACTGCACAAATTTTGACAAAATATTCACCACAGATAGATATTAGGCCAAGGAAGACTCCGTTAAATTTTGGAGGTGATCTGGATTAGGTTTTGCTTCATATAGGCTTGAAGGATTACTGTTAGCAGGTTTACGTCAAAACTAGGGATGGGTATCGAGAACCAGTTCTTTTCAAGAATCGTTAAGTAATTATTCGATCCACCGACATCAATAGCCTTTTTGTTTAACAATTCCCTTATCGGCCATTGGTTTGGAGGGTGTTTGTCGGGAAAATGATAATTTCTCTACGTTGATTGCAGACCCTGCAGCGGGTCTGTAATCAACCGTTTCTGCGGCGCAACTTTGCAGGAGCGGCAAGTCCACTTCTTAACCCCTCTCAAAGCCATTTAAAGATGTTAATCATGAGTCACTTTTGTGCAGATTAAAGTCACTAACTGGGACTCTTGTCTTGTGGGCAAGAAACGAGAATCGTCCTTCATTCAGTTCTCACAGCTCCAACCACTGCACCGCTCTCTGCCGACTCTAGTTAGAGTCTGGCCGGAATTAAAATGCTTCTTAAAGAGCCACTCCTTAGTTGCCCTGGCCGTGTGTCAGAGGACACGTTTGGACATGTCTATCTCGGCTTTCAATGCTTACCAGTCCAGTAAGTATCAGTGAAATTGTGGAGAGCTGGACATGTCCAAACGTGTCCTCTGACACGCCGAAAACTGAGGTGTCCTTTGTCTCGCTTCCAAAGTGAATCGGTCGTGACGCGAAGCCTCCGCGCGGCTTTCCATGACAAAATCTCTTGTTAAAAGTGAAATCTGCCAGAAAATGGCTGATGTCCAGCTCTTGTGATAACCAGAGAAAGAGCACACGATGGTCTCGTATCCACAGAGCCATCCATTTAGAAATGGTCCGGTGGCTTGTGCCGCGTCATCGCAGGTCGGAGCATGGCGCGCCGAGTGTCCTTAAAGGGGTCCTTATAGCTGTAGTAACAGACCTTATTCTCTGTGAAGCCTGTAAAATTTTCACCGAAAGCCAGATAAATTTTTCGAATGGTTTCCAGGTGCCAGTCTCTAACAGCTTCTGAAAAAATTCTGATGGAAAAAAAGTCCTTTTCATTCCGCCATTTCCAGACAATGAAAATCCGACGAGGGGGCGGGACCACTCCTTCCCAAGGCGTGTTCACAGGTGAATGACGTCACCGACAGGCGTGGAAAAACTCACGCATGCACACAAGGGTTCAAGCATGTCTGACATAAAAACATATGAATGAAATCCATAGTTTTTGAAAAAAAATAAAAAGGGCCGTTACTTTATTGACAGACCTCGTAAGTATTTGAGACAATAGAAAAACAGACCTTAATATTTGGTACAGAAACCTGTGTTTCCATTTAGAGGTCAGATGTTTCCGGTAGTTCATGACTAAGTTTGCACACTGCAGCAGGGACTCCTCCTTCAGATCTTTCAGGTTTGGAGTTTCAGCTCCCTCCAAAGATTTTCTATTGAGTTCAGGTCTGGAAACTGGCCAGGCCACTCCAGGACCCTGAAATGCTTCTTACAGAGCCCCTCCTTAGTTGCCCTGGCTGTGTGTTTGGGGTCATTGTCATGCTGGAAGACCCAGCCATGACCCATCTTCAGTGCTCTTACTGAGGGAAGGAGGTTGTTTGCCAAAGTCTCTCAATACATGACCCCATCCACCCGCCCTTCAATACTGTGCAGTCGTCCTGTCCCCTTTGCAGACAAACACCCTCAAAAATGATGTTTCCACCCCATGCTTCACGGTTGGGACAGTGTTCTTGGGGTTGTTCTCATCCTCCAAACATGGTGAGTGGAGGTGATTCCAAAAAGCTCTATTTTGGTCTCATCTGACCACATGACCTTCTCCCATGCCTCCTCTGGATCATACAGATGGTCACTGGTGAACTTCAAATGGGCCTGGACATGTACTGGCTTGAGCAGGAGGACCTTGTGCGTCCTGCAGGATTTTAAACCATGACGGCGTAGTGTGTTACTCATGTAATCTTTGTGACTGTGGTCCCAGCTCTCTTCAGGTCATTGACCATTTCCTCCTGTGTAGTTGTGGCTTTCTCAGAATCATCCTTACCCCACGAGGCGAGATCTTGCATGGAGCCCCAGACCGAGGAAGATTGACAATAATGACGTTTCTTCCATTTTCTCATAATTATGCTAACAGTTGTCTTCTCACCAAGCTGCTTAGCTGTTGTCCTGTAGTCCATCCCAGCCAGTGCAGGTCTACAATTTTGTCCGTGGTGTCCTTAGACAGCTCTTTGGTCTTGTCCATGGTGGACAGGTTGGAGTGTGATTGAGTGTGTAGACAGGTGTCTTTTATACAGGTAACAAGTTCAAACGGGTATAAGCATTTCACCAAATTATGACATTCTCAAAATTAATTCGCTGTCCATAACTGAGTCGCAATCATTTGACCAATTTTGGTAAATATCAGATCAAAACTCTTTATGTTAACATTTTTGCTGAAGATAAATTGTTCATACGAAAATACCTCACAAACTCTGCAGGCATTTGCAATTTACAGGCCAATACATGAAACAAATGAACTACTTTGAGTTAGAAACTATTTTTAAAGTATTTTAATTGTAACTGCGGGGGGGGGGGGGGGGTGTCTTTATGATCCTTACAGATGAATTAATGATTCTTTAGAAGCAGCAATAGTGATTTTGTAATTTAATTTTTAAACATCTAAAGCTTCAATTTAATTTTAACTATTTGCTATTTTGTTTCAAGGGTTTATCTGACGTCTGAGAAACATCAGACATGTTTGATCAGTTCTCCCATTTGTTTTGTAGCTTTCAGATGTTTAACAAACTAATGCTTCTGTATCAGATAGTCAACGTTTAACCAGCACATACCACACTGGTTCCCTGGTCACTTCCCTTCCTGACCAATCCTGACTCATTTATCTGGACTTGCTTACGTTCCTTAGATTAAAAATGGAAAGACTTTGTGATAGATTTTAAAGCTGAACTAACATTTGATAAATTGTTGTATACGTATGCTGTTAGCAGAATTGTTCTGTTAAAGCTCGTGTTCAGTTTCTATTGCTGTGTGTGCATGTCTGTAATTTTTCATTTTTATGGGCTCTGCAAAGGATTTAATCACTCATGCTTTGCCTAATGGATGAGTTATTCACTGAAGCATGAAGAGAGAGAGCCTGGTTTGAGAGAGAGATTGGAGCTGGAAGACATGACAATGTCTCTAAAATATAGGGCGTTAGAACACAAAGGGAAAGCGAGTTGACACTGTCGTAAAGATGCAGCCAAGTTAGCTCTTGATTTCTGCCTCCTCAGGAATATTCATATTTAATGTACACACATGCAGACGAATGTTCCATTGAAATCAAGACTGGCCAACTGTTTAACAGCACATTTTACCACTTTATGCAGTGGGAATGCTTGGACTGTCCAGAACATGTTTACTTCATTTTTTATCTTTTGGCTAACATAGTAAACTGTCAGCCTCAAATATACTGGAATTATCAATAGGAAGACTTTATTAAACTTTAATGTTGATTGTGTAGATTAGATTATTCTGGCGATAAATTGAGTAATCGGATAAAAAGTACTTTTGCATTTTTAAACATCAGTCATCCAGGGCTCTCCCTAAGCAATGGCACAATGTTGCTGCGACAGTGTTGACATTTTGCTGAAATGGTGATTGGATGTGGTTTCTGTTTTGTTTTGTTTCCCCCAACTTGTAAAATGTAACCATTTTTGAGATGATTTTTTTTTTTTTTTTTTTTTTTTTTTTTAAGGTTGGTGGACTGGGTCCCTGCATTATTTTCTTTTTAATCCCTCTTTCTCTGCAATTCAGTAGATGCATTTCAGCTGGAGGTTGAACATGCAAGCTTCACAGTCAGTTTTTTTTATTATTATTTTTTTTTATTATTAAACACTCAATGCGAGTCTGAGCAAAACACAAAAGAAAGAGTTAACTTTTGCTGAGAGGATCTTTCAGAAACTGTTTCAGTGTGGCCGGGAACGGAGCTGTGACTCGCCCGGTGTGACTGACTATTGCAAGACACACAACAGGTAAGTAGTAAAATGTATGATTTTGATTCACTATGCCAGCAAAAAAAAATGTTAGTGGACTGAAAGTAATCGGAGCTAAATTTGGTGGAAGTGGTCCGCTGATGGTTTTCAAAATTAGCTGAAAAGCTCATCAGCTAACTAAAAACTTAGCTTCACTAATTAGCGGTTAGTGGATTAGCAGAACTGCCTAGAGGTCACTTGCCTTGCCGAGCAAGTTGGGGTCAGATCTCCTTTTGCATGGCTAGTTATCCAATTAATCCAAATATACCGCAGGTAAAATAAGTATTGAACATGTCACCATTTTTCTCAGTAAATATATTTCTAACGGTGCTACTGACATGGAATGTTCACCAGATATTGGTAACAACCCACGTAATTCACATACACACAGAAATCAAACCATAGATGTCCATAAATTATGTGTAATAATGTGAAATGACACAGGAAAAAGTATTGAAATGCATGGAAAACAAGACACCAACTGAAATCTATCAGTAATTAGAAAGCAGTCCTGCCCCTTGTCAGTGCAAATTAATGTCAGCTAGTTCAGTCCCAACTGATGGGCTATAAAAAGGGGTCTCGTTACCAAGGTGTCACACAAGAAGCATCTCTTGATGGGTAAAAGCAAAGAGCTCTCTCAAGATCTTCAGATCTTATTGTTGCAAAACATATTGATGGCATTGGTTACAGAAGGATTTCTAAACCTCTGAATACTCCAGTGAGCACTGTGGGGGTGTAACCTGAAAGGGGAAAAACCGAGTACTACCAGGTGCTCCTCACATGATTCCTGACAGACGACTGAAAAGAATAAGTAAAGTGCGCATCTCAAGCCGTGCGGTGCATTATGGGTAGGCTCAATTGCTCGACTACCAACCCACAAGCTATGGCGGCGGAAAGCAGTGAGGAGTGCTGTGTTTTGGATCATTTCAACTGCTGGAAAGTTGATGATTTAAAGTGTTTTTGTAAGCTCCGCGGATTGCCTGTTACAACCAGGACTACGTACGGCAGTGGACAGAAGCGGAAAGAAGAGCTGGCTGTGCTTACGTGTGCTGCATTGTTATAGAAACTACCGTTGGTGCCGAAGAGAGAGCCGCTGTCGAAAATGACCGGCCCTTGTTGATAGTTGGAGACAAACAAACAGAGACTGAAACTGTGGATATTGCAGAATATTTGCTAAGCAGGGATGAGAAATCGCTACTCCGCCGGCTTCATAATAACGACAATGAAGGTGGGTCTCACATATAACCTCTTTGGTGTCACGTTTGTTTTGATAAGTTGACAGACATACAATGATATGTGCATGCATGCACTTCGTTTATAGAACATGTCAATATTACAACATTACGCACCACGTCATTCATGGTGCGACATTAGTCAGAAGCCGATGCACGAAAACGGCGGCACAGTTTCAGGATATTGACAAAATAAATGTGTGCAAGAAACTTACAATTTTAGTCCGTCTTTTACATCCATCTGGATCTTTCTTTTCTGTGGCGACATTGTGTAGAATGGAGGTTTACGACCACATTTCTTCTTCTTTCCGTCTTTGTGTGGACTCAGTGGAGCTTTGCAATTGTGTGTTTTCAGCCAACTTTCAAGCCTATAAATTCCGTTCAAGCATTTGAAAACAGCACAATGTGCACCTGTCATTATTGTATGTGTCACTTAAGGCTTAAAACCTTTGAAACAATCCCTGTAAGCCTTAACTTTTACAGTCCGCTAATGCTACTGTATATGAAATTCAATGGGAGCGGTGTGAGTTTGGTAGCTGGGATTTTTGCCCCCGTTTGACCCACGCATGCGCAGATGCGTTGCGCACTTCGCTTA
This sequence comes from Thalassophryne amazonica, assembly GCF_902500255.1. NCBI lineage: Eukaryota > Metazoa > Chordata > Actinopteri > Batrachoidiformes > Batrachoididae > Thalassophryne > Thalassophryne amazonica. The sequence continues at coordinate 15,447,975 of NC_047120.1, forward strand.
TTATCAGAAGAGTTGTCCAACAGCCAAAGGACTGCTTCAGAAAGACCTTGTTGTGTGTTGGGGGTTTGGCTGGATGTTTTTGTGTTGTTTTCTTTTCTTTGCTCTCCAGGTGGTATGCAAACTGGTTTTTGTCTGTGGAGAAGGTGCTGGCAGAAGAGTCCTTCACCCTCATCAGCATTATTAGCTGCACCTGTGGAGGATGTTCACGTGCAGGCCTACTGACTTGCAGCACTTGCGGATGATGTCCACGTGTAAACTTAGACTTTCAGCTGAAGCAGATAATGAGATGGCGTTCTGCATTTAAGCCATGAGTGGTTCAAGCAGAATTGCCGGGAACTCGACCTTGTGACTTTCGTTTGTGAGACGCTGAGGACCGCGCCAGGGTTTGACACATCGTGCCTGTGAAGGACGGGTGAGGGACACATGCTGTCAGCACACATCAGAGGTGATTATTGTCTGAATGATCGTTAATAGTAATTTGGCATTTTGTTATGCAGTATATTTGAACATTGATGAGAATTGTGCAGTTTGCTTCTCACTGCCGTGGCGTACAGACTGATGATCCTCCACCTGTTGTGAGAAGCTGCTCATTTACATAAAGCTTAAATTCAGACCTGAATGTGTTGCTGATAGTGTGTGCCTCTGAAAGATATTTGCTGTAGCTCTGTTGACTTACCTCACCTTTTCCATCCTTCAGAGTCAGTTTGTCGTGTCCACCTGGGGGGTGTTTGGCGGTGAATCTGAGTCCAGAAGCGCTGAGGCTTCGATCCTTTTGGGCGCTGGAGAGCGCGCCGTCCTTCACTCCGCCAGACAAACCAAAAATTTATGTTGTACACTAATTATTGCACTGGAGGGGAAATAAAATCGTTTTGTTTGTGGAACCGCTTTCTGGTTATTTAGCGCTGGGTTCGGTCAGACGTTGGTCCGCTCCTCAACCTGCGTCTGCACATAACAGACCTGGAATTAACAAGTACAATTGTTTTAAAGAAAACAGTAAGTAATGCACTCAACCACCATGGCCTGTGTGCACGTTCACCACGCAAGACTCCATTACTGAAGAGAAAGCACGTGAGACCAAAATTGAACTCTTTGATAGCCATAATACACATCATAAATGGCAAAAACACCAACAGTGAGGTTTGGAGGTGGAACATCATGGTGTGGGGTGTTTTTTTTTAAAGCATAGGAGGTCTGTCAAAGTATCGTACCTTTTTTATTTTTTTCAAAAACTATATGGATTTCATTCATATGTTTTTACGTCAGACAAGCTTGAACCCTCGTGCGCATGCATGAGTTTTTCCACGCCTGTCGGTGACGTCATTCGCCTGTGAAGATGCCTTGTGGAAGGAGTGGTCCCGCCCCCTCATCGGCTTTTCATTCTCAGCAAACAGCTGAGCTACTGCCGCTTTGTTCCATGAAATTTTTTTTCAGGAGCTCTGCCAGACAGCCAGCTGGAAACCATTTCGAAGATTTGGTTGTTTTTCAGTGAAAATTTTACGGGCTTCACAGAGATTAAGGACTATTACTACAGCTTTAAGGACGGCCCACAATGGCGCATGGCGTGCCGTGCTCCGAGCTGCGATGACGAGGCAGAAAACGCCAGACCATTTCTAAGCTGATGGCTCTGTGGATACGAGACCGTCGTGTGCACTTTCTCTGGTTATCACAAGAGCTGGACATCAGCCATTTTCCAGCAGATTTCACTTTTAACAAGAGATTTTGTCATGGAAAGCCGCGCAGAGGCTTCGTGTGTAACAACCGATTCGCTGTTTGACTGAGACAAAGAACACCTCCGTTTCGGCGTGTCATGGGACAAGCTAGGACATGCCCAGCTTTCCACAATTTCTCTGATACTTACTGGACTGGTAAGCATTGAAAGCCGAGATAGGCATGTCCGAACTTGTCCCATGACACGCTGAAACGGAGGTGTTCTTTGTCTCGCTCAAACAGCGAATCGGTCATTACGCACAAAGCCTCCACGCGGCTTTCCATGACAAAATCTCTTGTTAAAAGTGAAATCTGCCGGAAAATGGCTGATGTCCAGCTCTTGTGATAACCAGAGAGTGCACACGATGGTCTCGTATCCACAGAGCCATCAGCTTACAAATGATCTGGCGTTTTCTGCCTCGTTGTCACAGCTCGGAGCGCGGCGCGCCGAGCGTCCTTAAAGCTGTAGTAACAGTCCTTATTCTCTGTGAAGCCCGTAAGTTTCAGCAAAAGCCAGATAAATTTTTCAAATGGTTTCCAGCTGCCAGTCTCTAACAGCTTCTGAAAAAATTCTGATGGAAAAAAAGTCCAAATCATTCATTTCCAGACAATGAAAATCCGACGAGGGGGCGGGACCACTCCTTCCACAGGGCGTGCTCACAGGTGAATGACGTGACCGACAGGCATGGAAAAACTCACACATGCGCACGAGGGTTCAAGCTTGTCTGACGTAAAAACATATGAATGAAATCCATATAGTTTTTGAAAAAAATAAAAAAGTACGATACTTTATTGACAGACCTCGTACATCACTGGAAAACTTATACAGTGGAACCTCTGTTTTAGAATTTAATTCATTCCTAAATGTTGTTCTTAAACCAAAACCAATTTTCCCATCAGAAACGATGTAAAATGGATTCATCTGTTCTGGGCCTTAAAATGAACACTGTTTTTACCTTTTTAACAACACTTCATGCATAAAAGGCAGACATAAAGAAAGAGTATGCATATCTCATACAAAATACCGTACAGTAATTATAAGAAAATAGACTATTAAATTTTGCCCTACCTGTACAGAAAAGGCTTGATGTCAGTTCCTCCATCACCTCCCTCTGCTGCTCTTTCTGATGAAGTTCTAGTTCCTCGGTAGAGAGCTCAGTACGGTGGTCAATGGCTAACTGCTTTTCATTTATCCAGATCAGCAACAACTTTTCCACCTCTTCCAGTGCCCATGATCTTTGTTTTGTAATCACTGTCACTCCTTAGCAACATTAGCTCCCTTTATCACAACTTTGTTTTTCAGCATGGACTGGAGATTTTACCATTCCATATTGCAAAGCGAGGTACAGCGCCAATTTCTGTTGTGGTTCTCACAACTTTCCTCCTCATTTTTTCACTTTTTCCGTCTGTCTTTGGCCTCATAACAGCTTCTTTGCGGGGAACACCAACAAAAAAAGGAAAATCCAAAGTGTGTCATCCACAATCCTGTTGATTGTGGTCACAGAGCATTCACACAGTGTGACGTGTCTCTGACGTTCTTGCTTCATCTTCTTTCAAGTTTATTGGCAGATGGCAAACCAACGCGGTGCATTACTGCCACCTACTGCAGCAGCAGGTGTTCATGAACTAAGACTTTGTTTGAAAAGCGGTGCATTTTTTGTTCAAAAAATATGTTCATGACCTGATTTGTTCATTAAGAGAGCCGTTCAAAAATTCCACTGTAACTGAAGGAAGGATGAATGGAAAAATGTACCAAAACATTCTTGATAAAAATCTACCAGGATGATGAAGATTGAACGAGGGTGGACATTTCAGAAAGGCAATGATTCTAAGGAATCTCTCACCAGGTTTCAGAGAATGAAAATGAAGCTGCTAGAATGGTCCAGCCAATCAGCTGACTTGAGTCCAATAGAAAATCTATGGAAAGAACTAAAGATCAGCATTTATAGAAGAGGTCCACAGAACCTTTAAGATTTGACGACTGTTTGTGTGGAAGAATGGACCAAAATCACACCTGAGCAATGGATGAGACTAGTTTCTCCATTCAGGAGGCATCTTGAAGCTTCATTACCAACAAAGGCTTTCATAAGAAATACATAAATAAGCATGTTCAACACTCTTTTCTTGTGTCATTCCATCTTATTACTACATATAACTTGATTTCTGTACGTATTTGTTTTGGTTTCTTTGCATGTGTGTATTACTTGGGTTGTTACTGACATCTGGTGAAAATGTCATGAAATAGCACCGTTAGAAATATGGTAACTGAGAAAAATGGTGACATGTTCAATAGTTATGTTACCCGCTGTATATGTCATACTGAGCGTCTGCCGATACAGAGTCCCAATCTGATACTTGTAAACATTTTGCAAGCACATTAAAAATCCTTCTATTGTGCATTCTTTATCAGTTAACAGCTCTGTCGTGCATTTAGGGGACAAATATAAAAAATTTATAAAATCTACTCTTTTCAAAATTTATTAATGTTTTCCAAAGTTGTCGACCAATTTGTTTATTTATTTACTTATTTTAATTTTTTTTATTGTTCCTCAATTTCACTTGGCACAGGAGCATAAAGATGCAGCCGGACTGCTCTGTGTAAAGCTGGGCAGACACTGTATGATATTTTCAATCGTTGTACTCGACTCCAGCTCAAACTGTGCGACAAAACCGCACGGTGTAAAAGTTCAGAGCGCACGATTTAAGTTCTCGCACTATACAGCCCGATGCTCTGATGCAATCTGACTACTCGCATTGTACGTTTAAAAACCACACGTCGGACTCAAATTTTATTTATTTATTTATTTTCAAACTTTATTTACATTTCTTATTTTTACAAAAAATCTTGATGGGAGACATCAAAGTTTAAAAAAAAACAAACAAAAAAAAACAATACAAGACTTTAAATGAGTTGAAGAATAATGGGGAAAAAAGAAACAGAAGCTGCTCTCCCAAAGAGATGATCACTGTTTATGCTCTCTCCAGTGTTTGCACAGTGCGAGAGTTTGGGGTAAATTAGCTCATAGACGCTTGTAGCACTGCTTTAGCACTGTTTGATCTTCATCCGACCATACGATTGCCGATCGAGAGGTGGTCGTGAGAGGATAAACGCAGCTCCTTGCTCCATGTATACTACATGATGCAGGACGCACGATTAAGTTGAAGCTCGGCGCGATCCAAAAAATTCTCGCACGAGTGAAAAATCAGCTGAAAAAGGGCCAAAACTCACACAGTGTAAGGTCAGCTTAAGCCTGATCCTGTCAGATCTCAGAAGCTAATAGTGGTGGAGCGTAGCTAAAATTTCCATAACAGTTGTTCAGTTTGTGATAAAAGCATGAAATTCGGCGCACACATTCTAAATTAACTGTTTATTTTCAGATATGGTTCCATCCTGGAGCTGACCTCTAATGAGCTACAGGGGTCAATAAAAAAATTACACAGGGGTCAAATAATGTTAACACATTATTTGTCTGATCATAAAGATTCCAAAAAGTATAGTTTGGACTATCTATGACAATGTTCTGGAGTTATAGGGTAAAAACAGCAAAAATGGTGACAAAGGTCAGTTTCAGTTTGTACAGGGCTCAAAAGTTAAAGTTGCTCCAATTTTGGAAAAAGTGGTGCAAATTATTGGTTGTGCGAATAGGATTAATAAATGGAATAGTTTTGACTATGTTGAATGCTTGGTCTCCAAAGTAAAGGTCGAAGAAGGTTGATGTCCATTGGATTTTATGACGTGTGACATGTTACCCTGTAAAGGAATAAAAGGAATAGTTTGCACCTCTGTCATGCTTAGTTATCATGTTCTCAGACATGTTTGTCATTTGTGAACTGTGTCTCCTTGACAATGCTTTGTGGGTGTCGCCTTTTTGCTGTGTTGTCAGTAACATTTTACAAATTGGCCTGTTCGTGGTTAAATCGTGGAACCAGATTGATGCGTTAAGTTTAAAATGCTGCATCTCTGAGTCAGTTGACTGATTTTTATCTGACATTTTTACCCGTATTCCGAAGACTTTGTGTCCGCTTGCCTGTGCTCAGTGTAAGTGCAGTCCTATTACTGCCAGTCAGAAACATTCTTGGGACACAGACCTTGGACAAGTTCAAAGATGACTAACCTGGACCTATTCTAAGGGGATCAAATGGTCACATTGTTTCTACACACTTTCTCATTGATTACATGCTCATACGGCAGGAATAGTTTGTTTCCGTAGTCTACTTGGGACTGTATGATCAAGGAATCGAGAGACGTCAATAGTGGCGTGTAAGGGGAGACTGTCGCAACTCAGTCTGAGAGCTGAGTGTTTTGAAGGGGGTGTGGTGAGTGCCCACACCAGTTTGATGTTGTGTGACATGTTTGTGGCAGATTGTGGTTTGCTTGGTGGCAAGTGCTAAACACACCTCTAAATGTCAGGCATGTGAGACGGGCTTCAGTCATTCACTGTATTTGACTGGACTGTGGATTGAGATGAACAGTTTTGGATAAAACTTGTCCTGCATAAAGCATGAGTAATTGTGCTGAGGCGTGGAAAGGCACAGCACATCCTGCCCTCTGACAGGAGACCTCCAAGCTTCTACTCATCGTTTTGATGAGAGATGTTAGACTTGATGAATGCCAGAGGCTCCAAGTGGCACCATTTAGCAACAGCTGGACTCATGTTAAAACATGGTTCCCAAGTAGATACATATATCCCTATATTTTCATTTGTAATATTGTTTGTATCTTTTAGTTTGAGCACTATATTAGTTGAATGTGGTGGTAGTGGTGGGGGCCTTTGGGGGCCACATGTTTGAAACCACTGCTCTGCCTGAATGGTTGTAAGATGGGTTCAAAGGCTGAACATGCTTCTTTAGAGTAACAGGTGCTCCTACATCACTCCTGTTCTGTCATTCTGCAGGATTTGAAGAGAGTGCTGTCTTTCCCACCGTACCCAGGAGTTTACTTACATCCAGTGGTGTACGCCTGCACAGCAGTGATGCTGCTGTGTCTGCTCATCTCCATCATAACTTATATCGTCCATCACAGGTAAAGGTTCTCAACAGGACTTCATTTATCAAACATTCATTGTTTCAAATAAACTTAATGCTATTTCTTCTCCAACAAGATGATAGACCTTGAAATTCCCCTAAGATAGCTGGAGAATATACTTTTTAAAAGTAATTTCTGGCCTTCCTGTCTCAACCCTCTGAGGTCTGTGAACACACTGGTGCATCCAACTCTGTTTTTTTTTTTGGTTTTTTTCTCATGTTTCTATTAATAGGACAGTGAATGTCACAGATTTCATTCAACCACCTTCAGAAACTACAGTGTCACCTCTTGTTTCAAGCCCTGTTGTTGAGTATCTTTGATTCAGAGCCAGCCCTAGAGCTTGGAGCCAGTTCTAGAGCCTGGAGAAGGTCACAACACGGGGTACCTCTTGGTCGAATTTAACTTGGAACATGCCACAAAATCAATTCCAACTTTATTTATAGAGCACTTTAAAAGAAAAACAAAGTTAACAAAGTGCTTTCCAAATAAGACATTAGTAAAATACAACATAGATAAAAAAAAAATTGACCAACATGACTAACACTGACTAGAACATGAACAATTTTGAAATGACATGAACAATTTTGAAAAGCCTCAGAGAAAAGATGTGTTTTTAAGTGAGACTTAAAATCCTCTAAAGAAGGAGCCAGCCTAACATCCAAAGACAACTCATTCCATAGTTTGGGGGCCACGACAGCAAAAGCTCGGTCACCCTGGTGTTTCAGTCTCGACTTGGGAACATCAAGAAGTAAATGGTCAGCTGATCTGAGAGACCTTTGTGGGGTGTATATGTGTAAGAGATCTGCCAGATACATGGTAGCCAAGCCACTCAAAACTTTAAAAGTAAACAATAAAATTTTAAAATTAATTCTAAAATAGACAGGCAACCAGTATAGAGAGGCAAGAATGGTATTGTTAGGATTTACTCGTAACATACAGCTCATAGCACCTTGGTCAAGACATAGCACACAGTGCTAAGAGATAGATGGCAGCTGTGGTAAATGTACAGTAAATAAAAGTGAATAAACTGCTGTACATGTCTGACACGCCCTCCCACGGACGTGGAAAACATTGTGCTGTGTTGGAGAACAGTTTGATTTGTGAGATTTACTGCTTATAATTGTCACTCAATCAGAAAATGCAACCAAACGTCTTTAACACCATGCTAAACAAGCATTAGCCTGCTATTATGCTAACTGACTCTAAAAATAAATTACTGGCACAAATCGACATTAATCAAACAAATAAAACCTAGTAGCTGTAAGACATTCAGTGTTGAAAAGTGTTACGACTGGAAGAAGGTGCTACAAGTTAGGACCAAGCATGTGCTGTGAATTGATACGTGACACAAGTTCACCTGATACCAACACACTGCACATTTTTTTTTTTTTTTTTGTAATTTATTTATACATTTTAAAAACTTTTTTCATATATTATGCTACTTATGTGACCTGAAACTTTGGACATTGTGGTGAACCTTTGGCATTTCTCTTTTTCAGGTTTAGAGCCATATTATTTCTAAATACGAGGTCTGTTAGAAAAGTATCCGACCTTATTATTTTTTTCAAAAACCATATGGATTTGAATCACGTGTGATTGCGTCAGACAAGCTTGAACCCTCGTGCGCATGCGTGAGACTTTCCACGCCTGTCGGTTGCGTCATTCGCCTGTGAGCAGGCTTTGAGTGAGGAGTGGTCCAGCCCCCTCGGCGGATTTTCATTGTCAGGAAATGGCGGAATGATTTGGGCTTTTTTTCCATCAGAATTTTTTCAGAAACTGTTAGAGACAAGCAGCTGGGAACCATTCGAAAAATTTATCTGGCTTTCGGTGAAAATTTTACAGGCTTCACAGAGAATAAGGACTGTTACTACGGCTTTAAGGACGCTCGGCACGCCGCGCTCCGTGCCGCCATCGAGAGCCACAAACCACCGGATCATTTCTAAACGGATGGCTCTGTGGATCCGAGACCATCGTGTGCACTTTCTCTGGTTATCACAAGAGCTGGACATCAGCCATTTTCCGGCAGATTTCACTTTTAACAGATTTTGTCATGGAAAGCCGAGCGGAGGCTTCACACGTCACAACCGATTTGCTGATGAGCGAGACAAAGGAACACCTCCATTTTGGTCTCACAGGACGGCTTTGAGATGGCGTTCAGACAGCTGTCGGTGGTTTTCCCATGGAGTGATTATCCGAGAAATTGTGGATGTGCCTGGACATGCCAGAACATGTCCCGTGAGACTTCATCACGGCGTTGCTTTGCGCCATGTGGAATTCCTCCGCACGTCTGTCTCAATGTGCCGAAAAAGTGCTGATGTCCACGTCTTTTCACAATTCCTGTGCTAGTCAGACGACGTCCCGGATAAAACACAGCGTCCAGTTTGGAAATGAACGGCACATTCCACTGTTACAGGAGTTTTTGTCATGGAAAGAGGAGCGGAGGCTTCGCGCGTTAATTGGCAAAGCTTCTGGGGAAAACCTGGTCTTGTTAGGAGAGATGGCATCCATCCCACTTTGGATGGAGTAGCTCTCATTTCTAGAAATCTGGCCAATTTTATTAAACCCTCCAAACTGTGACTATCCAGGGTTGGGACCAGGAAGCAGAGTTGTAGTCTTACACACCTCTCTGCAGCTTCTCTCCCCCTGCCATCCCCCCAATACCCCATCCCCGTAGAGACGGTGCCTGCTCCTAGACCACCAATAACCAGTAAAAATCTATTTAAGCATAAAAATTCAAAAAGAAAAAATAATATAGCACCTTCAACTGCACCACAGACTAAAACAGTTAAATGTTGTTTATTAAACATTAGGTCTCTCTCTTCTAAGTCCCTGTTAGTAAATGATATAATAATTGATCAACATATTGATTTATTCTGCCTTACAGAAACCTGGTTACAAAAGGATGAATATGTTAGTTTGAATGAGTCAACACCCCCGAGTCACACTGTCAGAATGCTCATAGCACGGGCCGAGGGGGAGGATTAGCAGCAATTTTCCACTCCAGCTTATTAATTAATCAAAAACTCAGACAGAGCTTTAATTAATTTGAAAGCTTGACTTAGTCTTGTCGATCCAAATTGGAAGTCCCAAAAATCAGTTTTATTTGTTATCTATCGTCCACCTGGTCGTTACTGTGAGTTTCTCTGTGAATTTTGAGACCTTTTGTCTGACTTAGTGCTTAGCTCAGATAAGATAATTATAGTGGGCGATTTTAACATCCACATAGATGCTGAGAATGACAGCCTCAACACTGCATTTAATCTATTATTAGACTCAGTTGGCTTCACTCAAAATGTAAATGAGTCCACCCACCACTTTAACCATACTTTAGATCTTGGTCTGACCCCCCTTCTGTCTAATCATTTCTTAATAACATTTACATTTATACTTTAATGGACTACCCAGCAGTGGGGAATAAGTTTCATTACAGTAGAAGTCTTTACCTAACCTCTGTGAGTGAGATAGATTTTCTATCTATAGATAGATAGATTAGTTTTACATCCTCATTGAGCACAACTTTGGAGGCTGTAGCTCCTCTGAAAAAGAGAGCCTTAAATCAGAAGTGCCTGACTCCGTGGTATAACTCACAAACTCGCAGCTTAAAGCAGATAACCCGTAACCGTTGGAGAGGAAATGGCTTCTCACTAATTTAGAAGATCTTCACTTAGCATGGAAAAAGTCTGTTGCTCTATATAAAAAAAGCCCTCCGTTAAGCTAGGACATCTTACTACTCATCACTAATTGAAGAAAATAAGAACAACCCCAGGTTTCTTTTCAGCACTGTAGCCAGGCTGACAAAGAGTCAGAGCTCTATTGAGCCGAGTATTACTTTAACTAGTAATGACTTCATGACTTTCTTTGCTAATAAAATTTTAACTATTAGACAAAAAATTACTCATAACCATCCCAAAGATGTATCGTTATCTTTGGCTGCTTTCAGTGATGCCGGTATTTGGTTAGACTCTTTCTCTCCGATTGTTCTGTCTGAGTTATTTTCATTAGTTACTTCATCCAAACCATCAACATGTTTATTAGACCCCATTCCTACCAGGCTGCTCAAGGAAGCCCTACCATTATTTAATGCTTCGATCTTAAATATGATAAATCTATCTTTATTAGTTGGCTATGTACCACAGGCTTTTAAGGTGGCAGTAATTAAACCATTACTTAAAAAGCCATCACTTGACCCAGCTGTCTTAGCTAATTATAGGCCAATCTCCAACCTTCCTTTTCTCTCAAATTCTTGAAAGGGTAGTTGTAAAACAGCTAACTGATCATCTGCAGAGGAATGGTCTATTTGAAGAGTTTCAGTCAGGTTTTAGAATTCATCGTAGTACAGAAACAGCATTAGTGATGGTTACAAATGATCTTCCTATGGCCTCAGACAGTGGACTCATCTCTGTGCTTGTCCTGTTAGACCTCAGTGCTGCTTTTGATACTGTTGACCATAAAATTTTATTACAGAGATTAGAGCATGCCATAGGTATTAAAGGCACTGCGCTGCGGTGGTTTGAATCATATTTATCTAATAGATTACAATTTGTTCATTTAAATGGGGAGTCTTCTTCACAGACTAAGGCTAATTATGGAGTTCCACAAGGTTCTGTGCTAGGACCAATTTTATTCACTTTATACATGCTTCACTTAGGCAGTATTATTAGAAAGCATTGCTTAAATTTTCATTGTTACACAGATGATACCCAGCTTTATCTATCCATGAAGCCAGAAGGGACACACCAATTAGTTAAACTGCAGGAATGTCTTACAGACATAAAGACATGGATGACCTCTAATTTCCTGCTTTTAAATTCAGATAAAACTGAGGTTATTGTACTTGGCCCCACAAATCTTAGAAACATGGTGTCTAACCAGATCCTTACTCTGGATGGCATTACCCTGACCTCTAGTAATACTGTGAGAAATCTTGGAGTCATTTTTGATCAGGATATGTCCTTCAGTGCGCATATTAAGCAAATATGTAGGACTGCTTTTTTGCATTTGTGCAATATCTCTAAAATTAGAAAGGTCTTGTCTCAGAGTGATGCTGAAAAACTAATTCATGCATTTATTTCCTCTAGGCTGGACTATTGTAATTCATTATTATCAGGTTGTCCAAAAAGTTCCCTGAAAAGCCTTCAGTTAATTCAAAATGCTGCAGCTAGAGTACTGACAGGGACTAGAAGGAGAGAGCATATTTCACCCATATTGGCCTCTCTTCATTGGCTTCCTGTTAATTCTAGAATAGAATTTAAAATTATTCTTCTTACTTATAAGGTTTTGAATAATCAGGTCCCATCTTATCTTAGGGACCTCATAGTACCATATCACCCCAATAGAGCGCTTCGCTCTCAGACTGCAGGCTTACTTGTAGTTCCTGGGGTTTTTAAGAGTAGAATGGGAGGCAGAGCCTTCAGCTTTCAGGCTCCTCTCCTGTGGAACCAGCTCCCAATTCAGATCTGGGAGACAGACACCCTCTACTTTTAAGATTAGGCTTAAAACTTTCCTTTTTGCTAAAGCTTATAGTTAGGGCTGGATCAGGTGACCCTGAACCATCCCTTAGTTATTCTGCTATAGACGTAGACTGCTGGGGGGTTCCCATGATGCACTGAGTGTTTCTTTCTCTTTTTGCTCTGTATGCACCACTCTGCATTTAATCATTAGTGATTGATCTCTGCTCTCTTCCACAGCATGTGTTTTTCCTGATTCTCTTCCCTCAGCCCCAACCAATCCCAGCAGAAGACTGCCCCTCCCTGTGCCTGGTTCTGCTGGAGGTTTCTTCCTGTTAAAAGGGAGTTTTTCCTTCCCACTGTTGCCAAGTGCTTGCTCACAGGGGGTCGTTTTGACCGTTGGGGTTTTTCTGTAATTATTGTATGGCTTTTGCCTTACAATATAAAGCGCCTTGGGGCAACTGTTTGTTGTGATTTGGCGCTATATAAATAAAATTGATTTGATTTGAAGAGATACCATCTCTCTCCCACCTATAATTCTATGGTTTCATCTATCCTACGGAGACTCAAAGACCATCCTCACCTCTGAAGTGAAAATAAGAACAATAACAACTTGCACTTGAAAGTGACTTCTGATTACCAGTGACTCTTAATGACTGTCATTACATCACTGTGGCATTAGTGACCTCAGAGGATAAATATCTGAGTCTCACTACTACGTTTCTTCTGCATGAAGACTGAATCATCTTCAGGGAACTAAACAAGTCCCGTTGACCTGACCCAACCTATGGAGTCCATTCCATTCAGCCTCTTTTTATTTATTTATTGATAAATGGTGTCAGTGTGTCACACCTGTTTGAGTGACCACTCCCATCTGTCATTTATACAGAGCTTCCTTATCCTGTGTGAACCTGTTGTGAATATTATACATGCGGTAGTAAAATTACGCTCCACCTTCCCATATAAAATAGGTTTTGGCCTAATGCCACGAATATATTGCTTATTCATAACTGTTAGAATAGTTTATTTGTATTTCTGATTTTCTTTGGAGTACTTAGTATATCAAGGTTATTTGAATTATTTTCATGTCGTGGTGGATATTCATGACAACATTTTTGTTGGGGGTTTTACACTAAAAATGTTACCTTTTTTTCTGCTTCTAAAGATCATGTTAATAACCACGGTCATGCTGTTTAAACAGTTGTCATTTCCACATTTAGCTTGTTTAGTGTGACTAAACGGTACATAAACACTTTTAACTGTTTTATTGTTTGCAGTGTGATCCGTATTAACAGGAGTGGCTGGCACACACTGCTCAACTTCCTCTTTCACATGGGACTGACGTTTGGAGTGTTTGCTGGAGGCATCAACCAGATCAACTTACCATTTGTTTGTCAAATTGTAAGTTATGTTTTAGTTTCAAAGCATACTGATATTTCACAGTACTTTTTAAAAAACATGCTGTGCTTCATCCTTTAGACAACCGAATGTCTTCTCTGGCACAGCCAACCTAATAATCACTGAGAATTTTTGATACCTTTGCAGGAGAGTGAAGCTCTGAGTCCATAGGTCCGGGTGCTTCCTGTGGTACGGTCTGGGATTGAGACTTGGACACTAACGAGTAACTTAAAGCAGAATTTGGAACATGCACAGTGCTTGATATGTGTTAACATGTTCTACTTCTGGGTTCAACTGCTGTCAGTTGTTGCAAAACTCATTTTTCAGTCTCCCCTCAATGTATTGCCCTTAAATGTTGAAATATCAAGTTTGAATATGGATCATTCCATGAAAAGGGGTCACCAATGTGTGTGATGAGGGTCAATGTTTCACTCAGCAGCAGCTTGCACAGCTTGGTTATTCAGCGAATGGTCAATCGCCTCTTTGAACCTCTGTACATTTTATTATGGTATGGTACTCACGGTAAAGCCCCAGAGTGGTATTTTTGGTGGCTTTATTATAACCGGGACGCAAAACAATCATAAAGCAAATAATTGATGACTGTTACTTTGTTGAACTAAATCTCCCCATGGGTTTAAGGCTCTTAACATATTGAGTAAATAAGTACTTATTGAATAAATAGCAGTTTAGGAACATGGGTTCCTAAACTGCTAAAACTCCTAAACACTACAGGTTACATTCAACACATTTTGGCATGCTCTCTGCAGCCATGCAGAGTGATTAAGACACTGGTCTATGGGGGGAAATAAATTTTACAGTTTATTTCCCCCCATAGACCAGTGTTTTAATCACGAGTGGGGGGGATAAATTTTACCGTAGTAAATTCAGATAAATTTGTTGAAGTGATTTTTATTTTTACCAAAATAATACTTAGGTATGTCACAAATTTGTTGGGGTTTAGTGCCCCCCTTTTCAGATAAAAACTCAAAAAAAAAAAAAAAAAAAAAGAAAAATTCCAAGATGACAATTCAATTCAAGATAAGTCATTCCAAAAATTCCAAGATAACTATTACTATGACCTGACGTGGTCAAGCAAAACAAGTATTAAAAAGTCTCAAATACTGAGAAAAGTTCTCATTGGGTGGTTTTCTAGTGATTTGGAAAAAAGGCATATTTTGAAAACTGTAGTGGAAACACTTTTGTGTACTAATAGCAGTGATGGGCACAGATGACCAAAAAATTAACTTCAATAACAGAATCAGATAACTTAAAAGTTATCTTTGATAAAGATGAACCAATAAACTACCCAAAAATGTATCAGAAGTTACAGGTAACCGATAAATTCCAGTATTGTCTCTGGTACACTTGCAACTACTAACAAGCTGATTTTGAGTTTTAATACCACGATCGCTTTTGGAAGCATCAAAAGCGACAGCAGACCCAAACGAGTCAGCACTTATGTCTTTGAGTGTCCTGCCCCCTGCTGGAAGCTCCTGTTTATTACATGGCTTCCAGCACAGATGCAAGCTGAGAGGAGCTATGAAGCTCAACTCTCTACTCAAACACAATGATGCCGTCAGGGGGAGGAGGTCTTGGAAAATAAAGCAATGCTGAGTTATGGTTTGGTGTATAAATAAAATGAATACTGATAGAATAACGGTCAATTCTGTCATTTGTACAAAGTTAAAATATATATCTTTTAATGCTGAATAATGCACTAATTCTGAAGTTTTGTAACAAGCACAGACAGATCACAAAGGATTCTGGGTAAAATGTGCGTCGGCTAACACTGATTGGTTTGACTCGTACATTATGTAAACCAACACATTAATGTGAGGTGTGACGTGTGTTGGTGTTTACAGATAAATGTGCTTTTGTAAAACATTCAATTTTTTTATTTGTAAACAAAAAGGCATTTAAAAAAAATAAAGAAGCCAAGTTGTAATTAGATAACCATCTGTTACAGAAATAAATAATGGAACACTGCCATGATCTACTGGTGCAAGACATTCAGTACTGAAGCTGGGTTTACACTGTGCGAGTTTTGGCCCTTTTTCATCTGATTTTTCATTTGTGCAAGAATTTTTTGGATCGCACCGAGTTTCAGGTCAATTGCGCGTCCTGCATTGTGTATTATACATGGAGTAACGAGCTGCATTTAACATCTCACGACCACCTCCTGATCGGCGATCGTATCGTCGAATGAAAATCAAACCTGTTTGATATTCTGGTCGGCCGTCGTGAGGGTATCACTGCTGAAGCGCTACAAGCGTCCAACCTCTCGCACTGTGCCTGTGCAAACACCGCAGACCTGTCTTGTAATGTTTTGTTTTGTTTTTAAACCTTGATGTCTCCCATCGAGAGTTTTTGTAAATTAAGTTTGGAGAAAAAAAAAAAGCTATGAAACATTTAAGAGGTAGGTGCTCAACTGATTTAAAATATTAAAAATGTTTGTAGCTGTTCAGCTTTGTTTACTATGTTAATGGTCTAAAAATTCAGGCGAAAATTTATTGGAAGATAATTAGTCCGATAATGGTTTTTAAAGTTAACTGAAAGGATAATCCAATAATGAAAACATTATCTTCGATAATTATTGGTTATCGGATTATTGGAACTGTGCCCACCACTGACTACAAGTCACATGACATACAGAAAGCACTGCATGAAATGCATTGTGTGGCATGTGTGGACAGAGGGAGACACTGTGAGCTTGTTAAAACTTATCACCGATAAAGTTACGCCAACATAGTATTCGAAACTTTTGCACAAATCTGTGATGGAAACCCAGCTACTGTCTCACTGCATGGTGTACAAGACACTGCAAAATTTAAGTATATTAAAGGGTTTAATTTAAGCAGGAATCTACGAAGCAGCAAACTTCAGTGGTTTCAGATGAAGTCCTCCAGGAAGAAGAAAAAGTTGCAGTTCCTTGACTGGCTGCTTGAGGCTTGCTCCAATACAGAGCATATTCTCATAGGACACCATGTTAAAATGTCCAACTTTAGAGCAGAAGTAAACATGTTTACAGCCTGGTCTAAAAAAATTATTTTGTTCCCTATAGATAGTTTCCTCCTCCATGACAAGTGTACAGGACATAGGGTTTAGGATGTATTAAACATAGTTCTGGAAAATTAGGGGTGTGGATGCTTTGAATGACAGCGGCTCACCCGAGTGTCTCTGCCTCTCATAGAGTTTGTAGCTCAGAGTCCACTCTCTGAGTCCACTTGATGTAGCTGCTTGCTGTTGTGTTGTTGCTGTCTGTTTTGTTCGGGGTATTTTAGTACAAAATGGGTCTTCTAAGACGTCCCTGCTGCAGTATTCGTGCTAAATGAAACTCCCATCTTATTTAATGTTGAATGCTAATGGTGTTAGCATGTTTAGCAACTTTTGATAGCTTCATACATTAGACCCACTTAATGCACAGTTACTGAGAAAATAAGCAGCTCATAACTTTTAATGTTCACACCAAAGTAAATCGTTAGAAAAACTGAAATAGTCCCCAAAAATATGATTTAATAAACACCCAAACTGAGGTTAGCCTGTTAGCTTAACTGGTTCAGTCTTGACGAGAGGGGCATGTTCAGGCGACTTCATCCCACACTGAGTCACCCACACTCCACCACTTCATGCATTAGTGAGTTCATTGTGCTGTTGCTGTCAACATAACATCCAGACCATGGCCCAGACACAGGCTCCATATCGGCTGATAGAAAACTTATGGGTGACATCATGCAGGCATTGTCCAGTGTATATATACAGTCTATGGTATCTTCACACACTTGTTTAAAAACTTGTAGGAAGTAATTGTTTGCAGTATTTTGACTTGGCACTCTTCACCTACATTTTTTGACTGTAATGGGATTTTTAAGGGCCCCCAGAGAAGTACAGTACAGAGGCCCATGGTCACTTTAACAAGGACCTGTGGTGTTTCTGTAGAAGATTAGTGAAGGCAGTGTTCTACCATCTTCTGCTCCACTGATCAGTCACGGTTTCTGTCTCCATTTCTGTTAGGTGGGTATTGTGCTCCACCATAGTTCTTTGTCTGCAATGCTGTGGCTGACATTCATGGCTAGAAACATCTGTAATGACGTGTCCAGAGACCCACTACGGGCTCCAAGGAGGAATGGTCCAGCCCAGACATGCACCAAACCCACCATCATCAGGTAGTCTCAGCAGAATTCAGCTTTCTTGGTTATGGCCAAATGATTTCAAATCGATATGTGAATGAGTGAGAGATGTCATCTTGATATAGGCCTTAAGTCTTCAACCTTGCGTAGCTACAGACACAGAACCTACAACCCCGATTCCAAAGAAGTTGGGACGTTGTGTGAAATGTAAATAAAAACAGAATACAATGATTTGCAAATCCTCTTCATCCTATATTCAATTGAATACACCACAAAGACAAGATATTTAATGTTCAAACTGATAAACTTTATTGTTTTTGTGCAAGTATTTGCTTATTTTGAAATGGATGCCTGCAACACATTTAAAAAAAAAAAAAAAAAAAGCTGGTACAGGGGCACCAAAAGACTGGGAAAGTTGATGAATGATCAAAGAATGCCTGTTTGGAACGTTCCACAGGTGAACAGGTTAATTGGAAACAGGTGAGTGTCATGATTGGGTATAAAAGGAGCATCCCCAAAAGTCTCAGCCATTCACAAGCAAAGATGGGGCGAGGATCACCACTTTGGGAACAACTGTGTGAAAAAATAGTCCAACAGTTTAAGAACAATGTTTCTCAATGGTCAGTTGCAAGGAATCTAGGGATTCCATCATCTACAGTCCATAATATCAGATTCAGAGAATCTGGAGAACTTTCTACACATAAACGGCAAGGCCGAAAACCAACATTGAATGCTGCCTGTGACCTTCGATCCCTCAGGCGGCACTGCATTAAAAACAGACATTGTGCAAAGGATCTTACCATGTGGCCTCAGGAACACTTCAGAAAACCATTGTCATTTAACACAGTTCGTCGCTACATCTACAAGTGCAAGTTAAAACTCTACCATGCAAAGCGAAAGCCACACATCAACAACATCCAGAAACGCTGCCGCCTTCTCTGGGCCTGAGCTCATTTGAAATGGACAGACAGAGTGGAAAAGTGTGCTGTGGTCTGAGTCCACATTTCAAATTGTTTATGGAAATCATGGACAAAAGAAGAAAAAGACCATCCAGATTGTTACCAGCACAAAGTTCAAAAGCCAGCATCTGTGATGGTATGGGAGTGTGTTAGTGCCCATGGTATGGGCAACTTACACATCTGTGATGGCACCAACAATTCTGAAAGGTACATCCAGGTTTTGGAGCAATACATGCTGCCATACAAGCAATGTCTTTTACAGGGATGTCCCTGCTTGTTTTAGCAAGACAATGCCAAGCCACATTCTGCACGTGTTACAACAGCGTGGCTTCGTAGTAAGAGTGCGGGTACTAGACTGGCCTGCCTGCAGTCCAGACCTGTCACCCATTGAAAATGTGTGGTGCATTATGAAGCAGAAAATACGACAATGGAGACCCCGGACAGTGAACAACTGAAGTCATACATCAAGCAAGAATGGGAAAGAATTCCACCTTCAAAGCTTCAACAATTAGTGTCCTCAGTTCCCAAACGCTTACTGAGTGTTGTTAGAAGGAAAGGTGATGTAACACAGTGGCAAACATATCACTGTCCCAACTTTTTTGAAACGTGTTGCAGGCATCCATTTCAAAATGAGCAAATATTTGCACAAAAACAAAGTTTAGCAGTTTGAACATTAAATATCTTGTCTTTGTGGTGTATTCAATTGAATATAGGTTGAAGAGGATTTGCAAATCATTGTATTCCGTTTTTATAATTTACATTTTACACAATGTCCCAACTTCACTGGAATTGGGGTTGTACAATAACACTACCTCTAACCTTAGTGACATGAAATTTGGGGTTCCACGAGGGTCTGTCTTAGGCCCCCTGCTTTTCTCCCTTTATACGAGTATAGCGTATAGCTCGTATAGCACCCCTTGGGCACATATTGCGGTGTTTTGGGATTACCTTTCATTGCTATGCTGATGATACTCAGTGATATACAGTGGGGAAAATAAGTATTTGACCCCCTGTAAGTTTAGCAGGTTTTCCCACCTACAAAGAATAGAGAGGTCTGTAATTTTTATCGTAGGTACACTTCAGCTGTGAGAGACAGAATCTTAAAAAAAAAAAAAAAAAAAAAAATCCAGAAAATCACATTGTATGATTTTTAAATAACTAATTTGCAATTTATTATATAAAATAAGTATTTGGGAGCAGCATGGTGGCTTAGTGGTTAGCACTGTTGCCTCACAACGAGAAGGTCGTGGGTTCAATTCCCGTGGCCTTTCTGTGTGGAGTTTACATGTTCTCCCCGTGTGTGTGTGGGTTTTCTCTGGGTGCTCCGGTTTCCTCCCACATCCAGAGACATGTGGATTAGGTGGATTGGAGTCTTTAAATTGTCTGTAGGTGTGGGTGTGTCTGTGTTTGTGGCCCAGCGACAGACTAGTGTCCTTTTCTGGGTGTACCCCGCTTTGTGCTCTATGACTGCTGGGATAGGCTCCAGCCCTCCCGTGACCCTTAATTGGACGAAGCGGTAGAAGATGAATGAATGAATGAAAATAAGTATTTGATCCCCTAGAAAAACAGAGCTTAACAATTGGTACAGAAACATTTGTCTGCCATTACAGAGGTCAGACGTTTCCTGTACTTCTTGACCAAGTTTTCACACACTGTGACAGGGATTTTGGTCCACTCCTCCATACAGATCTTCACCAAATCTTTCAGGTTTGGAGTTTCAGCTCCCTCCAAAGATTTTCTATTGAGTTCAGGTCTGGAGACTGGACAGGCCACTCCAGGACCTTGACATGCTTCTTACAGAGCCCCTCCTTAGTTGCCCTGGCTGTGTGTTTGGGGTCATTGTCATGCTGGAAGACCCAGCCATGACCCATCTTCAATGCTCTTACTGAGGGAAGGAGGTTGTTTGCCAAAATCTCACAATACATGACCCCATCCATCCTCCCTTCAATAGGGTGCAGTCGTCCTGTCCCCTTTGCAGAAGAGCACCCCCAGAGTATGATGTTTCCACCCCCATGCTTCACGGTTGGGATGGTTTTCTTGGGGTTGTTCTCATCCTCTAAACATGGTAAGTGGTGTAGATTCCAAAAAGCTCTATTTTGGTCTTATCTGATCACCTGACCATCTCCCGTGCCTCCTCTGGATCATCCAGATGGTCACTGGTGAACTTCAAATGAGCCTGGACATGTGCTGGCTTGAGCAGGGGGACCTTGCTGCCCTGCAGGATTTTAAACCATGACAGCATCATGTTACTAATGTAATCTTTGTGACTTTGGTCCCAGCTCTCTTCAGGTCATTGCAAAGGTCCTCCTGTGTAGTTCTGAGCTTTCTCAGAATCATCCTTACCCCACAAAGTGAGATCTTGTATGGAATCCCAGACCGAGGGAGATTGACATCTTAGTCATCTTATGTTTCTTCCACTTTCTAATAAATAATCATAACAGTTGTTGTCTTCTACCAAGCTGCTTGCCTGTTGTCCTGTAGTCCATCCCAGCCTTGTGCAGGTCTACAGTTTTGTCCCTGGTGTCCTTAGACAGCTCTCTGGTCTTGGCTATGGTGGACAGGTTGGAGTGTGATTGAGTGTGTGAACTGGTGTCTTTCATACAGGTGACAAGTTCAAACAGGTGCAATTAATACAGGTAAAGAGTGCAGAATAAGAGGGCTTCTTAAAGAAAAATTAACAGGTCTGTGAGAGCCAGAATTCTTGCTCTTTGGCAGGCGATCAAATACTTATTTCATGCAACAAAATGCAAATTAATTATTTAAAAATCATAGTGTTTTTTTTTTTTTTTTTTAGATTCTGTCTCTCACAGTTGAAGTGTACCTACTATAAAAATTACAGACCTCTCCATTCTTTGTAGGTGGGAAAACCTGCAAAACTGGCAGGGGGTCAAATACCTATTTACCCCACTGTATGCTGATAACTGCTGGTAATCTCATTCACATAAAATCCTTAGAAGATTGCCTTGTATCAGTGAAAAGCTGGATATCTAGCAACTTCCTACTTTTAAACTCTGATAAGACTGAAATGATGGTTCTTGGTTCAGTTGGACATCGGCATCAATTTGACCAGTTAACGCTTAGCCTAGGTTCGTGTGTTATACATCACACTGACAAAGTGAGGAACCTTGGGGTGATTTTTGATCCTACGTTGTCCTTTGACCTCCACATTAGAAATATTATGAGGACTGCTTTCTTCCACCTGCGAAATATAGCGAAGATTTGTCCCATCCTGTCTATGGCTGATGCTGAGACCCTGATTCATGCATTTGTTTCTTCTAGATTGGACTACTCTTTTCTGGTTTACCGCAGTCCATCATTAGGGGTCTCCAATTGGTTCAAAATGTTGCTGCCAGACTTTTGACAGGAAGCAGAAATTTGACCACATTACATCCATTTTGGCATCTCTTCACTGGCTTCCTGTCCCAGTGAGATCAGATTTTAAGGTTCTGCTACTAGCCTATAAATGTTTTCACAGACTGGCACCTCCCTACTTAGCTGACATATTTAAACCCTACGTACCGGCCCAGGCTTTGTATTCTCAGTGTGCAGGACTACTTTGTGTCCCTAGGGTGAATAAAAAGTCTGTGGGTCACAGAGCTTTCTCTTATCATGCCCCTGTTCTGTGAAATGCGTCTGATACAGATGGAAAAGTGCTATATAAATGCAGTCCATTTACCATTTAATTATCTCCCTGCATCAATAAAACGGTCAGATCCTTATGAATCACGGATCAGCTATGATCTGTTACACCACTGGTATCAACAGTCTTGCTCGAGCTTGACAACAACACAGAGCTGTGATACCCCAACAGTCTTCAATCCAGTTCAAATGATTTATTTGCTGTTGTGCCAAACAGACACAGATCAAACTGTTATACACAGTAAGTAAAGTTTCAATTTTGGTCCCAGTAAAATTGCAGTAATTGCTTTCAGTGTCCATTCCTATAAATTATTAGGAGATGAAATGTACATGTTGATTATATGTATGGAATGTGGATGTCCATAAAATTCATGATTTCCTTCTGTGTTTTGCAGCTTTTACCTCGTGAGTGATGGTGTTCCTCTCATAATCGTCAGTGTTACAGCAGCATTTGGATTGGATAACTATGGGAGCAGGGATGACGCTTTATAGTAAATATTGTTTCTGAACAATTACAGTTTATTAATTTAATACAGTGGTCCCTCGTTTATTGTGGGAGTTATGTTCTAAAAATAGCCCGCGATAAGCGAAATCCGCGAAGTAGTCAGCGCTATTTTTTGCAATTATTATAGATGTTTTAAGGCAGTAAAAACCCCTCACTACACACTTTATACACTTTTCTCAAACAGGCATTAACATTTTCTCACTTTTCTCTCCTGTGTAAACACTCTCTTTTTTCTTCTGTGTGAGAAGATTATAAACAGACACACGCAGAACTCTCCCTTCGCTCACTGCCTCCGGAGGTACAGATGCGGGAACCGCAAATAATCCAAGTCCTCTCTCGGTGGCCACGGAGCTCTGCGGCTGCGGTCAACATCCGCATCAAAACAGTGAGCGTAGTCTCTGGACCTGTTGCCAGATTTGGCGCAGCTCTGCACAGCAGAGAGGGGGCGGTGTGAGTGGCCCGCTACTGCGTTTACCGAGCCTGCAGAAAGCGCATCGGTGGCAGTGAGAGCAATCGCGGTGATGCCGACCAGTGCCGCGACCAGCCCCCCTGATAAGGATGCAGAACACAATGCGCTGTTAGGAAAAAAAAGTATGCAAAATTGCACAAAAAATCCGCGAAACTGCGAGGCCACGAAAGGTGAACCGCACTATAGCGAGGGACCACTGTACATAGAAATAAATAAAATACGTGTGTGTGTGTGTGTGTGTGTAAAATACGGTTTCTCTCCTTCTCTTTTTTTCAGTTGCTGGGTGGCATGGGAACCAAGCCTGGGGAGTTTTTATGCCCCCGTGGCTCTTTTAGTCTTCGTCATTTTGGTCTATTTTCTGTGCACCTACATTCAGCTGAAGCGCCACTCGGAGAGGAAGTACGAGCTGAAAGTGCTGATTGAGGAAGAGCAGCAGTTCTCCTCCATTGAATCCAGCCATCAAGCTCGCACCGAACCCATGGCAGCTCCCGGAGACTCGGCTTTTGCTGCAGGTGTATCAGTACTGGCCAATGAGCACTCGTTTAAAACTCAGCTTGGGGCCACAGCTTTCACACTTTTTCTCTTTCTGGCTACCTGGGCTTTGGGGGCACTGGCAGTGTCACTGGGCCATTTCCTGGATATGATCTTCAGCTGTTTGTACGGGGCTTTCTGTGTCACTTTGGGACTATTTCTTCTCATCCAACACTGTGCCAAACGTGATGATGTTTGGCATCGTTGGTGGGCCTGTTGTTCCTCCAAGTCAGAGGGTTTGAATGGAAGTGGACAGAAACAAGAGGTCCATCAACCGCAGGTGTGCTGCCATCTCAACGCACCATGGTCAGGCGAGCAGCTACTGTCCTCACACCACACTGTACAGGCTGCAAGTAACAAAATTCCACCAGCTCCTCAGAGCCCAGCTATGAGTCCAACGGGCCAAGTGCCTTCAATGAACCCTGGTACGGAACCCTCCACATATCCACCATCACTTCCTGATGAAGTTCCTTGTCCCACACTTCCTCTCCAGCGCTACTTCACAGACAGAACAAAGTCGCACTCATTTAACCAGCCACGACCCTACCTCCAGGACTACCATTCACGCTTGACGTCTACCAGTATGGATGGCAGTGTGCACAGCTCGCACTTGGACAGCCCTTACTCTGCACACCGCTACAACAGCTCAGCCCCCGTCTCCACCAACCCACTCCCCGACCTCCAACTGCGGTGCCCTAGCCCTCATCTGGATAAGCTTCCCTCTTGTCACAGCTTGCAAAGCCAGACTTCCTGGCACAGTGTACAAGACCCTCTTACTTCCTGTCACAACCCCACCTATGACATGCAAGACAGCATGTTTTCTTGCCATGGTGTGTTCCTGCCTTCTCACGGGGTCCACACCTGCCAGTGGCACACTTACGGTGCTCCCTTAACTGATCATTCTTCCACCATAAGCTGCCGTGAGAGGTCTGAGCCCTTAAACATGCCGTATCTCCAAGGTACGGGTGGATACGCCAACATCCCAAAGACCGCAGACAAAGATTGTCTGTGCTTGGAGGCAGAGCAAAAGGGCTTCCCAAGAAACACTTTGCCTCGCCAGCATGCCACCGTTGGCCAGCGAAGCGTGATCACCCGAAACAGGAGTCTGCAGGAAGATGCTCCGTTTAATTCCGATGTGGGAAACGTGTGGACTGGGCCTTGGAAAAATGAAACCACGGTGTAGTTTTGTTGTACCTACCAGACCTCCCAGCAGCCCTGTAGTCAGATTACACTGCCTTCAGCTTTATTTGAATTTTTTGCAAGGCACTGATGCTCCCAGTGGTACTTCAGAAACCTTTAGTACAAACCTTATTTCAGCGTTAATTTGGTGAAAATAAGAACACAGTTTTTTGTAAAGCAGTGGTCCTGCATCTTGTTTCTGGAGATCACCTGTCTGGCACATTGTCCTTCTTACCTGCTCTTGTCAGGTGTGTGCAGCCAGTTAAAAGCTGGCAGACACCAAACATGTCTTTTTCAGATGTGGGCAGAACAGGGATGGATGGGAAATGTGCAGCGCAACAGAGTGAGTACCGTATTTTCCGGAGTACAAGTCGCACCTGTTTTAAAAAATGTCTTGCAAAGAAAGAACCCACATAAATCGCACCTTTTTCTGTTATAGGCTCTTTAATTTGGGTTTTTGTGTGTTGTTGTGGAGTTTATATTGTCATTTATTCCTTAATTGTTAGTTTATTTTGTTTAGTGCTTTGATTCCTCAAAGTCCTGTAGTCATTATTAGTATTGATCATGAAAGTGTGATATTATTTATTTATTTATTTATTTGTTTACTTTTCCAGTATTTCATCCACACACAACCGATGTTTATGGAGCTTGAAAATTGGTCCCAGAATGGATAAATCTCAGAATGCTGTTTTTGCGTTTTCATATGTACAACCAATATGCACCTTTTGTGAAATGATTTTCTCGTCTTTTTCTTCTGTTTGTATGAAGCACGCAAACTTTATGTACGCTCCACGTCTTTTTTTTTTTTTTCTTTTTTTCTTGTGGGAGCGTTGCAGCACCGTATACAGGCCTAGTATATATACTACAGTGTTTTCAGTGTTTTTGTGTGTACTCAGATATTTCTTGAAATGGTGCCGTGTTTACGGAACACTTTTTGAAAACGATAAAGAAAAAGATCATATAGGGAAAGTTCAGTTTCTGTGTGGACAACACCCAAGTCTCAGGACCTCCCAAAGTTTAAAAAGAAAAGAAAAAGTGACTTATATTCCGGAAAATACAGTAACTACTGTTAAAGTTGTAAATATAAGTTTAAATGTATGTACTTTAAAGTTGCAATCTATAAGATAGTTTTTAAGGTGCAGATCAGGTACACAGTAAAATCAACAGTGTTAATTTAACACTGTCAGCGTACATATGGTCCCACTCTGTCCAGAATAGGACCGTGTGTACATTGACAGTGTTAATTTTACACTGCCAGTGTTAGTTTTACATTGATGATTTTACTGTGTAGGACCACTAGAGCCAGCTCGGGGGGGACCACTGGAACTGGCTCAAATAGGAGGATCACTAAAGCAGGCTCGGGTGGGACCACTGGAGCCAGCTCGGGCTGTGTTGGTGTGTTGCCCTCACTAAGTTGTTCTGGTTTTCTTTCTGGACACAGTACAGGTTAAATTGTTGTTGTTTGTGTGCTGGCAGATTCACAAAGGATACTTTACTAAATCTTTATTTCTGTGGAAAGGAGGAAGGTAACCGATGGCCACAAGATGTAAACATGGCTGCTAGTGTCCTGTCCAGCATGCTAGCTGCAAAAACACAACAGAATCGCATAAACCACATACACGTTAACGTCTGTGAATATATACTATTTATCATACTCATATGTATATAAACGTAAGTCCCTTCGGCTGCTCCCTTGTTTTGCACACAGGGACGCCACAGTAAATTCAAGGTGTGGATCTGCATGTCAAATTGGCACGTGTTACACCGGATGCCCTTCCTGATGCAACTCCACATTACATGGAGAAATGTGGTAGGGGTAGGATTTGAACCGGGAACCTTCCGCACTGAAACCGTGTGTGTGTGTGTGTATATATATATATATATATACACTCAACACTTTTGGTTTTGCTCCCATTTTGTATGAGATGAACTCAAAGATCTAAAACTTTTTCCACATACACAATATCACCATTTCCCTCAAATATTGTTCACAAACCAGTCTAAATCTGTGATAGTGAGCACTTCTCCTTTGCTGAGATGATCCATCCCACCTCACAGGTGTGCCATATCAAGATGCTGATTAGACACCATGATTAGTGCACAGGTGTGCCTTAGACTGTCCACAATAAAAGGCCACTCTGAAAGGTGCAGTTTTGTTTTATTGGGGGGGGGATACCAGTCAGTATCTGGTGTGACCACCATTTGCCTCATGCAGTGCAACACATCTCCTTCACATAGAGTTGATCAGGTTGTCAATTGTGGGCTGTGGAATGTTGGTCCACTCCTCTTCAATGGCTGTGCAAAGTTGCTGGATATTGGCAGGAACTGGTACACGCTGTCGTATACGCCGGTCCAGAGCATCCCAAACATGCTCAATGGGTGACATGTCCGGTGAGTATGCCGGCCATGCAAGAACTGGGACATTTTCAGCTTCCAAGAATTGTGTACAGATCCTTGCAACATGGGGCCGTGCATTATCCTGCTGCAACATGAGGTGATGTTCTTGGATGTATGGCACAACAATGGGCCTCAGGATCTCGTCACAGTATCTCTGTGCATTCAAAATGCCATCAATAAAATGCACCTGTGTTCTTCGTCCATAACAGACGCCTGGCCATACCATAACCCCACCGCCACCATGGGCCACGCGATCCACAACATTGACATCAGAAAACCACTCACCCACACGACGCCACACACGCTGTCTGCCATCTGCCCTGGACAGTGTGAACCGGGATTCATCCGTGAAGAGAACACATCTCCAACGTGCCAAATGCCAGCGAATGTGAGCATTTGCCCACTCAAGTCGGTTACGACGACGAACTGGAGTCAGGTCGAGACCCCGATGAGGACGACGAGCATGCAGATGAGCTTCCCCGAGACGGTTTCTGACAGTTTGTGCAGAAATTCTTTGGTTATGCAAACTGACTGTTTCAGCAGCTGTCCGAGTGGCTGGTCTCAGACGATCTTGGAGGTGAACATGCTGGATGTGGAGGTCCTGGGCTGGTGTGGTTACACGTGGTCTGCGGTTGTGAGGCTGGTTGGATGTACTGCCAAATTCTCCGAAACGCCTTTGGAGACGGCTTATGGTAGAGAAATGAACATTCAATACACGAGCAACAGCTCTGGTTGACATTCCTGCTGTCAGCATGCCAATTGCACGCTCCCTCAAATCTTGCGACATCTGTGGCATTGTGCTGTGTGATAAAACTGCACCTTTCAGAGTGGCCTTTTATTGTGGGCAGTCTAAGGCACACCTGTGCACTAATCTTGGTATGGCACACCTGTGAGGTGGGATGGATTATCTCAGCAAAGGAGAAGTGCTCACTATCACAGATTTAGACTGGTTTGTGAACAATATTTGAGGGAAATGGTGATATTGTGTATGTGGAAAAGGTTTTAGATCTTTGAGTTCATCTCATACAAAATGGGAGCAAAACCAAAAGTGTTGCGTTTATATTTTGTTGTGTGGATATATATATATATATATATATATATATATATATATATATGAGGGTAGGCTGAAACGTTCTAAGGCCTTAGAACGTTTCAGCCTACCCGTGCGTGTGTGTGTGTGTATATATACACACACGAGTATGTCCATAGTAATAATGATACTACTTATCAGACCATGTTCAGGTCATCAATGAGCGAAAGTGCAATTCTAATCAAATCTCAGATTTAGTGCAGTCATGTGAAGAAATAATAGTTCCACTTGAATGATATAAATCTTTTTTTAAATCTGAAGGCAGTATTGCAGTTCTTGCAGAATCTCTACACCACATCAGTAATACAGTATAATACTTCAGACACTCACGCCCTTATTTGATCATCTGTGGTACACAGACTAAAGTGGGGTGTGTCCAGTTTGACTTTGCTGTTTGCACAGTGTGTAGTCTGGGTGCAGGGCACAGAGGGGTTGTATTTTTGTCAGTCATGGGTGTGTTTTGGGTGCAACATGAAATAAACCAATCATAGCATCATCTGTCATCCCCTTTAAGACCCGGGGTGTGCTAGAAGTTGGTACATTGCAGTTTCAACAGAGGAATTAAGTGAGATTTTTCTGGCGACTGAACAGACCTGCTTACGTAGCGTCCAAGTGTACCTGCATAGCGTCCACCGAGGCTGCTTGAGGTGAAGCAGTTTGTAAATTTCCACAAGTGTCTTCAGTCTGGTTGTGTGGAGATGCAGAGTGTAGGTGTCCCATAAATGCCAGAAATATACCGCGCCCGACTTAACACGTTTTTTTTTTTTTTTCTACTTTAGGGCCAATTGACTTTCTACTCAGGATGAGGGTGATCTGACACTGCGCCTGACCACACCTCATGCATGTGCTCTTGGTGTGGTTGAGCACTTTGCACAGCAGCACACTAACATTGGTGTGTGTCAGTTGGTGAATGTAAAGCTCACTGTAAAGCACTATCAGCATCTGTATCAGCTGGAAAAGTGCTGTGGAAATTCTTCATTTCCATCTTTGGTTAAATCAAATCAATTTTATTTATATAGCACCAAATCACAACAACAGTTGCCCCAAGGCGCTCTATATTGCAAGGCAAAAGCCATACAATAATTACAGAAAAACCTCAACGGTCAAAACGACCCCCTATGAGCAAGCACTTGGCGACAGTGGGAAGGGAAACCTCCAGCAGAACCAGGCTCAGGGAGGGGCAGTCTTCTGCTGGGACTGGTTGGGGCTGAGGGGAGAGAATCAGGAAAAAGACATGCTGTGGAGGGGAGCAGAGATCAATCACTAATGATTAAATGCAGAGTGGTGCATACAGAGCAAAAAGAGAAAGAAACACTCTGTGCATCATGGGAACCCCCCAGCAGTCTAAGTCTATAGTAGCATAACTAAGGGATGGTTCAGGGTCACCTGATCCAGCCCTAACTATAAGCTTTAGCAAAAAGGAAAGTTTTAAGCCTAATCTTAAAAGTAGAGAGGGTGTCTGTCTCCCTGATCCGAATTGGGAGCTGGTTCCACAGGAGAGGAACCTGAAAGCTGAAGGCTCTGCCTCCCAGTCTACTCTTAAAAACCCTAGGAACTACAAGTAAGCCTGCAGTCTGAGAGCAAAGCGCTCTATTGGGGTGATATGGTACTATGAGGTCCCTAAGATAAGATGGGACCTGATTATTCAAAACCTTATAAGTAAGAAGAAGAATTTTAAATTCTATTCTAGAATTAACAGGAAGCCAATGAAGAGAGGCCAATATGGGTGAAATATGCTCTCTCCTTCTAGTCCCCGTCAGTACTCTAGCTGCAGCATTTTGAATTAACTGAAGGCTTTTCAGGGAACTTTTAGGACAACCTGATAATAATGAATTACAATAGTCCAGCCTAGAAGAAATAAATGCATGAATTAGTTTTTCAGCATCACTCTGAGACAAGACCTTTCTAATTTTAGAGATATTGCACAAATGTAAAAAAGCAGTCCTACACATTTGCTTAATACAAGTATGCGCATTGAAGGACATATCCTGATCAAAAATGACTCCAAGATTTCTCACAGTATTACTAGAGGTCAGGGTAATGCCATCCAGAGTAAGGATCTGGTTAGACACCATGTTTCTAAGATTTGTGGGGCCAAGTACAATAACTTCAGTTTTATCTGAATTTAAAAGCAGGAAATTAGAAGTCATCCATGTCTTTGTCTGTAAGACATTCCTGCAGTTTAACTAATTGGTGTGTGTCCTCTGGCTTCATGGATAGATAAAGCTGGGTATCATCTGTGTAACAATGAAAATTTAAGCAATGCTGTCTAATAATACTGCCTAAGGGAAGCATGTATAACGTGAATAAAATTGGTCCTAGCACAGAACCTTGTGGAACTCCATAATTAACCTTAGTCTGTGAAGACGATTCCCCATTTACATGAACAAATTGTAATCTATTAGATAAATATGATTCAAACCACCGCAGCGCAGTGCCTTTAATACCTATGGCATGCTCTAATCTCTGTAATAAAATTTTTATGGTCAACAGTATCAAAAGCTGCACTGAAGTCTAACAGGACAAGCACAGAGATGAGTCCACTGTCTGAGGCCATAAGAAGATCATTTGTAACCTTCACTAATGCTGTTTCTGTACTATGATGAATTCTGAAACCTGACTGAAACTCTTCAAATAGACCATTCCTCTGCAGATGATCTGTTAGCTGTTTTACAACTACCTTTTCAAGAATTTTTGAGAGAAAAGGAAGGTTGGAGATTGGCCTATAATTAGCTAAGATAGCTGGATCAAGTGATGGCTTTTTAAGTAATGGTTTAATTACTGCCACCTTAAAAGCCTGTGGTACATAGCCAACTAATAAAGATAGATTAATCATATTTAAGATCGAAGCATTAATTAATGGTAGGGCTTCCTTGAGCAGCCTGGTAGGAATGGGGTCTAATAGACATGTTGATGGTTTGGAGGAAGTGACTAATGAAAATAACTCAGACAGAACAATCGGAGAGAAAGAGTCTAACCAAATACCAGCATTACTGAAAGCGGCCACAGATAACGATACGTCTTTGGGATGGTTATGAGTAATTTTTTGTCTAATAGTTAAAATTTTATTAGCAAAGAAAGTCATGAAGTCATTACTAGTTAAAGGAATACTCGGCTCAATAGAGCTCTGACTCTTTGTCAGCCTGGCTACAGTGCTGAAAAGAAACCAAAAAAATGACAAAAACAATTTCCTATTAAAAAGTTTATTTCAAAGCGGATTTGTTTCGGATCGTTATCTTCTATCTACAGGTGCACACAGCGCAGCTGTTCAGTGCTCACGTTGTCTAATTGCTGACTAGAATTGCACTCATGTTCAACTTGATGTGTTATTGGCAGCACGATTACGCCATGGATCATTAAAAACCCGATCGAAGGTCCAGCGCAATGAATTCCTGGTGTTTAGAGGATGCAACGCTCCCATTTCTCACAAACATTCACACTTTAAACTTGCTGACTTTTTTAAATTGTTGAGTGGTGCTGTGAGTTGTATTTCAGAAAGACGTGTGTAGGAAAAATACACTGCATTATAATCTGCTGCCACAAGATGGCAGAGTTGACACAAAAAACACAACTGAATGCTGCTCTTATACCACTGAGAAATTTAAACTGCAATATATAATCTAAAGTCTGAAGCTACAAACTAATTAAGCAGCAGAAATAAAGTGTGGAGTGAGTGAGAGCGTGAGAGACGTGTCGTGGACTGGCGTAAGACAGCGGTAATGCTTGGTGCTGTGGAAATAAAGAAGCTAATCTGCTTTTTGATACCAGAGCGCTGTGCCCCTTGTGCACTATGCCGTAAAAAGAATCATGATATTCCAACAGCATGCCCGTGACTGAGTTTCGAATCATAGTTTGTCCTGAGATTTGTCACAGCGCAGATAAAAATTTGGACAGACACGTCCCAAATGTATGCGCACTTCCAGCCCAGTTTCACACTTTTTTTTCAATGCTCCCATCACAAAATGAGTCACATTTTTGTGACACGCTATATTAATTTTAATTCAAATCCTCCCCCCACCTAAGCATTTCATGATACAGTCACAGAATGAATTTGTGGTACCGTTACAGAAATTGGCGTATTTCATGACGGTATCACAAAATAATAGGCTAATTTACTTTTCCTGTTGCCATCATGAATGGTGTGAGATTGGTTTGGCACTTCAGACGGTGTGCCACGTACTGTCAACAGAACCAGTAAGTCCGACTGATGGATCTTTCTCCACAGACACTGTTAACAATATCAACATTCATCTGAACATCATCTGTTTAGTATCGTCATCATCTTTGTCAGCAGCAAAATGTGGAGCGATTCTGTGCTGTCCAGAGTCGCTGCAGCTGCGTTGTCTTGACAACGTGTGCGTGCACATGCACATTACAGCCAGAGGTGTTGAGAGGCTAGAGAGAGAGCTGCGGGGGGTTGGACGCAGTTGGACGACAATCAAACGGAATGCTGATGGTACGGGAACTACGCAAATGAGACAGGGAGCAAAACGGAATACGGATGAACTGAGGTTGTCGTCAGGATTCGTTGACATTTTTCAAGAGTTTGAAAATTCTGGCGAAGCGCCAGCTACAGGAACAAAGCTGGACAATGGTTAAACAGTGTCTCCGAAAGTCAACGTAAGTCCACATTCTTGTTTCGTTTTGGCTTCGGTGTCCTTCGTTAGGGCCGTGTGACCAGGCTTTAAAGTGGTTTTCAATAAATTATCAAGAATTCACAAAATTCTTAAAGTGACTTAAAAGTTTTTTAAAACCAAATTTTTTCAAACAGCTTGCTTATTTATCTCCTTGACACTCAAATCAATGTTTTTTTTTTTATGGTGATTACTAATAGCTAATATTTGAACACAAAAAAGGGGATGTGAGAAAGGTAGTAAGGTACCAAATTTTGCATGTAGAACAATTTTACAACAAATTAACAGAATTTAAGGCTTAATACTTTGATTCATCAGGAAAAATGATAGCTTTGGGGCCTATTTCTCCTTGAGAGCATCCAATAACAGTCCAGACAGACGCGCCCGTCCTGAGCTGCTGGCTCCTGTGATGTCGTAGCCGTGCCTCATACTGCCTCCAGCTGCTCTGATAATCTCCTTTGAGCTTATGCTACTTTCTTCTGAGTGTATGTGTCAACTTGTGTCTGTTTTAGTTGCTTTACTTTGTTTGACTGGGCTTAGTTTGTCTTTCTGCTGTAAGTTAATTTATTCCTCTTTTGAGCAGCCAGCAGTCTTTAGGAAGCAGTCGGACAAGGAGGCCATCTCAGCAGATCATCACTCTTCTTCTTCTTCACACTGTATGAAGAAATCAGCTATATAGACCAATACAGAATTCAGATATGTATTGTGACTTAAATTAAGATCCTATGGCTGTAAATCCAGCTCTCCTTCAAGGGTGGCGAGGTACTATATCTAGGTCCTAAAAACAAAATCGAGGATTGGAATAAAGGCTACTTTTACTCATCAGTTGCTGATCTCAGGTGTATGGAACAAACTTCAACATATACCACAAAACTCCAGATTCAGGATCCAGTTTCAGCAAAAAAAAAGAAAAAAAAAAAGAGGAGTCAGTCAGTATTAAACATACACGTCTGGTGGCCTAAAGTTCAGCTGTCTTATATCCAGGGCCCACTGAAAGGACAAATCTGAAATAGCATTATTTGTACATTTTAAACCATAACTTGATACAACTTTCATTAGTAAGAAAAAACTTTATGTGTGTTCCAATTTATTTGGAGCATCAAATATGCCTCCATAAAAACCCAAAATATAATTGGAAGTGAAATAAAAGGGCAAATTCAGGAATTTTTAATGTGCAGAATATTGAGTAATTTCACTTTTTGTAAGGAACTGGTATATATTTTAGTAGCGAAACAGATTTAAGCCTGTAGATATGTTTAATAATGCTCTACCAATACATTTAGGGGTGATTCTTAGACTACGGGCGCTTATGTCCTTTGGTCATATTGTATGAAAAACAGAAAAAAGGGGAAATTTCACACTTTATAGTTATCTTTACAATGAAAGTGTGTAAGAAATTTGTTCTAGTAGTCTATGATGACTTTTTCACCTTTTTTCAGCATCATTATATGCAAATATTGCCGTTTTGTGCTTGTCCCACACCCAGACTTTTGATCTTCAATGATAAAAATGAATGGTAAACGTTTTTTCTAATGTTTTAAAATATCTCTGAATAAAATATCAGTAAAATAATTCAAAACATACTGGGGTATTCAATGTCATACAACGGTTGTGATATTTTTTTTAAACAAAATGTAGTTATCCCACACTATTGCCGTAATTTCCACCACAACACTGTAATGTCCCTGTTAAAACAGTTTGTATGAAAGATTGTTTGGGTAGTTTCTATGGAGATAAACAGTGACATCCGAGCACATGTATATAGCGCCAAATCACAACAAACAGTTGCCCCAAGGCGCTTTATAATTGTAAGGCAATGGTTGGGTGGAAATTACATTTACAAGGCCAATAGTGCCCGTAGTTAAGAATCACCCTTAGATCCATTAATTTCATAGGATTAAGTTTAGAAGTACTACAGGTTTTGAGCAGAACATACCTGCCTATCCTCCATAGATATTTATTATTTTGCTTTGCATTTCCCAATAAAACGATCCATATAATGCACAAAAAAATGAGAGGAATCTGAGAGTGTGATGATAAGGACACGCCCACCTTACACCTGGTTGCAGCAGATAGATGCTCATTTTGAGAGGTGGGGATGGATCAGTTAGCTACCTGGGTGGTTGCCATCCAGGATCCAAGGTGGCTGTGTGGTGTGGTCGCCAACCTCACCTTACCAAAAACACCAAAGACTCACTGTGTGACTCAGTGGAACTTCTTTGCACCCTGCACCTTACTCTGAGCTCAGATTTCACAGAGTAAACAGTGATAAGATGGACACGCCCCCAACCGTGCTAATGGACACGCCCCCAACTGTACCTGCTTCACTGCAGACCATGTCAAGATAGGACCCAGATTTTTTGACTGTCCTTGTAATCGTGCCCACTGTGGTCAGCCTATTTTGGTGAGAGTCATTCCAAGTAAAAAATAAAAATAATATAAATAAAACTGAAATGATGTGCCATTTCACTGTGATTAAATCTTACAGAAACTCACTGTGAATTACTTTTGAGAGATGACAGTTTATAAAATCATAGTCCAAAGCTGAGCTCAGGTTCAGGATCATCAGCGCCATCTTCAGTTCCTCCGTGAAAGCATCATGTTTTGTTGTAGGCATATCTTTCTTGGTGCAAGTGAGCACCACTGCTTTGAATTCTCTTTGTTGTAGTTTATTTGCAGTTACAGTCCGTATCTCTGAGTTCTGACGGTGTAGGTGTGAGGTTGCGTAAAAAACAACACTAACCTTCAGTCTGTGTGCACGACGTGGTGTGTTGTTGCTGTCGAACTTTAATGCTTCCACATCACAAAAAGTAAAACCTACAGAGGCTGAAGGAATCACTGACTTTTATTGAAATCACAAAGAAATGTCATGAATTGAAATGTCTCTTTTTTTAATTTCACTTTTTTTGTGTGTGTATTTCTCACCAGTATTAAGATATAAACTCTTGAAACAGAAGAAAACAATAAGCATAGTACAGCAGATAACTGAAACAAACCTGCAAAGGGTGATACAAGCACCAAAGTTGGCACAAATACTCTTTAGACATTACTCTTTTGAAAAAACTGACAAGCCACTTAAATTTTCAATAGGCGACCAGGTAGGGGTCACCTGAAGAATTACACGGGTCAAATTAAAAGATGCTCCAATCAAATTGAAAACTACACTTTATTTTTGTCTGCTCATAAAGATTCCAAAAAGGTATAGTTTGGACTATCTGTGACTGAATGATCTGGAGTTATGGGGTAAAAACAGCAAAAATGGTGACAAAGGTCAGTTTCAGTTTGTACAGGGGTTAAAAGTTAAAGTTCCTTCAATTTTGTTAAAAGGTGATACAGATTATGGTTGCAGACATGGGGCCAAATACAAAAGTATTTGTATTTGAAAATACATCGCCGATCCCAAGTATTTCCAAATACTTTTACAAATACTTTTTCAAATACTTTTCAAACTTGGGAATCTCTGTGACGCCGTGTTGAGACACACCAGAAAACTATAAGCTCCGCGTTATTGTGATTGAGATACAATAATACAATATGCTGAGATGAGAAGATATGACATTTTATTATTGTTTTGTGATATGGTGGATACAAAAGGATGCAATATTGATGGAAACAGAATATTATTGTGATAGTTTGATTATTGCCTGTGATATTATAATAGTGAATTTGTGATAAAACATTCAATCCTTTACTTATCAATAGTATTTGGTCATGCTATTTTCACAATAAATAGTCACCGGTTTATCAGTTTTGTGTTGCTTTGTTGTTATAGTTCATAGAATGTATTTGTATTTGGAATTCAAAAATCTAAAGTATTTGTATTTAAATACAATGCAAAGTATTTGACCCCATGTCTGATTGGTTGAGCTAATAGGATGAATAAGTGGAATAGTTTTGATAGTGTTGAATGTTTGGTCACCAAAGTAAAGGTCAAACAAGGTCAACATCCATTGGATTCTATGACATGTGACATATGTTACCCTGTAACATGATAACTAAGCACGACACATGGTGCAAACTATTCCTTTTTAAAACCATGTTAACTAATAATTTGCATAATTTTGTACTAAAATTGAAGCAACTTTGACTTTTGACCCCTGTACAAACTTTAAACTGACCTTTGTCACCATTTTTGTTGTTTTTACCCCTTAACTCCAGAACATTCAGTCATAGATAGTCCAAACTTTACCTTTTTGGAATCTTTATGAGCAGACAAATAATGTAGTGGTTTTCAATTTGATTGGAGCATTTTAAATTTTGACCCCTGTGTAATTCTGTAATTGACCCCTACCTGGCCACCTTTTGAATATTCAAGTGTATCATCTTTTTTTTCAAAAGAGTTCATGTCTAAGGAGTATTTGTGCTGAATTTGATGCTTATATCACCATTTGCAGGATTTTGCTCTAAATATTCTTTTAGCTGCTGCAATATCAGCTGCAGTTTTCTAGAAGGCACATGGGAGAGTCGAGCCTCGATCTGATCTGTTCTTGTCTTTGAGTCACTCCACCATGAAAAGTGAGAACCGCTGATTCACCGTACAGAAGTTGCCCAATTCCCCAGTCAC
Organism: Thalassophryne amazonica; assembly: GCF_902500255.1. NCBI lineage: Eukaryota > Metazoa > Chordata > Actinopteri > Batrachoidiformes > Batrachoididae > Thalassophryne > Thalassophryne amazonica. Next base: position 15,485,647 of record NC_047120.1, read on the forward strand.
ATCCACAGAAACCTGTAATGACTTTAAGGTTGTCACTGAGTTCTTTGATGGCTTCCCTCAGCTGTATCCTTCTTGCACAGTGACTCTGTTTTGCTGACTCCAAACCATTTTCCACACCGTACCAAAGTATTTCTTTGTGACTGTTGGAAATTAAGTCCAAGGTTCAGGAGTGGTAATGTTCAAATGTCCATCTCCTGACTCGTCTCAAGGAAACTGACTGGGATTTGTTTGTCCAATTACTAATGAGCATTGACAAATACAGGGAACTGTGTGTGTTAAAAAAAAAAAAAAGTCCTAAATGGTTCATATATGTAACACCTCTTGAATTAAAGCTGAAAATCTACACCAAAAAACAACTTGACTGTTGCATTTCTCCTTCATTGTTTCACCTCCCTGCTTCTTCCACCTCACACGTCTGCTGCTCCCATGCCGAGGCAGAGCTTCCAGATTCACAGTCCTGCTCCTGTCACTCTTTGCTGATTGCTGACAGCCTCGTAATATGCAGCTCAGCGTAGAACATCTGCATCCAGGGTCGATCTAGAGACACCTGTGTGTGAATGGTAAATGGAGTGCATTTATATAGCGCTTTTCCATCTGCATCAGATGCTCAAAGCACTTTACAATAATGCCTCACATTCACCCCGATGTGAGGGTGCTGCCATACAAGGCGCTCACTACACACCGGGAGCAGTAGAGGGTTAAAGACCTTGCACAAGGGCCCTTAGTGATTTTCCAGTCAGCCTGGGATTTGAACTGAGGATCTTCTGGTCTCAAGCCAACGCCTTAACCACTAGACCATCACCTCCCCTCACCCATCACCCTGTGTGGGTTTGTTTAACGTGGGAATGTCATTGTACACCAACAAACACACCCTTGACAGATCCTCATTCTGGTCTGCTGCCTAGGACGTCCCAGAAGATCTACTGCAGCCTTCATCTGTCTTCACAGCTGTTGGGTCACAAGCCACACCTCCACCTGATCCACCATTGAGACTTCTTGTTTCACCAAACCCCACTACTATCATGTTCAAGGTTCCTGTTGGATCTAAACAGGTACTGTAGCAGCCACAGCGCATATAAGGTCCCCACTGTATTCCCCTACTTGATCATGTGCACAACACGGACGAGGGGTTGGATTGTGACCCTACTGACTGCTGCACCAAACACGCAACAGATTTGTAATGGAATATTGAATATCTAAAAGTAAAATGTTTTTTAGATAATATAATGGTTACTTCTCACAAGTTTTAATGCACCTCCATCTCACTTTTGTAATCGATATTATCCAAAAAAAAGGATTTTTTACAGACAGGAATTCACTGAATGGGAGGGTGATTCTTTAACTACGGGCACTATTGGTCTTGTAAATGTAATTTCCACCACACCATTGCCTTACAATATAAAGCACCTTGGGGCAACTGTTTGTGATTTGGCGCTATATACATGTGCTCTGATGTCACTGTTTATCTCCATAGAAACTACCCAAACAATCTTTCATACAAACTGTTTAGGACATTAACAGTTTGTGGTGGAAATTACAGTAATAGTGTGGACAACTACATTTTGTTTAAAAAAATCACAACAATTGTATGACATTGAATACCCCAATTATGTTTTGATTTTTTACTGATATTTATTCAGATATTTTAAAACATTAGAAAAAACGTTTCTTTACCATTCATTTTTATCATTAAAGATCAAAAGTCTGGGTTGGGACAAGCACAAAATGGCAATATTTGCATATAATGATGCTGAAAAAAGAAGAAAAAGTCATCATAGACTACTAGAACAAATTTCTCAACACACTTTCATTGTAAGATAACTATAAAAGTGTGAAATTCCCCTTTTTTCTGTTTTTCATACAATATGATCAAAGGACATAAGTGCCCGTAGTCTAAGAATCACCCGGGAATGTTTTCATGGGATTTCCCAAAATATGGGTCCCAATGTGTGGGGATCAGAGTGCGTTTCAGTTATCAAGGATTCACATTTCTCAGTCTCCTTGCCCGGGTACTAGAGAGGAAATTTAGTCCATTAGTTGAACCTAAGAGTCAAGAGGAGCAATTTCTGTCCTGGTCGTGGAACTGTGGTCCAACTGTTTACCCCTCTCAAGGATATTATGATTAACCAGTCTACATGTGTTTTGTGGACTTGGAAAGACATGCAACAGAGTCCCACGAGGTATCCTGTTGGGGGGGTGGGGGGAGCAGTTGCGCGGTAAAGAGGGTAGATAAACTTGAAAGGGGGAGGTGTTAACATCCAGAGTAGAGAATTGCGCATGTGCAGTTGCGCGGTGGAGATCCTCTCGACGGGTAGATCATATCGTCATGTGATCTGACCAAAGTAGGAGCCTTATCCACATTCTTCACATTATATCGGACCTGTTCCCAGTGGGTGTTGGACTTCGCCGAGGCTGACCCTTTTCACCAATCCTGTACGTGTTGTTCATGGACAGTATATTAAGGAGAGGTCAGGGACAGGAGGGTCCCAGTTTGGTGACCTCAGAGTTGCATCTCTGCCTTTTGCAGATGGTGTGATTCAGTTGGCTTCATCAGGTGTTGACCTCTGATGCCACTGACCAGGTTTGAGGCAGACTGAAGTAACTGGGATGAGAAGCAGCACATCCAAATCTGAGACCATGGTCCCTGTTAGAAAGGTTGGATTTGGGTCAGGGGAGAGGTACTGCCCCAAGTGGTGGAGTTTAAGCATCCTGGGGTCTTGTTCATGAGCTGGGTAAGTTGGAGTGTGACCTCGATAGACTGAGGTTGCGTCTGATGTTTTATGCTGTACTGGTGTCACCGAACAACAATCCCCCAACCCCCCGCCCCGCCTTCACTGCGCATGCCTCATTTCGGAGCGTCAGCAGCAATTCACCGATTATCACCTTGTTTCTGCTTAAAATTGACTTTAGAATGATTTAAGAGGTTTTACTTTGTCATCTGATTGTTAATCACATTATTCCCTTGATTGCTTTGGGTGTAGAGACTCAGACTCAGAGAGTCAGTCTCAGAACGCTGCTGTGGCGCGCTGATCGCTCCCCTGTCTTTTTTATGAAATAATGCTGAATTTATGTGGAAATGATTGCTGAGATAGATGATGAGTGAGTGCAGTTTTAAGCTGAAACACATTTCTAAACTGATGGCTCTGTGGATCCGAGACCATCGTGTGCACTTTCTCTGGTTATCACAAGAGCTGGACATCAGCCATTTTCCGGCAGATTTCACTTTTAACAGATTTTGTCATGGAAGCCGAGCGAGGCTTCACACGTCACAACCGATTTGCTGATGAGCGAGACAAGGAACACCTCCATTTTGGTCTCACAGGACGGCTTTGAGATGGCGTTCAGACAGCTGTCGGTGGTTTTCCCATGGAGTGATTATCCGAGAAATTGTGGATGTGCCTGGACATGCCAAACATGTCCCGTGAGACTTCATCACGGCGTTGCTTTGCGCCATGTGGAATTCCTCCGCACGTCTGTCTCAATGTGCCGAAAAAGTGCTGATGTCCACGTCTTTTCACAATTCCTGTGCTAGTCAGACGACGTCCCGGATAAAACACAGCGTCCAGTTTGGAAATGAACGGCACATTCCACTGTTACAGGAGTTTTTGTCATGGAAAGAGGAGCGGAGGCTTCGCGCGTTAATTGGCAAAGCTTCTGGGAAAACCTGGTCTTGTTAGGAGGATGGCATCCATCCCTTTGGATGGAGTAGCTCTCATTTCTAGAAATCTGGCCAATTTTATTAAACCCTCCAAACTGTGACTATCCAGGGTTGGGACCAGGAAGCAGAGTTGTAGTCTTACACACCTCTCTGCAGCTTCTCTCCCCCTGCCATCCCCCAATACCCCATCCCCGTAGAGACGGTGCCTGCTCCTAGACCACCAATAACCAGTAAAAATCTATTTAAGCATAAAAATTCAAAAAGAAAAAATATATAGCACCTTCAACTGCACCACAGACTAAAACAGTTAAATGTTTTTATTAAACATTAGGTCTCTCTCTTCTAAGTCCCTGTTAGTAAATGATATAATAATTGATCAACATATTGATTTATTCTGCCTTACAGAAACCTGGTTACAAAAGGATGAATATGTTAGTTTGAATGAGTCAACACCCCCGAGTCACACTGTCAGAATGCTCATAGCACGGGCCGAGGGGGAGATTAGCAGCAATTTTCCACTCCAGCTTATTAATTAATCAAAAACTCAGACAGAGCTTTAATTATTTGAAAGCTTGACTTAGTCTTGTCGATCCAAATTGGAAGTCCCAAAAATCAGTTTTATTTGTTATCTATCGTCCACCTGGTCGTTACTGTGAGTTTCTCTGTGAATTTTGAGACCTTTTGTCTGACTTAGTGCTTAGCTCAGATAAGATAATTATAGTGGGCGATTTTAACATCCACATAGATGCTGAGAATGACAGCCTCAACACTGCATTTAATCTATTATTAGACTCAGTTGGCTTCACTCAAAATGTAATGAGTCCACCCACCACTTTAACCATACTTTAGATCTTGGTCTGACCCCCTTCTGTCTAATCATTTCTTAATAACATTTACATTTACTTTAATGGACTACCCAGCAGTGGGGAATAAGTTCATCATACAGTAGAGTCTTTACCTAACCTCTGTGAGTGAGATAGATTTTCTATCTATAGATAGATAGATTAGTTTTACATCCTCATTGAGCACAACTTTGGAGCTGTAGCTCCTCTGAAAAAGAGAGCCTTAAATCAATGCCTGCTCCGTTATAACTCACAAACTCGCAGCTTAAAGCAGATAACCCGTAACCGTTGGAGAGGAAATGCTTCTCACTAATTTAGAAGATCTTCACTTAGCATGGAAAAAGTCTGTTGCTCTATATAAAAAAAGCCCTCCGTTAAGCTAGGACATCTTACTACTCATCACTAATTGAAGAAAATAAGAACAACCCCAGGTTTCTTTTCAGCACTGTAGCCAGGCTGACAAGAGTCAGAGCTCTATTGAGCCGAGTATTACTTTAACTAGTAATGACTTCATGACTTTCTTTGCTAATAAAATTTTAACTATTAGACAAAAATTACTCATAACCATCCCAAAGATATCGTTCTTTGGCTGCTTTCAGTGATGCCGGTATTTGGTTAGACTCTTTCTCTCCGATTGTTCTGTCTGAGTTATTTCATTAGTTACTTCATCCAAACCATCAACATGTTATTAGACCCCATTCCTACCAGGCTGCTCAAGGAAGCCCTACCATTATTTGCTTCGATCTTAAATATGATAAATCTATCTTTATTAGTTGGCTATGTACCACAGGCTTTTAAGGTGGCAGTAATTAAACCATTACTTAAAAAGCCATCACTTGACCCAGCTGTCTTAGCTAATTATAGGCCAATCTCCAACCTTCCTTTTCTCTCAAATTCTTGAAAGGGTAGTTGTAAAACAGCTAACTGATCATCTGCAGAGGAATGGTCTATTTGAAGAGTTCAGTCAGGTTTTAGAATTCATCAGTACAGAAACAGCATTAGTGATGGTTACAAATGATCTTCCTATGGCCTCAGACAGTGGACTCATCTCTGTGCTTGTCCTGTTAGACCTCAGTGCTGCTTTTGATACTGTTGACCATAAAATTTATTACAGAGATTAGAGCATGCCATAGGTATTAAAGGCACTGCGCTGCGGTGGTTTGAATCATATTTATCTAATATTACAATTTGTTCATTTAAATGGGGATCTTCTTCACAGACTAAGGCTAATTATGGAGTTCCACAAGGTTCTGTGCTAGGACCAATTTTATTCACTTTACATGCTTCACTTAGGCAGTATTATTAGAAAGCATTGCTTAAATTTTCATTGTTACACAGATGATACCCTTATCTATCCATGAAGCCAGAAGGGACACACCAATTAGTTAAACTGCAGGAATGTCTTACAGACATAAAGACATGGATGACCTCTAATTTCCTGCTTTTAAATTCAGATAAAACTGAGGTTATTGTACTTGGCCCCACAAATCTTAGAAACATGGTGTCTAACCAGATCCTTACTCTGGATGGCATTACCCTGACCTCTAGCTGTGAGAAATCTTGGAGTCATTTTTGATCAGGATATGTCCTTCAGTGCGCATATTAAGCAATATGTAGGACTGCTTTTTGCATTTGTGCAATATCTCTAAAATTAGAAAGGTCTTGTCTCAGAGTGATGCTGAAAAACTAATTCATGCATTTATTTCCTCTAGGCTGGACTATTGTAATTCATTATTATCAGGTTGTCCAAAAGTTCCCTGAAAAGCCTTCAGTTAATTCAAAATGCTGCAGCTAGAGTACTGACAGGACTAGAAGGAGAGAGCATATTTCACCCATATTGGCCTCTCTTCATTGGCTTCCTGTTAATTCTAGAATAGAATTTAAAATTATCTTCTTACTTATAAGGTTTTGATAATCAGGTCCCATCTTATCTTAGGGACCTCATAGTACCATATCACCCATAGAGCGCTTCGCTCTCAGACTGCAGGCTTACTTGTAGTTCCTGGGTTTTTAAGAGTAGAATGGGACAGAGCCTTCAGCTTTCAGGCTCCTCTCCTGTGGAACCAGCTCCCAATTCAGATCTGGGGACAGACACCCTCTACTTTTAAGATTAGGCTTAAAACTTTCCTTTTTGCTAAAGCTTATAGTTAGGGCTGGATCAGGTGACCCTGAACCATCCCTTAGTTATTCTGCTATAGACGTAGACTGCTGGGGGGTTCCCATGATGCACTGAGTGTTTCTTTCTCTTTTTGCTCTGTATGCACCACTCTGCATTTAATCATTAGTGATTGATCTCTGCTCTCTTCCACAGCATGTGTTTTTCCTGATTCTCTTCCCTCAGCCCCAACCATCCCAGCAGAAGACTGCCCCTCCCTGTGCCTGGTTCTGCTGGAGGTTTCTTCCTGTTAAAAGGGAGTTTTTCCTTCCCACTGTTGCCAAGTGCTTGCTCACAGGGGGTCGTTTTGACCGTTGGGGTTTTTCTGTAATTATTGTATGGCTTTTGCCTTACAATATAAGCGCCTGGGGCAACTGTGTGTGATTTGGCGCATATAAATAAAATTGATTGATTTGAAGATACCATCTCTCTCCCACCTATAATTCTATGGTTTCATCTATCCTACGGAGACTCAAACCATCCTCACCTCTGAAGTGAAATAAGAACAATAACAACTTGCACTTGAAAGTGACTTCTGATTACCAGTGACTCTTAATGACTGTCATTACATCACTGTGGCATTAGTGACCTCAGAGGATAAATATCTGAGTCTCACTACTACGTTTCTTCGCATGAAGACTGAATCATCTTCAGGAACTAAACAAGTCCCGTTGACCTGACCCAACCTATGGAGTCCATTCCATTCAGCCTCTTTTTATTTATTATTGATAAATGGTGTCAGTGTGTCACACCTGTTTGAGTGACCACTCCCATCTGTCATTTATACAGAGCTTCCTTTCCTGTGTGAACCTGTTGTGAATATATACATGCGGTAGTAAAATTACGCTCCACCTTCCCATATAAAAGGTTTTGGCCTAATGCCACGAATATATGCTTATTCATACTGTTAGAATAGTTTTTTTGTATTTCTGATTTTCTTTGGAGTACTTAGTATACAAGGTTATTTGAATTATTTTCATGTCGTGGTGGATATTCATGACAACATTTTTGTTGGGGTTTTACACTAAAAATTTACCTTTTTTTCTGCTTCTAAAGATCATGTTAATAACCACGGTCATGCTGTTTAAACAGTTGTCATTTCCACATTTAGCTTGTTTAGTGTGACTAAACGGTACATAAACACTTTTAACTGTTTTATTGTTTGCAGTGTGATCCGTATTAACAGGATTGGCTGGCACACACTGCTCAACTTCCTCTTTCACATGGGACTGACGTTTGGAGTGTTTGCTGGAGCATCAACCAGATCAACTTACCATTTGTTTGTCAAATGTAAGTTATGTTTTAGTTTCAAAGCATACTGATATTCACAGTACTTTTTAAAAAACATGCTGTGCTTCATCCTTTAGACAACCGAATGTCTTCTCTGGCACAGCCAACCTAATATCACTGAGAATTTTTGATACCTTTGCAGGGAGTGAAGCTCTGAGTCCATAGGTCCGGGTGCTTCCTGTGGTACGGTCTGGGATTGAGACTTGGACACTAACGAGTAACTTAAAGCAGAATTTGGAACATGCACAGTGCTTGATATGTGTTAACATTTCTACTTCTGGTTCAACTGCTGTCAGTTGTTGCAAAACTCATTTTTCAGTCTCCCCTCAATGTATTGCCCTTAAATGTTGAAATATCAAGTTTGAATATGGATCATTCCATGAAAAGGGTCACCAATGTGTGTGATGAGGGTCAATGTTTCACTCAGCAGCAGCTTGCACAGCTTGGTTATTCAGCGAATGGTCAATCGCCTCTTTGAACCTCTGTACATTTTATTATGGTATGGTACTCACGGTAAGCCCCAGAGTGGTATTTTGGTGGTGGCTTTATTATAACCGGGACGCAAAACAATCATAAAGCAAATAATTGATGACTGTTACTTTGTTGAACTAAATCTCCCCATGGGTTTAAGGCTCTTAACATATTGAGTAAATAAGTACTTATTGAATAAATAGCAGTTTAGGACATGGGTTCCTAAACTGCTAAAACTCCTAAACACTACAGGTTACATTCAACACATTTTGGCATGCTCTCTGCAGCCATGCAGAGTGATTAAGACACTGGTCTATGGGGGGAAATAAATTTTACAGTTTATTCCCCCCATAGACCAGTGTTTTAATCACGAGTGGGGGGGATAAATTTTCCGTAGTAAATTCAGATAAATTTGTTGAAGTGATTTTTATTTTTACCAAAATAATACTTAGGTATGTCACAAATTTGTTGGGGTTTAGTGCCCCCCTTTTCAGATAAAAACTCAAAAAAAAAAAAAAAAAAAAGAAAAATTCCAAGATGACAATTCAATTCAAGATAAGTCATTCCAAAAATTCCAAGATAACTATTACTATGACCTGACGTGGTCAAGCAAAACAAGTATTAAAAAGTCTCAAATACTGAGAAAAGTTCTCATTGGGTGGTTTTCTAGTGATTTGGAAAAAAGGCATATTTTGAAAACTGTAGTGGAAACACTTTTGTGTACTAATAGCAGTGATGGGCACAATGACCAAAAATTAACTTCAATAACAGAATCAGATAACTTAAAAGTTATCTTTGATAAAGATGAACCAATAAACTACCCAAAAATGTTCAGAAGTTCAGGTAACCGATAAATTCCAGTATTGTCTCTGGTACACTTGCAACTACTAACAAGCTGATTTTGAGTTTTAATACCACGATCGCTTTTGGAAGCATCAAAGCGACAGCAGACCCAAACGAGTCAGCACTTATGTCTTTGAGTGTCCTGCCCCCTGCTGGAAGCTCCTTTTATTACATGGCTTCCAGCACAGATGCAAGCTGAGAGAGCTATGAAGCTCAACTCTCTACTCAAACACAATGATGCCGTCAGGGGAGGAGGTTTGGAAAATAAAGCAATGCTGAGTTATGGTTTGGTGTATAAATAAAATGAATACTGATAGAATAACGGTCAATTCTGTCATTTGTACAAAGTTAAAATATATATCTTTTAATGCTGAATAATGCACTAATTCTGAAGTTTTGTAACAAGCACAGACAGATCACAAGGATTCTGGGTAAAAGTGCGTGGCTAACACTGATTGGTTTGACTCGTACATTATGTAACCAACCACGTTAATGTGAGGTGTGACGTGTGTTGGTATTTACAGATAATGTGCTTTTGTAAAACATTCAATTTTTTTATTTGTAAACAAAAAGGCATTTAAAAAAATAAAGAAGCCAAGTTGTAATTAGATAACCATCTGTTACAGAAATAAATAATGGAACTGCCATGATCTACTGGTGCAAGACATTCAGTACTGAAGCTGGGTTTACACTGTGCGAGTTTTGGCCCTTTTCATCTGATTTTTCATTTGTGCAAGAATTTTTTGGATCGCACGAGTTTCAGGTCAATTGCGCGTCCTGCATTGTGTATTATACATGGGTAACGAGCTGCATTTAACATCTCACGACCACCTCCTGATCGGCGATCGTATCGTCGAATGAAAATCAAACCTGTTTGATATTCTGGTCGGCCGTCGTGAGGGTATCACTGCTGAAGCGCTACAAGCGTCCAACCTCTCGCACTGTGCCTGTGCAAACACCGCAGACCTGTCTTGTAATGTTTTGTTTTGTTTTTAAACCTTGATGTCTCCCATCGAGAGTTTTTGTAAATTAAGTTTGGAGAAAAAAAAAAGCTATGAAACATTTAAGAGGTAGGTGCTCAACTGATTTAAAATATTAAAAATGTTTGTAGCTGTTCAGCTTTGTTTACTATGTTAATGGTCTAAAAATTCAGGCGAAAATTTATTGGAAGATAATTAGTCCGATAATGGTTTTAAAGTTAACTGAAGGATAATCCAATAATGAAAACATTATCTTCGATAATTATTGGTTATCGGATTATTGGAACTGTGCCCCCACTGACTACAATCACATGACATACAGAAAGCACTGCATGAAATACATTGTGTGGCATGTTGTGGACAGAGGGAGACACTGTGAGCTTGTTAAAACTTATCACCGATAAAGTTACGCCAACATAGTATTCGAAACTTTTGCACAAATCTGTGATGGAAACCCAGCTACTGTCTCACTGCATGGTGTACAAGACACTGCAAAATTTAAGTATATTAAAGGGTTTAATTTAAGCAGGAATCTACGAAGCAGCAAACTTCAGTGGTTTCAGATGAAGTCCTCCAGGAAGAAGAAAAGTTGCAGTTCCTTGACTGGCTGCTTGAGGCTTGCTCCAATACAGAGCATATTCTCATAGGACACCATGTAAAATGTCCAACTTTAGAGCAGAAGTAAACATTTTACAGCCTGGTCTAAAAAATATTTTTGTTCCCTATAGATAGTTTCCTCCTCCATGACAAGTGTACAGGACATAGGGTTTAGGATGTATTAAACATAGTTCTGGAAAATTAGGGGTGTGGATGCTTTGAATGACAGCGGCTCACCCGAGTGTCTCTGCCTCTCATAGAGTTTGTAGCTCAGAGTCCACTCGAGTCACTTGATGTAGCTGCTTGCTGTTGTGTTGTTGCTGTCTGTTTTGTTCGGGTATTTTAGTACAAAATGGGTCTCTAAGACGTCCCTGCTGCAGTATTCGTGCTAAATGAAACTCCCCTTATTTAATGTTGAATGCTAATGGTGTAGCATGTTTAGCAACTTTTGATAGCTTCATCATTAGACCCACTTAATGCACAGTTACTGAGAAAATAAGCACTCATAACTTTTAATGTTCACACCAAAGTAAATCGTTAGAAAACTGAAATAGTCCCAAAAATATGATTTAATAAACACCCAACTGAGGTTAGCCTGTTAGCTTAACTGGTTCAGTCTTGACGAGAGGGGCATGTTCAGGCGACTTCATCCCACACTGAGTCACCCACACTCCACCACTTCATGCATTAGTGAGTTCATTGTGCTGTTGCTGTCAACATGATAATCCAGACCATGGCCCAGACACAGGCTCCATACGGCTGATAGAAACTTATGGTGACATCATGCAGCATTGTCCAGTGTATATATACAGTCTATGGTATCTTCCACACTTGTTTAAAAACTTGTAGGAAGTATTGTTTGCAGTATTTTGACTTGGCACTCTTCACCTACATTTTTGACTGTAATGGGATTTTTAAGGGCCCCCAGAGAAGTACAGTACAGAGGCCCATGGTCACTTTAACAAGGACCTGTGGTGTTTCTGTAGAAGATTAGTGAAGGCAGTGTTCTACCATCTTCTGCTCCACTGATCAGTCACGGTTTCTGTCTCCATTTCTGGAGGTGGTATTGTGCTCCACCATAGTTCTTTGTCTGCAATGCTGTGGCTGACATTCATGGCTAGAAACATCTGTAATGACGGTCCAGAGACCCACTACGGGCTCCAAGGAGGAATGGTCCAGCCCAGACATGCACCAAACCCCCATCATCAGGTAGTCTCAGCAGAATTCAGCTTTCTTGGTTATGGCCAAATGATTTCAAATCGATATGTGAATGAGAGAGATGTCATCTTGATATAGGCCTTAAGCTCAACCTTGCGTAGCTACAGACACAGAACCTACAACCCCGATTCCAAAGAAGTTGGGACGTTGTGAAATGTAAATAAAAACAGAATACAATGATTTGCAATCCTCTTCATCCTATATTCAATTGAATACACCACAAAGACAAGATATTAATGTTCAAACTGATAAACTTTATTGTTTTTGCAAGTATTTGCTTATTTGAATGGATGCCTGCAACACATTTAAAAAAAAAAAAAAGCTGGTACAGGGGCACCAAAACTGGGAAAGTTGATGAATGATCAAAGAATGCCTGTTTGGAACGTTCCACAGGTGAACAGGTTAATTGGAAACAGGTGAGTGTCATGATTGGGTATAAAGGAGCATCCCCAAAAGTCTCAGCCATTCACAAGCAAAGATGGGGCGAGGATCACCACTTTGGAACAACTGTGTGAAAAAAAGTCCAACAGTTTAAGACAATGTTTCTCAATGGTCAGTTGCAAGGAATCTAGGGATTCCATCATCTACAGTCCATATATCAGATTCAGAGAATCTGGAGAACTTTCTACACATAACGGCAAGGCCGAAAAACCAACATTGAATGCTGCCTGTGACCTTCGATCCCTCAGGCGGCACTGCATTAAAAACAGACATTGTGCAAAGGATCTTACCATGTGGCCTCAGGAACACTTCAGAAAACCATTGTCATTTAACACAGTTCGTCGCTACATCTACAAGTGCAAGTTAAAACTCTACCATGCAAAGCGAAAGCCACACATCAACACATCCAGAAACGCTGCCGCCTTCTCTGGGCCTGAGCTCATTTGAAATGGACGACACAGAGTGGAAAAGTGTGCTGTGGTCGAGTCCACATTTCAAATTGTTTATGGAAATCATGGACAAAAGAAGAAAAAGACCATCCAGATTGTTACCAGCACAAGTTCAAAGCCAGCATCTGTGATGGTATGGGAGTGTGTTAGTGCCCATGGTATGGGCAACTTACACATCTGTGATGGCACCAACATTCTGAAAGGTACATCCAGGTTTGGAGCAATACATGCTGCCATACACAATGTCTTTTACAGGGATGTCCCTGCTTGTTTTAGCAAGACAATGCCAAGCCCATTCTGCACGTGTTACAACAGCGTGGCTTCGTATAAGAGTGCGGGTACTAGACTGGCCTGCCTGCAGTCCAGACCTGTCACCCATTGAAAAGTGTGGTGCATTATGAAGCAGAAAATACGACAATGGAGACCCCGGACAGTGAACAACTGAAGTCATACATCAAGCAAGAATGGGAAAGAATTCCACCTTCAACGCTTCAACAATTAGTGTCCTCAGTTCCCAAACGCTTACTGAGTGTTGTTAGAAGGAAAGGTGATGTAACACAGTGGCAAACATATCACTGTCCCAACTTTTTTGAAACGTGTTGCAGGCATCCATTTCAAAATGAGCAAATATTTGCACAAAAACAAAGTTTAGCAGTTTGAACATTAAATATCTTGTCTTTGTGGTGTATTCAATTGAATATAGGTTGAAGAGGATTTGCAAATCATTGTATTCCGTTTTTATAATTTACATTTTACACAATGTCCCAACTTCACTGGAATTGGGGTTGTACAATAACACTACCTCTAACCTTAGTGACATGAAATTTGGGGTTCCACGAGGGTCTGTCTTAGGCCCCCTGCTTTTCTCCCTTTATACGAGTATAGCGTATAGCTCGTATAGCACCCCTTGGGCACATATTGCGGTGTTTTGGGATTACCTTTCATTGTTGCTGATGATACTCAGTGATATACAGTGGGAAAATAAGTATTTGACCCCCTGTAAGTTTAGCAGGTTTTCCCACCTACAAAGAATAGAGAGGTCTGTAATTTTTATCGTAGGTACACTTCAGCTGTGAGAGACAGAATCTTAAAAAAAAAAAAAAAAAAAAAATCCAGAAAATCACATTGTATGATTTTTAAATAACTAATTTGCAATTTATTATATAAAATAAGTATTTGGGAGCAGCATGGTGGCTTAGTGGTTAGCACTGTTGCCTCACAACGAGAAGGTCGTGGTTCAATTCCGTGGCCTTTCTGTGTGGAGTTTACATGTTCTCCCCGTGTGTGTGGGTTTTCTCTGGGTGCTCCGGTTTCCTCCCATCCAGAGACATGTGGATTAGGTGGATTGGAGTCTTTAAATTGTCTGTAGGTGTGGGTGTGTCTGTGTTTGTGGCCCAGCGACAGACTAGTGTCCTTTTCTGGGTGTACCCCGCTTTGTGCTCTATGACTGCTGGGATAGGCTCCAGCCCTCCCGTGACCCTTAATTGGACGAAGCGGTAGAAGATGAATGAATGAATGAAAATAATATTTGATCCCTAGAAAACAGAGCTTAACAATTGGTACAGAAACATTTGTCTGCCATTACAGAGGTCAGACGTTTCCGTACTTCTTGACCAAGTTTTCACACACTGTGACAGGGATTTTGGTCCACTCCTCCATACAGATCTTCACCAAATCTTTCAGGTTTGGAGTTTCAGCTCCCTCCAAAGATTTATTGAGTTCAGGTCTGGAGACTGGACAGGCCACTCCAGACCTTGAATGCTTCTTACAGAGCCCCTCCTTAGTTGCCCTGGCTGTGTGTTTGGGGTCATTGTCATGCTGGAAGACCCAGCCATGACCCATCTTCAATGCTCTTACTGAGGGAAGGAGGTTGTTGCCAAAATCTCACAATACATGACCCATCCATCCTCCCTTCAATAGGGTGCAGTCGTCCTGTCCCCTTTGCAGAAGAGCACCCCCAGAGTATGATGTTTCCACCCCCATGCTTCACGGTTGGGATGGTTTTCTTGGGGTTGTTCTCATCCTCTAAACATGGTAAGTGGTGTAGATTCCAAAAAGCTCTATTTTGGTCTTATCTGATCACCTGACCATCTCCCGTGCCTCCTCTGGATCATCCAGATGGTCACTGGTGAACTTCAAATGAGCCTGGACATGTGCTGGCTTGAGCAGGGGGACCTTGCTGCCCTGCAGGATTTTAAACCATGACAGCATCATGTTACTAATGTAATCTTTGTGACTTTGGTCCCAGCTCTCTTCAGGTCATTGCAAAGGTCCTCCTGTGTAGTTCTGAGCTTTCTCAGAATCATCCTTACCCCACAAAGTGAGATCTTGTATGGAATCCCAGACCGAGGGAGATTGACAGTCATCTTATGTTTCTTCCACTTTCTAATAAATAATCATAACAGTTGTTGTCTTCTACCAAGCTGCTTGCCTGTTGTCCTGTAGTCCATCCCAGCCTTGTGCAGGTCTACAGTTTTGTCCCTGGTGTCCTTAGACAGCTCTCTGGTCTTGGCTATGGTGGACAGGTTGGAGTGTGATTGAGTGTGTGAACTGGTGTCTTTCATACAGGTGACAAGTTCAAACAGGTGCAATTAATACAGGTAAAGAGTGCAGAATAAGAGGGCTTCTTAAAGAAAAATTAACAGGTCTGTGAGAGCCAGAATTCTTGCTCTTTGGCAGGCGATCAAATACTTATTTCATGCAACAAAATGCAATTAATTATTTAAAAATCATAGTGTTTTTTTTTTTTTTTAGATTCTGTCTCTCACAGTTGAAGTGTACCTACTATAAAAATTACAGACCTCTCCATTCTTTGTAGGTGGGAAAACCTGCAAAACTGGCAGGGGGTCAAATACCTATTTACCCCACTGTATGCTGATAACTGCTGGTAATCTCATTCACATAAATCCTTAGAAGATTGCCTTGTATCAGTGAAAAGCTGGATATCTAGCAACTTCCTACTTTTAAACTCTGATAAGACTGAAATGATGGTTCTTGGTTCAGTTGGACATCGGCATCAATTTGACCAGTTAACGCTTAGCCTAGGTTCGTGTGTTATACATCACACTGACAAAGTGAGGAACCTTGGGTGATTTTTGATCCTACGTTGTCCTTTGACTCCACATTAGAAATATTATGAGGACTGCTTTCTTCCACCTGCGAAATATAGCGAAGATTTGTCCCATCCTGTCTATGGCTGATGCTGAGACCCTGATTCATGCATTTGTTTCTTCTAGATTGGACTACTCTTTTCTGGTTTACCCAGTCCATCATTAGGGTCTCCAATTGGTTTCAAAATGTTGCTGCCAGACTTTTGACAGGAAGCAGAAATTTGACCACATTACATCCATTTTGGCATCTCTTCACTGGCTTCCTGTCCCAGTGAGATCAGATTTTAAGGTTCTGCTACTAGCCTATAAATGTTTTCACAGACTGGCACCTCCCTACTTAGCTGACATATTTAAACCCTACGTACCGGCCCAGGCTTTGTATTCTCAGTGTGCAGGACTACTTTGTGTCCCTAGTGAATAAAAAGTCTGTGGGTCACAGAGCTTTCTCTTATCATGCCCCTGTTCTGTGAAATGCGGTCTGATACAGATGGAAAAGTGCATATAAATGCAGTCCATTTACCATTTAATTATCTCCCTGCATCAATAAAACGGTCAGATCCTTATGAATCACGGATCAGCTATGATCTGTTACACCACTGGTATCAACATCTTGCTCGAGCTTGACAACAACACAGAGCTGTGATACCCCAACAGTCTTCAATCCAGTTCAAATGATTTATTTGCTGTTGTGCCAAACAGACACAGATCAAACTGTTATACACAGTAAGTAAAGTTTCAATTTTGGTCCCAGTAAAATTGCAGTAATTGCTTTCAGTGTCCATTCCTATAAATTATTAGGAGATGAAATGTACATGTTGATTATATGTATGGAATGTGGATGTCCATAAAATCATGATTTCCTTCTGTGTTTGCAGCTTTTACCTCGTGAGTGATGGTGTTCCTCTCATAATCGTCAGTGTTACAGCAGCATTTGATTGGATAACTATGGGAGCAGTGGATGACGCTTTATAGTAAATATTGTTTCTGAACAATTACAGTTTATTAATTTAATACAGTGGTCCCTCGTTATTGTGGGAGTTATGTTCTAAAAAGCCCGCGATAAGCGAAATCCGCGAAGTAGTCAGCACTATTTTTTGCAATTATTATAGATGTTTTAAGGCAGTAAAAACCCCTCACTACACACTTTATACACTTTTCTCAAACAGGCATTAACATTTTCTCACTTTCTCTCCTGTGTAAACACTCTCTTTTTCTTCTTCTGTGTGAGAGATTATAAACAGACACACGCAGAACTCTCCCTTCGCTCACTGCCTCCGGAGGTACAGATGCGGGAACCGCAAATAATCCAAGTCCTCTCTCGGTGGCCACGGAGCTCTGCGGCTGCGGTCAACATCCGCATCAAACAGTGAGCGTAGTCTCTGGACCTGTTGCCAGATTTGGCGCAGCTCTGCACAGCAGAGGGGGCGGTGTGAGTGGCCCGCTACTGCGTTTACCGAGCCTGCAGAAAGCGCATCGGGGCAGTGAGAGCAATCGCGGTGATGCCGACCAGTGCCGCGACCAGCCCCCCTGATAAGGATGCAGAACACAATGCGCTGTTAGGAAAAAAAAGTATGCAAAATTGCACAAAAAATCCGCGAAACTGCGAGGCCACGAAAGGTGAACCGCACTATAGCGAGGGACCACTGTACATAGAAATAATAAATACGTGTGTGTGTGTGTGTGTAAAATACGGTTTCTCTCCTCTCTTTTTTTCAGTTGCTGGGTGGCATGGGAACCAAGCCTGGGGAGTTTTTATGCCCCCGTGGCTCTTTTAGTCTTCGTCATTTTGGTCTATTTTCTGTGCACCTACATTCAGCTGAAGCGCCACTCGGAGAGTACGAGCTGAAAGTGCTGATTGAGGAAAGCAGCAGTTCTCCTCCATTGAATCCAGCCATCAAGCTCGCACCGAACCCATGGCAGCTCCCGGAGACTCGGCTTTTGCTGCAGGTGTATCAGTACTGGCCAATGAGCACTCGTTTAAAACTCAGCTTGGGGCCACAGCTTTCACACTTTTTCTCTTTCTGGCTACCTGGGCTTTGGGGGCACTGGCAGTGTCACTGGGCCATTTCCTGGATAGATCTTCAGCTGTTTGTACGGGGCTTTCTGTGTCACTTGGGACTATTTCTTCTCATCCAACACTGTGCCAAACGTGATGATGTTTGGCATCGTTGGTGGGCCTGTTGTTCCTCCAAGTCAGAGGGTTTGAATGGAAGTGGACAGAAACAAGAGGTCCATCACCGCAGGTGTGCTGCCATCTCAACGCACCATGGTCAGGCGAGCAGCTACTGTCCTCACACCACTGTACAGCTGCAAGTAACAAATTCCACCAGCTCCTCAGAGCCCAGCTATGAGTCCAACGGGCCAAGTGCCTTCAATGAACCCTGGTACGGAACCCTCCACATATCCACCATCACTTCCTGATGAAGTTCCTTGTCCCACACTTCCTCTCCAGCGCTACTTCACAGACAGAACAAGTCGCACTCATTTAACCAGCCACGACCCTACCTCCAGGACTACCATTCACGCTTGACGTCTACCAGTATGGATGGCAGTGTGCACAGCTCGCACTTGGACAGCCCTTACTCTGCACACCGCTACAACAGCTCAGCCCCGTCTCCACCAACCCACTCCCCGACCTCCAACTGCGGTGCCCTAGCCCTCATCTGGATAAGCTTCCCTCTTGTCACAGCTTGCAAAGCCAGACTTCCTGGCACAGTGTACAAGACCCTCTTACTTCCTGTCACAACCCCACCTATGACATGCAAGACAGCATGTTTTCTTGCCATGGTGTGTTCCTGCCTTCTCACGGGGTCCACACCTGCCAGTGGCACACTTACGGTGCTCCCTTAACTGATCATTCTTCCACCATAAGCTGCCGTGAGAGGTCTGAGCCCTTAACACTGCCGTATCTCCAAGGTACGGGTGGATACGCCAACATCCCAAAGACCGCAGACAAAGATTGTCTGTGCTTGGAGGCAGAGCAAAAGGGCTTCCCAAGAAACACTTTGCCTCGCCAGCATGCCACCGTTGGCCAGCGAAGCGTGATCACCCGAAACAGGATCTGCAGGAAGATGCTCCGTTTAATTCCGATGTGGGAAACGTGTGGACTGGGCCTTGGAAAAATGAAACCACGGTGTAGTTTTGTTGTACCTACCAGACCTCCCAGCAGCCCTGTAGTCAGATTACACTGCCTTCAGCTTTATTTGAATTTTTTGCAAGGCACTGATGCTCCCAGTGGTACTTCAGAAACCTTTAGTACAAACCTTATTTCAGCGTTAATTTGGTGAAAATAAGAACACAGTTTTTTGTAAAGCAGTGGTCCTGCATCTTGTTTCTGGAGATCACCTGTCTGGCACATTGTCCTTCTTACCTGCTCTTGTCAGGTGTGCAGCCAGTTAAAAGCTGGCAGACACCAAACATGTCTTTTTCAGATGTGGGCAGAACAGGGATGGATGGGAAATGTGCAGCGCAACAGAGTGAGTACCGTATTTTCCGGAGTACAAGTCGCACCTGTTTTAAAAAATGTCTTGCAAAGAAAGAACCCACATAAATCGCACCTTTTTCTGTTATAGGCTCTTTAATTTGGGTTTTTGTGTGTTGTTGTGGAGTTTATTGTCATTATTCCTTAATTGTTAGTTTATTTTGTTTAGTGCTTTGATTCCTCAAAGTCCTGTAGTCATTATTAGTATTGATCATGAAAGTGTGATATTATTTATTTATTTATTTATTTGTTTACTTTTCCAGTATTTCATCCACACACAACCGATGTTTATGGAGCTTGAAAATTGGTCCCAGAATGGATAAATCTCAGAATGCTGTTTTTGCGCGTTTTCATATGTACAACCAATATGCACCTTTTGTGAAATGATTTTCTCGTCTTTTTCTTCTGTTTGTATGAAGCACGCAAACTTTATGTACGCTCCACGTCTTTTTTTTTTTTCTTTTTTTCTGTGGAGCGTTGCAGCACCGTATACAGGCCTAGTATATATACTACAGTGTTTTCAGTGTTTTTGTGTGTACTCAGATATTTCTTGAAATGGTGCCGTGTTTACGGAACACTTTTTGAAAACGATAAAGAAAAAGTATCATATAGGGAAAGTTCAGTTTCTGTGTGGACAACACCCAAGTCTCAGGACCTCCCAAAGTTTAAAAAGAAAAGAAAAAAGTGACTTATATTCCGGAAATACAGTAACTACTGTTAAAGTTGTAAATATAAGTTTAAATGTATGTACTTTAAAGTTGCAATCTATAAGATAGTTTTTAAGGTGCAGATCAGGTACACAGTAAAATCAACAGTGTTAATTTAACACTGTCAGCGTACATATGGTCCCACTCTGTCCAGAATAGGACCGTGTGTACATTGACAGTGTTAATTTTACACTGCCAGTGTTAGTTTTACATTGATGATTTTACTGTGTAGGACCACTAGAGCCAGCTCGGGGGGGACCACTGGAACTGGCTCAAATAGGAGGATCACTAAAGCAGGCTCGGGTGGGACCACTGGAGCCAGCTCGGGCTGTGTTGGTGTGTTGCCCTCACTAAGTTGTTCTGGTTTTCTTTCTGGACACAGTACAGGTTAATTGTTGTTGTTTGTGTGCTGGCAGATTCACAAAGGATACTTTACTAAATCTTTATTTCTGTGGAAAGGAGGAAGGTAACCGATGGCCACAAGATGTAAACATGGCTGCTAGTGTCCTGTCCAGCATGCTAGCTGCAAAAACACAACAGAATCGCATAAACCACATACACGTTAACGTCTGTGAATATATACTATTTATCATACTCATATGTATATAAACGTAAGTCCCTTCGGCTGCTCCCTTGTTTTGCACACAGGGACGCCACAGTAAATTCAAGGTGTGGATCTGCATGTCAAATTGGCACGTGTTACACCGGATGCCCTTCCTGATGCAACTCCACATTACATGGAGAAATGTGGTAGGGGTAGGATTTGAACCGGGAACCTTCCGCACTGAAACCGTGTGTGTGTGTGTGTATATATATATATATATATACACTCAACACTTTTGGTTTTGCTCCCATTTTGTATGAGATGAACTCAAAGATCTAAAACTTTTTCCACATACACAATATCACCATTTCCCTCAAATATTGTTCACAAACCAGTCTAAATCTGTGATAGTGAGCACTTCTCCTTTGCTGAGTATGATCCATCCCACCTCACAGGTGTGCCATATCAAGATGCTGATTAGACACCCATGATTAGTGCTCAGGTGTGCCTTAGACTGTCCACAATAAAAGGCCACTCTGAAAGGTGCAGTTTTGTTTTATTGGGGGGGGGATACCAGTCAGTATCTGGTGTGACCACCATTGCCTCATGCAGTGCAACACATCTCCTTCACATAGAGTTGATCAGGTTGTCAATTGTGGGCTGTGGAATGTTGGTCCACTCCTCTTCAATGGCTGTGCAAAGTTGCTGGATATTGGCAGGAACTGGTACACGCTGTCGTATACGCCGGTCCAGAGCATCCCAAACATGCTCAATGGGTGACATGTCCGGTGAGTATGGCCGGCCATTGCAAGAACTGGGACATTTTCAGCTTCCAAGAATTGTGTACAGATCCTTGCAACATGGGGCCGTGCATTATCCTGCTGCAACATGAGGTGATGTTCTTGGATGTATGGCACAACAATGGGCCTCAGGATCTCGTCACAGTATCTCTGTGCATTCAAAATGCCATCAATAAAATGCACCTGTGTTCTTCGTCCATAACAGACGCCTGGCCATACCATAACCCCACACCGCCACCATGGGCCACGCGATCCACACATTGACATCAGAAAACCACTCACCCACACGACGCCACACACGCTGTCTGCCATCTGCCCTGGACAGTGTGAACCGGGATTCATCCGTGAAGAGAACACATCTCCAACGTGCCAAATGCCAGCGAATGTGAGCATTTGCCCACTCAAGTCGGTTTACGACGACGAACTGGAGTCAGGTCGAGACCCCGATGAGGACGACGAGCATGCAGATGAGCTTCCCCGAGACGGTTTCTGACAGTTTGTGCAGAAATTCTTTGGTTATGCAAACTGACTGTTTCAGCAGCTGTCCGAGGTGGCTGGTCTCAGACGATCTTGGAGGTGAACATGCTGGATGTGGAGGTCCTGGGCTGGTGTGGTTACACGTGGTCTGCGGTTGTGAGGCTGGTTGGATGGACTGCCAAATTCTCCGAAACGCCTTTGGAGACGGCTTATGGTAGAGAAATGAACATTCATACACGAGCAACAGCTCTGGTTGACATTCCTGCTGTCAGCATGCCAATTGCACGCTCCCTCAAATCTTGCGACATCTGTGGCTTGTGCTGTGTGATAAAACTGCACCTTTCAGAGTGGCCTTTTATTGTGGGCAGTCTAAGGCACACCTGTGCACTAATCTTGGTTATGGCACACCTGTGAGGTGGGATGGATTATCTCAGCAAAGGAGAAGTGCTCATATCCACAGATTTAGACTGGTTTGTGAACAATATTGAGGGAAATGGTGATATTGTGTATGTGGAAAGGTTTTTAGATCTTGAGTTCATCTCATACAAAATGGGAGCAAAACCAAAAGTGTTGCGTTTATATTTTTGTTGTGTGGATATATATATATATATATATATATATATATATATATATATGAGGGTAGGCTGAAACGTTCTAAGGCCTTAGAACGTTTCAGCCTACCCGTGCGTGTGTGTGTGTGTATATATACACACACGAGTATGTCCATAGTAAAATGATACTACTTATCAGACCATGTTCAGGTCATCAATGAGCGAAAGTGCAATTCTAATCAAATCTCAGATTTAGTGCAGTCATGTGAAGAAATAATAGTTCCACTTGAATGATATAAATCTTTTTTTAAATCCGAAGGCAGTATTGCAGTTCTTGCAGAATCTCTACACCACATCAGTAATACAGTATAATACTTCAGACACTCACGCCCTTATTTGATCATCTGTGGTACACAGACTAAAGTGGGGTGTGTCCAGTTTGACTTTGCTGTTTGCACAGTGTGTAGTCTGGGTGCAGGGCACAGAGGGGTTGTATTTTTGTCAGTCATGGGTGTGTTTTGGGTGCAACATGAAATAAACCAATCATAGCATCATCTGTCATCCCCTTTAAGACCCGGGGTGTGCTAGAAGTTGGTACATTGCAGTTTCAACAGAGGAATTAAGTGAGATTTTTCTGGCGACTGAACAGACCTGCTTACGTAGCGTCCAAGTGTACGTGCATAGCGTCCACCGAGGCTGCTTGAGGTGAAGCAGTTTGTAAATTTCCACAAGTGTCTTCAGTCTGGTTGTGTGGAGATGCAGAGTGTAGGTGTCCCATAAATGCCAGAAATATACCGCGCCCGACTTAACACGTTTTTTTTTTTTTTTCTACTTTAGGGCCAATTGACTTTCTACTCAGGATGAGGGTGATCTGACACTGCGCCTGACCACACCTCATGCATGTGCTCTTGGTGTGGTTGAGCACTTTGCACAGCAGCACACTAACATTGGTGTGTGTCAGTTGGTGAATGTAAAGCTCACTGTAAAGCACTATCAGCATCTGTATCAGCTGGAAAAGTGCTGTGGAAATTCTTCATTTCCATCTTTGGTTAAATCAAATCAATTTTATTTATATAGCACCAAATCACAACAACAGTTGCCCCAAGGCGCTCTATATTGCAAGGCAAAAGCCATACAATAATTACAGAAAAACCTCAACGGTCAAAACGACCCCCTATGAGCAAGCACTTGGCGACAGTGGGAAGGGAAACCTCCAGCAGAACCAGGCTCAGGGAGGGGCAGTCTTCTGCTGGGACTGGTTGGGGCTGAGGGGAGAGAATCAGGAAAAAGACATGCTGTGGAGGGAGCAGAGATCAATCACTAATGATTAAATGCAGAGTGGTGCATACAGAGCAAAAAAGAGAAAGAAACACTCTGTGCATCATGGGAACCCCCCAGCAGTCTAAGTCTATAGTAGCATAACTAAGGGATGGTTCAGGGTCACCTGATCCAGCCCTAACTATAAGCTTTAGCAAAAGGAAAGTTTTAAGCCTAATCTTAAAAGTAGAGAGGGTGTCTGTCTCCCTGATCCGAATTGGGAGCTGGTTCCACAGGAGAGGAACCTGAAAGCTGAAGGCTCTGCCTCCCAGTCTACTCTTAAAACCCTAGGAACTACAAGTAAGCCTGCAGTCTGAGAGCAAAGCGCTCTATTGGGGTGATATGGTACTATGAGGTCCCTAAGATAAGATGGGACCTGATTATTCAAAACCTTATAAGTAAGAAGAAGAATTTTAAATTCTATTCTAGAATTAACAGGAAGCCAATGAAGAGAGGCCAATATGGGTGAAATATGCTCTCTCCTTCTAGTCCCCGTCAGTACTCTAGCTGCAGCATTTTGAATTAACTGAAGGCTTTTCAGGGAACTTTTAGGACAACCTGATAATAATGAATTACAATAGTCCAGCCTAGAAGAAATAAATGCATGAATTAGTTTTTCAGCATCACTCTGAGACAAGACCTTTCTAATTTTAGAGATATTGCACAAATGTAAAAAGCAGTCCTACACATTTGCTTAATACAAGTATGCGCATTGAAGGACATATCCTGATCAAAAATGACTCCAAGATTTCTCACAGTATTACTAGAGGTCAGGGTAATGCCATCCAGAGTAAGGATCTGGTTAGACACCATGTTTCTAAGATTGTGGGGCCAAGTACAATAACTTCAGTTTTATCTGAATTTAAAAGCAGGAAATTAGAAGTCATCCATGTCTTTGTCTGTAAGACATTCCTGCAGTTTAACTAATTGGTGTGTGTCCTCTGGCTTCATGGATAGATAAAGCTGGGTATCATCTGTGTAACAATGAAAATTTAAGCAATGCTGTCTAATAATACTGCCTAAGGGAAGCATGTATAACGTGAATAAAATTGGTCCTAGCACAGAACCTTGTGGAACTCCATAATTAACCTTAGTCTGTGAAGACGATTCCCCATTTACATGAACAATTGTAATCTATTAGATAAATATGATTCAAACCACCGCAGCGCAGTGCCTTTAATACCTATGGCATGCTCTAATCTCTGTAATAAAATTTTTATGGTCAACAGTATCAAAAGCTGCACTGAAGTCTAACAGGACAAGCACAGAGATGAGTCCACTGTCTGAGGCCATAAGAAGATCATTTGTAACCTTCACTAATGCTGTTTCTGTACTATGATGAATTCTGAAACCTGACTGAAACTCTTCAAATAGACCATTCCTCTGCAGATGATCTGTTAGCTGTTTTACAACTACCTTTTCAAGAATTTTGAGAGAAAAGGAAGGTTGGAGATTGGCCTATAATTAGCTAAGATAGCTGGATCAAGTGATGGCTTTTTAAGTAATGGTTTAATTACTGCCACCTTAAAAGCCTGTGGTACATAGCCAACTAATAAAGATAGATTAATCATATTTAAGATCGAAGCATTAATTAATGGTAGGGCTTCCTTGAGCAGCCTGGTAGGAATGGGGTCTAATAGACATGTTGATGGTTTGGAGGAAGTGACTAATGAAAATAACTCAGACAGAACAATCGGAGAGAAAGAGTCTAACCAAATACCAGCATTACTGAAAGCGGCCACAGATAACGATACGTCTTTGGGATGGTTATGAGTAATTTTTTGTCTAATAGTTAAAATTTTATTAGCAAAGAAAGTCATGAAGTCATTACTAGTTAAAGGAATACTCGGCTCAATAGAGCTCTGACTCTTTGTCAGCCTGGCTACAGTGCTGAAAAGAAACCAAAAAAATGACAAAAACAATTTCCTATTAAAAAGTTTATTTCAAAGCGGATTTGTTTCGGATCGTTATCTTCTATCTACAGGTGCACACAGCGCAGCTGTTCAGTGCTCACGTTGTCTAATTGCTGACTAGAATTGCACTCATGTTCAACTTGATGTGTTATTTGGCAGCACGATTACGCCATGGATCATTAAAAACCCGATCGAAGGTCCAGCGCAATGAATTCCTGGTGTTTAGAGGATGCAACGCTCCCATTTCTCACAAACATTTCACACTTTAAACTTGCTGACTTTTTTAAATTGTTGAGTGGTGCTGTGAGTTGTATTTCAGAAAGACTTGTGTAGGAAAAATACACTGCATTATAATCTGCTGCCACAAGATGGCAGAGTTGACACAAAAAACACAACTGAATGCTGCTCTTATACCACTGAGAAATTTAAACTGCAATATATAATCTAAAGTCTGAAGCTACAAACTAATTAAGCAGCAGAAATAAAGTGTGGAGTGAGTGAGAGCGTGAGAGACGTGTCGTGGACTGGCGTAAGACAGCGGTAATGCTTGGTGCTGTGGAAATAAAGAAGCTAATCTGCTTTTTGATACCAGAGCGCTGTGCCCCTTGTGCACTATGCCGTAAAAAGAATCATGATATTCCAACAGCATGCCCGTGACTGAGTTTCGAATCATAGTTTGTCCTGAGATTTGTCACAGCGCAGATAAAATTTGGACAGACACGTCCCAATGTATGCGCACTTCCAGCCCAGTTTCACACTTTTTTTTCAATGCTCCCATCACAAAATGAGTCACATTTTTGTGACACGCTATATTAATTTTAATTCAAATCCTCCCCCCACCTAAGCATTTCATGATACAGTCACAGAATGAATTTGTGGTACCGTTACAGAAATTGGCGTATTTCATGACGGTATCACAAAATAATAGGCTAATTTACTTTTCCTGTTGCCATCATGAAATGGTGTGAGATTGGTTTGGCACTTCAGACGGTGTGCCACGTACTGTCAACAGAACCAGTAAGTCCGACTGATGGATCTTTCTCCACAGACACTGTTAACAATATCAACATTCATCTGAACATCATCTGTTTAGTATCGTCATCATCTTTGTCAGCAGCAAAATGTGGAGCGATTCTGTGCTGTCCAGAGTCGCTGCAGCTGCGTTGTCTTGACAACGTGTGCGTGCACATGCACATTACAGCCAGAGGTGTTGAGAGGCTAGAGAGAGAGCTGCGGGGGGTTGGACGAAGTTGGACGACAATCAAACGGAATGCTGATGGTACGGGAACTACGCAAATGAGACAGGGAGCAAAACGGAATACGGATGAACTGAGGTTGTCGTCAGGATTCGTTGACATTTTTCAAGAGTTTGAAAATTCTGGCGAAGCGCCAGCTACAGGAACAAAGCTGGACAATGGTTAAACAGTGTCTCCGAAAGTCAACGTAAGTCCACATTTCTTGTTTCGTTTTGGCTTCGGTGTCCTTCGTTAGGGCCGTGTGACCAGGGCTTTAAAGTGGTTTTCAATAAATTATCAAGAATTCACAAAATTCTTAAAGTGACTTAAAAGTTTTTTAAAACCAAATTTTTTCAAACAGCTTGCTTATTTATCTCCTTGACACTCAAATCAATGTTTTTTTTTTTTATGGTGATTACTAAATAGCTAATATTTGAACACAAAAAAGGGGATGTGAGAAAGGTAGTAAGGTACCAAATTTTGCATGTAGAACAATTTTACAACAAATTAACAGAATTTAAGGCTTAATACTTTGATTCATCAGGAAATGATAGCTTGGGGCCTATTTCTCCTTGAGAGCATCCAATAACAGTCCAGACAGACGCGCCCGTCCTGAGCTGCTGGCTCCTGTGATGTCGTAGCCGTGCCTCATACTGCCTCCAGCTGCTCTGATAATCTCCTTTGAGCTTATGCTACTTTCTTCTGAGTGTATGTGTCAACTTGTGTCTGTTTTAGTTTGCTTTACTTTGTTTGACTGGCTTAGTTTGTCTTTCTGCTGTAAGTTAATTTATTCCTCTTTTGAGCAGCCAGCAGTCTTTAGGAAGCAGTCGGACAAGGAGGCCATCTCAGCAGATCATCACTCTTCTTCTTCTTCACACTGTATGAAAGAAATCAGCTATATAGACCAATACAGAATTCAGATATGTATTGTGACTTAAATTAAGATCCTATGGCTGTAAATCCAGCTCTCCTTCAAGGGTGGCGAGGTACTATATCTAGGTCCTAAAAACAAAATCGAGGATTGGAATAAAGGCTACTTTTACTCATCAGTTGCTGATCTCAGGTGTATGGAACAAACTTCAAAATAATACCACAAAAACTCCAGATTCAGATCCAGTTTCAGCAAAAAAAAAGAAAAAAAAAAAGAGGAGTCAGTCAGTATTAACACATACACGTCTGGTGGCCTAAAGTTCAGCTGTCTTATATCCAGGGCCCACTTGAAAGGACAAATCTGAAATAGCATTATTTGTACATTTTAAACCATAACTTGATACAACTTTCATTAGTAAAGAAAAAAACTTTATGTGTGTTCACATTTATTTGGAGGCATCAAATATGCCTCCATAAAACCCAAAATATAATTGGAAGTGAAATAAAAGGGCAAATTCAGGAATTTTTAATGTGCAGAATATTGAGTATTTCACTTTTTGTAAGGAACTGGTATATATTTTAGTAGCGAAAACAGATTTAAGCCTGTAGATATGTTTAATAATGCTCTTACAATACATTTAGGGGTGATTCTTAGACTACGGGCGCTTATGTCCTTTGATCATATTGTATGAAAAACAGAAAAAAGGGGAAATTTCACACTTTTATAGTTATCTTTACAATGAAAGTGTGTTAAGAAATTTGTTCTAGTAGTCTATGATGACTTTTTCACCTTTTTTCAGCATCATTATATGCAAATATTGCCGTTTTGTGCTTGTCCCACACCCAGACTTTTGATCTTCAATGATAAAAATGAATGGTAAACGTTTTTTCTAATGTTTTAAAATATCTCTGAATAAAATATCAGTAAAATAATCAAAACATAACTGGGGTATTCAATGTCATACAACGGTTGTGATATTTTTTTTTAAACAAAATGTAGTTATCCCACACTATTGCCGTAATTTCCACCACAACACTGTAATGTCCCTTTAAACAGTTTGTATGAAAGATTGTTTGGGTAGTTTCTATGGAGATAAACAGTGACATCAGAGCACATGTATATAGCGCCAAATCACAACAAACAGTTGCCCCAAGGCGCTTTATATTGTAAGGCAATGGTGTGGTGGAAATTACATTTACAAGGCCAATAGTGCCCGTAGTTAAAGAATCACCCTTAGATCCATTAATTTCATAGGATTAAGTTTAGAAGTACTACAGGTTTTGAGCAGAACATACCTGCCTATCCTCCATAGATATTTATTATTTTGCTTTGCATTTCCCAATAAAACGATCCATATAATGCACAAAAAAATGAGAGGAATCTGAGAGTGTGATGATAAGGACACGCCCACCTTACACCTGGTTGCAGCAGATAGATGCTCATTTTGAGAGGTGGGGATGGATCAGTTAGCTACCTGGGTGGTTGCCATCCAGGATCCAAGGTGGCTGTGTGGTGTGGTCGCCAACCTCACCTTACCAAAAACACCAAAGACTCACTGTGTGACTCAGTGGAACTTCTTTGCACCCTGCACCTTACTCTGAGCTCAGATTTCACAGAGTAAACAGTGATAAGGAGATGGACACGCCCCCAACCGTGCTAATGGACACGCCCCCAACTGTACCTGCTTCACTGCAGACCATGTCAAGATAGGACCCAGATTTGTTTGACTGTCCTTGTAATCGTGCCCACTGTGGTCAGCCTATTTTGGTGAGAGTCATTCCAAGTAAAAAATAAAAATAATATAAATAAAAACTGAAATGATGTGCCAGTTTTCACTGTGATTTAAATCTTACCAGAAACTCACTGTGAATTACTTTTGAGAGATGACAGTTTATAAAATCATAGTCCAAAGCTGAGCTCAGGTTCAGGATCATCAGCGCCATCTTCAGTTCATCCGTGAAAGCATCATGTTTTGTTGTAGCATATCTTTCTTGGTGCAAGTGAAGGCACCACTGCTTTGAATTCTCTTTGTTGTAGTTTAATTTGCAGTTACAGTCCGTATCTCTGAGTTCTTACTGTGTAGGTGTGAGGTTGCGTAAAAAACAACACTAACCTTCAGTCTGTGTGCACGACGTGGTGTGTTGTTGCTGTCGAACTTTAATGCTTCCACATCACAAAAAGTAAAACCTACAGAGGCTGAAGGAATCACTGACTTTTATTGAAATCACAAAGAAATGTCATGAATTGAAATGTCTCTTTTTTTAATTTCACTTTTTTTGTGTGTGTATTTCTCACCAGTATTAAGATATAAACTCTTGAAACAGAAGAAAACAATAAGCATAGTACAGCAGATAACTGAAACAAACCTGCAAAGGGTGATACAAGCACCAAAGTTGGCACAAATACTCTTTAGACATTACTCTTTTGAAAAAACTGACAAGCCACTTAAATTTTCAATAGGCGACCAGGTAGGGGTCACCTGAAGAATTACACGGGTCAAAATTAAAAGATGCTCCAATCAAATTGAAAACTACACTTTATTATTTGTCTGCTCATAAAGATTCCAAAAAGGTATAGTTTGGACTATCTGTGACTGAATGATCTGGAGTTATGGGGTAAAAACAGCAAAAATGGTGACAAAGGTCAGTTTCAGTTTGTACAGGGGTTAAAAGTTAAAGTTCCTTCAATTTTGTTAAAAGGTGATACAGATTATTGGTTGCAGACATGGGGCCAAATACAAAAGTATTTGTATTTGAAAATACATCGCCGATCCCAAGTATTTCCAAATACTTTTACAAATACTTTTTCAAATACTTTTCAAACTTGGGAATCTCTGTGACGCCGTGTTGAGACACACCAGAAAACTATAAGCTCCGCGTTATTGTGATTGAGATACAATAATACAATATGCTGAGATGAGAAGATATGACATTTTATTATTGTTTTGTGATATGGTGGATACAAAAGGATGCAATATTGATGGAAACAGAATATATATTGTGATAGTTTGATTATTGCCTGTGATATTATAATAGTGAATTTGTGATAAAACATTCAATCCTTTACTTATCAATAGTATTTGGTCATGCTATTTTCACAATAAATAGTCACCGGTTTATCAGTTTTGTGTTGCTTTGTTGTTTATAGTTCATAGAATGTATTTGTATTTGGAATTCAAAAATCTAAAGTATTTGTATTTAAATACAATGCAAAGTATTTGACCCCATGTCTGATTGGTTGAGCTAATAGGATGAATAAGTGGAATAGTTTTGATAGTGTTGAATGTTTGGTCACCAAAGTAAAGGTCAAACAAGGTCAACATCCATTGGATTCTATGACATGTGACATATGTTACCCTGTAACATGATAACTAAGCACGACACATGGTGCAAACTATTCCTTTTTAAAACCATGTTAACTAATAATTTGCATAATTTTGTACTAAAATTGAAGCAACTTTGACTTTTGACCCCTGTACAAACTTTAAACTGACCTTTGTCACCATTTTTGTTGTTTTTACCCCTTAACTCCAGAACATTCAGTCATAGATAGTCCAAACTTTACCTTTTTGGAATCTTTATGAGCAGACAAATAATGTAGTGGTTTTCAATTTGATTGGAGCATTTTAAATTTTGACCCCTGTGTAATTCTGTAATTGACCCCTACCTGGCCACCTTTTGAATATTCAAGTGTATCATCTTTTTTTTTCAAAAGAGTTCATGTCTAAGGAGTATTTGTGCTGAATTTGATGCTTATATCACCATTTGCAGGATTTTGCTCTAAATATTCTTTTAGCTGCTGCAATATCAGCTGCAGTTTTCTAGAAGGCACATGGGAGAGTCGAGCCTCGATCTGATCTGTTCTTGTCTTTGAGTCACTCCACCATGAAAAGTGAGAACCGCTGATTCACCGTACAGAAGTTGCCCAATTCCCCAGTCACATCCACAGAAACCTGTAATGACTTTAAGGTTGTCACTGAGTTCTTTGATGGCTTCCCTCAGCTGTATCCTTCTTGCACAGTGACTCTGTTTTGCTGACTCCAAACACATTTTCCACACCGTACCAAAGTATTTCTTTGTGACTGTTGGAAATTAAGTCCAAGGTTCAGGAGTGGTAATGTTCAAATGTCCATCTCCTGACTCGTCTCAAGGAAACTGACTGGGATTTGTTTGTCCAATTACTAATGAGCATTGACAAATACAGGGAACTGTGTGTGTTAAAAAAAAAAAAAAAGTCCTAAATGGTTCATATATGTAACACCTCTTGAATTAAAGCTGAAAATCTACACCAAAAACACAACTTGACTGTTGCATTTCTCCTTCATTGTTTCACCTCCCTGCTTCTTCCACCTCACACGTCTGCTGCTCCCATGCCGAGGCAGAGCTTCCAGATTCACAGTCCTGCTCCTGTCACTCTTTGCTGATTGCTGACAGCCTCGTAGATATGCAGCTCAGCGTAGAACATCTGCATCCAGGGTCGATCTAGAGACACCTGTGTGTGAAATGGTAAATGGAGTGCATTTATATAGCGCTTTTCCATCTGCATCAGATGCTCAAAGCACTTTACAATAATGCCTCACATTCACCCCGATGTGAGGGTGCTGCCATACAAGGCGCTCACTACACACCGGGAGCAGTAGAGGGTTAAAGACCTTGCACAAGGGCCCTTAGTGATTTTCCAGTCAGCCTGGGATTTGAACTGAGGATCTTCTGGTCTCAAGCCAACGCCTTAACCACTAGACCATCACCTCCCCTCACCCATCACCCTGTGTGGGTTTGTTTAACGTGGGAATGTCATTGTACACCAACAAACACACATCCCTTGACAGATCCTCATTCTGGTCTGCTGCCTAGGACGTCCCAGAAGATCTACTGCAGCCTTCATCTGTCTTCACAGCTGTTGGGTCACAAGCCAACACCTCCACCTGATCCACCATTGAGGACTTCTTGTTTCACCAAAACCCCACTAACTATCATGTTCAAGGTTCCTGTTGGATCTAAACAGGTACTGTAGCAGCCACAGCGCATATAAGGTCCCCACTGTATTCCCCTACTTGATCATGTGGCACAACACGGACGAGGGGTTGGATTGTGACACCTACTGACTGCTGCACCAAACACGCAACAGATTTGTAATGGAATATTGAATATCTAAAAGTAAAATGTTTTTTAGATAATATAATGGTTACTTCTCACAAGTTTTAATGCACCTCCATCTCACTTTTGTAATCGATATTATCCAAAAAAAAAAGGATTTTTTACAGACAGGAATTCACTGAATGGGAGGGTGATTCTTTAACTACGGGCACTATTGGTCTTGTAAATGTAATTTCCACCACACCATTGCCTTACAATATAAAGCACCTTGGGGCAACTGTTTGTGATTTGGCGCTATATACATGTGCTCTGATGTCACTGTTTATCTCCATAGAAACTACCCAAACAATCTTTCATACAAACTGTTTAGGGACATTAACAGTTTGTGGTGGAAATTACAGTAATAGTGTGGGACAACTACATTTTGTTTAAAAAAAATCACAACAATTGTATGACATTGAATACCCCAATTATGTTTTGATTTTTTTACTGATATTTTATTCAGATATTTTAAAACATTAGAAAAAACGTTTCTTTACCATTCATTTTTATCATTAAAGATCAAAAGTCTGGGTGTGGGACAAGCACAAAATGGCAATATTTGCATATAATGATGCTGAAAAAAGAAGAAAAAGTCATCATAGACTACTAGAACAAATTTCTCAACACACTTTCATTGTAAAGATAACTATAAAAGTGTGAAATTCCCCTTTTTTCTGTTTTTCATACAATATGATCAAAGGACATAAGTGCCCGTAGTCTAAGAATCACCCGGGAATGTTTTCATGGGATTTCCCAAAATATGGGTCCCAATGTGTGGGGATCAGAGTGCGTTTCAGTTATCAAGGATTCACATTTCTCAGTCTCCTTGCCCGGGTACTAGAGAGGAAATTTAGTCCATTAGTTGAACCTAAGAGTCAAGAGGAGCAATTTCTGTCCTGGTCGTGGAACTGTGGTCCAACTGTTTACCCTCTCAAGGATATTATGATTAACCAGTCTACATGTGTTTTTGTGGACTTGGAAAAGACATGCAACAGAGTCCCACGAGGTATCCTGTTGGGGGGGTGGGGGGAGCAGTTGCGCGGTAAAGAGAGGTAGATAAACTTGAAAGGGGGAGGTGTTAACATCCAGAGTAGAGAATTGCGCATGTGCAGTTGCGCGGTGGAGATCCTCTCGACGGGTAGATCATATCGTCATGTGATCTGACCAAAGTAGGAGCCTTATCCACATTCTTCACATTATATCGGACCTGTTCCCAGTGGGTGTTGGACTTCGCCGAGGCTGACCCTTTTCACCAATCCTGTACGTGTTGTTCATGGACAGTATATTAAGGAGAGGTCAGGGACAGGAGGGTGTCCAGTTTGGTGACCTCAGAGTTGCATCTCTGCCTTTTGCAGATGGTGTGATTCAGTTGGCTTCATCAGGTGTTGACCTCTGATGCGCACTGACCAGGTTTGAGGCAGACTGAAGTAACTGGGATGAGAAGCAGCACATCCAAATCTGAGACCATGGTCCTCTGTTAGAAAAGGTTGGATTTGGGTCAGGGGAGAGGTACTGCCCCAAGTGGTGGAGTTTAAGCATCCTGGGGTCTTGTTCATGAGCTGGGGTAAGTTGGAGTGTGACCTCGATAGACTGAGGTTGCGTCTGATGTTTTATGCTGTACTGGTGTCACCGAACAAACAATCCCCCAACCCCCCGCCGCCTTCACTGCGCATGCCTCATTTCGGAGCGTCAGCAGCAATTCACCGATTATCACCTTGTTTCTGCTTAAAATTGACTTTAGAATGATTTAAGAGGTTTTACTTTGTCATCTGATTGTTAATCACATTATTCCCTTTGATTGCTTTGGGTGTAGAGACTCAGACTCAGAGAGTCAGTCTCAGAAGCGCTGCTGTGGCGCGCTGATCGCTCCCCTGTCTTTTATTATGAAATAATGCTGAATTTATGTGGAAATGATTGCTGAGATAGATGATGAGTGGAGTGCAGTTTTAAGCTGAAACAAGGCCATAATAAGTGAATCAGCAGCCAAAATGACGCATGCGCAGTGAAGGCAGGGGGACCACTTTTTAGGGGGGACCGTTCAATCGGTGACACTGGACCACATTGTAGTGAAGGAGCAGAACCAGAATTTATGAGTTGATGTCTGCTCCTGTCCTCAGCTATGGCCATGGCTTTTGGGCAATGACCAAAAAAAAAAAAAAAATAGATACAAGGGTGATTCTTAGACTACGGGCACTTATGTCCTTTGATCATATTGTATGAAAAACAGAAAAAAGGGGAAATTTCACACTTTTATAGTTATCTTTACAATGAAAGTGTTGAGAAATTTGTTCTAGTAGTCTATGATAACGTTTTCACCTTTTTTCAGCATCATTATGTGCAAATATTATGTGCGACTGAAGATTGGTGGTTGGCTCTCACTGCGGTATTGTATCACTTCCTGTTCCGGAGCACAGCGGTGTTTTTCTGTATCTGTTAGCTGTTTAATCTGCGCAGTTAGATTGATCTAGTTATCTAGATTACGATTTGTTTCCCAGTGTAATCTTTACGTGCCTTAACTAAAGCACTCCTTCTGCTGAATCACCTCTAAATTATTTACACATTATTCACTTTGCGTGTTTTTAGGAATCCGCTAGCTTAGCGTAGCTACTAGCTCTTAGCCGATTTAGCATGGCGGCTTCTCCTGTCTCTCCCGCACTTTTCTGCTCTGGGTGTGAAATGTTTAGTTATTCCTCGGCCTCCTTTAGCAGTAATGGTACTTGTAATAAGTGTAGCTTATTCGTAGCTTTGGAGGCCAGGCTGGGCGAATTGGAGACTCGGCTCCGCACCGTGGAAAATTCTACAGCTAGCAAGGCCCCTGTAGTCGGTGCGGACCAAGGTAGCTTAGCTGCCGTTAGTTACCCCCTGGCAAATCCCGAGCAGCCGGGAAAGCAGGCCGACTGGGTGACTGTGAGGAGGAAGCGTAGCCCTAAACAGAAGCCCTGTGTACACCGCCAACCCGTTCACATCTCTAACCGTTTTTTTCCCACTCGACGACACACCCGCCGAGGATCAAACTCTGGTTATTGGCGACTCTGTTTTGAGAAATGTGAAGTTAGCGACACCAGCAACCATAGTCAATTGTCTTCCGGGGGCCAGAGCAGGCGACATTGAAGGAAATTTGAAACTGCTGGCTAAGGCTAAGCGTAAATTTGGTAAGATTGTAATTCACGTCGGCAGTAATGACACCCGGTTACGCCAATCGGAGGTCACTAAAATTAACATTAAATCGGTGTGTAACTTTGCAAAAACAATGTCGGACTCTGTAGTTTTCTCTGGGCCCCTCCCCAATCAGACCGGGAGTGACATGTTTAGCCGCATGTTCTCCTTGAATTGCTGGCTGTCTGAGTGGTGTCCAAAAAATGAGGTGGGCTTCATAGATAATTGGCAAAGCTTCTGGGGAAAACCTGGTCTTGTTAGGAGAGACGGCATCCATCCCACTTTGGATGGAGCAGCTCTCATTTCTAGAAATCTGGCCAATTTTCTTAAATCCTCCAAACCGTGACTATCCAGGGTTGGGACCAGGAAGCAGAGTTGTAGTCTTACACACCTCTCTGCAGCTTCTCTCCCCCTGCCATCCCCTCATTACCCCATCCCCGTAGAGACGGTGCCTGCTCCCAGACCACCAATAACCAGCAAAAATCTATTTAAGCATAAAAATTCAAAAAGAAAAAATAATATAGCACCTTCAACTGCACCACAGACTAAAACAGTTAAATGTGGTCTATTAAACATTAGGTCTCTCTCTTCTAAGTCCCTGTTGGTAAATGATATAATAATTGATCAACATATTGATTTATTCTGCCTAACAGAAACCTGGTTACAGCAGGATGAATATGTTAGTTTAAATGAGTCAACACCCCCGAGTCACACTAACTGTCAGAATGCTCGTAGCACGGGCCGGGGCGGAGGATTAGCAGCAATCTTCCATTCCACCTTATTAATTAATCCAAAACCCAGACAGAGCTTTAATTCATTTGAAAGCTTGTCTCTTAGTCTTGTCCATCCAAATTGGAAGTCCCAAAAACCAGTTTTATTTGTTATTATCTATCGTCCACCTGGTCGTTACTGTGAGTTTCTCTGTGAATTTTCAGACCTTTTGTCTGATTTAGTGCTTAGCTCAGATAAGATAATTATAGTGGGCGATTTTAACATCCACACAGATGCTGAGAATGACAGCCTCAACACTGCATTTAATCTATTATTAGACTCTATTGGCTTTGCTCAAAAAGTAAATGAGTCCACCCACCACTTTAATCATACCTTAGATCTTGTTCTGACTTATGGTATGGAAATAGAAGACTTAACAGTATTCCCTGAAAACTCCCTTCTGTCTGATCATTTCTTAATAACATTTACATTTACTCTGATGGACTACCCAGCAGTGGGGAATAAGTTTCATTACACTAGAAGTCTTTCAGAAAGCGCTGTAACTAGGTTTAAGGATATGATTCCTTCTTTATGTTCTCTAATGCCATATACCAACACAGTGCAGAGTAGCTACCTAAACTCTGTAAGGGAGATAGAGTATCTCGTCAATAGTTTTACATCCTCATTGAAGACAACTTTGGATGCTGTAGCTCCTCTGAAAAAGAGAGCTTTAAATCAGAAGTGTCTGACTCCGTGGTATAACTCACAAACTCGTAGCTTAAAGCAGATAACCCGTAAGTTGGAGAGGAAATGGCGTCTCACTAATTTAGAAGATCTTCACTTAGCCTGGAAAAAGAGTCTGTTGCTCTATAAAAAAGCCCTCCATAAAGCTAGGTCATCTTTCTACTCATCACTAATTGAAGAAAATAAGAACAACCCCAGGTTTCTTTTCAGCACTGTAGCCAGGCTGACAAAGAGTCAGAGCTCTATTGAGCTGAGTATTCCATTAACTTTAACTAGTAATGACTTCATGACTTTCTTTGCTAACAAAATTTTAACTATTAGAGAAAAAATTACTCATAACCATCCCAAAGACGTATCGTTATC
Source organism: Thalassophryne amazonica (assembly GCF_902500255.1). Lineage (NCBI taxonomy): Eukaryota > Metazoa > Chordata > Actinopteri > Batrachoidiformes > Batrachoididae > Thalassophryne > Thalassophryne amazonica. Next base: position 15,523,709 of record NC_047120.1, read on the forward strand.
TTTGGCTGCTTTCAGTGATGCCGGTATTTGGTTAGACTCTTTCTCTCCGATTGTTCTGTCTGAGTTATTCTCATTAGTTACTTCATCCAAACCATCAACATGTTTATTAGACCCCATTCCTACCAGGCTGCTCAAGGAAGCCCTACCATTATTTAATGCTTCGATCTTAAATATGATCAATCTATCTTTGTTAGTTGGCTATGTACCACAGGCTTTTAAGGTGGCAGTAATTAAACCATTACTTAAAAAGCCATCACTTGACCCAGCTATCTTAGCTAATTATAGGCCAATCTCCAACCTTCCTTTTCTCTCAAAAATTCTTGAAAGGGTAGTTGTAAAACAGCTAACTGATCATCTGCAGAGGAATGGTCTATTTGAAGAGTTTCAGTCAGGTTTTAGAATTCATCATAGTACAGAAACAGCATTAGTGAAGGTTACAAATGATCTTCTTATGGCCTCGGACAGTGGACTCATCTCTGTGCTTGTTCTGTTAGACCTCAGTGCTGCTTTTGATACTGTTGACCATAAAATTTTATTACAGAGATTAGAGCATGCCATAGGTATTAAAGGCACTGCACTGCGGTGGTTTGAATCATATTTGTCTAATAGATTACAATTTGTTCATGTAAATGGGGAATCTTCTTCACAGACTAAAGTTAATTATGGAGTTCCACAAGGTTCTGTGCTAGGACCAATTTTATTTACTTTATACATGCTTCCCTTAGGCAGTATTATTAGACGGTATTGCTTAAATTTTCATTGTTACGCAGATGATACCCAGCTTTATCTATCCATGAAGCCAGAGGACACACACCAATTAGCTAAACTGCAGGATTGTCTTACAGACATAAAGACATGGATGACCTCTAATTTCCTGCTTTTAAACTCAGATAAAACTGAAGTTATTGTACTTGGCCCCACAAATCTTAGAAACATGGTGTCTAACCAGATCCTTACTCTGGATGGCATTACCCTGACCTCTAGTAATACTGTGAGAAATCTTGGAGTCATTTTTGATCAGGATATGTCATTCAAAGCGCATATTAAACAAATATGTAGGACTGCTTTTTTGCATTTACGCAATATCTCTAAAATCAGAAAGGTCTTGTCTCAGAGTGATGCTGAAAAACTAATTCATGCATTTATTTCCTCTAGGCTGGACTATTGTAATTCATTATTATCAGGTTGTCCTAAAAGTTCCCTAAAAAGCCTTCAGTTAATTCAAAATGCTGCAGCTAGAGTACTGACGGGGACTAGAAGGAGAGAGCATATCTCACCCATATTGGCCTCTCTTCATTGGCTTCCTGTTAATTCTAGAATAGAATTTAAAATTCTTCTTCTTACTTATAAGGTTTTGAATAATCAGGTCCCATCTTATCTTAGGGACCTCGTAGTACCATATCACCCCAATAGAGCGCTTCGCTCTCAGACTGCAGGCTTACTTGTGGTTCCTGGGGTTTGTAAGAGTAGAATGGGAGGCAGAGCCTTCAGCTTTCAGGCTCCTCTCCTGTGGAACCAGCTCCCAATTCAGATCAGGGAGACAGACACCCTCTCTACTTTTAAGATTAGGCTTAAAACTTTCCTTTTTGCTAAAGCTTATAGTTAGGGCTGGATCAGGTGACCCTGAACCATCCCTTAGTTATGCTGCTATAGACGTAGACTGCTGGGGGGTTCCCATGATGCACTGTTTCTTTCTCTTTTTGCTCTGTATGCACCACTCTGCATTTAATCATTAGTGATCGATCTCTGCTCCCCTCCACAGCATGTCTTTTCTTGGTTCTCTCCCTCAGCCCCAACCAGTCCCAGCAGAAGACTGCCCCTCCCTGAGCCTGGTTCTGCTGGAGGTTTCTTCCTGTTAAAAGGGAGTTTTTCCTTCCCACTGTAGCCAAGTGCTTGCTCACAGGGGGTCGTTTTGACCGTTGGGGTTTTACATAATTATTGTATGGCCTTGCCTTACAATATAAAGCGCCTTGGGGCAACTGTTTGTTGTGATTTGGCGCTATATAAAAAAATTGATTGATTGATTGAAATATTGCCGTTTTGTGCTTGTCCCACACCCAGACTTTTGATCTTCAATGATAAAAATGAATGGTAAAGAAACGTTTTTTCTAATGTTTTAAAATATCTCTAAATAAAATATCAGCAAAATAATCAAAACATAATTGGGGTATTCAATGTCATACAACTGTTGTGATTTTTTTTTAAACAAAATGTAGTTGTCCCACACTATTGCCGTAATTTCCACCACAACACTGTAATGTCCCTTTAAACAGTTTGTATGAAAGATTGTTTGGGTAGTTTCTATGGAGATAAACAGTGACATCAGAGCACATGTATATAGCGCCAAATCACAACAGTTGCCCAAAGGCGCTTTATATTGTAAGGCAATGGTGTGGTGGAAATTACATTTACAAGGCCAATAGTGCCCGTAGTTAAAGAATCACCCACAAGTGGCAGAAATGAGATTCCTCCATCGGGTATCAGGCCATACACTCTGGGACAGGGTGAAAAGCTTGACTATCTTGGAGGGACTCAGAGTAGAGCCGCTGCTTATTCAAATTGAATAGGAGCCAGCTGAGATGGTTCGGGTATCTGGTGAGAATGCCCCCCGGTCATCTCCCTAGGGAGGACTTTAACCCTCAAAAGGTAAATTTGTTGCAAATTGTGAATTATGCACAAACCGTGAATACTGAAAAAATATCTCTTGAAACATGAACGAACATCTCGCAAAATGTGAATTTCTTCATGATTTGTCTTAGGTTTCACACATATGCACAATTTGTGGTCCTGCATTCCTCCAGGAACTGAAAAAGAAAAATCCACATTTAGCGTCCGATCAAAGTGTGCTGTCGTTGACGAATCCTAGCCTTCTTCTCGCACCCTGCAGACTCCCAGTTTTCCCTCCCACAGCCCCACCGACCACCAGGGTCGGATGACAGTGATAACATGAATAATAACATTTATGTCGGTGTACAGATAAGGTTGTGTGATTTTTTTTTTTTTCCTACTATATATTAGCTGTACATGTAACAATCCATAGGCCTTTTGATTGAATCTAATGACAACGTTCAATTAAAAACCAAATGGACAATTATATTAGTTAAATACACAATCATATCAATGGTTTGAGGCATCATATTTATTAAGTATATTGAACGTGTCACTCACTAAGTTGTGTTATGAGTGAAATGTTTTCTGTAAAGCGTATATTAGCTGACGTAATAATGGACGCTTGCTGATTCTGTCAGTAATCAGAAATAGAATTTCATTCATGGTTTGTGGATAATTCACAGTTTGCAGCAGATTCATCGTTTAGGGGTCAACAACTTCCACATACGCCGGGGAGGACCCAGGACACCGGTGGAGGGATTAGATTTCCCCGATGGCTTGGGAAAGTTATGGGACTTTGCAGAGAATAGGGAAGTGTGGGATGAGTTGTTTGGTCTGTTGCCACTGCGATCCAGAGCTCGATATAAGCAGCATTAAATGAATGAATGAATGAACAATGTGTCATATTTCAAAGTTTTGTTGGTACCCACAAAGACACTGTAAAAGCAAACAGTGAGTATCTGTATTTTTTTTCATAGTAATATTTGATTCCACGCTGAGGATGTTCCAAGAATAAAAAGGAAACACCACTTTAGTCGATGGAGGGGGGGGATTCATCATAAACTTTTAGACACCACATCGCGCCGCTGTGGAGAAAAAATAAAACCTTACACCATAAAAACCACTGCAATACCGTGAATCCCTCTTACCGAGCGGACAATACAAGTATGAACCTTCTGTTCCTCTGTAGATGACCCGTGGTCACAGACATACAGTCATGAAATGACATGAATGAACCAGTATGAGCGCGAATTGCCCCGCCTTTTCTAAGTCTCCAGCGAGCAGTGTTGGATGTTCGTGTATGACACCTGTAATTTGGCCAACACCTGCCGAGAGGGGGATTGAATGAGCACTCGCTGTCTTTCCGCCACTGTACGAGGCGTTTGAGGCGGCTCAGATTTTTCACAGGTGACATTTGACTCCTCCTTCATGCACCATTCTGCCTCAATCGTGTTATGTGTGAAGGGGCCCTGAGAGTTGAGTCCACAGTCTTGGAGTGGACGATAAAGAAACAACACGTATAAATCAAGGCCATGGTTTCTTGTTTTTAACTCTCAGAATGATGTTGCACCTGCACATGTGCAATTCCCGTTGACTTATTATTTGTCTGCACATTGTGACTTAATCAGTGAATTCCACGTGCATTTCTCTGCATCTCCAGTCTCCTGACATAATGAGGACCCTCTGAATTGTTGATGTGAAATGAATAAAGCAGAGTATGACGATTCTTCAAAGCTGCAAGTGCATGACCTCTGTCTGACCTTTATTCATGTTGACTCACACTCTTATTCATCCACCGACACAGAACAATATGACTCAAAACCTCATTTCTACTCGTATGTATTTTATTCATGGCCAGCTGTCACTTTAAATCCATCACGGTGGCTGATTTCTTCTATTTAATTGTTCTCAGTGCATAGTAGTGAAGTTGTGTCATCTCAGCGTGTTATTAGTGAGTTAAGATCAGCTGGTGTTGTGTTTCGAAGGATGTTTTGTGCTCCATCCCAGCCACCCTCCCCTCTCTGGCTATAGGCGACCAACCTGAACCATTTTAGCAGCAGAGGAGTCAGAAAAATGATGCGGACATCCCTGATGTGAACATGACCTATTTTGAAAGCCTGCAGACCTGGACGCTGCTCTGCCGTGCGCTCTCGTCCTCCACCTCCTGTTGGACACAGTAACATTTCAGATCTTTCAAACCAAAATATTTTTATGCACAGAGATGAATAAAAACACTAAATGCTGATATATGACATAAATGTCCAGTCCGTGTTCTCAGAGCTTCACTCCAGGACACGTGGAAAGTCGTCTCCACGGAAACAAATGAGTTTATGTCAGTATTTATAACTACAGTGTGAACGTCTTATGTGTAGTTTTAAGAAGTAATGTTTAATAGTGCGTTGTATAAATTTCTCTCTCTCTCTTCATAATGTCTTGTTTCGTTATATGTAAAGACGTCCTTGTTCAGTGTCCAGTCAGATCAGATCAGTCAGTAACTGGTCAGCTGATCTAATCTGACTAGTTCAGGGACAAATGGAAAACATCCAGTATTTTGGTATCCAACTGTAACATAGGCCAGCAGGGGGTGCTATCCAGAAGACGAAAAGTAAACCTCACTCCCCAAGGACAAAAGATGCTGCAGTGACAGACGCTGGAGCCCACAGGTTTTAGCCTCGTGGTTGGAGCGCCTGGTTCGAGCCCAGTGTGTGTGATGGAGGTTACATGAGGACCAGGACTGGGACACACAGCTCTGCTGTATTGTCCGGTGGGACAAGTGGCTCCTGCTGCTGGAATGGTATAGATCTCTAGAACCAAGGTTCTTGTGGCTGATTATTAAAAATAATAATAACTAAAAAACACTAAGAAATCACCTGTAAATAAGTTTTCACACCCTTTGCTCAATACTTTGTTGATGTACCTTTGGCAGTGATTACAGCCTCAAGTCTTCTTGAATATGATGCCAGAAACTTGGTGCACCTATCTTTGGGCAGTTTTCCTCTTTGCAGCACCTCTCAAGCTCCATCAGGTTGGATGGGGAGCGTCGGTGCACAGACATTTTCAGATCTCTCCAGAGATGTTCAGTCAGATTCAGGTCTGGGCTCTGGCTGGACCAATCAAGCACATTCACAGAGTTGTCCTGACGCCACTCCTTCGATATCTTGGCTGTGTGTTTAGGGTCATTGTCCTGCTGAAAGATGAACCGTCACCCCAGTCTGAGGTCAGAGCGCTCTGGAGCAGGGTTTCATCCAGGATGTCTCTGTACATTACTGCATTCATGTTTCCCTAAATCCTGATTAGTCTCCCAGTTCCTGCTGCTGAAAAACATCTCCACAGTATGATGCTGCCACCAACATGCTTCACTGTAGGGATGGTGCCTGGTTTCCTCCAAACATGATGCCTGGCATTCACACCAAAGAGTTCAGTCTTTGTCTCATCAGACCAGAGAATTTAGTTTCTCATGGTCTGAGAGTCCTTCAAGTGCCTTTTGGCAAACTCCAGGCGTGCTGCTCTTGCCTCTTACTAAGGAGTGGCTTCTGTCTGACCACTCTAGGCCCAATTGGTGGATTGCTGCAGAGACAGTTGTCCTTATGGATAGTTCTTCTCTATCCACAGAGGAATGATGGCGCTCTGAGAGTGACCATTGGGTTCTTGGTCACCTCCCTGACTAAGGTCCTTCTCTCCCATTCGCTCAGTTTAGACGGGTGGCCAGCTCTAGGAAGAGTCCTGGTGGATCCGAACTTCTTCCAATTACAGATGATAGAAGTCACTGTGCTCATTGGGACCTTCAAAGCAACAGAAATGTTTCTGTACCAGATTTGAGCCTCAAGACAATCCTGTCTCGGAGGTCTACAGACAATTCCTTTGACTTCATACTTGGTTTGTGCTCTGACATGTTGTCAACTGTGGGACCTTATATGTTGACATGATTTGGAAAGACACACACCTGACCAATCAAATGAATTTACCACAGGTGGACTCCAGCCAAGCTGTAGAAACATCTCAAGGATGATCAGTGGAAAGAAGAAACACGCTCAATTTTGAGCTTCATGGCAAAGGCTGTGAATACTTATCTACACGTGAGTTCTTAGATTTTTTTTTATCTAAATTTGCAAAAATCTACATGTCATTATGGGGTATTGTGTGTAGGGGTGGTGGATAAGTGGTTAGTGTGCTTGGTTTCAGTGTAGAAGGTTGCTGGTTCAAACCCCACCCCTGCCATATTTCTCCATATGTGGAGTTGCATCAGGAAGGGCATCTAGTGTAAAACCTGTGGCAAATTAACATGCAGATCCTCACTGGATCTGATCTGCTGTGGTGACCCAGAGTAAAAACAAGGTAGCGGCTGAAAGGACTTGAATTTTGAGGGGGGGTTAATTTAATCAATTGTGGAATAAGGCTATAACATAAAATGTGGAAAAAGTACTGTGAATACTTTCTGGATATATACATATATATGTATGTGTGTGTGTGTGAGAGAGAGAAACCAACATTTCTCCCAGTGAGTCCAAACTTGACACATTCTAGAGAAATGTTGGTCTCTCAGAATATTAAAGATGGAGAATCCCACCTTACGTATTCTGGCTCAGGTTTAAAACGTCTCAGTCACACCTCATACATACTGTGAAAAAGAAGTTTCTTTTTGTTGTTCATGTTCTTGTTTCTTCTGTACCTCTAAAGTTTAGAACCATCAAGTGCAGGACAAACAGCAGACTGTTGGGAACTCCAGTGTATGTGGTGCTGCCCTCATGTGATTCATCATGGTACTCGCACAAACAGGAACTCATTGAAAAACATATATTAAAAGATGAAATACCGCTTCACTGTAAAAGTAAGGAAAGAGTGGGTGCAGATGGCACAGAAGCGGACAGATCAATCCCCGATTCCTCCACTCTGGGGAAGTGTCCTTAAAAAGTTTCTAAACCTCAACATGCTTCACGTCCTTTAAGGAACAGTCTGAATCTGAAACACTGACCAGAATATTGTATTTAAAGTATTTTTAATTTAACTCAATAAAAAGTCTGTACAAATATTTAAATTGTAATATCTTAAGTACGTAAACTTAAAATACAACCAGTTGCCATCATTTTTAAAAAATTCTGCTCATGCATTCATGTTTAGTGTGCATCAGCGTGGCGGGGTTTGAAGACCAGATTGCTCGTATTTGAGACAAAGGCTGTAGTGCCACTTCGCGTCTCACTGTATGGCTGCAACTTGGACGCTAACCAGTGACTTCATGCAACGACTGGATGTCTTTGGTACTCTGTCTCTTCGGATGATCCTTGGTCCTGCTGGAACGATCGGTTCCTTACACTCCTATTCCACAGGACACCCCTCATATACGGCCACATTTCTACTGCAACAACTGTCTTTCTATTGATTTCACCTGTCAAGAGAGGCCACCCCTCAAACGGGTCAGCGACCCACTCAAAAGTATGAAAACCCCCTGAACCATTTCATGGAAATTCCCAAATGGGTTTTCCCACAGAAGTCGCATCAAAACTCTTCCACGAATGTGAGCTTGTGAGATCATTCCAGTAAACAAAAGAACAAAGAAAAATGACTTCTGTTGGCAAAACCTCTACCTCTTAGAAAAGAAAAAGCTTTAACATTAGAAGAAAAGGCGAAAACCATTCGCTTGAATGAGAAAGGAGGTTAGCTGTTGATTTCAGGGTTGGTAAAATACAGATCAACATTCCTACAAACACCGAAGATGAACTACAGGAAGAAACTCCTGCATCATGTCCTGATGCTAATGGATGAAGTTTCCAAGGCATCAGATGTTGCCAAGTTAAAGATTGTATGTGATTAACTGTTTTGTGGACTGATCTTGTTTTAATATCATTTTTGTGACTTTAAAGGATACAATTCTTGTGCTGTGATGTTTTGAACTTAGATTGAGTGGAAGCCATATTTTGTCTCTGACTGTACATTTGCCAATATATCTGTGGTGTTTTTCCCCATAATTCATGCTTGTAGCAGTGTGTTTAGGGAATAACCCTGTTGTGTCTTATCATTTGCGGATGTTAAAACTGGATTTTACAGTTTCAAACTGAGTTTTTAAAAGGTTCGTGACATGTGACCAGTCTGTTCTGATTCCTGTGGAGAAGGTCCCACAGACCAGTGAGAGAACCCACACACCGGTGTGAGGTCCCACAGTGTGGTCTGACACCTCACACATTAACCCACAAGTGACCAATTTCAGCAGCTAAATCAAGAGTGGGGTCATTTTTCTTCCTTCCGGAATGCCAAATATTCCAGCCACAACCTGCTTATAGCACTTGTCCTTAATGACTGTTATGCTTTATCGCAACTTAATTAAAAATGGTAATTAAATAAACTGCTGCTCCTAACGAAAAAAATGACTGCGTTTAAATTTGTCATATGAAATATATTTATAGTTATTTTGTCTTTTTTAAACATGAAAAACTCACAAACCAGTCTTGAAATTGTAACAAACTACCTTCTTTAAAACATCAACTGAAATATTCAACAGAGTCCAGTTTTATGACAGTGGGCTCGTTTGACCCTATCACTTCAATGGTCAACAAAGTTTTTTTTTTCTTGCATGGACTTGGAGAACTGATTTAGGGTAATTTTGGGGTGCTGAGTCTGAGCTCAGGTTTCCTCTATCACATCACATTTTTTTGCAATCAGTGGCGGTTCTATATTGAATTACTCCCTGGGCGACACTCTGTCCTAGTGCCCCCCCACCTAAAAAATACAGACAAAATTTTGCACAAACAAAATTATATTATTTTTTAAATTAAATTTATTATTATTATTTTAGAAGTGCCCCTGAAATTGCAATTGAAATTTACATCAAAAGCCCGCAGGCTATAATATTACTCCAAAACAAAACATCAATGAATTGCAAGTTTGAATAAACATGCTGTTACATCAGACACTTTATTAATCTGCCTTTCAGGGAGGAACAATTAGCTCTTTTATTAAGGTACATATTTGTCTCAACATTTAGCTAAATATTTAGCTTGATGTTTGTACATATTAGGCTAAATGTGTAAATACTTAGCATTAACTTGTTAATGCTAAGGCACCTGAAGGACTCTCAGACTATGAGAAACTAAATTCTCTGGTCTGATGAGACAAAGACTGAACTCTTTGTTGTGAATGCCAGGCATCATGTTTGGAGGAAACCAGGCACCATCCCTACAGTGAAGCATGGTGGTGGCAGCAACATGCTGTGGAAATGTTTTTTAGCAGCAGGAAGTGGGAGACTAGTCAGGATTTAGGGAAAGATGAATGCAGCAATACTTAGCATGAACTAATCTGCAAAAGTTTTAAGTTTGACAGAAATTTGATCATATAGTGTTTTGCCTTTTTGATCAGAAAACCACTCTTCCACCACTACACATCAAACTTGGACTAATGAAGCAGTTTGCCAATGCACTTGATCGTTCTGGAGACTGTTTTGGCTACATATGTTCAACCTTTCTTGTCCTTAGCTATGAGAAGAAAAAAATAGGGTTACTTGATGGGCCACAGATAAGAACGTTACTCAAGGACCACCACTTCATGACTACAATGACCGCCATTGAGGCTCAAGCTTGGAATGCATCTGATAATGTGGTATATAACTTCCATTGCAATAAGAAAGCTGATGATTATAGAGAGATGGTGGTGGAGCTTCTCCTCAGCCTGGAAGAATGAGGACTCCCTCTTGCAGTATGAGAACTAAAACGCACTACTTGCACAGCCACCTGAGCAAGTTTCCAGAGAACCGCGGTGACGCAAGTGAAGAGCAGGGCGAGCGTTTCAAAGCTCAAAGTTTTGGAAGAATGTTACCAAGGTGGAGGGAACTGCAACGTGATGGCAGATTACTGCTGGAGTTTGATGTCCCTTATGCTGTTCATAAGAGATCAGCTACAAAAAGAACATTTATGACGTCTTTAACGTGACTGATTTTGCGCTGAGATATAGTTTGAATTTATGCAACACTACTGATCATTTTAAAGTGATCGTGTTACCTTTTCATCTATTTTTTGCATGGTCTTGGTTTAAAGCTGCAAATTTAATTCTGTGACAGACACAAAACTAAGAAAAAGAAATGAACTTTTCACTGGTGCCTTACCTGTGATGAGCATAAAACTCGAGATTGTATTTTTTCAATATATTTCACTTATTTAGTATTTGTATACTGTGGTCAATAATGCTCAAAAGGGGTGCAAGCATGAAAGTAGTATTGTAAATGGGTTAGTTAAGGGAGTAGCTGTCTTCCATCACAAACATTATTCCATATATGGGTGCTTATGCAACATATTATTGAACTTTTGGAATAAATATACATTTTTTAAATTTTTGTTTTTGTATCTCAAAACCATGATGTGATTGGCAAGAGCTACCAGATTTGGATTCAACGCCCCCAAATTACCCAAAATCCATTTAATAATGCCATGCAAGAAAAATCGTGTTGACCGGTGATACTTTATGACAAATTAAAAGAAACTCACCATTGAAATCAAACTGTATCCAACCTTCTCATTTACTGGTCATCTAAAAATTTACATGGATTCTTCAGAGTGAAGCTGGAGGTCTGTGATCACGATCATGAAATGATTCGCCCAGTCTGACCTATAAATCGATTGCATGCGTTACATATCAATGGAAACAGAATTAGGACAGTTAGGAAATTTATGAAATATGAGGCATTTCTAAAAATGACAAATGTCTGACAATCTCCCTTAGAAGATGTTGGCGCAGACTCGCGTTCAGTCATGCACGTGGAGATGTGCTGCTACAACCTGAAGTTCCACTGAAAGCCGGAAAGCTGTTGTGGGAGATTTCTTACAAAATCAGTACCAACTAAAAACAAAACTGCAACTACGTCCCCTTTAAAATGTCAGACTGGAATTATGTTCCAACATTCGTCCCATTGACGTTTCAAATCCCGCAAAACCTCGGAGACGTTGCTGCGCTGCGAGATCTCAGTAACATTGAGAACTGCATTGAGACGCTCTGATCACGCTGCACTTTAACTGCTGCACACAGACACCACCATTAACATCGCAATATAAAACTATTTTTATATTGTGCCTAAAACTCTCATGAATATATTCTCTGGGTTTACAGATGTTGTTACTGCGTTTGTTTTATGTAAACATGCGAGAATCACAGGCTGTCTCTCCGTTATTTTCAGTGGGAGCTGCTGTGAGCTACACTCGCTTCCTGATTATCTTTCTGGGGGAAAAGTGAAGTTTGCTCTTTAATGTCTTGATTATTGTTCTTTACATCACTGTTTGTCCTCTTTGTTCCAGACTAATAAATATGTCTGAAATTCGGTTTGCATTTATTAAATTCCACGCAAATTAAACGTAGCAGACACAGATTATTTGTTGTAATTGTTTTAGCAAGTTTTCAGGCTATCATGCAGCAGTTTCTTATTAACGTGATGAAAAGCATAACAAAATTTACATTTTGTAGTATAATATTCATTTACAATTGTCATCATGTGGAACCTCTATGTTGTTTGACTGCAGCGACTCTGGCACACAAGGGATTATGGGATACATCAATAGGGCGAATGCACGTCTTCACGCAGTGTGCTTCCACCATGTCACTGAAACCCACCAAACACTTCAGGAGTCACGGGCTACTTGCCCAGCTGAGGCTGGCACTCGATGAGTGGATTATGACCATGTAGATTAAGTGTCTTGTCCAAGGATGCAGGCAGCGTGAGCGGGATTCGAACCCAGGCCTATTGTACATATTGAGCAGGCCATCTGAATGACAACCTGCTCTGTGCTTTTTAAGAACTTTTTTTTTTTTTTTTAAATACAAACCACTATCACCAGCCCATTTTATTTGAGTAAACAGGCTGCCCAGATGTCTGCCTCCGTCAGACATTTGAGGACGTTCTGAGAAATGTTCTGCTCCATCGAACGAAACACAAAATATGCCCATAATCACCAGGAATATTTATATCAACAATTACCATGAAAACACTTTTTTTTTCCTACTGGAAAACGGCAGAGACAGGTGTGGCGGTCCGTCGTCCTCAGGCTGGGTTTGTTCTTGGACGCTCGCTGCTGGGGATGTTGAAGCAGCAAGGAAGGCTATCGGGACTACAGTTAGCAACGGCTACAGCAACATCAGTCGTGGTCGCTGCTAGTCTCAGTGACATAAATATTCAGTCAGCGACAATTCTTATTTTGTTGGAATGACAAAATCAAAATTTGTCTGGGTTCAACAAAAACTGTACTAACTACAACCATTTTGCCGGAGTCTCTCCATAAATAATTAAAACAAACAACCCCGATAAAAATGATCACTTCAGCTAGTTTGCCAGAAGGCACATGGGAGACTCAAGTCTCCTTTTTGCATACAGCACCACAGTTATTTTTCAATGCTTAATACAAATTAAGTCCAAGACACCCCCCACCCCCCAAAAAAAACAAACAAAAAAAACCCAAAACTTTAAAAGTGACGATTTGTACCAAAGCTAATCCATATTTAGTTTATCCAATTACTTCTGGCCTCTGGAATGACTGTACATAAAATGAGGGCAATTAGTCTATTTTTGTTGAACCCTGATAATTGGGGCAGTACAGTGACTCAGTGGTTGGCACTCTTGCCTCACCACAAGGTCTAGGGTTTGATTCCTTGAGGGGTTGTGTCTTTCACTAAAAGACCCCTAAATTCTGGGTCTTTTAGTTAAGTTTAGGGCTAGCGGCCAGTGATCACCTTAGTATTTCTGTTTTTCTTGTTGTTTAACGCTGGCAAATTATACAGTATTTTTTGTCTTTCTGATGCCTGATTCTGTTTTTTCTGTTTAAGGTGCAGCTCCATCCAGAGATGGGAGTTGTATTTGTGTAGGCGAGCCTCCTGTCCTGTGCGCTAATAGCATTTCTTGTATATTCGTCCGTGAATTGTTCTGTAATTTATGTCTGTAGCATGGCCCAAGCACAGGGTCACCCCTTTGAGTCTGGTCTGCTTGAGGTTTCTTCCTCAGAGGAACTTTTTACTTACCACTGTTGCTCTGGGGTTGGTAAGGTTAGACCATACCTGTGTGAAGCGCTTTGAGGCAACTCTGTTGTGATTTGGCGCTATAGAAATGAAAATAAATTGAAACTGAAAAAGTTGTGTGGAGTTTGCATGTTGTATCAGCGTTGACCACTGCCCCTAAGCAAGGCACCATCTGCACCATCTCTCTGGGGGCTGGATTGTGTCCAACTGTAATTAAGTTTGTTAAACTTCGCTGTATGTAAAGTGACGACAAAATCTCTTAGATAAAGCTGTAAATGTACACTTCAATCACACACTGACTGTGTCGTTCCGACACACAGAAACAAAAGTCTAAAAACTGTGTCACCGTCTAATATTTGAGTACCAGGCCATGTGCTCATTTTGACCTTTATTTTTTTTAAGGTTGGGGGGGGGGGTTCCCAATCACAAAATAATTTTGATTCATGATTCAAGCACACACACAGAAAACAAAAAGCACTGTTCACTTTTGGTACGTAGATATATTAGAGGAAAGAGCAGAACTAAACTGAGTACAGTACACATCAGTCTGAGGCACTTGAGTATCAGGAAAACTTCAGTGAAGACTGGAAAATCCTTTAGGACAGGATCAGTATCAAACACGTCTCATTGTGGAAGAACAGTGAAACCTACTGTACATTTAACAACACAAAATAAAAATTAAAATTATTCCTCCTCATACCAGCTGAAGGGAACTGGGCTTGACTCAATGATGAACTGAAGGACATTTCAACGGTTGATTAACCCGAAACTTAATTCAAACCTCCTGCATGTAACTAACTGTACGACAAATACTGGCTCTAATCATTCTTCTGCAAAACAGAATTAAAGAACAGAGTCGTATTTGACGTAGTGCAGAGAACTAGTCTGTAGTTAGAAACCTCCTCACGGTATCACGTTGAGCCTGAGAACAACCAGAGGAGACCACACTGGCTTCCTGTTTCTAAAAACGTGCATCAACCTCGGTGAAAGAAGCAAGACCTGCATTTGTTTAAACACCATTTAGGGGGAAAAGTTAGTAATAAACAAACAAAAAAACCACTGGATTATTTTATGATACAGAAATGTCACCACCCAAGAAGTTAATAACCTATATTCTCTGTTACCATTTCACCCGCAATCGCTCACCAGACATCGTCAACGTATCTTCACTGCAGATATTCAAATGGGCCGATGAGATTTTGAGACTTTTAACCAAAAATAAAAAATAAATAAATAAAATTTCTGCACCTTTCTAAGCTGCTTTACTAAATATTGACATGAATAAAGTATTTATGTCACTAGAGCCTGCTTACAACATAGAGAGGAGTTTTACAAAAGGCGTTGAAGGAGACAAACAAAAAGCCAAGTGACAAAAAAATAATTCACTGGAGTGCCACAGGGTATAAAATAAACACACGGAACAGGAATGTCAATTTCCCTTTAAAAGCATCATGACTCTATAAAAGCTTTACCACGGCTCCAACTGTCCAACCACACGGGACAATAAATAAAATTACAAAACTGTCCGATAAAAGTATCACGTTACGACTCATGACACTGCTTTTCGTCCAGATGTAGCATCGCGTCTTTGTTGGCGTCAGAGGATTTTATACACTTTATTAGGTACAACTGTTCAATTGCTTGTTAACAAGAATAGTTAATCAGCCAATCACATGGCAGCAACTCAATACATCTAGACGTGGTGAAGACGACTCACTGAAGTTCAAACTGAGCATCAGAATGGGGAAGAAAGGGGATTTAAATGACTCGGCATGATTGTTGGTGCCAGACGGGCTGGTCCGAGTATTTCAGAAAGTGCAGCTCTACTGGGATTTTCACATACAACTATCTCTAGGGTTTACAGAGAATGCGACTGGGAATTGCCATCATGTCAATATGGACCAGCAGCTCTGAGGACTGTTTCCAACACCTTGTTGAAATCTATGCCACGAAGAATTAAGGCAGTTCTGAAGGCAAAAGGGGCTCCAACCTGGTACTAGCAAGGTATACCAAATAAAGCGTCTAGTGAGTGTCGTCTAATAATATAATGAAGCAAAGTTAACACAGGTGATGTGAAGAGTTCCTTAAACAAACATCTACAGATCAGGGAAATAACACGTCTAGATTATTTATCATATCTGAAGGTACTTTATATCACAGCAGGTTCACTGAGCCAAGAACTGTTCAGAGATATATCACCATCAGAGCTCTCTGTTCCAGCAGTTAACCTTTATCACCCGGTGTAATTCCTGGACAAAAGTCCACTACTTGTTATTAGTAGACGGTTTAAAATCATGAGCCGCCGGGTTGGACTAGATGTTGAGATTTCTGCCAGCTGTGTCTGGTGTACACAGAGCTGAATGGTTTTGGATGACATTCACGAGGGAAGCCATATATCTTCTTTTAAATTAGATGTTTTTTAAAAAACATTTATCCTGCCAGTCTTGGTCCAGCATACGCGATTGGTACAATAGATTCTTAATCTTCTGTTTATCCAGTGCGGTGATGATCAGACTCACTTATCATGGTCCAAAGATCTACAAGCTATTTGGCCCCGTTTTAACTTGGGGTGCGCCCATCAGATACTTTGAATGGTATCTGCCCAATAGTGGACAAAATTACTGTCTCTAGTATCAAAGATTTTGTCAACACAAAAATTGATCAAAGTCATGTTGTAGGCTACATGTTTTTCTTTAGGAGAGTAAAATATTTATTTCAGTTTATTAGATGTCTAGATTAGCAACGTACATCCAGAAGAGAGTGTCTTTTTATGACCGGTATTGGACTGGTATCAGTACTGTATTGGTTATGTAAAGTGGTATGTGCCATCCTGAATTTACATCAGGTACACTGGATGTATTCAATAAACCATCAGCTGTGACATGCTCATGTGCATGCAGTACAGGGAAATGTTAAACGGGCAGGGATCCGACCCACGATGACGCCATTTGAGAACCACTGGTCCAGTGTTTTCACTAGTAGCTACCAAAGCATCTCTGCCACAGCCAAGGAATTTATAGCACTTATGCATACTTAGTGTCTTCAGAAACCTTTTATTGCAAAACAACAAAAATAAATAAAAATAGATTATGATGCATTATTGTAGGTCAGACTGTACGTGCACTCCCAGAAACTCACTGTGGCAAAATTAAGCCAAAACTACACCGATATGTCGCCTTTTTGCTCAATTAATTACTAGCACCATTTGCAGAGATCACTTCTTGAATAGACTCTCTAGTTTTAAGACACGGCATTAAATGTCGGTGTTCATGTGCAGTGTGACGCACATCAGCTTTATTACAGGGTGAGAATTTGAGATCTGTCCACAAACAGCCAATCCCCTCACCCCTTCATCTACCACTTTGAACCAAAACAGTTTATTTTTCTTTCATCTTTATGAGCTGCTAAATGTTAAAGGAAATCTAAAAATAGGAGCCTTTTAAACAGCTGTTCATCACCCGAGAAACATGCCAAAAATGACGGGCACTCATCACGCAGATGTCCGCTTTGAGGATAAATACACCTAAACCTGGATAAAGGGGCAGCAGGTTTGTCTGGGACTTGGACCATGTTTTAACACTGTATTGTCGGGTTGTCCCATCCCCCGTGACAATGACCCCACCCTTGCTGCTGACCGACATCCACCCAGGCAACGCAGTGCTCCAAAGCCATCAACCAGCTATCCTACATAGCCTGGTGTTATGAGGACGTCCCCTCGGCCTCGTCCATTTACTGGAACCCTCGGGATAGTCCAACAGCACTTTCAAAAGTATAATGCAAGATGTTCAGTTTTGTCTAAAAACAACAAATTAGGCACCCATGTAGACTGATATTTACATCTGGTTGCAGAGGGCTCCATTTTTTTTTCCATAACTATGGCAGTCTGATGGGTTTGTAGGAGACTGAAGGTCCACAGCTTTAGACTGAATG